>NW_026575048.1:27470000-28720000 GCF_905146905.1 Nyctereutes procyonoides
CCAGAAGCTCGGTTTTCTACCCTTTCAAATCCCTGCCATACTTTTAAGGTCTTCTCCAGGCTGTTTCTGTATATATAACATTAATTTTCATGAGAGCTCAAAATATTTCTCCCATTCCTGCCTGTTCAGTTTTATTTCATATACTTTTTTGTGCTATTTCATAAACTCACAGCATTTCTCTATTTTCATTCTCTTTTACTACTAAATGCTCTATTCTCTGCCTCCCTGAATTTCAAATCTCTGTACACTTTCAAATCTCAGTACAACACTCACTTGTCCATAGATGATAGACAGTTTCCTCTTCCTCAAAGTTTTGTTTATCTCTATCCCCTCTGAACCAGCATCTACTATCGCAAATAAATAAATAAATAAATAAATAAATAAATAAATAATTTAGCTTTAAAAACCAGGCACTTGGGGCAGCCCAGGTGGCTCAGCGGTTTAGCACTGCCTTCGGCCCAGAGCCTGACCCTGGAGTCCCGGGATTGAGTCCCAAGTCAGGCTCCCTGCATGGAGCCTGCTTCTCCCTCTGCCTGTGTTTCTGCCTCTTTATCTCTCTCTCCCTCTCTGTGTCTCTCATGAATAAATAAATAAAATCCTTTAAAAAATGAATTAAATGGAAAATTTTAAAAAAAAGAAAGAAAAAATAAAGCTGGCACCTGAATACACTCAAAATGTATTTGTTTACCTAGTAGATGGTTAATTTATTTGGTGTAATATGTGTTAGTCTTGTTAATTTTTCTACACTGTAACTTTGCAAAGAATAAGCTATGCTACTTTATAACTAGATAGATAAATTCACACTTCAAAAAATCATAGACTGTATCTTTTTTTTTAAAGATTTATTTATTTATTTATTTAGAGAGAGAGGCAGAGACACAGGCAGAGGAAGAAGCAGGCCCCATGCAGGAAGCCCAACGTGGGACTCGATCCCAGATCTCCAGGATCACACCCCAGGCTGCAGGTGGCGCTAAACCACTGCACCACCGGGGCTGCCCCATAGACTGTATCTAACACACAGCCAATTACAGGCGCCTGTTGGATGGTTTTGTTAACACGTGTAATATATACAAATTTTCATAAAGAAATCTGCTGTACATAAATAAGCCCATACTTTTATCATAAACAAACTTGATATTTAAAAACAGTATCTTTGATTAGATAGTGTTTATTCTTTGAGGCTATGGGATGTGAGGGAGCAGAAAAGAGTCTATTGTCCCCCATGTTCTAAATCTTGATCTGAGTGGTTATTATATAGGTGAATACGTATGGAAAAATTAGATGTACTTAAAATTTGGTTTTCATTATGAGATGTACCTCAATAAATAAGTTTTAAAATATTTAAATCACATGAGTGAATCACCTAAACACCCTCTAGGAGAAAAACATAAATCTGTGGTAAAGAATGTAATACTGTAGAAATAATGACAACCTATAAACAATTCCATTATTTAAGTTAGAGTTATCATTTCTATGGCTTTTGAAGTACCCATTAAATAAAGATCTAAAATAAAACTAAATGTGATTATTTATGTAGCTTCTAGTAAGAAAATATTTAATAACATAATGGTATGAAATATGGAATACACTTCTGGTAAAAAGTAAAGGGAAGGCAATGTTAGTATCTTACATTTATACAATTCTCTAAGGCATAAGCAAGGATGCTGATATTTCAATTTCGGTGCCTATAACCATTCTATGGGCTAGTCAGGACAAATAGTTTTGTCCTTCTTCAAAGAGAACAGTGAAGTCTGGAGAGGATATGTCATTAGTTCAATGCCCTATAATATGTTAATGGTTAATTCACATAATGAATTTATAAATACATCTCTCCAGAACATCCCTTTATGAGTTCATAAAAACAATTTCATAACCATTTCTAAATGTGTGCAAACCTATCTGAACTCATATGAGGGAGTATACTGGATTACAATCTAAGCAGAATGGTGTTTCTTTTAAATTGTTTTATATCCTTTCACATTTCCCTTTCTCTACCCCCTGTTGCCCAATGCTACCTAGAGTTCTATTTTGGCAGTTTTCCATAGGTGTCCATGATTTCACCAAATATCTTGAATTCCCCCTTTTTGGGGGGGGGCTCTCCTCTCACAATTTGATATCTTGTATTTGTGTTTAAGGCTATGTTTGTTTTACCATTTTGATAAGAAACTCACTATGAAACACAAAGTTAGGAACAGCATATTTGCTGTGCTTTTTGTTAAGGTTTCTTGCTCTCCTAAACTTAAAAAAAAAAAAAAAACACATGCTGAGGTTTCTGAGTCAGAACGTAAGAGATCTCTGTCTCCACGATACACATCACTCCTGGAAAGAGTTTTTTTCCTGAGGCCTGGTCCCTTAGTTAATACAGAAGAACCAGTACAGAGAAATGCTGCATTTCCTTGCACTCCATTCTGATCCCAATAGCACTCCTGAATCAGAGGTGAGCCCAGGTAAGGAGCACTCTTGCCCTGAATGAGATTGAGATGGAGAGAGAAGGGCAGAGGAGAGAGAAAAGAGTGGACACCCATACTTTTGCATTTATTCTGTTACAGTATCACATACCACATTATGGAAAATTCCACTGTACACCTGTAAGAGAATAAAATTGGAAATAGTGTTTTAATATTATTATGAAAATATTTTTGACTTTGTAAATCCTGAGAGGGGCCACACTTTGAAAACCAACTTGTCCATGATAGGTATTTCAAATGTGATCAACAATTCTCAGTAGCATAATTACATTTTTATGACCTTAAAAGTCTTAATCAGAATAACACTTTCATGCATTTTGGTATTCTATCAGTATTCACTTTATAATAAGAGTCTTCATCTAGCACCATCTCTCCAAAAAACTCACATTAATAGTTGACACACAGAGTCAAGTCTGTTGGGCACATGAATAAAAGTTACAGAAATCTATTTAAACCTAACATGTAAAAATTATCTATCATCTATCTATCCAGTCATCCATATCTTAAATTGTAATTATATAATTATAACTATTATATATAAATTATATCTTTATCTTTATAATTATCTATATATTTATATATAGGTAGAATTCCAGTAATAGGAGCTCTTTATATGAATAGATTACACACCAATTTACTTTTTGCTTTAAACCATCAATTAATTTTCATACCTCTTTCTGTACATATATAATCACAAAAGAAAGAATTTTCATAACAAAAAAGTCCAGGAAAGAAAAGGACAGAGGGCTGCTCAGGGGGAAAAAAATCACTTAGACTCTTTACTGATAACATAATTCCAAAGGCTGGAACTACTTTTTGCATAATGCTACTGAGTTGCCAAGATATTTCTTTTTTTTCTCCTGCTACAACACATTCACTGTTATTTCAGACTATGATCTGTGAGTGCCAAGTGTCTGCATTCCTCAGTTGCACACCAACAAATGTCTGTTCTTAACGGATGTTTTACCCAGCAGGGGCCATTATAGCCCTCAGCTCCAGATTGTAGACCAAATCCACAAAGCATATGGCATTTGGGAAATGAATGTGAACTGTTCTTCATTCTTTCTCTATGGGAAGCTTATTTCCCTCCCCTCTGGATATTTTACTTTGACATGGAGATTTCAGAAAGTAAGAATTACATTTTAGTTAAAAAGTCATTCATTGTCAAGAGAAATCGATGAGATCATTTAGAAAAATAATTGTACTGCTGTTTTACTGGAATAGTCTTAGTAGTTTGACTGAGAATTTGATAATGTATCTACACTCAAACAACAGAAAAGAGGAATGTGGAAAAATGTAGTCAGATCCTAAGCCCAGCCAAGGTAATATCATTTTATGGGCCAATCAACCCTTAATATGTTTGTCCTTGCATTATCAGTCAACCCAATTTAGACTCAACTAGAATTTCTTTATCTGTTTATCATCTAGATAATTTTATACTTGTGAAATCCATTTTGCTTAGGACATAAATTATAAAATATACATTACTTGAACAAGACACATATCATTTTCTTTCCTATTACGGACAGAAGTCTTTGATCACACTTTTGAGGGAAAGAGAAAACTTAATTCCTGACTGGCATAAAAATAGGGTTAATTTTTTTCTAAGTCTATACTGCTACTAGGGGAATGTCTTTTTCTTTTTTTTAAAAAAAAGAGTTGTTTTATTGTGGTAAAAACATTAACAAGAGATCTATCCTCTTTAAAAATTGTTTTAAGTCTGCAATACAGTATTTTTGACTGTAGGTACAATACAGATCTCTAGAACTCACTCCTCTTGTTTAACTGAAAATTTATGCCCACTGAATTCATAATTACTCATTTCTCCTTCTCCAGCCCTTGATACCCTTCATTCCACTTTTTGATTCTATGAATTTGACTAGTTTAGATGTCTTATGTAAGTCATGTAGTATTTGCCTTTGTATGACTAGTGAATCACCAAGCATATCTTCAAAGTTCATTCATGTTGTTACATAATGCAGAGTTTTCTCTTTTTAAAGACTGAATACTATTCCATTGTGTGTGTATGTGTGTGTGTGTGTGTGTATAAAAAATATATGGCATATATGCCATATATTTATTCATCTGTGAATGAACACTTGGGTTATTCCATTGTTGGCTATTGTGAATAGTGTTGCAATGAATACAGAAGAGCTAATATCTATAGAGATCCTGGTTTCAATTATTTTAAGTAAATTTTGAGATATGGAATTGCTAGATTACATGGTAGTTCTATTTTTTTTTCAGGAATCTCTATATTGTTTTCTATAGTGGCTGCACCATTTTACATTCTACCTAACAGAGTACAGAGGTTCCAGTTTCTCTACATCCTCACCAAAACTTACTGTCCTTGTTTACTTTTTAATAAATAGCAATTCTTACAGCTGTGAGGTGATATAGCATCATGGTTTTGATTAATGTTTCCATGATGGTTAGTGATGTCAATATTTTTCCATTTACTTGGTGGACACTTGCATGTCTTCTTTGGAGAAATGTCTACTCTAGTCATTAGTTCATTTTTAATCAGGTTATTATCTTCCCCCCTTGCTATCAAGTTGTAGGAATGTCATATATTTTGTAGATTTACTCTTTATCAGATAAAATATTTTCTGTCATTCTGTACTGTGTTTTTCACTCTGTTATTTGCTTCTTTTGAAGTGCCAACATTTTTCAGTTTGATGTAATCCCATTTGTCTATTTTCTTTTGTTGTCTGTGCTTTGGTGTCATATCCATGAAAACATCGCCAGGCCCAATACCATGAAGATTCTGTCATATGCTGCTTTCTCTTAGGAGTTTGATTGTTCTAGGTTTTATATTTAAGTGTTTAGTCCATTTTGAGTTGATTTTTGTATATAGAGTAAGATGAAGGTCCAATCTCAAATTCAGTAAAGTTGCAGGGTACAAATAACCATGCAAAAATCAGTTATGTTTATATGCATGGTGAGCTATCTGTAAAAGAAACCTCAATTTTAGTGAATTGTCTTATTGTTTCACTTCTCTTTTTATCTGGGAGCAAATAAGAATGTGGAGTAATTGATGACACATTCAAGGAGTAGTCATCTTTTCTTCAACAAATGTTTATGGAGTACTTGTTATAGGGCAGGCTTTGGTTTAGTGGTTGAGAATAGTTAAGCAAACAAGATAGAAAAATTATTTGTCTTCATTAAACTGACTTTCTGCTGAGGAAAATTGTAGGACACATACTTTTACTGGTAGGAAATAAGTTCCATAATTTTGACTTCTGATAATTATGTTATCAGGGTCAACAAAAAAGAAGAGTCTAGTGCAAGATGAAAATAATGAAGAGATCCTTATTTTGAAGTTTGCTTAGGAGCAGTGTTGGTATTCTGATGCTGTTCAGGTTATCTTGCTCAGTGAAACAGTCCCATTGTCTCTGTTGAGTGATTATTTTGAGACATCTCCTTCTCTATTCAGGGCCTTTTACCATTGAGAGTCTCCATCCCATGACTCAAATCCAAGCCTACCTTAATTCCTATTCATTCTATCTCTTAAAAACACTTCTGTCTCTTGGCTTAACCACTTCTAATTATCTCTTCATTAGCTCTTCTCTCTATCCCAGTACCACTACACTACCCATTACTGGGTTAATACAATTCTTCTTTTAGTTCTATACTTCTCTCTCAATTGATTTTCTTCTCTACATCCCATCTAGAATTGATTTTTTTTTCTGAAACAAAACTCCAGTCAAATGCTTCTCATATTTAAAATCTTTAATGATTCTATCCTCACTCTTGGATAAAGGGGAAGGAATCTTTGTACTATAAATTCTTATGTGAATTGTTATGAATGTGATTCTCATTTTTGCCATTCTCCTTTGCCTTATCATGCTTCAGCCACTGTGGCCTTCTGTCAATTTCATAATACTATGTTGCCCACTTATACTGCAGAGCTGTTGCATATGTTCTTTCTGAGCAGTACATACTTCCCTGTCGTCTTTGTCCAATTGACTTCTATTCATTTTTAAATCTCAGAGCTTTATTTTCTTAGCGAAAACTTCTTTTACTATTCTGTAAACTCCATTAGAAATATATTTAATTAGTAATTACATATTTTTAGTGTTATTTGAATAATGTTGGTTTTTCTAGCAAGACTATGATTTCCTTGAAAGAAGTCAGATTTGCCCATCACTATTTCTAGCACAGAACCTATTGCTGAAATAAATAATAAATTCAAAAAAATTTGTCCTAACAATTCTCATACTTTTATGTATTTTTATGATTTCCTGTTATATGCATTAGTGCAGATAAGCTACATCTTCATAGAGCTCCTAGGTGAATACTCAGAGGCATCATGGCAAGTGGCATATATGGCCACCAAATAAAATAATGCCTGGATATGTGATCTGTAAATTAGAAAAATATATTCACATATTATTTATAATTATGATTACTACAACTATTTGTGGATGCTCAAGTGAGGATTAGCCAAGGAATGAAAAATGTTATTACTTCTTTCAGACCTTTTTATCAGTGTTTCAGAGAGCATGAGAACTACTGCTACCTTCAAAGTCAATTCTATCATGGAATAGTTCCATCTTTGAATGAAGAAGATTGGGAGGATAGTATCTACAGGGTGTTCTGAGATGGTCCTGAGAATAGACTCTCCATATGTCCCCCATTCAGAATACATTGAATCTGTAAGTCAACTTGGAGAACGTTTTCATCTTAATAATAATGAGTCTTCCAGTATATAAAAAAAGGGTGTCATCTCATTTATTTGTTTTATTTAATTTCCCTTTGCAACTATTTTGTAGTTTTCCACTTCAGTTCTTAACTTCTGGTTATCTTTTATTAAAATTTATTTCTAAGTATATTTGATGCTATTGTGAATCTTTAATTTGCTAGTTGTTCCTAGTATATAGATACATAAATGGTTTTATATATTGACATTACATTATGAACCCTGCTAATTTCATTTATTAGCTCTAATAGCTTTTTTTGAATCTCTTAGTATTTACTACATGTATGATCATTTATCTGTAATGAGACTTTTACATATCCGTTCCCTATTTGTAGGCCTTTTATGACTTTTATTTCCTTGCTGGATTTGTTAAAACTTTCACTATGATGTTACATAAAAGTCAGGAGAAAGGTTATCCTTGCTTATTTCTGATCATAGGCATGGAGCCCTTCAGGATTGAACATAATGTTAGCTGTAGGCTTTTTGTTGATGTTCTTAATGAGGTTGTGAAGATTTATACCTATTCCTTGTTTGATGGGAGTTTTTATCATAAAAGAGTAATTATTCCAAATGTTTATTTTACATTAATTGATATTATCTTAGATTTTTCTCTTTTATTCTATTAATATATTATGTTCATTCTGGTTTTTAGATGCTAAGCTATCCTTGTATTCTTCGGAAAAATTCCATTTGGTCATGATATATTATCTTTTTATAGATCATTGAATTTAGTTAGCTAATGATTTGGTAAGAATTTTTTGCCTAATTTCATGTAGGATACTAATATAACCACTTTTGTTTAATTTTTGCTTGGCATATTTTATATTCATTTATCTTCAACTAACATGCCTTTCTGAATAGCATGTGAATTTTTAAAGTTAACCTATTCTGATAACTCTTCCTTTTATTTGGTGATTTTTTGTCCATTAATATTTAATGTAATGATTAATATGTTTTGGTTTGGGTCTATAGTTTTTCTACTCATGCCCTGTTTTTGCTTCCTTATTTCCTGCCTTTTTTTCTATTATTTGATTATTATTTTTTTTAGAATTCCATTTTTGTTGGATCCTTAGCTATTTTTTCCCTTTTTAAAAATAATTGTTCCCCTAGCAATTGCAATATACATCCATGCATCCTTAATATTTCATAGTCCACTGATTATTAATAATGTATCATTTCATGTAAAGCATACTGTACTGATTTTTTTGTGACTGTAACATTACAGAACCATAGAAGTTATATTTAAGGAAGCTGCTATTGACTAAGTTGTTTTTGCCTTCTCATCAGCTTATTCTGATAGGAAACAATGAATTTTCTGAATTAAGTGAAGTTCATTCTATTTTTAATAAAAAAGTATAGTGCCAGATAAATTTAAAAAGCAATCTCAGAATAACACTTTAGCACAACCTAATAAAGCTTCTCATTTCTGTTGCATGTTGTAGGTAATTGAGTGCTATATTTCATAATGAACTAATGGTATTTGTCAGATAAAATGATAATATTTTGCACTTACATAGCATTTTTCTTCTAATGGGTTCAATAATGATTCAGTAGTTTATTTTTTTACTTGTAATACTTTGGAATCATTTACATGGGTAATATCTTCATGTAAATTTATTCCTCCTGATGAGAAACCAGATAGTATCAAAGGTAAGATGAAAAGTTTGTTTTGCAATTAGAGTAACAAATAACACTAACCAAGCTGGAAGCAATTGTTAAAGTTAACAAGGATACTTGCTGTAGCATTTATAAAGGGGAGGGCATAACAACCTACCAACAAAATAGGTAAAGTATAAAAATAGAGAAATAGAATAGGTGGTTTTGTTAGTGACACATAAAGCTGGAGAATAAAATATTTCATATAAAATATTGTACTATGTAATTATCTATATGAATTATTTTACTGTATTATTTTTTATATAATTCACTATTAAATTCTAACTAGAAATCTTCTCTCTATATATGATAATGCATAATACAATTCCTCAAATATTATTACTGAAGTTGTCTAGATACAGATATAGCAAGTAGGTTCTATAGATGATGTTTTACAAAATAGCATTGATGTAATTTCAAATATTGAATATTTCCATGTATCTGTCTTTGTAACTCCTTTTCTAATATTTCATCACTTCTCTAGTAACAGTTAGATCCTTAGGAGAAAATACAAAGAAAAGTCATTTCTTTTTATGAATGGTTAGTAATATTTTGGTCATTAGTTTCTGTGACCTTATGTATATCACTTAAATAATCTTGACTGTTTTCTGATTTATATATGGAAACAATTACATTATCCTTATCTGCCTCAGAGCAATATTGAATCAAATGTCAAAATTATAAGATAATTTTGAATATATAAATAAGAAATTTATAATAAAGGTATTACCAGGAATATGGAATTATGAGATAATCACCATTATTTACCATTCACAGTTAACAGAACTTGCTTCTTATTGGATAAATGTAACTTGATCCCACATGAATGCAACCCCGGGTTGTTAATGTCACTCACAATATATGGAAATCATACTTTGAGTGCAAAAGAAAGAAAAAGACATTGTGCCAGTGTGGTTAAATCTCTTGGCCATAGTGATCCTAAAAAATTTGCCAAACTTCTGATTTTTAAAAATTTATTATTATCCACTTATTGAAAATCTATGTCTAGCTTGGTTATAGGGTTTTAAGCATTCAATAGTTAACTTGACTTGGGTGGGCTGTATGCAAAAATTAGTGGATTAAAGTTACTACATAGAACTCTAGTTAAAAATATAAGACAAGCCACATAAAAATAAATAACATTTCTAATAAACTTCAAAACACAGCAAAATGTAGGATATGGGCCCAATAGATTGTAAATTTGTCCATCTTGGAGAGGGCAATCAGAGCTGATTAATTATAATACCAGAGTAGAGAACAGAAAACATCTAGAGACATCTGTAGGAATTAAGCAATGTCAGGAATGGTGAGAATTAACAAGACCGGAAACAACTAATGTTGGAGAGGATGTGGAGAAAGGGGAACCCTCTTGCACAGTTAGTGGGAATGTGAACTGGTACAGCCACTCTGGAAAACTGTAAGGAGGTTTCTTAAAGAGTTAAAAATAGAGTACCCTATGACCCAGCAATTGCACTGCTGGGGATTTATCCCAAAGATACAGATGCAGTGAAAAACTGAGACACCTGCACCCCAATGTTTATAGCAGCAATGTCCACAATAGCCAAACTGTGGAAGGAGCCTCTGTGTCTATCGAAAGATGAATGGATAAAGTAGATGTGGTTTATATATACAATGGAATCTTAGCCATTAGAAGTGATGAATACCCATCATTTGCTTCAACATGGGTGGAACTGGAGGGTATTATGTTGAGTGAAATAAGTCAATCGGAGAAGGACAGACATTATATGGTTTCACTCATGGTGAATATAAAACATAGTGAAAGGGATTATAGGGGAAAGTAGAGAAAATGAGTGGGAAAAATCAGAGAGGGAGACAGAAAATGAGAGACTCCTAACTCTGGGAAATGAACAATGGGCAGTGGAAGGGGAGGTGGGCGGGGAGATGAGGTGACTGGGTGACAGGCACTGAGGGTGGCACTTGACGGGATGAGCACTGGGTGTTACACTATGTGTTGGCAAATCAAACTCCAATTAAAAAATATACAAAAAAATTCCCTATTAGAATTATTATACTCTACCAAATACCATAGTAAGTTAGGCTAGAGGATAAATAGTACAAATTTGGCATCTCTGTTTTCTCTAATTCAGAGTTCTAGCCAGGAGAAAAGATATCAAGAGGAGGAAAGTTAGAAGGAAAAAGGAAAGCAAGTGTTGATACTTCAGTTAAGCAGAGATAAATACGTGTCACCACAACATCAAGCAGCCTATGAAGCTATGGTATCAGACTAACCACACTGACTTTATGGAAAATGTAGAAATACAAAGGAGGCAGGAATGATATAATGAGAAAGTGATATTCTAATTGAAACAGTGGCAAGCCCTAATTTATCATGTTGATCTCTTAGTTTTGTATTCTTGAACCATTGCTGGCTGTTTTGGACTTGAAAGTATTGATTCTATTTGAAGAACAATGTACCTAAGAAAACTATCATGAATACTATGCATGTATTACTATATAGTTGTGTGAGGAGGATTATGTAGAAGAAGCAGGAGGAGGAGGAGAAAGAAAAGAAGGAGGAAGTAACATGAAAGATCAATGGCACTTAGAGTCACTTGAAAAGGATTATTTCAAATATTCATCTCAAATAATAGAAGATCAAGCAGCTTCTGGCATTACTATCATCATCATCATCATCATCATCATCATCATCACCACCACCACCACTACCATCACCACTAACTAAAGCAAAGAATATGAGAATTGAGTTGGAACAGCTCAGGAAAGAAAAGAAAAAAATTAAGTCATTATAACATACCTAGTTGTGTATGTAACCTTATCTTAGATCATTTTGAGGATGTATTAGTCATATACAGGAGCATTTCTATAATCATATTCCCCACAATGCCTGATTTGGGTAAGTTTTCCCCAACCTGGATATTCTCAACTATCCTATTGTGATTACAATCCTTTTAAACAATAGTGAGGTTTGAGGAAATATTTTTCAAAGTCAGAAGTAATGAACTAACTAGTAGTGTGCTAATGGCTTGTTAACAATGCATGAAAAATTCCTGAGTAACCCATAGTCACTGAACTAGCTCACTGCTGAGGCAAGGGGATAATTGTTTCCAATGATCCACACATAACTAAATAGACTTTGGCTGCATATTTGTATCAGAAAGTTTTAATCATCAGGTGCAATTTCTGGATATTCCAGGCAATTACTTAGACTGTCTAATAAAAGAAGAGCAAAGATGATTTAAGATGGTCTATAGTTCTGGGAAATTCGTATTAAGGAAAATTAACATTTTCAACTCCCTCAATTTCCATCTCTTCATCCAATTTCAGCTCTTCTCCCAATCAATTTTTTTCCCAATCAATTTCTTATAGGAAAATTAGTAGAAGACAGAAGAGAAGTCCAGGAGTAGATAAAGAATATCAAGACAGGGGATCCCTGGGTGGCGCAGCTGTTTGGCGCCTGCCTTTGGCCCAGGGCGTGATCCTGGAGACCTGGGATTGAATCCCACGTCGGGCTCCCGGTGCATGGAGCCTGCTTCTTCCTCCTCCTGTGTCTCTGCCTCTCACTCATCTCTCTCTGTGTGACTTTCATAAATTAAAAAAAAAAAAAAGTTTAAAAAAAAAAGAATATCAAGACAGATATAAATTCAGGACCCAAATGAGGAAGAAGAGTATATGGCTAAGAATATGAGAAAAGATTACATGAACTGTCAAAAGGTAGAAAAGGATATAAAATATGGTCAAAGATATAGTGAAAGAGTCCAGCTGAAGATGGTCAAAAAGAACAATGGGACAAAGAGTCATTGTGGGACTGTATTTGGAGATAAGGCCTTTATGTGTGAATATACATACAGAAATAAAATAGGTACTCATTAAATGTGGAGTGAATGCATGAGTAAGGAGTAAAACAGAGGAAATAATTATAATTAACATACACTGAGTAAATGGAATGCTGTAGCAACTGTTGTATTGAATGATTCATATTTTAGCACAGCTGTATGATACAATAGTATTTTTGTGAATGTTACTAGATATAATTATTTTAAAGATAAAATAATTTGGGACATAGAGAGGTTTAGTACAGCCCAAGGTCACTCAACATGTAAATAAGGGAGAGAGGATTCTATTCCTGGTACTCTGACCAATAGTGATATTTAAGTTAACAAAGGAAGGCCCAGGATGGGATGAGTCATGGGGTTTTTCTCTTTGCCCAAATTTATATCTGTTAAGAAATTTTCATTTCACCTTGAGGTACATTTGTTTAGGAATTTGGGTTTTTTGTTTGTTTTTCTCTAAGTAGGTTACTTGAATTTAAATGACAAAAGTATTTCAAAAGGAGATGTTCCTGTGAGGATTGTTATTTGCTTCAATAACATTAATTCAACACATATTTACTGAAAATGTCAGACACTTCTTCCCATTTTTACCATTAAAAATAGAATGTTATACATAAGGAAATGTGAGGCCACATAGTACTGACAAGTGTGGCAGGCTCCATACAAGGGCAAAAGTAATTTCCTAATAGCAAAGGGAAGCCACTATATAGCTTAAAGCAGGAGGTGACATAATAAAATTCACTTAGGATGTATTACTTCGTTAACAGTGTATCATATATAATGGACATGGAAGGTTAAAACTCTAGACAGTATGGATGAGTTACATGAGGAGTTTTCAGATCTGGTGGAAAGTATGTGTATATGGGGTCATCTTTATGTTCGTTGTAATGGAACAAAAATGGAAGAAGTTTTCAGGATTGAAAAACACAGTTGTAGAGATTCATTTATTTAGTATTCACCATGATATCTACTATATTTTTGGCATGTTGTATAATTTAGTGGGGATCTTAGAAAAAATAAAATACATAAAATAAAAATAAAGAAGTAAAACAATATCCTCTATCTAAAAGAACTCAAAGTCAAATTGAGGAGGCAGGTGTGAAATGATCTGTGTGAAATGACAGTAGAATCTTGCTATTTGGGGGAAGAGGTACAGTTTAAAAACTTTGGAAACTGAATTGTAGAATCTCATTTGTTTAACGATCTTTTTCTTTTTTTTTCTTTTTCCTTTTTTTTTTTTTTTTAGATAGTTCCTAGGACTCAAACAATCTATAAAGGAAATGTAATGCAATGCTATGAAGCCTCAGGAAATTTCTGCAGTTTTTCTTTCTAAAATAGTCTTTTTTGTTTCAAGATTCCCATTTTTTTTTTCTTTCCTGAATTCCTTTGGTTAACTTTTCTTCCCTGACATTCCATGATTCTTGTGACTACCTTTGCTCCTGAGGCCATTCATTCTTTTTTTTTCTTTCATAGCCTACAGCCCATGAGAGCCCTGCTGTACATCTGGACCCACTTTCAGTTTTGGGAATCCCAATTTAGATAAAGCTCCAAGACACTGGATTGATCGTATGGTAATTCACACAATAAAATAAATACAATTTAGTTTTTCAATGATGTTTTAAGGTTTCTAAAGTATCAAGAAGACAGCAATTATTAGATGGGAGAGGTATCCCGTTATTAAAATGAAAGTTCCCAGGAAGCATTCTATGATATGAATTACATGTGTTCATTTTATGTGTGTGTATGTACATATATATTGTATATTAAATTATAATATACACACACTTATAAGAAATAATAAAGAGAAGACTTTATTTCATAAAATTTCTAGTCCTTATTAATGCAAATAAGGTCTGTGATAAAAGAAATCTTTTAATGAGAGATAAGATTTTGTGTATTATATAAATGAAGCCTCAGGAAGGATTTTAATGCTTTTAGATTTAATTCTTCATGTTTATCCTTTCAAAGAACTATGTAATGGGTTTCCATTTATTGCCAAATGCTGTAGTTTTTATGACTTCCTAAAGCAGAAGGGGAATTTTGTATGTTCATTTTTATTTGAGGAAAAACTCATTTTAATATTATATTCTCTATATTTTGAGTACTAATGAAATATTCATAATGATACAGTAAGAATTCTTATGTTTGTGTATACATTAAGCTAGAAAAAAATTAGTTAGTAAAAGACACCCAGATAATCTTTTTTTTTTTGACACCCAGATAATCTTGAGTGACATTACAGTACAGTGGAACAAGAACTAAGTTGGAAGAGAAAAAAATATATATATAACTTCTATCCCAGGCTGAGCTGCTTCCCAGCGACTAAGAGAAATTGTTTCCTTCTAAAAGATCTCTTTCCTATCTATACAATGAAGGATTTGAATTTTTTTTAAATTTTTATTTATTTATGACAGTCACAGAGAGAGAGAGAGAGAGAGAGAGAGAGAGAGAGGCAGAGACACAGGCAGAGGGAGAAGCAGGCTCCATGCACTGGGGGCCGATGTGGGATTCGATCCCGGGTCTTCAGGATCGCGCCCCGGGCCAAACACAGGCGCCAAACCACTGCGCCACCCAGGGATCCCAAGGATTTGAATTGTTTCATCTCCAAAATCCATTCAATTAGGAAATCGATAGATCCACTTAATTAGTTGTCAACTATCTATCTACCTATTATCTACTACTGGCCTAAAGATTGTCTACATCCAGAATCCGTTCTAAGAATTATTTTATTAAAAAATAGCTGTCTTTGGGAACTATAAAAGGAATCTTGACTTCATTTAGAAGTTGAATAAAAGTTTCAGGCACCTGGGTAGTCTAGTCAGTTAAGCATCTGATTCTTGATTTAGGCTCAGGTCATGATCTCAGGTTTATGAAACTGAGCCCCATGTCAGGCTCTCATGTCAGGCTCTGTGCTGGGTGGGCATGGAGCCTGCTTAAGATTTTCTCTCCCTCTTCCTCTTCCTCCATGCACAGAAGTGTATACATGCATGTGTGCATTCTCTTAAAAAAAATAAAAGTTGAGTAAAAGTCTCAAATCTACCAGTTACCAAGCCCCTAAGAGACAAGTTCAATAGGATCAATACCATATGACTATGAGACATTTTTTAGTTATTGATCTTGGAACGGGATTTTGTTTCAGCTCCAATATATGAAGAGTTTGGAAGTCATCACTCCTGTCATTACAAGAGAAAAGCTAAACACACTAAGTATAAACTACTTCTATTAGGTCCATCAGAGAACTGAGTTCACAATGCAACTTTGCTATTTGATCATCTGGAGAAAGGTAAATACAAGGAATTATACCTGAGATCAGCTTACCTAGTAAAGAAATTCCTGGAACCATTTAGTAGTAGGAATTCGTAAATGGTAATTTTGATGAACTGCAAAAGCTGAGTGTGGATTAGTTTGAGACTGAGAAGCTCCTGAGTTTTCTGGCTTTGGTGAGGGGGAAGACTACAGTTTTGTCTATTTTACCTCCACAGAAATCACTCCTCCTAGGTTAATAGTAAAGATCCTAGAGAAGTCCCTGCTGATTTCAGGCAAAGGGTGGGGGGAGAGTAACTGCTTTGAAATATGGCTATTAGTATTCCTGAACACAGAGCCTACACTCTCCATAATAAGTGACTTTACTGAGCCTTATCTACCTGAAGAAAGGGCAATTATTTATCTGAAGGAAAGGCAAGTTTAGTCCACTCTAGCTAGTTTACTCTGTTTCATAGAAAGGAGAAAAATAAATCTAAGACACTTCTGAAGGCCACAGCTCAGGGACCTAGGCCCAATATATGACTTAGGTTTAATTATTAAATCATCAGGTACTATCTGCCCCTACTCTAACACCACTTTAACAAGATGTATGATGGTGGATTACAACTAAAAGAGCTGAAAGACATAGATTTTATTAAGAGAGTTTTCTCTAAAAAATCAAAGGTAACAGAGATTAAAACAAAAACAAAACCAGAATACTAAAGGAAATGGAAGCTTCTGGCACCTAGAGCTGCAGCAACCACCAAATAGAGACTTGCTGTTAGTCAGATTACTATAAAACTACACTCTGAGGGTCTTTTACTTCACTTCCTGTTACCCTATACATTAAGTTCACTTTCAACAAATAATCAGAAGGTATACTGTAAAAGCTAGAAAAAATACAGACTGAAGAGATAAAACAAGTACCAGAGCCAGACTCAAATATGATACAGATTTGTAATGATCATATAGAAAATTCAAAATAACTATGATTAGTATGTTAATGACTGTAATGGATAAAGTAGATAACATGCAAGAACAGATGGATGATGTAAGCAGAGTTGTAACTGGAAACCCCCCAAAATAATAAAAGTGAATGCTAGAAATCAAGAAATCAAGATCACTGTAACAGAAATGTAGAATGCCTTTGATGGTCTCACCTATATATTGGACATTGTTGAGGAATCAGTGAGATTATAGATATATCAATGGAAATTTCACCAAATTAAATTGCAAAGAGGAAATAGAATGAAAAAAATAGAGCAGAATGTTCAATATAACTTGGGGCAACTACAAATATAACATATGTATAATTAGAATACAAGAAGAAGAAAAATAGGAAAAAAGTACTTTTGACAAGTACAGAAGGTACTTGTCATAATAGCTAAGTATTTTCCAAAATTAATGATAAACAGCAAACAACAGAGACAGGAAGCTCAGAAGAATACAAAGCAAGGTAATTTTTAAAATATTTATTTATTTATTTTTGAGAGACAGAGAGAGAATATGAATGCATGGTCAGAGGGGCAAGGGAAGAGGGATAGAGAAAACCAAGTAGACTCCATGCTGAGTGCAGAGCCCCATGCTGGGCTCAATCTCACAACCCTGAGATGAGACCTGACCTGAAACCAAGAGTCAGATGCTTAACCAACTGTGCCACCCACACACCCCAAACAGGATAAATTTTTTAAAATCCACATCCAAGCATATCATATTTAAATGGCAGACAGCCAAAAACAAAGAGAAAATATGCAAAATAGTCATGGCAGGGGGCAGAAAACTTTACCGCTAGAGGAAGAAGAATAAGAATTACACCAGAGTTCTCTTAGAAAGCATACAAGCAAAAAGGGAGTGGGATGAAATATTTAAAGTGTTAAAATTAAAAACAAGACACCAGCATATAATATAAATTTATAGTGCAAATTTGGTATTATAAATAGTATAAAAATTATTCTTTAAAAGTGAAGGTGAAGTAAAAACTTTCTCAAATAAACTAAAGATAAGGATATTTGGGAGGCCTGGGTGGCTCAGTGGTCGAGCGTCTGCCTTTGGCTCAGGGCGTGACCCTGAGGTCCTGGGATTGAGTCCCACATTGGGCTCCTTGCATGGAGCCTGCTTCTCTCTCTGTCTGTATCTCTGCCTCTCTCTCTTTGTGTCTCTCATAAATAAATAAATAAAATATTTTAAAAATAAAGGGTATTTGTCACTATTAGACCTGCCCTGTAAGAAATGTTACAAGAAATATTCTTCAAAGAGAAGGAAAATGATATGTCAGAAACTCAGATATATGTGACAACAGAAAGAGTGTTAGAGAAGGAATAAATAAAGGTAAAAAATATATTTTATTTTTCTTATTCTTAACTGCTCTAACATATAACAATTTAATAATAATTCCTGAAAGCCAGTTAATAGTTACAGCTTATAGATAGCTGAAATGAATGACAACAATGTACAAGAAATAAGAGGGAAGAATTGGGAATACTTGATTATAAGGCACTTGTTCTACTGTTGAAACAGGATAGTGTAATTTGAAAGAGAACTTGGATTAGTTGCAAAATATATATCGTAAACTCAAAGTCAACCACTAAAAACAGTACCAAAAAATTGTATAGTATAGTATAATATAGTATAGTATAATTATATTATACTATACTATAATTATATTATAGTATAGTATAATATAGTATAGTATAATATAGTATAATTGATATTCTAAGAGAGGAGAAAAAATGGAATCATATAAAATACTAAGTTAAAACCAGAGACAGCAGAAAAGGTGTAGAAGGAAGGAAACGAAGGAAAGCAGCAATGAATAAAAAATAGTAACAAATAAGGCAGATATTAATCCACTGTATCATTGACCACTTTAAACATCAATAGTTTAAATAATCACTTAAAAGATAGAAATTGTCAGAGTTCATAAAAAAGGAAAGAGACAAAAAGTAAATGCACAAGGAACATATACTGTGCTAGTTAAGAGGAGGTGGGAGTAACTATATTAATTTTAGACAAGAACTACAAGGAGAAATAATACATTCTCTACTATAGTAGGAGACTTTAACACTCTTCTATCAGTAATTGGCAGTTTCAGCAGGATAAAAATTAATAAGGATATAGGTGAACTCAATAGCACCATCAATCAACTGAATCTAATTGACATCTGTAGAATACTTCATCCACAACTGAAAAATATACATTCTTCTGAAGCTCACATAAGCACTCCCCAAAATAGACCACATCTTGTGGCATAAACATACTCAACAAGTTGAAAAGAATAGAAATCTTTCAAATTACCCAAGAAAACAATGGATTTAAACCAGAAATTAGTAACAGAAAGATAACTGAAAATCACTGTCCTACCCGTTCCCCAAAACTTGAAGATTTACAACACACAGCTAAAATAAAAGCATGAATCAATGAAGAATGCAAGTGCAGCTATAAATTATTTTGAATTGAACATTTGTTTTAATATGTCAAAATTATTGTTTTATCCATCAAAATTCGTGGGCTGAGGTAAAAGCCATGTTTGAGTGAACTTTATATCATTGAATACATTATATTAGACAAGGAGACTTAAAATCAGTAATAAAATCTTCCATCTTAGAAAACTGGAAAAAAAAGGCAATTAAACCTAAGGAGATCAGGAAAACATAATAAAAATTAGAGTAGAAATAAATGAAATTAGAAGCAAGAAACAGCAAAATCAGTAAAACCAAAAACTCATTTTTAGAATGCCAATAAAATTAACAAACCTCTAACCACATTCAAAAAGAATTTGAAAAAGAAGACAAATTGTCCTAAAGTTAACACGAGAAGTTAAAAATCCTAGAAAAGCTTGAAGAAGAACAAAGTTGGAGGTGTGACATTATCCAACTTCAAGACCTACTATAAAGATACAATAATCAACACAACATGGTATTGTCAAAAGAATATACACATAGATCAGTGGAGCAGAAGAAAGAATCAAAAAAAGAAAAGAAAAGAAAAAGATTGATATGCATATAGTCAACAACTGATGTTCACAAAGAAGCTAAGGCAATTTAATACAGAAAGAATGATCTTTTCAAAAATTGGTGCTCAAACGATTTAACATATTATATCAAAAAATAAAAATAAAATAAAAAGAGTCCAGACACATATCCTAAACCTTTCACAAAAATTAACTCAAAATGGATCATGTATCTAAATATAAAACACAAACTATAAAATTTCTAGAAAACAACTTTAGAGAAAAATATAGGTACTGTTTGGTTTGTGATGACCTTTTAGTGTAACAGCTAAAACACGAATCATGAATAAATAATTGATAAGTTGAACTTAATTAAATAAAAATTCTGCTCTACAAAAAACACCTTTAAGATAACAAAAGGACAAGCCACAGAATAGTAGAATTTGTTTGCAAAACACAGAAATGATAAAAGATTTGTATCCAAAATATACAAAGAACTCTTAAAACTCAACCATTAAGAAAGCAAATAATCCAATATAAAAATGAATAAAAGATCTGAACAGATAACTCACTAATGAAGATATTCTGACGGCAAAAGAACTTACGAATAGATGCTCAATGTCATTTTTCACCAAGGAATTGCAAATGAAAACAGCAAAGATTACCACCTATTAGAATGACTAAAATCCAAAAAGCGGATGCAACCAAGTACTCATGAAGCTGTGGAGTAACAGGAACTCTCATTCATTGTCTGTAGGAATAATCCACTTTCGAAGTCACTTGGCAGTTTCTCACAAAGCAAAAACCTGGTCTTGCCATATAATACAGCAATCATGTTTGTAAATATTTACCCAAATCAGCTAAAAATTTATATCCATACAAAACCTGCACACTTAATGTTTATAGCAACTTTATTCAATTGGTGAATGGATAGAGCATTGGGTGATACATGTAAGTGATGAATCCCTAAATTCTACTCCTGAAACCAATATTACACTATATGTTAACTAACTAGAATTTAAATGAAAACTTAAAAAAAATATGTTGGCAGACAAAAAAATAATGGTTATCTATTACTCATTACAAAATGTGCTATCTTCTGACACAATACAGTTATTCTAAATTTAAAAAGTAAAAAGATGAATAGATAAACATGGTCATACATCTATACAACAGAATATTACTTACTTCTCAAAAGAAATTAGATATTAAGCTATAAAAACATTGAGTAAATTTAAATGCATATGGCTAAGGTAAAGAAGACAATCTGAAAATCTACATATTGTATAATTTCAACTGTATAACATTCTGGAAATGGCAAAACTGTAGAAACAACCCCCCCCCAAAACTGTAGTTAAAAAAAAAGTTACCTGAGGATTGAGGGATGGAGATGGAGGGAGACGAGAGGCTTCAAGGGGTGAAGTACAATGTTTTCAGGGTGGTGAAAATATTCTGTATGATACAGTGATGGTGGGTAAATGACATTATACCTTTATTAAAATCTATAGAAATTTACAACACAAGTGAACCTTATGTATATACCATTTAAAAATTCATCACAAAGGTTGAGGAATTCCAGGAAAGAATGTAGATCATAACAGAGAATCTAACTGTATTTAAAATAAAACATTACTAAAATTGGTGAAAAAAAAGAGGTGGCCAAAGTAAGTCTGGAACAGAATGGAATCTGTCAAATTATGACAAAAGGAAGTACATATAAGTACTTTAGTGCCAAGGGTATTTTCAACTGGCCATGGGTTAACAATTCTGATAACTATTATCCATACATACTAGAGAAGAGCAGTTAGGCGAATGTATAGTGCATAATGGGAACCAGATTTCTCACTGTGACAGAAAGAAATTTAGATATCACCAGGGGCAGAAGGCTAGGATAATTCATGTCATAATGGATAAAAGTTGCTAATATCAGTAACAACTCATGTTTAACTTAACATAGATGCAGATGCTTACAGATAGAAATACTTAAGCTATGTGTATATATTTGTTTTAGTATATACAAACATATATTCCTTTTTTATCAAATGGCAGAGAGGAAAAAAAAAACTCTAATGCATGAGAGTTTAAAAATAAATTATGTAGCTAGTCTACCCTAAATGTGGTAAGCATAACCCCTGCTCCTTAAGTGTGGATTAGTTAGAGTTACTTCCTTCCAAAGAGTACACAGTATGAGAAACGGGAAAAAGATGAGCTATACTGGAGAAATCTGACAGACACTTCATTCAGGTAATCAAGAGCAACATGAACAGTGATAAGTCATGTTGATAGTATATAATTTTTATATGACTTACTAATAAAAATATACTCCTCTATATTCTTCCTCCCCAAAATCTATAACCTCAGTCTATCCATAAGAAAATATCAGGCTAATTCTAACAAAGTGGCAACCCATATAATAACTGAGCCAATAGTCCTCAAAACTGTCAAGGTCATTAAACAAGGAAAGTCTAAGAAATTGTCACAACTCCAAGAAAGATAAGTAGATATAGGAAAAAAAATGTTATGTAGAATACTGAATGGGATCCTGAAACAGAAAAAAGGTATTAGGTAAAAACTAAGGAAAAAGAAATAACTATAAGATAACAATATATCAATACTATTTAGTTAATTGTGACAGCTGTACCATACTAATGTAGGACATTAGTAATAGGGGAAGCTTTATACACAGGTAGGGAACATGGAAACTTTCTACTATTGGTTCAGTTCTTTTGGCAATTTAAACTGTCATGAAAAATTAGGTCTACTAATTAAAAAAAATATATATATATATATGTTTTGGAAGTGTCTGCCTACTTCTCCCATGCCATATGCTTGGCAGTAGTATTTATATAGAAAGTATGACATGAGGGCAAGGCATATAAATCTACATGATATTTATAAGCACAATAAATATTCATCAAAATATTAAATAAAATACGAATCAAGCCTGTAAATAAAAATAGCTTTTGCCACATTCAGTTCATCTATACACCACAAAGTATTTTAGGTATGTTATGTTTGAAAAACAGATTTATTGCTATTTTATACTCTTAAAACATAAAATTTCTATTTTTTTCTTGGCTTTAGCTATTCCCACATCTTTTAAAAATATGAACTTCCACTGGCCACATATGGTAATTCAGTACATTCTATATATTATTTTGTACTCTAATTCTGGCTGAACAGGACATCAGAATTAGTTTCCCTAAGCTGTTAGAGGGTAGGCTTTTACTACCTACTGATTTTAGAAGGTTTTCTGAAGGCTATCATTTCTTTTTTTTGCATATGCCTGTTTCTCTCTCACTCTCACCTAGCTGCTTGAAAACCTTCTGTTTATTCTCAGTGGAGAAGTGAGTCCTTAGTTTATAGAAGCAGTGCATAAATATTCAACACTGAGCTTAGATGCAAAGATAAAATCAATTCTTCCACCTGGGAATGATGACCATCTTCTCTCGTCAACTGTATCTTCGATTGGACTACACAAATGAAAAGCAAAAACAATTGCTTCACTAGCTCCCAAATATTCCTAAACCATGTCTTTCTTTAAGTCATTTCTCCTGCTTACAAGGCTTTCACTAATCCTTTTTTTGTTTATTTGTTGTTTTGTTTTTGTATATTTTTTATTGGAGTTCGATTTGCTAACATATACAATAACACCCAGTGCTCATCCTGTCAGGTGCCCCCCTCAGTGCCCGTCACCCAGTCACCCCATTCCGCCGCCCCCCTCCCCCTCCTCTACCCCTTGTTCATTTCCCAGAGTTAGGAGTCTGTCATGTTCTGCCACCCTCACTGATATTTCCGACTCATTTTCTCTCCTTTCCTCTTTAATTTCTTTCACTATTTCTTATATTCCCTGAATGAATGAAACCATATGTTTGTCCTTCTCCCATTGACTTAGTTCACTCAGCATAATATCCTCCAGATCCATCCACGTTGAAGCAAATGGTGGGTATTCGTCGTTTCTAATGGCTGAGTAATATTCCATTGTATACATAGACCACATCTTCTTTATCCATTCATCTTTCGATGGACACCGAGGCTCCTTCCACAGTTTGGCTATTGTGGACATTGCTGCTATAAACATTGGGGTGCAGGTGTCCTGCCATTTCACTGCATCTTTATCTTTGGGGTAAATCCCCAGAAGTGGAATTGCTGGGTCGTAGGGCAGATCTATTTTTAACTCTTTGAGGAACCTCCACACAGTTTTCCAGAGTGGCTGCACCAGTTCACATTCCCACCAACAGTGTAAGAGGGTTCCCTTTTCTCCGCATCCTCTCCAACATTTGTGGTTTCCTGCCTTGTTAATTTTCCCCATTCTCACTGGTGGGAGGTGGTATCTCATTGTGGTTGTGATTTGTATTTCCCTGATGGCAAGTGATGCAGAGCATTTTCTCATGAGCTTGTTGGCCATGTGTATGTCATCTTTGGTGAAATTTCTGTTCATGAGTTTTGCCCATTTCATGATTCAATTGTTTGTTTCTTTGTTGTTGACTTTAATAAGTTATTTATAGATCTTGGATACGAGCCCTTTATCTGATAGGTCATTTGCAAATACCTTCTCCTATTCTGTAGGTTGTCTTTTAGTTTTGTTGACTGTTTATTTTCCTGTGCAGAAGTTTTTTATCTTGATGAAGTCCCAATAGTTCATTTTTGCTTTTGTTTCACTTGCCTTCATAGGTGTATCTTGCAAGAAGTTGCTCTGGCCAAGTTTAAAAAGGGTGTTGCCTGTGTTCTCCTCTAGGATTTTGATGGAATCTTGTCTCACATTTAGATCTTTCATCTATTTTGAGTTTATCTTTGTGTATGGTATAAGAGAATGCTCCAGTTTCATTCTTCTGCATGAAGATGTCCAATTTTCCCAGCACCATTTATTGAAAATACTATCCTTTTTCCAGTGGATAGTCTTTCCTCTGTTGTCAAATATTAGTTGACCTAGAGTTGAGGGCCCATTTCTGTGTTCTCTATTTGGTTCCGTTGATCTATGTGTCTGTTTTTGTGCCAGTACCATACTGTCTTGATGACCACAGCTTTGTAGTACAACTTGAAATCTGGCATTGTGATGCCCCTGGCTCTGGTTTTATTTTCAATATTCCCCAGGCTATTTGGGGTCTTTTCTGATTCCAAATAATCTTAAGATGATTTGTTCCAACTCTCTGAAGAAAGTTCATGGTATTTTGATAGGGATTGCATTAAACATGTAAATTGCCCTGGGTAGTAAAGACATTTTCACAATATTAATTCTTCCAATCCATGAGCATGGAATATTTTTCATCTCTTTCTTATTCCCAAACTCATTTTTTTTTTCAGAAGTGTTCTGTAGTTTTTAGAGTATAGATCATTTACCTCTTTGTTTAGGTTTATTCCTAGGTATCTTATGCTTTTGGGTGCAATTGTAAATAGGATTGACTCCTTAATTTCTCTTTCTTCAGGCTCGCTGTTAGTGTATAGAAATGCCACTGATTTCTGGGCATTGATTTTGCATCCTGCCACACTGCCAAATTGCTGTATGAGTTCTAGTAATCTTAGGGTGGAGTCCTTTGGGTTTTGTATGTACAGTATCGTGTCATCTGTGAAGAGGGCGAGTGTGACTTCTTCTTTGCCAATTTGAATGCCTTATTTCTTTTTGTTGTCTTATTGCTGAGGCTAGGACTTCTAGTGCTATGTTGAATAGAAGTGGTGAGACTGGACATCCGTGTCGTGTTCCTTCCTAATCTAGGGGAAAGGCTCCCAGTGTTTCCCCATTGAGAATGATATTTGCTGTGGGCTTTTCATAGATGGCTTTTAAGATGCTGAGGAATGTTCCCTCTATCCCTACACTTTGAAGAGTTTTGATCAAGAATGGATGCTGTATTTTGTCAAATGCTTTCTCTGCATCTAATGAGAGGATCATAAGGCTCTTGTTTTTTTTTATATTGATATGAGCAATCATATTGATTGCTTTATGAGTGTTGAACCAGCCTTGCATCTCGGGGAGAAATCTCACTTGGTCATGGTGAATAATCTTCTTAATATACTGTTGGATCCTACTGGCTAGTATCTTGTTGAGAATTTTTGCATCTGTGTTCTTCAGGGATATTGGTCTATAATTCTCCTTTTTGGTGGGGTCTTTGTCTTGTTTTGGAATTAAAGTGATGCTGGCCTCATAGAATGAGTTTGGAAGTACTCCATCTCTTTCTACCTTTCCGAACAGCTTTAGTAGAATAGGTATGTTTTCTTTAAACGTTTGATAGAATTCCCCTGGGAAGCCATCTGGCCCTGGACTTTTGTGTCTTGAGAGGTTTTTGATGATGGTTTCAATTTCCTCTCTGGTTATTGACCTATTCCGGTTTTCTATTTCTTCCTGTTCCAGTTTTGGTAGTTTGTGCTTTTCCAGAAATGCATGCATTTCTTCTAGATTGCCTAATTTATTGGCATACAGCTGCTTATATAAGGTTTTAATATCATTTGTATTTCTTTGGTATTGGTTGTGATCTCTCTTCTTTCATTTGTGGTTTTTATATTTGAGTCCTTTCTCTTTTGTTTTTAATAAGGCTGGCTAATGGTTTAACTATCTTATTAATTCTTTCAAAGAACCAACTCCTGGTTTTGTTGATCTGTTCTACAGTTCTTCTGGTATCAATGAAATATCATTGAGTTCTGCTCGAATCTTTATTAACTCTCTTCTTTTGCTTGGTGTAGATTTTACTTGCTGTTCTTTCTCCAGTTCCTTTAAGTTTGTCGTTAGCTTGTGTATTGGAGGTCTTTCCAATTTTTTGATGGATGTTTGTATAGTGATGTAGTTCCCTCTTAGGACTGCTTTTGCTGTATCCCAAAATTTTGAATGGTTGTATCTTCATTTTCATCAGTTTCCATGAATCTTTTTAATTCTTCTCTAATTTCCTAGTTGACCCTTTCATCTTTTAGCAGGATGCTCTTTAACCTCTATGTGTTTGAGTTTCTTCCAAATTTCTTCTTGTGATTGAGTTCATGTTTCAAAGCATTATGGTCAGAAAATATGCAGAAGACAAACCCAATCTTTTAGTATCGGCTGAGACCTGATTTGCCCAGTATGTGTTCTATTCTGGAGAAAATTCCATGTGCACCTGAGAAGAATGTGTATTTAGTTGTGTTTGATGCAAAGTTCTGTATATATCTGTAAAATCCATCTGGTCCAGGTGTATCATTTAAAGCTATTGTTTCTTTGTTGATGTTGTGCTTAGAAGATCTGTCATTTGCAGAAAGTGCCGTGTTGAAGACTCCTATTATTAGTATATTATTATCTCCATATGTCTTTGCTTTGGTTATTAATTTATTGATATACTTGGCAGCTCCCACATTATATTCATGGGGGGCATAAATATTCATGATTGTTAGGTCCTCTTGTTGGATAGATCCTTCAAGTATGATATAGTGTCCCTCTTCATCTTTTACTACAGTCTTTGGGATAAACTTTAATTTATATGATATGAAGATTGCTACCCCAGCTTTCTCTTGAGGACCATTTGAATGGTAAATGGTTCTCCAACCTTTCATGTTCAGGCTGTAGGTGTCTATAGGTCTGAAATGAGTCTCTTGTAGACAGCAAATACATGGGTCTTGCTTTTTTATCCAGTCTGAACCCCTGTGTCTTTTGATGGGTTCATTAAGCCCATTCACGTTCAGAATTACTATCGAAAGATATGAATTTAGTGTCATTGTAATACCTGTTCATTCCCTGTTTATGTGGATTATTTCTTTGGGCTTCCTCTTTCTTTTACAGGGTCCCCCTTAATATTTCTTGCAGACCTGGTTTGGCGGTCACATACTCTTTCAGTTTCTGCCTATCTTGGAAGCTCTTTATCTCTCCTTCTATTCTGAATGAGAGCCTTGCTGGATAGAGTATTCTTGGCTGCAGGTTCTTCTCATGTAGGACTCTGAATATATTCTTCCAGCCTTTTCTGGCCTGCCAGGTCTCTGTGGAGAGGTTTGCTGTTAATCTAATATTTCTCCCCATATAAGTTAGGGATCTCTGGTCTCTTGCTGCTTTAAGGATTCTCTCTTTATCTTTGGAATTTGCAAGTGTCACTTTTAAATGTGGAGGTGTTGAATGGTTTTTATTGATTTTAGGGGGGGGGAATCTCTCTATCTCCTGGATCTGGATGCCTGCTTCCCTCCCCAAATTAGGGAAGTTCTTAACTATGATTTGTTCAAATATGCTTTCTGGTCCTCTGTCCCTCTCGGTGCTCTCTGGAACCCTAATTATATGTAGATTTTTCCTTCTGAGGCTATCATTTATTTCTCTTAACCTTTCCTCATGGTCTTTTAATTGTTTTTCTCTTTTTTCCTCAGTTTCCTTCCTTGCCACCAACTTATCTTCTCTATCACTCACTCCTACTTCATTAACCCTCATCGTTAGGACATCCAGTTTGGACTGCATCTCATTTAATTGATTTTTAATTTTGGCCTGATTAGATTTAAATTCTGCAGTCATGAAGTCTCTTGATTCCTTTATGCTTTTTTCCAGAGCCACCAATAGATTTATAATTGTGCTTCTGAAATGGCTTTTTAGACATAGAATTTAATCCAAATTCTGTAACTTTGTGGCAGAGAGTACTGTTTCTGATTCTTTCTTTTGTGGTGAGTTCTTCTTTCTAGTCATTTTGCTCAGTGCAGAGTGGCTGTTATGAGAGGTCTGAGTCAAGAATATCAACCATGACCTAAGCAAATTTCACCCTAGATGATTCTGCTGAGGTCAGAGACCAGAAATTGAAAATGAAGATCAGCATGAAATAAAACAGAAGGACCACTAAAGTGAAAAATAAATTTCAAAACAAAGTAGTAAAAAATAAAAGGCCAAGAATCCTAAAGAAGAAGAGAAAAAAGAAAAAAAGAAAAAAGAAAAAAAAAGGAGAATAAGAAAAGGTGGGGGTACTGGGAAGTGGTGGTGGTGAGGAAGTTGTAGTGGAGGGAAAATGTCATCTCTCTGAGGGGTTCTAGAGGGTGATCCTCTTGGTTCTGAGTATATAAAGTTCTGTATGTTAGAAGATGCTAAGTCCCAACGTTATATAAACCAGAAGTACCTGTAGAAAGCCCCAACATTGACCACCAAACCATAAATGAGATAAAAGAGGGCGGCAGAATGGGAATGAGGAATCTCACAGAATGAACCAGCACATATACCACTTGGTTCTGGGTGCATGCTGGTCATGTTTTAGAAGGTATTAACTTCTGCCAGTGTAGAACAAAATGAGGGAGAGAAAACAAAAAACAGAAAACAAAAAATACATATCTTGTATATATCCCAAAATTAAGTTGAGTATGTTGAAGGGAATTTAGAAGTGGAAAATATATCTAGGACCTGTGATTGTAGAAGTATGAAAGTCAAAAAGGAAGAATCTTAAAAATGAAGAGGTGGTAAAATATTGTAGTTAAGGTGGGAAAAGAGAAAAACAATTGGAAATTTACTGTCTGATATAAAAACGAGTTCTACAGAAAAATGAAGAAAAAAAGAATAGAAGGGGTACCCTCTGGTTCTATATACAGTAACTCCCTCGACTTCCCCTGGAGCTTTCCAGCGCTGCTCGGTCAAGAACTTGCTCTTCCCCTGTCCTTCCAGCTGGTTTTCTGGGGGAGGGGCTGCTGTGCTGATTCTCAGGTGTGTGCACCAGGGGAGCTGCCCCCCCCCCCCGCCAGGTGCCGGCTCAGTGGGAGCTGTTTACCCCATGAGGCCTGTGTGCCCTGGTGGCCCCACCTCTCCCAGGCAGTGTGACACCAGGAAGAACAACCACACTGGCGGCGGCCAGGTCTCCAGCTCTGGAGTCAGCTCCCGCAGTAACCACCCGCTGTCTCCCAGTCCGCAG
This sequence comes from Nyctereutes procyonoides, assembly GCF_905146905.1. Lineage (NCBI taxonomy): Eukaryota > Metazoa > Chordata > Mammalia > Carnivora > Canidae > Nyctereutes > Nyctereutes procyonoides. Next base: position 27,499,646 of record NW_026575048.1, read on the forward strand.
GGGCCCGGATGCTCCGGGGACGGGGCCGCTGACCTGCACAGCTCGGGCTGCGGCAGCAGGAGCGTCCTCGCTGTCCTGTGCCCTCCCCGCCTCCGCCTGTCCCGGGAGAGCACAGGATCCTGGGCCGTGTCCCCCGGCGCCCTGGGCTCTGGGGCCTGCGCCGCTGGAATCGCGCTCCCGGGGTGGGCTCCCAAAGGCAGCAGGTGCAGCCCCCTCCCCGGAGCCCCCGCCTGACCCAGCCGGCTGCTCCCGGGGCCCCGCGGGGCGCTCCAGCCCTTTCCCCATCCAGCACTTCCTCAGTTAGTGACCCCGGGCACCCGGGGGCTCCACTGCCCCCTCTGCGGTTCTGCCCGGCCTCCCTGCGGGAGCCTTTCCATCCGGGAAGAATCCGGTGCGGATTTTTAAAAGTTCCTGCTTCTCGGGGGCAGGGCTCTCCTGTCCCGAGGCTCTCGCCTCCCAGCCTTAGCCGGGTCCTCACGGCACCCCTCCCGCCCCCCTCACTGGATTCCTTTTTATATATATTTTTTCACCTTCCTACCTTGTTAGAGGTGAAAACCCTTCTGTCTGTCGCCTCCCGGCTGTTCTCTCTTTAAATCTCAGGTTGAATTCGTAGGTGTTCAGGATGGTTTGAAAGTTATCCAGGTAAGTCGGCGGGGCCAGGTGACTGGAGTCGGGGGCCAGGAGTTGGGGACCCTGCTCCTCCACCATCTTGCCCCGCCCTCGGCTTTCACTAATCCTTATGATATTGTATAATCTTCCTGTTTTCAAAAATCCAGGTAAATTTCCTTCTCTTCAACCAGTACTTACCAGTAACGTTCCACACTGATTTTTCCTTTTATCCTACAATGAGCAGCACTTATTTTGGGTCCATGTTGATTTACAGAGCTATCTAACTTTAGGCATATTATTTATTATCACCCTGATGACTGGATATATCTATTAGTCTGGAATATGATTTATTTATTTTGTACTTCTGGTAACTTTATTAAAACCTTCTGATTATAGTAAAGAGAATCAGGATTTAAAGCTATGAGGCAACTCACACATTGTCTAATACAGTAATGCTTAATTCAGGAAATAGATGCAGGTGGTCTCTGACTATAGCTACAAAACTTATATCAGGGATACCTTGTTTCAGAACAAGGTATAATAAGACCCAAATCCTCTTTATCATCTTGTAATCTTATTCAGTTATTCCAGAAAACATTTCTTGCTGTATTAATAAAAGAACAATGGATCAGATCACATAAGTGCCAGATATATCTATATGACCTACTTACTGTAAGGGTGATAATATCAACTCAAATTACAGATTTTGGAAATTAGGATTTTTTGAGGCTAGGAGATGAGAATATATTAGAGCATTCACAGCCTTAAGAGTTTAACAGATTCCAGAGGCTGCTGTTAAGGGTGGAGGGGAGAGAAGACAATTATAGTATCCATATTCCTTCTTTAATTGAGTGGATTTTAAAAAAAATATTTATGGTTTTTAATTTCTTGTGAGCAAAAACTTCTTGAGTTTGAGTGAAATATAAGTTTGACAACTACTGTTATGGGGTATATTGTTATAAGGAAAACAAATCAGGGGATTAGGGAACCTAAAATTTCAGTCTAAGAAAACAAAGAGAGAAGAACCAAAGAAAGCTAACTGAGCAGAAGAAAGCAAATAAAACTAAAATTAGAAATAAATAAATGAAAACATATAAAAACAAAATAAAAATTAGCAAAATAAATAGTGGCTTTCTAGAAGATAAATAAGTTAATTTCTAGTAAGGCTGAGTAGGGAAAAAGGAGAGAAGATACGTATTATCAATATCAAGAATGTGAGAAAGAACAACACTATGGGACATATAGATATCAAGAAAACACAATGAACAACTTTGTGTAATGAATTTGATGACAGATGAAATGACACAAGAACACTCTCAAGAAGAAATTAATAACTAAAATCATTCCATATATTTAACAAAATTGTTTTAGGGGCACCTAGGTAGCACAGTCAGTTAAGCATCTGCCTTCAGCTCAGGTCATGATCCCAGGGTCCTGGGATGGAAGCCTGCATTGTGGAACTCTGCTCAGTGGAAAGCCTGCTTCTCCCTCTCCCTCTGCTGCTCCTCCTGCTTGTGCTTTCTCTCTGTGTCAAATAAGTAAGTAAGTAATTAAGTAAGTAAATAAATAAATAAAATCTTAAAAAAAAGTTTTAAAACATTCCCAGAATAGAATTTCAGGCCCATGTGGTTCACCCATAGAGTTCTATCAAACATTTAAGAAATAAATGATACCACTGATACAAAAACTTCTAGAAAATTAAAGAGCAAGGCACACTGCCCAGCTTATTCTATGAAGCTAGCATTATCCTAACAGACAGCAAAACTTAAACAAACAAACAAACAACAACACTCCAGGAGATTAACAGGATGGCCAACTGACCTCATTGAGAGATACACAAATTATTAACAGTATTTTAAGAAACTTAATTCAGTAAAATAGATAAAATAGAATAATATATTATGACTGAGGTTTTTCCCAGGAATGCAAGAACAGTTTAGCATTCGTCTATCTGCAATCCACTACATTAAAACTAAAAAGGAAAATGATATGGTAACCTCATTCAAAGTATAAAATGAAAAAAACTTGCAGAATTTTTTTAATTAACACAGTGAATCTTTATTTCTATGAAAGGGCAAAGGATCTGGGAGACCCAAAAATAACTTTGAAAGGGAACAAAGCTGAAGGATATGTACCACCTTATAGTAAGGCACACTATAAAGCTATCATTATTAAGATAATGTGATAACAGAATAGAGCTAAAAAGAGCCCTAGAGAGTGTGTGAGAGTATGAACATGTGAGCATGCTCCAATTGATTCATGACAAAGTTACCAAGGCAATTAACTGGGGAAAGGAAAGTCTATTAAAAAAAAAAAAAACAAAAATGGGGAACCCTGGGTGGCACAGTGGTTTAGCGCCTGCCTTTGGCCCAGGGCGTGATCCTGGAGACCCGGGATCGAATCCCATGTCGGGCTCCCGGTGCATGGAGCCTGCTTCTCCCTCTGCCTATGTCTCTGTCTCTCTCCCTCTCTCTCTCTCTGTGTGTGACTATCATAAATAAATTTAAATTTAAAAAAATGGTACTGGAACAATTAGTTATACACAACATATAAAAAATGGAACTTAATCCTACACCTTCACAATATATACAAAAATCAACTTGAAATGGATAAAGCTAAAATTATAAACACTCTAGAAGAAAATACAGGAGACAATCTTTGTGACCTTCCACTTTTCCTTTTCAAGGTGTAAACTGACTAGTAGGGGGTCTACCTGTAAATTTATTAGAGAGCATGTTAGAAAGTATTGTTTTTGCTGCAAATCAAAGCCAATGTCTTCAGTACTAAGCAATATGAATGATTATATTAATCTTCTTTATTGCTTAGCATCCCTTAAGGGAATGGAGCACGAGCGAGGTCTTGGAGAGATCACAGAAATCTGTTTTGGTTTTCACTACTGTGTGAAATTTCTGAGCCTCAGAATTTTTCCAATATTTGAAATAGGGCAGTAATATTTTTTTCTGTCTACTTTGTAAGGTGGTTATGAAAGTAAAACAGGAAAGTATGTGTAAGTAATCTGTGAACTGAGAAACAGGTATGTTTGTAGAGAATTATGATAATGACGATTATGATTCTGGAATTTTCTATAGTTCTGGGGTCAAACAAATACCAGGTTCAAAACCAGGTCTTGCAATTACTAGACAAATGGCTTTTAGGTTACCAAAGTGATTTTAACCTTCTAAATCAAGTTTTCTTCATCACTAGAGTGACTTACACCAATTTTCGAGTTAATGGAATCTTCATAATTGCATTGCTGGAAGTATGAAATGGATGAATTCGTTAGCACCACTGCAGGACCATGTCCAGTATTTACTGAGAGCTTAGAATGTGTTAGACATGATGCATGTGTGTGTGTGTATGTGATATATGTATATATATATATATATATATATATATAGAGAGAGAGAGAGAGAGTTTTATATACATATATATAACTAATTTAATCTCTGAATCAATCTTATTAGGTAGCTTCTATTTTTATTACCTTTTTATAGAGAAGTGACTGAGGCATATAGAAGTTAAATGACTTACTGGAGACACACAGTTAATAAATGATAAATGGGAGATTTGAACCCCATGTCAGGGTCCACAGAATTGTTGCTCCACAGCCCACCCTTTTAAACGTATACTGTTCCTCAACAATTTGTGCTTAGTTTACATAGTTATTATTATTGTTATCGTTATTATCATTAGATAGTGTAAAATACTAGCTCAAGTTGTTCTAACCCTCTGAGGACTCCATAAAACAAACATAATAAAGTCTCATTTTTTTTCTTTTAAGAAAAACTCCTGTAAAGGCAGCAGTATCAGGTCAAGATTTCAGGCCACTAACACAGAATTTCAGACTCAAACCAGAAGGCTTGGAATGCAAATTTTGTTATCATATTCTAGTCCAGGGTCATCTTGGGTTATCAGCTTCCCACAGGTGGCAGGAAAATAAGCACAGGGTATTGGAATAACCCACAATCAGGTGTTCAAATCCTAAGCCAAGAACCCAAATTGAGGCAGTCTTAGAAGAAATGTCTGGTTTGGCCATCAAGTTCATTTGGCAAATTCCAGTGGACTATCCAGGAAAAAAGTGTTGGGCATGAAAGATAGTGAATCAACTCTCTAAATTGTGTGCCAGCAACAAGCTGCCCATTGTTGCAATTTTACCAGAATATTATGTCTCCAAGATTTTGTTCAATTCTATGTCCATTTCATCTACTCGTGGCCTCTCATGTTTATGGAAAGTAATACGCAAGTGAGGTGAATCTCTTGGTATGGATTAGATGCACTAATCCAAGAGCATGGGACTAACTCAGTGGGTAGAAATTTATTGGATTGGCCATGTATTAAGAAAGATGTTTTTCAAGTTGGGGCTTTGGAAGACATCTAAATACAGGGGGGAGTACAGCAGCACATATAACCAGGTGGGCTGGTTGTGTTTAAACAGTTAGGAAGGAAATGGACATGTTCTTGGAAAAGATGAATCATGGTAAATTATGTTTTAATAGCAATGAGTTCCAATACAGGACTAAAAAGGCAATTCATGTGAATATACATAGTCCTGAGATAAACACAATAATTTAGATGTAATAATAATATTGTATATAGTATTTTAATTAAATTATACATTTAAAAGATAATGAGTATTGAGATCATTAATAAACCATCAGAAATGATCAAAGGAAAATCTGTAATGAAAGTTCCATTAAAGACAAAAACACTTGTTATTTTTTGTTATGTTTTTGCTTTTCTTTCTTTAAAGAGATGAAAAATTATAAGAATAATTGTTGAATACAAGGCCAAGTTTATAAATAAAACTTATTTACAATTTCCATAGAATTGGTCTCCCAACAGAGAAGTGGTTAAACCTCCAAATAGTCTCTAGATATAAAGAAATATTCAAATACATCTCCTTTTCCAATAGCAACAGTGAAGGCTAACTTTAGTAACAAAAAACTTCCACTATTTTTGCTACAGATGTGTTTAATGAGTACTTTAATAGATTTGAAGGAAGTACACACACTCCATCAATGACGCCGCATTCTTACTCCAAGGGGTACAGACAGCACCAATCTCTTATAGGATAACTTCAAGGGATAAAAAAAATTAAATAGGAACTTCCAGCTGAAGGGCTAGATTGATTAAGACATGTTCCTGGATGCTTATCACTGATGGTAATAGGGATGAAGACAATGCTTGTGTCATAGATTACTTGTCACAGTTGGAAGCTAAGATTCCACATTATGAATGAGGAGCTTGATTTTACCTGTTAAAAGTAAACTTTTTATTAAGCATAGAGGTAGATTTTATTATTTTGCATCCCCCATAGGAACCAGTACGAAGTGTATTAGAAATATTCCATAAAGATGAAGAGAATGATGACATATCTTCAGACTTCTGTGTATGTGTGTTTGTGGTTGATTTGGAGTGAATCTTTGGTGATTTTACTGAAAAATCTTCTCTGAGCTAAAATTATCAGTGCATAACACATCTGTGAGCTATGGGAGACTCAATAATCACCATGGGCTAATTATGTGCTTTGTGACTTCATGTCAAAGAAGTATTTCTTTTTAAAGGCCAGTAATCATAAGCATTTCTTATAAAGGTAGTTGAGCTTGCTTCAAACATTAAGCATACAAGAGTTAGTGATTACTGGCATGTTTGTTCAGTTTATTAAAGTTCTCTCTTTTCACAGTCAAGAGTATGTTAGGAATGTGAGGGATTCACATTGAATGCAATTTTGCGGGGGTCTCAAAAAAAGTCATTAATCCAGATAAATACCATATTACTGAAATATTTTAAAATTTCAAAATATAAACATTTTGCATAAAGACATTTCTGTGATGAACCTTGAATCTTGAGGCAAAGAAATCATATTTTATATATGCATAATTTTAGTTTCCAGGCTTTAATGGAAGAAAATTTACTAATAATATTTTCAGAATCTACTTTTAGAAAATATTAACCATTAAAATATATATAATTATCATAATATTTTTAGTATAAAGAAAATATTAACCTTAAAATAATGTGTTTCAGTACATCTAATTTCCCTTTAAAATATTTTTGCAACTACTTTAATATTTAGGAAAAATTAACCATTAAAAACTACATGTTTTATGTAAAAACATGTATAGAAGGCCATACAGTTTTCTTTTTGCCTCAGGAGCAAACAATCTGGCTCTGTCAGATACTTTTTATTTTTAATTTTTTGTTCATAATGGATTTTTTTCTAATTAACTTTTGGTGGACAGTCTTAATTTTTATACTCAGGGCGAGTGCCTTTCTTCACCCTAATCTTGTTACTAGATAGAACGAGTGATTCATCTTTCCATCATCTGATACCACCAGACTCCATTTAAAATTAGTAAATTCAGTAAGTGACTCTCTTAAAAAAAATAAGTCTTATTTTGTATTTCTTCACAAGGATCAAAGAAACTTGGCAAATAACAACTCCTTTAGTGTGTTCATTTTGGGGAGGATTTCAAACCCAAAGGCTAAGATTTTTAATACTTGTCCTGTTATAAGAAGGATTTAATTAAGTGAAATTTTAATAAAGTAAACAAAAATAATTTCTACTTCTTTGATGAAGATATATCTTTATTCTTAATCCTAGGATATTCCTATTTCTCCTGTTATATGTATCTTTGCCAATTCTAATGAGAGTGTGAGCTCTACTACCATTTTGAATTCTGCTGTCCCTCAAAATAAATTCAAAGTTTCTGGGTCAAAGTTATGTACAAAACAAATTACATTTTAAGAGCTTATTTAATTAACTTCTTTCTTTCACAGTCTTTTTTTTAAACATTTAAAAGAGGGTTTTTTCCCCCCTCTCCACTGACAGATTTTGGAGAACAGAGAAAGCACATGCTGGCATTAGATTTTCTTTGTTTAGGGAAAGGTACCAGATTGACTCATTAGTCACTCAAAGGTGAGGCACAAATAAAGTAATTATTCTTGTGGAAGCCTAGGCATTAACGAAGAAATTAATCCAAATTAGCAAATATATCAGAGCAGACATTGAGATACAATGTCTCGTTGGGAGGAATCCTTTTGGTTTTAAAGACATTGTGAGGTGGTTTTTTATTAGTAAATATTAAGCCACCTTTCACCTCTTACATTGAAGCAAATGTGGGGAGGGAGGAAGGGAGGAAGAGAGGAAGAAAGAGAGAGAACCACTCAGCCACCAGAAGGATAGCAGAGGGGAATGGGAGAAGAGGGCAGGGAAGAGGGGAAGGTGAAAGACAGCAGCCTGGAATGGCTTGAGTGAACAGAATGTAAAGGTATTCAAAATTAATAACTGGGGAACCTTAGTATTCATCCCAAGGACAGCAGTAATTGTCTAAAAAACAGCTTCTAGGATAGATTTGAGGATTACATTATTTCTCTTTTTTGATCTCCTATCATTTTCTGGAATGCCTTTTGTAGGGTGGATGCTAATATACTGCTGTGAAAATGGAGTCTACCTAGCCAGTATATACTGGGTCATTGTAAATCCATAAAACTATATCATTGTGAATTGGTAGACCTAGATAAGTTTGTTGTTGTTTTTTTTTTTACATAAACTACACACTGTAATGTACAAACAAAAGGTCATGCAAACAAGAAAATTTTAAATAATGCATAAAAACATAAACAAAAATACAAACCAAATTCATAAATGCTGTAGTTTTTTTTAAGTTTTTATTTATTTATTAATGAGAGACAGAGAGAGAGGTAGAGACATGGGCAGAGGGAGAAGCAGGGTCCTTGCAAGGAGCCTGAGATGGGACTTGATCCCTGGACTCCGGGATCACGCCCTGAGCCAAAGGCAGATGTTCAACTCCTAAGCCACCCAGGTGTCTCCACGTAGTTCCTATTAAAAAAAAAAAAAAAAAAAAAAAGGCCCTGGGTGGCTCAGTCAGTTAAGAATTTGCCTCGAGCTCAGGTCATGATCCTAGGGTACTAGGATGGAGCCCCACATCTGGCTCCCTACTCAATGGGGAATCTGCTTCTCCTTTTCCCTCTGCCCCTCCCTCTTGCTCATGTTCTCTCGAATTCTCTTGCTCTCAAATGTATAAATAATTTCAAAAAAATTTTAAAAAAGAACGTAGGCTTAAATTGCTGTGTTATTCCATTTAGAAAGACACATTTGAAAAACAAACAAACAAAAAGTTTAAAAAGACATGTTTTCCAACCTAGTCAAATACATAAATATATTCTATCTCCTAGCTTAAATTTTCTTGAATATTTCCAATATCTTTCAAATAAGCATGCATTCATCCAACAAATATTTATTGAGGACTACTGTGTGATTGACACTTTTCTAGAATTTGGAGATTAAATGATAAAGAAAGCAAGCACCTACTTTGTTCTTATTCAAAAGGAAACAGGGAATTGGCTAACAAAAATCAAATGTGATATTGGTTTAGCTGAAATATTTTATTGTGTTCAACTAGATGGCGTAGTCATTTTCAGATGCATCTGAGAATATACATATTCAACAAAATAAATGTCTAGAATGCCTGCTAATGTTTGGTTATTGGCTGAAAAGCAACACACAAGCAAACAAGGCCCTATATGTGATTGTATGTTTGCACTGCAGTAGATGGAGCTGGGGAGTGAAAATTTAGACTTGATGTGGGCCCTATCCCTAGATGCTTACTGAGAAGTACTCAGTAACATTAAATCTCAGCAATATATAAGGATCAAAACATAACACTAAGAAGACATTTTTACAAATTGCAAAGGCATAGAACACTTTGAGTCCAGAAAATAAAAGAAACCAAGAGCCCAGAGGTAAAATTTTCATGCATAGGAGAATAAGAACTTAGACTAGTTTTTAAAAGTTGAGTAGACCTAGCTTGGCAGAGAAAATGTCTAGAAGGAGAAAAGATACTAAGAAGAAAAATGAAATGAGGAATGAGCAAAGTGTGCCTATGCATGTGTATATGTTTAATTTTATTTATTTCCTTAAGTTATAGCTCATTTAAAAACTAGAAACAATTTAAATCCCAATAGTTTGTGCATTGTTAAATAAATAAAGCATATCTGGTTGATGTACAGTTCTTTGTACTTTTGGAGTGGTAGCTATCAATGTGGTATTGCAGCAAAGAAAGTATATTCTAGAATGATTGTTTTTTAAATGATTTTCCATTAAGTGCATGTTATTTTTATCTCTCTGTATATGTGTGGGTAAATGTCTTCATTCTATATAACCACCCATATCTATATCAACTAACCTTATCATTCATTAGGCATTAGATCAGACAATTCTAGGTTTCCACCTCATGACCAACATTTGCTACCTGTGTGATCTGAAGCAAGTTATTTTATTGGTCCATCAATTTTACATTAAAGAGAGAACCTCCCCTCTCAGAGTGGTAAATGTTAAGTGGGTTAATATACATAAAAGCACTCAGCTCAGTGTCAACTACATTTATGTAAATGGAAGACTCAATTCCTCTCTCATCCCCTCCACTCAGATGAACACAGAAAAGTAAGAGTGGAATGTGAGCATAAAATGAGGGGGGAGGTGCAAGCGATTGGTAGTCAGAATAATGGCCCCCAAAGATATCCATGTCCTAATCTCCAGAACCTGTGAATGTGTTAGGTTACATAGCACAGGGGAATTAAAATTGTAGGTGGAATTAAGGGAGATTAGCCTGGATTATCCAGGTGAACCCAGTATAAGCACACAGACTATAATAAGTAAACGAGAGGCAGAAGAAAGAGAGCCAGAGAGAACAGTATGAGAGGGACTGGGGCTGATGTTGCTGTCAGGTATTGTGTGTGGTCTCTGGAAACTGGAAAAGGCAAGGAAACATATTGTCTGCCAGACCATATAGAAGGGACACCACCCTGCCAACACCTTGATGTTAGTCCAGTGAGAACCCTTTTGGGTTTCTGAAAAAATTGTAAGAATCATAAAATAATAAATTTATGTTGTTTTATGCCACCAAGTTTGTGGCAAACTGTTACATCAGGGATAGGAAACTAATGAGAAAAAGCCCATGTTCATTAGATGAGAAAGGAAATGAAGAGAGGACCCTTTAACAATGCCCTGTATTCCATCCTCTCCTGCCTCATTAGAAACCTAGTCCTGTTTTTATCTTCAACATTCCTCTCTCTACTGACACTTTTCCATTAGCATTTAAACAAGCTCACATTTCCATGGTCTTAAAAATAAAGCTTTCCCCCACACTCTGTGCCTTAAAGCACCAATAATATCAGAATTCCTTAAATTGTGACAATCACAAAACTTGTGTGTTATTTCTCTGGGAAGGGTCTACAGTGTTCATCAACTTTTCAAATGGGTGAAATTGGTTACCACCAACTCCCCATGATATAAATAGTTCCATCTTGACTGACTGCAATCTACCAAAAATTTTTCAAGGCCTCAAAATGTTACTGAATATTTAACAGTTCGGTCTTAGGAGCCAGTAAGTTCTGGCTCCAGCCCAACACGAGGTACATTAGGAAAAAAACAAAAAACAAAAACAAAAACATCATGGATTTGCCTTCAGGTATAATCAACATTTAACATATATATCTTTACTAAAGCTCTAACTTGAATATCAATGGCCCTTTAAAATCCCCATAACTGTGTGTCAACTATACTCAAATTAAAAAAAAAATCTCTATACTGATGTGCCCAAATATTTGAAACTCAGTTTATCCAAAACTAAATTTACTACTTTTCTCCTCACAGTAGCTTTAGACATTTCTGATACTTCTAATTTATAAACCCTCTGTAATCTTACCAATATTTTCTCACTGCATAATGATAAAACACCAACTGCTTATTATAGTGGGTTGATAGTACCCCCTCAAAATTCACATCCATTTGGAACCTCAGAATGTAGCCTTATTTTTAAATAGTGTCTTCATCTTGATTTTGTACTTCTGTCCGTTATAACAGTGAAAGAATACTTTTCTGCTGTTTTAAGCTATCTAATGTGTGGTAATTTGCTATGGCAGCCCCGTGAAAGAAATGCACTACTATGGTCTGAATGTTTGTGTGCCATCCCCCCAAATTTATATATTGAAATCCTAATTCACAAAGTGATGATATTAGGAGGTTAGGGCATTGAGAGGTGATTAGGTCAAGGGGTTGCAAACTTCCTGACTGGGATTATTGCCTTTATCAAAGAGGACCCATGCAGCTCCCTAGCCCCTTCCACCTAGTGAGGACACAGTAGGAAGTCAGCAGCTTGCAGCCTGGGAGAGGGATCTCACCAGAACCCAACCATGCTGGCACTTTGATTTTGAAGTTCCAGACTTGAGAACTGTGGGAAATAAATTCCTGTGGTTTATTAGCTTCTGGTCTGCAGTATTTTGTTATAGTAGCTGAAATGGAGTAAGATAGACACTTACCATGGCACACAAATGTCTTCAACGTTCAGCCCCTGTTTATTGCCATAGCCTCATTTCACACTTTATGTACTCTGTATTCCAGACCCTCTAAACTACTTGTGAGTCCCTCAACATACCATGTCTCTCCTTATTCCTAGTTGTTTGTTCTGTTTGCCCACTGTCTCTGAAAGACATCACCAGCCCTTCTTTGTGTGGCCACTTCCTTCATTACACTTCATTTTTATTTATTTGTTTGTTTTTGTTTGTTATTAGAGAGAAAAAGAGAAAGAGTGTGAGGGGAGGACAAGAGGGAGAGAAAGAATCCCAAGCAGACAGTGTGCTGAGCAGGGAGCCCCAAGCCCGGCTCCATCTCACAACCCTAATATCATAAGCCAAAATCAATTAACAGACTTGGCCATCTCGGTGCCCCAGCATACTTCATTTTTAATGTCATTTCCACTGGGAAGTCTTTCTGAGCAAGATATGTGCTGTTCCAGTGGATTCTTACAGTATTTTGTGTTTATCTCACCATTATACTGGATTATAATCACTGGTCTGTTCTGCATTATTCCCCAGACTGACTGGCTCTGGAGAGAGAACTTGCATTACTGTCATTCCAATTCCACTGACTACCACAACACAAGGCTCTAGAGACAACTCAATAAATATTTTTTGAATGACTTAGTTGAAGATCACTGAGAGATGCATGGAAAATCCCAGAGAAGAAACCTTTGGTGTTGGAAAGTATCAGTATTATTGAATAACATCAATATGTTGATACTATCAGAGAAAACGGCGTATAAACATATAAATACATCACAGTGTGTCCATATAAATGTTGTCAGGTACATGAAGGAAAGATAAACCATTTTAAGGGAGGAATAATGGAGGAAATGGGCAGGCAAAGCCAAAGATGGAGTATTCAGGTAATTTCAAAAGCAATCATAAAGCAAAGGCAACAAATGTATTTACTGTATGGTTTCTAGTTATCACCATGCTATCAGTGGGAAGCAGGAGTTATTTTAAAAAGTCACTGTGAGAAGAAGTTCTCTAATTATTAGATTTATCCAAAAATGGAATGACCTTTCTTGTGAAGAGGTATGCATTCTCTCACTGGAAGAGAGAGACTGGGATAAGTAACTTTGGGGATATTTATGTCCGTGTTGTTCAGTAAGAGTTTGGACTAGAAAAGACACTGGTCATTTTGCTTTAATTTCCACTGAGGGACACAGCAATACATTTTATTGATTCATATACTCAACAATGCTGAAGAACACTTTTTCCTGAAGTGTCATTGCTCTGTACACTTTAGAAATCTGTTACATGGGTGTTGACACACTAATAAGAATTAGGGCAATTTAGTTGATTGGTTCAATAGATGCACTGCCATCAATTAAGTGTGTGCTAAAGTGAGGCAATCCCAAAGTATAAAGTCATCTCATTCAGTTATATTGATTTCTCACCATGGGATCATGTTTTGTTAATTATTGAATCACATCATATTCTCGCTGAAACACTGAATTTATATTTTAATTTGCTTATGTTTATTCTGTTAGAATAGCTGATAATATTTAGAAATAGTGAAATCTGGCCCTAGTTTCTATTTTTTCCTTGTGCCAATCCATATGTTTCTCTGCTATAAGTTTCCTTAAAATTATTTTTTCACCTTCAGCACCATTGATTTCTCCAGGAGTCTATTAATGGTATAAAGAACAAAATATTTTGTTATAATTTATGTCCTTGGACATATATGAAATTTGGCAATCACCTTTCAGTGCATGAGGAAAGCCTCTCAGAACATTTGTTTCCAAGTACCTGATCAGTAAGAATAGTATTTGAAATTAAAATCTGAGTCAATAAAGCATAGAGCTTTTCTGCTAAGTACTTGAAAAACAGTTTCTCAGCAGGCTATAGCCAAGGGAGCAACAGAATTCAAGTGCAGTGAGGCTAATAGAAGCATCAGCTGTTGAAATAGAATTAAATTGAGGGTCAGGAATTAGACTTGACAGAAAGATTAATAATTCAGTTGGGAACATAGAAAGCAACATGAATGGTTTCAGCTTTTGCTTGGTGATTGTGTCATCTGAAAAATAAATAAATAAAATGAAATAAAATCAATCAGTCTTTGGACCTTGATGCTTTTTGAAGTGGAATACTGACTGTCTGACAGAGCCCCTGAAGTTGATATCATAGGTCCCTTCAAAGGCTGCTTTTACCAGATTTTGCCTTGGCTGATCAACAGAATGGCCATAGTTTGTAAGCATCTGAAGAGAAAAAGAACTTACAGGCAAAATTTTAACAAGGTTGAACCAAAGACAAAACAACTGCCTTTCTTACTGGTATGGTTCTTTTACTCCTTATCAAAATGTTGGTCAGTGTCTTTGCTTAGGATTTTATTAGACTTATTTTTTTTCTACTATAGTCTATAGACTATAATAAGTACATACTCTCTCTGCTGATAAAATATACCATGCAAGTTTAAAATACATAAATACAAATAAAAAATCCCAACTATATCAAACATGTAGCTATGAGCTGAATAATGTATCTTAAGGTTATAAGGATATAAGAAGGGAGAAATCTATGTAGACAAACCAGAACACTTCAAAATTCTCTCCCCAACTCCCACCAGTCACTACTCATTTGAGAGTTATTGTTGTTTTAGTGTACTATATGGTTTTGGCCCACCTCTGAGAGTTTATTAGTTTGCTTGGGCTCCTATAAATAATTACCACAGACTGGGTGGCTTACATAACAGAAACTTATTTTCTTATATTCCCAAAGGCTAGAACTCCAAGATCGAGATATTAGCAGACTTAATTTCTTCTGAGAGATCTCTTCTTGGGTTGTAAATGACCATCTTCTACCACTATCTTCACATGGTCTTTTCTCTGTAAGTGTCTATGTTCAAATTTCCTCTTCTTGCCACATTTGATTAGGGCCCACTCGAGTGACCTTATTTTAACTTAATTACCTCTTTAAAGGCCTATCTCCAAATAGAGTCACATTTGGAGGTACTAGAGGTTAAGATCCATAAGAGAGGGTTTTGAGTTTGTTCAGGTAGAAAGGGGGCTTCCAACATCTTAGCAGGAGTCCAGCTTCCCTTCTCCTAAGACTTGGGCAGCTGAGTATCCTGGAGTAATATGATGGTGTTTTCCACACAAGGTTATTTGGAAGTGGATCAATCCTTTTTCCTGGCATAATCATTATTCGCTTTCTCTGGACAGTCAATGAGTTTGGTGCTAGATGTTGATGTGTTTACGCTTTTTTAGGTCATTGAAGAGAGGTACAGGGATCCCTGGGTGGCGCAGCAGTTTGGCGCCTGCCTTTGGCCCAGGGCGTGATCCTGAAGACCCGGGATCAAGTCCCACATTGGGCTCCCGGTGCATGGAGCCTGCTTCTCCCTCTGCCTGTGTCTGTGCCTCTCTCTCTCTCTCTCTCTCTCTCTCTCTCTCTCTGTGACTATCATAAAAAAAAAAAAACTCTTGAAGAGAGGTACAATTTGTATATCCATGGGCAGTCTACGAACACACAATGACAATATTCTCCTCTTATTACAAGGCTGTAGTGTTTATCTTTCTGTTAACTGCTATTTAAATATATATAAAGAATCCTTCTAGTATGTAAAGTTTTAACTTCAACAGTGAGAGAGACTTAGCTTGAGAAATTCTGAGGTAGAAAAATGGAGAAGTTCTAAGGATGTCATATTGTATATATAACTGTGGCAAAGATGTACTCAGTAGTTTCCACTCTCACACTTGGAAGAATGGGTTTCTGGGATCCAGATATATCTGAGTCAAAGGATATTCTCTTTAGCCAGCTTAAAAGATTACTCTACTCTTCAATATAGTCTCTTGGTTTTGCTGGGGTAGTCAAAATCCCCAAGTTATTACTAATTACCTCTATGTTTTCCAAGCTAATATGGAACTTTCAAAAAGATACGATTATTAGGGAGAATAGTCCTAGAACTTATGAAGTTTTATTTAGTTATTTTCATTTGAAAATATGATGTCACAGACTATGAAAAATTATTATTTTTTAAATTAATTTTTATTGGTGTTCAATTTACCAACATACAGAATAACACCCAGTGCTCATCCCGTCAAGTGTCCCCCTCAGTGCCCGTCACCCATTCACCCCCACCCCCCGCCCTCCTCCCCCTCCACCACCCCTAGTTCATTTCCCAGAGTTAGAAGTCTTTATGTTCTGTCTCCCTTTCTGATATTTCCCACACATTTCTTCTCCCTTCCCTTATATTCCCTTTCACTATTATTTGGTACACTAAATGGTGATGGCAGCTAGAATTTTTGAACATATATGATGAGAATGAACAGCTCTAGTGTTTGCATACAGCATCTTAATCTTCAGAGCAACCTTAAAAGTAAATGTTACTATCTGCATTTACTGATATAGAAAAAGCTGTCAAAGTCATTAAATAATTGTTCTAACTCATGAAGATAGTAAGGACCAGATATAGAACAACTTAACTCTTCTCTAAATTCATGCTATTTTCATTACACATTAAGGCAGGTGTCACTAGTGAATCTTCCAGTACAATATGTTACGGTTCTCCAAGTGTATCCATCAGAATAGGGTCACATTGCACTGATTGCTTATTGTTTGTCTACTCGCACTTTCTAGTTGTAGAGTTAGAGTCAGGAGATTTTAGTAGACACCAAAGGATGCCATCCACATGACTTATTTTAATTTTCATGTTAAATACTCTAATCAGAAAATAACAAATCTAAACTCAAAGATGAGTCAGGATTGCCATCAGAACTGATTTTTCTTTGGACACCTGGATGGCTCAGCAGTTGAACATCTAACTTTGGCTCACGGCATGATCCTGGGGTCTTGGGATCCAGTTCCACATCAGGCTCTCTGCAAGTAGCCTGCTTCTCTCTCTGTGTCTCTAATGAATAAATAAAATCTTTTTTAAAAAAAGAACTGACTTTTCTTTATATTTGGGTTCTTGTGTCATCCATATTCAGGTGTAAGATATATATATATATATATATATATATATATATATATATATATATATATATTTACTTCACATAAATCTTCAAATCAATTTAATCCTTGCACCGAGAATGTAAGTATGTAAGTTCTATCTATCTATCTATCTATCTATCTATCATCTATCATCTATCTATCTATATCGTGCCTTTTGAGGGGTTGAGATGTCCTACATTTCTGCTCAATCACAGATATTTTAAAATTTTCAATACCTAATTCCAATTAAACTTTCAATTTCCAATTTCCATGTCACGGGGCCACTGGCAACCAGAGCCAAGAGTGGATATCTCTGCTCTGGATCAGCAGCCATATAGTTTTAATATTAGATAAATTTATCCATATTTATAGATTCTGAAATACTTGCTCTAGTTCCCTAGCTGGCCTTCCATTCCCTTTGTAATTTCCCAGTTTTCTCCTTACCGGCTTTACCCTTGGCCCATATCAGTATATTTAGAATGACTACTGTCTATTTTCTCTTGATTTAACACTTTCATTTATTCATGCATTTATCAGTAGAGTTATTAAGAAGTTGCAATGGGTCTGGATTTTTTTAGTTGCTATGGATATAATATTTTTTAATGACAAAGTTAGTGCCTTCATGTAGCTTATACTTAATTGGGAAAAGTAGATATAAGAAATCGAATAGATATATAATGTCAGTTTGGGATTTGAGTTCTAAAGAAAAAAAAAGGATATAAGAGGATAGAGTGATATCAAGGCTACTAATTTGTTGAGGTGGTCAGGGAAGGTACTCCTATGAAGGTGATATTTCAATGAAGACGTGAATGGGATGAAGCAGAAACTTGGCAGCTATTTGGAGGGAGAGTTCCAGGGAGAGGAAATGGAAAGTGCAGGTGTCCTGAGGCAGGAGGCGGTTGGGATCCTTGATGAACAACAAAGAACACAGAGTAACTGGAACAGTGGGAGCAAAGCAGGATATGGTAGGAATGTGAAAAACATGAAGTTGTAGAGATAGCAGAAGTCAGAATCTGTAGCCTTTGTAAGCTGTGGCAAAAACTTTAAATTTTACCTTCGGTATGTGAGAAGCCACTGGAGGTGTTTAACTTACTTGGAATAATATGACTTGATCATCCCTTAAAATATTATTCTCACTGCTGTAAGTAGACTGCCTGACAATTGTAAATGCTGACAAGAAAAACTTAAGAAGCTGTTATAGAAATCTAGGTGAAACACAGACGGTGGCTTAGATTAGATGACAACACTGCTGGGGATAGTAAGAGTTCAGATTCTTAATATCAGTTACACACATGTATCTAATGCCAATAGCATTTTCTAACAGAAAGTCAAGAACAATTTCAAGGTCTTTGATCTCAGGTTATGCCATTTATGGAGATGGTGATGATAGCAAAAAAAAACATGTTTGGGGAAGTCACGTAGAGATCATATTATATTTGAGATGCTTACTAGAAATCCAAGTGACTATGTCAATCAGGTAGTTATATATGAAAATGTGAAATTAGAGGGCAGAAATCAAGGTTAAACATCTGAGTTTGAGTCATCAATATGGAAATGATATTTTAAAGTCACAATCTTTTTTTAATTTTTATTTATTTATGATAGTCACACACACACACACACAGAGAGAGAGAGAGAGAGAGAGAGAGAGAGAGAGAGAGAGGCAGAGACATAGGCAGAGGGAGAAGCAGGCTCCATGCACCGGGACCCCGACGTGGGATTCAATGCTGGGTCTCCAGGATCGCGCCCTGGGCCAAAGGAAGGCACTAAACCGCAGCGCCACCCAGGGATCCCCTTAAAGTCACAATCTTAAATGAGCCCACCAAAGGGGACAGTGTAGATATGAAACAGATGAAGCTTGAAGATTGCACTCTGGGGATATCCACATTTGATAGATGGGGATAAGAAAGAAATTTCAATAAAGGAGATTGGAAAGGAATGATGAAGGCAGTAGATGGAAAACAAGGAAAGTGTAGTGTCTCAGAAGCCAAGAAGAGAAGATGATTCAAGGAGGAGAATATGGTCTGCTATGTCAAATGTTACTGAGAAGGTGATGATGTGTAAGCCTTTGGTAAAATCTTCAATTGCAGTTCCAAAGGTCAAATGGGGACATAATGCTAACTGGAGAGAGTTCAAGAGATAATAGGAGGAGAACAAAGATAATAATAAATATCAACACTTCCTTTGAGGGTGACAAAGAAACCGAGTAGTACATTAAGGAGATACAGGAATCAAAAACTATCTATTTTGATGGGAAGGATATAGTATAGAGGAAAATTGCATATTCAGAAGAAAAAGATAATTTTATTATCCACATCCTTACATAGGAAAAAGGGAATGGGATTCAGTTGCACAAGGGAAGTGTTCTTTTGATATGATGAAAGAATATCTATCACAACTGAAGACAAGACACAGTAATGAATTCAAATGTTATAGGAGTAGATTTGGTCAAGGAAATACATTGCAGTTCTTTTCTGTTTGCTTTTCTTTTTCCACTAAAATAAAAACAAAGGTCATCAGCTGAAGTGTGAAATAGTTGCCTGGGACAGGAGGAGAATGGATTAACAAGAAAAATGAAATAGGAGTGTCAGGCAGCACAGGATCTCCATTTGAAATTTAAGACATTGATTGCTAATGAGTCTGGTTAGGTCACCCTTTCTTCTCTTTTGTTTTCTGAGGCTGTTGGGTTTGCCTATAAAGTAGCCAAAGAATTAAGCTGTATCCAGAATTAGGCTTTGCCAGGAGAATATGATGGAGGAAGAAAGAAATCAAGAGTTGAATATGTCTGAAAATGTGTTAGTATAAAGATGACTCATGAAAGTGAAGTGGATATGGATGGAATTGAAGACATGGAGAGAATGATGGACAGAGAAAAGTTGGTGAGTTCAATGAATCTGGAGTACTGATAAGAGTTGGGGTCTGGGATATTAGCACAGTGAGTTGGAAAGATAGTACCATAGATGGGATACTAAATTGTGTATTACGAGGTACAACAAAAATTGGAAAGGACACCATCTAGTCAATGACCTTGAGAATGATCAACTGAGATGGGATGGAAGATAAAATCACTGGCACTGAGGAACACAAGGATGAGAATAATGGGGAGATGGATGAATTTTTAAAAGCATGAAGAACAATGACAGAAGTCAGAGTAGAGAAGGAGCAGTAAGCCAAGTGCAAAAAAAAAAATCAGTGAAAGTATATACCCAGGAAATAAGGGACTCCAAAGGAGTAGATTTGTTATCTGATGGCATGTAATTTTTTTTAATTTTTAAAAGATTTTATTTATTTATTTGACAGAGAGAGAGAGAGCACAAGCAGGTAGAGGGAGAAGAAGGTTTCTCGCCAAGAGTGAAGCCCAATGCAGGGCTCAATCCCAAGACCCTGGGATCATGACCTGAGCCAAAGGCAGACACTTAAACAACTGAGCCACCCCAGTGCCCCAGATGGCATGTAATTTAATGTTTTTATTTTGTGTTTTGTTTTAGAGAAGAGGCAATGATAAGTGAGGAAAAATCTCCCCTTACAAATCTAGTTGTGGATGGGTTACTGGAAAAAATGTGTGTACATTCAGTGACCATCTACTTTTCATTAGAGAGAGATGAAAATAAAAAGGGAAAGAAAAACCAGAGAGACAGTTGGTATGTTTTGCTGATAATAGGCGCTGGGGTCCAGAAAGCATGATGGAAAGTATAAGGTCTGAAGTCTGAACCAGGTGATCATATGCAATCTAATGGATATGAGAGTCAGTGATATGGGATGACCTAAAAAGCTCAGGCTACTAGTAGTGACTTAGATATAGAGGAATAAGTTTTAATAGTCTTTAAAAGAAATGTAGGCAATCAGTTCTAACAGCATCCTTTTGTGGGAAAGCTAGGAGGTTGAGACTACAGGAGGGGCAGAGTCCCTGGGACTTCCTGAAGTCCTCCCGAGGGCAAAATTGAGAAGGGTGGAGATGCAATGTAATCATTACTATTTGACTTGGAACAGTGCTTGCCCACCTCTATTCTGCTACCATAACCAAGTGGGAAGATTGGTCTCATTTGTCTTTTCTTTTTTGTGTATATAGTACCTATGTCAGATATGATTAAATTGTATGGTTAACACTTTAACCAGTGCAATAGATTATCACCACCACAGGTACTTGCTAGAGAATTCAATAATGAATTTACTACTATTTAATACCTGACAAATTCTTGCTTAAAACATAAGATATTTGAGAGGAGGACTAGCTGGATGGAGAGGTTACATGCCCATTAGCCTCCCTCTTAAGGTAGTATTCCTACATTAATTTAGATAACCAGAATGCAACAGAACCAAAGGCACAGTTATCTCAGACTCTCACTGAACTACATTTAATAATATGCTTTCTCCTTTAAAAGATTCAGTAGTAGATGCATGCATTTAAACAGCAGTTCTCACTTTTATTAAGCCATAGATTATTCACTGTGTTAATCTGTGTCTCTTAAACCAAGATGTTTGACATATATTTCTCCTTAACTTTATCTCAAGAAATAATTTAACTCTATAAGGGAATTTTATTTAGAGATTTTTGTCTGACTGCAAAATTTATTTAATGAATCACCAGATTTTTCTTTTTTCTATATCCTAGAAGACCTGGAACCTAAAAAGCTTAGGGTCATCTGTAATATCTGACTCTATCTCATCTCAAGTGTATGGAAATAAAGCCCATGCCATTTGCTCTTCTTAGATATTCTCTTCTGAACTTTAACTATACCATTAAGCCTTTTGAAAAAAGTTTAGGTTGTATCAAGTACTTTAAATACTTAGACTATACAAAACATATCAATTCCATCAATTTTAATTCTATATATTTTTAAAAACCCACATTGCTTTTTATGTGTGACAGAAGCATAGATTATTTATGATCCCAGATAAATTTAAGGAGAAACATGCATTAATGATAATGCACATAACTTAGAGTAGCAGAGAAAGGGATTTGTAATTTTAATCATATGTTGAATAACATGCAATTATTTTTTCATTCGAATTAGGATTTATTATTTTTTTATTGGAGTTCAATTTGCCAACATATAGCATAACACCCAGTGCTCACTCTGTCAAGTGCCCCCTCAGTGCTCCTCACCCAGTCACCCCCATCCCCGCCCACCTCCCTTTCTACCACCCCTTGTTCATTTCCCAGAGTTAGGAGTCACTCATGTTCTGTCTCCCTCTCTGATATTTCCCACTCATTTTCTCTCCTTTCCCTTTATTCCTTTCACTATTTTCATATTCCCCCAAAATGAGACCATATAATGTTTGTCCTTCTCTGATTGACTTATTTCACTCAGCATAATACCCTCCAGTTCCATCCAAGTCGAAGAAAATGGTGGGTATTTGTCGTTTCTATGGCGAGTAATATTCCATTGTATACATGTGCCACATGTTTATCCATTCATCGTTCGATGGACACCGAGGCTCCTTCCACAGTTTAGTTCCAACTGTGGACATTGCTGCTAGAAACATCAGGGTGCAAGTGTCCCGGCGTTTCACTGCATCTGCATCTTTGGGGTAAATCCCCAGCAGTGCAATTGCTGGGTCATAGGGCAGATCTACTTTTAACTCTGAGGAACCTCCACACAGTTTTCCAGAGTGGCTGCACCAGTTCACATTCCCACCAATAGTGCAAGAGGGTTCCCCTTTCTCCACATCCTCTCCAACATTTATGGTTTCCTGTTGTTAATTTTCCCCATTCTCACTGGTGTGAGGTGGTATCTCATTGCTGGTTTGATTTGTATTTCCCTGATGGCAAGTGATGCGGAGCATTTTCTCATGTGCTTGTTGGCCATGTCTATGTCTTCCTCTGTGAGATTTCTGTTCATGTCTTTTGCCCATTTCATGATTGGATTGTTTGTTTCTTAGCTGTTGAGTTTAATAAGTTATTTATAGATCTTGGATACTAGCCCTTTATCTGATAGGTCATTTGCAAATATCTTCTCCCATTCTGTAGGTTGTCTTTTAGTTTTGTTGACTGTTTCTTTTGCTGCGCAAAAGCTTCTCATCTTGATTAAGTCCCAATAGTTCATTTTTGCTTTTGTTTCTCTTGCCTTCATGGATGTATTTTGCAAGAAGTTACTGTGGCCAAGTTTAAAAAGGGTGTTGCCTATGTTCTCCTCTAGAATTTTGATGGAATCTTGTCTCACATTTAGATCTTTCATCCATTTTGAGTTTATCTTTGTGTATGGTGTAAGAGAATTGTCCAGTTTCATTCTTCTGCATGTGGATGTCCAATTTTCTCAGCACCATTTATTGAAGAGACTGTCTTTTTTCCAGTGGATAGTCTTTCCTCTGTTGTCAAATATTAGTTATCCCTAAAGTTGAGAGTCCTATTCTGGATTCTCTATTCTGTTCCATTGATCTATGTGTCTGTTTTTGTGCCAGTACCATGCTGTCTTTATGACCACAGCTTTGTAGTACAACCTGAAATCTGGCATTGTAATGCTCTGGGCTCTGGTTTCTTTTTTAATATTCCCCTGGCTACTTGGGGTCCTTTCTGATTCCACACAAATCTTAAGATGATTTGTTCCAACTCTCTGAAGAAAGTCCATGGTATTTTGATAGGGATTGCATTAAACATGTAAATTGCCCTGGGTAACATTGACATTTTCACAATATTAATTCTTCCAATTCATGAGCATGGAATATTTTTTCATCTCCTTGTGTCTTCCTCAATTTCTTTCAGAAGTGTTCTATAGTTTTTAGGGTATAGATCCTTAACCTCTTTGTTTACGTTTATTCCTAGGTATCTTATGCTTTTGGGTGCAACTGTAAATGGGATTGACTCCTTAATTTCTCTTTCTTCAGGCTCATTGTTAGTGTATAGAAATGCCACTGGTTTCTGGGCATTGATTTTGTATCCTGCCACACTGCCAAATTGCTGTATGAGTTCTAGCAATCTTAGGGTGAAGTCTTTTGGGTTTTCTATATACAGTATCGTGTCATCTGCGAAGAGGGATAGTTTGACTTCTTCTTTGCCAATTTGAATGCCTTTTATTTCTTTTTGTTGCCTGATTGCTGAGGCTAGGACTTCTAGTACCTTCTCGTACTATGTTGAATAACATTGGTGAGAGTGGACATCCCTGTCTTGTCCTGATCTTAGGGGAAACGCTCCCAGTGTTGCCCCATTGAGAATAATATTTGCTGTGGGCTTTACGTAGATGGCTTTTTTTTTTTAACATAGATGGCTTTTAAGATGCTGAGGAATGTTCCCTCTATCCCTACACTCTGAAGAGTTTTGATCAGGAATGGATGCTGTATTTTGTCAAATGCTTTCTCTGCATCTAATGAGAGGATCATATGGTTCTTGTTTTTTCTCTTGCTGATATGATGAATCAAATTGATTGTTTTACGAGTGTTGAACCAGCCTTGCATCCCGGGGATAACTCCCACTTGGTCATGGTGAATAATCTTCTTAATGTATTGTTGGATCCTATTGGCTAGTATCTTGTTAAGAATTTTTGCATCCATGTTCATCAGGGATATTGGTCTATAATTCTCCTTTTGGTGGGGTCTTTGTCTGGTTTTGGAATTAAGGTGATGCTGGCCTCATAGAACGAGGTTGGAAGTATTCCATCTCTTTTTATCTTTCGGAACAGCTTTAGTAGAATAGGTATGGTTTCTTCTTTAAACGTTTGATAGAATTCCCCAGGGAAGCCATCTGGTCCTGGACCTTTGTGTCTTCGGAGGTTTTTGATGACTGCTTCAATTTCCTCCCTGGTTATTGGCCTGTTCAGGTTTTCTGTTTCTTCCTGATCCCGTTTTGGTAGTTTGTGGTTTTCCAGAAATGCGTCCATTTCTTCTAGATTGCCTAATTTATTGGTGTAAAACTTCTCATAATAAGTTTTTAACATCATTTGTATTTCCTTGGTTTTGGCGGTGATCTCTCCATTCTCATTCATGATTTTATTAATTTGAGTCTTTTCTCTCTTCTTTTTAATAAGGCTGGCTGATGGTTTATCTATCTTATTAATTCTTTCAAAGAACCAACTCCTGGTTTTGTTAATCTGTTCCACAGTTCTTCTGGTCTCTATTTCATTGAGTTCTGTTCGAATCTTGATTAAGTATCCTCTTCTGCTGGGTGTAGGATCTATTTGCTGTTTTTTCTCTAGCTCCTTTATGTGTAAGGTTAGCTTTTGTATTTGAGTTCTTTTCAGTTTTTGGATGGATGCTTGTATTGCGATGTATTTCCCCCTCAGGACTGCTTTTGTTGCATCCCAAAGATTTTGAATGGTTGTATCTTCATTCTCATTAGTTTCCATGAATCTGTTTAATTCTTCTCTAATTTCCTGGTTGACCCTTTCATCTTTTAGCAGGATGGTCCTTAACCTCCACGCGTTTGAAATCCTTCCAAACTTCTTTGTGTGATTTAGTTCTAATTTCAAAGCAGTATGGTCTGAAAATACACAGGGGGACAATCCCAATCTTTTGGTATCGCTTCAGACCCGATTTGTGACCCAGTATGTGGTCTATTCTGGGGAAAGTTCCATGTGCACTTGAGAAGAATGTGTATTCATTTGTGTTTGGATGTAAAGTTCTGTAAATATCTGTGAAATCCATCTGGTCCAGTGTATCATTTAAAGTTCTTGTTTCTTTGAAGTTGTGCTTAGAAGACCTGTCAATTGTAGAAAGCGCTACATTCAAGTCACCAAGTACAAGTGTATTATTATCTAAGTATGTCTTAACTTTGGTTATTAATTGACTGGTATACTTGGCAGCTCCCACATTCACGGCATAAATATTGATGATTGTTAGGTCCTCTTGTTGGATAGATCCTTTAAGTATGATATAGTGTCCCTCTTCATCTCTTACTACAGTCTTTGGGATAAAGTTCATTTATCTGATATAAGGATGGCTACCCCTGCTTTCTTTTGAGGACCATTTGAACAGTAAGTGGTTCTCCAACCTTTTATTTTCAGGCATAGCTGTCCTTAGGTCTAAAATGAGTTTCTTGTAGACAGCAAATAGATGGGTCTTGCTTTTTTATCCAGTCTGAAACCCTGTGCCTTTTGATGGGGTCATTAAGCCCATTCACGTTCAGAGTTACTATTGAAAGATATGGATTCAGTGTCATCATGATACCTATTCAGTCCCTGTTTTTGTGGATTGTTCCCTTGGACTTCCTCTTTCTATTACAGAGTCCCCCTTAGTATTTCTTGCAGAGCCAGCTTGGTGGTCACATATTCTTTCAGTTTCTGCCTATCTTGGAAGCTCTTTATCTCTCCTTCTATTCTGAATGAGAGCCTTGCTGGATAAAGTATTCTTGTCTGCATGTTCTTCTCATTTAGGACCCTGAATATATCCTGCCAGCCCTTTCTGGCCTGCCAGGTCTCTGTGGAGAGGTCTGCTGTTAATCTAATATTTCTCCCCATAAAAGTTAGAGATTTCTTGTCTCTTGCTGTTTTAAGGATTATCTCTTTATCTTTGGAATTTGCAAGTGTCACTATTAAATGTTGAGGTGTTGAGCAGTTTTTATTGATTTTAGGAGGGAATCTCTCTATTTCCTGGATCTGAATGCCTGTTTCCCTTCCCAGATTAGGAAAGTTTTCAGCTATGATTTGTTCAAATACATATTCTGGACCTCTGTCCCTTTCAGCGCCCTCAGGAATCCCAATTAAATGTAAACTTTTCCTTCTGAGGCTGTCATTTATTTCCCTTAACCTATCCTCATGATCTTTTAATTGTTTTTCTCTTTTTTCCTCAGTTTCCCTCCTTGCCATCAACTTGTGTTCTATGTCACTCGCTTGTTCTTCTACCTCGTTAACCCTAGTCTTTAGGACCTCTAGTTTGGATTGCATCTCATTTAATTGATTTTTAATTTCTGCCTGATTAGATCTAAATTCTGCAGTCATGAAGTCTCTTGAGTCCTTTATGCTTTTTTTCCAGAGCCACCAGTAGCTTTATACTTGTGCTTCTGAATTGGCTTTGTGACATTGAATTGTAATTCATATTTTGTAACTGTGTGGGAGAGAGGACCGTTTTTGATTCTTTCTTTTGAGGTGAGTATTTCCTTCTAGTCATTTTGCTCAGTGCAGAGTGGCCAAAAACAAGTTACACTGGAAAAAGGAGAAAAAGAGAGAAGATAAAAAAGAAAGAAAAAGAAAAAGAAGAAGAAAAAAGAGGGGGAGCAAACAGGAAACAAAAAACAAGGGGGAGTATCCTCTGATTTTATATACTGTAAATCCCTCGACTTCCCTGGAGCTTTCCAGTGCTGCTTGGTCAATAACTTGCTTTTCCCCTGTCCTTCCAGCTGGTCTTCTGGGGGAGGGCCCTGCTGTGCTGATTCTCAGGTGTGAGTACCTGGGGAGCTGCTCAGCCTGGTGCCTGGTGCAGGGCTCAGTGGTAGT
The DNA here is from genome assembly GCF_905146905.1 of Nyctereutes procyonoides. NCBI lineage: Eukaryota > Metazoa > Chordata > Mammalia > Carnivora > Canidae > Nyctereutes > Nyctereutes procyonoides. The sequence continues at coordinate 27,526,936 of NW_026575048.1, forward strand.
TGTTTAATCTGTTTATCCTGTGAGGCCACTGTGAGGCTCAGTGGGGGTTGTTTATCCTGTGAGGCCCCAGGAAGAACACCACCACTGGCAGCGGCCAGGTCTCCAGCCCTGGAGGCAGCTCCCGCAGTAACTACCGCAGCTCCCAGTCCGCAGGGGCCTGGATGCTCCGGGGGCAGGGGGCGCTGATCTGCACAGCTCAGGGCGTCAGGCGGCAGGAGTGTCCTTGCTGTCCTGTGCCCTCCCAGCCTCTTCCTGCCCCGGGGGGAGCGCCCGATCTTGGGCTGGGTCCCCGGTGCCCTGGGCTCCGGGGCCTGCGCTGCTGGAATTGCGCTCCCGGGGTGCGCAGCCCCCTCCGCGGGGAGTCTCCGTCCGAGCTGCTCCGGGTCCAGCTGGGCGCGCGCTGCAGCCCTTTAGGGAGCTCGGCCTGGGGTGTGGCACGCTCTCCCCGGGGCACAGGTGTCTGTTAGTGTCCCAGGGAGCCCGAGGGCATCCCCGCCCTCCTGGGATCCTGCAAGCTCCCTGCGAGCGCCTTTCCGTCTGGGAAGATTGGTGCAGCTCCTGCTTCTCCAGGCGGGGCTTTCCCGTCCTGGGGATACTCGCCCCGTGGCCCTAGCCCGGCTCCTCCCCGGGGGCCTTCCCCTTGGATGCCTTTTTATTTCTTTATTTTTTTCCGTCTTCCTACCTTGACAGAAGTGCGAACTCTTCTCACTGTAGCATTCGAGCTGTTCTCTCTTCAAATCTCATGCCAAATTCGTAGGTTTTCAGGATGATTTGAAAGTTATCTAGGTAAGTTGGTGGGGACAGGTGACTTGGGGACCCTACTCTTTGGCCATCTTGCCCCCTCCCCCCGAATAACATGCAATTAATCTAATTCTATGTACCTGTTTATAACTTCTTTAATCATCACATTATTATTATTATTAGCATTATTTATTATTATTACTATTATTATTATTAGAAATTGCAGTCTAGAGAGAATAATTAGAATTTCTATTCTCAGAATGCCCCCAGATACCAGAATGAGGATAGGAGCTCATGTATGTTTAACTTCAAAGCCTATGGTATTTGCCCTACACCTACTGCCTCTCAATCTCATTACAGAAAATCTGTATCATGCCATATTCACATCTTTACTACTTTAGCTTCCAGTTAAAGTTCTGGTAAAAAGAGTGTTACTGAGAGGTAAAGCAAACCTACATTACATCACTGGCCCATGTGATTATAGAACAACCAACCAAAATGGCCAGGGAAGCCTTGCAATGATCAAGGGTCCTACAAGGCTCAGTAAACAGCAGAAATAGCAGTTCTGATGTATAGGGACTCATACAGGATAATTTTAGGTAAGTGTAGATGCTACTTGGAAATATCAGTTATTTTTCTGCAATGCTCTGTCCTAATTTTTTAATATTTGTAGATGGCTTTCCTTGAGTCTGAAATATGTATTCATTTAACATAAATTCCAGATTCCAGCAAGATTTTTTTAAAATTTGTTCCTAAATTTGTATTTTTATTGTTTTTTTGGTCTATTCACTGTTTAACCCCTCAAAATCTAAAACAGAATTTAACAAGTAGTAGGTGTTAGCAAGTATTGCTGATTAAATAAATTAATCTGTTTTAATTTCAAAAATTAACTATGACAATTATTTCCCAGCATTTTTCAGCTCAACAATATGTCTCATTCATTTGGGGAATAAAAAATTGTGAAAGGGAATAAAGGGGAAAGGAGAAAAAATGAGTGGGAAATATCAGAAAGGGAGACAGAACATGAAAGACTACTAACTCTGGGAAACGAACTAGGGGTGGTGGAAGGGGAGGTGGGCGGGGGGTGGGGGTGCCTGGGTGACAGGACTGAGGTGGGCACTTGATGGGATGAGCACTGGGTGTTATTCTATATGTTGGCAAATTGAACACCAATAAAAAATAAATTTATATAAAAAAAATAATGGGCTTGTACTGGAGTTCAACCCAGAATGAGGAAATGCATCGTAATTTCCTAAGGGAAGCTGGTAACAAGGCAAATGCAAAAGCCTTTAAGAAGTGCTGCCTTTTGATTTGACATTAATGGAGATTAGTTAAAAATAAAAGCAGCTGCTCTGCAATAATAAACAAAAAAAATTCAACATTCCTTTTTCCCTTGCCATTCTGTCACTCTAGTCTTATCTTTTAATTAAACCTGAACTTTAAAATAAATGTGTCTGGCTTGCTAGTTTATTAAATGGAATATCAATGGAGAGCTTCTAGATGCAGCAATTGGTATGCTATAGAATGCTTTTTAGAAATAAATGGCCACATCAGAGCTCTAATTGTATTGAAAGTCCAAGTTTATAGTTCTCCTATTAGAAAGGAGCAAAAGAAAACTGTGACAATTGAAGTGGTTCGATTTTTGACTTTTACAGCTATGTTGATGTGCTCACATAGCTGTATTTAAAGAATGATTAACTTTTATTAAGCATGGAAATTTTGCCAAGAAAAGCAAAGTTCATTATGATTTTTACAATGCAAGTCAACTTGAAACTTCTGAATTTATACCTACTGAGTTTTGCATATTTTGCCCATTTTTGTATTTTGCTTAAAATCCATCATAATCAAATTCACTGTATATTCTCTCAGTTAATCACATAACATTGAGTTAGCAGCAGTCAGTATTTGCTTCTGAGCTGTTATTTCATAAGCCAATGGTATGAACTTGTCAATAATAAGAAAACCGAGATTAATAATTTTGCTTGTAGGCATATACATACCATTCATACATACTTAAATTCTGGTTATGCTATAACGTACTTAAATACTACTGGTTGTTAAGAATATGATTCTTAGTCCTGGATGTACCACTCTGTGTAACGTTGGCTTTTTGGTATTTTATGATTCATCTTATTTATTTATTTATGAGAGGGGGAGGGCAGAGGGAGAGGGGGAAAATCCTAAGGAGACTCCAGTCTGAGTACAGAGCCCAAAGTGGGGTGCCTGGGTGAATCAGTTGGTTGAGCATCCAACTGTTGGTTTCAGCAGGGGATCAAGCCCCAAGTTTGTTGGGCTCTGCACTCAGCATGGAGTCTACTTCTTCCCTCTCCCTCTGCTTCTCCCCTCTCCACCTTCTAAAATAAATAAATAAACAAACCTAAAGAAAAATGCAATAAGGATAGAAAAATGCAAAGGTTAATTGGGGGAATACAGAGATTTTATCTTATAATAGATCATTATGGGAGTGGTATTGGTCATTTAAAAATAATATATGAAAGTAATACACAATATGATAGAAGAAAAATGTTAAGGTGGTTGTATTTCTTGGCCAAAATCCATAAGACAAATGTAAACATAGATAAATGTTATTACCTAAATTTGAAAATTTGATAATTACCTAAATTTGATAAAGTTTCTGTGAAAAAAGATTAGCAGGTATTTTTGTTAAAACAGTATTAGGTTTATTTTTAACTACTTCTTAAAACAGACAGTTGGCAACTTAGAAAATATCTGGAGTATATCCATAAACCACACATGAAGAACATGTGAAGTGATAGATGGTTGGATGCCCCCTCCCAAGTACTGTCACAGCACTTATAGCATTTCATCCTAATTTACTGAACTGCTGACTTCCCTGTAACCACAGTGAACTATAAACTTTATAATACATCACATCACGTGTCTTGTTCTCTGTAGAATCCCTAGTGTTTATCACATATTAATTCTACAACAATTTTCTCCTTACATGGGCGAATGTTGTTTTTTGGAAAAAAATCTAAAGGACGGTATGTTTGGCACATTCAAAGTAGGAATAGATAGAGCAAAAAGAACTAAAATTAATACGGAGTGCTCAGAATGAATTAGAACTGATTGAATGGAAACACTCAGCAGTTTAAGGAAAAATGTTATAATCTCTAGATAAACCCAAATATTGAAAAGGGTGCTTCCAAAACTAGAACTGATTCATCATCAACAATGTTCAATAAGATATGGGATAACCACTGATTGGGATTATTCTGGAAGATTTCTGCCCTATGGTTGAAGTTTGAATTAAATAACATCTGTGCATCTCTAGAGCCTAAATCTCTGTTGTTATATAGGTCAACTTATAAAACAAGACCAAACAGAATTAAGCAATATTCAAAAGCTATGATCACAGGTTTTCTGCATCAAAGATGAGTTCTAAAGAAACTGGCTCAGGGCTAAAAACATGCCTGTGGAGAACAGTCACTTCCAGATCTGCTTGATTTCCTGACTCCATAGAAAACAGGAGGCTGCCTCCATCAAACTGGCTTATCTTGGGCTCACCAGCTTTATATTCTGCTCCTAAAGAGTGGCATACTTGCCTTTCCAGACCCCTTCCTTTGTTCTGCACTAGCATCATATCTCATTCTCTTTTATAGGATCATTAAAATGAATAAACAGAGTAATTACATTGCCAGCAAGTAGGGCTAATCTCTTTGCATGTATCCTAAATGTCTTAACTATTTTGAAAACCAGCTGGTCTGTGTCTCAAATGCTGACAACAAAGGTAATGGCTTTTACACCTAGACAAGCCAATGGTTTTCTTCTATGGGTTTTTAGATTTGCCACAGGGAAAAAATTGTAATCACTTCTTTCACAATGATAATAGCTTAATGTACATCAATTATTGTGAGGCAGCTGAAATGGCTGTGTAGTTCAGGACTGTGTATTATCTCTCAGGGCCAGAGCAGGATTGCCATTTTTGGCAAGAAACAGCTAGCTATCCATTTACTGCCACTTGATTGGAATAATATAGAGATTCCTTTGCTTGCCAGAATTTTTTGGCTGTGAAATCTAGGAAATGTGTTCTGTGTTACTGTAGTGATGTTCATTTTTGCGTCCATGTTTTTTGTTTCTCTTTTTAGTACTTTCTCTCACCTTTTTACCTAACCTACAACACTCCAAGGAACTGCAGGGAAATCCTTCAGTTCTCCTACTTGGACTTGACACTGAAACATCAATAGGAGAATGAGATGGAAATTACTCAAAAGGGGGGGGAGGAGTATGTGAATTCAGTTGCCTCATCCTTATTAGTGGCATAACTAATATGCCATGTGGATTCTGACTCTGTGAATTCTCAAGCCACCTCACCTTCCACTATGGAAAGGTCTATAGCCATGTCAACATCCATGAGAATACTCGAGGGCAGATTTATACTTAGCATTAGGAAGGCTGGATTTCCCCTTCTAGGCAGAAAGCTATAGTCAATAATTCAGTGAGTTACAACAGTGAAAAGTAAGGAACAAATGGTCAAGTCTATGGTTGAGGGTTGAGAATCTTGGAAGATATAGTTATTGCTATACTTTATATTGAAAGCTGGGTTTCAATTTTTCTTCCAGTTTTTGTTAGCTGTGACTTTAGGCAATGTAATAAATCCCCCTTGAAACAGATTTATTATAGTACCAGCATCTAAGAATTGATATGATACCTAAATGTAATAATGCTTATTGAGCATTTACAACAGTGCCTATTTCATCATGTTTAATAAATTATAAACATTATTATTATTGCTACTACTATGGCCACTACTACTATGGTAGAGTAAAAATATTTAATCCCTCAGATAATAGAGATAGAGAGTTTCATAAAGAGATAAGGACACAGGGAATGAGCCATCAAACTTACCCATAGTAAGCCTTCTTTTAGATTTCTGGTGGAGTGAGTCTTATAAGCAGATTTACTTTTGATCAGCTGGCCAAGTAGCATGGGCACAGCTGTTTGGATACTTAAATGACAGTCTTAGCCAGGACAACATGAGAAGAAAGGAAGGTTTATCTCCTTCATCATTGTTAACTTTTGTTATAGCTGGTTTTGTTTGTTTTAAATCCCTTGCCAAAATTCTAGGGTTGTCAAGTCCTGAGCCAGCTGGGAAGAAAAGCTCCCATAAGTACTTATTTATCCACTCCCAGTGTATAACTTCCTCAATATGCTGGAGGATACAGTCAAAATAAAATTATAGGGTGCATTTTGCCAGATTTTTCTGTCACTTCACATGATAATTTTGGCTTTTCTTGCCATCAAACTAATGTATCTAAAAATATGGACAAATTGTCCATGAATAAGTCTACTCAACTGGAGCTGTCTTAGTTAGATTTTGGAGCCAACTCAGGTTTCATAGGTTCATCTAGTTTCTGTCTCAAGTATGGATTTTTAAGTGTCATTCATATTGAACTGTGTCTGAAAAATGGATGCATAGGGAGTTGGTAGAAAGGGCATTTCCTCTAGGGAATGTTCCCCTTGCAGTGGGACAATTACATTTTGGGAAGAACTCCACTTGTCTTGCTGAATAACAATAGCCTGTTTGGAATCTTAACAAACAATTGCCTTTATGTGTTCATGCTGTCTCTGGTATATATAGATGTATATGTATGTGTGTGTATATGACTACATGGTATTTATATATGGCTTCTCTTTCTAAAATTACTTTCTGAAATTGGAAAAAATAAACCTAAAGGCTTATAGTGTTTTTACTAAGCCTTAAGAACTATCGACCCATATTTCCATAGAGAAAAATGGATAAAATAACATAAAACAGAGTCAGGGAAACTGTATCCATTAATAATGTTATAGATCAGACAAATATAATGATAGCTGAAAGCACTAGGTTTCTTAAAATTAACAAATAGTCTCAAACAAGTGAACATTAAAGAACATTTACTACTAAAAAAGTAGAGGGTGGTAGTATGGATGGAAGGGAAGTTGAAAAGATTTCCACTGGGTTTAGACATGTATGTTTGAAAATAAAGTGATTTATTGATATAAGAATGATATTTATTCCAATTTACAAACTGGAAACTGCTAAGAGGCTATAATTGTGGAGTTGTAAGTGTATAAGTATAAATTGGAATTTCATCTCTAAAAGCCCTTTTAATCTGATCTGGGCTATAGCAAATGCAAACAAAAGAGAGGCTAAGATTCTATTTTCTGAGAAGGAACAGTGTTATTAACCACCTTGTCAGTTCAATGTTTTTGAGAATGCTCAGTTCATTCTTTCTCTACTATAGTTCTGGGAACTCCTGCTGACCCATCTTGCTCAAAGTCTGATCCTCCTCTGTCTTTCCTCCATGATATTAGGTTACAGCAGGGAAGATGTCCATCAACACAAATGGAGCAGGGAATAGTTCAAAATTTCTGTTATACTGAGTTTCTACTGGGATGTCAATGATTGAAGAAGGCACAGGGGCAGAAATAGTGAAGTTCATCCTCTGGGCAGATTGAGGTATCACATGGTAGAAAAAAAGAATAATGGAGCCAAGAGATACAATCATCTCTACCAAACTCAACACTTGAGTCACATGAGTTGCTCTGGGAGCTTCTTCCTCACCAGGATTATATAGAAGTCAGTTTCTATATGACTTCTGGGAATTCAATGATACCTTTTGACACTCAGTGGTTCCCCTTGAAATGGTCTTCTCCAGTAGTATTCAGCCTCAATTTTGTAAGCAGCACCTTCCACTCTAAGCTTTTCAGGGAATCAGGTTCCGAGAAACCACAATGCGTGCTCTTCCTCCCTTAGACTTCCCCATAGTTCTCTCCTGTATTTGTATAATGTGTTCAAGTATTTTAATGATGTCTTGTTGGTATTAGAATGCAATGGACAGTCCTAAATGCCCAGCTTTATGGAGGTATGTACTACTTTCAAAAAACAAATAGAGATATAGGCTAGTCACTAATATACATGTTAGAATCTTAGCTCCTCTATAGTCCATGTATCAGTGTATCAGCCACTAATGTGCTTCTAACTATGTCCTAGGTATTTTCATCTTGGATCTTATTTTAACTAAAATTTAATCATGTTTCTTAAATTCAATTATTTCAATATTCATCTGAGTAACTTAATTCTGACATTTGAATCATTGCCAGTTGCACCTTTTTGAAAATTTGGTTTATATATTTAAGTCTTCCCTCTTTCAAATTCAGGATTTCATTCTCCATCACTATTTCCTTCAGAAGTTTCTTCCATTTTATCCTCTCTTTTGGTGTCTTTTAAACATGATAAGGCCTTCTTTCATACAGAAAATATTTAATATGTAAATAACAAAAATAGGTATTTAATCTTCAGTTGTATACAACCTACAGCAGATTGATTATCCTATGAAAACTTTCTATAACTTCTTGTTACTGAACAAGGTAACACCAAACCCCTTCCCCAGCATTCAGAGAATTCCAATATTTGGATGTGATCCAATGGTGAGCATACTTTTCAGATAATTGACTTAGATGTTGATTGTGACTGCCAATAACTAGAACATTTAGTAACTTTACTTTTGATGTTTATTAATGGCCTCACACTAACTTTACAATAATTAACTTTTCTGTAAGAAAATTCTGAAATCACATGATTCATTCCAAGTTGAAAGATGCCAAGTTAAAAAAAGTTATCAAATTAGTGTGAATGGTACTACTAGTCAAAGATGAAATAAATATTTTTTTTAAGTTATCCCTACACCCAATGCGGGGCAGGAACTCATATCCCCCAAATCAAAAGCCTCATGTTCTATCAACTGAGCCAGCCTGGTGCCCCAAATATTAAAGAATTTTTATGAGAGAATATGGAAGAATGATTCATTGAACTTTTGACAAGTTCTCTAATAGTTTGCCACAGCAAAAAAAAAAAATTAGAAGTAAACTGTAGTTAGATTTTAAGTGCAATTAAGCATATTTTATGACCAATTAGATTAATTATAGTGCAATGCTTATACACAACAATTTCTACTATTTTGCTGTGGATATGTAAATGTTACAAGTGAAAAATTTTTATATTACATGAAGTGACTTTATTTTATATGATTTTGTATACATTAGACAAATAATTAAATATCTGGAATAGCTCTTTTAATATGGAGGAAAATTTCTGCTATTAAGGCAGTTGAACATGAAACAAGATAGAGAAAGTGAGCAAGCATTGAGACATGAGTTCTAATCTCAAGTTAGCCAATAAATGTGATTTTTGTAAAAACTTCTCTCTCTTTCTCTGTGTTTATCAATTAAAAAAACAAAACAAAACAAAACAAAAAAACCAGTTTCATCCAATCTCCTTGCCCAGGGATGGTTGCCTTGTTTTAGCTCTGATAATTCTATTGTAATATCTTAGTAATAAAAAATTGGAAAATGGAGGAGAATTATACATGGCAAAGTATCATCCATTTCAGTTCTTTAAAAAGCACCAGATGTTGCATGCAAGTTTTGAATCACTATTTCATACACCTGAAACTAATATTACACTATATAGTAATTTAACTAACTGGAATTTCAATAAAAAGTTAAAAAAATAAAAAGCAACTCTATAGGGAAAATACTACTATATACTATAGAGAAAATCTAAACAAAGCAGCACACACACCACACACAACTGAGAACACTGGCAAGAACCATCAGGAGTCCGTAAATTAGCTAAATATTCAAAACAATTCTAGGAGAGTTACTTAAAGGAACAAGTACAATGATGGTTTAACTTCGTGGCAATTTCACACTTTCAAACTCATTCTAAAAAACCAATATTACCCTCTACTAGAATCAGGTAAAAAAAAAAAATCACCTACACAGGGGATCCCTGGATGGCGCAGCGGTTTAGCGCCTGCCTTTGGCCCAGGGCTTGATCCTGGAGACTCGGGATCGAGTCCCGGGTCGGGCTCCCTGCATGGGGCCTGCTTCTCCCTCTGCCTGTGTCTCTGCCTCTCTCTCTCTCTCTCTCTCTGTGTGTGTGACTATCATGAATAGATAAATAAAATCTTTAAAAAAAATAACATACACAAAAAACTGTAGAGAAATATCCCTTTTAAATATAGTTGTAACAATCTTCAACAATAAACTAGAAACAATAATACACCATGACCAAGTGACCTTTATACCAGGAATGCAAGGTTGGTTTAACATATGAAAATCAATCACTGTATTATGCTAAATTAATAGAATAAAGGACAAAAACACATTATTATCTTAGTTGACAGAGAAGAAAAATATTTCATACAATTCAACACTTCTGGAGAACTTCCAGAGAGATTCACAGCTTAGAAAACCCTAAGCTTACTTTGTCCTCTGGCCTGACACCCACATCAGTGCAAATAACCTAGAAAATAAGGAAAGACTGGCAAACAGGCTTTCTACAGCTAAATGTAGAGTAGAGGCCACATCGAAAATGGTAAGATGGGCAGAGACCAGTCATGAGCTAAAGGAGGCTGCAGGAATGTCCCTGGGAGGGAGGGATGGTACAGGTACATAAAGGGGAGAGAGAAGACCCCATACCAGGCACCTACACATAGGGAACCCACAAGGGAAGATGAGTCCCCAAAATATTTGGCTTTGAAAACCAGAAGGGCATAATTTTGTGAGTTCTTACAATCAGCATGACTTAGCACCTAGAAATTTAAAAATCAGCATGTTTGCCTCTGGGAGAGGCAGAGGATGATAGGAAACAGAGTCCCAATCCTTAAAAAGGCAGTGCAAAAAACAGTCCCATGGAGATGGAGAATGAGGCAAGAGTTTGAAAAATGTTGGAGATAAGGAAAGGAGATTTATTTACTAATCCCAGAACACATGCTTAAGGGTCACATATCTTTGGGAGAATTCTCCAAGAACAAAAGAGTTGGTGTACTATGTCTCTTCCCTACCCCAGCCTAGATACATGGATGCCTGCAGGAGCTAGCAAAGCTGAGTACCATCCACCTAACTTGTTAACAGTGTGCCCCAACCCTGTGATCTGTGGACATGTCCCATCCAACTCAGCCTTTGTTCCAAGTCTCCTCCCACAGAAGATCCCATGAAATTTGGCTAAGACCCCCACATTCTCCTGTGGACCAGCTCCTCTCATATTCCTTGGCCGGAGCATATCCAAAGCAGTGCCTTGAGCAAGACAGTTTGCAACCAGCACTGACAGGAGCCAGTGTCACTTCAAACTGACTCCTGCCCCAGGAAGGAGGCAAAATAACCACATATGTCCCACTACAGCCCCAGCAGTGGGCTGCAGGCCATATATTAGATCTGACTATAGGCTTCATACACTAAAGAAAGATTCCCAGGGGATAACACAGGGAAAACATCCTACAATTTGGTCCTACTGGATCTCTGGCCTCATATGACTCCATTCAAGCCCAAGGAGATCCAAGACTGGCCCACTAACAGTACAGAGAGCAAACTCTGCCCCCTACAGGCAAAGAGAGCCATTAGGGATGACGGGACTGAAGGCAAAAGCAGTTCAGACAAAACTGTAGGACGCATTCAAGACACACAGGAGATTACTCAGTATCACCATATTCTGAATAGGAGACATGGTACTATCGGGCATTACAGGATCTCTTCTTTATAAGGTCACTACTTTCAAGAGCAGGAAACATAGCTGACTTTCCTAACACATAGAAACAGAAACAGAGAATTAGACAAATTGTGGAGTCATAGGAATATGTTCCAAATGAAAGAATAGGACAAAATCATAGCAAAAGAACTGAACAAAACATAGATAAGTAACATGCCTGATAGAGAATTTAAAGTAATAGTCATAAAAATACTTACTGTACTGGAGAAGAGTGGAGGACCTCAGGGAGACTCTTAACAAAGAGAAAATACTTAAAAGGCTAATCAGAGATGAAGAACTTAGTAACTCAAATTAAAAATACACTAGATGGAATAAATAGTAGACTATAGGAAGCAGAAATTATCAGTGACCTGGAAGACAGAATAATGCTAAATAGGAGAGAGGAAAAACAAAATGAAAATAGGCATAAGGAATTCAAAGACACCATAAAGTATAGTAACATTTGCATTATATCCCAGAAGAAGACAGAGAAAAGTGGATAAAAAATGTATTTGAAGAAATAATAGTAGAAAACTTCCCAAATTGGGGGAAGAAAACAGAAATCCAGATCCAGTAGGCATAGAAATTGTCCAACCAAATTAACCCAAGGTAGTTCACATCAAGACACAAAGTATTTAAAATGACAAAATGTAGTGTTAAATAGATCATTTAAAAACCATGAAGAGAAAACTGTTTCATACAAGGGAAACTTCATAAGGCTACCAGCTGAGTTTTCAGCAGAAAACTTATAGCCCAAAAGAATAGCATAATATGTTCAAAGTGCTGATAAACAAATCAAAATCTGCAACCAAGACTACTCTGTCAACCAAGGCTACCATTTAGAATAGAAGGAGCAATGAAGAGTTTCACAGACAAACAAAAGTTAAAGGAATTCATGACCACAAACTAGCCCTAAAAGAAATGTTAAAGGGGACTCTTTGAGTGGAAAATAAAGACTATAAGGAGGAGTAAGAAAAGTACACTTAATTTTACTGATTTTGTGCTTTCTACTTTTCTTAAATTAATTAAACAAGCTGTCTGCTCTTGCCACTTATATACAACATTGTATTGGATGTTCTAGGCAGAAAAATTAGGAAAGGAAAAAATACAAAGGGCATCTATATTGAAAAGAAATTCATAAAACTATTTCTATTTCCAAATGAGATGATTGTTGACACAAGGATTCCACACACAAAACAACTACTAATTATGAATTTAATATGAATTTAATAACTTGCAAGCTTGTAAGACACTGAATAGACATTTCTCTAAGGAAGATAGACAAATTGCCAAAAAGCACATAAAATGCTCAGCATCATTAGTTTTTAGAGAAATTAAAATCCCTCTACATTTAGAAATGTACAATAAAATATGACTGCATATATTGGGATGTGCAATTGGATGGCTAAAATAAAAAGACAAGCAATCACAAGTGCTGATGCTGCTGATGCAGATCAATTGGAATGCTTGCTTATACATTACTGGTGGGAGTATAAAGTGGTTCTAATCACTTTGAAAAAATTTTTGGCAGTTCCTCAAAAAAATTAAAGGTAGAGTTACCAAACTAGTAGGCAAATGCTCTCCTAGATATATACCCAAGAGAAATGAAAATCCATGTTTACATAAAAACCTGTACATGGATGTTTATAACAGTATTATTCACAGTAGTCAAAAAGTGAAAAGAGCCCAAATTTCTATCAACTGATGAATGAATCAACAAAGAGTGGCATAACCATGTAATGGAATATTATTTGGAATAAAAAGAAATTAAAAGTACTGATATGTTACCACATGAACGAACCTTGGAAACATGCTAAATGAAAGAAATGAGTCAGAATAGATCATATATTGCATGATTCCAGTTATATTTATTAATAAAATGTCCAGAATTGGCAAATCCATAGAAATAGAATTTATATTAATCAGTAACAGTAATTGGGGAGGAATAGAGAGCTAATGGGTATGGTGGTTCTTTTAGAAGAGATAAAATTGTTTTAAAAATTGTAATAATGGTAGCACAATTCTTTGAATATACTAAAAGCCATTTAATTCTCTACTTTAAAAGTATGAATTATATTGTATTAAAGTATATCTGAATAAAACTGTTCCAAAAATAAAATTTTCAAAAATGCAGCTTGGTTTCTGGAAAATGAAGTCAATACAGATCATTATTTTCAAGGTTTATATTCATTTAATTTTCTAATCATTGATTTGGTACCTACACTCTCTTAGGTACTCTTTGGATGGGGTTATACGGTATGGATTTTGCACATGGCAGCTCAAAGTTCTACAAAGGTAGGCATGTAAACATGCTGCTAAATGAAGTTTCCTAAGAAGTAATACATGCTTACAAGGTGAACTGGTTGGGCCAGGCCAGAGAAGAATTTTGGGAGTTGGGGAGTTGTCAGATAGGGCTTTGCAGAAAAATTGACACTGAGATCTTAAAAGATGTATAGCAGTTCACTGAAGAAAAGAAAAGGGTATTTCAAGTCAGTGAGATCAATTTAAGTAAAACAGCATTACCTGCATAGGATGTCCACTATCTACACTGCAAGAGTGCCTGGGGCTAACTCTTTACAAAGCATTTCTTTACTATTCTCCATTCTCTTGTTTAATATACATCACCCAGAACAGTTATGTACTTATAAGAATAATTCAAAAAAAAAGAATAATTCATGGGCATCTGTACAGGTGTACTGAAACAAATTTATTCTTTGGAAAAGAATCTCTCTCTCTCTCTCTCTCTCTCTCTCTCACACACACACACACACACACACACACACACAACAGAGGTGCATTTTTCTGCCTATACCAAGTCATTTTAACTATATCACATCACAGCTGTCTTCGTTCTCAGTTTAGTTTCTTTTTTTTAAAGATTTATTTATTTATGATAGAGAGAGAGAGAGAGAGAGGCAGAGACACAGGAGGAGGGAGAAGCAGGCTCCACGCCGGGAACCCAACGCGGGACTTGATCCGGGGACCCCAGGATCGCGCCCTGGGCCAAAGGCAGGCGCCAAACCGCTGAGCCACCCAGGGATCCCCCTCAGTTTAGTTTCTATCCCAGAGATGCCTCACATACCTATAAAAACTTTCTTGATCTCAGAAATAACTGCTCAAGTCTAGTTCTTAATATTCAAAAGGAAAAATACTACATTGTCAGCACTTTATGGTATCAATGAGATTGCATTAAAGTGTTCACGTTGTGATTCTTCTCTTAAGACTCCAATTAATGTTGGACACCTTCTCATGCCTTGAAAAAAATACTTCGATCTCCAATAATAAATATAATTTCATTAAAAATAGCTTTACAAAAACTTGTGGCTTGTTTGTAAAATAGAAGAATGTGATGTCTTCCCTAGTCATGTATGACCTCTTTCTATAATCATAGAAGATTGCCATTTCTATATTCTAGTACTAGATTAGAGTCATCTGTTTAATGAAATAGTATAGGACCTGAGGTACTTGAAGGAGAAAAGATGATTTATAATTACAAATTGTTATTGAAATGAGCCATATTTCCTTTTCATGAAGAATCTATAATAATAAAGCACTCAAGGTTTAAGCATTGAAATAACTAATGAAACTCCTTTGAAAATATGAAGGAAAATTTGTGGAAAGCTCAAGACTATAGTCTTAAGTTCCACATCTTGCATTGTATACTATTGTCAGGAAATCTCCAGAGAGTGAGGGATAGTTTATTCAATTACTTATGAGCAATGGGAATTTTTGCATTTTGTTGTATTAAAACCCATTTTATCAATTAAACTAAATGGGTGACACATTGAAATACACCCTACTCCAATCTTTAATTTGCTTAAGAAACTTCTTTAGGAGGTGGCATGTAATAGATAGTAAAGAGGAGTCAATGGTATTTCTCTTTATTCACTGACAATACCTTGTTATGCACCAAATTTATATTCTTTTGTGCCATTGTTCTTGTTAATAAAATAGTAAACTGTACTCATGTTGCCATTTCTCTTGTTACAATAAAAGTAAGTAGATTTCCATGATGGAATTCATGTTCTCTAAAGAAGTATACTAATGAAAATATGAATATTTACTATATTCTTTTTAATATGATTTTTACAGATCTGAGGTATTAATTTTACCCACAATGATATCCATAGATCTTAAGTGCTAAAATTAAAGAATTTTGACAGTTGAAAATATTCATAAAGTATGTAAGTCAGAAACATTTTTGTTACTTATAGAATTTTTCTGATTTTAACAATAATGTTGCTTTCATTAAAAGACTTGGAAAGTGCTCTTATTTTATATTCTGAAATAGTTATATAGTTACTACTGGTGTTCCTTATCATTGTTTTCAGGCATGTAATTCCTTCATCCCCCAGGTGCTTTTAAATTTTTTTTTTAATCTTTTCTTTTCAGCAGTTTGACTAAGAAATGCTAGGTGTCATTCTCTCATTGTTTTCTTTTGTGCAAGATTCATTGAACTCTGAATTTTAAGTTAATATTATTTATTACAAGTAACACTTTTAGCATTGTTCCTCCAATTTTTCTATTCTTATTTCTCTATTTCTGATACTCAAAAATCACTGCAATGTTAAGCTTTTTGATATCTTTCTATAATCAACAGATTCTCTATTTTTGCTAATTTTCTTTTCATCCAAATTTCTGTTCAGATAATTTTTCATACTGTTTTCAACTTCTATATTTTCCTTCACAGTTTTCCATTGACTGTTTTTTCATCTGTTAAATTCCTTAAGTATTTTATGTTTTAATTCAAGAATTTCCAATTTTTATTTTACCATTTCCATTAATGTAAGTCTCCTTTATTTTTCAAGCAGTATATTTATCTGTTCCATAATATATTAAATATTGATGCTATTTATCTGTTGTTTATAGTTCAAAAGTTTATTTGTGGTTCTATTCACATTATTTTTGGTTTATTAATTACTGGAAATAATATTCTGCTTCTTTATAGGTCTAACACCATCTTTTTTTAAAAAATATTTTGAATACTACAATGCTTATAGCCTGGATTTTGTTGTCTTCCTTTAAAGAGTGATGAGTTTTATTCTAGGAGGCAATTAATTCACTGGTAGATTAATGTGGTACTAATAAGCCTTGATTCTAAACTTTGTTAGATTAAGCCTAGGTTAGACTTTATTAAATGACTCAGGTAGTTCTTTTGAGGTATGACCTTTTAGAATTTCAGTTGAAAACCTGAGGTACTCAGTATGATCTTTCTATCCTGTCAGGCTAGAATTCCCACATCTCCTTGTATTTTTTGGCCCATGGAGAATCTGTTCATTGCTCAGCTTCCCAGTAACTAGACCATATGCGATGCCATCTAGTATAAGTGCAGCTTAAGGTTTGTCCAAAGCCTTAACCAGATGCTTCTCTGTAGAGGAACTTTCTTTCCAATATCCTACTCTTCAATTTCCAGCCTGGTAAGCTGAGCACAGCTGTCTGCTTCCTCAGCTCAGCAAGATTGCCATGCTCTGATTAGACTCCATTTCCTTCTATTGTTCTCTGGAAAGTAGCTTAAGGCAGAAAACTGGAATAACTGTAGGGATTATCTCATGTGTTTCTCTTCTACCAAGAATCAAATTCTGTCTATTCCCTGATGTCTGAAAAGTGTTGCTTAATCTATTTTGCCCCGTTTTATAGTTGTTTATGGAGAAAGAGTTAGTCTGGGATTATAAGTTACTCTGTCACAGCCACAATCATAAGACATTTGGTTATATTTTGAATACTTTCAAGTGTTGAGTGTGTCTAATGAGCCTATATTTAAGGCTGAGTGTAAAAAATCCACTCTAGTCATAACAATTCATTTTGATGGTTACTAACAATGACTAACATGTCAATAGTTATTTACCAAAGCATGGATGAATCCATGGAAGGAGCTAGGCAATGGGAAGCCAAACTAAAGAACATAAAACTAAGAATATAGTAACTATTTCCCTTTTACATGCTATTTGGTTGATCTTTAATCATCTTGAAATACCTATCAATAAATTTCGCCAATAAACAATTCCAATAAAATGATTATTTCATTGAAAAATTAATGAAGTTATTCTCCACTGGCCTTCACAATTAGTGAGACTATAATAAATGTCTAGCCCATACTTGAATACCAATATTTTCACTACTTATTTTAGAATTCAGAGTTAATAGAAAATAAGAACCTTAAAAATCTTTAAGGTATATCTCATAAAATATAACTATAATTTAGATGCAATGATAAGATTTCACTATCAAATATAACTAATTTAGTCTCATCATGGAGAGTTTATAACCTTGAAGCTAAATTCAGTTTGTTTTTACTATTTACAGAAATTAATAAATATAAATAAAGCTTTCGGGATTCTCTTATCAAATTAGGCTTTAATCTATTTTTGCATAAACACATGTCCTACAAAATCAAGACTTCTTATTCTAATCAGAATAATGTGAGTTAACATTTTAGTACACACACTAAATCAGGAGATATTTAACTAATTTCCCAATGTGGACAAAGGTTTATGGTGCCCTTCATAGCTGTATAGCCTAGGATTTTACGATTAAAGAGATTAACATGTCATATTCTGTTAGAAGACAGAATAGCAAACATGCTTTTTTGCAGTTTACATGTAATAATGCCCTATGATAATTTTATTATTTTAACTAATAAGCTATACTACTTAATTGTAAAATGTACTGGTTTTGCTTTGTGGGTAGAAGGTGGCCAGAATAATCCTAGTGATAATCATACTGTCCAATAACTTATTAGTGAAACCTATGGGGAATAATGAATGATTATAAGTATTAGTTTGAAAATTACAGAAACTTGGAACCTCAAGAAATTATCTTATCTAGTCATCATTGTTAGGCTAGTGAGAGGCAAAGCATTCAGGACAAGTTGTTGAGTATTTTCCATGTTTTGAAAGATAATGTTTCCACATGCCCATGCATCTAGAACAAGTCTTAATTGAGATTGCTTTAGTTTAACTTAGGTCTTTTTTGAAGTATTTATGTGCATATATGATACATATGTACAGGTATTTCATAGTCCTTCAATAATTGTTTTTCATGGGACACTTGGGTGGCTCAGTGGTTGAGCATCTGCCTTTGGCTCAGAGTGTGATCCTCAGGCCTAGGGATGGAGCCCCGCATGGGGCTCCCTGCAAGGAGCCTGCTTCTTCCTCTGCCTATGTCTCTGCCTCTCTGTGTCTCTCATAAATAAATGAATAAAATATTTTAAAAAAATAATGGGTTTTCATTAGGCCTATGGGAAAGTGGGTGTTAACTTTTACCTTTCTTCTAACTTCAGGAAAATTTGGAATTATAATTGTTTAAACATATATTCCATCATATAAGCAATATCTTCTGGGAGGCATAATTTTCTTCTGTGTCCCAGGGCTGTTTCAGCCTCATTATTTTCTCCTTCATCTGTGGACTGATATCTCTTTCCTTTCCTTTGTGGCCCTTCCTTCCGTCATTACAGCCCTATTATTACAACCCTCCATCCCTCTAGTATAGGCCTGTTTTCATGATAGAGCCAGGTAAAAGTATTACCCCTACCTTACCATCATTCAAAACAGATACACACATCATGATGCCCCATAAGCTCTAATTAGGAGATGATTGTATAAATTCAAGCTCACATAATAAAATCAAATAAAGTGATCCTAATTCAAAAGTTTTTTTTTCTGTACTTTTGTGTTATATTCACAAGTAAGCCTGTGAATGAGGCAGAAATAATTTTAAGATCATTCTTTACAGAGCAGATCCCTACCTTTGTGAAAATGAAAATAACAACTATAGTAAAAACATATGGATCAGCAAATGTTCTCGTCTAAATATTCCTCTTGTGTTTATGCCACAAAATACCTCCCTGTTCTAGTGTTCAGATTTTTTTTTTAAATAGCACATAGAGAAACCAGCTTGAAGAGCCAAATAAGGTACCCATCCTGGGGGCAGCCCCTGTGGTTCAGCGGTTTAGCGCTGCCTTCAGCTCAGGGCATGATCCTGCAGACCGGGATTGAGTCCCACATCAGGTTCCCTGCATGGAGCCTGCTTCTCCCTCTGCCTGTGTCTCTGCCCCCGCCCCTGTGTCTCTCATGCATAAATAAATAAAAATCTTAAAAAAAAAGTACCCATCCTGGGATCTAGTAGGAATCGAACAATGCCAGACCACTGAGTACCAGACAGTGTTAGTACTAATACCTTGATGTATAACTGGGGAAATCCGAAAGCCAAGTTTTTTGGCTCTACAAATGTGCCTTTCCAGGATGCTTTTTGACTAGTGGGGAGTATTTCAAGTAGAGGAAAGTGCTCTAGTCAGACCAGTGTGTAAGATAGCAGATTTTTTTTTCTGTGAAATTTAATAATTCAAAAGGCAAAACGAAGTTTAGGGACCAAAGTTCGAAATAAAGCAAAGATATCTAATAAAAGCAAATTACATTATTTAGAAGGATATATGAGGGAGCTCTAAATATTTTACAGGTTGAAATAAAACTTCAAGGCTATGCCAGTTTTTCCCCATCTCAATATAATTGCTAAAATTCTCTAAATATTAGTAAAATAATGAAGCAATCAGATTTGCCCTTTGAAACAAGTTCCATTGCCTTTGTAGAGTGGTTCTCTCCTGTGTCTCCATCTCCCTGTTGCTATGATTCTTCCTTCACAACTGGTACTTATACTGCCTGGTTTCAGTAGCATCAGGCTGCCATTCCCATGGATGCAGATTTTTCACAGTCTCTGCTTCATAGGTTATCCTTCAGGGGAAAAGGGGAATTGCTAAGACAGTGGAAAGAGGTAGGGAATGAAATAAGTGGCACCTTCCATTCTACTGAGACCCTGTCAGCCAGCCTCAGAACACATTGTTAAGTCCTACAATGATGACAGAGGCCATGTTTCTCAATGAGATGCAAAACAGAGGTTCTGACCTCACACACCTGAACAGATTCCCAGCACTTTTTGACAAAGAAATGATTCTGTTATATTGGCCAGAATCCAGTATGGTAATTGCATTTCTGTTCACCTCTCTTCTCTCCCAACAGTTTTTTCTGTTATTGGAAATTCTTCTAATATATTGCAAAATAACCCAGAAAAATTTAGCTACCACATCCCAGGGAGAGTATGTTCCTAAAATAGGAAGGGGGAAATTAACAATATTTTTTTGTTCTCGATATGTACCCATCTTTTTATGTTCCTGATGTTCTTTGTGTAACATTCTCATAAGAAACCTTTATTGTTACTAAAATCTAAATAGGAAGTAAAGGTATTATTCAAAGTGAAATGTGCAATCAATAAAAAAAACCTCCAAATTAAGGTCATTTCATAGGACTGAAAAAATGAGAGTGCCTCTGCTTTAAGTTACTTGGAGAAAATGGATTATTTATCTAAAAGTATTATTTAATATCTAATATTTTAATTAGCTTTTGATTACATGAGAAATGCACAAATCCATTTTCCCCATTAAAAATAGCATACTATTACTTCTATTCTAATTCTCAGAGGAAACCAAAGCTATTAGTTTTATTTGTTTTAGAAAACATACATGTGGCATGATCATATGTATACAAATATATAAAATATCACTTGTACGCATATAATTTTTCTTTGCACAAATGATACAAGATTTTATCTGGGCTCTATGTATTTTTCTTATTTAACAGCATTTCTTTAAAATCTACTACATCCTGTGCATGTGCATTTGTTCTTCTCAGGCTAGTTACTGAAACAGAATTGCTGAATCAATAGACATGCAAAAATTCACTCTATCTTTCAAACTATATTTGGATGCACATTTGTTTTGATTCTTGTAAATTCTTGGGCCAATTGCCTTTACACCTTCATAGCTCTTGATATAGAGCACTTTACCAAACTAATGCTACAAACTCACTCTTCAAACACCTTCTATTGGAGGCATCCTATCTCCCAACTCTATTAGACAGGTGAAATTGCACAGCACTTTGTCTATTACAGACATAACACTTACTATGTGGATTATTGTATTTTAGCTATTTATATGCAGAACTTGTCCTACACCTTGTTCCTCGCTGTAGCTCAGTTCTAAGGGTAGAAGTCATGCCATCATTTTTATATTTTAATACCTATGTCCAAAAAAATAATGAGTACCTATGTCCTGTGACTATGTGGCTTGCATAGGTCATTCTTCTATAAATCTTTATTAAACAGATGAAAGGATGAATACATGGATGCATGATGTAGCACTTCATGTCAGGTCAGTGCCTAAAAAATCCTAGGCCATGTCTGTTGCATGACCTGTTGCCTATTCCATGGAAGCTTTGGCTGCATTCTAGTTGACTTGTTTTATCTAGATACTTGCCCCCATCATGCATCAGATATTTCATCACTGATAATGGAAATGATCCTGTATACTTACAGGGTAGTCTTTGTTTTATTTGGATAAGAACCTTTGTAAACCTGTTCTGAATTGTCCCTTTCACCAGCACTCATCTTAGCTACAGTGAGAAATTAATTTGTTGTAGGTATCCCAAGTAGGTACTTATATTCCACCTGGTGACATGTCATCACAACACCTTGCTCTCTGCCCCCAACCCAATCCAGTTAGCAACTGTGACAATGAAAACCACTCACCATTTGGGTATCAAGAAGATATAGGCCTTGGCAAATGCATAGGAGCCCTTGCTCCTTTCTTCTTTCCCTCTCTCCTTTCCTTTATCCCTTCCTTCTTTCTTCCCACCTTTCTTTTATTCTCATTCTCTTTCTGTCTGAAACTAGAGCCAGTAGAAAAGGGTATGAATTTGGAATCCATTAAAATGTTATCATACTTACATTAAACCTAATGTATTATGGGCAACTTATATGATTTTTAAGGGAAAAACATTCTACCATTCAAAAACTCATGTACATATATAGCTATTAGCTAAAAATTTTATATACATATAAAGTATTTAAAACTAACTCAAATTAGTTTTAAGCAGACTAGCATCTTCCCATCTGTAATCTCTACTGAACCTTTCATTTCAAGATTTTTAAATGACTTCTTGAAATAGCTCTCACTAGTCTATCTATGGAAATGATAATAACTTCTTTTTATTATGAAGCAGTCGATATTTGTTTAAGGACCTGTGTTAATTCTAGTTTTTATCCTTAAAGAAATTTCTACAATGTAATTTCAATAATATGTTTTAAATCTTAAAACTCTAATACTAAACCTTGCTTAAATGGTCCGTACATAATGGTGACATTAATGCAGATCAAATTAGTTATTCTAGATCCCATTCTCTTCTTTGAATTTATTGCTGTCATTAAAACTCATTCAAATGAAATAGTTTTTCTATAGTGAGTATCTTAATTATGAAATTGTGCTAAAATGTTCTACAGATAGGGACCACTCACAGATGTGATCCTGAAGCATACATTAATTGAAGATTAGAATAAGCATTCTCTTATGTAAGAGATTTTCAAATGTTTTCTTCAATAGTTTTACAATTTCTATTAATAATAAGACTTTAAAGTGACAATAGTATTTCTGCTTTTTGTGGTGCTATTTTTTAAAAATAAAACATTTAATTTTTGAGATTCATTTCTTTCCTGTTTATGTACCAAGTTCTCCAATTTATTTTTACTTTCCTAAAGAAATTTTGAAACATTCTCAACTAATGACAACATTGGCATTAAAACATCTTGTTACAAAAAACTTTCCTGTGTATTATGATAATTAGATCTTCAATTAGATTGGCTTAAAATTAATATTGTGCCAGTTTTCCACATTGCTAGTTTTAGAATCAAAATATTCTACCACAATTCTGCCTAAGCATAAGTTAAAAGCTAGACATACATTATTTACAGAATGCTGCAATCTATAAAAATTTTGAGTATATAAAAAGGGAAAAAAAAGAAAAGAAACCACTTATTGCTTCAGGAGACTGGCCTTGCTCTTTCAAATATCTCTAAATATTTCTTGTAGTGAAATAACAGGTACGTATATACTGATATATACTGATATATATACGTATATATGATATCATATATTATATATATATATAATAGTAACATACATAGGAAATAATAGGAAATAGATATATATTCCCAGTTCCTGGCACAGGGCTCCTAAATCCCTTGAAATTTCCTGGGTGACAGGAGTGTCTTTTGGTCTAATGAGGTGATTCTTGGTGGTAGTTTCATATTGGAGACTAGTCCCCAGAAAGACCAAGACATGATAAGAACTTTGGAACTTTCTACTTAATCCCACATCATCCAGGAGGAAGAGACTAGAGACTGAGTTAATGGCCCATCATGTCTGTATGAAGAAGTTTCCATTAAATTCCCGATGTACAGGATTCAGATTGCTTCTGGGTTGGTAAACACGTGGAAGTGCTTACAGAGAGGACATGGAAGCTACTTACACTATATATTTTGCCCTATATATCTCTTAATTTGGCTGTACTTTTGTATCTGTTGTTATATCCTTATAATAAACTCATAAACATAAGCAAGAGTTTCCCTGAATTTTTTGAGTCATTTTAGTCAATTAGTTAAACCAAAGAGAGTGTTGTGGGAACTCTAATCTATAGCTAGTACAGGCAACAATCTGGGACTTGTGATCAGTTATCTGAAGTAGGAGCAGTCTTACTTAACTAAGTCTGTAACTTGTGGGATCCCATGTTAATTTCATGTAGATTGTGTCAGAGTTGAACTGAATTATAGGATAGAGCCACAGCTAGTGCCACAAAAAATTGCTTGTGTGGGGAAAGCCCCTGACATATTGGGTATCCAGAGTGTCTGAAGTGAAATGGTCTTTGTGAGTAATAAAGGAGATAAACACAGGAATGTGTTTTTTCTTTGACACCTGTGAAGTGTCTTATAGGAGGTAAGAGGAGTCTTCAAGTCAGGCCTCAAGCTAGTTTTTTTCAAGAACCTCATCTTTCAGACTCTTGACTTGGAAATTTGAGTAAGCACTAACCTTACTTAGCACAGGTCTCTGTTTATCTTAATAAAAACTTTCCTTTGAAATAAGGCCTGCCTTTACAGCAGCCAGAAATATTTTTCAAAAATATTTATTGACTGCTTTATAAGGTTAATTGAAATGGAAGAATGATATGCTTTCTCTTGAAAAATAGTGGGCTTTTGACCTCTGCTTGCAAAATAAATAATATATATTTTATGCTTTTTTGATTTATTAGACAGATGAAATTATCTTCCCTTTCTTTTTAAAAGATATTTTTCCTCTTCTGGTGGAATCCCAAGTTTTAACCTGTATCTGCTTTTCATTGTTCATTGCCTTTGCAAGACAATTCTCTCTGCAACTGGTTGAATACTAGACTTTGTGTTACTGTTTAAAAACAAAGAGATTCTACTGTGGGGGCAATGTCTACAACTAAATTTAAACTTCTAGAGGAAGGAGCCAGAGTATATTTTTCACTACTATAATGGCAACACAGACTTTGACTCATTCCAAAATACTAAACTATTTGCAACAACACTGGAGAAATATGGAGACTAAATAAATAAATAAATAAATAAATAAATAAATAAATAAATAAGAGGTTATTATTGCAAGTGATACTGAAGGAAACAATTTGCATTTGGGATGGTTGGAAAAATCCTTGCCTTAGAAAATTTTGGAGAATGAGGAGAAATTGCAAGAATAAAGCATTCTTTCTACATCAAGACTTAAATAAATTATCATATTTCCTTCCTCTTGGTTAGTTTTTCATCTACAGAAAGACTACTTTGGGTTAGTTATTACATGATACAGTTTCTCCCTCTTCCTTCCTATCACTTCATGTTGCTTCACCTTTTACCTCTCCTTCTTTCTAGCCATCCATTGTTCTCTGGTCCCATGTTAGGTAAAGTCTGACATCTTTACATGCTCTAGCTCACTAAAACAACCACAGTGGTATAACATGACAAATACTTTATAAGAATTTACTTGCTCATTACTAGTGACAAAAATTAAACAAAACCCTGTGACAACATTTATTGTTTAAAAGGCAGGAATCCTACAAATCTACTTAGTTATAACTCCATTATTATATAATTAACTAAATATATTTATCTACTTTCTCACTTTTCCTGTCTTTCCAGCTATATCTTCTTATTCATGGGAGAAATAAAACATGATAGAGATATGAAACAGGGAAACAATTATAGTTCCTGTATCCACTTATAATTTGTACGTTTTTCATATTTTTTCAATGTACATTGACTTTTTGATTACATATTTTATGCAGTGTTTTGTCCAAATACATATTGAATATTTTGGATCACTATATATTGGGTGTTTTTGGATGAGTTCTAGTCTAATATAGTCAATGAGGTCATGGTTGTTGATTTGATTCAGTATGAGTAGCTCAAGTTTCAAAACCATATATATACTTAAGATTTTATTTATTTGACAGAGAGAGAAAGCACAAGCAGGGGGGGTGACAGGGAGAGGGAGAAACAGGCTCTGTCGGGAACCTGATGTGGGACTTGATCCCAGGATCTGGGGATCATGATCTGAGCCTAAAGCAGACACTTAACTGAGCCACCTAGGTGTCCTGAAAACATATTTCTATCAAACTATTTGTAACTATCTGTATATAGATGATACATCTCATTTCCTTTTCAAGAAACTAATGTGAAGTACTATACATTGGTATTAGGCACAATATTTTAAGGTTTTGGACATACATCTTTCATAGTTTTTCACTCAACTATAGATTTTCATATTTTATACCATAGGAAGCTGTCAACATTCTAATAATTCTTGTGAAAAGTTTGCAGACTGAAAGCATAAGTCTCATTGGGCTAAGTTTCTCATTTTGTTGCTGAATTTCTGTATCCTAGATATATGGTAGGGAATACATTGATATGTGAGGAAATTTCCAACCCATGATGTTAGTTCTGAGAAATCTAGCAACATGTCTTCTCTCCATACAAAGAATTTCATTGCCACAGCATTCCTTGAGGAAAAACAGAATTTGATGTGTTTTTACCCAGCAACTTATCTTATAATAGTCACTACTGATTCACGTTATATTGCATCTTCTCTATAAAGTCACAGTCTGCCTCCTCCCCCACTCCTACAGTCCTGTACACTGCTTGAGTTGGACACATGCTCAAGAACAATTTCAGTGCTGATTCTCAGTAACCTCTGTTATTTTTCTTTTTGTATCTAACTAATCCCTCCTTGAGCTGTGCTGTGAAACCATGAACTAATGTTTCAATAAAATGCTAATATGGTCAGGTGATATACCAACTGCCTGCATAAAATAAATAGTCTTTGACACATTTGGTATGAAGGAGGAGGAAATACAAACAGAATTCAAAGACTAAATTATTAGAGAAAATTATATGCACTAGAACTTTTCTTCTGCTTCTTTTAATTTCATGCCATTGGCATCTCTGATATCATGACAATGCATTTGGAGCTGCATCCTGTTTAGAGTCCTTTACTGGACATTGCAGTAAGTGATGTGGTCAGGTATTCCCACTTCAAGGGAACAGGACAGTTGAATTTATCAGGGCATGTCCTGGGAAGTAGGACAGGGAGAAGGTAGCATTGGGATGATTTCAGATAATCTGTTGTCTGGAAATCTATCTTCAAAGGTAATAATGTCTAAACCAATTTTAGAGACTAGAAATAACATGGGTGTATTGACCAAATGACAAACCTTATACTGAATCACAAAGAAGTATTTAATTAAAATAAAAGGAACCAATATATGTGTCAAAATATTTCAAAACCAATTGTTGGCTGTGAGACACCATTTTATCAATTAAAAGGGCCCACCTGACTTCCCACATGTAATGAACCTGTGGTCATCATCAAAAGAAAAGTAAACTAACTTCCTAAGAAATTGTTGCTGCTAGTTTCTCCATTTTGAGTTTTATTAACTATTTTTATTTATTATAATTTAACTAAACAGAAAAATACAACTATTAAAATTACTCTTGACTTCCATTTTAGTTGTGTAAGATTCCTTTGATTTATTGTGATTTTTATCTACTCTTATTAAATTCTAGATAAAACCTAGGAAATTATGACCACAAATCAGTTTCCTTACAAGGCCAGGTTGGAAATGCACTTGATTCATGGTGATCTCCACTTTTGTCAGCTCTCAAGGTTTTGATAAAGTAGTTAATAGTTTGCTTTCTGAAGTGGGAAAAGTATTACACATTTGAAAATAGGTTGAGTTCCTGGGGGGAAATTAGATCATGTTACAAAGCATTACTACATTATTTTTGGTAGTGGATTCATAGCTGACACATTGCCATAAAAGATAATGACTATTATATATATATAATATATATTGTATATATATAAAAGTAAAAGATAAAGTGAGACATGTGGCCTTAGATTATTTCTAATAACTAAAATGATAAATGACCAAGGAGGGATACTATTATTTTTCTCTTTCATTTCTTTCCTTACAATATTCAAATTCTTCCTTGAAAAGCAAGTCTCTTTCAACCCAGTGAAGTTTATTATTAGCACTATATTTACCATAACTTTGTACCAAATACTCTAAAGTAATTTTCTTTTTAAAAACCAGTAGCTGTGTTCCTGGAAACCTTTGGAGTGATTTTTAAAATATGTATATTATATTTGATCTTTACTCCCAATGAGTTTAAGTAGTTTGTTATTGATAGTTATTTCATGAGAGTTCTACAGTGTAGCAGAATTGAATATTTAGAAAAAGCAAATGTGACTATCTTCATTGTATTTACTATTTTTACTTAATCTTTTTTTTCTCTCTTCAAGGACTTGTTGAGCTATCAAGACTTTACAATGTTGGTAGAAAACAGAGCTCACAGCCCTGGGACCTCATGATTTACTGGTGGATAAACAGTAACACAAATATATAGTTGACAATAAGCTTGGGATATACGTGTGTGTGTGTGTGTGTTTGTGTGTGTGTGTGTGTGTGTGTGTGTGTGTGTGTGTGTGTGTGCTGTAAGGGGAAGTATTCTTCTACTCTACTGCCATGATGTCTGTTCAAGTCACTTTGCTCTGGACTCAATTGCTGCAACATGTTCTTACTGACTTTTTTGCTTTCCTCTCTTGCCTCTACCTCCATCATTTCTCCATTATTGCCATACAATCTTTCTAAAACACAACATATCTTACATATATTTACACTAGTGGATCTCCAATTACTTCAATGTTAACTTTCCTTAACAAGAGTTGCAGGACCTTTCATTGTATGGCTCTCTCACATCTATCCCTTCTAAGCAGCTACCACCACTCCTCTTCCTTACTCCGCACCACTTAATTCAATTCTCCTGAACATCTGAAGCCTCACCACATTCAGTCACAGCATGAGTCATTCTCTGAGCAAAGTATTCTTCTTCTTCTCCAGCATTTGTCTAACTTAACGGGTATATTCTTAACATCTCAGCTTGTAGGAGTAGCCTTCCTTGAATATCACTGTTATACACACTCAAGCACACAAGGTAAATATTGGAGTGCTTCTCCCTTACGTGTCTTCTCATGGTATTCTCTATTACTCAGCAGTAGACTTCATTGCTTTATATTATTATTTCCTATTTATTCATCTGGATATGTCACTAGAGTATATGTCACTCAGTACAACGAGGTGAGAATAGCTTTGATCCTGTTTATCCTCATATATGTTATCTAGCACAGTACATAGCACATAGTAAAGTACAATAAATGTTTGTTAAATGAGTAAATGAAATATTTAGGCTGGTGTTATGTATAAGTCATATATACTCATGGAAACAATTCTCTTAGTGAGAATTTTTAAGACAGAGAAGCTTGCAAGTGCAGGAGAATGAGGCCACATAAGTAATTCATGATTCTCAGGGCAAAGTTCATTATATGCCAACCTCTTCATGTAATTTGCATGGTAAAACTGTCTGCCAATAACTCCAAATCCAACCCTCCATTTCCTTACACCACAAGATACTATTATTTTGGTGTTCTGTTTTAGATATTTTGTGAAAATTTGCAGCAGTAGTATTTATAATGGCAAAACTAGATGGCACACTAACCAGTAGTATTATCAATTAATGAAAGCTACAAATAAGCAAACACTGAAGAACTTAATAATGAAAGTGTTAATCTACAATTGCCTTGGAAAGTGCCTGTAAAATTTTCTCCTTCAAATTTTGCTACCAACAATATTATGAGAGAAATAACATGGTGTTACAATAAGAAAGGTTGTAAAATGTTATAGCCCTATATTTTAGAGTGTCCTGGGTTGTAAAAAGATACAAGGAATTTTCAAAACTTTTACTGCAATATACTGGGAGCTCTGTGTGAAATTGGTGAAGTATTACTGGTAGAAAAGAAGACAGTTTCATTTTTTGTATGATGCTTGTGTAATTCTACCTGGCATTGATATTTAACTACATAATTCGGACATATAAATATAATAGATGAATTATAAAAAGAACCACATTTCATTTTCCAGTTAGATCTGTTTTCCAAGATTTTGTAGTAGATTATCACATATCCTTCAGACTCAGAGTCTGTCATGTTTACCTCTTAGATCTCATAGCCTTGTGTATATTTCGTGCACAATATATTTGTTCAATTCGGTTGAAATCAAATATACAATAAGAATTAAAAATGTTTCTACAATGATTTGGAATCTTTTAAAAATACATTTACAAAAATATTAAGAAAACATGACGTACGTGGTCTATACGACCCAGCAATTAAAACAGAGAAAATGGTCATCTGAAACAATGCACAAGTCTAGAGGATACATAAACCTAACTTGCAGCTTCCTCAAATGAAAAAAGGTAAATGTATTGATGTAGTTTGGATCATGGATACTGGAGTCTGATGACTTGGTTCTAATTCAAGCTCTGCCACTTAATAGGCAACTTTATCGTTTGTAAGTATCAGCTGCTTCATTTAAAATTATTCTGTATGTTGGTAAATTGAACACCAATAAAAATTAATTTATAAAAAAAAATAAAAATAAACCTACTGGCGGCTCTTTAGTAGCCTAAGGCATCCTGACCTCAAAAAAAAATAAAATAAAATAAAAGTAAGTGTCCATCAATAAATAGATAAAGAAGATGTGGTGTATATATATTCAATAGAATATTATTCAGCCATAAAAAGAATGAAATATTGTCATTTGTGACAAGACTTAGAGGGAATCATGCTAATGAAATACGTCAGACAGAGAAAGACAAATACTATATAATCTCACTTATATTTGGAATAAAAAACCAAACCAAAAAACCACCAACCAAGAAAAAGCAGAAACAGACTCATAAATATAGAGAACAAACTGGGCCAGAGGGGAAGAGGGTGAGGGAGATGGGCAAATGGGTTAAGGAGAGTGGGAGTTACAGGCTTCCAGTTATGCAACGAATAATGCATGGGAATGAGAGGTATATAGGCATAGGGAATATATTGTCAATGGTATTTTTAAAAAAATAATAGTACATGAATCCTGACCCCAACCCATAGGTTTGTTCTGAGTAAAAATATAGTAATGAATGCAGTATGTTTAGCATAGGAAGTTGCTAGATATACTTGCTACTCAAGAAGTTGTTAGATATACTTGCTTTACTTCTTTCTTTTTCAACTTGTAGAAGGAAAGATGTCCATATATATCAAAGATAACAAAGGTATTGTGTAGCATGCAACATAATTTTGAGAGACAGGTGTCCTCATTAACATAAGTATTAATATCAGAATTTTTGAAGTCCAAACAAATGAAGAGACCTAAAATAAGTCACTTAAAGATTGTAATTTCTGTTATTTGGGTCAAAATAGCTATTTTGCCTAATTTAAGTAATTGCCATTAGAATTTTAAAGTATAAAGTATTAAACAAATGAAATGGACACAAAGCCCACTCTAGATTGTGCCAGTTTTTACTCAGTGACTTGCAATTTTAAATCACTATGATACCACAGGATATTGAAAATATGGAAGGTAAGAGCCAAATAAGTGGAAAATTAGTTCTTGAAATAATGTTTGTTCAGGTTGTTAAAGCAAGTTCATTTTTTCCCCCTCAGGCAGATATTTTGAAGGTTGTACCAACCTCATTTTCTAGAAACTGGTAGAGACAGGAAGTTAATCATATCTGTTCATGTGTCATGTACCTTAGGAGCTGCTCAATAAATATTAATTGAGGAAAATGATATTGCAAGGACTATATTTTGTACAATTGATTCATAGAACTCAGCCCTAGGTAGCTGTACCAATGTGATTGGATGTTTCTAGGATCTTTTATTTAATTCTCTTTTTGCAAGATCATGTCAAAAGGCACATTTTCTATTGGGATCCTGAGCATTTTTTCCCTTCCTTCCTTTCCTCCTTCTGTTCCACTTTCCTTCCTGCTTTCCCTCTCTTCTTGCAATCTCCCATTCTCTTTCTGTTTCCATTCATTAACTATTTATATAGTGTAGAATGAAACCATAGTCCTAGTGGATGGAGAGAACAATTAAATCAGGTTTAAAACCTGTTGTCTCTTTATAATTAGCCCTTAAAATTCTTACCTCAAAAACCTAGAAAGTAGATGAAGGTACCTGAGCTAATGTTCTCTCATTCACAGTGACACTTAGCATTAACAGAAACTCAAGGTTCCAACAATCTTTCCAAAAATCTTACTTTGTGGGAAGTTACATGAATGTTACTACTTACAGACACCAGCAGTAGACACTCAGTCAGCATGGAGATAAGCTGGCCTAGAGGCTGGTCAGAACCTTTATTTCTTAAAAAAGTAGCCTGACTCACTGGAACATCATCTCAGCCCAATCTGTGCTTGAACCACAGCCTGGAATAAATCCCTGCCTTATTTGGCTGCTTCATTATTCTATACCCCTTAGGCTCACACAAAAGGAATACTGATCTGAATAACTGCTTTTTAAACTTTTTTCTTTATCCCAAAGTTTTCTGATTCATGAAATACAATTATTAGAGAGGCCAGTCATAGAATTCCAGAGTATAATGTCTACCATGAGGCTGTGGCCTTGGGTAGTGGACAAAATAAACCCTGGCTGGTAACATTATATTTAATTTTTATATAATTTTATACTGATTTTTGCTCATATTTTTTCCTAAAAGCCTAGGTTTTTGCAGGTTTCTTGAATTATGGCTTGAATGGCTTGAAAATCAGCCATTTTTTGGAGCCCCAGATTTCTGCAATCACAAATATAAATCAACTCAGCAGACAGATTTGAGCCCAGTCTGAGTGCAAGGAAGAGGGATCAGCATGAAGAATGTAGCCTGAGAAGGGAGCTCAGGTGTGGAAAAGGAAGTCAGGTTCACAACTATGATACCTAACAAAATGCTTCAGACCACAGGAACACTCCAAGTTTTCTAGAAGACCAAAAAAGAAGCATATACTGTTTTTAGTTTAGACTAGTTTTCTCAGTAGTTCTTAGTGATACTAGTGCTTTTTGTGGAGTATCTACTTGAAAATTTCTTTATTCACTCTATGGTAGTTTATCTTAGATTTTCTAGCTTGCTCTCTTCCAGCATGGAGTTTATATGTGCGTAGATGTTGAGAATAGCTTATTTTTATTTCTTCCTGGATATGCAAGAATCTGTCTCCCTAGCTCTCTATGTCTGTCTGTCTGTCTCTCACACAGACATCTTCAAAATCGTAACCATTTTACCAGGAAATATCTTGAAACTTATTATTTTGTATCAATTGTTCTGAAGACTGTTATATTCCTTCCTTCAAAGTTGGATTCAAATTTTCTTTACTTCTAGACAGCTTTCTCAGTTACACATTAAAATATCGGTTGGTTTTTTCCAAACCATCATCATCTTTGTTGGGGGCCACATCTCTCATTTTATGCATTTTTAACTTCTTGTTTTCAGTTATTTTGTTAAGTTTTTCTTAGTCTTGCTCTCTCTGGTACTTAATATTCATTCAGTTGTGTAGTAGTCCTCTCTTTTTATATCTCAAAGAAATCTTCATTTCTGTGCCATTTTATTTTCTTCTTCACCTTCTTTTTAAGCAATACCAGCTTATTTTTCATGTCATGAAAATGACATGCCATGTCAGTTTTGCTTTTTCTTTGTATGCTTGTTTGTGGTGTGTGTGTGTGTGTGTGTGTGTATGAGAGACAGAGATGGGGACAAAGAAAGAGGGAAAGTAGAGGAGCATGAGTGCTTTGGTTTGACTTTTCCTTATCTAGAGATGTAGGAATTATTCATAGCTCTATCTCTTTTCCAGTTGGCTTCATCTTTGGATAAGCCCTTCAATGATGAGATGTCTGTAAATTCTTTATTTGCCTTTAACCTGTAATATCTAATAGGATTCAGAGAACTTCACTCTACAGCCCATGTCCCTTGATATCATTGTTCCTAACAATGGTGTTGTTTCTGTCCCTCAAGGTAAAGCCCCTCATCTGGAACTCTTTGGATTCTTCTAATCTGTCTGTACTTGCACCATGTCTGGTCTAAGATGATCTAACAACTTGCCTCATACATTGGGCCTATGGTTACAGTGTGTCCTAGTTTGATTGAAGTATTCATGTAAACATCTTGTGCTCCCTCTAAGTTCAGAGATGACAAGAGGATACACATCCTTATCCTGTCATCATAAAATGTAAAGTCCCAAATATCTTTCCTTAAAGTTCTACCTATAATTTTGGGATAAAATGGTAAAAACAGTTGTCAGTCTCTTTAGACAAAAATCTTCCCTAGGATTATTCATTTGTCTTGCATACTCTGCATGACACAAACACAATGCAATAAAAATAATAGCAGCCATGGTGTCAGTGTGCTTAAAATACATCAAGGATTGTCCAAAGCCTTGACTTACTGAACTCATTCATTTTCACTATCATCCTATCAAATAGATATGATTTTAGGTTGAACTATCATTTAAGATTAAGACAATAGATGGGTACTTGCACTGTGCAATGTAACAGAGATTGTGCTGTACTCAGAAACATAACTTGAGGGATGCCTGGGTGGCTCAGTGGTTGAGCGCCTGCCTTCTGCCCAGGGAGTGATCCTGGAGTCCTGGGATTGAGTCCCACATCGGGCTCCCTGCATAGAGCCTGCTTCTCTCTCTGCCTCTCTCTCTATCTACCATGAATAAATAAATAAAAATCTTTTAAAAAATAACTTGGTCAAAATTATGATTTAACTTTTATTATTGCTAAATATGTTTCTTTGAGTCAGATAAAGTGGTGGGATCAATAAAAAAATACACTTTCTCTTAGCAACTATTTTTTTTTTTAATAAACATGCCAATAAGTACCAGGCAGACTTGAAAATGGAGAGACCAGGGAATAGCTAGCGCTTTTGTAATTGACAGGAGCTACAGGGGTGAAGTTGTATGGGTCAGGCAAGTGCCTGTTGAATGTGTGCTTTGCTTTATCAGATAAATCTTTGGTGTACAACTCAGCTACTCATGATCTCCTTGATGGGAAAAAACTACACAACTAAAACAGAGGCCTAGATCAGCATATTTCTGGTTTAATATATATTAATAACATCTAATATACCAACCATATCCCAGTGTTCTCAGGATGATAATCTTCTACCTTGCGGTGAGAAATGAGCAATGGAGCAAAGAAGAGACTGGGTCATTATTATGTATTCCTTTAAAATATTTCCATTTATTCACTGTAGCTGGTATAGAAGACTCCCCTCCTCTTTTAAATTAGATGACTGGTGATTATAGGTGTTCAATTTGGTTGAAATTTTCAGGCAGTCCAGGAAAAATTAAAATTGACTCTCTGCACATGAAGTTAGCCCAGAAGCTATTCTGCAATATTTCTTTTCTGCGTTACTTTTAATATCAGATTCATGCTGATTCATGTGGTGCTTAGTGCAACTACTCTTACATAGTAGAAAAATCAATAAATGTGTAGTTATTTGATTGAATGTAAGTGACAGTATGGGATAATTTAAAGTACTGCTCTCTTTGTGGTGTGCTGCCTAATCAGAATTTTTGAGAAAGGTAAGTATAAGAAATCACCATTATATGGCAAGAGAAATGAAAACTTATTGAGAAAAGACCACAAATAACTTCTTAGACTTCTTGCTATAAGATCTAATGCAGATCTTAAACCAATAGGCTTTAAAATCAAGCTGACCATTGTTTAAATTCCAGATCTCCCATGCCTTATTGTGAGAATTTAGATGTGTTACCAAATTCTTATAGTCATTTTCTTCATCTCCATAGTAAGGTTAATAATATTCATCTCCAAGAACTTTATAAGGAGCATCAGAGGGAAAATGAACTAAAACACCTTTCACTGAGGTTGTACATTTGCTAAGGGAATAAAAGAGAGGAATACTATCTAAAAGAACTTGAAGTCCAAATGTCTGACCAGTTTAAGCTGAGAACAGAGTCAATGAACTTCTGCTAATGTCATTTTGCTTTTTATTGGGCTAGAAGCACTTTTAAATGGGTAAATCTAAGATCTCTTGCTATACCTTAAGTCGGTTATTGTTTGTTATAGGATAGGATGACCTATTTCAGTAGTAAAACACATACTACATCTATAAGGCAAATCAAAGTGTGTACTTATAATAACCAAGGTATTGAGTAGATATATACTAGTGAGTGGGAGAGGAAAATGAAAGATTAGACAAAATACAGAATTCATGGCCCTAGATCTTAAGATAAAATATTCTCATAATCTCAGATATGATAGGCAATGCAAGTGGTCCTCTTATCTTCTCTTGGATCATGAACAGGCCTCTCTGGAGCTTAATCTAGAAGTTTCGAGGCCTTTATCTCCAAGAAAGCTGAAGAACATCTCCAACATCGATATATTGAGAGCTAGAGCTCTAATCCATAACCAGATCTGGTTCTTTTCATATCTGTTTTCTATTGCTGTCACCAGAAATGGAGTCTGTGAATCTCTAGTCCGCCCTGCACAAGATTTCTTCAGAAAAAGTATAAATTTATTTATTTATTTTTGAAATTATAAATTTATTAATAATTATCTTGTTAATACTTTTTTTGTATATTTTTTATTGGAGTTCAGTTTGCCAACATATAGCATAACACCCAGTGCTCATCCTGTCAAGTGCCCCCCTCAGTGCCCCTCATCCAGTCACCCCAACCCCCTGCCCACCTCCCCTTCCACTACTCCTTGTTCATTTCTCAAACTTAGGAGTCTCCCATGTTCTGTCAACCTCACTGATATTTTCCACTCATAATCTCTCCTTTCCCCTTTATCTCCCTTCACTATTTTTTTATATTCCCCAAATGAATAAGACAATATAATGTTTGTCCTTCTCTGATTGACTTATTTCACTCAGCATAATACCCCCCAGTTCCATCAATGTCAAAGCAAATGATGGGTATTTGTCATTTCTAAGGCTGAGTAATATTCCATAGTACACATATACCACAGCTTCTTTATCCATTCATCTTTCGATGGACACCGAGGCTTCTTCCACAGTTTGGCTATTGTGGACATTGCTGCTATGAACATTGGGGTGCAGGCATCCTGCCATTTCACTGCATCTGTACCTTTGGGGTAAATCACCAGCAGTGCAATTGTTGGGTCATAGGGCAGATCTATTTTTAACTTTTTGAGGACCCTCCACACAGTTTTCCAGGGTGGTTCACCAGTTCACATTCCCACCAGTGCAAGAGGGTTCATCTTTCGCCACATCCTCGCCAACATTTGTTATTTCCTGTCTTGTTAATTTTCACCATTCTCACCAGTGTGAAGTGGTATCTCATTGTGGTTTTGATTTGTATTTCCCTGATGACAAGTGATACAGAACATTTTCTCATGTGTTTATTGGCCATGTCTATGTCTTCCTCTGTGAGATTTCTCTTCATGTCTTTTGCCCATTTCATGACTGGATTGTTTGTTTCTTAGCTGTTGAGTTTAATCAGTTCTTTATAGATCTTGGATACTAGCCCTTTATCTGATAGGTCATTTGCAAATATCTTCTCCCATTCTTTAGGCTGTCTTTCAGTTTTGTTGACTGTTTCTTTTGCTGTGCAGAAGTTTTTTATCTTGATGAAGTCCCAATAGTTCATTTTTGCTTTTGTTTCTCTCGCCTTCATAGATGTATCTTGCAAAAAGTTGCTGTGGCCAAGTTCAAAAAGGGTCTTGCCTGTGTTCTTCTCTGGATTCTGATGGAATCTTGTCTCACATTAAGATCTTTCATCCATTTTGAGTTTATCTTTGTGTAGTGTGTAAGGGAATGGTCTGGTTTCATTCTTCTGCACATGGATGTCCAATTTTCCCAGCACCATTTATTGAAGAGACTTTTTTCCAGTGGATAGTCTTTCCTGCTTTGAATATTAGTTGAATATTAGTTGACCATAAAGTTGAGGGTCCACTTCTGGATTCTCTATTCTGTTCCATTGATCTATGTGTCTGTTTTTGTGCCAGTACCACACTGTCTTGATGACCACAGCTTTGTAGTACAACCTGAAATCTGGCATTGTGATGCCCCTGGCTCTGGTTTTCTTTTTCAATATTCCCCTGGCTATTTGGGGTCTTTTCTGATTCCACATAAATCTTAAGATAATTTGTTCCAACTCTCTGAAGAAAGTCCATAGTATTTTGATAGGGATTGCTTTAAATGTGTAAATTGCCCTGGGTAGCATGGACATTTTCACAATATTGTTTCTTCCATTCCATGGGCATGGAATATTTTTCCATCTCTGTGTCTTCTTCAATTTATTTCAGAAGTGTTCTGTAGTCTTTTGGGTATAGATCCTTTACCTCTTTGGTTAGGTTTATTCCTAGCGTATCTTATGCTTTTGAGTGCAATTGTAAATGGGATTGACTCCTTAATTTCTCTTTCTTCTGTCTCATTGTTAGTGTATAGAAATGCCACTGATTTCTGGGCATTGATTTTGTATCCTGCCACATTGCCGAATTGCTATGAGTTCTAGCAATCTTGGGGAGGAGTCTTTTGGGTTTTCTATGTAGAGTATCATGTCATCTGCAAAGAGGGAGAGTTTGACTTCTTTGCCTGTTCGAATGCATTTTATTTCTTTTTGCTGCCTGATTGCTGAGGCTAGGACTTCTAGTACTACGTTGAATAGCAGTGGTGAGAGTGGACTTCCTTGTCGTGTTCCTGATCTTTGGAGAAAGGCTCCCAGTGTTTCCCCATTGAGAATGATATTTGCTGTGGGCTTTTCGTAGATGGCTTTTAAGATGCTGAGGAATGTTCCCTTTATCCCTACACTCTGAAGAGTTTTGATCAGGAATGGATGTTGTATTTTGTCAAACGTTTTCTCTACATCTATTGAGAAGATCATATTGTTCTTGTTTTTTTTTTTTTCTTTCTCTTGTTGTTATGATCTATCACGTTGACTGTTTTACAAAAGTTGAATCACCCTTGCATCACAAGGATAAATCCCACTTGGTCATGATGAATAATCTTAATGTACTGTTAGATCCTATTGGCTAGTATCTTGTTGAGAATTTTCGTGTCTGTGTTCATCAGAGATATTGGTCTATAATTCTTTTTGGTGGGGACTTTGTCGGGTTTTGGAATTAAGGTGATGCTGGCCTCCTAGAATGAGTTTGTAAGTATTCCTTCCCTTTCTATTTTCGGAACAGCTTTAGTAGAATAGGTATTGTTTCTTCTTTAAACGTTTGATAGAATTCCCCAGGGAAGCCATCTGGCCCTGGACTCTTGTGTTTTGGGAGGTTTTGGATGACTGCTTCAATTTCCTCCCAGGTTATTGGCTTGTTCAGGTTTTCTATTTCTTTCCGTTCCAGTTTTGGTAGTTTGTGGTTTTCTGGAAATGCGTCCATTTCTTCTAGACTGCCTAATTTATTGGTGTATAGCTCCTCATAATATGTTTTTAAAAGCGTTTGTATTTCCTTGGTATTTGTGATGATCTCTCCTTTTTCATTCGTGATTTTATTAATTAGAGTCTTCTCTTTTGTTTTTAATAAGGCTGCCTAATGGTTTATCTATATTATTAATTCTTTCAAAAAACCAACTCCTGGTTTTGTTGATCTGTTCCACAGTACTTCTGTCTGGTCTCTATTTCATTGAGTTCTGCTCGAATCTTTATTAACTTTCTTCTTCTGCTGGGTGTAGGATCTATTTCCTGTTCTTTCTCCAGCCCCTTTAGATGTAAGGTTAGCTTTTGTATTTGAGCTCGTTCCAGTTTTTTGATAAATTCTTGTATTTTGATGTATTTCCCTCTCTGGACTGCTTTTGCTGTATTCCAAAGATTTTGAAGAGTTCTTTCTTCATTCTCATTAGTTTCCATGGGTCTTTTTAATTCTTCTGTAATTTCTGGTTGACCCTTTCATCTTTTAGCAGGATGCTCTTTAACCTCCATGTGTTTGAGTTTCTTCCAAATTTCTTCTTGTGATTGAGTTCATGTTCCAAAGCATTATGGTCTGAAAATAGGCAGAGGACAATCCCAATCTTTTGGTATCAGTTAAGACCTGATTTGTGACCCAATATGTGGTCTATTCTGGAGAAAGTTCCATGTGCACTTGAGAAGAATATGTATTCAGTTGTGTTTGGCTGAAAAGTTCTGTAAATATCTGTGAAATCCATCTGGTCCAGTGTATCATTTAAAGCTCTCGTTTCTTTGGATGCTGTGCTTAGAAGATCTGTCATTTACAGAAAATGCCGCATTGAAGTCTCCCAGTATAAGTGTATTATTTTCTAAGTATGCCTTAACTTTGGTTTTTAATTGATTGATGTATCTGGCATCTCCCACATTAGGGGCATAAATATTCATGATTGTTAGGTCCTCTTGTTGGATAGATCCTTTAAGTATGATATAGTGTCTCTCTTTATCTCTTACTACAGTCTTTGAGATAAACTTTAATTTATCTGATATGAGGATGGCTACCCCTGCTTTCTTTTCAGGACCATTTGAATGGTAAATGGTTCTCCAACCTTTCATGTTCAGGCTGTAGGTGTCCTTTGGTCTAAAATGAGTCTCTTGTAAACAGCAAATAGATGGGTCTGCTTTTTTATCCAGTCTGAATCCCTGAATCTTTTGATGGGATTATTAAGTCCTTTCACGTTGAGTTACTATTGAAAGATACAAATTTAGTGTCATCATAATACCTATTCAGTCCCTGTTTTTGTCGCATATTTCTTTGGGCTTCCTCTCTCTTTTACAGAGTCCCCCTTAATATTTCTTGCAAAGCTAGTTTGATGGTCACATATTCTTTCAGTTTCTGCCTATCTTGGAAGCTCTTTATGTCTCCTTCTATTCTGAATGAGAGCCTTGCTGGATAGAGTATTCTTGGCTGCAGGTTCTTCTCATTTCTTCTCTTCTCTCAATATATCCTGCCAGTCCTTTCTGGCCTGCCAGGTCTCTGTGGAAAGGTCTGCTGTTAATTTAATATTTCTCCCCATATAAGTTAGGGATCTCTGGTCTCTTGCTGCTTTAAGGATTTTCTCTTTATCTTTGGAAATTTCAAGTGCCACTATCAAATGTCAAGGTTTTGAATGGGTTTTATTGATTTGGGGGGGTTCTCTCTATCTCCTGGATCTGAATGCCTGTTCCTCTCCGTTAGGGAAGTTCTCAGCTATTATTTGTTCAAATATGCTTTCTGGTCCTCTGTCTCTTTTGTCGTGTGGGGCCCCAATTAAACATAGATTTATCTTTCGGAGGCTGTCATTTATTTCCCTTAACTTTACCTCATGGTCTTTATTTGCTTTTCTCTTTTTCCCTCAGCTTCCTTCCTTGCATTAACTTGTCGTCTATGTCACTCTTTCTTTTACCACTTTAACCCTCGTTGTTAGGACCTCCAGTTTGGATTGCAACTCATTTAGTTGATTTTTAATTTTGGCCTGATTACATCTAAATTCTGCACTCATGAAGTCTCTTGAATCCTTTATGCTTTTTTTTCAGAGCCACCAGTAGCTTTATAATTGTGCTTCTGAATTGGATTTCTGACATCGAATTGTAATCCAAATTTTGTAACTCTGTGGCAGAGAGTACTGTTTCTGATTCTTTATTTTGTAATGTGTTCTTCTTTCTAGTCATTTTGCTCAGGGCAGAGTGGCTAAAAATGAGTTGTACTTGTTAGAAGCACAAACTCTTCTCTCTATAGCATTCCAGCTGTTCTCTCTTTAAATCTCAGGTTGAATTTGTAGGTTTTCAGGATAATTTGAAAGTTGTCTAGGTAAGATGGGGGGGAGAGGTGACCTGGGGACCCTACTCCTTGGCCATATTCCCCCGCCCCCTCTAGCTTGTTTATTCTTAAGGAAAATTTATTATGGATACTTCATATGTTCACCATAGCTTTATCCTTTATTTTTTAAAAAAACTTTATAATAAAAAACAAACAAATATATATATATATATATATATATATATATATATATATATATAATCCCTTGTTTCACCAGAGTATATTCTAAATATGTTTTTAGTCATCTCTAGAGTATCATTTCCTTTGTTTCTTTTGGTAGAATAATTATCATATACTCTTAAGATAGCTCTTTAATCAAAATAAAAATTTAATACCTGGCATTTAGGGTACCTTCAATTAAGAATAACTGTTTTTTATTGTTATTTGGTGTTTTTAGTGATAGGGCATTAAATAGAAATGGTGCTCCTCTAACTGAAAACTAAGGTGATTTTTAAATCTTTTCCAAAATCACACTAAGAATAAACAAAGCAAAAAAGGAAAAGGAAAGAGGAAGAAGAGGAGGAGGAAGAGGAGGAGGAGAAGGAGGAGGAGGAGGAGGAGGAGGAGGAGAACAAGAAGAAGAAGAAGAATGAAAAGAAAAAAGAAAAAAGAAAGACAAAAAAGAGAAAGAGAGGAAATCCCTAGATAAGTCACAGACAAGTTCAAAGTCAAGGTTTGTCACTTACCAGCACTTTGATCTTGGACAAGTGTCTTTACCAGTCTGAACCCCAATGGCCTCACCCAATGTGTCTGTAGATCAGGTATATTATAGTGATTAAATGAGATAGCCTATATGAGCCTTTATCACAGTGCTTAAGAAACACAGGCACAAAACAAAT
Source organism: Nyctereutes procyonoides (assembly GCF_905146905.1). Taxonomy (NCBI): domain Eukaryota; kingdom Metazoa; phylum Chordata; class Mammalia; order Carnivora; family Canidae; genus Nyctereutes; species Nyctereutes procyonoides. The sequence goes on from NW_026575048.1 coordinate 27,569,045, forward strand.
CTTAGTTATTTTTATTTTGACCTCTCTCTTCTTCTATAGCCATTGTCCATGACACTTGTAAAACTTGAAAAATATATCTATAAAAGCTTGAGACTCTTTTTACCCTAAATCCAAATAGTCCATTTTAGATCTTGATGGGGGCAGGGGAGAGACACCTAAATGAGATGAGTCTAACTTAAAATTTCACCTATAATCATGGTGCCCAGAATGGATAATTTGATTGGATAGCATCAATTCAATGGGGACCAATTAAAGTCCCTTGCTGCTGAAATCATATATGTACACCAACAGTGTTGAACTTCCAGAAGGGTGGCAAGAAAACAACTGTGCTCCTCATCATAGGAAAAGAGAATGTTAATAAGATTTCAGGGACTGTTTGAAAACAATTGTTACCAATGATTTTTAAATTTAATTCTATTGTTCTTTTTGTACCAAAGTTAATGATACATCTTATATTTATTCTGCATATCTTCTTACTGTGAAAAGCTGCTGGAAAATACCAGCTACCATAGACATCCAGATATTGGGAATAGAATGTCTTACAGAATTACTTGTAGTGGGCTACTCTTGTCTTGAAATAATAGCCACAGACAAAGAAGTAAAAGAACCTTGGTCAATAAAAGCAAGATCAACACTGATTTTAGCATCTCAGGCAGCTATAGAAAATATTACTCTTTAAAATATTACTCTTAAGAGTGCCATCCCTTTGACCTCAGGTATCATATGCTTCGATTTGGGAGAGCGGAACCAACCATGTCATTATATAACATCCCCAGTAGGTTCTGGAAAACTGATGGCAGGAAGTGACTGGGAAGAAAATGTCCTCAGGACAGTAATGTTGGCTCTTCTGTATCCTGACCATCAGCAACTTCACAAAAGGCAGTGCCATCAGCAAGAACAGTGACATCCTAAGGATCGGTAGCCCATCATTGCTTTAGATGTAGCATAACATAATTTTGAAGGAAAAGTAAAAAAAGTAGATTTCACATAATATACAAGAAAAGAATTTCACAGAGCAGTGAGGTGATTTATGAAGGCTTTTAATACATTTTAGAAAGAAGAATTTGATTGAGGCTGAACTTTTCATTCAGCATGAAGGGATAGACTTATGTCAATACCATTTAATATTCATTTTCATGCTTTCCTCTCAGATACATGTAGGAGAGGGAAACATTTTCTGAGAATATCTTAGGGTTCTTAGAGTAAACCTACAAAGGCAGATTAACAGAAAAGCACACACATTTATTTAATATATGTTTTATATGATAAGAAAGCCTCTATAAAAAAATGAAGAACTAGAGAAGCAAGTGGACCTGAGTCTTTTCATGCTAGGTTTGATGAAGAGTGAACATCATAGGAGAAGAGGAGACATAAGGGAGTATGAGGTAAGCATAGTAAACTGGGTGAAACTTAGCAAGGCCTGTTTGTGAGGATTCTTCTGGGTGTCCCTTTGGATTCAAAGACAAGGAACTTCCTCTGGGAATAGGTAGGGTACCTTTCTCAGGAAGAGTTTATGACCCGACTCAGAGAGGAAGGGCAGGGAGGAAGGGTAAAAATGACCTGCCTGTTTCTACTATCTCCCCAAATTCCTTCAGCTTAAAATATTCAATATTCAAAGGTGCCATATTTTGAGGTAGCATGTTCTGAATGCCATCACTTAAATTACCCCTAGAACAACTTAAAAAAAAAAACCCTTGAGTATGTTATAGTCTAAACTACCACATGATCTTTCAAGACTACATGTAGATGTTCAAAAGTGGGCATTTCTGGTATTTATTAATTTGTTGTGTAAGAGACCATAGAGGAGAAAGAAAAATTAATTAAAAAGAAATACTTTAAAATGTACTTTTATTGCTATCACATCTTTTACTTTTTAAAAGACTCTCAATACTAAATTTTACTTGGGAAAAAAATTAGTTAAACTAAAGCTAGTGGCTGCACTGCCAGAAGCACATTTGCCTTGCTTGGCAAGTAGCAAGTATTTCTCTTTAAGTGTTCACCAAACAGAACTATTTAGAGTGAGGAAGTAATTGACACTGCTTTTAAAACATGTTCTCAAATACATATTTTTAACACAAAGTCAATTTTTGTAAACTGGATTGTTTTTCTCCTTCTTTTGTAAAACTGAAATACAATTGTCAGTTATTTTTAAATTTCATGAAAGAAAATGCCTTGTACTTTCTACAATTGAAAAGGCAGACATTCTCCAAACTCAAAGCAAGCTATACTGATTTAATTCCATCATTTTGAGACAATAGCAACAAATTTCAAATAATCAGTTATTTATGATGTACTTTTGTTTGCCAGTGACTTGAGTGCATTAATTGATGCTTTACTGCATATTATCTAGTGTGTCTATCACTTTTAATATTTTGCTTGAAAATGAAAAATCCTGCCCCCAGAGAATAAGAAATGGTTATTTTAAGAGGGTAAAAATACTATATTCACTGCTCTATTCCTTATTTAAAAACCTGTGATTTAGGGAAAAGTTTGCAGTGGATCATGGAATACAATCTGCAAAATCAGGTCAATGAGATCTTGCAGAAGCCATGAAGGGTGCAGAAATCATATTATGGCTCAGATATAGTACAGATCTGTAGCAAGCTTTGTGAGATCATGTGGAATCTGTGTTAGTTTGAATCTGTGACTGGAGTTTTAACTTCATAATTTGAACTTTGTTTTCCTGTTAACTAGCACAGTGGTTAATTAAGTCCAAGCCTGACCTTTATTAGTTGTGTGTCCTCCAACTCACAAAGCATCAGTTTCCTTATCTCTACAATGGAATAAGAAAATGATAAGTATATCCCAGGGTTGTTATAAGCTTTAAAGGAGTTACATAGAGGACAATGCTTTACATAGTTGTTTATAAATTCAATGCTCAGGAAGTGTTAGCAATCGTGATATAGCAAGGGTATGAATCATGAAATAAAGATCCTCTGCCCATCGTGAGTATATCTTAACACCTCTCCCTTCATTCTAATGGGAGGATTTTCCCCTCTACTATCACAAAATAGGCTGCTTATGCCTCTTTTAGATGGCTGGTAATCTCATTAATTAAGAAGGAAATATAACAGGAAGAAATTCAGGTTTTATTTTATTTAGTTATTGATTAATTTTTTGTTTTTTTAGGTGAACAGGAATAAATTAAATGAAAAATGTTGGCATTGGCTGTATTATGTTAGCAGTTCTTGCATGTGAAAAGAAAGGGAGAGACATGGGTTTCTAAACTGAATGCTGTTAAGTGAGCTTTATCACTTGAAAAAATAACTTCCATGGCAGCAACAGATTAAAAATGAATGCGAACAGTGAGCATCTACATACATAAGTAGTCTTTCAACTTATAAATTAATTTTCTCATGTATGACATCTTTTAATTCACATCCTTTCCAATTTAGCTATTATTATCATTCTTATTTACCAGATTTAAAAAAAAAAGTGTGATTCTGAAGATTAAGTGACTGGCTCATCATCCCATAACTAGGGTTTTAACTTGAAATTCTATACTTTTCATAACTATATTATACATAATATGCATATATATACATATTTCATATCTGTATTTAGTATGTGTATACATGCCTACATCTATCTATTTATGTGTGTGTGTACACATTAACTATGCACACACATCTATATATAAAGAGAACATATACCATGTATACAAACATAGTGTATGTATACTGAATATATTTTGGCAAATGTGAACACAGAACTCGGGACTAGAATGAAGATGTTATTTGTAAAATAAATAATTCACATATAAAAATTGTATAAAAATTATTAAACTATTTTCCTAGGTGTCTTTGTCAAATTATTTGTAAAATTTCTTGTACATGATTCAGGTGATTCTCATATAGAAGCAAATGACTTATTAGTTTTGTTTTATTTGTATTCAACTTTCTCAAAGAATATAAGCAATTTTAATAAATTGAATTCATTACTTACTCCAAATTGAATTAAAATGATTTCTTACCCATCTTATGTGGAAGAGGTCACTGGGGTTTTCTTTCCTCTCAAACATAAGTTATGAATCCATTTTCTTTCTTAGTTGATTATATGTGTAATGAAAGTCTTTAAAAAGAATTCAGAAAGCATCTCAAAAGAAAATTAACATTTAGATATTATTTTAAGTAAAAACATGAAATTCATTGCTACAATATGAAACGAAATTACAATTACTGAGCACTAACATGTGAGATGCTTTCACTTATATTGCCTAATTTAATCCTAACAGCATAATACAGTAACTTTCATCCACATTTGCAAAAGAAGTCAGTAGCTAAGTTATTCACTGAGCATAAGTTTGCACAATCAGTAAATGTCAATTTGACATTCAATTTCTTATTTCCTGACTCCAAAGGCTGTGATTTTGTTTAAAAAAAATTGCTAGCTTCCCTTTTATTTCAAATTATCAACACATACCCATTTTTATACAAACAGATAAAGGATTACCATTTTCATAGGGCTGCTTCTCTATTCTTTCTGGGTTTCCCACTCTGAGTTCTCAGCTCTTCAAGAATTTCTGAATCTTATTCAGTATTACAATGATATGTGGCAGTTGGAAACAAAACCCATTTAAGTTAAATTCATCCTCTACCACTTACTAGATTGAGGACTCTGGAAATATTTCCAGATTTCTCTGAATAAGGGATCCCTGGGTGGCACAGCGGTTTGGCGCCTGCCTTTGGCCCAGGCCACAATCCTGGAGACCCGGGATCGAATCCCACGTCGGGCTCCCGGTGCATGGAGCCTGCTTCTCCCTCTGCCTGTGTCTCTGCCTCTCTCTCTCTCTCTGTGTGACTATCAAAAAAAAATAATAAAATAAAATAAAAAGATTTCTCTGAATAAGAAAAAGAATTCTAGATTTCTCCGAATCTCAGTACTCTCAAAATTGTGATATTTCCCAGGGTTTAGGCTCATCTAACAATTTTGTCCCATATACACTATGAGTTTTATGTTTCTCACATGATTTACTTGGCTACACTTTATAAAGTAGATCCACCACTCCGAAACTTTTATTTTTTGTTTCAGTACTGCTATATTTCTTTCCATAATTACATTTAAATTTTTTTCATTTATTTACTTTTTTTTTTTTGTCTCCATGGGGTTAGGGACTTTGTATGATGATTATCCTATGCCCAGTGCTTTTTCTGGCATGGAATCAATACTCAAAAAACATTGAGTGAATAGAGAAATTATTTAAATTGCTGATGTCCAATTTGAGCCAAACAAAAGAGACATTAATAGATCATTTCTTTAATCTTATTTTGAGTGTGACACATAACTCATTTGTCTATAAGTGAGGTGAAACGTGTATTGATTTAGAGTGTTAAGGCCTGTGATTTCCTTATGTAAATATGTTCCTTTAGGGTGTGTGTGTCCACACACACACACACACACACAAATTTCTAGATGTTCCATGAAAAAACAAAATAATCCAAGAAGTGATGTATAATATTATTGGTATCTCTTAGAAAAATAGAACAAAGAATTTAAAAAGACACAAGTTCTAAATAAAACTGATTTGTTATATTGAATAGAAACTATTGTTTGAGAGTGATTTTTGACCAAAACTAAGTACACTCTTCAAGATATGGTAACAAGATATTAAAGAGCTTAATATTTTAAAGACTAGCAGGCACCATTTTATTTAACATAGTACTGGAAGTTCTAGACAGAATAATTAAGCGAGACAAAGAAATAAAAGGCATCCAAATCAGAAAGGAAGAGGCAAAATTGTTATTATTTACAAATTATATAATCATATATATAAAAAAAAATTCCTGGAGATCCAACCAAAAAACCATTTGGAACTCATCAGCAAATTCAGTAAAGTTGCAGAATATAAAATTAGCATTCAAAACACACTAGTTGTGTTTCTATAAGGACTAAACACAAAATATGTAAAAAAGAAATAAAGGAAACTATCCAATTCACAATGACATCAAACCAATGAAATATATAGAAATAAATTTAACCAAAAAGTGAAAGATTTTTATAATAAAAACTACAAGGCTTTAATGAAAGAAATTGAAGAAGACACAAATGAAAAGATATCTGTATTCATGGAACAGAAGAATTACTGTTAAAATGTCCATACCACTGAAAGCTGTCTATAGATTCAATGTAATCTCTGTGAAAATTCCAATGATATTCTTTACAGAAATAGGAAAAAAAATCATAAAATTTGTATGGAATCACACACACACACACGAATAGCCAGAGCAATCCTGAGAAAGAAAGACAGGGCAGCCCAGGTGGCTCAGTGGTTTAGCACTGCCTTCAGCCCAGGGCCTGATCCTGGAGACCTGGGATTGAGTCCCACATCAGGCTCATTGCATGGAGCCTGCTTCTCTCTCTGCTTGTGTTTCTGCATCTGTGTGGCATTTGTGTATCTCATGAATAAATAACTAAAATCTTTTAAAAAAAGAAAAAAGAAAGACAAAGCCAGAGATAATATACTTTGTGAGTTCAAACTATATTACAAAGCCATAGTAATTAAAACGGTATGGTACTGGCATAAAAATAGACATACAGATCAATAAGACAGAGAGCTCAGAAATAAACACCAATATGTACAGTCAACTAATATTTGATAGAGAATTGAGACCACTCAATGGGGAAAGGATAGAATCTTCAACATATGTGCTGAGAAAACTGGACACCCACTTGAAGAAAAATCAAATCAGACTCCTATCTTATACCACTCACAAAAATTAACTCAAAACGGATTAAAGACTTAGACATAAGACTGATCTGATAAAATTCTTAGAAAATAACAGTGAAGAATTTCCTTGACATTACTGATCTTGGCAATGACTTTTCAACTATGACTTCAAAAGCAAAAGCAACAAAAGTAAAAATTTTAAAAATGGGACTACATCAGACTAAAAATCTTCACAGAAAAAGAATCAATAAAATAAAAAGGCAACTTAAAGGAGAAAATTTTTGCAAAACATATATCAGAGAATGGGTCAATATCCAAAATATAGAAAGAATTAATACAACCCAATAACAAAGAAAGCAAACAATCCAATTAAAAACTAGGCAGAACTGAACAGACGTTTTGTTTTTGGTTTTGGTTTTGTTTTTTTTTTTTCCAAAGAAGACATCCATTTCTCCAACAGGCACACGATTAGATGCACAACATCACTAATCAAGAATGCAAATCAAAACCACAGTAAGATATCACCTCACAGCTGTTAGAATGCCTATCATCAAGAAGACAATAATGAGTGGAGAAAAGGGAGATTCCATGCACTATTGGTGGAAATGCAAATTGGTTCAGCCACTATGGGAAACAGTATGGAGATTCCTCAAAAAATTAAAAGTAGAACTACCATATGATCCAACACTCCTATTTCTCAGTATATATCCAAAGGGAATGGAAATAAGATACTGAAAAGATATCTGAACTGTTATGCACACTGAAACATTATTTGTAAAAGCCAAGATACGGAAACATCCAAAGCATCCATCAGTTGGTGAATGAGTAAGGAAAATGTGGTATATGTACAATGAAATATTATTTAGTGATAAGAAAGAAGGAAATCTTGCCATTTGCAGCAACATTAATGGATCTTGAGTTTTTTGTATGTGCTAATACTGTTATTGGTTCTCCCAATGACCTTTTGCTTATAGAATCAGCAAGTCTGAGAGTATGAAGGCCTTTTAAATTCTGTCTCTATTGGGGATCAATTGTTTATCTGAAAGGTGATATGTTATCTTAGATGCTAGCTTTTCAGTTTTTCTGGGTCTCTTCAAAAATATCCCACTACATTATGGAGATATGCCAGATCTATAATTTCCCATCTTGATTTAGCCATTTTGACAATATTCTCACTTTAGGTCTTAGATTATTTACAAAACTAGAGGATAGGGACCATTTCATGAGCCATTTGGGTTTAAATCAGTACATTATCTGAAACGATCTTGAAGCCAATATTTGAAGTCTCTTACAGATTCTTCGATTCCTTGCTTGAAGCCTTACATTTTTTCCTCCAAAGTTCACTTGACAAAATTCAAGGAATAAATGTAACATGAAATATACACCCTTGTTTTATCTCTCTTGAGAATTATATATTTGGGATTATTAAACTCTTTTCAGTTTCTGACTCTGTAGCCTTTGACCAGTTTTATCCATCTGAGGGACTCACAAATAGATGTATTAATTTGTATGAGTCTTTCAGCTCTAGAAAGTAGGTGTCAAATAGTACTTGAACTTCTGTGGCAAATTTTTTAACTATTTTCTTTCTTCTGCTGTTGCTGCTTTGTGTCTGTATAGTTTTAGCTTTGCTGGTAATATTACATAAATGGATCATAGGATATATAGAATTTTGTATCTGGCTTCTTTCACTTAGTATAAGTTTTGGACTCATATTGTTGCATATATCAGTAGTTTGCTCATGTCTATTTCTAAGTACTGTAACATTGTATGGATACTCCTATTTTGTTTATCTACTTATTGATGGGCATTTGAATTGATGGGCATTTGAATTGATGGGCATTTGAATTGTTGATGGCCATTTGAATTGTTTCCAGATTTTGGCTATCACAAATAAAACTGTAAGAATTACTTGTTTATTAAAAGTCTTTGTATGAACATCTCCTTTCATTTACTTGGGTAAAGATGAAGAAGGACTAGAATATTTGTTTCATGTGGTAAGTGAATGTTTAGCTTTTAATGAATTGCCAAAGTTGTTTTCCAACATAACTGTAACATTTTACATTCTAACTGGCAATGTATGAAGCATCAGCTTCTCTACATTCTTAGAAAACTTGGCTTTGTCAGATTTTTGGTTATGGACATTCTAATGGGCATGGAGTGGTCTTAAAGCTTGATTTTAAGAGCAAATTAATTGGTAATTTTCTCATGTGTGTATTAACCACTCATATATATTCTTTGGCAAAATGTATTTTCAAAAGTTTCGTCTATTTTAAAAATGGCATGATATGTTTCCTTACTCAGTTTAAACTGTTTCATATACAGATGTGAGTTCTTCTTGAGATATGTGATTTGCCAATTTCTTTCAAGTGGTTCATCTTTTCACTTACTTAATAAAGTTTTTAAAGGAACAGAAGTTCTTAATTTTGATAAAGCACAATTTTCCCATTTTAAAAAATAGTTTATGCTTTGGCAGCTTATCTAAGAACTTTTAGCCTAACCCAAGATCATTAAAATTTTCTCCTATGTTTTCTCCAAGAGGTTTTAAAATTTTAGTTAATATTTAGATCTTTGATTTTGGGTTAATTTTTATGTATGATTAAAAGCAAAAGCTTTTGCTCACAAAAGTATATTATTATTAAAAGATTATATAAGCCATAACAGGGAGATAATATTTATAAAATATTTCTCTGGGAAGGACTACTGTCCAGGATATAAAGGGAATTTCTACAACTCAGTATTAAAAGGCAAATAATAAAAAATGGACAGAAGATTTGAACAGATAATTCACTTAAGAATATGTATAAATGATGAACAAGCACAGGAAAAAGTGTTCAACTTTCACTAGTCCTTGGATAAGTATAGATTAAAATTGTCATGTCATACATACCCCCCAAAAATGGCCAAAATAAAAAAAAAGATTGACAACACAAAATGTCGACGAGCATGGGAATACAAAATGATATGGTACTTTGCAAAATGTTCTGAAAATTCATATGAAAATATACATAACATACATACACCATCCCTCTTACCCAGAAATAGCAACCCAAGTATTTACCCAAGAAAATCATGTGTCCTAAAAAATACTGTACAAGAATATTTATAGCAGCTTTATTTTAATATCCAAAACAGAAAACACTCCATAAGTCTTTCCATAAGAGAATTTCTTAAATATACTTGATATACTAATACAATAGCATGCTTCTCAGCTATATATTGGGATAAATCACTGATACATGTAGCATCATGGATGTATCTCAAACACATTTTACTACGTGTAAGAAGCTATACCCTAAGGAACAGGATTCTATTTGTATTACATTTTGCAACAGGCAAAATAATTTATGCTAGAGAAAAATACAGCAGTATTTGTTTGAGACATAGGAGAGTCAGGAGTACCTGGCATCCTTGAGGAAACACTGGGGTGAAGTTAATGATCTATAAATTGACAAGGGTTTGAATTGCAGAGATACATATATGTGTTAAAATTCAGTGAACATATGCTTAAAGTCTGTGTATTTCACTGTATTATGTATAAAAATTATTACACAGAAAAGCAACAAAAACTTTAAGTAAATTTTGAATTCTAATTGATAAAATCCATGCTGAATGCTGCAGTATTTAGGAGGGATTTTTTCTTTCCTGAACACTACCTGCAATAGTTTTATTGATAGTGTTCTTCTCAAGGGACTGCTCTCAACCTGGGGTTCCCACTTGTGTATTCATAACTCTAAGAGCATATGACATGTGTTAGCATGAACACAACAAACTTGTCTCTATAATCAATTTCAATCAATACTGAATTTTAAACATTCCATTTTCAGAAAAAAAGGAATATATTAGAAGAAAATGAAAATTTCCCAAGGTTTAAGATAAAATGTATGATTACAGAGACAGTATTTGTTAATCTTCTTCAAGCTCTGCCTTTGTACTTCCTGAAGGCACATATTCAATCTCCTATGCTTTGGAGGCTATTTTGATAGCGAAGTAAGAGAAAACCTGAAACTGCAACAAAAGATCAAGAATGGAATTATGTGAGAATTATGTGGAAATCTTCTAGTACAGATTTCATCTTAACATATACAGCTTGGTAGAAAAAGACACTTCTTTCCTCAGGCTCAGCCTGTGTTTCTGCAGGTGGCACTTTGATGTTAGACTTATTTGTTGTAGTTAAGACCATCCAGAAAGTTATTTAACATCTGGTTCCAAATAACACATGGTTCTGTTGTTATTTATTGTAAAATGTTATTGTTGCTCTGTGAGGGAATACATATAACTCAGCAAGAGAATCTGAAGTGATTTCAGCATATATAGATGTAATAATTATTTTTGAAAAATAAGAACTCTTGCAGAAATATTTAAATAGGTTGGATAGTATTTACTCTCTGAGATCAGAAATTGTAATTCTTGAACTCTGTAAATACAGTAGAAAACTAAACTTAGTGACCGTTCTCCAGAATCAAGCTCGTTCACCTCTTCCACCTTTTTGTGAAGTATGTCCAGTTAAGGGCAGGGGTGGACTAACAAGATAAAGAAGGATGGTGATATATATTTTTGCCCAAGCTGAGTTTGCATTTACACTTGGAAAGTAAAATCTAAAGTAGTTAAAAAACAGTCTAATTTTGGGGATACATACACACATACACACACACACATACACACAGAGAATAGTTAAGTAAATATCAGCACATTAACTCTCACAAAAAAATACTGGTGGTAAAAAATAGATCCTTATTGTTCTTTGAGATTTAAGATTTAAGAAATAGTTAACATAAATATAATTGAAAAAGAATCACAGAATGAACTCTTTGTAAGACTAGAAGACAATGAATATAATAGAGCATCATGGCAAACACATGAAATTGGGGGGAGAAATAAAAGCAGATTAAAAATCCTAAGAACTACAGAGATTTACACAGGAAGAGGGCTGAGATAGAATCAATGAATTCAGCAAACTTTTACCCATTGGGCAAGGGGAGGTTTGTTTAATTCTAAATCTTGAATTACCAATTATCTGTTTTTGGAACATTACTCTGCAGGTCTTAAAATTGTGCATAATAATTTCATTCCTAAATCATTAAATGATTACAATGCTAGTCTTGTCCAAGAACTCACTCTGAGTTTTGCCCCTAGAAAGAAGTGCGGGAAAAGATATATGCTCTTTTTTTTTGTGTGTAATAAGTCATCTCTCCATAATTGAATTCAAGTTTGCCATACATCTTTCCAGAAAAGTTAATTCAAACAGTGACATTCTTTAGGTTTTTACCAACCAGCTATCCCACCCTAAACATCCATTCCATTAATTTAATAAATTTGAGCTCAAAGGAAGGGGGAAACAAAGACAAAAACAATTCATATTGATAAATAACCGCCTATTAGTCCTTTATCTGGAACAACATTAGGTAACAAACAAAAAAGAAATTGTTTAAAAATGACTGCTCTAACATGTATCCATTTTCTATTATAATAAAATGGAAGCCCATTTACCTATGGAATTCAGCAACTGCCTATCAAAAAAAAACAGCATTTATTTCAGTTTTTAAAGTGAATTTCTTCCAGTACTCCATATAAATGCTCATGCCAAAAAATTCTTGTCTCTACTAGATACACTCTAAAATAGAATAGTCTGTATTTGACAAATATTCCCATTCAAAGCAAACTCTTTCGATATTAACAACTATAAAACTAATGGCAGAATTTAAAAAAAAACATTGTTAGTATTCTAAAAATGCAGAGGTTGGATTTCTCTAAAAGCGTTTTATATAATGCAAATCATGTGTGCCTGTGTTCAGTCATAACAATAAACAGGATATAGTGAGGCCTAGAAAATTATCTATTAAAATTGTCCTCAGCTTCTTTGTAAAGAACAATAATTTCTTATTTTCTTAAAGCTTTGTGATCAAAGGTGGCCCTGGGCACCATGAAAGCTGAGGCTTTCTTAATGTATACATTCATCATTTAAACACAAACTCAATTGATTTGTAATCCAATCATCTAGTTCTCTTCTGTTTTTCTTTTCTATCTTTCCTTCTTGCCCTTCTTTTCCCTTTATTTTCTTTTGACTAAGTTACTAAGCATCTGATGAATGCTTAAGGAATACATAAGGAAACCAAGAATAATATTTTTAAAAGTCTAAATTAACAGCATTTGGTCAGAATTAATGCTGACAAATTTTGCAGAATTTAAAATTTGTGAATAGAATTTCCCTAATTTTCTCTACTTATATAGTCATATTTAGTTGAGTGTCATGTGTATTTGGCTGCAATGGACAGGGGTGGGTGAATTTTAGTTTCCTGCATATGCCCTTATGTAATCCACTCTAAGTTCAAGTTCAACACCCTTAAAAATAAAAATTTTTATAACAAAATGCTTTTACCAAGCTAGACTTGTCACTTTTAATCAATATTTATTTTCTACATTTTCACTATTTCCTCATATAAAAATATTGTGTAATTTTTCTAGTTCCTTTTTATCTCCATTTTTTGCCTCCATTTTTTCTGCCTCCTCAGAATGGAATGACCTTCATCATGACCTTCATCATTCCATCCTAAGATGACTAAAATATCTTATAAATAGTTCTAGCCAGAATCTCCCTCACTTTCACCTTCAAGTTAGTTTATGTATCATCTATGGCCTATATTATCAGGGTAAAAAACACCTCATTCTATCGCTACACAATTTTAGTGATCTCATTTCTTAAAGAAAACAATTCAAACCATAATTTTTACAACATCCACTAATAATAAAGGCTCTTAAAAAAGTGGGTTTAGAAGGAACATATCTCAACATAATGAAGGCTATATATGGAAAAGTCCCCAGCTAACATACTCAATGGTGAAAAACTGAAAGACTTTTATCTAAGATCAGCAAAAGGACAAGGATTTCACTCTTATAAGCTTTATTCAACAGAGAAGTCCAAGCCACAGAATCAGACAAGAAAAATAAATAAAAGGCATCCAAACTGGTAAGAAGAAGTAAAACTCTATTTGAGATGACATACTATATACAAAAAAAAAAAACAAAAAACAAAAAACAAAACAACCCTGAAGCCTCCACCAAAATAATAAACTATTAGAATAAATGAATTCAGTGAAGTTATGGATGTAAAATTAATATACAGAAATCTGTTACATTTATATACAATAATAACAAAGTAGAAGAAATTAAAAATCAATTCCATTTACACGTGTACCAAATGAGTAAATATCTAGGAATAAATTTAACCAAAGAGGTGAAAGATCTATACTTTAAAAACTATAAGACATTCATGAAAGAAATTAAAGATAACACAAAGAAATGAAAAGATATACCATGCCCATGGCTAGAAAAAGAAATGTCATTAAAATGTCCATACTACCCAAAGCAACTTATGGATTCAATGCAACCCCTATCAAAATACTGATAGTAATTTTCACAGAACTAGAATAAATAAACCTAAAAAATATATAGAACCGCAGAAGGCCTTGAATAGTTACTCAATCTTGAGAAAGAACAAAGTTGGAGGTATCATAATCCCATATTTCAAGATGTACTACAAAGCTGTTGCAATCAAAACAATAAGGTACTGGCATAAAAGTGGACACGTAGATTGATGGAAGAGGATAAAGAGCTCATAAAAAAACCCTACACCTATGTGATCAATTAATCAATGACATAGGAGGCAGAATTATACAATGGGAAAAGAGTGTTTTTAGTAAAGTGGTATTGGGAAAATTAGACAGCTATATGCAAAAGAATGAAACTACACCACTGTTTTCTACCATACACAAAAACAAACTCAAAATGTGAAACCTGAAACCACAAAACTCCTTAAAGTAAACATAGGCAATCGTCTCTTGGACATCACCTTTAACAACATATTTATGGAAATTTCTCCTTAGGGAAGAGAAACAAAAGCAAAAATAAACAACTGGGACTATACCAAAATAAAAAGCTCTTCTTTCCCCCATGAATCCTTCATTAATATACCTATCTTCCAAAATTTTTGCAGAAAATTCTAATCTTGGGTGTTTGTTAACAAGGTCATGGGGTGAATAATGGATAGGTTGAGATGGGGGATGACATCAGACTTGTGATTCCTCTTCAATGCTGCCACTCACCCAGTGTGGTACTGACCATGGTTACTCATTCAGCAACATTGCTTCTACCTCCACATTCTGATATTTTATTCCTTTAATGTAAAGACCTCATTCAGATTGTCCTTAAAGATGGTAGATTGAACACACACATTAGATTCCACTCTTTGTGAATTACAATCGAATCAAAACTATAATAGATCTATCTTTGGAGGATGGAAGAATGGGACATTTAGGTTTCTATAATGAGTGTGCGTATGTTTATGTGTATGTGTGAAAGGGTAAAATTCATGAAAGAAAACAAAACCTCCAGTTTTTTATAGGTAATCACTAAAACTGAAAAATAAAGAAGTGGTAATATAGACACTTTGCTTAGAGAAACAGAGGCAAATACAACAAAATTAAAAGATTTAGAAGAAGGCACCTGGGTGGCTCAGTGGTTGAGCATCTGCCCTTGGCTCAGTGATTCCGGGGTCCTGGGATTGAGTCCAACATCAGGCTCCCTGCAGGGACTCTGCTTCTCCCTTCTGCCTCTGCTTCTCTCTCTCTCTGTATCTCTCATGAATAAATAAAATAAAATCTTAAAAAAAAGATTAAAAAGAGCTGCTGACCACTTGGCAGTAGCCAAAATATGTGGGGCACAGAAAAATGACTTTTGAACTTTTTATGAGCTTTATAAAAATAAATACTAAATATAAAATTATACAATATCTGAATTTAGAAAATAACAATGTTAGAAAAATATACACACATAAACACATACGACACAGATGTGATTCATGTTGGTAAATACTGGACAGCTGGCTGTCTTCCAAAACTGACAGTATGGCCAACTGTGGCCCGTGTATCATGGTACAAGATCTGGCCCTCAGCATTACGACCTCTGATTACCCAACATGCCAAAAGTAGATATCATTCTCAATGGTAGATTCAGGTGAAACAAATTCATGAAACTGATGTATAAAATCCAAATGCTGCTTTTTAAATATGCCATGAGAAGTATATAGCCTGTGAAGGAAGAAAAAATTTGAATCCATATAACCAGATGTTCTCTTCTTATACCCATATTCACCTGCAAAATTGTCTGCAATAAGAATGTCACTCAAGTAATGTACAATAAAAAATACAGGGGGGTGGGAGTGGACATTGATGTTTTACATTCATACAGACCAGGGATGTCTAAAGTAATTATAATATGATCCACAAATCTGTACACAGGAGCCCCATAGGTAACTTTAAAATCTTCAAGGGCCATATTAGAAATTAAGAAATAGGGGAGCCTAAGTGGCTCACTCTGTTAAGTGCTACCTTTAGCTCAGGTGGCAACCCCAGGGACCTGGGAACAAACCCCATATGGATCCCCTTGTCTGTCTTGCATCGCAGTAGGGAGCCTGCTTCTTCCTCTCCGTCTTCTCCCCCTGCTTGTGCTTTTTCACATATTGTCTCTCCTTCAAATATAAATAAATAAATAAATAAATAAATAAATAAATAAATAAATAAATAAAAATAGGTGAAATGAATTTTAATGCTATATTAACCCAATATGTGAAAGATATTATAATTTCAAAGAAAGTTAAACTTCAACATACAACCAATAAAAAGTTATTAATAATTAGCTCTTGTACTACGACTTTGAAATACACTGTGTTCATTTACTGCGCATCTTATCATGGACCAGCCACAGTTTCAAGTGGTCAACAGCAACATATGGCTAGTGACTACCATATCAGACAGACCTATTGCAAGATTCTTCTTGCAAACATAAAACAAGAGAATTGAAGAGCAGAAAGTGGCTTTTCAATCTTGGATTAAGAACCCCAGGAGTTATAAAATATGGATGTTTACTTGTCTCAGGCTAAGGTAACAAGGCATACATTATCTCTACAATAAGTATATGTCTTTCCTGGGAACACCACAGTTTAGTGCTTGAACCAGGGCTGTCTCTTCTCTAAATAGTTTCTGATTGGATGCAGTTCATCTCAATGATTTTCCTTTTTCTTTTTTTTTTCTAAGTAAGCCAATTAGTCTGTTGGACAAGACATTCTTTCTTTAAATATGCTAATCCTTTGCATCAAATTAGAGCTAATTTCTTCTTACCTAAAGTTTGCCTCTTTTAACCGACCTTGCATATCTTTCATATATTCCACCATGTTTCATGTGTAGAGAAGAAATTCCCTTTCCTCTTATTTTCATATTTTTGGGAAGCATTTTATTGCAGCCCTCAAATACAGGTTAACAGAATACACATTCCATGCATTTGATGGTTGCATCACCATACAACTTCCTGTAGATATAAATCTCTAATTTAGCAAGTTAGCAAGCTGAAGATTATATATCCTCACAAATCTTATATTTGAAAACACCAATTATATTTTAAGTCCTGCCATAGCAAATATTTTATGCTTTTTAATAAAGCATACTCTTTGAATATTTAAAACATAATTTATTTAAAACCTATATAAAATAATAATTGCTCTGTACAAATATTCTGGAATTCAATGAGATAATATACAAGATATATAAGTTATGAAAAATATCTTATAAATGGATTTAAACCTCTATACATTTGTTTTACGTTTATTAAAAAAGTACAAAATTGTAATGTAAAGGACAGTGCCATTGGCATTTGTCAGCAGAGTGTTTCTAGATCAGGAATATATACACAATAAATAAAAGTTATAATTGGACAAGAAGCTCCTTCAAGAGATGGCAAACATTATACAGCAAACATTCCTGATTAAAACTCTTCAAAGTGTAGGAATAGAGGGAACATTCCTCAATATCATAAAAGCCATTTATGAAAAGCCCACAGCAAATATCATTCTCAATGGGGAAACACTGGGAGCCTTTACCCTAAGATCAGGAACACGACAGGGATGTCCACTCTCACCACTGTTATTCAACATAGTACTAGAAGTCGTAGCCTCAGCAATCAGGAAACAAAAAGAAATAAAAGGCATTCAAAATGGCAAAGAAGAAGTAAAACACTCCCTCTTTGCAGATGACATGATACTGTACATAGAAAACCCAAAAGACTCCACCCCAAGATTGCTAGAACTCATACAGCAATTCAGCAATGTGGTAGGATACAAAATCAATGCCCAGAAATCAGTGGCATTTCTATGTGACACTAACAATGAGCCTGAAGAAAGAGAAATTAGGAGTCAATCCCTTTTACAATCGCACCCAAAAGCATAAGATACCTAGGAATAAACCTAACCAAAGAGGTAAAGGATCTATACACAAAAAACTACAGAACACTTCTGACAGTAACCAAGGAAGGCACAAAGAGATGGAAAAGTATTCCATGCTAATGGATTGGAAGAATAATTTAATTTTTTTTACTTATTTATTCATGAGAGACCAGAGAGAGAGAGAGAGGCAGAGACACAGGCAGAGGGAGAAGCAGGCTCCAGGTAGGGAGCCTGATGTGGGACTTGATCCTGGGTCTCCAGGATCACACCCTGGGCTGAAGATAGTGCTAAACCTCTGAGCCACCCGGGCTGCAGGCTGCCTGGAAGAATAAATATTAAAATGTGTATGCTACCCAGGGCAATTTACACATTTAATGCAATCCCTATCAAAATACCATGGACTTTCTTGACAGAATTGGAACAAATAATCTTAAGGTTTGTATGGAATCAGAAAAGACTCCAAATAGCCAGAGGAATATTGAAAAAGACAACCAATGGTGGGGGCAATCACAATGCCAGATTTCAAGCTATATTACTAAGCTGTGATCATCAAGACAGTGTGGTACTGGCACAAAAACAGACACATAGATCAATGGAACAGAATAGAGAATCCAGAAATGCACCCTCAACTCTATGGTCAACTAATATTTGACAAAGCAGGAAAGACTATCCACTGGAAAAAGGACAGTCTCTTCAATATCCAGCTGGGAAAATTGGACAGTCACCTGCAGAAGAATGAAACTAGACCATTCTCTTATACCATACACAAAGATAAACTCAAAATGGATGAATGATCTAAATGTGAGACAAGAATCCATCAAAATACTAGAGGATAATATATATACTAGAGGATATATATATACACACACACATACACACAATGGAATATCACTCAGCCATCAGAAAGGACAAATACCCACCATTTGCTTTGATTTGGATGAAACTAGAGAGTATTATGCTGACTGAAATAAGTCAATCAGAGAAGGTCAATCATCATATGGTTTGACTCATATGTGGAATATAAGAAATAGTGAAAGGGATTATGAGGGAAAGGAGGGGAACTGAGTGAGGAAAAATTAGGGAGGGAGACAAATCATGAGAGATTCCTAACTCTGGGAAACAACAAAGGGTTGCGGAAGGGGAGGTGTGTGGGGGGATGGGGTAACTGGGTGATGGGCACTAAGGAGGACACTCAATGGGATGAGCAGTGGGTGTTATACTATATATTGGCAAATTGAATTTAAATTTAAAAAATCTAAAAAAAAACTAATAAAGTCACTAACATTAAAAAATAAAAATAGATGGCAAACATTTATAGTTTTAATAAATACATGAAATTGTAAACACAAATTTTTTCCATTAGACTTCATTTCTCAATTTCTTGTCAGTTATTTCCAAAACAAATTTTTCAGTAGGACATTTTTCTACATTATATTTGATGAATAATATAGAGTTTTTTGTACTGATGCAATTATTGATTAGGGGATCTGGCTTTAGGGACTCTCCTAGTATAAATTAGGAAAGATTTTTTTAAAAGATTTTATTTATTTATTCATGAGAGACAGAGAGGCAGAGACACAGGCAGAGGGAGAGCAGGCTCCCTGCAGGGAGCCGGATGTGGGACTCAATCTTGGGACTCCAGGATCATGCCCTGAACCTAACGCAGAAGCTTAACCGCTGAGCCACCCAGGCGTCCCAGGAAATATTTTTTCAACATCTGCAAAATGAGAGATAAGACAAAAATAGGCTCTTCTTGAGCTCTATCATACAGACAGACAAATTTACTACTGGGCTGAACAGGTTCTTTACCCTCACTGTGGCTATCCCTTTGAAACTTAGTCAAGATTTTATACAGCCACTGAAAGAATACTCCAACTCTGGGAATAATGCAAATTCACAAACATAACTATGAATCTAGAGCTTTCAAGGCCCCAGAAAATCAGAAGTCCTGGATGTGAGTTCTGCATATATTAAGTATCAGACCCTGGACAAATTGCTTAATATCCTTGTACTTTAAAAATCCTCTTGAATTAAATGGAGATGATGGTTGCTATCCTGCCCTTCCCTTCTCACATCGTTGTTGAAATGTATGTATGTGTATATATGTGCAAGTATGTGGGCATGTATTTTTTTCCGTTTTCTTTTTTTTTATTGAAGTTCAATTTACCAACATATAGTATAACACCCAGTGTGGCATGTAAGTATTAAAACTAAGTAATAATCAAATGAATAATATTAGTATATTTTCTCCAAATATAAAAGCATTCCTTCATTTTTACTATCAGCTATGAGCCAGATGTGATGCTATCCCTGTGAGGTAACACTGCTATTCTCATTTTATAGATGAAGAAATTGAAATTTGAATTGTCAAATAATTGCCTAAAATTACAAAGACAGTAGATAGCAGAGACGGGATTTAAAAATGGGAGTCTATTCGAACTTCAAGGCATAATTTGTTTTGTTTTAAAGACATTTTCTTACTTCTTTAAGTACACTTACACTCATTTCAAAAAGCAATTACTCAGTTCAGCAATGAGCTAGTTTTGTATAAAATAATTCTGAAAGTGTCACAGCAATTTAGGGCTTGGACTGATTCTAGGTAATGCAAAAAAAAATGCACACCACAAACTATCTATTACTTAGGATTCTGTGACTCCATTTATCTGGAGTGGCCTCCAACATTTTTGCCTGTTTTGTCTATGGCTCTCTGAGCTTCCATTATCCTATCTGCTAAATTATATAACAGGATTAGAGTCCCCCTAAGGTTCTTTGCCAATGTAAACAGCTATTTTTCCTTTCCCTTGGTTGATTTAGGTCTCTATATCACTGTCTTCTAGCACTAAATATTCTCTGAGTTTGGGCTATGGTGTTACTTTCCTGTTTATTATCTTTCTATATCCCTTTGTCTTTTCTTTCCCCATCCAATTCCATTCCAACCCACTATCTATCTTTCACCTCTACAGTAACAATAACTGAACCTTCATGCACCACCATCCAAAAATCACACCCAAAGGCCTCCATTTTTTAAAATCTCTAACTTTGGAGTACCTGGGTGGTACAGTTAGTTGGCCATTCTACTCTTGGTTTGGGCTCAGGTCGTGATCTCACTGAACCCCGCATTGGGCTCCATGCTCGGCATGGAGTCTACTTAAAGTTTCTCTCTCCCTCTCCTTATGCCCCTACCCTCTGATCCCTTTCTCTCTAAAATAAATTAATTAATTATAAAAATAAAATCTGTTAAAAATAAAATCTCTAATTGTGTTCTAGAAAGATTTCTTTTTTTTTAATAAATTAATTTTTATTGGTGTTCAATTTACCAACATACAGAATAACACCCAGTGCTCATCCCGTCAAGTGTCCCCCTCCGTGCCCGTCACCCATTCACCCCACCCCCCGCCCTCCTCCCCTTCCACCACCCCTAGTTCGTTTCCCAGAGTTAGGAGTCTTTATGTTCTGTGTCCCTTTCTGATATCTCCCACACATTTCTTCTCCCTTCCCTTATATTCCCCTTCACTATTATTCATATTCCCCAAATGAGTGAGAACATACACTGTTTGTCCTTCTCCGATTGACTTACTTCACTCAGCATAATACCCTCCAGTTCCATCCACGTTGAAGCAAATGGTGGGTATTTGTTGTTTCTAATGGCTGAGTAATATTCCATTGTATACATAAACCACATCTTCTTTATCCATTCATCTTTCGATGGGCACCGAGGCTCCTTCCACAGTTTGGCTATTGTGGACATGGCTGCTAGAAACATCGGGGTGCAGGTGCCCCGGCGTTTCATTGCATCTGAATCTTCGGGGTAAATCCCTAACAGTGCAATTGCTGGGTCGTAGGGCAGGTCTATTTTTAATTCTTTGAGGAACCTCCACACAGTTTTCCAGAGTGGCTGCACCAGGTCACATTCCCACCAACAGTGTAAGAGGGTTCCCTTTTCTCCACATCCTCTCCAACATTTGTGGTTTCCTGCCTTATTAATTTTCCCCATTCTCACTGGTGTGAGGTGGTATCTCATTGTGGTTTTGATTTGTATTTCCCTGATGGCAAGTGATGCAGAGCATTTTCTCATGTGCATGTTGGCCATGTCTATGTCTTCCTCTGTGAGATTTCTCTTCATGTCTTTTGCCCATTTCATGATTGGATTGTTTGTTTCTTTGGTGTTGAGTTTAATAAGTTCTTTATAGATTTTGGAAACTAGCCCTTTATCTGATATGTTATTTGCAAATATCTTCTCCCATTCTGTAGGTTGTCTTTGAGTTTTGTTGACGGTATCCTTTGCTGTGCAAAAGCTTCTTATCTTGATGAAGTCCCAATAGTTCATTTTTGCTTTTGTTTCTTTTGTTTTCGTGGATGTATCTTGCAAGAAGTTACTGTGGCCAAGTTCAAAAAGGGTGTTGCCTGTGTTCTCCTCTAGGATTTTGATGGAGTCTTGTCTCACATTTAAATCTTTCATCCATTTTGAGTTTATCTTTGTGTATGGTGCAAGAGAGTGGTCTAGTTTCATTCTTCTGCATGTGGATGTCCAGTTTTCCCAGCACCATTTATTGAAGAGACTGTCTTTCTTCCAGTGGATCGTCTTTCCTCCTTTGTCGAATATTAGTTGACCATAAAGTTCAGGGTCCATTTCTGGATTCTCTATTCTGTTCCATTGGTCTATGTGTCTGTTTTTGTGCCAGTACCACACTGTCTTGATGACCACAGCTTTGTAGTACAACCTGAAATCTGGCATTGTGATGCCCCCAGCTATGGTTTTCTTTTTTAAAATTCCCCTGGCTATTCGGGGTCTTTTCTGATTCCACACAAATCTTACAATAATTTGTTCTAAGTCTCTGAAAAAAGTCCATGGTATTTTGATAGGGATTGCATTGAACGTGTAAATTGCCCTGGGTAGCATTGACATTTTCACAATATTAATTCTGCCAATCCATGAGCATGGAATATTTTTCCATCTCTTTGTGTCTTCCTCAATTTCTTTCAGAAGTGTTCTATAGTTTTTAGGGTATAGATCCTTTACCTCTTTGGTTAGGTATATTCCTAGGTATCTTATGCTTTTGGGTGCAATTGTAAATGGGATTGACTCCTTAATTTCTCTTTCTTCAGTCTCATTGTTAGTGTATAGGAATGCCATTGATTTCTGGGCATTGATTTTGTATCCTGCCACGCTACCAAATTGCTGTATGAGTTCTAGCAATCTTGGGGTGGAGGCTTTTGGGTTTTCTATGTAGAGTATCATGTCATCGGCGAAGAGGGAGAGTTTGACTTCTTCTTTGCCAATTTGAATGCCTTTAATGTCTTTTTGTTGTCTGATTGCTGAGGCTAGGACTTCCAATACTATGTTGAATAGCAGTGGTGAGAGTGGACATCCCTGTCTGGTTCCTGATCTTAGGGGAAAGGCTCCCAGTGCTTCCCCATTGAGAATGATATTTGCTGTGGGCTTTTCGTAGATGGCTTTTAAGATATCGAGGAAAGTTCCCTCTATCCCTACACTCTGAAGAGTTTTGATCAGGAATGGATGCTGTATTTTGTCAAATGCTTTCTCTGCATCTAATGAGAGGATCATATGGTTCTTGGTTTTTCTCTTGCTGATATGATGAATCACATTGATTGTTTTACGAGTGTTGAACCAGCCTTGCATCCCGGGGATAAATCCTACTTGGTTATGGTGAATAATTTTCTTAATGTGTTGTTGGATCCTATTGGCAGTATCTTGTTGAGAATTTTTGCATCCATGTTCATCAGGGATATTGGTCTGTAATTCTCCTTTTTGGTGGGGTCTTTGTCTGGTTTTGGAATTAAGGTGATGCTGGCCTCATAGAATGAATTTGGAAGTACTCCATCTCTTTCTATCTTTCCAAACAGCTTTAGTAGAATAGGTATGATTTCTTCTTTAAACGTTTGATAGAATTCCCCTGGGAAGCTATCTGGCCCTGGACTCTTGTGTCTTGGGAGGATTTTGATGACTTCTTCAATTTCCTCCCTGGTTATTGGCCTGTTCAGGTTTTCTATTTCTTCCTGCTCCAGTTTTGGTAGTTTGTGGCTTTCCAGGAATGCGTCCATTTCTTCTAGATTGCCTAATTTATTGGCGTAGAGCTGTTCATAATATGTTTTTAAAATCGTTTGTATTTCCTTGGTGTTGGTAGTGATCGCTCCTTTCTCATTCATGATTTTATTAATTTGAGTCTTCTCTCTCTTCTTTTTAATAAGGTTGGCTAATGGTTTATCTATCTTATTAATTCTTTCAAAGAACCAACTCCTGGTTCTATTGATCTGTTCCACAGTTCTTCTGGTCTCAATTTCGTTGAGTTCTGCTCGAATTTTAATTAACTCTCTTCTTCTGCTGGGCGTCGGGTCGATTTGCTGCTTCTTCTCTAGCTCCTTTATGTGTAAGGTTAGCTTTTGTATTTGAGTTCTTTCCAGTTTTTGAATGGATGCTTGTATTGCGATGTATTTCCCCCTCAGGACTGCTTTTGCTGCATCCCAAAGATTTTGACCAGTTGTATCTTCATTGTCATTAGTTTCCATGAATCTTTTTAATTCTTCCTTAATTTCCTGGTTGACCCTTTTATCTTTTAGCAGGATGGTCCTTAACCTCCACGTGTTTGAGGTCCTTCCAAACTTCTTCTTGTGATTGAGTTCTAATTTCAAGGCGTTATGGTCTGAGAATATGCAGGGGACGATCCCAATCTTTTGGTATCGGTTCAGACCCGATTTGTGACCCAGTATGTGGTCTATTCTGGAAAAAGTTCCATGTGCACTTGAGAAGAATGTGTATTCAGTTGAGTTTGGATGTAAAGTTCTGTAGATATCTGTGAAATCTATCTGGTCCAGTGTATCATTTAAAGCTCTCGTTTCTTTGGAGATGTTGTGTTTAGAAGACCTATCAAGGGTAGAGAGAGCTAGATTGAAGTCACCAAGTATAAGTGTATTATTATCTAAGTATTTCTTTATTTTGGTTAATAATTCGTTTAAGTATTTGGCAGCTCCCACATTCGGGGCATATATATTGAGGATTGTTAAGTCCTCTTGTTGGATAGATCCTTTAAGTATGATATAGTGTCCCTCTTCGTCTCTCACTACTGTCTTCGGAGTGAATTTTAGTTTATCTGATATAAGGATGGCTACCCCTGCTTTCTTTTGAGAACCATTTGAATGGTAAATGGTTCTCCAACCTTTTATTTTCAGGTTGTAGGTGTCCTTCTGTCTAAAATGAGTCTCTTGTAGACAGCAAATAGATGCGTCCTGCTTTTTTATCCAGTCTGAAACCCTGCGCCTTTTGATGGGGTCATTAAGCCCGTTCACATTCAGAGTTACTATTGACAGATATGAATTTAGTATCATCATGATATCTATTTAGTCCTTGTTTTTGTGGATTGTTCCACTGAACTTCTTCTTAAAGGGGAATTTTAAGAGTCCCCCTTAAAATTTCTTGCAGAGCTGGTTTGGAGGTCACATATTCTTTCAGTTCCTGCCTGTCTTGGAAGCTCTTTATCTCTCCTTCCATTTTGAATGAGAGCCTTGCTGGATAAAGTATTCTTGGTTGCATGTTCTTCTCATTTAGGACCCTGAATATATCCTGCCAGCCCTTTCTGGCCTGCCACGTCTCTGTGGAGAGGTCTGCTGTTACCCTAATATTCCTCCCCATGAAAGTCAGGGACTTCTTGTCTCTTGCTGCTTTAAGGATCTTCTCTTTATCTTTGGAATTTGCAAGCTTCACTATTAGATGTCGAGGTGTTGAACGGTTTTTATTGATTTTAGGGGAGGATCTCTCTATTTCCTGGATCTGAATGCCTGTTTCCCTTCCCAGATTGGGAAAGTTTTCAGCTAGGATTTGTTCAAATACATATTCTGGCCCTCTGGCCCTTTCGGCGCCCTCGGGAACCCCAATTAAACGTAGGTTTTTCTTCCTTAGAGTGTCATTTATTTCCCTTAATCTGTCTTCATGGTTCTTTAATTGTTTATCTCTTTTTTCCTCAGTTTCCCTCTTTGCCATTAACTTGTCTTCTATGTCACTCACTCGTTCTTCCACCTCGTTAACCCTCGTCGTTAGGACTTCTAGTTTGGATTGCATCTCATTCAGTTGATTTTTAATTTCTGCCTGATTGGATCTAAATTCTGCAGTCATGAAGTCTCGTGAGTCCTTAATGCTTTTTTCTAGAGCCACCAGTAGCTGTATAATAGTGCTTCTGAATTGGCTTTCTGACATTGAATTGTAATCCAGATTTTGTAGCTCTGTGGGAGAGAGGGCTGTTTCTGATTCTTTCTTTTGAGGTGAGGTTTTCCTTCTAGTCATTTTGCTCAGTGCGGAGTGGCCAAAAACAAGTTGTATTGGGAAAAGGAGAGAAAGAGAGAGAAGGAAAGAAAAGAGAAAAAGAAAAAAGAAAAAGAAAAGAAAAAGGAAAGAAGAGAAGAAAAAGGGAAAGAAAAAGAAAGAAAGGTGAAAAAAAAAGGGAGGGTGAGGGAAGCAATCAGAAATCAAAAAGAAAAGAAAAAAGAAAAGCAAAAAAAAAAAAAAAAAACAAAACACGGGGGAGTATTTCTGTAGACTTTAAGTCCCTTGACTTCCCCTGGAACTGGTCCGTCCAGCTGGTCTTCTGGGGGAGGGGCCTGTTGCGCTGATTTTCAGGTGTTAGCACTTGGGGGAGCTGCTCTTCCCCTGCCTGCTGCAGGGCTCAGCGGGGGTTGTTTACCCGGTGAGGTCTCAGGAGGAACAGTCGCAGTTGCTATGGCAACTCTGGAAGCCTGGATTCAGCCTCCGCAGGAACTACGGGGCTCGGGGCTCTCGGCTTTCCATCTGCAGGGTCTGGAGGCTCCGGGGCGGGGCCGCTGATCTGCTCAGCTCAGGGCAGGAGCGTCCTTGCTGTCCTGGGCCCTCCCGGCCTCTGCCTGTCCCGGGGGGAGGCCGGATCCTGGGCTGTGTCCCGGCGCCCTGTGCTCCGGGGCCTGCGCTGGTGGATTCGCGCTCCCGCCCTGCAGCTCCCTCCCTGGAGCCGCTCCCGAGCCCCTCCGAGCTGCTCCGGGTCCCGCCGTGCGCGCTCCAGCCCTTAGGGAGCTCGGAGCACTCTCCTGCGCTCGCAGGTGTCTGTTAGTGTCCCCGGGAACCCGAGGGCATCCCCGCTCTCCTGGGTCCTGCTCCAACTCCCTGCGAGCCCCTTTCCGCCCGCCCAGGAAGGTTGGTGCAGCTCCTGCTCCTCCGGGTCGGGGCTCTCCTGTCCTGGGGACACTCGCCCCGGCCTCAGCCCGGCTCCTCGCGGGGCCCCTCCCCCTCGGAGGCCTTTTGTTCCTTTATCTCTTTTTCCCCGTCTTCCTACCTTGATAGAAGCGCGAACTCTTCTCACTGTAGCGTTCCAGCTGGTCTCTCTTTACATCTCAGGCTGAATTCGTAGATTTTCAGGATGGTTTGAAGGTTATCTAGGTAATTTGTTGGGGACAGGTGATTTGGGGACCCTACTCTTCCGCCATCTTGCCCCTCCTCCGAAAGATTTCTACAGTTAATGCCTCCACACCTCCATCACATTACATTTAGTTTTCATTCTGCCTTTTTTCCCTTCCATTGCACTTGAAATTACTCTGTCATTGTTAACAATGGTTTGTGAAAGGCTAACTCCACTCAGCTTCCCCCTCTTTCAGTTTATTTAAACTTTCTGTGGAAATTAGCACTGTTAGTCTCCCTTTCCTTCTTAGAAATCTCTACTGTCAACTATTGCAAATCCCTAAATCTCCTCCTAATTTCTACTTTCAATAATCTTCATTGAGTTACCAGTTCCTACTTGATCCTTTAAATAAAGAAGGACAAAAGGAAGACTGGATGATGTGGAAAGAAAGGAAGACCACCTAAATGGGAACCTGTATAAGCTATTTATTCAGAGCTTGGAAAAGCAAAGAAATCAACCACCATTACTGGTGTCTGGTGGAAACTCAAAGGCAGGCAGGCAAGTGGGAAAGCTTTACAATGGGGTAGAGGGGGAGGCAACACTTCAGGTATGCCCTAATTGTCTCACTGGAGGAGGTTGGAGTGCATAATCTGGAGCTAACTAAAAACCTGATATTCTATGCAATTAGTGTAAAGAGTGTTATTGGCTTTCTCTGGTTGATCCTGAGCGGAAGCAAGAATGAGGGAATAAAATTTTGAGAAGCTGACAGTCACTAAATAGTCACTGGACTATTTTGGGCCAATTGCCACAGTGGTTGTTTAGCTTCCCAGAATGGTGGCTATAGGACTGTGGTCAGAACACTATTTTTTTATATTGGTGTTCAATTTGCCAACATATAGAATAATACCCAGTGCTCATCCCATCATGTGCCCCCCTCAGTGCCCATCACCCAGTCACCCCCACCCCCGCCCACCTCCCTTTCTACCACCCCTTGTTTGTTTCCCAGTTTTCATGTTCTGTCTCCCTTTCTGATATTTCCCACACCCTCTCCAACATTTGTTGTTTCCTGCCTTGTTAATTTTCCCCATTCTCACTGGTGGGAGGTGGTATCTCATTGTGGTTTTGATTTGTATTTCCCTGATGGCAAGTGATGTGGAGGATTTTCTCACGAGCTTGTTGGCCTTGTCTATGTCTTCCTCTGTGAGATTTCTGTTCATGTCTTTTGCCCATTTCATGATTGGATTGTTTGTTTCTTTGGTGTTGAGTTTAATAAGTTCTCTATAGATCTTGGATACTAGCCCTTTATCTGATAGGTCATTTGCAAATATCTTCTCCCATTCTGTAGGTTGTCTTTTAGTTTTGTTGACTGTTTCTTTTGCTGTGCAAAAGCTTCTTATCTTGATGAAGTCCCAATAGTTCATTTTTCCTTTTGTTTCCCTTGCCTTCATGGATGTATCTTGCAAGAAGTTACTGTGGCCAAGTTCACAAAGGGTGTTACTTGTGTTCTCCTCTAGGATTTTGATGGAATCTTGTCTCACATTAAGATCTTTCATCCATTTTGAGTGTATCTTTGTGTATGGTGTAAGAGAATGGTCCAGTTTCATTCTTCTGCATGTGGATGTCCAATTTTCCCAGCACCATTTATTGAAGAGACTGTCTTTTTTCCCGTGGATAGTCTTTCTTCCTTTGTCGAATATTAGTTGACCATAAAGTTCAGGGTACACTTCTGGGTTCTCTATTCTGTTCCATTGATCTATGTGTCTGTTTCTGTGCCAGGACCACACTGTCTTGATGACCACAGCTTTGTAGTACAACCTGAAATCTGGCATTGTGATGCCCCCAGCTATGGTTTTCTTTTTTAAAATTCCCCTGGCTACTTTTCTGATTCCTCACAAATCTTAAGATGATTTGTTCCAACTCTCTGAAGAAAGTCCATAGTATTTTGATAGGGATTGCATTAAATGTGTAAATTACCCTGGGTAACATTGACATTTTCACAATATTAATTCTGCCAATCCATGAGCATGGAATATTTTTCCATCTCTTTGGGTCTTCCTCAATTTCTTTCAGAAGTGAGAACACTATTTTTATATATGACCTGACCACTGTTCAGTGGTGTTTCACCTTAAATTCCTAAAAAAGGCTACATTTGTAAACTAGCTCCTGCTTCTAGCCATGCTTTCTACCACAGACTGTGTGTCTAACAAGGAGGGGCTGCATAGATATTTCCCCTTCTTAACCATCTTCAAATAAGGATCTATTAATGGAACAGCATGTTTATTGTCATCTACACAGTTACTGGGTGGTCACATGAGGAGAGGGCTTCTCAAATTTATGGTAAGACCATTTTATTCCCACAGTAGTTTTTAAGGTAGATGTATAAGTTAAAATAATAGTTTTCCAAATATTTTTTCTCCTCATTTACATACATCCAAAGACTCCTTAGAAAAATGAAATCTATTACTTTTCCCTCTCTACTTTGACTTCTTTTTCTCCAGAATAATTTCATTTTTCTTCTATCCTTTAACACCTGCTTCACAGAGAGTGAAGCATTTCCATTTTGAAATCTATATTGTGTCACCTGGACCAGGTATACCACAGTGATTCGAATCAAGAAACAGATAAATCATGTGTGATTGATAACAGAGTTATATGCTAGCAATGGGAAATGAATTACAATAAAGAATAATTGGCCCTGTCGAGCTAGAAGGCAGGTATTGTGGGGCTTAACGTTGTATAAATATAAGGCCCTAAGATTTTAGAATTTTATGCAGTGCTGCAATAAATCATGGCAGAAAACAATCCTGTATTTTACAGATCATGCACAAACTATTTTTTTTTATCATTTGACAGATGTATTTCAAGATTCATTAGGCTAGCTTCTGCTGTGCCTCTGTGAGTAGAATGTGTCCTACTCTTATGTAATCCAAAGAGAGGACAGTGTTTCAACAAGCCACATATCAAACCCCTGAAGAACTTGGTTAACCTCAAAAACTGAGGACAGAGCAAGCTATAATTTTTTCATTCAATGCTACCAACCCTTTTGTTGAACAAGTACCACAAAATTATTATTTTTATTTTAAGATATAATTTGCATGCAGTAAAATGTTTAGATATTAAGCTTATGATATTAGACATGGGCTTCTGATATTATCAGTAAAATTAACATATAGAACATTTCTATACTTTGAAAATTCCTTCATACAACTTACCAATCCCCCCTCAATTCCTTGTCAGAAGTCTACTACTGTTCTGATTTCAATGAGCATACATATATTAGTTTTGTCTGTTTCTTAATTTTGAATAAATTGGATCATAGGTTGTATACTCTTTTGTGTGTGACTTCTTTCATACAACATGTTTTTGACATTTTGGGGGGAGTTTATCAGTTCCTTCTTATTACTAAATAAAATTCTATTGTATTAACATGCCACACTGTAACTATTCTATGGATAGGATTTTGGATTGTCTTTATTTTTTAATCTCATGAAAAAAACTACTAAAGATGTTGCTTTAAGTCATATATATATATATATATCCATGTTTCTCTAAGATATACCAAGGAGTGATATTGCTGGGTCATGAAATAGGCATATTTTTAGGATGATAAGAAACTGCCCAAAAGTTTTCCAAACAGCTGTCCCATTTCACATTCCAACCAGCAATATATAAAAATTTCTACTACTCCACATCATCCCTAACTCTTGGTACTGTCCATCTATACCTCTTTGGATGGATGTAAAATGTTAACTGGTAGCGGCTCTAAGTCACATTTCCCCTTTGACCAATGATGTTGAGTACCTTTTTCATGTGTTTAGTGGCTGTTCGTGCATCTTCTAAGTGTGTGTTTGTTTCTTCTATTTTTTTAATTTTATTTATTTATTCATGAGAAAGAGAGAGAGAGAGAGAGAGAGAGAGAGAGAGAGAGAGAGAGAGAGGAGAGAGAGGCAGAGACAGAAGCTGGCTCCATGCAGGGAGCCCGACATGGGACTCGATCCCGAGACTCCAGGATCATGCCCTGGGCCGAAAGCAGGCACTAAACCGCTAAGCCATCCAGGGGTCCCTGTTTCTTCTATTCTTAATAAGCTTTTGTCTTTTTTATAATTCATTTTTAAGTGCTCTTTATATTTTCTGGATAATTATTTTTTGTCCTCAAAGTTGCTTTTGACCAATGTCTCTACTAGATATCTAACTACATTTAAAAGTTTTATTATTAAAAAAAGAATTCATACAAAAATTCACTGAGTGATATAATAAACATTCACAATTGAAGTTATACTTAAATTACAGTTAAGTCATGAACACTGGATTCATGAGATAGGAAACTTTATATATCTGACTAAATAAAAGGAATTACTCTGTAGCTGTACAATAAAAATCCCCACATAATTAAATGTTAGAGAAATAGCATATGCAATAAAGGAGGAATTTAATTATGCATAAGTGTGTGATTATTGGTCCGTCCTGAGTTTCAGAATCAAATATAATCGTCAACTTATGATCTACTCTTAGTGCATAGAAAAATTAACGAGACTTTTCTTCCATGATCTTGTCCTTCTGTATTTTCCCCATTTCATTAAATGACACAGCCAAATTCCGACTTGTTTAAATTAAAATCTTGTCATTTGTCTCTGATTTTTCTCATTTCTTCAATCCCTATATCTAATAAACTAAGAAATATTAATAATTCTATATCCAAAACATATCCCCAAACTAACCACCTTTCTCATCTTCATTGTCATTATCTAGTTGATACTACCTTCATCTCTCTGAGGGCCTACTCTAATGTCTTCCTAATTGTTTCCATGTGTCTACAATTATTTCTGCAAACTACAGCCAAAAAATTATATATACATATCTTATGTAAAAATATATATTAAAAAGATATATATCTTATGTAATTATTTCTACAAACTACAGCAAAAATTATATATGCATATATATCCTATGTAAGAAGATATAGATGATAGATAGATAGATAGATAGATAGATAGAAAATATATGTATGTGTATATATATATATATTTTATGTAAAAAAAATTGTCTTTCTCTCTTATGCTTAAAGTCTTCTAAAGTACATACCCAGGCTATAAGATCCTGAAAAGAAGTAACATCTTTGCCTACTTCTCTGATGTTATCTTGTACTCTTAATTTCATTGCTCCAAGCCCAATCAAACTGACTTCCTTTTTCTCAAACACCTTGAGCTTGTGCCTGCTCCAGGATCTATGCTCTTGCCCCTCTGTGCATAAAGAGCTCTTCTTCTAGATCTTCTTATACATGCCTCCTTTTTATCATCCATGTTCCAACTTATTTGTAACCTTCTCAAAAAAGATACTCTTTACATGCTTCCTTAAAGCAATATGTTCTCAACCTAATTTTCTATCACAGCAGCCTCCCTTATCATTGTAATATTAAACCCAATAAAAATCAAGTAAGTACTAACGGAAAGTTAAATTATCAGTTATATTGGTTAGAATTTGAATATTAATATTATTTATATAAGACATTTCCATGGTGATTATTGTGTGTCTACATCTACAGATTTTTGAGTGACATCTTAGGAATATATACATAAGAAAAAATTTACTGTGTCCTAAGTAAGGTGGCACATTACTTTCTGCTTGCTTGAAACAGATTTGGTTTAAGTTTGTTGTCTTAGAGTAAACATAAAAAGCATCTCTTCACTCTAGAAATTATACATTCTCCATAACCATAGGTCATATGTGTATTTGAATAACTATTTTGAAGATATTTTTCAGAATGACTGTATCAGTCCACACTCTTTTCAGCACCTTCAGAGTTCCTATATATCCACAACATTGCTAGCTTGCTGGCAATAAGAAAGTATCTACATATCAAAATTTTAGCCAAATAGATATAAAGTGATAATTCATTATGGTTTTAATTTATTTCTGTGATTATTAGTAAGTTTGAGAACATCTTGCTATGTTGCTAGCTTTCGAGATTTTTTATTTTGTAAACTACTTGTTTGTATTATCCATAATTTTTTATGTGTTCAATATTCCTAGCTGATTTTCATAACTGAAAACAAAATATTAGCTTCTAAGAAGCAACTAAATATTGGAACTATAAAAACATTTAAGTCAAAACAAATACTGATTTGATAATAGAATTCCTAACTTTTTAAGTGTATTTAATAAATTGATTGTTGGTTATCAAGTATGACCTATATTCACTTACTACATGATAAATTTTATCTTCTTTTCAGATATGCATATATTTTATTTTAGTAGAGAAGAAATGTTCCTTTTTACCTGGTTCCATTATCCTTCTGACATTTCATTTGAAGTTAGGGAGTACAACAAATAGGGAAATGGGCAAGACAGCTCCAGCCTTATCTTAGAATAGAAAGACTAATTCTGGGTATGGCATAAGTTATAGAACTAGCTGTATGTAGCTGAGTTTGATCATCTGTTAGATGTCCTTGTTAAAGTCAGCTCCCCCAAGAGATTTAACATTTAAGAAATGAAATGTAATTTCAATCTACCTCATTCAGACTCCAAGGCAGTAGTTTTAAAAATAAGGTTCCATAAATTTTGTATAGTTACAAAGAAAAATAATATTTCTTACTCATATTTATTTCAAAATTAATTATAAAAATCACCAGATAAATAAATTTTAATCTGTCAGATCAGACAACCAGAATTTTCCAAGTTCCTAAGTCTCTTCCAAGTGTTAAGTTACTTTTTTTTGGAAGATGGATTCACTTCTTCAGGAGTTAGCTTAAAATTAGTATACAGTATGATTAAATATCTTTTGTACTGGAAGCAATTCTATAATTCAAATTCAAAAAGGCACTTTCAAATGAATAATTCTATTAGCATTGCTGACCATCAAGATTGTACTCAAGAGATGTAAGAAGCTGGCATAAATAATTATATGTAACTTTCCTTTATTTGAGCATCAGCTGGGGAACTATCTATTTATTCTATTTTTCATTATGCCACATCTTGATAATGACTTTCCCTTTACATTAAAAAAAATCTTAGACTGTTGCATGGTCAGTTTTATGTTTAGCTATCTTAATGACTTATTAATATTACTTCCCTGTTGGCTAGATTTATAGCTGAGCCATCAGTCTTTAATATGACCCCAAATTCCAAATCGAGCATGTTATGCTCGATTTGGTAGGGCAATTTTGACACTGCTGGTATGGATACTAAATTTTTGTCAGTCTCACTATGTCCTTGGTAAGTTCATTAAATTTTCGGGTGGATGAATACCTTCCTCTATTAAGTTGATATTCTACTTGTCAAAAATGAAGGAATAAAGAGCTAATTAATAGTATGAAAGGCCTTTTAATACTAACAAGTATAATATAAATGGTAAGTTGAACAGCTAAACCATAATACTTGTACTACATGAATATGAAATATAGTTACAATGTTTATTTTACTTTTTACCTCCAAATATTTGCAATTTGATTATACAAGGCAAATAATATAGATAAAATTTTGATTCAGGCTA
Source organism: Nyctereutes procyonoides (assembly GCF_905146905.1). Classification (NCBI taxonomy): domain Eukaryota; kingdom Metazoa; phylum Chordata; class Mammalia; order Carnivora; family Canidae; genus Nyctereutes; species Nyctereutes procyonoides. The sequence continues at coordinate 27,603,847 of NW_026575048.1, forward strand.
TAAAACATGTTGTTCTTATCTTTAATAAAATAAGGAAGGAATAAAAAAAGGAAGGAATATGGTTGATGAAAATCTTGGAAGAGTAGGCTCAAGATATATTATTCATTAGGATAATGGAAATAATTATGAACATGTGAACTATGAGTTTTTAACATTTTTTAAATACCAAGCTGTAATTCATATAGTTGGTTGCTTAACCAATCCACACTTTCTCAAAAATAATCTGATTTTGGCTCCTACTGTAATCACTTCCTCGTTGATCACATACCTTCCACATCCAATTTCCAACTCTAAGCTTAGCTCTGACTGGTAAAAAAAGTAAATGCTAACACTAGTAATGAATTAGGAACTCTAACTAAACCAATAATCTAATGGCATTTCCCTGGTCATTTCAGAAATGAGCATGCAACACAAACCATACCAATCTAAAAAGGAGTAGATTTGCTAGTATTTCTGTGAAATAAATTTCCTTTAAGAAATACAGCTTAAGTCATCACAAGAAATAGAAAGCTTTAATTTTCAGCTGTCTCAGGATATCATAGTGTATGGCTGTGAATCTTGAAACAGTTACAGACATTTGTAGTGATGAAAAATGCTAGCCAGAAACTGAAAAAAAACCGTACGGTTATGGGGATGCAGTGCAGGCAAAAGATCTGGAAGCACAACTATAAGAATTAAGCCAAGCTTGACTTTCCTCTACCTCTGGACCTCCAGTTAAATAAATCAATACCAGGTTTATTGTTCAAGATCTAGATCCTCTGCATGCATACTGTACAGTTGTTTTCTACAAAACCCCAGTGGAGGCTATTCACATTGACCTCAATTGCTCCTGGGTTGTTTCCAATGATGGTCCTAATTATGTTACACAAGGAAAAGCAACCAAAAGCATGCAATGATCTATTTATTTTTATTTAAATTTAATTAACCAGCATAAGTACGTCATTATTTTTAGCTGCAGAATTCAGTAATTCATCCATTGTTTATAACACCCAGTGCTCTTCACATCACATGCCCTCCTCAATGTTCATCACCCAATTACCCCATACCTCCATCCACCTCCCCTCCAGCAACTCGAAGTTTCTTTCCTATGGTTAAGTCTCTCACGATTTATGATAACCTTACAGATAAGACTCTTTGCAGACTGTAACACTGTTATATGTTTTATTTACTATGTTTTAACTGTTAAAAGGGTTAAAACTATTTGGACAATGGTAATATTAGAAAAGTTTAAGTAATAACCATACTATATATTAATCTTGATTCACTTAACATTTTTGTTGAGCATCTACTATGTGAAAAGCCATATATTAGATGGCATAAAGCATACAAACTCAGTAAATATAGTTCCTACCTTCAGGGATTTTTTTTTACATAGTATGTTAAAATATACCATAACAAAAATAGCCAAGTGCTTGGTAGGAGACACAAAAAAGTGATAAATTATATCCAGTTTATTGTAGGGACTGATTCACTAAAGAATTTGGAATTAATTGTGTCTTAAAAAACAGAGCTGAAATAGTGGTATTTTGCAAGCAGAGATAAAAGCTAAAGGGAAAAAGAAACAGGAAATTCTGATATTAGAAAGTTTAATAGCTGATGTGAAGAAATCATTAGAGGATCTCAACAGCAAATTTGAGATGGAAGGAGAAAAAATCCAATAAATTTGAATACAGATCAATAGAAAATATGCATTCCAAAGAGTAAGAAAAGAGATTAAGGAAATATAAATACTTAGATACCCTGAGACAACACAAACATTCCAATAGACACGTAATGGAAGTCTGAAAAACAAGAGAACAATGGGCAGGAAAATTTTGAAAAACAGCAGTCAAAACTTCCTACATAAAAAAAAAAAACATTAATCCCACAAATCCAAATAGGATAGACACAACATAATCCATACCTAGACACATCAGAGTCAGGCTTATGAACAACAAAGCAAAGGAGAAATCTTGAGAGATTACTTAGTGGGGAACAATATTACATGTAAAGGCTGACTACTCATAATACTAATGATGGAGATCAAATGGCAGAGGGATGACAAGTTCACAGTGTGTGTGCAAGGGTGTCCAGTAGGAATGAAACATTATTAACCAAAACTTTGGTATCTAGAAAAACTACACTTTAAAAATAAAGGTGAAAACAAAAGACAAGCTCTGATGAACAAAACCTGAGAAAATCCATTGCTAGTCAACTTACTTTAATGAAAACAAAGTTCTTCAGCTCCAACAAAAGACAGGAGATTTATATTAAATCCACAGAAGTATAAAGAAATAATACTCATTCTTGCATTTATAAGATAGAATGATAGAACACTAATAGTGAAAAGGACAAGAGATGTATTCAAATAATTCTCTATTATACTAAAATTAAGTTAGTATTAATCTGAATAGATTGCAATATACCAGCTGCATATTATCTATAGAGCAATCACTAAGCACATACAAAAAAATATAGTTGAGGGGCACCTGGGTGGCTCAGTCAACTAAGTGTCCGCCTTGGCTCAGGTCACTATCCCAGGGTCTTGAGATGGAGTGGGAAGCCTGCTTTTCCCTCTCCCCCTGCCCTTCCCCCCACTAGTGCTTTCTCTCTCTCACAAATAAATAAAATCTTAAAAATATATATAGTTGAAAAATCAACAGAGAAATTTAAAATGGTTCACTTATTTATTCAGCACAATAGTAGAGAGAAATAAGGAATAGAGGAACAGAAACAACATGAGACATAATGAATAAAAGCTATGAGGATTTGCTTTTCCTTTGAGTAAGGGCAATTAGCAAACACTGAAGGCCTGCAATCTTTTTGACAGTTATTTTTACAACTTGGAGCAAGGTGCCCACCTATGTCCTGTTACTAATCTCTATAGAGACTAGGAGATAGTCCTATCTTACTTGATAATTACTTTTCAAAGGGATAGTAACTCAGGTCCTTGAGAAAGAGTGTCCTGGGTTGTAAAAACTGGCAGGAGATTTTTAAAACAATTTACACCTCAAAGGGGCAGATGAAGAATTTACAACTACAGTTTTTTTTTTTTTTTTAAAGGAAATGCTTTCAGGAAAGTGAGATCAAGGGGTATAGAGATAGGAAAAAGTCAGTTTCAGGTTTGGTCTAGCTGAGGGGAATGTTAAGGTTGTGTTGGTCAATAGCACAGTATTAAGAAGAGAAAAAGATTATGCAACATTACCAAGAGGGATTTATGTCAGGCATTCAAAGTTTTATATCTGAAATTCAGTTAAAGTAATCCACCATGTTAATAGGATAAAACAAAAAAAAAGTCTCAGGATCATCACAATAGACACAAAGAAAGCATTTGACAAAATCCAAAACCCATAAAAACTATTGCTAAACAAGGAATAAAAGCAAGTTTTCTCAACCTGATAAATGGTATCCATGAAAAACCTATACTTAAGGAAGAAAGACCAAATGCGTTCTTTCAAAGACTGGGTAAAAGCAACATCTCTGTTACTGCCACTTCTATCATCACTGAAAAGGAGGTTCCAGTCAAGTGAAATAAGGCAACATTAATAAATGTAAATACATATATACATATGCAAAATGGTACAGTCTCAGTGAGAGACATTTAGGCAATTTCTTTAAAAATTTAAGTTCCACTCTTAGGTATGAAGCCTAAAGTAATAAAAACATATGTTAGCAGAAAGATTTAAATATGAATATTTATAGCAGCATTATTTGTAATAGCTCAAAAATGGAATCAATCCTAACTTCATCAGTTGGTGAATGGGCAAAAAAGATATGATATAAAAAAAGATATGATATATATCTATACAATGCAGTATTATTCAGTAATACAAATAAATGAATTGCTGAACCCTGCTGAAGCATGGATTGCTTCAAATATGTTGTACTGATCAAGAGAATCCAGGCAAATGTATGATTCCATTTACATGAAATGTCCAGAATAGATAAAATTATAGATATAGACAACAAAACAGCAATTTTCTAGGCCTGACAGTAAGAACGGGAATAGATTGAAAATAGGAATATGGGAATTTGAGGGGATAATAGAAATGTTTAAAAATTGGATTTCAGTGGTGATTGGCAAAATAGTATGAATTTACTAAAAATCTTGGAATTATATCTCTACCATCTGAATTTTGCAGCATGGAAATTATAACCCAATAAAAGTGTTTACAAAAGGAACCAATGAGACCATGATCTAAGATGTTCTTTGGTACATGGATAAGTCACTTACGTGTTAGAACTTCATCTGTGACATTCTACAAAGGATTACATAGTTTGAACAAAAATGAGGAAAAGCTGAAAGAGGAAGTCACTTTCTAAAAAGTGGGAAATTAATCGTCTTAATGATCAACAGTCTTTTGGGTAGATAGCACTGATGAATCAGGCAGTTAATGAATACGGAGATGTTTGGCGATAGGTGGAAACACCGCATTTTAGACTAAAACATGGATCAGGGCTAGAGATCTAGATTTTGGAGTCATATTCATACGTGTGTGTGTGTGTGTGTGTAGCTATATATACATATATACTGCATACTAAAGTCATCTACCATATAAATTAACTGGTCAATGTTACAGATAACCAATCATTCAAGAACAAAACTAATCTTGTAGATGATTTTTTTCTGCTACAACTTCTCAACAAATGAATGCCATAAAACATTGCTCTGCTTACTCAGAGTAAATAAGAGTCCATAAGCACTGCTGATGCCAAGATCTTTTGGATCTTAGCATCCGCGTTTCAGACGCTACCCAGGACTTCTGTAATGTACATGCTTATGTGTCTGTATTTGCTTAAGTTGAACATATCCATAATATATAACTAGAATTAGCAATCTATGGCTTGTCAGCCAAATATAGCCTACTGCCCACTTAAAAAATAAAGTTTTATTAGAGTACAATCACATTCATTTATTTATATACCATCTAAGGATTTTCTCAGGTTACAACAACAAAGTTGAGTAGTTGTGATAGTGACTGAATGGTCAAGCCATGCTATGTAGCATTTACTATTTCTCAATGGTCTGTAATTAAATTAGCATATTAGATTACAATAAGTACTCTAAACTCATCTTTTTTTCTGTTTAGAAAACATCGTTCTATTTTTTAATTTAAATTCAATTAGCCAACATATAGTATACCATTAGTTTCTGATGTAGAGCTCAATAATTCATCAGCTGCATACAATGCCCAGTGTTCATAACATCACATCCTCTCTTTAATGCTTATCAATCAATTACCCCATCCCCACACCTCCCCTCCCACAGCCCTCAGTTTCCTATGTTAAGAGTCTCATGGTTTTTCTCCCTCTCTGATGACTTCCCATTAAGTTTTCTGTCCCTTCCCTAAGATCCTCTGTGCTGTTCCACATATGAGTAACACCATATGATACTCTCTGACATTTTAATTATTTGATGTTAAGAAGTACATAACTTTCTGGCCTTTTAGTTTTTGAAAAGCATAATGAAACTTGGCAAGTTATGTCTAGATAACATTTCTTATAGGATGTGGTTAAAGTTGCTAAAGAAGTACTGAGACAGAAAATCATTACATTAAATAAATTCTTATATATTGGAGAAAAAGATGGAGCTTAAATCAGTAACCTAGACTTTTCTCTTAAAAAATGAGAAAAAGTAGGGCACCCGGGTGGCTCAGCAGGTGAGCATCTGCCTTCAGCTCAGGGCATGATCCTGGGGTCCTGGGATCGAGTCCCTCATCAGGCTCTCTGTGGGTAGCCTGCATCACCCTCTGCCTATGTCTCTGCCTCTCTCTGTGTGTCTCTCCTGAATAAATAAAATCTTTTTAAAAATCTCCCTCTTTTTCACACACTTATTCTCGACACTTGGCACTTTGTTTCACATTTGATCCTACGTTATCATCTCTATCTTCATCCACAAAAAGCAATTGTAATAAGGTTTTCGTGGGTTTAACTATCTTAAGTATTTCCCCCTTCAAATAATGAATAAATGACAACTAAAATTTTAAAGTATTTATTACAAATCTATACTATATTATCTTTAATGTGCTTGGTAAAATAAAATACATAATTCTTTGTTCAATCTCTTTAAAACTACTGCTTTAATCCTGCCCTTCAGCTATTTAAAGATTTGACAAGAAATTTTATTTGCAAAAATAAAAGTTATGATTCTTAGAGTATCATTTTTGTTTTGTTTCTGTTTTTCTCCCTTTTGGGGGCCACTGTTATTCTTCTTAACTGACCTCCTTCTGTCTCCCAGTGTTTACTGAATAGTAACCAAACTTGAAAGCCCCATTCAAAAACTATCGAACATCTCTGTAAAGATATTATCTTTTGTTTTTAGTATTTTATTTATTTATTTGAGAGAGAGAGAGAGAGAGAGAGAGAGAGAGAATGAGTGGTGGTGAGGGGCAAAGTGAGTGGGAGGGAGAGAGAGAAGCAGGCTCCCACTGAGCAGGAAGCCTGTCACAGGGATTCATCCCAGGACTCTTAGATCATGACCTGAGCCAAAGGCAGACACTTAGCCAACTGAGCTGCCCAGGTACCCTCATAAAGATATTCTTGATAATAAAAACCAAAATATGTCCTGGAATTGACTGCTTGGACTACTTATACATTTTACATGCATGTCACATATATAAGGTTTAATACAACTACTGTTTCAATCAGCATGGTTAAATGAAGTTTAGTAAAAATAATCTCATATTGTTTTATAGAGACTTAAACTTGCTGTCGCAAGTATGTGCACATAATGAGCACAGGAAATACTGAAGTGAACGTAAGACATTCTTGGTGTTCATAGGACTTAGAGTAGCCCTGGTAGCATGTTTAAAGTCAAGTTTTGACATAATCTAGAATCCTGAGAGCAACTAGGTAATATAGTATCAGTATTAAAACAAAAATCACCTCAGGTTCAAAGACTCCTCAACAAGACTATGGCTTCAAAGATAATCTCTGGTTTTCTGAGCTTTAATGCAGATCAATTGGCTTAACTCTGCCTTAAAGCAAAACTATCATGAATGGAAGGAAAGTTGGTTTATTTTGAATGCCTTTGGATATAGGAATCACTTATGTCATTCTACATGTTTCTAGTCCCATGTCTGAAACACAGATGAATTCTCATTAAAATACAGGAAATTCTAAGAAAACATGTATCTTCAGAGTTTTCACAACCATTCAAAAGATTCCACAATTAGTAAAGATTCTAGAGCATTCTCAATAGCAGTAAATATTCTGGTCTTGTGTGTGAAGTGTGTTAAGAAGGGAATTCGAGGGAATTCACTTTCCCTTGCAATTAGTGAATATATAACATACAAAAAATTGTGTATTTTCCTGGTTTTTAAAAATTAACTTCTCTCCAGAAGCACCTGAGTGACTCAGTCAGTTAAGTGTCCTCCTTCAGCTCAGATCATGATCTCAGGATCCTGGGGTGGAGCCCTGCATTGGGCTATGTGTTCAGTGAGGAATCTGCTTCTCCCTCTCCTGTAATCTCTCTCTCTCTCTCTCTCTCTCTCTCTCTCTTCAAATAAATAAATAAAATCTTTGAAAAACTAAATGGAACTAATTAAAAATAAAATTAATAAAATTAACTTCTGTCCAATATCTAAACTGAGGAATCATCAATGAACTTTAAAAATCACTGGTAGCTACTCTCAATTTTTAATTAAACAATATTTCCATATGTTCTTAGAGACTAGTTCTAATAAAAGAATTTGGCTTATATCTCAACAGATAGGACTTACTTTTGGGGGCATCATAAACCACTTGAAAAACTATTTTTGAATTCATAACTCTTTATTGGATAGACATAGTAAGAAGTATGGAATCATTTATTCACCCTGCATTGAGATAAGGATCTCATTGTGCTTTGAAAAACTGAATTAAGTTTTTTCTTTTTCTTTTTTTACTAAATGTTATAAAATTAAATTTAATGATAATCTTTCTCTTTTAAGAGATCCAACTAATTCTGAATGAAGTTTAAAATGGCATTTTATAAAAGGAATCATAAAAGCAGGCAGTACATTATTTGCAGTTTTCTTTAAAGTGAAGACACGTTTTCTGTGCATTTGTTGCCTCTAATCAAACAATGAGCTCACAAGTACAACTACATAGAACAGATGGCAAAACCTTTTCACATTAGACTTTATATCTGAAAAAGAGACACTTTATTTTAAAATTGCCACTTGGGAACATAAAGTGCTCTCATGAGAAAAACACATTTTACACTTTAAAGGCAGTCCATAAAATAAAGGCAGATGTTTAAATGACTTCTTAATTAACACAAAACAAACATTTACCTACACTGTGGGGATGAAGCACTGCAATTAAGATGAACCCTTTAAAACAGTCTGGGACACATTTTTTTTTTTTTGCAAAGGAATAACAAACGTTTTATCTTTTAGGATTTTTTTTGTCTTTTGTTAAGAAATGAATAATTACTATTTATCTTCAATTCATTAATTTGAAACCGTTATAAAAATAATAGCTGTTGCTTTCAAGTTTGATTAAAATGTTTTTAAAAATGTGCTTGAGTTTGAAGCCTATTATAGCTACAAATATTATTTTCAACTAATTATACAATTATGTTACCCCTTTAGCATTGAATGCTTCTATTATCCACGGAAACATTCATTAAGGGATTAGAGAGATGGGGATATTTTCCAAAATGCTCTCATACAAAAAGTATGCAGAACATACTGCTTAAAAAATAATCACAGGTAGCATAAATGCTCTGATAATCATATGGAACAAAGAAAAGAGTAAACATAAATCATTTTTACTCACAAGAACCATATTTTTTGGGAAAAAAAGCATGTTGACATATTTTTGTTGGCTTAAGGTGACATGATACAAGGGAATATCATACAAGGTGATAGTGGTCAATTGTACTTATGTGCACAGGATTGGCCTACTCTTTTAGATCTCAAATAAAAGTTTAGAAGTACTGTAAGAAATAGTAAAACCCAGAATGCATAGGTTTGTTCCAAATTCTATTAATGTCAATAAATTTTCTATGTTTTGTTAAAGGCAAGAGTAGCAAGGAAATGACAGTGCTCTATTTGAGATAGTTGAAATTAATACAAAGAGGTCATACAGAGAAGGACGTCCTTCTGAACATTCAGAGTGCTTTTCTTCTCTTCTATAATAAAAAAAAATGACCTAAGACTGAAAGAATAAATATTATAAAAGAGAATCAATACCAAAGAGGAGTACGAAGAAACAAATGGTTATTAAACAGAAAGAGGATAACATATAAAGTAAAATAAAATGACAATAAAATTATAGAACACCTTATTGAATTGATAGAGACAGCAAATCATTAACTATCGAGTATGATAAATACAAGTTTTCTGTTTATATGACAATATGTGAGTTCTAAAATGACTACCAGATTTTGTGATTATGAAAAGTACTTAGAACATTCACCTTGCCAAAACCAAGCATTATATTTTATAAAATGTTCACTATAAACATTAAACATTTATTATATATTATCTATTAGCTACTATGCTAAGAGCATGAATGAAACAATGAAACAAGAAAAATATCCTTCCATTTAGCAAATAGTGGGGAAGATAAAACACAAATTATAAAGCATGCTATATTAAAAATATTTAGTGAAAAACTACAGAGAATATTATGAATTTTTTCAATGGATGAAATAGGAAGCTTGTTTGCAGCAATCAGTAATGACATCAGAAGTTTCTAATCTTGGTCTTGAAAAATCAGTTGGCATAAATTTATTATTTTATTTTTATTTTATTTTTCTTAACAATTTTATTTATTTATTTATTCATGAAAGACAAAGAGAGAGAGAGAGGCAAAGACACAGGCAGAGGAAGAAGCAGGCTCCCTGCAGGGATCCCGAGGTGGGACTCGATCCCAGGATTCCAGGATTATGCCCTGGGCTGAAGGTAGGTGCTAAACTGCTGAGCCATCTAGGGATCCCTATTTTTATTTTTTTAAGTATTAGCCTGGAGGTCACGTCAAGATTTCTGTTTTTTTTTTTTTTACATTTGTTTTTATTGAAGTTCGATTTGCCAACATATAGTATACACACCCAATGCTCATTACCCCAAGTCCCTCCTCAGTGCCCATCACCCAGTTGTCCCATCCCCCCTTAATATTTCTTGTAGAGCCAGTTTGGTGGTCATATATTCTTTCTGCCTATCCTGGAAGCTCTTTATCTCTCCTTCTATTCTGAATATTCAGCCTTGCTGAATAAAGTATTCTTGGCTACATGTTCTTCTCATTTAGAACTCTGTATACATCATGCCAGCCCTTTCTGGCCTGCCAGGTCTCTGTGGAGAGGTTTGCTGTTAATCTGATATTTCTCCCCATATAAATTAAGAATCTCTTGTTTCAAGCTGCTTTAATAATTTTCTCTTTATCTTTGAAATTTGCAAGTTTCACTATTAAATGTTGAGGTGTTGAATGGTTTTTATTGATTTTTTGGGGGGGGGAACCTCTCTATCTCTTGGATCTGAATGCCTGTTTCTTTCCCCAGATTTGGGAAGTTCTCAGCTATGATTTGTTCAATTATACTTTGTTGTCCTTTCTCTCTCTTTCAGCCTCTTCTGGAATCTTAATTAGATGTTTATTCTTCCTTCTCAAACTATCATTTATTTCCCTAAGCCTTTCTTAATGGGTTCTTAATTGTTTTTCACTTTTTTTTCTTCAGCTTCCTTCCTTACCATCAACTTGTCTTCTATATCATTCACTCTCTCTTCCACCTCATTAACCCTAGCAGTTAGAGCACCCAGTTTGGACTGCATCTCATTTAATCTAGTTTTAATTTTGACCTGATTAGATCTCAACCCTGCAGTAAGAAGTCTCTAGAGTCCTTTGCACTTTTTTCCAGAGCCACCAGCAGCTTTATAATTGTACCTCTGAATTGAATTTTTGACATTGTATTGAAATCCAAATTCCGTAACTCTGTGGCAGAGAGTATTGTTTCTGGTTCTTTCTTCTGTGGTGAATTCTTCCTTCTAGTCGTTTTGTATACTGCAGACTGGCTGTATGAGCAGGTAGAGTAAAAATATCAACCACAACTAAGTAAAGGACACCCTAGATGATTCCAAAGAGGTCAAAGACTAGAAAACAAAAGAAAAAGAACAGAACAAAATAAACAAAAGGACCATTAAAGTGAAAAACAAAATTTAAAACAAAGTAGTAAAAATATAAAGACGAAAACCAAAAACAAAGAAGAAGAAAAAAAGATAGAAAAGTAAAAAAGAGAGAGAGAGAGAGAGAGAGAGAGAGAGAGAGAGAGAGAGAAGGGTATGGTCGTGTTGAGGAAGTGGTAGTGGAGAGAGAATGTAGTCTACCTAAGGGGTAGATCCTCTAGAGGGTGATCCTCTTTGTTTTGAGTGTATTTTGTTCTGTATGTTAGAAGATACCCAATCCCAAATTTATATAAACCAGCAATACTTATATAATACCCTAACATTGACCACAAAAACATAAACAAGATAAAAGAGGCGGGCAGAATGAAAGATAGGGGGAAGGAAGAGCGAATATAATCGCACATAATACCAACACAGTGTTCCACGTGGTTCTGGGTGTATTTTGGTCATGTGTTAGAAGGTACTAACTTCCACCATTGTAAAAATGAGGCAGAAAAAAAAATATCCATATCTCGTATATCTACCAAAATTAAACTGAATACACTGAAGGGAATCCAGAAGTGAAAAATATATCTAAGACATGTAGTTGTAGAAATATGAAAGTAAAAAAAAGGAAAAAAATAAAAATGAAGAACCAGTAAAATATTGTAGTTCAGGTGGGAAAAGAAAAAAAATTATTGGTAATTTTTAGTCTGATATAAAAATGAGTCATAATGGAAAAAGGAAAAAAAAAAGAAAAAAGAAAAATAAAAGGGACCCTCCAGTTCTACATACTATTTTCTTTTAGTCCTGGAGCTTTCCAGTGCTGCTTGTTCATTAAACTTGTGTTTCCCTTGTTCTTCCAGCGCTTCCTCTGGGGGAGGGGTCTATTGTGCTGATTCTCAGATGTCTGTGCTGGGCAGAGATGCCCTGCCCCATTGCCAGGTGCTGGGCTCAGTATGAGCTGTTTATCCTGTGAGGCCTTTGTTCCCTAGAGGCCCTGCCTCTCCCAGGCACAAGGTGAAACAAAGAGAAAAAAAAAGAAAAAAAAAATTGGTGGCACCAGATTACTAGCTCTGGAGTCAAACTTCCTGCGAGTAACTAACCGCAGCCTCCCAGTCCACACTGGTCCTGGGGGCAGACACAGGTGCACTGATCTGCACCGCTTGCCAGGCACCCAGCAAGTTCTTCGCTTTCCTGTGCCCTCCCTACTTCGACCTATCCCAAGGAGAAAGGAGGATTGCCAGCTTTGTCTGCTTGGGCGCCCTGGGATCTGGGGCCCTGTGCTGCTGGACCATTGCTCCTGGGGACCACCTCTTCAGAAGGCAACAGAGTACAGCCATCTCTTTCTGTTGCTGGACTCTAGTGTAAAGGCCACTCCAGAGCCTGCCTGCCTGCCTGGCTTCTCCCAAATGCCCTAGAGGGCTGCAGTGCTCCAGCCCTTTACCAATATCAGACCACAAAACTGTGGAAACTGTGGAAAGCAATGAGCTTTCCCCTGGGTGCCCCTACTCTTATAGTTACTCTGGGAATCTTGAGGCTTCACTGCCCCTCCTGTGATTCTGCCCAATTTCCCTGCTAATCCCATTTCCATCAGGGAAAACTCTGGCCTGGACTTTTAAAGTTCCCTCTTCTCAAGGGCTAGGGTTTCATGCCCTAGAGGCTTTCATGGCTCCACTTTAACTCTGCTAGTCACTGTTCCCCTCCCCTACTTTATTCTTTATTATTATTTTTTTTCACTTTCCTTCCTTGTTAGAGGCAAAAACTTTTATCTCTGTAGCATTCTAGCTGTTTTCTTTTTAAATCTCAGGTCAAATTTATAGGTGTTCATGTTTTTGGAAAGTTATCTAGGTGATTTTGTGGGACCAGATGAGTTGAGGACCCCTACTCTTCTGCCATCTTGCCACTCCCTCAATTGGCATGAATTTTAAATCAATTGTTTATGTGTCTTAAAAATATTTAAGAAGTAAATATAAAAGCAAAGGAATTTTTAAATATAATTGTGCTTCTTTTTAAAAGATTATTTGGGAAAATTGCATATTTTATATGCATTTTATAAATGTATTCAGAAAAATATTTCATGATTTACTTATGGCCTAAATATTAAAAAATGGGTTAGAGCATATTACATTGCTTTTGCAGTTATACCTAAAATATTCATTGATTCCTTGTTAAAATTATAGCTATGGTATTTGGTTTAAAATGTAGTTTGTCTAGTATAAGTATTGCTACTCCAGCTTTCTTTTGATGTCCATTTGCATGGCAAAGTTTTCTCCATTCCTTCACCTTCTTTATAAATTTTTTTTTATTTTAAGATTTTATTTATTTATTCATGAGAGACACACAGAGAGAGAGACAGAGACACAGGTAGAGGGAGAAGCAGGCTCCATGCAGGGAGCCTGATATGGGGCTTGATCCCAGGACTCTGGATCATGCACTGAGCCAAAGGCAGATGTTCAACCACTGAGCCACCCAGGTATCCCACCCATTCCCTCACTTTCAATCTGCAGTGTCTTTAGGTCTAAAAATGAGTCTCTTGTAAGCAGCTTATAAATGGGTCTTGTGTTTTTAGCCATTCTGACACCCTATGTCTTTTGACTGGAGCATTTAGTTCATTTACTTTCAGAGTAATTATTGATATACATTTAATACCATTTAATTATTTGTTTTATCATTGTTTCTGGAGATTTTCTTTGTTCCTTTCTAGACTTTGTTACTTTTGGTCTTTCCTTCCCACTTAAAGAGTTCTCTTTAATATTTTTTGCAGGGTGTATTAGTGGTCATGAATTCCTTTAGTTTTTGTTTGGAGAAATTCTTTCTCTCTCCTTCAAGATAAAAAGCTTCTGCGCAGTGAAGGGGAAAATAAAAAAACAACAAACTAAAAGGCATCCTACAGAATCGGAGAAGATATTTGCAAATGACATTTCTGATATAGTCTCCGAAATATATAAAGCAACATCCAAAAAATAAATCCAGTTTTTAAAAATGGGCAGAAGACATGAACTGAAATATTTCCAAAGAGGATATACAGATGGCCAACAGACACTTGAAAAGATCCTCAACATCAGTCATCATCAGGGAAATACAAATCTAAACTACATTGAGGTATTACCTCACACCCAGCAGAGTGGGTAAAATCAACAGCACAGGAAATAACAGGTGATGGCCAGGATACAAAGAAAGGGAACCCTTTTACAGTGCTGGTGGGAATGCAAAGTGGTGCAGCCACTCTGGAAAACAGTATGGTGGTTCATCAAAAAGTTAAAAATAGACCTACCCCATGATCCAGCCATGTCACTACTAGTTATTTAACCCATCAGATACAAAAATACTGTTTTCAAACAACTCGAAAGTTCATCAACAAGTAAGTGGATAAACAAATTGTGGTGTATACATACAATGGAGTATCACTGAGCAATATAATGAAATGGCTATATTAAAAAGGCTATTACTGATACAACAGCATGAATGAATCTCTACGGATGTCACTATAAAACAGATTACATACTAGATGACTCAGTTTACATTACATAGAAAGTATAAATTAATCTATATTATGGAAAATTGATCAGTTGTCTGGGGATACAAGAAAGGAAGAGCAAGAGGCAGAGATTACAGAAGCATACAAGGAAACTTTAGGTTATGATATAGAGAACTTAGTTCTCTCGATTGTGGTAATTGTTCCTCATCAGATTACATGCTTTAAGTATTCACCGCTTATGTCAGTTATCTCAAAACAAAAACTATTTTAAAAGTAAACTAGTCATAATTCAACTAAGGCATGCATGAGTGGAGTGTGTGTTGAGTATGTAATGGATGTTATATGGGAGTATACATACAAAACAAGGACTTAAGAATTTACCAACCCACTTCAACCACCCTAAATTTTTGTAGTTAGGAGGCTTTCTGGCAGTGTAAAGGAGGTTTTTTTGTTTGTTTGTTTGTTTGTTTGTTTGTTTGTTTGTTTTTTACTACAGACACTCTGGGCCTTCAAGAGTTTGAATTCACTATGCTTAGAGCTGTCTCTGAAAAGGTATCTCATGTTCACTTTTCTCCTTTCTTTCTCCAAGTGCAGTGAAGGAAATGACAAGATAGATAGAACTCCTTTCTTTCCTTTTACATAGGTTGACTTTTTTGTCTATTAAATGATTATTTCTTAAGTTACTACTACTTGCCAGATATTGGCAAAATGTGAGTCCAATTGAGGAATATCATCTCAAATATTGTAATATGGGCAATTAAATAAAGAATAGAAACATCTTAAACACCAAATAGTTTAGTATGTTTGGTTGGCCTAAGGATGGTCCCAGGGGTAAAGGAAAGGAATGCTTTCAATTCTCTGACTTCTTACTCCTTTTCCTCTCCATTCCTTAAAACTCTTCCTCCTGCCTTTCTATGTAACACTGATACTTTCCACAGTGTGAGGCATTACCAGCTGCCAGAGGATGAAGTTATTTTTTCAGCTCACTGTAGTAGTTGCTTCTAAGCCTTTAACTGGCAGGCTATGTACTCCTTGAAACCTTATTTCTTGCTCCTTTACCACCAAAGCCATTGGCTCTAGACTGGTTTTAAAACATAAAACTGAACAAGATAATAAATTATCCTGGAGGTTTAGTTGTTATCTGTTTCTAAATAGCAACAAGAACTTTGTTGATGTTCCTTATTAATTCCTTCCTGCTAACTGGAACTGGTTTAATCTAATAAAATACTCATATTCCCAACTAATTGAAATAGCTTTTGATTGAGGATGGTCTTTTGAAAGGCAGATTTCTTGCAGACTTAAGATTGATCAACCATTCCTTAAGCAGGAATTCATGATCATTAGATTCTATTTTTGCTTGTATCTTGAACTGATAAATTAACAAATTAAACTAAATAATTATTCAGCACATGTAATAAATCAAATTATGTAAACAAACAGCTAGAAGAAATAAATTCAGTCAGCTAAGAAAATGTAGGAGGTTTCTGCTTAAAAATAAAATTATTTGGGGTGCCTGGGTGGCTCAGTGGTTGAGCGTCTACCTTTGCCTCAGGGTGTGATCCTGGGGTCCTGGGGTTGAGTCCTACATCAAGCTCCCTGTGGAAGCTTACTTCTCCCTTTGCCTATGTCTCTGCCTCTCTCTCTCTGTCTCTCTCATAAATAAATAAATAAAATCTTTTTAAAAAATCAAATTATTTTTAATACATTGTAGGATGAAATAACTCCCCTCTCCCACTACAGAGTATTTAAAATAGGTGGCTGAGAATGTCATTTTTATAAATTATTTTTTTTCTTTTTAAGTTTTTAAAGACTCTGCTTAGTCCTTTTTTTAAAATAGCATATTGTTCAATTGATGCAGTGCTTTCATTTAGTTGCTGTGGTAACAAAAATCAGGCCTGAATTAAGCCCCTAGGCAGTCAAATTAGTCAAAGTTTTGCAAAAGGAAACTTTCCTTTCTTTATTTTGATTGTTTCTTAGTAAACTGAGGTAAATTTAGCATATCAGTGAGTTCTCAAAACCAGTTTTAAAGTTTAAAGTTTAATGAATATTTAGAAATAAGGTAAAACTTTATTCCGAGAAAAATGAGATTTTACAACTTAAGATGATTTATTAAATTGCTGAAATTGAGAGAAACAATGATGTTTTCATTATATGCTTGCCAGTACAGATTTTATTTGTATGTATTCATTGCAATAGATTGTTATAATGTCTTAATTTTTACAATAGATACTTCTAATGCCTTCTTTGATTGTTCTTCTGTCTTAGAATACAGTAATAAATTCAATAGAACTATGCTAAGTATAACTTTGGTTGCATCTGTCATTTGTAGAATGGAAGACATGGAAGCATTATGGCTCCACAATTCCATGATTATACATATCTAGGTAGACAGGCAATAACTGAAAATTTCACCTATATCTTAAAACCATGTTTTTCTGTAGTTAATGTGACTCCTGTGAATTGAGAATGTTGAGTAGGTGTTTGAATGAGCTCAGTACTCCTAGGTTCCAGATAGTACCTTTATATGCCATTAAAATCTTAATTTTTTTTTTAACAGATTTGAACTTAAAGTTTATTTTGTCTGATATTAATAAAACCACTCCAGTTGCCTTTGCTTACTATTTGCATAGAGTATCCTTTTCCATTCTGTCAGTTCCACACTATGCATGTGTTTGGATCTAATCTGAGTCTCTCAAAAACAGTATGTTGTTGGATCAATTTTTTTTTTTTTTATAAATTAATTTTTATTGGTGTTCAATTTACCAACATACAGAATAACACCCACATGAGAAAATGCTCTGCATCACTTGCCATCAGGGAAATACAAATCAAAACCACAATGAGATACCACCTCACACCAGTGAGAATGGGGAAAATTAACAAGGCAGGAAACAACAAATGTTGGAGAGGATGCGGAGAAAAGGGAACCCTCTTACACTGTTGGTGGGAATGTGAACTGGTGCAGCCACTCTGGAAAACTGTGTGGAGGTTCCTCAAAGAATTAAAAATAGACCTGCCCTACGACCCAGCAATTGCACTGTTAGGGATTTACCCCGAAGATTCAGATGCAATGAAACGCCGGGGCACCTGCACCCCGATGTTTCTAGCAGCCATGTCCACAATAGCCAAACTGTGGAAGGAGCCTCGGTGCCCATCGAAAGATGAATGGATAAAGAAGATGTGGTTTATGTATACAATGGAATATTACTCAGCCATTAGAAACAACAAATACCCACCATTTGCTTCAACGTGGATGGAACTGGAGGGTATTATGCTGAGTGAAGTAAGTCAATCGGAGAAGGACAAACAATGTATGTTCTCACTTATTTGGGGAATATGAAT
The DNA here is from genome assembly GCF_905146905.1 of Nyctereutes procyonoides. Classification (NCBI taxonomy): domain Eukaryota; kingdom Metazoa; phylum Chordata; class Mammalia; order Carnivora; family Canidae; genus Nyctereutes; species Nyctereutes procyonoides. The sequence continues at coordinate 27,621,733 of NW_026575048.1, forward strand.
AATAGTGAAGGGGAATATAAGGGAAGGGAGAAGAAATGTGTGGGAGATATCAGAAAGGGACACAGAACATAAAGAAATCTTAATTTTTTTTAAAAAAATGATTTACTTATTTATTAAAGGTATGTATTTGTTTATTCATGAGAGACACACGGAGAGAGAGAGAGAGGCAGAGACACAGGCAGAGGGAGAAGCAGGCTCCATGCAGGGAGCCCGATGTGGGGCTCCCTCGGGATTCCATCCTGGGATTCCAGGATCACTCCCTGGGCTGAAGGCAGGCGCTAAACTGCTAAGCCACTCAGTGATCCCCTAAATTTTTATTTAAATTCCAGTTAACATACTGTGTAATATTAGTTTCAAGTCTATAATTTAGTAATTAAACTCTCTCTTATAAAACTCGATGCTCATCATAAGAACTATACTCCTTAGTCCCCATCACCAATTTCACCCACTCTCCACCCATCTCCCCTCTGGTGACCATCAGTTTGTTCTCTATAGTTAAGAGTCTGTTTCTTGGTTTGCCTCCTTTTCCCCCTATAATCATTTGTTTTGTTTCTTAAATTCCACATGTAAGTGAAATCTTATGGCATTTGTCTTCCTCTGACATATTTTGCTTAGCATATGCTCTAGCTCTATCCATGTCCTTGCACCTGGCAAGATTTCATTCTTTTGGATGACTGAGTAGTACTACATTATGTGTATATAATATACACATAGATATATATACCACCTCTTCTTTATCCACTCATCAGTCAATGAACACTGGAGCTGTTTCTATAATTTGGCTATTTTAGATAATACTACTATAAACATCTGGGTGCATATCCCTTCAAATTAGTATTTTTGCATTGTTTGGGTAAATACCTAGTAGTGCCATTGCTGTATCATGAGGTAGGTCTATTTTTAACTTTTTGAATAAATTCCACACTGTTTCCAGAGTGACTGCACCAGTTTGCATTCCCACCAACACTGTAAGAGGGTTCCTCTTTCTCCATATTTTGGCCAACACTTGTTGCCTGTTATTTTTTGTGTTGTTTATTTTAGCTACTCTGATAGGTACGAGGTGGTGTCTCACTGTAATTTAGGCTTATATTTCCCTGATGATGAGTAATGTTGAGGATCTTTTTCAAGTGTCTGTTGGCCATCTGTATGTCCTCTTTGGAAAGATTTCTGCTCATGTCTTCTGTCCAATTTTAAAAACTGGCTTTGTTTTTTGGGTGATGAGTGTGATAAGTTCTTTATATATTTTGGAAAATAACCCTTGATCATTTTGTAGTTTGCCTTTTGGTTTTATTGATTGTTTACTTTGCTGTACAGAAGCTTTTTATTTTGATGAAGTCCCAATAATTTATTTTCATTTTGTTTCCCTTGCTTCAGGAGACATACCTAATAAGATGTTGGTATGGTTAATGTCCAAGAGGTTACTGCCTGTGTTCCCCTTTAGGATTTTAGTGGTTTCACGTCTCACATTTAGGTCTTTAATCCATTTTGAAATTATTTTTGTGTATGGTGTAAGAAAGTGGTCCAGATTCTTTTTTTTTTTTTTTTGCATGTTCTTGTCCACTTTTGCCAACATTCGTTGAAGAGACTATCTTTTCCATTGGATAGTCTTTCTGCTTTGTTGAAGATTAGTTGACCCTATAGTTGTGGATTTCTTTCTGAGTTCTCTTATCTGTTCCATTGATATATGTGTCTATTTTTGTGTCAATACCATACTGTGCCAATACCATGATGTTCTAATCGTAACAGCTTTGTAATATAACTTGAAGTCTGGAAATGTGATGCCTCCAGGTTTGTTTTTCTTTTTCAAGGTTGTTTTGACTATTTGGGGTTTTGTGGTTGCATATAAATTTTAGGTTTGCTGTAGCTCTGTGAAAAGTGTTGTTGGTATCTTGACAGTAATTGCATTAAATGTACAGATTGCTTTGGATAGTATAGACATTTTAACCATATTTTTTCTTCCATCCACAAGCATGTGATGTTTTTCCATTTCTTTCTGTGTAATTTCTTCACCAGTTTTTTATAGTTTTCAGAATACAGGTCTTTTACCTCTTTGGTTAGATTTATTCTTAAGTATCCTATGATTTTGGATGCAATGTAAATGGGAGTGATTCCTAATTTTCTCTTTCTGCTGCTTCATTATTGGTGTATAGAAATGGAACAGAATTCTGTATATTGATAATGTATTCTGCAACTTTACTGAATTTGTGTGTCAGTTCTAATAACTTTTTGGTAGAGTCTTTCAGGTTTACTATATAGAAAATTATGTCATCTACAAATAGTGAAAGTTTCACTTCTTCCTTGCCTATTTGAGATGCTTTTTAATATTAACTAATTCTTGATTATTTACTGCCTCATAGGAATCTCCTGCATTATCATGGCACCATAACTTCTCTTCCACGTTACAAATTGTAAACTAAAGAAAGGCATTTATGGTTTCTGCTTATTTGAATACCTCAGAACCCTAGATACAGTGCTTAGGGAATTCTTGCTGTTTTGACTTAATTTAATCTAATGTTTTAATGTTATAGAGAGTGACCTCAATTATACTAGTAAAACACCTTCAAGACTGTAGGAGACTTAAATTTTATGGAGATGCTTTTTATAGAAAAAAATAAGAAGCATTACACTTAGCTTCTGGACATTTATGTGCTTAATAAAGAATGACTAAGATGCTAATGGCAGCAAAATTAAGTCTATGTCACGGGTTAATCAGCAGGAGAACATTGACTACTCTGGTTGTATCCACGACGATATTTTCTAAATCATTCTTGTTATCTGGAGTACTTGCTAATATATGTGTCTTGCTAATATATATTTCTGTACTTGGAAGGAGCTGGTAACCACCAATCCATTGTGAGTTAATATTTTTTGATTCCACATATAAAAGGGATCACTTGGTGTTTGTCTTTCTCTGACTTATGTCACTTAGCATAATGACCTCAATTTCTATATACATGTTGTAAATGATAGATTTCCTTCCTTTTATTAATGAATAATAAGTATTCATTAATATATTAATGGATAATATTCATATATATATATACATATATATATATATATATATTTCATAGGTTCATTTAGGTCTGTACTGTTATTCAAATCTGTTGGTTCTTCCTTTAGTCCCTGTCTGGAATATCTATCCATTATTAAGAGTGGGGTTTTAAAGTTACCAGCTGTTAATGTCTTGTTTATTTCTCCTTTTAGTCCTGTAGTATTTGCTTTATATATTTGGCCACTACAATGTTGGGTGCATAATTATTTTTAAGTGTTATATTGTCTCGATAAATTTACCCCTCTGTCATTATGTGATGATCGTATTTGTCTCTTGATCTTTTTTAACTTAAAGTCTACTTTATCTTAGTTACCCTGTTTTCCTTTGATTATCATTTGTTTGAAATATCTCACTCTTTCGTTCTCAGACTGTATCCTTCAAACTTAAGTGAGACTCTCATAGGCAGCATATAGTTGAATCTTTGTTGTTACTCCATTCAGTCATTCTATGTCTTTTGATCAGACAATTTAATTCATTCATGTTTAAAGTAATTATTGATAGTTAAGGAGTTACAGTTGTTAATTGTTTTCTGTTTTTTTTGTTTCTGGCATCTTTTTTTGCTGTCTTCTTTTATGATTTGATGACTTCTTGCAAAATGTGTTTTGACATCTCTACCATAATCTTTAGTGTAATGATTATAGGTTTTGCCTTTGTGGTTACCATGAAGCTTAGATAAACTCTTTAACAACCTTTTTCATTAAAATGAAAAAAACAAAAACAAAATTAAAGTCTTTATAGTTATGGACCTAGGCATTCTTATCTTTACAGATGTCAATTGCTCTGGTCACAAGATGTGCTTCATGGTAATTGGTCATATGACCCTGTACGATAGACCTGGCTAAGCCTATAGTCTCCATTTCATGTTTAATATAAGGACAAAGGTGATGATCTCAGCAGATAAAGAATAATCATTTCTTGGCCAAAGGTCTATGACTCAATTTTACTTTAGCACCAAAACAGAAGGAAATTTGGTAATTATTTAAAATTCACTGGGGAATAATATTGTGATCCACATTATAGTACTAGGAGGAGATGGAGAAAGGACTGCCATTTGTATCTTAGGTTAATAAATACATTTAACCTGATATCTAAGTTTAAATGAAGTTAAAATTGTTTATTTGTTGCTAGTATTACATAGTCACTGAGTTCGGTATTTTCTGTGAAAATAATGCCAAGTTCCATTTTATCATTGAAGAAAAAAATGTGAACTCTAAAAATTTATACTTTAAAATGTTCTACTCTGGGAAATGAACTAGGGGTGGTGGAGGGGGAGGAGGGTGGGGGGTGGGGGTGAATGGGTGACGGGCACTGAGGGGTACACTTGACGGGATGAGCACTGGGTGTTATTCTGTATGTTGGTAAATCGAACACCAATAAAAATTAATTTATAAATAAAAAAAAAAAAAAAAAAAAAAAAAAAAAAAATAAAATGTTCTACTCTCAGAATCATCATTTATCACATGACCAGTCAGGCAAAATGAAGATAAATGTAAAAAGAAATATCTCAACCTATCTCAAATAAGTATTTACCTTAAGTTTAATGAGCTAGTTGCTATATATTTAATGAGTTAACTGGTGCATATTAATTAAATCTCGATTGTTTGTTTAAAATCTCTTTTGGAGGATTTCATGCCATCTGGTTAACTTACTTTAAATGACAAAAGCAATAAGTACTTAATTGCATTCCTATTAATGTACTCTTGTTTCTAAACATGTGAGACTTTTAATGAGCATTTTACAAGGTTTACTGAAAGAACATTGTATAGATAAGAATGAATGTTTTGTTAACTTCTTTGCTGCTAAGAGTAGGTGTAAAATAGTGCAAAAAATGTCATTAAGTAGCATTTAGATTATTTGAAAATAAATTATCACACTCTAGAATTTCTAAAAATGTCTTCCTACAGTGATTTTTAAGTTTCCTGCAGTGTATCCCCGATGTTAGATTTCACTTTCTCTGTTTTTACACCCCAGAAAAGAAATTTTGTGAACAGAAACATACACAATTGTTTAACCTTAGTGTGACACTGAATACAGAAGCTTAAAGATTCTGGTTTTGATTACTCTCCAAGTGTGAATTATGTGAAAATGTAGAGAGTTATGGATATACATTAGTGAAAAAAAAGGGGCATTTTGAAGAAAATATCTGACCACAATTTACAAATAAACTAAATTGTGAAAGCTGTTTTCAAATTGTTTAAAACTTGGAAAACATTTTAACTTACCATTGAAGTCATAATCAGCAGATTTGCTTCCTTGGCATCTGAAAATAGATTTCACCTGTACTATATTAGAGACAGAGTTTAAACCAATGCTTTTCAGATTACAGGTCTGACTTCACTACTGAGTTTTGAATTAATAAAATAGGTAATTGCCATTTATTTCCTAAATAAAAACAATTGAAAATAAAAAAAATTCTATTTTTTGAGGATAAGAAAGCATTTGTGACATTTTTGTTTTATTTTTATAACTGTGTCTGTAATATGTGTCTGTGTGTTTAACATTTTGTCTATAGTGAGTTGTGAAATCAAATGTGCTTTACTGTGAATTACTGCCAAAAATTTTGAAAATCACTGGTTTAAGTATTCTATAAAAGCCAATGACAATCTCTGTTTAAATTCTGTCTCTGGCACAGTTAAAAAAATTGGTATCTATCAAACTATTTCTAAATTTTTGGGTCTATGGCTTTGCTAGATAAGGAACATGTACTGTATTTGGGGTTGTATCACAAAAGAAACTCCAAAGTTAATTCTGTATATTCTGTATATGTATTTCTGCAAATAGTTTCATTTTACTCTGTAATGATTAAGCATTAAAGGTAAGTAAATAGACATAATAAATTTTTATTATATTTTTTGGTATCAACCTAAACCAAAAATTTCCAGGGTTAGGTGATGCTTATGGGAATGAAGCTTGTTTAGGTCATTCTTTGTCACTTTAGGGGCTCAGATATGTAACGCCTCTATTCCTCCTTAAGGGGTGAATAGATCAATGGCCATCCTGCTAATGGTCACATCTGTACATTTCTTCCAGTACTTGGAGTTAAGATTATTTTCTGCCTGTTTTGCCTAAGAACGCCATGTTTTCTAGTTTGGCTAAACATTATACTAATAAGGCTAGACCTTAGGAAAAATAAATTGTAAGCAGGCATTTAAGCGGCCACCAGCTGAATGGTGTCATGTACCCTCCACTACAGAGAGACTTGGGTCACTTAGGTTTTACAGAAGAGAAAACAACTCTTACGAATCTTTTTTCTGTCCACCTAAGATAGAACTATGGATAATAATTGCAACTTAAGACAATATGAAGCTGAGAGAGTTCAATACAGAAAAAAAAGTACAGTTTTGACCTAGATTAGTTACAAGGTTTGGTGGGGGAATGTAAAAACATATAAGATATTCTGTAGGAAAATCTCTTACATTTTTCTTCCTTGCCATTATCTGAGTTACACTTAGAAACTAAGAGTCTTGGGGATCACTGGGTGGCTCAGTTGTTTGGTGGCTGCCTTCTGCCTAGGATGATCCTAGAGTCCCAGGATCGAGTCCCACATCAGGCTTCCTGCATGGAGCCTGCTTCTCCCCTGCTTGTGTCTCTGCCTATCTCTCTCTCTCTCTCTCTCTCTCTCTCTCTCTCTCTCTGTCTCTCATGAATAAATAAATAAAACCTAAAAAAAAAAGAAAAGAAAAAAAGAAACTAAGAGTCTTGAAGAAATTAGGGGGAAGGAAAGATGGAAGGGTAAAATCAAGTCATAAGTAGTTATAGGAAGAGACCAAACTAGTAGGATACTCTGGCCAGAGATGAACAGGAGCCATCTTGTTATTTATTTTGTTCCTAGACCAAGTCCAACCTTTACCACTGAGCATTTTTAATAACAAGCAATGGAATCCAATTCCAGTCAATTCAACAGAAAATGACACAGGGCTTCCTGGTTGTTAGAAGGGCTGTAGATACAGGATTAAACTTAAACTTTGAAAAAGAATCCCAGAAACTATGCCTGGAAACTGATGTATATGCCTGGAAACTGATGTAATAAGGAAACCACAATTGATATGGCCATTTACATTGCTATCCAAAATTGGACTGCATTCTAGCTGCTTCTTTGGCCGGCACTAATAACACTTTACAGCAGGGACTGCACCTGTCAACCAACACTGTACCCAAACTGGACAGCTCAGACACAAACCTTCTAGATACAGCCTGTTTCCTTGGCTTGAGCACTCGTCTGCACCAATGCCTTCTTTGCATGTGCCTGTGGTTGGGATTGTGGAGCTGTCACTTGGCTTGTATTTGGATGTAAAGGAAGCTGGGAAAGAGTTTCCTGGGTTGTGTTTTAAGGCTGAGCTTTATTAATCTGAAATTCCCCCATCAGAGCAAGTATTATCTGCTAGTAAGCCTAATAAGCAAGCGTAACATGCTAGTAAGCCTGAAAATATTACTCAGTATAAAGGACCTTTGCAGGAGCTGTTTCTTCCTTTTGGAAACCTTTCCTTCAAGATCTTTTAGATGGCTGTCTTTGAAAATCAAGACTGGAGTTCAACTTCACTCCATCACAAAGGCTTTCTTAACCCACTCTAAGTCACTCTTCTGATCCTTCATTATCCTCTATTACCTGAACTATCATTCATATTCATAAAAAATCACCAGTATTTGAAAAGTTTAAACTCTTCCTTCTTTCCCTCTCACTCCATCTGCCTTCCTTTCTATTGTCCGTATGTCTTCAGAAGAAACAGTGCAAAAGCCGGATTCTGCCAGTTAAAAAATTGTTGTCATCATCCAGAGCAGAGCTTGGCACATGACAATGGCACAGTAATGACAGTGGCACAGTAGATATTTGTTGGCAGAGTTTTTGAAGAGTGAGGAGTAATAGGAAAGCATTGGGCATCTAAAAGATTCCAGATAAATTTCCAGAGGGTTGGGGTCTCTGGAGTAGAGGAGGAATATTAATGATATAAATGGTGAGGACGTAAAAACATCCTCTGTCCTACCCTACAGCCTCCATGGTCTCCAGACACACTCACCGTGGTGTGATTCTCTGAGGATCTGCCACTCAGGATTGGTTCTCATGGAGTGACAATCCCAGAGAAGTTCAGAGAGAGCTGTGACCTCATTCTTAGATCCTACCTGATGATTTTTTTCATTCACTATTGATTTAATAATTAAAAAATAATTATTATGGCAGCACTGTGCTTGCACAATGATGTTTTTATTCTATTTATGTCCTCAGTCCTACAGATTTTTGTTTTGAGCCCCTATGTTGCTGATTATTTTCTGATCATATTCTTTATATTAATGTTTTTGTTGATATTGGCTAAGTTCTTCAGTATGAGAGCAAAATGATATAGTGGGTAAACACAAGGTCTCTAAAGCTAGCCTGAGTTCAAATCCTAATTCTTTCATTTATTCTCTGCATAAGTTGTTTAAACTATTCTACTACTTACCTCACTTATAAAATAAAGGTGAAATGAATAGTCATTAATATTAAGTGAATTAATATATGTAAGCAGTTAGAATGTTGGCAAGTACCTAGCTGTATGGAAGCATTTGATATCATTATTACTTGGAATGACTTTCTGATCATTTTCTGATTTTTCTGGCCTCAGCTTTACTTTCTGAACACTTAAATGACCATATTATGACCAGCTTTCTCTATCTTGGCATCATTTCTGGTTCCTTTTATTGAACCTTTCCCTTGATCCAGCACATTGGCATGAGAAAAGGCCAGGAAAAGATTAGAAGGTTGATGTAGGAACAGATGGAGAAGGACAATCTTTTTTGAAGGACATCAAGAACAATCTTTTCCTACTTCACAATTGGATCCAGTCCTGGCCGATTATTTTCTCTATCTTCTAAGAGACAAAATAAAAAGAGTTCACCAGACATCTCCAGCAGGACACAGTGATTATTTTATTCTTTTAAGCAAAAGGAACTTCTGAGGCAAAGAGAAGGTGGAATGATTAAACCACAATATAAAGCTCCCTTTTCATTTACCAAACACAAAAGATTCAAACCATCAAAACTTCATTGCTCAGATCTACAGCCAGCAGCCCTGAAGTCATTTCCACTGTATCCTCCCATCTGTTACAGAGAGCCATAGTTGTAGTTATGAGCAAATAGAATTGGTTTGTTAAAAGGGTGGTGCACAGAGTATGTGTATATATACACATAATCTAGATATGTGTATATATATATGTTTGATCATATGTGCTTGAGACTATGCCTGTGCTTACTTCCCATGCATGCAAGTGGTTTAGTAAGAAATATAAGCATATATTATAAGTGGATCCTGCTATAGCAACCTTATTTTCAGTTAGATAACCAAAGAGGAAGACGGGACTCAGAACTCAAATGGGTGATCCATTTGAAAATACTTAACTACTCCTGACTATTCATATTAATTTTAATACATAGTAACTTCTATAAGTTTTAAAATCAGGATGTCTTGTTGGAAGTAACTTCTAACTTTTCCCTTATTTGAAACATAGGTTAAGACTTCATTTCATTTCATATGGCACAAAAAGTCTGTTTACTAAAATCTTTACATTTTATATAGAAAATGTGAATATTAAAAAATGTGAATATTTATGTGTTTGGCCCTACTGACCTTGTGTTGAATCGTAAGTATTGAATTACAAGTTATGGTTATATGATAGGTACTCATCTTTTATTGCTGCTTGGATATTTACAACTATTTAGTAGTAACTTACTACTAGAGAGCTCTAACTCTAACATGAATAACAACAGCAGAATATAGCCTATTTATTTTCCCATCATCTTTTTCAAGGTAGCCTCCCACAAATTTAGAAAAATGTCTACCTTGCTTAGCACATTACTTCAGTGACATGAAGGTACCCTGGAATTGCAATGAAATAACCGGAAAATCCTTTGAGTGCATTTGAAGTAGACATTTTTCAAAATAGTTTCTAATATAAATCTACTTTTTCTTCTCATGAAGAGGTGAAGGTGAGCAGAGTACCAATAAAGACTTCAGAGACTCACAAGCACTGTGTGCATAATGTTTTTCCTTTGTTCTAGAACAGAATGTTTCAGCCTGACAACAAAGATGAGGGCGTCTGTCAAAGATCTATTGATAGCTACAACAAATCACTACCTGTAATTTTCCCTTTGGTGAACTGATGCAAAAAGATAAGTAGTCACTACTTGGAACCCGATCATTTAAAAATAAGACATTGTTTGAAGATAACACAAGCAGAAGAACAGACAATATAAAACATACTTAAGCTTCATAGTTGTTAATATGCACAATTACATCTTCTGGGGAAACATGAATATGCCTCACATGATAATGCTAAAATGAATGAACACTGTGAAAGTCAATGAGAAAGAGGCTGATAGGAAAACTCAGCTGGAGATCTACCCCCAGGAAGTAGTTTAAAATATTGGCCATTTGGTACCATCTGTTGAATTCCATACACTCAAAACAATGCTATTCAGAACTCAATTTTTGTGAGCCAGGAATGAAGGATGTGTCTTACAGGGATCATTTAACAGAATTCATTGAACAGAAGGAAGACCATCAGAGAGACAGTGAAATCTCTCCTGACCACTCCACACCACATTAATCTGAAATGGACTGAGAAAATGTAAGCATTAATTCATTCCTGCACACACATGATCCTCAAATTTACTAAGTGGAGAGGTCCATCACATTGTATGGAATAAGGAGGCAGGAGAAAATGGTATGTATAGATCGTTTGTTCAGGGACATATACAAGTCCTTATGGGGCTTGTAATGCCACTATGGCAGTGAGAGAAATCCTATTATTTTGGACTATATTAAATTTAGCATCTAGATTGTTTTTAATAATGGTAATCATCACCATTAATCACCCTCTTTCTTTAACTTACCACTACTCTTTTTATGTAATGAAATAGCCAGTGATTGATTACAAAGCAAACTCAGCAAACAAAATGTAAGAGTCAACACTTTTTTTTTTTTTAATTTGAAGTTGCCTACTTTCTATTGAAGCATTTCACATATTTTTGTTGGTGGTGTTGCTTCCCTATTTACTATGGAAGTATATATAATGAAACTGGTAGTCAAACACATATAGTAAGTTCAGTACCTTGCACAGTGTGTGGCACATGGTAAATATTCAATAAAGATTTGGTCACAGAAAAAGCGAGTATCATATACTCAACCATTCTCTTGATATGCAAATGGAGAGGGTTATAAAGTAAAAATATTACTTATTTTTAGGGGAAATAATGGGAATATGATGTTGTTATCCACATATATTTGCCCAAAGGAGGTTAAATATTATATTAATGCTTTTGACTTTTTAAAGAAACCATAAACTGAAAATTAACTTACATTGTCTAAGAAATTTACTTCTAATAATATTGTATGACTATTTATAATCAGGATTAGCAAAAATTATATGTTAAAACATTAGTCGATATTGAGTGCATGATCATTGTCCTCTGTTTTCCCAACTATTAGTATGTAAAACTTGGAATAAGCTAAATTGCTAAATAAATCTCACAATATTGAAATGAAAACTATTTACAAAATACTTTTCTACCTAGAGAATATAACTATCTGAGTTATACACATACAACAATGTCTCTCATTCCAATGTTGTTTATATGACCAATGGAGAATTCTAAGTCACTAAGAAAAAGAAATCATGAAAGATTGTCGTTCTTTCTTCAAAAGGTGAATTTCAAACCTTTTTTTGACATTTTTATTTGTTTATTTTTAATTTTTTTGGAGTTCAATTTGCCAACATTTAGCATAACACCCAGTGCTTATCCTGCCACATGCCCCCCTCATTGCCCATCACCCAGTCACCCCCAACTCCCTGCCCACCTCCCCTTCCACTGCCCCTTGTTCATTTCCCAGACTTAGGTGTCTCTCATGTTTTGTCACCCTCACTGATATTTTCACTCATTTTCTCTCCTTTCCCTTTATTCCCTTTCACTAATTTTTATATTCCCCAAATGCATGAGACCATATTAATGTTTGTCCTTTTCCAATTGACTTATTTCACTCAGCATAATACCCTCCAGTTCCATCCACGTCAAAACAAATGGTATTTGTCATTTCTAACGGCTGAGTAATATTCCATTGTATACATATGCCACATCTTCTTTATCCATTCATCTTTTGATGGATACCGAGGCTCCTTCCACGGTTTGGCTATTGTGATTTGATCATTTAATGGTTTTCAAAAATAGGTGAAAAATATATTATGACATTGATGATACCAAGAATATATATAAACATGTATGTGTGTCTTATATAAATATCTACCTATGACTTGCTTAGCCAGTGATTTCTCTCATTTTGAGGTGTCTAAAATTTAGCATAATCAAGAATATAAAGTGTAATTTAACACAAGCAGCAGCAGTTTTATTAAAATCCTAACTTCAGGGGTGCTTGGGTGGCTCAGTTGATCATGCACCATGACCTTGACTTTGGTTCAAGACATGATCTCAGGGGACTGGGATAGAGCCCTGCATCCAGCTCCCTACTGAGCAGGGAGTCTGCTTGTCTTTCTGCCCTTCCCCCTGTTTGCAAACACAAATGCTCTCTCTCTTGCTCTCAAAAAAATGAATAAAAACTAAGAAAATAGAATAAAATAAAATCATATCTACATACATGATGTTGAAATAGAGGATAGAACAGCTTCCCTAAAGAGAACAAGGATAGAAGTAAAGGATAATACTTTAAGCTCTGAAAAATACTCATTGTTGAGTAAGAAAAAAATGAGCAACTGAGCTATTGGACTGAGCTGGCAAGAAAGTTGTTTCTTCATGGAAGAAAGCAGCCATGCATTGAATTGGCATTAACCAATGCATCATTGTCTAGCAGTAGCCAAATTTAAAAGTTATCTATAAGTGCTAACTAGTGATAAGATACTCAATTGAATGTTTGATAGAATCATAATTTCTTATTTTTTAAAATATTTTATTTATTTATTCATGAGAGACAGGCAGAAACACAGGCAGAGGGAGGAGCAGACTCCATGCAGGGAGCCCGATGTGGGACTCAATCCTGGGACTCCAGGATCATGCCCTAGGCCAAAGGCAGGTGCTTAACCACTAGACACCCAGATATCCACAGAATTATAATTTCTAAAGTAAATTCCAAAGATGTCACCTGGGTTAAATACATATGATTGAAATAATCTCATAATGAAGATGATGTACAAAAACAAATTATTCAAGAAAGAGTCAACTAGTAATAATGGAGTTAATATGAAAGAATGAAATCCTATCTCTAGGGATATTTACAGTTCAAAAATTATATGATAAAAGGCAACTTTCTTCTTTTAACCACTGGAATTCTTCTTCAAGGCAAAGATTAGAGAAATAAATAAAAAGCAAGTGTTGACCTATTCTTTGAATTAACCAATCTTTTTCTTGTTCTAATTTTATATTTTCAAATGCAATATTTTATTTTGCAATGAGGCCAAATAATGTCTAATTGAGCTATCAGAGTGTTCATAACAGATCATTTAATGGATCAATTATAATTTTTGAAAATTAATTTTCCCATTTACTGTTGGGCATTTCTTTATGTTTCACCCTCTTTTTTTCTAAAATCTATTATTGTGTTAATTTACTACTTCCTATGACTCTAAGATTAACATTCACATTTTAACAACATAGAAATTGAGCTTTTAAAAGGTTAAGAAACTTCATCAATGTCACAAAAATAGTAAGTGGTGAAATTAAATCTTATGATCATCTGCAATTATGCTCTCTCCTGTCTATATTGCCTTCCTATGCTTTCTGTTCTTCCTAAAAAGTGGTGTGTTTTCAAATAAGCAGGATGATAGTAATCAGCTGGTATATGACTAAGAATCATGTCCTGTTTTCATGTTTAGTTACTAGACTTAGTTTTGACTTCATTCTATGTCTTTCTCCCCTCCTCTAACCTGGAAGCAAGTCAACTGTATTTTCTACAGGAAATAGAAGCGAATCTGAAAGCAATAAAGAGGACAAAATTGCAATATAGGAGAAAAATAATGATAGCAGGCTTTCCAGACTGAGTAGAAGCATAGCAGAGAAAGAATGCTGGGAATTTATTTTCTGAACTTTCAAGAATCTTAAATACTTAATAAGAGAAGCCATTTAATAGTGAAAAGACACATAATCTTCACTATATAATTAAAGTAACAAAAACAGTTTTGAAAAATGAAACAACAAATAACAGGCTTGTCATGCACTATGGAGTTCTCATTCTGGTTGGAAAAACAAACTTTGAAAAATAATTGCAAAGGTGAGACTATTTACATATAATGAGGGCAACTAACAAGTCCAAACAGTAAGCCTTCTTTGAGTAAGTAATGTTGGAGACCTCAATAATGGATATCACTTAGCTCTTGTACAAGGACTCCAAGAAGAAATAAAATAGGACACTTGAAGCAAGATAGTGGCACATTCAAGAAACTCAAAGAAACTAAAGCTTACCTAGAGCATAAGGAAAAACAATCACTCATAATAAAAGCAGCATTTACATTTTTAAAGGTATAAACATAACACTCTTAACATAGTAAATAAGTTTAAGAGGCTGCTAATTCAACATGCCAAAATAATGTATAAGTGCAATTAATTCAAGAAAATTTCATAATACTTCATTCTTTAACAAGAATATAATCAGATAGTTAAGCTGAAATTTCTTTCTCTACTATTGATTTGACATTGGTTTATAAGTTCTAAGAGTAATGGTTTTTATAGAAAGCATCTTTTTTAAAGTGTGAAAAATGATTAAGTATATTAAATTTCATAATTTGAAAAAATCAAGTACATGAAAGTATGCAAAATATTTATTTATAAGATTATTGATAATAGGATCCTATTGGTTTATATCTCTCAACACTTCTTGAAAACCAATTCAATCTTTAAAGCACAGACTTGGAAATTTCTGGCCTTAAGAATGAAAGACACAGATGTTTCCATCACTTTTTAGAAGGTAAGCATAAAGTAGGAGGGTCATTCTAGAGAGAAATTTCTTTCTAATATATAGTTCAAGGTTCCTTTTTCTTACTTTCCTCATAATAATTTTAGTTTGCTCTCTGAATAGAAGGGGAATACATTCACATTTCTTCCCACTTCTGTATTCTATTGTCACATGTCTCCTCTAAGTCAATGTTAATTATGTAATAACTTTCTCTGGAACTAGAAACTCAGGAAGAAATGTGTGAATACCATGTTTTTTATGTTATCACTTTTATTTCAATCCATATTCACCCTTGGCTTTTTATAACTACACTAACAGACCATATTCAAGACTGTAGTTAACAGCAAATATAGTCCTCGTCTTCATAAATGACATGTCTCTAGATGACTCAGAAGACTGTAGGACATGTGGTTGATTGAACAAAATGAAGAGAAATTTGCCTCCATTTGAATGGCCTATAATGTGTTACTATAGAGTGTATTATCCAAAGAAATGAACTTTTAAGAATGTAAGAGGTGATAATAATTATTTCAGGCAACTGTTGTAGACTGGAATTAAACCAGGCAAGCTGGATACATAGTCATCTTGATCATAACAAATAAAAGAATGAAAACCCAAACTGCCACATACATGTTTGAGACTATATTATTATCATGTCAGTAATGATTAGCTTCCATATTGTGGAGCCCCGCTCCCCCTCCGCCCCACCAGTTCCTGATCTTAAGAGCAATCCCTCTTAGGTAGGAACCACTGTAGTTTAAATATCACTGTGAATGAAATGAGTGGATTGGTCTAGTACATAATATATGATTCCTCAATTAGTGGTATTTATAAATAAATTGAGACAGTTTGCTCGTTTGCAATGTTTATAGCGAGACTAAGATGTGGGCATATCTGTAACAAATTAGAAATTCAAAATAGAATATAAAAAATAGAATGATTCTTGGAAAACTTCTAAAAAACATTTTAGATCTAAATTCTTATTTGAAGACAGAGGTGTAGACCCTCCCATTGAAGAAACATAATTGAAGGCAATTAGAATTAAGGATACCTTAAGGTTCAAAACAAGTTAAAGCCTTGAAATTAATCTCTAAGAGAGTCTCAGAGTCTTAAGGTGGAATCAAATTTACAATGATCAGCCTTTAAAGAGAAATATTCTAAACAAAGAGAAAATATGTTTTGGAAGACAAAAAGACAGACTAAGCTTACCAAGTGAAGATTAAAAGTACAGGAAAACCGAGTTGACAAAGATAGGAAGAGCTTTGAAGGACTATGGTATAACACATAGCTTCCAAGTACGTAAAACAGAGCCAAAGGGATAAAAATCTAATGGCATTCAGTTTTAGCTCCTAATATGGTTTATAGATTAACTGTTAGGTTCACCAAGTGTTATGTAAAATCCTTGTAATAATGAGGGATTTGTCCCCTTTTTTATGTTAGGTTGAGATCTCTTCTTGTGACAACCCTACCTATTTTATAGCTTCATTTTCTCAAAGGAGAGTGATATTGTTTCATTGAAGCTGCTGGAATTCTTTTGAGCTTTACAATGAGGCACAATCTAGCACAATCTAACTTCTGAAAACCAGTAAACACTATCTATCCCACTGTCAATAAACAAACCCCTGACACTATTCAATCAGGTACCTCTGATTATAAATTGAACATCTATAGCGCCCCAAATGACTTGCTTTCAGAGTATAGATCACAAGCCACTAGTTCAATACCATTCAGAAACTCACAATATTTTAGAGCTGAAAGGGAATTTAGAGCTCATTTTTGGATATATTTATGTCCTATGTTCCCAGGCTTGTAATGTTAAAGCTAGATGATTTTAAAGTATATAATATTTAAGATATTATAATATTGGACAGACAATAATTAAAAGTAGGATTATGTTCTAATTAATTAGAGTGGAAGATAACAATAATAATGACATTTACCTATTGAGTACTTTCTAGTGCCAGGCATAATGTTAAACTTTATACGCATATTCTCATTCGCTTCTCAGACCATCTCCCACCCACCACTGCAATAAATATTTACATGCACACAGTGTGGCTGTCACAAATTAGCATTCAATATAAATTCAGTGAATGAATAAATGAGTGACTAATCCTACAAGTACATGCTATTTGATTCTTAATTATAAACAAGAAAGTTGAGGATCCAAAAGATTAAGTACCTGGAATAAGGAGTGAATACTAGAACCCAAGTAGTTTAAGTTCAGAACAGTACTATATTGTTCATTATAATATATATATAACATACTGCAAGGAGCAGTGATATATATAAACATAATATATAAAATATGTGTATTATACAAGTATATATTCATGTAATATATATACATGTATATATACACATGTATGAATACATATGAATGTATATCTATATACATATATAAATATGTAAAAAAGTCTACAATAAACAGAATTTGAGCTATGGAAACATTTCCATATGATCCATTTGAATATTGACATATGTGGATGACAAGAAACAGTATTTAGATGAGGGAGAATAACAACATTAATATCCCGGATTATAATAAAAAACAATAGTTATACCCATATCAGAATTAGATATGTGTCAGAGCCATATCTGCAAGTATAAAATGGAAGATTGTGAAGATTACTGGAGATAATGTCAAGTCATTTAACACAAAGCCTTACTTGTACACTATAGACAATTGATAAATATCATTTTTCCCTTTCTTCTAGTAAAAGTAAAACTATACTGATGGTATGGATTTAATATCCAGGTAAGTTATTTTTGCTGAATTTTATGTAATGAAATTTTAACATGTTAATACTTTACATGCTGAAATTTATATAATCCTGAAATATTTGCAAAATATTCTTTGATTTGTTACTGGAATTTTTATTGTTGTTACTGGCATTTTAAACCAGAGTTCAATAACCCATGATCCTATTATAGGAATAATTTCAGATGCATCCCATAAATGCTCCAAAAGAAGTATTGCTGCAGGTTTTGATCTACCCATAGAATAGTTTTTAATATACGTAGGAAGACATTTGCTTTTAATGAGAAATCTAGGGCATGATACATCTTGTCAGTGAACTAATAGAGCTAGTATTCTATAATGAAAAGACAAAATACAGGCACAACACACACGCACTAAAGAAAATGGGAGTAGAAGGAGAACAAGGAAAAGGAAGAGGGTAAAGGAAGAGAAAGAAGATCATTAAAAATGGGAACAATTATAAGGCATCACTATTAGTTTTTGCATAAATAAACATTCAAATAATGGACCAATCATAGGCTGAATATACCAGGAAAGTCTCAATGAAAGGGGTGAACTTAATTTGGGCCTTGGGGAACAACATCCTAAAAGGTCCCCAAGTCACCTCTCCCCACCAACTTACCTAGATAACTTTCAAATCATCCTGAAAAACCTACGAATTCGGCCTGAGATTTGAAGAGAAAACAGCTGGAACGCTACAGAGAGAAGGGTTTTTGATTCTAACAAGGTAGGAAGGCAGAAAAAAAATTAAAAAAAGGAATCAAGTGGGAGAGGGGCCCCGAGAGGAGCCGGGCAATGGGGGTGGGAGGGATGGGGGTGGAAAAAGCCTCCCGGGACAGGAAAGCTGAGTCCTCGAGAAGCAGGAACTTTACAAGTCTTCCCGGACAGAAAGGCACTAGCAGGGAACTCGGGCAGGATCCCAGGAGGGGCAGTGGAGCCCCCAGGTTCCCGGGGTCACTAACGGAGAAATGCGCCCCGGGGGACAGTGGGCCACACACCATGGGTCGAGCGTGGTCAAGGGCTGGAGCAAATGCCGGATGGGGCCCAGGAGCAGCTCAGTGGTGGCTCCGTGGGGAGGGGGCTGCATGGCCCTGGGAGCTGATTCCAGAGGCACAGGCCCTGGAGCCCGGGGCACTGGGGGACACAGCCCAGGATCCTGTGCTCCCCCCGGGACAGGTGGAGGCTGGGAGGGCACAGGACAGCGAGGACACTCCTACCGCCAGGCGTCCCCGAGCTGTGCAGATCAGCGCCCCGTCCCGGAGCATCCAGCCCCCTGCGGACTGGGAGACAGCGGATGGTTACGGCGGGAGCTGACTCCAGGGCTGGAGAGCTGGCCACCGCCAGTGTGGTTGTTCCTCCTGGTGTCACACTGTGCATGGATGGAGCAGAGCCACCAGGGAGCAGGGGCCTCACGGGATGAACAGCTCCCACTGAGCCATGCACCTGGCAGGGGGCGGGGTAGCTGCCCCAGGTGCACACACCTGAGAATCAGCACAGCAGGCCCCTCCCCCAGAAGACCAGCTGGAAGGACAGGGGGGAGCAATTTCTTGACCAAGCAGCGCTGGAGAGCTCCAGGGGAAGTCGACAGATTTACAGTATATAGAACCAAAGTATACACCTCCTTGTTTCTCTTTTTTTTTCTTCCATCTTCGAGTACAAATTGTTTTTAGCCACTCTGCACTGAGCAAAATGACTAGAAAGAAGAAATCACCACAAAATAAAGAATCAGAAACAGACCTTTCTCCCACAGAGTTACAGAATTTGGATTACAATTCGAAGTCAGAAAGCCAATTCAGAAGCACAATTATACGGTACTGGTGGCTCTGGAAAAAATCATAAAGGAATCAAGAGACTTAATGACTGCAGAATTTAGATCTAATCAGGCCGAAATTAAAAATCAATTAAATGAGATGCAATCCAAACTGGAGGTCCTAACGACAAGGGTTAATGAGGTAGAAGAATGAGTGAGTGACATAGAACACAAGTTGATGGCAAGGAAGGAACCTGAGGAAAAAAAAAAAAAGAGAAAAACAATTAAAAGACCATGAGGTAAAGTTAGGGAAATCAATGACAGCCTCAGAAGGAAAAATCAACATATAATTGGGGTTCCAGAGGGCACCTAAAAGGACAGAGAACGAGAAAGTATATTTGAACAAATCATAGCTGAGAACTTTTATAATTTGGGGAGGGAAACAGGCATTCAGATCCAGGAGATAGAGAGGCCTGCCCCCTAAAATCAATAAAAACCATTCAACACCCCGATATTTAATAGCGAAACTTGAAAATTCTGAAGATAAAGAGATAAAGAGAAAATCCTTAAAGCAGCAGAAGACCAGAGATCACTAACTTATATGGGAAGAACCATTAGATTAACAGCAGACCTCTCCACAGAGACCTGGCAATCCAAAATGGGCTGGCAGGATATATTCAGGGCCCTAAATGAGAAGAACATGCAGCCAAGAATACTCTAACCAGCAAGGCTCTCATTCAGAATACAAGGAGACATAAAGAGCTTGCAAGATAGGGAGAATATATGAAAGAAAAAAATCAGCTCTGCAAGAAGTATTAAGAGGTACTCTGTAAGAGACAGAGGAAGTCCAAAGAAGCAATGCACAAAACAGGGACTGAACAGGTATTATGAGGACACTGAATTCAGATCTTTGAATAGTAACTCTGAACATGAATGGGCTTAATGATCCCATCAAAAGACACAGGGTTTAAGACTGGATAAAAAAATAAGACCCATCTATTTTCTGTCTACAAGAGACTCATTTTTGACCTAAGGACACCTACAGCCTGAAAATAAGAGGTTGGAGAAAAATTTACCATCCAAATGGTCATGAAAAAAAAGCAGGGGTAGCCATCCTCATATCAGATAAACTAGAGTTTACCCCAAAGACTGTAGTAAGAGATGAAGAGGGACACTATATCATACTTAAAGGATCTATCCAACAAGAGGACCTAACAATCATGAATATTTATGCACCTTATGTGGGAGGTACCAAGTATATCAATCAATTAATAACCAAAGTTAAGACATACTTAATAATACACCTATACTGGGAGACTTCAACATGGCACTTTCTGTAAATGACATATTCTAAGCACACCATCTTCAAAGAAACAAGAGCTTTAATGATACACTGGACCAGATGGATTTCACAGATATTTATAGAACTTTACATTCAAACGCAACTGAATACACATTATTCTCAAGTGCACATGGAACTTTCCCCAGAATAGACCACATACTGGGTCACAAATCAGGTCTTAACTGATACCAAAAGATTGGGATTGTCCTCTGCATATTTTAAGACAATAATACTTTGAAACTTGAACTCAAACTCAAGAAGAAATTTGGAAGAAATTCAAACACGTGGAGGTTAAAGAGCATCCTGCTAAAAGATGAAAGGGTCAACCAGGAAATTAGAGAAGAATTAAAAACATTAATGGAAACTAATGAGAAATAAGATACAACTGTTCAAAATCTTTGGGATACAGCAAAAGCGGTCCTGAGAGGGAAATACAAGCACCCCTCAAAAAATTGGAGAAAAAAACCCCTCAAATACAAAAGCTAATTGCGCCTAAAGGAACTGGAGAAAGAACAGCAAGTAAATTGTACACCCAGCAGAAGAGAGTTAATAAACATTTCAGCAGACTCAAATTATAAAATCATGAATGAAAGAGGGGAGGTCACAACCAATATCAAGGAACTACAAACGGTTTTAAAAACATATTATGAGGAGCTATATGCCAAAATTAGGCAATCTAGAAGAAATGGACACATTTCCAGAAAAGCACAAACTACCAAAACTGGAACAGAAAGAAATAGAAAACCTGAACAGACCAATAACAGGGAAAAATTGAAGCAGACATCAAAAACCTCCCAAGACACAAAAGTCCAGGGCCAGATGGCTTCCCAGGGGAATTCTATCAAACGTTTAAAGAAGAAACAATACCTATTCTTCTAAAGTTGTTACAAAAGATAGAAAGGGATGGAGTACTTCCAAACTTGTTCTATGAGGCCAGCATCACCTTAATTCCAAAACAAGACAAAGACCCCACCAAAAAGGAGAAATATAGACCAATATCCCTGATGAACATGGATGCAAAAATTCTCAACAAGATACTAGCCAATAGGACCCAACAGTACCTTAAGATGATTATTCACCATGACCAAGTGGGATTTATCCCTGGGATGCAAGGCTAGTTCAACACTCGTGAAGCAATCAACATGATAGTTCTTATCAACAAGAGAAAAACCAGGAATCCTGTGATCCTCTCAATAGGTGCAGAGAAAGCATTTGACAAAGTACAGCATCCAATCCTGATCAAAACTCTTCAGAGTGTAGGGATAGAGGGAACATTCCTCAGCATCTTAAAAGCCATCTACGAAAAGCCCACAGCAAATATTATTGTCAATGAGGAAACACTGGGAGCCTTTCCCCTAAGATCAGGAATAAGACAGGGATGTCCACTCTCACCACTGCTATTCAACATAGTACTAGAAGTCCTAGTCTCAGCAATAAGGCAACAGAAAGAAATAAAAGGTATTCAAATTGGCAAAGAAGAAGTCAAACTCTCCCTCTTCTCAGATGACAAAGACATGATAATGTACTTGGAAAACCCTAAAGATTCCTCCCCAAGATTGCTAGAACTCATAAAGCAATTCAGCAGTGTGGCAGGATACAAAATCAATGCCCAGAAATCAGTGGCATTCCTATACACTAACAATGAGACTGGAAGAAAGAGAAATTAAGGAGTCAATCCCATTTACAATTGCACCCAAAAGCATAAGATACCTAGGAATAAACCTAACCAAAGAGGTAAAGGATCTATACCCTAAAAACTACAGAACATTTCTGAAAGAAATTGAGGAAGAAACAAAGAGATGGAAAAATATTTCATGCTCATGGATTGGAAGAAACAATACTGTGAAAATGTCCATGCTACCCAGGGCAATTTACACATTTAATGCAATCCCTATCAGAATACCATTGACTTTCTTCAGACAGTTGGAACAAATTATCTTAAGATTTATGTGGAATCAGAAAAGACCCCAAATAGCCAGGGGAATATTAAAAAATAAAAAAGAAATTGAGAGCCAGAGGCATCACAATGTAGATTTCAGGTTGTACTACAAAGCTGTGGTCATCAAGACAGTGTGGTACTGGCACAAAAACAGACACATAGATCAATGGAACAGAATGGAGAACCCAGAAATGGGCCCTCAACTCTATGGTCAACAACTAATATTTGACAAAGCAGGAAAGACTATCCATTGGAAAAAGGAGTCTCTTCAATAAATGGTGCTGGGGAAATTGGACAGCCACATGCAAGAGAATGAAACTAGATCATTCTCTTATACCATACACAAAGATAAACTCAAAATGGATGAAAGATCTAAATGTGAGACAAGAATCCATCAGAATCCTAGAGGAGAACACAGGCAACACCATTTTGAACTTGGCCACAGCAACTTCTTGCAAGTTACATGTATGAAAGCAAGGAAAACAAAAGCAAAAATGAACTATTGGGACTTCATCAAGATAAGAAACTTTTGCACAGCAAAAGAAACAGTCAACAAAACTAAAAGACAACCTACAGAATGGGAGAAGATATTTGCAAATGAACTATCAGATAAAGGGCTAGTATCCAAGATCTATAAAGAGCTTCTTAAACTCAACAGCAAAGAAACAAACAATCCAATTATGAAATGGGCAAAAGACATGAACAGAAGTTTCACAGAGGAAGACACAGACATGGCCAACAAGCACATGAGAAAATGCTCCTCATCACTTGCCATCAGGGAAATACAAATCACAACCACAATGAGATACCAGTGAGAATGGGGAAAATTAACAAGGCAGGAAACAACAAATGTTGGAGAGGATGTGGAGAAAGGGGAACCCTCATGCACTGTTGGTGGGATGTGAACTGGTGCAGCCACTCTGGAAAACTCTGTGAAGGTTCCTCAAAGAGTTAAAAATAGAGCTACCCTCTGACCCAGCAATTGCACTTCTGGGGATTTACCCCAAAGATACAGATGCAGTGTAACACCAGGACACCTGCACCCCGATGTTTATAGCAGCAATGTCCACAATAGCGAAAATGTAAAAGGAGCCTTGGTGTCCATCGAAAGATGAATGGACAAACAGTGTATGTTCTCACTCATTTGGGGAATATGAATAATAGTGAAGGGGAATATAAGGGAAGGGAGAAGAAATGTGTGGGAGATATCAGAAAGGGACACAGAACATAAAGACTTCTAACTCTGGGAAATGAACTAGGGGTGGTGGAAGGGGAGGAGGGCGGGGGGTGGGGGTGAATGGGTGACGGGCATGGAGGGGGACACTTGACGGGATGAGCACTGGGTGTTATTCTGTATGTTGGTAAATTGAACACCAATAAAAATTAATTTATAAAAAAAAATAAATAAAAGTGAATGCAGCCCTAATAAAATATTTCTCTTAGAACTAAAAAAAAAAAAAAAAGAAAGATGAATGATGAATGGATAAGGAAGATGTGGTGTATGTATACAATGGAATATTACTCAGGCATTAGAAATGACAAATACCCACCATGATGAGTAAAGAAACCTACCAGGCTTTCAAAACAGACTCTAAGTGGGGAATCATGGGAATTTTAAGTTTCTACTGTGATTCTAAAACATGAAGGGTTTGAAATCCTAGTGATGAAGACCAGACTTTTTTCCCTACAGGTCCTAGGAAATCATTAGGGAAAAAAATATTTTTTTATGTGTAGACTGACAAAAGTTTTTTGGCATAATACTAATAGAAAATTCTAACTTATTTCTGATTTCAATGGAAATGTGTTAGGATTTTATAAATTTGTATAAGCTATTTTTGGAATGGTAATAACCTTTAAAATATCCTATATTTTAAATAACAAAGTTCTGTTTCTTGCCATTGCCTAACCATCAGTCATTCAAAACTCTTCTCTGTATCCTACTCACTCTGGATTAAGATAGAGCAGTCAGTTTTTAACATTGCCCTTTCACTATAAGCAGAAGTTTAACATCAAGATATATTTTGTTTAGACCATACATGAAAATCACTTTCTACCTTTGTGGTTACCAAATATTGGCTCATTATTTTTCCTTCAGATAAGAGACTCTTACTCTCGCCCCAGGTCAACCAATCTAAAGGTTTTCTACATGAATGGAATCAAGATGAAATATAGTATCTCTTGTAATAAGCAGCAGTTTCTAAATTAGGGAGTGTTAAATAACAAAAATTCAATTGAGTAAAATTTAAAGATCTAATCATCTTTTCATAATCAATTCATGGACCAGGCAGCAATGTCAAGCAGAAGGAAGTTCCAAAGGGTTACAGAAAAAGAACAAAAGTTTTCAAAAGTAGAGAGGGAGTGTACAAATAAATGATTAGGGAATAATCCACTGTTTTTGGCAAGGTTACCCTCATAAAGGGGAATCGAAGGGTGTCTATCAGTAGGAAATTGCCATGTTGACTAGTTAAAGGTGACATTTTTGGGAGGTTGAAACTGCAGTTGGGTTAAGTATTAAGCCTTGGTTTAATGACTTTGGGCCCTAACTACACCATTATTTTGGACCTGTGGTATTTTTAACAGAAATAAAGCTGTCTTTTTGATTTAGAGAGCTAGAAATAACAAGGAATGTTAATTGTCCCTCAGATATTCAGTTGTAAAATGTCAGAACAGGACATTTATAACCACAAAAGATATTTTCATTCAGAAATGGGAAGAAGGGCAAACACATTCAAGTCATTTACCTTCAGCAATCTAAAATCACACTAAAATTTTAGGGGACTTCACTCCAGGTTTAGGGAATATTTATTGTTAGACTTGAATTCTGTCCACTAGAAATATTTTCACTTCTTTTTGGAATTTCAACCAGAATTGTTTTGAAAGTATAGTTCAAGTTGGGAAGAACAGATATCTTGACAATTCTGATGTGCATGTCATAAATATGGACTATCTCTCCATGTATTTAGTTGTTTTTTGTTTATCAGAAAGTTGTAGTTTGCTCATGTAGCTCTTGTATATATTTTATCAGATTAATAGCTATTTCACTTTTGGAGGCCCAACATAAATAGTTATGTGCTTTTAATTTCAAATTCCACATGTTCATTACTGGTACATAGGAGAGTGAATAACTTTTTTTTTTACCATTAACTTTGCATCCTGCCACCTTGCTATAGTCCTATATTAGTTCCAGGAGGATTTTTTGGCAGCTATTTTGGATTTTTCATATAGAAGTTCATGTCATCTGCAATCAAAGGCAGTTTTTGTTCTTCCTTCCAAGTATGTTTCCCATTTCTTTTCTTGTCTTATTGCATTAGTTTGGATTTCAAGTACAATGTTGACATGCAATAGTAAGATGGGTCATTTTTGCTTTGTGGTAATCCTAGCATGAAAGTTTTGTGTTTCCCACCATTAAGTATAATGTTAGTTGGATGTTTTTTGTAGATTTATTTATTCCTACTTTGCTAAAAGCTTTTATATTAGAGGTACTTAAAAGTTTCATCATTAATTAATAAGTGTTGGATTTTGTCAAATAATTTTTTTCTTGAGTCTGTTGATATCATGGATCATATTAATGGATTTTTAAACATTGAATTATCCTTACATAGCTGGGTTAAATACCAGTTGGTTATGATGTATAATTATTTTCAGTGTTAGATTT
The DNA here is from genome assembly GCF_905146905.1 of Nyctereutes procyonoides. NCBI lineage: Eukaryota > Metazoa > Chordata > Mammalia > Carnivora > Canidae > Nyctereutes > Nyctereutes procyonoides. The sequence goes on from NW_026575048.1 coordinate 27,648,158, forward strand.
GATTTGCAAATATTTTGTTGATGATTTTTACATCTGTGCTCATGATAGGTATTATTCTTTATTTGTCTTATAATCTCTTTGTATGATATTTCATTATTTGGGTAATTTTGGCTTTATAGAATAAGTTAGGAAGTATTTCCTTTGCTTCTGTATTCTGGGAGAGATCGTAAGGAGTTGGTATAACTTCTTAAATTTTTTGAAAGAATTCATCAGTGAACACATCTGGGCTTGATGCTTTTGGTTTTGGAAAGTAATTATCGATTCAATTTCTCTAATAGTTGTAATAATATTCACATGTCTGTTTTTTCTAATATGAATTTTAGCGGATGTGTCTTTTAAGGAATGCATTCATTTCATATAGGTTATTAGATTTGTGGTCATAAGGTTGTTAATAGTTTATGTGACTTACTATAAATAGTTTCTACTTCTATATCTTTAAATTCTTTGAACTTTCATTTCTAGTGTCTAATCTGCCATTAATTCCATCCAGTATTTTTATAAATTTTTGATAATAAGTTTTTGTTTTTATGGTATGGTTGGATAATTTTTAATTTTTTATTTATCTTATATCATGCTTACATTTTCCTTTACCTTCTTATACATAAATATCTTGGTGTATAGGAACCATATTATGTCCTTGTTTGCTAGTTGTGTTTTTTTTATCTCCACCATTTATGGAATTTCTGGGTCTTTTTATATTTATTCATTTATCTCTCATTTATGGATTAAATTTCCCTTTTTATGTGAATGCCTGGTAATTATTTATTGGGTACTAGATAGTGTGATTTCTGTTATGGGTTTCTGGATTTGCTTTGTATTTCTTTACATCGTTTTGGATTTTGTTCTAGTATACCATTTTATTATTTTCAAATAAATCTGACCACTTCAAGTCTTGCTTTTAATATTTGTATGGCAGATTCAGAATAGCCTTTAGTGTAGCCTTAATTTAACCTCAAATAAAATAATGATCTTCTGATAGTGAAGACTGAACTTACACTCTAGAGAAAGCAAAGATCTCATGGAGAATATAAATGATAAGTCACCTAAGTTAAGCAATATCACATGCATAATGCTTTGAATTTCAACCTTGGAGATTGTAAATTTTATTCAGTTGGCATTAAAAATCAGGAATGTTTTATAAAAAATAGTGTTTGATAGAGACATGAACTATGATTATAACTTTTAAGAAAGTGTTTGAGATAGTAACAGAGGAAATCTATGAGGTCTATAGCAACTTTGGAAAAGTCAAGGAAAATTACATTGTTAATGCATTATATAAATTTTCTTCAAGCAACCCAAGAATTAAGATGGGAAAAATGAAAAGCTTTAAAAAGTTTATTATTCTATTTTAGTGGGCTAATTTTCTAATGCAAATAAAGATTCTACTTTGTGTTCTTGTTAAGATCCAACAAATCAATCCAACAAAATTATTTCCAACAAAAATTATTTGTCCAACAAATAAACTTACAATGCAACCTGGAAATAAAGCTTTAATACTGATAGACTGCTTGTGTCCTACAACAAAATAAAAACTATCATGTAAAAATTCTGTGTTCAATTATTGACAATATTGCACTTTTTTTAACTGGCAACTGGGAAATATCTTTTTACCCACTAACAAATTATTACTCTCTAATACTGAAATTGGCTACAAGTTATTTATATCAGGCCCATTTCTGTATCATAAACTTTACGGTTTTGGGGACATGGTTTGTGACTTTATGGAAACCATCAAATTAGTATCCATAAGTGCTGATGGCTACATTCTTCCCTTGGTCTCTTTGAAAAAGGACATCAGTTAAATTTCATTAACTCATTCATATGAAAATAAAATTTGTGTTTAAAAAAGGATCATATAACAACTGACTTGATAGTAATCCATTTAATTTACTTTACCATCATTCCATTTCTCATTAATTTAATCAATATCAGTCATTTTGCCAATAAAAAATGTCTTTGCCTATTTCATATAAAATAATTGATATATGCTTTAGAATTGGACTGGAAGAGATCTGAATAGTCGAAAAACTATGTAAAAAAAATCAGAAGAGTGGTTACATAATGGATTGCAACCAGGGCTTCTTTGACACTAATTAATGCTAGATCTACTGAATCTCCAGATTATAGTAATTGGCAACTTTTAAAAGATTTATTTTAGAGAGAGAGAGCTAGATCATAAGCAAGAGGGGTAGGGAGAGAGAATCTCAAGCAGACTCCTCACTAAGCACAAAGCCTGATAGAGGGCTCAACCTAAGGACCCTGAGATTACAACCTGAACTGAAACCAAAAGTTGGACACTCAACTGACTATGCCATCCAGGCACCCTGTATTTGGTAACATCTTATGCTTAGCCATCTACAGAACAAATTCATATCACCAGGTCTGATAATATAAATACATTTTTAAATACCTAATTTTTGTGTGTTTGTTTCAAGTTTTTATTTAAAACTAGTTGATTAATATATAGGGTAATAGTGGCTTCAGGTGTAGAATTTAGGGATTCATCACTTATATTTTGCACTCAGGGCTCATCACAGGTGCCCTCCTTAATACTAATCACACATTTATCCTATGCCCCACCTGCCTCCCCTCCAGGAACCCTCAGTTTTAGAGTTAAGAGTCTCTGCTTCCCTCTCTTTCCCCCCTCCCCCTATATTCATCTATTTTGTTTCTTAAATTCCACATATGAATGAAATCATATAGTAATTGTTTTTCTCTGACTGACTTATTTCATTTAGCATAACACTAGTTTCATCCATGTCATTTCAAATGGCAATATTTCATTCTTTTAAATGACTGTGCAGTATTCCATTGTATATATTTACTACCTCTTCTTTATCCATTCATCAGTTAATGGACATTTGGGCTCTTTCCATAATTTGGCTGTTGTTGATAATGCAGCTATAAACATCAGGATGCATGAGCCTCTTCAAATCAGTATTTTTGTATCCCTTGGGTAAATAATCAGTAGTTCAACAGTTGGATCTTAGAGTAGTCCAATTTTTGACTTTTTGAGGAAACTCCATACTATTTTCCAGCATGGCTGCACCAGTTTGCATTCCTACCAACAGTGTAAGAGGGTTCCCCTCTCTCTGCATCTTCTCCAACACCTGTTGCTTCATGTGTTACTCATTTTAGCCATTCTGACAGGTATGAGGTGGTATCTCATCATGGGAGTTTTGATTTGTATTTCCCTGATGATGAGTGATGTTGAGCATCTTTTTATGTGTCTGTTAGCCATCTGTATGTCTTCTTTGGAAAAATGTCTGTTCATGTCTTTTGCATATTTCTTAACTGGAGTACATTTTTTGGGTGTTAAATTTGATAAGTTCTTTATAGATTATGGATACCAACCCTTTATCAGATGTCATTTGCAAATATCGTCTCCCATTCTGAAGGTTTTCTGTTACTTTTGTTGACTGTTACCTTCATTATGCAGAAACTTTTTATTTTGGTGAAGTTCTGATAGCTCATTTTTGCTTTTGTTTCCCTTGATTCTGGAGACATGTTAAGTAAGACATTGCTATGGCCAATGTCAAAGAGGTTGCTACCTGTGTTCTCCTCTAGGATTTTGATGATTTACTGCCTCACATTTAGGTCTTTCATCCATTTTGGATTTATTTTTGTGTATGGTGTGGAAAAGTGGTCCAGTTTCATTCTTCTGCATGTTGCTGTCTGGTTTTGCCAACACCATTTGTTGAAGAGACTGTCCTTTTCCGGTTGGATATTCTTTCTTGCTTTGTTGAAGATTAGTTAGCCATATAATTGTGGGTCCATTTCTGCATTCTCTATTCTGTTCCATTGATCTATGTGTCTGTATTTGTGCCAGCACCACACTGTCTTGAAGACTACAGCTTTGTAATAGAGCTTGAACTCTGGAATATTGATTCCTCCAGCTCTGGTTTTCTTTTTCAAAATGGCTTTTGCTACTTGGGTCATTTGCAGATCTATACAAATTTTGCATTGTTCTAGCTCTGTGAAAAATGCTGGTGGTATATTGATAGGGGTTGTATTCAGTGTGTAGATTGCTTTGGGTAGTATAGACATTTTAACAGTATTTCTTCTTCCAACTTGGGAGCACCCAATTATATAAATCAATAACAAACATAAACTCATTAGCCATAATACAATAGTAGTAGAGGACTTTATCTCCCCCATTGCAGCAATAGATAGATCATCTAAGCAGAAAATCAACAAGGAAACAATCGCTTTGAGTGACACACTGGACCTGGTGGACTTAAGAGAGATATATTTGGAACATTTCATCCTAGAGCAGCAGAATACACATTTTTTTAAGTGCACATGGAACATTTTTCCAGAATAAAATTATTCATCATATTACCTTTTAATGGCTAATAAGCTTTAAATACCATTATTCATTAGGAAAATGTATATTAAATCTACATTGAGAGATTTTTGCACACATACTAGAATGGCTTTTGTCAAAAGATGAGAAACTATTAAGTGTTGGCTAGGATTTTGAGCAACTGGAGCCCTCATATATTCTTAAAGGGACTTTAAAATTCAAAAGCTAGTTTGGAAAACTGTTTTACAGTTCCAAATAGTTATGCAATAAATTGACCATACAACCCAGAAATTCCACTCTTAGTAATCTACAGAAGAGACATTAAACCATATAATCACACAAAGTTTGCATGTAACTGTTGATATCAACAATACTCATAATAGTCAAAAATTGGAAATAAGGCAAACTAGTGAATAGATACATTTCTACACTGAAATACTAATTGATAATACAAAGTAACAAGCTACTGATACATACTTTAATATACATGTACCTCAAAAGCCATGTGTTAAGTAAAAGAGCTAGTTGCTAAAGATGATATAATGTACAATTTTATATATATGAATTGACCAAAGAGGTAAATTGATTATGGCAAATAGCACATCAGTGGTTGCCTCTGGCTGGAGGAGAAGTAGCAGTAGAAATTGACAATAACCAATATCCAAGGAAATTTAGAGGATAGCAAAAGAAATTTTAAAACTGGATTGCTTGACTATGTACAACTACACAAATTTATAAAAAGCCATTTAATTTAATACTTCAATTGGTAAATTTTGTGGAATATAAGATTGACCTCAATGAGGCTATAAAAAAATTGAATTGGTGGTCTAAATAACAATGCTGGAATTCTCGTATCCTATTATATTCAGATGGAGTGATGGGCCTCTCAGATTGAGTAGAGTTCTAAAATATGGATAGAAGAACATCTTTCTCCTAACCTCTTACCATGAAGCAACTGCATTAATGCTGTACAACCTTCGTTGGAATTTATTTATATACTCTTTACTCTAAATCTTTTTTTAAAGATTTTATTTATTTATTTATTTATTTATTTATTTATTTATTTATTTATTTATTCATTCATTCATTCATTCATTCACAAGAGACACAGAGAGAGAGGCAGAGACATAGGCAGAGGAAGAAGCAAGCTTCCCATAGGGAGCCTGATTGGAAATCTATCCCAGGACCCCGGGATCATGACCCAAGCCACCCAGGCATCCCTACTCTAAATCTTATGCTGTCCCAGTAGTATGACTTCTTTACAATGCATTCCTTGGAGTCTAGGGTAGCTTCTTGCCTTCAAAGTCATAATATTTTGGTCCTTGGAAGAACAGGATCCTTCCTGTTCAGCACAAATAACTTCATTTAAAATATATTTGAAGGTGTCAGTTATTTGCTACTAATTTCTGTATCCTACAAATTCTTAAAAATGTACAGCACAAAAGGCAATGAATTTGATTTTTAGAGTGGATGGTATATTCTAGAAAATCAGGCTTTTTAAAGATGATGTTGAGTAGCTCTGATATCAACCTATTAAAGGAACACTAAAAGAAGGGGAATGAACATAAATGCAAAAATAATGCAATGCCCAAGATGAAGTTATTTGAGCCACTCTTGACCTCTAGGTATTTAATAAACATTTATTTACTTTGCATAAAGACTTGTAGGTGCTGAGAGCAAGTTTATTGTCTTTTTTAATCTGCAGATTAATTGGAGAGTGAAAGAATCTGACTTATCTAGGTCATCTTTCTCATCATCAAAATGGCCATATTCAAATATATACGGTTGTTAAAATGAGCATGACACTCACCAGTTTTAAGTTGCCACCTGGGAATATGATTCAGTGATTGTTTCCATTGGATAATTTGGCCTTCTTGCTTCTTGATAGTCTCGCTATCCAGGTAGAGAGTTCAGGGTGATGAAGTTCTGCCTTTGATGAATGTTGTCCTTAGCATGGTCAGGCCTTGTATCTGGATCTGCTTGTAATTGGTAATTTTTTTTTTCAATTCCCATTCTCTCTCTAGCTAATCTCCAGTGGCTGTAGAAAAATCATACTTGAAGGCTGGTACATAGTCCATAATAAACATATAATATCTTTCTAAAAGATGGCAGCATATTAAAATAGCATGTTCTGCTTATTTTACTCATATTCTTGCTTTATATTCTGATTTCAGTTGCCATTAGTCTTAACCTTTCATCACTTCGTGGTTCCTGTCTCCGATTTTTTTTTTTCTGGATCCTAAACACTATCAAGAATGTCTTGATACCTTTATTATCTTATTATGCCTTGGTTAGCAAGATCATAGAACTCTTGAATTAGAAGGAAAGATGAAGATCTATGAACTCTACCCAGTTAGGCAATCTCCCCCAAATCACTGGAGATTGTGCTTATAGTTGAGGCTAAGGAAAAATGGTATACGTTCTAACATGCTTTGTTTCATTTTATCTTCAACAATATTCTGAGGTAGCTAGGACATGTAGTAAAGCTTAAAAAAACTTACAAAGGCCAGTCATAATTCACAGTGGCTTCATTTGAAGGAGCATAGAAATGAATCATGAGATCTCAATCAAATCTATTCAATCTTGAGGACTATATTGAGTTTTAAGAATGCATAAAGGGCTGCTACAACAGAGTTTTTAAATACTGAGAAGCAAGATGAATGTCAGGTTAGAGTGTGAATATCTGTGGGGTGATAAGTATGCTTCTTATGCATCTCTTAAATATCTAGGAAAATTTTTGCCTTTAGCAACCAGCCAACTGTCTCATAGTTTGATTAGTCACTTTTTTTTTTACTAATATCTAGAATTTCATGACTTAACATGCTTAAGAAGTTAGTCGTGACAGAACAAAAAATGTCAAGGCTAAGAGATAATATAGACATTTACTTTGAGGTACATTTCTAGAGCATATTCATATTCAAGGAATATAAATAAAGAAACAATGTCTAAAATCTAAAGAACAGATGATAGGGGAAGACATAGGCAGGGTGCAACAGATTTTAAGCAACATCAAAAGCATTTCCAAATGATCAAGTACTGTAGCAAACAATTCAACTTGAGAAGACCGCTGCCTTACTACATAGCACCTCAGCTGTGAGGCTTCCAATAAAGTACATAAAGAAATTTGCCTATGGTCTCATAAAAAACAAAGGCCTTCTTTATATTGCAGTTTGCACACATTGGGCATGGATCACAAGACTGCCCAGTTTTTAGCATCCCAGTAAATTCTCACAGGGACTTATTTCAAGTCAAAATGACAGGAGATCAACAAAATTCCAAATATGCCAGGGATTTTTAAGACAGAAATATTTCAAGATTTCAGTCTCTGATAAAGATATTTCAACCACAGTGACAAGTAACCATGATCAGAACAAGATCTTTAACAAAGCTGAGAGATTCAGAAGATGACCTCTTGACATAGAACATCTCCTATTGTCTAAACCTATGGCCTAGAACTCTGCCAGAAACCAGCTGGGGGTTTGGTGTATTTTGTCATGAATGGAGGATATAGGCCTGGTAGGCAGGAATACCATTTCATCACCTGTACTACACTGAACTGAAGACAGTGGCATTTTGTACACAAATGTTACAGAAAAAGCTAGTTATATTGTGTGTGTGACATTCCTGACTTTTGATGAAACACAACTATTAAAACTCTAATAGCTCCACCCTCTTAAAAACTTCCTGCTTTCTGTTTCAAGGAGTTAGAACCAGTACATTTATTTATCTAGTTTACACCTCATTAGAGTTCGCTGGCTAATGAAACCAACCTACAGCATAAAACATTTAATGACTTTCAAGTGTCAGCAATCACAGAAAAACAATCTTTACCAGATTAAACAATGTGTTACATCAAGTCTCTGAACCTGTAGGTCACATAAGCCCATAGCAACATAGACATTTAGCAGAGACTGCAGATACTTGAGTCATTATTTGAGAAAAAATCTCTTAAATAATGTATTCTATTAGAAGATCAACAAAACTTACCCAGTATATAAATGTGTGGCAAAATCAAAAGAGACAGCTTTACAGAAAAATATTTTGGATTAGAGTCTCAGGATTGTAATTTATTGATTTTTATATATTCTGTTGCTTGTCAATTCTGTCCTGTAGTGATCTCTATTCAATAAGATTTAGAAGGAGACATATTTAGATGGTTTGATTTCATTAAAAATGAAAATTCAGAATTCTTTCAAATTCATTTGAAGAAGAAAAAATTCATTTGAAGATATAATTTGCTATATTTTATAAAAAATGGAAAATTTTTTCCTCCTATATAAGAACCTCACACCTAATCCAATTTACCTATTCGATATTTCTTTTTTTTTAGAGATTTTATTTATTTATTCATGAGAGACAGAGAGAGAGGCAGAGACACAGGCAGAGGGAGAAGCAGGCTCCATGCATGGAGCCTGAAGTGGGACTTGATCCCAGATCCTGGGATCATGCCCTGGGCTGAAGGCAGCACTAAAGATTATATATATATATATATCTTACATTGGTGTCTCACCTGTGTACTCTACCTATGGGTTAACTTTGCCAATAGTCCATAGAACCAGTGGGTCTATTTTATCTACTTTAGAAATACCTGAATGCTAAACATATAGTATTATGAAAAATAATTTGGCTCCTCTTGCAATATTTAGACCAGGGTTTGGCAAGCTATTGCTCATGGGCCAAACCACTTGCATTACTTTTCAATTTCTATCTGTGGAAGAACTGTTTTTATATTTTTAAATAAATTTTTAAATGAATATGACAGAGACTACATGTGGCTCCCAAAGTCTAAACTACTAAGTGACCTTTACAGAAAAAAAAATGCTAATCTATAGTTTAAACATGTATGAAGATAGAAGAAAATGGAATATATATTTCAACTACTCTTATTGTGAATTAATATCAATAGTTTAAATTGAAAGAATTATTTTTCTCCTGTTCATCATTCAATTATGCAGTTCCATAGCTTTCTACAGATTTCTTTTATGCAAAGGACACTATCATTCAATAGAGTAATTCCTTAGTTTTGATTTTAAAATATTAATCACAAACATTTATGATAATTACCTACACAGAATGATAATCCATATTAAAATAGAACAAGGGGGATATCAAAATGGTTATCTATTCTGTCTACACCAAAATCAGAAGTATTGATTAAATAGAGACCAAAGCACCAATATTTATAAAACTGAATTGAAAGGAGGGCAAGATTGCAGAGGAGTGGGGTCCTCAACTCACCTGACCCCACCACCAACTTACCTGGCTAACTTTCAAATCATCCTGAACACCTACGAATTCGACCTGAGATTTAAAGAGGGAACAGTTGGAACGCTACAGAGAGAAGGGTTTTCACTTCTCACAAGGTAGGAAAGCAGAAAAAAATAAAAAAGAAGCAAGTGGGGGAGGAGCCCCGCAAGGAGCCGGGCTAAGGCCAGGCGGTGAGAGCTTCGGGACAGGAGAGCCCTGCCCTGGAGAAGCAGGAACTTTAAAAAAATCCGCACCGGATTCTTCCTGGACAGAAAGGTGCTCAGCAGGGAACTCGGGCAGGATCCCAGGAGGGGCAGTGGAGCCCCCAGGTGCCCGGGGTCACTAACTGAGGAAGTGCGCGCCACACCCGGGGGCTGAGCTCGGTAAAGGGCTGGAGCGCCCTGCGGGGCCCGGGAGTAGGCGGTGGGTCAGGCGGGGGCTCCGGGGAGGGGGCTGCACCTGCTGCCTTTGCCTGCGGACTGGGAGCTGCGGTAGTTACTGCGGGAGCTGATGCCAAAGCCGCCGCCAGTGTGGTTGTTCCTCCTGGTGTCACCTTGTGCCTGAGACTGAGAAGGGCCCCCAGGGAACAGGGGCCTCAAGGGGTAAACCGCTCCCACTGAGCCCAGCACCCGGTGGGGGTGGGGGGCAGGACAGCTGCCTAGATGCACACACCAAAAATCAGCTCAGCAGGCCCCTCCCCCAGAAGACCAACTGGAAGGACAGGGGAAGAGCAAGTTCTTGACTGAGCAAGCTGGAAAGCTCCAGGGGAAGTTGAAGGATTTATCGTATATAGAACCAGATGGTACCCCTCCTTTTTTTTTCTTCCTTTTCCAGTACAACTCTTTTTTATATCAGACTGTAAATTCCATTTTTTTTCTTTTCCACATAACTACAATATTTTACCACCTCTTCATTTTTAAGATTCTTCCCTTTTGACTTTCATACTTCTACAATCACAGGTCCTAGATATATTTTCCACTTTTAGATTCCCTTCAACATACTCAACCTAATTTGGGGAGATATATACGATATGTTTTTGTTTTGTTTTGTTTTGTGTTTTTTTCTTTTCTCTGCCTCATTTTGTTCTACAATGGCAGAAGTTAATACCTAATAAAACACGATCAACATGCACCCAGAACCAAGTGGGATACCGTGCTTGTTCATCCTGAGATTATATTCTCTCTTAATTCCCATTCTGCCCCTGTCTTATCTCATTTATGTTTTGGTGGCCAATGGTAGGGCTTTCTACAAGTATTGCTGATTTATATAAATTTGGGACTGAGTATCTTCCAAAATACAGAACTTGATACACTCAGAACCAAGAGGAACACCCTCTAGAACCCCACAGGTATACAACATGCTCCCTCCACTACAACTTTGTCACTACTAAAATCTCCCAGTCCCTGCCTTTTTCTTCTCTCTCTTTTTTTCTGATTCTTTTCCTTTTTTGTTCTTTTTTGTCTCTTCTTCTTTAGGATTCCTGGCCTTTTAATTTTACTAGTTTGATTTAAAATTTGTTTTTCACTTTAGTGTCCTTTTGTTTTATTTTGTTCTGATCTTTGTTTTCAACTTCAGGTCTCTGACCTCAGCAGAATCATCTACGGTGAAATTTACTTAGGTCGTGGTGATATTATTGACACAGCCCACTCATACAGCCACTCTGCACTGAGCAAAATGACTCAAAAGAAGAACTCACCACAAAAGAAAGAATCAGAAACAGTACTCTCTGCTACAGAGTTACAGAATTTGGATTACAATTCGATGTCAGAAAGCCAGTTCAGAAACACAATTATAAAGTTACTCGTGGCTCTGAAAAAAAGCATAAAGGAATCAAGAGACTTCATGACTGCAGAACTTAGATCTAATCAGACAGAAATTAAAAATAAATTAAATGAGATGAGATCCAAACTGGAGGTCCTAACGATGAGGGCTAATTAGGTAGAAAGGCAAGTGAGGACATAGAAGACAAGTTGATGTGAGAAAGGAAGCTGAGGAAAAAAGAAAAACAATTAAAATATCATGAGGAAAGGATAAGGGAAACAAATGACAGCCTCAGAAGGAAAAATCTATGTATAATTGGGGCTTCAGTAGGTGCTGAGAGGGACAGAGGTCCAGAAAGCATATTTGAACAAATCATAGCTGAGAACTTTGATAATCTGGGGAGAGAAACAGGCATTCAGATCCAGGAGATAGAGAGATCCCCCCCAAAAAATCAATAAAAACCTTCAACACCTCAACATTTAATAGTGAAACTTGCAAATTCCAAAGATAAAGAGAAAATCCTTAAAGTAGTGAGGGAAGAGATTCTTAACTTATATGGGGAGAATTACTAGATTAATAGCAAACCTCTCCATGGAGACCTGGCAGGCCAGAAAGGGCTGGAAGGATATATTCAGGGTCCTAAATGAGAAGAACATGCAGCCAAAAATATTCTATCTAGCAAGGCTCTCATTCAGAATAGGAGATAAAGAGCTTCCAAGATAAGCAGAAACTGAAATAATATGTGACCATCAAACCAGCTCTGCAAGAAATATTAAGGAGGGCTCTGTAAAAGAGAGAGGAAGCCCAAAGAAATAATCCACAAAAACAGGGACCAAATAGGTATTATGAGGACACTGAATTCATATCTTTCAATAGTAACTCTGAACATGAATTTGCTAAATGATCCCATCAAAAGACACAGGGTTTCAGACTGGATAAGAAAGCAACACCCATCTATATTCTGTCTACAAGAGACTCATTTTAGACCTAAGGACACCTACAGCCTGAACATGAAAGGTTGGAGAACCATTTACCATTCAAATGGTCCTCAAAAGAAAGCTAGTGTAGCAATCATCATAACATATAAATTAAAGTTTATCCCCAAGACTGTAGTAAGAGATGAAGAGGGATACTATATCATACTTAAAGGGTTGATCCAACAAGAGGACCTAACAATCATATTTATGCCCCTAATGTGGGAACTGCCAAGTATATCAATGAATAATCAAAATAAAGACATACTTAGATAATAATACACTTATACTGGGAGACTTCAACATGGCACTTTCTGCAAATAACAGATATTCAAAGCACACCATCTCCAAAGAAACAAGAGCTTTAAATAATACACTGGTCCAAATGGATTTACAGATACATACAGAACTTTGCATCTGAACACAACTGAATACACATTCTTCTCAATTGCACATGGAACTTTCTCCAGAATAGACCACATACTGGGTCACAAATCAGGTCTCAACTGATATCAAAAGATTGGGATTGTCACCTCCATATTTTCAGACCATAATGCTTTGAAACCTGAACTCAATCACAAGAAGAAATTTGGAAGAAACTCAAACACGTGGAAGTTAAAGAACATCCTGCTAAAAGATGAAAGGGTCAACCGGGAAATTAGAGAAGAACTAAAAACATTCATGGAAACTAATGAGAATGAAGATACAACCATTCAAAATCTTTGGGATACAGCAAAAGCTGTCCTCAGAGGGAAATATGTTGCTATACAAGCACCACTCAAAAAATTGGGAAAAAAAAAAACTCAAATACAAAAGCTTACCTTGCACCTAAAGAACTGGAGAAAGAACAGCAAATAAAATCTACACCAAGCAGAAGAAAAGAGTTAATAAAGATTAAAGCAGAACTCAATGAAATAGAGACCAGAAGATCTGTAGAACAGATCAACATAACCAGGAGTTGGTTCTTAGAAATAATTAATAAGAATTAATAATATAGATAAACCATTAGCCATCCTTATTAGAAACAAAAGAGAAAGACTCAAATTAATAAAATCACAAATGAAAGAGGAGAGAGCACAACCAATACCAAGGAAATACAAATGATTTTAAAACCATATTATGAGGATCTATACACCTATAAATTAGGCAATCTAGAAGAAATGGATGCATTTCTGGAAAAGCACAAACTACCAAAACTGGAACAGGAAGAAATAGAAAACCTGAACAGGCCAATAACCAGGGAGAAATTGAAGCAGTCATCAAAAACCGCCCAGGACACAAAAGTCCAGGGCCAGATGACTTCCCAGGGGAATTCTGTCAAATGTTTAAAGAAGAAACATAAACATCTTAAAGGCCATCTACAAAAAGCCCACAGTAAATATCATTTTCAATGGGGAAACACTGGGAACCTTTCCCCTATGATCAGGAACATGACAGGAATGTCCACTCTCACCACTGCTATTCAACATAGTACTAGAAGTCCTAGCCTCAGCAATCAGGCAGCAAAAAGAAATAAAAGGCATTCAAATTGGCAAAGAAGAAGTCAAACTCTCCCTCTTTGCAGATGACAAAGACATGATACTGTATGTAAAAAACCCAAGACTCCTCCCCAAGATTGCTAGAACTCATACAGCAATTCGGCAGTGTGGCAGGATACAAAATCAATGCCCAGAAATCAGTGGCATTTCTATACACTAACAATGAGACTGAAGAAAGAGAAATTAAAGAGTCAATCCCATTTACAATTGCACCCAAAAGCATAAGATACCTAGGAATAAACCTAACCAAAGAGGTAAAGGATCTATACCCTAAAAACTACAGACCACTTCTGAAAGAAATTGAGGAAGAAACAAAGAGATGGAAAAATATTCCATGCTCATGGATTGGAAGAATTAATATTGTGAAAATGTCCATGCTACCCAGGGCCATTTACATGTTCAATGCAATCCGTATCAAAATACCATGGACTTTCTTCAGAGAGTTGGAACAAATCATCTTAAGATTTATGTGGAATCAGAAAAGACCCCAAATAGCCAGGGGAATATTGAAAAAGAAAATCAGAGGTTCTTCAAAGAGTTAAAAATAGAACTGCCCTATGACCCAGCAATTGCACTGCTGGGGATTTATCCCAAAGAAACAGATGCAGTGAAAAATTGAGACATCTGCACCCCAATATTTATTGCAGCAACGTACGCAATAGCCAAACTGTGGAAGGAGCCTCAGTGTCCATCGAAAGATGAATGGATAAAGAAGATGTGGTCTCTCTCTATATATATATATACAATGGAATATTACTCAGCCATTAGTAATGACAAATACCCACCACTTGCTTCACCATGGTTGGAATTGTAGGGTATTATGCTGAATGAAGTAAGTTGATTGGAGAAGGACAAACATATGGTTTTATTCATTCAGGGAATATGAAAAATAGTGAAAGGGATTAAAGGGGATAGGAGAGAAAATAAGTGGGAGATATCAGAGAGGGTCACAGACATGAGAGATTCCTAACTCTGGGAAACAAACACGAGTTAGTGGAAGGGGAGGTGGTCCGGGGGATGGGGTGACTGGGTGACGGGCCCTGAGGGGGGCACTTGACAGGATGAGCACTGGGTGTTATGCTATATGTTTGCATATCGTACTCCAATAAAAATATACAAAAAAACCTGAATTAGGGTGCAAAAGTATACCTTTCATAGCCTGTATAAGAAAAAATAAAAAATATCTTCATTTTGATTAAATTCTGAATTCTGAAATTAACCTACTTAGGTATAATGGAGAATTTCATATTTTTAGGTTTTACTCAACTAAAAAGATACCCCCCAAATGTTTTTTCCTTAAATAATGAAATATTTGGGAAAGATATGGTACAAGAATGGGGAGTGCATAAAAAAAAAGAACTAAATTATTAGCGTAGAACTACTTTCTTAATCAAAATAGGAATATTTAAAACACTGTATCTAGGAAAGAAATTTGCATAGGCTTGATTGCCATGACAATGGTAAGATTAAAATGTTTGAAAATATATAACCTGATAAGCAATTTAAATAGATTATATCTGAATATTTTCCATGATAAAGATGTTTTGCAATAAAAGTGAATGAGAGTTATAAGTAGAATATTTTTAGCTATTAAAAATAATGACAACGTCCATGTCATAAACTGTTATGATCACAAACCATAACAAATTTCACAAATGAGGATTTTTTAATTATTTACTTAATGTAGTGCAAAGTTATTATGTTGTGTAAAATGATTATAATTACCCCATAAATGATTTTGTTGTTGAATTTATGACTATATTTATAATTTAGGATAGTTACACTGAAACAACTACTTTTTCATATAATCAAACCATTAGATGAGTGAATGAAAACATTTTATATAAATTTGAATTGACTATTCTAAACAGATAATCAGTAGGAATTCAAATAGTTATAAATGCTCTGTTCAAATTCTTGTTTAAAACTTGCATATATTTCAAGATTATCTTGAAAATCTATGTGCTCACTGCCATCTAAATATAAAAAGACTGGTTTTAGATTTCAATCCTTTGAGAAATATTTCCCGATATGCACTTGAAAAGCCAGACTGATCAGATCAATCTGACATTAGGATAAATTCATGGAGTTCAACAGGCATCCAAAATAGGAGTTTTCAGATTCTACGTGTGTATTGCCAATCCGGTTAAGATTCTCTTTTAGCTAATTGTTTTTGCATCATGATATGGAAAAAGATAAAATCTGCCTAAAATCTAACAGATTCTTTGAAAACATCTGAAATTTGTATCATTTTTGGAAGTGGAAGAAAATATGACTGATATTTACCCATATGCTTTCTAGTCAGAAAACTGAGATTTAAACTTAAAAATATAAACCCTGATTAATTTATGCTCTTTACATACTATAAGAAATTTCTTCTGCACCAAATAGACTCAAAGAATATATAAATGAAAGAAAATAAAATAGACATGAAAGTTTGGAAACACAATTTAGAGTACTGAATTCAATACTTCCTAACTGCATGATGAAAGTTGAATTTTGCAGTAGCTACTCTCAATTGGAGTTTCCTCTAAATGGATGAAGTTTTTTTTGCAACCTTATTTCTTATCCATGTCTTAGGAATGACAGTATGACTTGGAAGAAATCTCCTACATCTAAACATGTAGATATAATAGTGAAAATGTCTCAGGCTTGGGTCTTTAAGCTTTTTCATATTCACATCATCTAGATTTTTTTTAAAAAAGTTTTTATTTAAATTCCTATTAGTTAACATATGGTGCATTATTGGTTTCAGGTATACAATTTAGCAAGCAATTCAGCGCTTACATAGAACACACAGTGCTCATTACAAGTGCCCTCCTTAATTCTCAACATTTATTTCACCCATCCCCCCACCCATGTCTCTTCTGCTACTATCAGCTTGTTCTCCATAGTTGAGAATCTGTTTCTTAGTTTGCCTTTTTTTCTCCTTTGTTCATTTATTTTGTTTCTTAAATTCCACATATGAATGAAATCATATGGCATTTGTCTTTCTAGGACTTATTTAATACTCTCTAGCTCTACCCATGTCCTTGCAAATGGCAAGATTTTATTCTTTTTTATGGCTGAGTAATATTCATATATATATGAGTATTATATATAATATATATATCCTCTTCCTATATATATATCCTATATATAGAGAGATATTATCCATATCAATATGAAGATAAGAAGATTTTTTTAAAAATATTTATTTATTCAGAGAGAGGCAGAGACACAGGCAGAGGGAGAAGCAGGCTCCATGCAGGAGCCTGACGTGGGATTTGACCCCAGGTCTCCAGGATCACAACCCAGGGTGCAGGCGGCACTAAACTGCTGCGCCACCGGGGCTGCCCAAAGATAAGAAGATATTATCCTCTTCTTTATCCACTCATCAGTCAGTGGACACTTGGGCTATTTCTATAATTTGGACTACTGTAGATAATGCTGCTATAAATATCAGGGTGCATGTAATTCTTCTAAATTAGTATTTTTAAATTATTTGGGTAAACACCTAGTAGTGCCATTGCTGGATTGTAAGGAAGTTCTATTTTAAAATTTTTGAGGAATCTCCATACTGTTTTCCACAGTGGCTGCACCAGTTTGGATTTCCACCAAAAGTGTAAGAGGGTTCCCCTTTCTCTGCATGCTTGCTAACACCTGTTGTTTCTTGTGTTATAGATGTTAGCCATTCTGGCAAGTGTGATATCTTGTAGTTTTGATTTGTATTTCCCTGAGGATAAGTGATGCTGAGCATCTTTTCATGTATCTGTTGGCATCTGTATTTCTGCTTTCAAAAGATGTCTGTTAATGTCTTCTGCCCATTTTTAAATTGGATTATTCATGTTTGGTGTGTTGAGTCTGTTAAGTTCTTCATAGATTTGAATACTAACCTTTTATCAGATATGTCATTTGCATCATATTCTAGTCCTTTTTTTAAATTTTTTATTTATTTTTGATAGTCACACAGAGGGAGAGAGAGAGAGAGGTAGAGACACAGGCAGAGGGAGAAGCAGGCTCCATGCACCGGGAGCCCGACGTGGAATTCGATCCCGGGTCTCCAGGATCGCGCCCTGGGCCAAAGGCAGGAGCTAAACCGCTGCGCCACCCAGGGATTCCCACATATTCTAGTCCTTAATTACAACTTTACTTTCTCTGCTTTTCCCTTCTGCTCCTGACACTCCTTTCCTTGTGGCTGGTGATAATTTAATACCTAGAATAGAGGCATGTTATTAATAACATATTAATAAAATTAGCTCTTATTCCCATGGTGGATAGACTTTTTCATATCTTTTCATTTTTTTTATTGTCAGAGTTTGAATGATTAAGACTACAATTTTCTATATGAAATTATCTTTGTGGTATCATCATATTTGTTATTTATTTAGTTTATCTTTATTTGTCATAGTATCCAAGTATCCATGTTTGGTTTTCTTTTATAAGGATAAAAGGTCATTTAATGGCAATAAAGGGGTCATATATTCAATAACTCATAGTAATCTTAAATTTCTATGTATCTAACCATGAGATTTAAACTACATGTAGCAAAAGGTGATTAAAACTGAAAGGAACAAATTCATGAATATAAATGGACATTTAACATCCCTCTCACAATATTTGATAGAACAAGTTTATGAAAAATTAGTAGGGATAGAAAGGACTCAACATTATAAACTGTATCTAACTGACATATATGAAACACTGCATCCTAGAAGAGCAGAACACTCGCTTGTTTCAACTCAGAACACCGACCAAAATACATTATGAACTGATACAATTAAAAGTACAAATCACAATTGCCTGTATTAGGAGTTAAATACAGGTCCCACAGACATTAAAAAGATAACAAAAAAAAATCTTATAGCTTTATGCCAATAAACTTGATAACTTAGATGAAATTTGCAAATTCTTCAAAGGTGCAAACTACCAAAGCTCACTTAACCTGAATATATATTTTTTTAGAATTGAATTCATAATTAAAAACCTTCTAACAGCACATATTTAGTTCATTAACAAATTTTTTAAATGTTTAAGAAGGATATAATAACAATTTCATATAAAATATTCCAGGAAACAGAATAAAGAACATTCTTACTATATTTTACTAGGTCAATATTCCCCAGACACTAAAACTAGATAAATACAAATTAAGAGGAAAACAACTAGAGACCCAGTATATCTCAGGAGTATAAATGCAAGAATTCTTAGGAAAATATTAGCAAACTCAGTATAATAAAATATATATCATAGACAAATATTTCATCTCTCAAGCATGCAAGGTTAGTTTAACATTTGAACATAAATACATGTATTTCACCATATTAATAGACTAAAATTTAAAATAAGATAATCTGCAAGAAATTAAATATAGGCCAACCTCAGAGATACTGTGGGTTTGATTCCAGGCCACCAAAATAAAGCAAATATTGCAGTACAGCAAGTCAAATGAATTTCTTAGTTTCTCAGTGCATATAGAGTTACATTTACACTCTACAGTAGTCTCCTAAATGTGCATAACATTGTATCTATAAAAAATATGCACACCTAAGTTAAAAATACTTTGTTACTAAAAAATGGTGACAATCATCTGAGCTTTCAGTAAGTCAGTCTTTTTGCTGGTGAAGGGTCTTGCCTGAATGTTGATGGCTACTGACAGATTAAGGTAGTAGTTGCTAAATGTTGAGATATCTGTGGCAATTTCTTAAAATAAGAAAACAATGAAGTTTGTTTTATTGATTGACTCTTGATTTCATGGACAATTTCTTTGTAGCATGCAATGCTGTTTGATAGCATTCTTATCTATGGTAAAATGTCTTTCAAAAGGATATAACCCTACCACTGCTTGATCAACAAAGTTTACATAATATTCTAAATCTTTTGTTGTTATTTTAACACTCTTTATAGCATCTTTACCATAGCATTCTATCTCAAGAAACTACGTTTTTTGCTGACCCATCAGAAGCAACTTTTTAATCCATTAAAGTCTTATCATGAGATTACAGAATTCAGTCGTATTTTTAAGCTCCACTTCTAATTCTAGTTCTCTCGCTATTTCCACCATATCTGCAGTTACTTCCTCCACTGAAGTATTGAAGCCCTCAAAGTGCTACTTGAAGTTTGGAATCAGCTTCTTCCACACTACTGTTAATGCTGACCTTTGACCTCTTCCATGAATCATGAATGCTCTGACATACAGAATGGTGACTTCTTCCCAGAAGGTTTTCAATTTACTCTGCATCGATCCATCAGAGGAATCACAATCTATGGTAGTAGCTATAGACTACAACATGTATTTTGTAAATAATAAGACTTGAAAGTGGAAAATACTCATTGATACCATGGACTACAGAATGGATGTTGTGTTAGCAGGCATGAGGACAACATGAATCTCACCCATCTCCATAGAGCTCTTCAGTTACCAAGGTGCATTTTCAATGATCAGGAATATTTTAAAAGGTATCTTTCTTCTGAGTAGTAAGTCTCAAGACTGGGTTTAAATTATTCAGTAAACCACATTTGTGAAGAGATGTACTGTCATGTAGGCTTTGTTGTTCCATTTATAGAACACAGAGTAGATTTAGCATAATTTTTAAGGATCCTAGAATTTTTGGAATGGTAAATGAGCATTGGCTTCAACTTGAAGTCACCAGCTGCATTACTCCCCAATAAGAGAGTCAGCCTGTCCTCTGAAACCATGCATTGAATCCTCCTCTCTAGCTTTCAAAGTCCTAGGTGGTGTGTTCTTTTAAAATAAGACTATATCATCACATTGAAAATCTGTTGTTTTAGTATAGCCACCTTTATTTATTATCTCAGCTATATCTTCTGGATAACGTTGCTATATCTTGGACTTTTAGGTAATAGAACTGAACTCCTTTCCTTAAACCTTATGAACCAACCTCTCCTAGATTCAAATTTTTCTTTCCCAGCTTCCTCACCTCTCTTAGCTTTCATACAATTGAATATAGATAGAGCCTTGCTCTCAATTAGAATTTGGCATGATAAAATGTTGTGGCTGTTTTGATCTTAGATTCAGACTACTCAAACTTTCTCCACATGAACAATAAGGCTATTTATGCTTTCTTACTTGTGTGTTGAATAGGGTAGCACTTTTAATTCCTTCAAGAACTTTTCCTTTGCACCTACAACTTAGCAAACTGTTTGGTTCAGGAGGCCTAGCTTTGGGCTTGCCTTGGCTTTCAACATGCCTTCCAAGCTAACTTTAATCATTTCTAGCTTTGAATTAAAGTAAGTGATATAAGACCCTTCCTTTTCAGCTGAACACTTAAAGGCTGTTGTAGGGTAACTAACTGGCTTAATATCAATATGCTCATGCCTCTGGGTACAGGGGAGCAGGAGGAGAGGAACAGAGACAGGTGTAGAGTCCTTTGATGGAGTAGTCAGAGCACATACAACATTTATTAGTTAAGTCTGCTGTCCTATGTGGGTATGCTTTGTGGTGCCTCAAAACAATTACAATAATAACATCAAAGATCACTGATCACAGATTATAACAAATATAATGAGAAAGTGTAAAATATTTTGAGAATTATCAAAATGTGACAGAGACACAAAGTGAGCAAATACTGTTGGAAAATGCACTAATAGACTTGCTGGACACAGGGTTGCCATAAATTTTCATTTTTTTTAATTGGAGTTCAATTTGCCAACATATAGCAAAACACCCAGTGCTCATCCCGCCAAGAGAAAAAACAAGAACGATATGATCTTCTCAATAGATGTAGAGAAAGCATTTGACAACATACAGCATCCATTCCTGATCAAAACTCTTCAGAGTGTAGGGATAGAGGGAACATTCCTCAGCATCGTAAAAGCCATCTACGAAAAGCCCACAGCAAATATCATTCTCAATGGGGAAACACTGGGAGCCTTTCCCCTATGATCAGGAACATGACAGGGATGTCCACTCTCACCACTGCTATTCAACATAGTACTAGAAGTCCTAGCCTAGGAATCAGACAAGACAAAGAAACAAAAGGCATTCAAATTGGCAAAGAAGAAGTCAAACTCTCCCTCTTTGCAGATGACATGATACTGTATGTAGAAAACCCAAAAGACTCCACCCCAAGATTGCTAGAACTCATACAGTAATTTGGTAGCATTGCAGGATACAAAATCAATGCCCAGAAATCAGTGGCATTTCTATACACTAACAATGAGACAGAAGAAAGAGAAATTAAAGAGTCAATCCCATTTACAATTGCACCCAAAAGCATAAGATACCTAGGAATAAACCTAACCAAAGAGGTAAAGGATCTATACCCTAAAAACTACAGAACACTTCTGAAAGAAATTGAGGAAGCCACAAACAGATGGAAAAGTATCCCATGCTCATGGATTGGAAGAAACAATATTGTGAAAATGTCCATGATACCCAGGGCAATTTACACAGTTAATGCAATCCCTATCAAAATACCATGGATTTTCTTTAGAGAGTTGGAACAAATTATCTTAAGATTTGTGTGGAATCAGAAAAGACCCCAAATAGCCAGGGGAATATTAAAAAAGAAAACCATAGCTGGGAGCATCACAATACCAGATTTCAGGTTGTACTACAAAGCTGTGGTCATCAAGACAGTGTGGTACTGGCACAAAAACAGACACATAGATCAATGGAACAGAATAGAGAATCCAGAAGTGGACCCTCAACTTTATGGTCAACTAATATTCGATAAAGGAAGAAAGACGATCCACTGGAAGAAAGACAGTCTCTTCAATAAATGGTGCTGGGAAAATTGGTCATCCACATGCAGAAGAATGAAACTAGACCACTCTCTTGTACCATACACAAGGATAAACTCAAAATGGATGAAAGATCTTAATGTGAGACAAGATTCCATCAAAATCCTAGAGGAGAACACAGGCAACACCCTTTTTGAACTTGGCCACAGTAACTTCTTGCAAGATACATCTATGAAGGCAAGAGAAACAAAAGCAAAAATGAACTATTGGGACTTAATCAAGATGAGAAGCTTTTGCACAGCAAAAGAAACAGTCAACAAAACTAAAAGACAACCTACAGAATGGGAGAAGATATTTGCAAATGACCTATCAGATAAAGGGCTAGTATCCAAGATCTATAGAGAACTTATTAAACTCAACAGCAAAGAAACAAACAATCCAATCATGAAATGGGCAAAAGACATGAAGAGAAATCTCACAGAGGAAGACAGACATGGCCAACAAGCACATGAGAAAATGCTCCTCATCACTTGCCATCAGGGAAATACAAATCAAAACCACAATGAGATACCACCTCACACCAGTGAGAATGGGGAAAATTAACAAGGCAGAAAACCACAAATGTTGGAGAGGATGTGGAGAGGGGAATGTGAACTGGTGCAGCCACTCTGGAAAACTGTGTGGAGGTTCCTCAAAGAGTTAAAAATAGACCTGCCCTCTGACCCAGCAATTGCACTGCTGGGGATTTACCCCAAAGATACAGATACAGTGAAACGCCGGGACACCTGCACCCCGATGTTTCTAGCAGCCATGTCCACAATAGCTAAACTGTGGAAGGAGCCTCGGTGTCCATCGAAAGATGAATGGATAAAGAAGATGTGGTTTATGTATACAATGGAATATTCCTCAGCCATTCGAAACGACGAACACCCACCATTTGCTTCAACGTGGATGGAACTGGGGGGTATTATGCTGAGTGAAATAAGTCAATCGGAGAAGGACAAACATTATATGGTCTGGTTCATTTGGGGAATATAAAAATTAGTGAAAGGGAATAAAGGGAAAGGGGAGAAAAAGTGAAAATATCGTGAGGGTGACAAAACATGAGAGACACCTAACTCTGGGAATTGAACAAGGGGTATTGGAAGGGGAATTGGGCGGGGGGTTAGGGTGACTGGGTAAATTTTCAATTTGTGAAAAACACAGTATCTGCAGAGTGCAATAAAACAGAGTATGCCAGGTAGCCTGGGGGGCTCAGCGGTTTAGTGCCACCTTCAGCCCAGGGCATGATCCTGGAGACCGAGGATCGAGTCCCACATCGGGCTCCCTGCATGGAGCCTGCTTCTCCCTCTGCCTGTGTCTCTGCCTCTCTCTCTCTCTCTCTCTCTCTCTCTCTCTCTCTATCTCTCATGAATACAAAATCTTAAAAACAAAAACAAAGTATGCCTGTATGTATCTTATTTGTCCAATCCTTTAACTTATTTTTTTTAGTCCCTCCTTTTCTGTCTTCTTTTGGATTAACGATTATTTAAAATAATCATTCCATTTTACCTTATTTTTAGCAATACATGTTCTTCAGGACTTGCTCCTAGGTTTATAATACACATCTTCACTCAAATGATATTCCATCACTCAATTCATATTGGCATAACCATACAATAACTTCCTTGTCCCTTTTCCATCCTCTAAACTATTGTCATATATTGATCTTCTACGTATGTTGAACATACCATTAATGTATTGTTTTGTTTTAATCAGTTGCACTTTAAGTAGAATTTTAAAATATGAAAAAGTCTTAAATTAAATGTTTTTTCTTTATTCTCCATTTTTTCATATAGCTCAAAGTTCCCATCTATTTTTGCTATCTGCTTGAAGAGCTTCCTTTAATATTTCTAGCTTTTGGTTTTCAGAATTTTTACTACATTAAAATTTTTTAGAGTAATCTCTACGCCCAATGTGGGGCTCGAATCCTCAACCCTGAGATCAAGAGTCACATGGTCCACTGACTGAACCAGCCAGGTGCTCCTGCTTTTTTAAAATAAAATACATTTTAATGTGATATTGAATTCTAACTTAATTCTAATTTCAATGTTTTAAAAATGTTTCTCAGGGTGCCTGGGTGGTTCAGTCAGTTAAGATTCCAACTCTTGATTTAGGCTCAGATCATGATCTCAGTGTTGTGAGATCCAGCCCTGCCTGGGACTCTGCACTGGGCATGCAACACACTGAAGAATATTTTCCCCCTTCTTCCTTTGTTTGCCCTTCTCACGCCTCCCTAAGAAATGTTTTTCTTTTTTTTTTTTTCTGGCTTGTATTTTTTAAAGAGAAATCTGCATTCCTTCTTATAAAATATATTTTTCTCCTAGACATGATAAATATTGATGTGATTAGTTGATCTAAACTGCCATTATTTCTATCCTGTTAATTTCCAGTTCAGGTATTGTACTTTACAATTCTAAAAAATTAATTTGCTTCATTATCTACTAATTATCACACCACTATATTCATTTTTTCCTTTAAAACTGAAATACAGTTAAAATAGCTCTTCTAGCATCCTGTCTTCTATGTTATACTTCATCTTTCTGAATTCTGTCACAGTTTCTATTGACTCCTTTTTCTTCTGTTCTAGGTCATACTTTTCTGCATTTTAGCACACCTGATGATTTCAGATATACATTGTTATGTGTTTAAATTTTCTTACCTTAATCAAATTACACAATTAAGTTACCTGTGGTTCAGTTTGATTTATTCAGAACTTGTCTTAACGAGAATATTTGTTATAGCATTTACTCTATAAATGTTTAGTAACAGCAATAAGGCACCTTCTGGAGTAGACAGTAAATGCCCTAATTGCTTAACAAGGATTATATATTTTGGCTAGTGAGAACTCAGATGATTTCCCAGTCCTGTAAAGCCCTATTCATAGTTGATCCGAATACATTGACTACTAATTATTCAGTAAAGATTGAAGACACCACTTAATTCAGAGTTTGAGACTTTTCTCTGTATTTTGGGAACTCTTTCTGGCAACTTTCATCTACCAGAGACTTAATGACTCTGTTCCTCAACTCTCTAAGGAAGACATCATGTTCTGCTTGTGATCATGCTGCTTACTTTGTAGCCAGGTAAGTGTCTTCAGTGAGAAAGCCCTGACTTTGTAGGTTCTTGTCTATTGATCTTCTCTTACTGATATAAAAAGCTATTGGTTCACAATTTGGAGACTATTGTTTCATATATTTTGTACATTTTTTTCCTGGTGATTTAAAATAGTAAGTCCAGTCACTGTTATTCCATCATGGAATTTTATATTGGAGGACTAAAATGCACAATTATTTTTTTCTATCAAAGTTGTGTTTTTTCTTTTTTCTTTTTTTTTTTTATAAATTAATTTTTATTGGTGTTCAATTTACCAACATACAGAATAACACCCAGTACTCATCCCGTCAAGTGTCCCCCTCCGTGCCCGTCACCCATTCAATATAAATACTTGATCCTGTTTCTTTTCAGATCTATAACCCATGTTTACTATATTTCATTTCTGCACTCTACTCATCACTAACATGCACACATGTTACATGTACAGTAGATCCCTATTGATATAGGGATCAGTGATTTATGTGGTAATCATAGATGTAATCTGTTTAGCACATTCTTTTATAATTAAAAAGTTTGAAAGTTCAATAGGAATGACTTTATTTTTTATCAAAGTGTTTGCATTAAAGTAGCCATGTCATTATACACATACCAGAATGACACAAAGACGTATTTTTAGGGCAGCCCCGGTGGTTTAGCGCCGCCTTCAGCCCAGGATGTGATCCTGGAGACCCGGATGGTGTCTTACATCAGGCTCCCTGCATGAAGCCTGCTTCTCCCTCTGCCTGTGTCTCTGTCCCTCTCTCTTTCTCTGTGTCTCTCATGAATAAATAAATATATATTTTTAAAAAGACATATTTTTATAAGTGTGCCTGGCAGTACAGGATACTCACATGATAAAACACAATTTATTTCCAAATTAATTCTAATGGCTCTTATTATTCTTAACAATTTAATTGAATTAACCTAACTTTACTCATTTAGCAATTAAACCTAGAATTGGTTGTTTGAATACTATTTTCTAATTTTGCTTTACTTTAAAAGTAATGTGAATTAAAGAAATAATGAAATGCAAAAACATGCTTTAAAATACAAATAATGGGGCACCTGGGTGGCTCAGTGGTTGAGTATCTGCCTTTGGGTCAGGTCATGATCCTAGGGTCCTGAGATCAAGTCCCGCATCAGGCTCCCCCAAGAAACCTACTTGTCCATCTGCCTATGTCTCTGCCCCTCTCTCTCTCTCTCTGTGTGTGTCTCTTATGAAAAAATAAATAAAATCTAAAATAAGTAAATAAATAAATGATTAATTAATTTAAAAAATACTTCTTACAAAAGGTAAAGAGGTAGTAACATTATCAGTGCGTTTTGTTTTGCTATTTCCTTTACCAAAATTGTCAATGTACTAGATCTATTTTTTGGTAACCTACACTTATAGCCAAATCAATCATAAATATGTCCCACTGACACTAAATATCTATATGTAAGGTGTGCTTTCATAGTGAACATATTTAATGTGATAACTATATTCCATTTAACCAAATTGTTGAATGCATAGGTTTTTTTTACCAAGTCCTTATCTTACTAATATAGGATCAGTCTCTTTAAACAGATGAAAGGCGACTTTTACTTTTTTGGGTACTATCTTTTGTTAGGTACCGTGAGTCTTATTTATTATGTACTCAGTAAATAATTGTTGCTTGGAAAACAAATATGAGGGAAAAGTATCTACTATACTCATTTCAAAGCTAAATAATGTCATGTACATAGTTTTAGTTTTGAAATCTATTTATATATACACACATATAGGATCTTAGATTTATTCCTTTACATAGGTCACAATTTTCCTACAATTAATTCAACTGAAGTTTGATGGTAAATAATACTAAATTATAATCCTATATATTGAGTGCCTACTGTGTGCTATGGACTGTTTTATCAATAGAAGAACAGAACAAAACAAAATACCTTCCCATCTATCTGTCAAAGACCTTATATTCCAAAATCTTCTTCTTAATAAAGGATAATAACTAGTCTTATTACTCTGGTATGACTTTTATAGACTTAGATTTAAAGTAACTTCCTGTTTAGCAAAGAGTGAGAAGATTATAACTTTATACTTTAATTAACTTCAGTAAATAGAAAATCAGCTTTTCTCTCTCTCTCCCCCCCCCCTTTTTTTAACCTGAGGGGGCAATTGAATTTCCTAATTTCTAAAGTGATAAACAGCATTTCTTCAATGCTATGTAATTTATTCAAGCATAACACTAAATTATGGCTGTCTTTCAAAAGCCAGCTTGTAGTTATGAATTTTTAAGTATCAAGTGGTATGATCTGCACAAATACTTTCCCTTTGAACTGATTAATTCATGAAAAATTTAAAAAGAAGCACTACACAAATTATATTCATGTATTAATGTATATGCCCTTCAAAGTTTAGGGGATAGGAAATGACAAATGCTAAATTGGCAAGTTCCAGGAAATTATGCTACATTGTCTTAGAATTAAAGACAGAAAATCCTTGCATTTTAGTTCATGTTCCAGTAGCAAATGAGTAGAACAATATGGTCTCTAATAATATTTACATTTTTAATGAAGTGAAATAAAGAAATGATCAATTATTAGTTCTAACTGAATATATTTCTTTAATAAATTTTCAACTAATTTATTAATTCTCTAAATATCTGGATAAAGTCTTATTTTCTAAAACAGCTACTATTTGTCAAATATTTCCTAACATGTGGACAGTGTTCCATATATACTATAGCATTTCATCTTCAAACATTAATGTGA
This sequence comes from Nyctereutes procyonoides, assembly GCF_905146905.1. Lineage (NCBI taxonomy): Eukaryota > Metazoa > Chordata > Mammalia > Carnivora > Canidae > Nyctereutes > Nyctereutes procyonoides. The sequence continues at coordinate 27,676,552 of NW_026575048.1, forward strand.
AGGGTGATTTTTAACTTGTATTTCATAGAAGACTCTCAGGCTTAGAAAGCTGATGTGTCCTAAATAGAGTAAGCATTATTACCCCTTTTATGTGAGTTTCCATATAAATAATAGTTTATATTTCTTAAATATTTAATCCTCCATCCACGAGAAAATGGGAAAGATGTTAAACCTCCAATTTTGAACATTTTCTGGAGAAAAGAGTGAAGATGGAGGAATACAGATGGGTGACCATGAGGAAGGAAGCTATGGTTATGAAACATACTTTCAGTGGGGCACAGGGACAAGAATATTGACCTACACGATGGTACACACGAGGACCTTCAATCTCCAGAATGGCAGGGCAACCAAGAGCATAATTGAGAGGAAAAGCTGATAAGGAAGTCAGCTAAGTGTCTATATGGCCTGTCAACCAGTTTTTACGTTTAAATCATAACAAGAAAATTTCTCAACAAAGCTCAGGTCAAAAAGTAAATTTTTCTCCTTAGAAAAATAGAAAATACCTTAACTTCATTCAACTGTCTTGAGAGGGTGAATGCAAGTTACCTGTAGCAGGTTGAAAGGTGACCCCCAAAGATAGGTCTAACTCAGAATCTGTGAATTTGTCCTTATTGGGAAAAACAAAACAAAACAAAACAAAACACCTCCACAAATTTAATTAAGTTAATTATCTCGAGGTAAGGTCATCCTGGATTTCATGGGTGGGCCCCAAATCCACTAAGAAGTGTTCTTATAAAAAGAAAAGGCACAGTTACATTGGAGAAAGCCATGAGAAGACGGAGGCCACATTGGTGATAATATATTACACCAGTCCTAGGAACTAATCCACTATTACATAACAGAAAACCTCTCTAATTCTCGGCAATTTGGATTCTAAAAGTCGATCCACCAGATCCTTACTATAAACAAGCTATATCTACACACAGAAGTATCTCAGACAAGTGCCTCTGTTTCAGTCTAAAGTATGAGTGGCTTTTTAATAATTAACCTTTTTTTTTTAAAGAAAAGTCTTATTGCAGAGAATGTCTGAGATAAAACAGGATGCAAACTTCTTCTGGCAAGAAAAATTTTGTTTCCAGTAAAAGAATGTTGCTTCAAAACTGCAATCTATGGGCAGCCGGGTGGAGGGGGGGGTGCTCAGCAGTTTAGCACCACCTTAGCCCAGGGCTTGATCCTGAGGTCCCAGGATCAAGTCCCACATGGGGCTCCCTGCACGGAGCCTGCTTCTGCCTCTGCCTATGTCTCTGCCTCTCTCTCTCCTCTGTTTCCCGTGAATAAATAAATAAAATCTTAAAAAAAAAGACTTCTTTTTTTTTTTTCAAAACAGCAATCTAACTGTTGTGTTCAAGGGCATCCAAATTGAAATTAGGTATTAAATCAACAATAAATAAGAATTTTCTAAAAAATGAAAATTCAGGAAAAATAGTGTTTTTAAGAAATGTAAGAGTATTATAGGCAAATTAAAATACTGACTAGATAGAAGAAAGAGTTAATAATACATGAAGTGAGAGATTTTTATAAATATTCAAAGACAGAAGCAATGTCATGAGTAGTATGTAATGGTCAGCATGTAATTAAAAGAGAACAAAATCAGAGTAGAAGATATTATCAAATAATAAATGGATGGTCTACTGGATGCTGAGAGATAATAATTAGGGGAAAAAACACTTTGCATCATAAGTAAAAGTCAGTAATACAAATAATAAAAAGAAGTCCCAAAACACTTCCAGAGGAAAATAAATAGAGAAGTGTTATAGTTTTATAGTTTCACATTTCACTTTTAAGTCTATGATACATTTTGAGATAAATGTTGTGAAAATGTCTGGGGTTTTGATCAAGGTTTACTTTTTTGTCTATTTATTCAGCACCATTTACTGAATAGACTATCCATCTTCCATTTTAATTGTTTTTGTACCTTTGTCAAATATCAATTTGAGCATATTTGATTTCGTCTATTTCTGGGTTTTCTGTTCTGCTCTTGATCTATGGGTCTCTCTCTCCACCAATTCTGCAGTCTTAATTACCATAGTTTCATAAGTTTTGAAAATGGTAGACTGATTTCTCAATTATATTTTTCCAAAATTGCTTAACTATTCTAGTTCATTTTCTTTCTGGTTTATATGCTTTCATATAAATTCATAATTTGCCTCCTTAGTATGCATTTTTAGTCCAATTCATGTTTAGCTAACAACTTCAAAATATTACTTTTATCTTATTCAAGTATATTTTTATATATCTACAGATGGAGATCTGCATGTGTCTGTTTACACATTAGAATTTGCAGAAACTTGAGTCAATCAAGCCACTAGTCAAGGTACTTGAAATAGTCATTTTAAAAGTGCCCTATATAGTAACCATTATAACTCAAATGTATATCTATTATCTAATTACCACATAGAATAATTTGAATATTTTCCTAAAATAAGCATATTTAAATATATTTTATACAGAAGCACTGCATCTTGCAAAAAAAGATCCTTTATAGTGGTCTGAAAAATGCTGCAAACAGCTGCATATCACACAAGGAAGAAAGATTACATTAATGAAGTTGGATTATTACTGGGTGGGTTAACAAAAAGAATGTGGAAGAAATTTGGCTTCAATTTCCAAACCAAAAGCAAAGCTTTCAAAGCAGAAACCCGGCTGTCCAAAGTAATATTTTCTGGAAAGAACTATTACTGTTATACCTTATTGCTGGAAAAAGTAGTGAAATTATTGGTAGATCACCCCTAATATTAAAAATAGCTAATAGTAAATACCAGAGCTTGTCTAATTCTAGGTAGATAAAATGATGAATGAAAATGAGTTCCACTGAGCTTGTCTCTAAGAGACAATGAATGATAGGATAAGAGCTAAATGGATTTTACAATGAACTAGAGAAGGAAAATCACTTTTGGGGTGGGATGAGGAATGCTTCACAGAAAAGCAGAGCCACATGTTGAAGTTAGGTCAAATTACATCTGACAGAGAATGCTATCACACCACCATCTGTGAGGGAGTAGCTTATATCTCACTAAATCAGAGGTGTCTCTGGGTGACTGGAAGTCATATTTGTAAGAAGTCATCAACTGTGTAGTTATAACAAAGATAAATTTTAAAAGTCTCTCATTATTAATATTATAATATGAATTGACAGCCTCTAGTTTGGGTTGGTGTCTTGATTTCTTAAAATAATCATTTCTTAAGATAAGCAAAAGCAAAACAAAAACAGTATTAAACAACATGAGAGTCTGGAGGCTTGAACCTCAAAGTGAATCTAGCATTAGCCATTTTTGGTGGGTTTTTAAAAATTTATCCATTGTAGGCTTTAATTTTCTCATCTGCAAAATGATTAACATTTGAAAACTTTTTGACTTAACAGTCCATACTCTAATGCTTACTAATTTATGAGTTACATACAATACTCTTCACTAACATGCAGAAAAGTTTTTAGAAATCACTAATTACAAAATTAGGGGAAAAGCTTAACCACTTGTGATGTTTATTAACTGCATTTTACTCAGTGATATTAGCCTATGTTATACAAACTATTCAAAGAATTTTTCTAATTTCTACAACTAAAAATTGCAGAAAGCAAAATCAAAGCCAGTATGACAGATGCATATTCTATTAATTGTGATCGGCTCTGGGGTCATTGGAAAATAGAACTTCAACTCAGGAGGGTAAACATTCAATCCAGCAACAGTTGATTGATAAATACATAGTAGCCATAGGAGAAGACATATCAAAGTAATATGTAAGTGGGAAAGTAGGAAAGTGGGAAGTTTGAAACTCAAATAGTTACAGGATTATCTAGATCCACAACTGAACAGTGTTTAGATCTTAGTACAAAAATAGAAGCATGTTCTAAGACCATCCACCAAAAATCCAAGACAACATGGCAAAGTCAAAGTCAACATTGATAACTCAGTTGCAAGTGTCTTGTAATCAACCACAGCAATATTAGGTCTAGAAATTAGTTATAATATTGAGAGTTCAACTGTATGAGGCTCAAGGCTCATGGTGAGATTACACAGAATCAAGTAGGTATTTCATTGAACCTCAAAGGTCTATGCATATTTGATATGGATCCAGCATTTTTCCATCATATATATACAATTATATATATATATATATAATGTTATGTTATGTTATGTTATGTTATGTTATGTTATGTTATATAATTGTGTTTTAATCTCAGACATTCCAGAGTTTCCAGCCAAAAAAACTGGTAATCAACTGTGGGAACATCAACGGGCATTTAAAGAAAAAAAACAAAACAAAACAAACTAAAAAACACTCAACCTATTTTTTCTAGTCAAAGAAAAACCAGGAAAGGGGCAAGAAAATTTTCCAGATGGAAGATTTTAGACAATAACCACTCTACTCTAGTCAAACATGACACAAAATATTGTAGACCCATGACCAGCCACATCAGCAAAAGCAAGTAGGGAGCTTAGACCTCTACCTTCAAGTTATAACCAGATGCCCCAACCCCATGGGCAAGGTGGTGTTAAAGAATGCTCAACAGGAAGCCAAGGAGCATCATCTATACCACCCATTACTAAGGAGATAATGATTCTCTCCCCTCTGATGGTGGAAGCAACAAACATTTAAGGAGTTGGAGCCCCCACTTATAGTGACATGTAGCACCCATCTCAGGTGCTCTGAAGAGAACCTGGAATTCTAGCAGCACCTCTACTCTTGCCAGATAGTGTCAAAGGAAGGAAGATAAGACACAAGATTTGATTCAGTTGTAGGGTCTTTTAAGTCTACACTCTATGTTTTGGTAGAAAATTACTCAGAACCAAGAAGAGCTCAAACAAAAAAAACAAAACAAAACAAAACAAACCAAACAAAACAAAAAGTTATTAAAGATGATAGTTTGGAGATGACAGCCATGTTAGAAATACTAGATAAAAAATTTAAAGCAGCCATTCCAAAAAGGTCCTAAACAATTTTAAGTATGCTTGAACAAATGAGAAGGAGAAAGTTTCAACAAAGAAATAGAAGACAAAGATCTTAGTGGCTATTTTAAAGCTAAAATATACAATTACTTAAAATCTCAATGGATAGGCTCAATAGCAGAATGGTGGGGAAATAAAAAGAGTCAGTGAACCCAATGATTAAGAAGTAAAAATTAGGGACCCCTCGGTGGCTCAGAGGCTGAGCATCTACCTTCAGCTCAGAGCATGATCCCGATCTGGGAATTGAGCCCCTCATCATACTCCCTGTGAGAAACCTGTTTCTCCCTCTATGTCACTGCCTCTCTCTGTGTTTCTCATGAATAAATAAATAAAATCCTTTTTAAAAAAGTAGAAATTACCCAATCAGAACAACAGATGAAAATTAGAACTCAGGAGCATGTAGCATAACAAAATATTTAACACTCATGTCATTGGAATCCCATACAGAAAGGAAAAAGAAGGTAGGGCTGCAAAAGTCCTAGAAGAAATAATGAATGAAAACATCTCAAATTTGGTAAAAGATAAAATACTACAGATTTTAAAAGCTGAGTAAAAACTTAGAATAATTCCAGAGATAACCACATGAAGACATATGCTCAAACTTCTGAAACCTAAGGAATATTAAAGAAATCTTGAAAGTAGTGAGAGAGAAGCAATACCTGACCAAAAGTTGAAAACATTTTTGGACAGCAGTGGAATTCCATTCAGAAGCCATGAGGGCCCTAAGGAAGTAGTAAAACACTTCAACACCCCCCCCAAAAATAAATGAATAATAAAAATAAAGCAAAAACAAAAAAATAAAACCTGTCAGAAGTCTATATCTTGAAAAAAATATATGCCAGGAACGAAGGGAAACTAAACCATTCCTAACAAAGAAAACAGCAAATTCATCACCAGCAAACCTACTCTAAAAGAATGCATAAAATATAGTTCTCTAAAGACAAAGGAAATAATAAAAGAAGAAATAGAAAGAAGGTAAAACAAGGTAACCTAACATATTTGAATACGACCCTTTCTTTTCTTCTTTTGAGTTTTCTAACTTGTTCATAAGCTAGATGACTCAATATTATTAGGGTGCCAATTTTGCCCCCAATTAATGCTTAGAGTCAACATGATCCCAAGCAATATTTGACTATTAATTTTGTTTTAGAAATAAGCTAATTCTAAATGGTATAGAAGAAAATAATAGATCTGTAATAGAACAATTTGAAAATAAAATTGATCTAGTTTTAAGACTTACCAGAAAAAGAAAGTAACAAGTTTTGTACTGTGAACATATGATTCAATTTATCAATTGTCTTTTATAGCTCACACTTTTTTGTGTCCTAAGAAAATTTTTGCTCTTTGAAAGAGACTCTTAAGAGAATTAAAACATACCGGGATAAATATTTTTAAAACCATATAAAATAAATAATTTAAACCCAGAACATCTTAAGCAATAAGAACAGATAAAACCAAAATTTAAAAACAGCAAAACATTATGTTCCCAAAGAAGACACTTGGATGGCAAATATCCCCATGAAAAGATACTCAAAATTATTAGTATTAATGGGAAGTTCAAATTAAAATCACAAAGAGAAGCATTACAGAGCAATTAAAATGCTTAGAAAAATGAAAGTATCAATTGTTGGTGAGGATACTAAGCAGGATACTGGAAATATCATGTAAGACTGGTGGTGATGCTAACTGGTACACCACTTTGGAAAACAGTTTCTTATAGAGTTAGCATACAACTAACCCTATACCCAAGAACCCCACTCCTGTACAAATGAAAACATACATCCACACAGAAAGCTTTCTGCAATTGTTTATAACAGCTTTATTCAGAATTACCAAAAATTGGAAACAGCAGAAATATCTGTTCATAAACTGGTTAATGAATCAACAAGCCCTGGTGCATCTATATAAAAAGCACTACTCCATAATGAAAGGAAAGAGCTACCGGCACATAAAACAGCCCACATGAATCAGTGAAGTATTATGCTAAGTGAAAAAAATCCAGCCTCAAAAGCGTGTGCACTATAGGACATTTCAGTTATAAGACATTCTGGAAAAAGTAAAGTTATAACAGAAAAGAGATCAGCAGTTGCCAGGGGTCAAAAGTGGGGAAAAGAGACTACCAAGAAGCATGGATACATTTTTAGAGGAAAGGAAATATTCCATATCTTGATTATGAAAGCAGTTATGCAAATGTGTATATAGAGTTGTACACCTGTATCTATCATTTATGTATAATATATACACCTGTTTCTATTTACATATAACTATACACAGTTACATATATTATACAGGTATATATATGTACAATGTGTATATTATATGCAACTCTATTATACACACATGAATATTACTAATAAATATGTGAATATATAAAAAAATCTGTGGAGGGCTTCACTTTCTTCTCAAATGTTCCCTTATCCCACACACATTTATATTTCTTTTCCATTTTGGGTTGTGCATGGAAGACTAATTTGATACATTTTAATTCATAAATCTGAGATATCCTTAAAGTTACTAATATTAACGACAACTTTTATACTGGAATTAATTTTGTGTCAACTGTTTATGTTGTTGTATAATGCTTTACATAAGAAAAATGTTTTTTATTTGAAATTTAAAGAGTATCCAGATGTTCAAATTCTTATCTAACTCAGAAAACAGAAGAGGTCTGTTTTAGTGTATAATGTATGTGCCTTACAAAATATTTTATGACATGCCCAAGTCCACGGATTGCATTAGAAGGTTTTAAATCAAGCAAAGATTTGGAACCAAGGGAAGAAAACAGTCATCCTCACATATAAAATATAACTATCTTTTGATAAATTATGAAAAATGGGCTGATGATCTTAATACAAAACTCATTGGTTTTTTCTATTTGCAAATTATGCTAGCTTTTGTGTTCATGTGAAATAATTCTTTCCACATTTGGTAATATGATTTGATAAAAATTCCTGAGAATTACTATAAATTGAAAGAAATTTCCAACACAATTAATAGCCATGTATTCAAAGAGAATGAAAACATATAGCAGTATATCTTTTTCTTCTTCCTTTGCCTTAAAATGCCTAACAGTTTAATAAATACTTAATGATTGATAGCCCCTTGTTATGAACTCTTATTTCAAATTAAGTATTTTTTTAAGATTTTATTTATTTATTCATGAGAGACACAGATAGAGAGAGGCAGAGACACAGGCAGAGGGAGAAGCAGGCTCCATGCAGGGAGCCTGAGGTGGGACTTGATCCCGAGTCTCCAGGATCACGCCCTGGGCCAAAGGCAGGCGCTAAAGCACTGAGCCACCCGGGCTGCCCTAAATTAAGTATTTTTAATTTTTAGTGTTATTGCTATATAGCATTTTTTAGAGGTACAACTCAACAGTCTGATAATTTATGAACTATAATCTTCCACATCAACAATTTGATTCGGTGATTTCTGTGAAGATAAGCAGATGTGCTTCCTCACATCAAAACAACCTTCCTCTAAATAACTAACCAATGGTAGAAATCCACCTATTTCCATTTTGCCATTTTGCTTAACCAAAACTATTCCTAAAGTAGATTACTATTTCTATAATGGTACATATTATCAGCTTTCAATCAGTATTTTTATAGAGTTTCTAGATCACTTTTTTCACGTATAGTTCTTTTTTCTGGGAAGAATTTTCACATTTAATGAATAATAGAAGAAGTCATGTTTCCACCTAATTAGTTAGATAATAATTACACTAATTTGAATAAATGAGTAAGAATATAGTGCTTTCAGTTAAAATGCAATTCTCTTACTTAACCAATCTCTGTACTCAACAAGGAGGCAATATTTGCATTTGAACTTTCCGGATAAAGGATTGCTACATAATTATATTCTAATATATTCTGATTAATTTTGAGAAGCTGCAATATTAAAACTCAAGTAGAAGAATTCAAAGTTCTCAGAGGGGTGGAATTTCATTTTGACCCTAGTTTCATCTATGATTGCAGATAACTCTCTTCACATCACATAATGAGACTGAATATTTTTTAAACCTAAAATAATATTAATACCTATTTCAATAATTCAACCAATAAATTCCTCCTCTATGTCAACTAAGTCATCTTAATTCTTATAAATAAGTAACTTACACAAATAACCTTTGAAATATATAGATGCACACCCTAAAGAGGCTTTAGCCCTCCTTGTAGATACTTAGGAAAATATAGCATTCAAGGATATAGTATTAACTATTAGACATAATCCCAACAAGCTATTACTAATACACAATTGGGTATAAAACCAGAGTTGGGTTTATGAGACTAAGGCCACCATCACCTTAAATAAAATGTAGCATGCTAGATTCAGGATAATTGAGAAAGTTTGGTTAAATCTGCATTAGATTATGCCCCCCAAGCTAACAGTACAGCTGTCCAGATCGCTCATAAAAAAGACAATTAGCCAACTGGACTAATTGGTTTGACTGTTTTTTCCTCTCTTTGCTTGGCTACCTATAAATGCTTGATATCTTCTCACAACTGGTCCTTTTCATTGTGTTTCCCAGTCTAACACTAATTTTCACATTACTAACAGTGTAAATAGAGAAAGTTATATATATAACCCTGGAAAAAATGTTTAAGCCAGAATTTATCAACCTTTTAAAATATTCATAAATAATCAGTAAATACGTACATTGAAATTTGACTAACATTCTATGTTCAGCCTAATGTTTTGCATTATTTAACTGATGGCAGCTGCTCAAATCACCAGCTGGCCCATCAACACAAAATAAGAGAAGACCTGAAAGAAAGAGAGTAATATATCAATTTGAAACAGCTCCTATAAAATAAATCAATGAAAACAGAATATTTGAACCAAGATGCTAAGAAGAGACATTGGAATCTTTTATGTGCTTTGCTTTGTAGAGGAAATACTACTTTGAACAACGGATAATAAACTTATAGAACACACTACAACAAACTATCTCCTGATGGGATACATAATAGGTTCCAGAAACATTTGGGCTAATTTATCAAAGCCAGAGACATAAATAAGCTACTGAAGTGAAATAGAATATCCTAACAATACAGGCCTTTGTCTTGCTTTTCAGCACCCCTATTAACAAGTGAACTTTGTACTGGGTAAACCATGGGTGCAATCTAACATATCAATTTCTATGTCTTTGTGAATGTAAATATCACTCTTTTTTCAAGATTAGTAATATATTGGCTGTAAAGAATTTGTTTCAGTGACTCCTCCCGGGATATTGAGCTCAATATGACTGTTTTTAATGGCTCCTTATCAAGGTCATACTAGTCTACATTATGCATGTTTCAGAGAATTTTGCCACCAAATTAACCTCATTCATTGTGTAGAATGAATAAAACTAAAGAGGAAACTTCATGTTAGCTTTGAGGAATGCTCTACAACTTTACAGTGTCAGCACAATAGACAAAATGAAACTTGCCAAGTCTAGGGTGTATCTTCACAATTAACAAATTGAAGCACCAAAAAAAGCTTCTGAATATTAATTTGCCATAGTGTGTTAAATGTCACCCTTTAATTTCAGCCTTGATACTTTCTGGAAAATAAATATTTTATAATGACAGTTTTTGAGACCCCCATAATGTTCTAAACATTCTATTTATTATCTCTTCTAGATATTATTACCTATGACATAAGCTTCATGTAGTCTTCATGGTAGTTATAACTGACCCAGGAAAATTAAACAGAAGATAATTTAAAAACTAAGAAAGTGATTTGTATTTTTAAATTGGATGGTAGAAAATATGTTTTCTTTAGAGTTTTGTAAGAGAACGTAATCACTGATTGAAGCCATGATGGACAAAGCAAGGTTGGAGATGGGCTTCAATAGTGTTAGAAATGTCTGTAAATAGGCAGAACCTAGAGAACACTTAGTGTTATGAAGAATAGTATAGATAAAAAGCTAAGTTGGACATAAAGGTTGAATTTAACTCCCACATTTCAGTTCTTGGTAAGTTTACCTCAGATCCGTTACTATCCTTTCTTTGCTTTTCTCTGTGTAACAAAGAAGATGATGGACTCTATATACTGGTTTCTATTCAAGTTAAGCCAATAGGAGGCACTATGGAAAACAGGAGGATAAAAGAGAGAAACCAGGCAATTCTATCTATCTCTGCTTCTGATAGTTTCTCTGGCAGTGACCCCAGGACCCCAGATCCCAGTAAACTACATCTCCAGTTGTTCTATGAGAGGAGAATTAAAGTTGGCTTTCAATAATCTCTGGGTTGCCTTATTCTCCCCTCTGACGTATCAACTTTTCTTTCACCTGCGTAAAAAATTTCTTGATTTTAATTCCATCTGATTTTACTACATAGACTGGTTTCTGAAAATATTATTTGAACAATCCTAGCTAGACTCCAATGAACACATCTAAATTAGGGAGTTGGGACTTCCTATTCTAATACCCTGTAGGACTGTAGAAATAGAGATTGTTTTTACTCCTCAATTAAGAGAATTTTCTGAAATGATTTTGTAGGATGAATTTTCACAAACATTCATTAAGTATAAATACATAGTATAAAATTCACTAATTTTGGATCATGTCATACAATGGAATCACAAAATATATGGTATTTTGTGTAAGGTTTCTTTCATTTACCATAATATATTCAAGGTTCAACTATGTTGTAGAATATATCTGTAGTTGATTCATTTTTTATTGCTAAATAATATTCTATTGCACAGATATACCATATTTTTTTTTATTCCATCACATGGGCATTTGGGTTGTTCTCACATTTTAACTATTATGAATCATGCTACTATGAACATTGGCCCACAGATTGTATTTAGACCTATATTATTTCTCTTGGCCCTGAAAGTTGAACCATGGGGTCCTATGACAAATCTGCAATCAACATTTTAAGAGTGAAAACTATCCTTCATACTTATATACTAGACTGGTAATTTCCCATGAAATTCTAGAATATTGCTAATTTAACAAAAATCTGTAGTATATTGGGTTATACCTTCCACAGTAAAGGTTTTGTGGCATGTTTAACGTTAAGAAAGAAGTAAAATGCTTGCTGGATCCTTCAACATTGTACTGGGAATATATTCTACATTTGGGATATATGTTCCCGACTCACTTACAAATGATCCAAAAGGCTCCTAGCTCTGAGTGGGCCTCAGGGAAAGAAGAAGCTCCTTACAAGATCCAGGCTCAGTGATAAAATGGGTTTACCAATTGGTCCTCTAGACCAGATTCAATGAGCCTGCTATATCTTGAAGAAGATGGGGGAGTTTCAGACACTACCTGACCTGTGAATCCCAGGGAAAGTACTGAGAATTTTGTACCAAACTGATATTCTCTTTGGATGTTAACTTCTCATTTTGAGTATTTCTTTTTACTTTGCCAATGAGTTTTGATAGATCCTGTGACAACCCCTAACAAATCAAGAGGAAATTCCCATTTTACATTGGTAAGCAACAATTATTTTTAGAGACAGCTTTTAGCTTTTGATAAGCTGTGATGAAATCTCAATTCCCGATGATGGATACTATGAAAACTTTGACTCAAAAAGTGCATCACAGTTTAGGGCTATAAATTTACTCATGCCATACAATACTTCATTAATAAATAAAAATGACATAAAAATGCCTGGCATTCAAAATGAATGATTTTATTCAGCATTTCAGTTTTTCTTTGAAAATGAGAGTTTGGTATTATAACAGCTAATACACTGGGAAAAACCAAGAGCTAACTAATTTTCTATGAAACTTGAAAAAAAAACACAAACTTTTAAAATGTATAATTACATTCAGTTGTTGAACATTAAAATAGAATTTCAATGAATCTCTGGCTGGTTGTGTGCATTTTCCATTCCTGCTTTAATTTCAACAAAGTATTTAAAAATTAAAAATAGATTCATGCTTTAAAACTATGGCTGTGTCAGTCACATCCATTAAAGTCTGTGAGACAAGACTTTTTGTTTTAATAATGCTTCATCATCTTCACATGCCAGATGCGCTGCTGTTTCAAAGTGTTTCCAGAGAAATAAGTCATGAGTTTATAAATTATTTTATTCAGATGAAAATAACTTCTATTTACAATAATCTCCCCTTCTAGCATTAAGTGAAGAGAGGTAACATTCATTAAAACAGCAAGGGTTAGCCCTTTGATAAAAATGATAGTGTCTTATAACAAATCTGCTATAAATTGCCAGAAGACTCCTCTTAACATTGTAGAAGTAGTGGTGACTTCCTGAATGGTTTGAAGCCAAGAACAACGCACACTGGTGGATTTGCAGCTGGAACTATTCCAACAGGGAATGGTAAAAACTACCTGATAGAACACAGCAAGCAACTGCTAGAAAAGGTGATGTCAATTTTAAATATCATAGCAGCTTCTTATCTAAGTATTCAAATAATAACAATGCTTTGAAGATAGTTCTCCTTGGCTTCCCAAGATATTCAAGTCATAATATATTCAACTACAAATATATGGAAATGATATTTAATATTTAAAGGAGAAGAAAATGCTGAGAAGGCAACATATGTATTGTGTATATGTAGTGTCATGAAGATGGACATGAATTTTTGTTTGAGGTATGTCAGTAGACTAAGAGATTCGTTCTCTTATTGTAGATGAAATCACATCACACATGCTATTTGGCACCACAGAACTATAGCAGCACCATGGTAGATGATCATGTCAGTAACCCCAGTTGCAATGTAGCCTTGTTCTTCCTTTCTGTGGGCCGCTCCAGGTCACTTGTTTTGGCCACAGGATGCTAGCATATGTGATACAGAGGCTTATGAAAACACCTGCATATTTTTGTTCATTCATACTCTCTGCTATCACCAAACAGTCCATGTCCACATGAACTTCCTGGATGATGAGGAACAAATGGCAAACAGTGAATCACTTCAGTTATCCCAGCTGAAAATATACTAGATCAAGGGAACCAGAAACATCACCCAGTTTATCTCAGAGTAAAATGCTGACAGCATGCATACTATTAATAAATGGTTATTGTTTTAAGCAACAAAATCCTGGCATGGATTCTCGTGCAGCACTCTGGTAGCAATGCATAACTGGAGTAAACATTAAGTAGAAGAGAAGAGACAGGACATAATTAATAAACCAAGATAGAGGCCCTCAAGGCATTGATGTTTCTTTTCAATCAGTGACTATTTTATGTTCAGAATTCCATGGGAAGTCTGTTGCTATCACTCAAAAAATAGTTAAAACATTATTACAATATAAAAGTTCTTAATAAAACACACACACACACATAAGGAACTTATGTAATAAAATGTAAACAGAGTTTTGGGGTAGCTCCTGTCCTCCTGAGTCCTTCCTCTTGCAACTAAAAGCATCCATGACACAACACAAGGAACAAACATAAAAAGGCTCTGAATATTGCTAAAATTGATTGAATATGTCCCTCAAAAAGATGTCTACGTTCTCACTCCTGGGACACACAAATTTGATATTATTTGAAAAAAAGTATTTTTGAGATGCCAATAAATTAAGGATATCCAGATAACATCATCCTGGATTAGAGTGAGACTTAAATCTGATAATCAAGGTTGTTAGAGGAAACACAGAGAGAAAACAATCTGTAAACTCAATGATAGATCATGTGGAAATAAGTATTTAAAACACAAAATGACTTACAGTCGCTTTTTTTTATTGGAGTTCAATTTCCCAACATATAGCATAACACCAAGTGCTCATCCCGCCACTTGCCCCCCTCATTGCCCATCACCCAGTCACCCAAACCCCCCCACCCACCTCCCTTTCCACTACCCCTTGTTCATTTCCCAGAGTTAGGAGTCTCTCATATTTTGTCACCCTCACTGATACTTTCACTCATTTTCTCTCCTTTCCCCTTTATTCCCTTTCACTAATTTTTATATTCCCCAAATGAATGACCTTATAATGTTTCTCCATCTCTGACTGACTTATTTCACTAAGCATAATATCCCTCCAGTTCCATCCATGTCAAAGAAAATAGTGGGTATTGGTCATTTCTAATGGCTGAGTAATATTCCATTGTATACATATGCCACATCTTTATCCATTCATCTTTCGGTGGACACCGAGGCTCCTTCCACAGTTTGGCTATTGTGGACATTGCTGCTATAAACATTGGGTGCAGGTGTCCCGGCATTTCACTGCATCTGTATCTTTGGGGTAAATCCCCAGAAGTGCAATTGCTGGGTTGCAGGGCAGCTCAATTTTTAACTCTTTGAGGAACCTCCACACAGTTTTCCAGAGTGGCTGCACCAGTTTACATCCACCAACAGTGCAAGAGGGTTTCCCTTTCTCCACATCCTCTCCAACATTTGTGGTTTCCTGCCTTGTTAATTTTCCCCATTCTCACTGGTGTGAGGTGTTATCTCATTGTGGTTTTGATTTGTATTTCCCTGATGGCCAGTGATGCAGAGCATTTTCACAGCATGTGCTTGTTGGCCATGTCTATGTCTTCCTCTGTGAGATTTCTGTTCATGTCTTTTGCCCATTTCATGATTGGATTGTTTGTTTCTTTGCTGTTGAGTTTAATAAGTTCTTTATATATCTTGGATACTAGCTCTTTATCTAATACGTCATTTGCAAATATCTTCTCCCATTCTGTAGATTGTTAGTTTTGTTGACTGTTTCTTTTGCTGTGCAGAAGCTTTTTATCTTGATTAAGTCCCAATAGTTCATTTTTGTTTCCTTTGCCTTTATAGATGTGCCTTGCAAAAAGTTACTGTGGCCAAGTTCAAACATGGTGTTGCCTGTGTTCTCCTCTGGATTCTGATGGAATCTTGTCTCACATTTAGATCTTTCATCCATTTTGAGTTTATCTTGGTGTATGGTGTAAGAGAATGGTCTGGTTTCATTCTTCTGCATGTGGATGTCCAATTTTCCCAGCACCATTTATCGAAGAGACTGTCTTTCTTCCAGTGGATAGTCTTTCCTCCTTTGTCGTATAATAGTTGACCATAAAGTTGAGGGTCCACTTCTGGATTCTCTATTCTGTTCCATTGATCTATGTGTCTGTTTCTGTGCCAGTACCACACTGTCTTGATGACCACAGCTTTGTAGTACAACCTGAAATCTGGTATTGTGATGCTCCCAGCTATGGTTTTCTTTTTTAATATTCCCCTGGCTATTTGGGGTCTTTTCTGATTCCACACAAATCTTAAGATAATTTGTTCCAACTCTCTAAAGAAAATCCATGGTATTTTGATAGGGATTGCATTAACTGAGTAAATTGCCCTGGGTAGCATGGACATTTTCACAATATTGTTTCTTCCAATCCATGAGCATGGGATACTTTTCCATCTGTTTGTGGCTTCCTCAATTTCTTTCAGAAGTGTTTCATAGTTTTTAGGGTATAGATCCTTTACCTCTTTGGTTAGGTTTATTCCTAGGTATCTTATGCTTTTGGGTGCAATTGTAAATGGGATTGACTCCTTAATTTCTCTTTCTTCTGTCTCATTGTTAGTGTATAGAAATGCCACTGATTTCTGGGCATTGATTTTGTATCCTGCCACACTGCCAAATTACTGTATGAGTTCTAGCAATCTTGGGGAGGAGTCTTTTGGGTTTTTTATCATGTCATCTGTGAAGAGGGAGAGTTTGACTTCCTCTTTGCCAATTTGAATGCCTTTTATTTCTTTTTGTTGCCTGATTGCTGAGGCTAGGACTTCTAGTACTATGTTGAATAGCAGTGGTGAGTGTAGACATCCCTGTCATGTTCCTGATCTTAGGGGAAAGGCTCCCAGTGTTTCCCCATTGACAATGATATTTGCCATGGGCTTTTCGTAGATGGCTTTTACGATGCTGAGGAATGTTCCCTCTATCCCTACACTCTGAAGAGTTTTGATCAGGAATGGATGCTGTATTTTGTCAAATGCTTTCTCTGCATCTAATGAGAGGATCATATGGCTCTTGTTTTTTTCTCTTGTTGATATGATCTATCACATTGATTGCTTTACGAGTGTTGAGTCAGACTTGCATCTTGAGGATAAATCACACTTAGTCATGGTGAATAATCTTCTTAAGGTACTGTTGGGTCCTATTGGCTAGTATCTTGTTGAGAATTTTTGAACCTGTGTTCATCAGGGATATTGGTCTATACTTCTCTTTTTTGGTGGGGTCTTTGTCTGGTTTTGGAATTAAGGTGATGCTGGCCTCATAGAATGAGTTTGGAAGTATTCCATCTCTTTCTATCTTTCAGAACAGCTTTAGTAAAATAGGTATTGTTTCTTCTTTAAACGTTTGATAGAATTCCCCTGGGAAGCCAACTGGCCCTGGACTTTTGTGTCTTGGGAGGTTTTTGATGACTGCTTCAATTTCTTCCCTGGTTATCGCCCTGTTCGGGTTTTCTATTTCTTCCTGTTCCAGTCTTGGTAGTTTGTGGTTTTCCAGAAAGGTGTCCATTTCTCCTAGATTGCCCAATTTATTGGCATATAGCTGCTCATAATAAGTTTTTAAAATTGTTTGTATGTCCTTGATATTGATGGTGTTCTCTCCTTTCTCACTCATGATTTTATTAATTTGAGTGTTTTTTGCTTTTAATAAGGCTGACTAATGGTTTATATATCTTATTAATTCTTTCAAAAAACTAACTCCTGGTTTTGTTGATCTGTTCCACAGTTCTTCTGGTCTCTATTTCATTGAGTTCTGCTCGAATCTTTATTAACTTTCTTCTTCTCCTGGGTGTAGGATCTATTTCCTGTTCTTTCTCCAGTCCCTTTATATGCAAGGTTAGCTTTTGTATTTGAGTTCTTTCCAGTTTTTTGATGGATGCTTGTATTGTGATGTATTTCCCCCTCAGGACTGCTTTTGCTGTTTCCCAAAGATTTTGAATGGTTGTATCTTCATTCTCATTAGTTTCCATGAATCTTTTAAATTCTACTCTAATTTCCAGGTTGACTTTTTCATCTTTTAGAAGGATGGTCTTTAACCTTCACATGTTTTAATTTCTTCCAAACTTCTTCTTGTGATTTAGTTCTAGTTTCAAAGAATTATGGCTTGAAAATATAGAGGAGACAATCCCAATCTTTTGGTATCAGATAAGACCTGATTTTTAACCCAGTATGTGGTCCATTCTGGAGAAAGTTCCGTGTACACTTGAGAAGAATGTGTATTCAGATGCGTTTGGATGTAAAGTTCTATAAATATCTGTGAAATCCATCTGGTCCAGAGTATCATTTAACACTCTTGTTTCTTTGGAGATGTTGTGCTTAGAAGATATGTCAATTAGAGAAAGCACTGTGTTTAGGTCTCCCAGTATAAGTGTATTATTATCTAAGTAGGTCTTAACTTTGGTCATTAATTGATTGATGTACTTGGCAGCTCCCACATTCAGGGCATAAATATTCATGATTGTTAGGTCCTCTTGTTGGATAGATCCTTTTAATATGATACAGTCTCCCTTTTCATCTCTTACTACAGTCTTTGGGGTAAACTTTAATTTATCTGATATGAGGATGGCTACCCCTGCTTTCTTTTCAGGACCATTTGAATGGTACATGGTTCTCCAACCTTTTATTTTCAGGCTGTAGGTGTCCTTTGGTCTAAAATGAGTCTCTTGTATATGGGTTTGCAAATAGATGGGTCTTTCTTTTTGATCCAGTCTGAAACCCTCTGCCTTTTGATGGGGTCATTAAGCCCATTCACGTTCAGTGTTCGTAATGAAAGATATGAATTTTGTGTCATCATAATACCTATTCAGTCCCTGTTTTTGTGGATTGTTTCCTTGGACTTCCTCTTTCTTTTACAGATTCCCCCTCAATGTTTCTTGCAGAGCTGGTTTGGTGGTCACATATTCTTTCAGTTCCTGCCTATCTTGGAAGCTCTTTATCTCTCCTTCTATTCTGAATGAGAGCCTTGTTGGATAGAGTATTCTTGGCTGCATGTTCCTCTCATTTAGGACCCTGAATGTATCCTGCTTGCCCTTTCTGGCCAGCCAGGTCTCTGTGGAGAGGTCTGCTGTTAACCTAATACTTCTCCCCATAAAGGTTAGGGATTTCTTGTCTCTTGCTGCTTTAAGGATCTTCTGTTTATCTTTGGAATTTGAAAGCTTTACTATTAAATGTCAGGGTGTTGAATGGTTTTTATTGATTTTGGGGGGGGAGTCTCTCTATCTCCTGGATCTGAATGCCTGTTCCTCCCCGTTAGGGAATTCTCAGCTATGATTTGTTCAAATACATATTCTGGACCTCTGTCCCTTTCGGCGCCCTCGGGAATCCCAATTAAATGTAAATTTTTCCTTCTGAGGCTGTCATTTATTTCCCTTAACCTATCCTCATAGGCTTTTAATTGTTTTTCTTTTTTCCTCAGCTTCCTTCTTTGCCATCAACTTGTCTTCTATGTCACTCATTCGTTCCTCTACCTCATTAACTCTTGTCATTAAGAACTCCAGTTTGGATTGCATCTCATTTAATTGATTTTTAATTTCGGCCTGATTAGATCTAAATTTTGCAGTCATGAAGCGTCTTGATTCCTCTATGCTTTTTTCCAGAGCCACCAGTAGCTTTATAATTGTGCTTCTGAATTGGCTTTCTGACATCGAATTGTAATCCAAATCCTGTAACTCTGTGGGAGAGAGAACTATTTCTGATTCTTTCTTTTGTGGTGAGTTCTTCCTTCTAGTCATTTTGCTCAGTGCAGAGTTGCTAAAAACAAGTTGTACTGGAAAAAGGAAGGAAAAAGGGAAAAAATGGGGGGGACAAACAAACAAAAAACAAAAATACAAGGAGGGATATCCTCTGATTCTGTATACTATAAGTCCCTGGACTTCCCCCTGGAGCTTTCCAGCACTGTTTGGTTAAGAACTTGCTCTTCCCCTGTCCTTCCAGCTGGTCTTCTGTGGGATGGGCCTGCTGTGCTGATTCTCAGGTTTGTGCACCTGGGGGAGCTGCTTCGCCCCTGCCAGGTGCACAGCTCAGTGGGAGCCGTTTATCCTGTGAGGCCCCTGCTCCCTGGTGGCCCGCTCTGTCCCAGGCACAAGGTGACACCAGGAGGAACAACAGTGGCGGTGGCCAGCTCTCCAGCCCTGGAGTCAGCTCCCACAGTAACTACCGCAGTCTCCCAGTCCGCAGGGGCCTGGATGCTCGAGGGGTGGGCGCTGATCTGCACAGCTCCCAGCGCTCTGCGACAGGAGCGTCCTTGCTGCCCTGTGTCCTCCTGGCCTCCGGCTGTCCCGGGGGGAGCACCGGATCTTGGGCTGTGTCCCCCTCAGCCCTGGGGTCTGGGGCCTGCTCCGCTGGACTCCTGCTCCCGGGGCCGCACATCCCCCTCCACACGGAGCCCCCGCCTGAGCCTCCTCGGAGCTGCTCCCGGGGCCCCGCGGGGCACTCCAGCCCTTTAGGGAGCTCGGCCCCAGTGTGTGGCACGCTCTCCCCCGGGGCGCACCTCTTATGTTGGTGACCTCGGGGACCTGGGGCTCGACTACCCCTCCTGGGATCCTGCCCGAGCTCCCTGCAAGCGCCTTTCCGCCAGGGAAGATTGGTAAATCTCCTGCTTCTCTGGATGGGACTTTCCTATCCTGGAGGCTCTTGCCACCCCACCCTAGCCCGGCTCCTCGCGGGGGCCTCCCCCTTGGATGCTTTTCTATTTATTTTCCATCTTCCTACCTTGCTAGAAGAGGGAACTCTTCTCACTGTAGCGTTCCAGCTGTTTGCTCTTTAAATTTCAGGCCAAATTTGTAGGTTTTCAGGATGATTTGGAAGTTATCTAGGTAAGTTGGTGGGGACAGGTGACTTGGGGATCCTACTCCTCCGCCATCTTGCCCCCCCACAATCACTTTTTTAAAAAGGTTAAAGATTGAAAGAATATTGTTAAAATGTTCATATTACTCAAAGCAATCTACAAATTCAATATAATCCTTCCCCATGCAGCAACAGCATTTTTCACATAACTGGAACAAATAATTCTAAAATTTGTATGGAACCACAAAACAGTGACCAAAGCAATATTGTGAAAGAACAAAGCTGGAAGTATCACAAGTCCAAATTTCAAGATATACTACAAAGCAGCAGCAATCACAACAGTATGATACTGGGGAAAAAAAGACACATAGATCAATGGAACAGAATGCAGTGCCCAGAAACAAACCAACACTTAAATGGTCAATCTATGAAAAAAAAAAAAGGCAAGAATATACAATAGGGAAAAGACAGTCGTTAATAAATGGTATTGGGAAAATAGACATGTAGACAACTACATGCATAAAAATGAAACTGCATCATTTTCTTATACCTTACATAAAAATAAACCCAAAATGTATTAAAGACCCAAATGTGAGACCTGAAACCATAAAACTCCTCCAAGAAAAAAAAGGCAAACATCTCTTGTACATTGGCCTTAGCAACATCTTTCTAGATGTGTCTCCTGAGGCAAGGAAAACCAAAAGCAAAAATAAACCATCAAGACTACCTCAAAATAAAAAGCTTTTACACCCCAAAGGAAACCATCCTAAAACAAAAAGGCAGCCTACTGAATGGGAGAAGATGTTTGCAAATGATATAACCAATAAGGAGTTCATATTTTAAATATATAAAGAATTTATACAACTCAACACCAAAAAATAATAAACTGATTTAAAAAGGGGCAGAGGACCTGAATAGACATTCTCTAAAAAAGACGTTTAGATGGCCAGCAGACACATGAAAAGATTCTTAAATATAGAGAATAAACTGGTGGTTGCCAGAGGGAAGATGGTTGAAGGATGGGTGAAATAGATTAAGGGGATTAAAAGGTATAAACTCCTATTTAAAAATAAATAAAAAAAATAAACTCCTATTTTTAAAATAGGTCATGGAGATGAAAAGTGAGGTATAAAGACTAGTCAATATTGTAATAACATTGTATGGTGATAGATGGTGACTGCACTTATGGTAAGGAGTCCTGAGTAATATATGGAATTGTTGAATCAATATGTTACACACCTGAAACTAATATAACATTGAATACTAATTATACTTCAACTGTGAAAAAAGATAAAATTAATACCTAGTTATGATTCCAACTAAAATATATGCAGGATCTATATGCTGAAAGTTACAACACATTGATGAAAAAATTTAAAATATCTAACTAAATGACCTAAAGATTCACAGACTTGAAGATTCAATATAGTAAAGACTTACTTCTCCCTAAATTAGGTGTAAAGACTAATACAATTTCTAACAATAGCGCACCAAAACACTATATATACACAGA
Source organism: Nyctereutes procyonoides (assembly GCF_905146905.1). Classification (NCBI taxonomy): domain Eukaryota; kingdom Metazoa; phylum Chordata; class Mammalia; order Carnivora; family Canidae; genus Nyctereutes; species Nyctereutes procyonoides. Next base: position 27,698,677 of record NW_026575048.1, read on the forward strand.
CAAGCTTATGTCTAAAATTATATGAAAAAGGAAAGGAACTAATATATTAACATAAATGCCATGAAAAATACTAAAAACAAAAAAAAAGGTAAGAATTCTTCAATGTTATGTCAAGATTTACTATATGTCAACAGTAAGCAAGTCAGCACAGTTTTGGTGGAAAAATAGATACATAGATCAATGGAACAGAATAGAAAACTCAGATCTATGCTAACACAAACTTTCCCAACTGATGTTTGAAAAAAGTACAAGAGCAATTTAAGTGGAGGATAATCTTTTCAATCAATAGTGGTAGAAAAACTGGATATAAATAGATATGTACATAAAGAACCACAACCTACAATCTATCAACATATACAAAAGAAATTCAAAATGAATCATAGATTTCAGTGTAAAATATATAATAAAACTTAGAGAAGATAGCATAGGAGCACATCTCTAGCATCTAGCTAAATGAAGAGTTCTTAGATATGACACGATCCATAATTAAAAATAAATTGGACTCAGCGCGATTAAATCTATTTATTTATTTATTTATTTATTTACTGTGAAAGACTCAGTGGAAAGAAGTGGCAACTACCAACTCCAAAGGCTAGTATCTAGAATGTATAAATAACTCAAACTACAACAGTAACATCAAGCAATTCAATTATAAAATGGAGACACACATAAGCATACATTTCACCCAACAGGAAATAAATATGAAAATAAAGATGATAAACACTTGCACATTAAAACATATTCAAAATCATTAACCATTAGGGAAATAGAACTAAAACTATAATAAAATATCATCACACATAGCAGTACAGCTAAAATAAAATTTTAAAAAGTGATAATATCAAATGGTGAGGAATGCAGAGAAACTGGATTTCCCACACACTATTGGTGGCAATGTAAATTGTTAGAGACATTTTGGAAAATAGCTTGGAATTTTCCTATAAAACTAAGTATGTGCTCACTACATGACCCAGTAATTGCCCTTTTGAGCATTTATCCCAAAGAAATATATATATATTTGCACAAATGTCTCCACATGAATGTTCATAGCAACTTTATTTGGAATAGCAAAACACTGGAAATTTTCCCACAGGTCATTCCACTGGTGAATGGTTAGAAAGTACTCTGCTATTTGGCTGTTTGGAATAAAAAAAAAAATGAACTGTTTATACATGTAAGAACCTGCATAGACCTCCAAAGCAAGTTAAAATTCACCTGCCAAAGTTGCATATTGTAGGATTACATTTATACAGCGTTCTCAAAACAGCAAAACTAAAGAGATGGAGAATATATTAGTGGTTTCCAGGGGCAGGGATGAGAGTGTGGGGGTCATATGTAAGGCCAAGGAAATAGCATAGGGAGTTCTTTTGTGTTAATGGAACCATCCTGTGTCTTGATTTTAGTAGTAGTTGCATAAATCCCCGTACTTTATAAAATTGCCCAGATCTACACACATAGCTCCCCACTGCACACAAATGTGTGTAGTTATAAAGTGGTAAAAGGCAAATAAAGCCTACAGATAAGTTAATAAATATATACTAATGTCAATATCCTGGTTTTGATATAATACAGAAGTTGCAGAACTGACCATTATTGATGAAGGTTGGATGACAGATATAGGAAACTCTGTACAATATTTGTCTATAAATTTTTCAAAATAAAGTTTAAAAAACAAACTTGTTTGAACTCTAGAGGTTGTTTTTTTTTTTAAATTTTATTTATGTACTCATGAGAGACATAGAGAGAGAAGAAGAGACATGGGTAAAGGGAGAAGCAGGGAGTCGATCCCAGGACTCGGGGATCATGGACTGAGCCAAAGGCAGAGTTTTTTCAGGGTCATCCTGGGTTTATGAGTCTCTAAAACATTGTATATCCCAATAATATTTTGAAGAGTAAATGATCTGCTGAGTCTTTATTGTAGCAATTTCTTATTTTAATACTAATATAAACTCTTGAAAACAGATTTCTAAAAGCATTTGTTCTTTGTCTAATGACCTACATTTACTGTGCCTATGAAATACTTGGAATGTAGTAGGTTAGCTGGGAGGACAATTCTACATTCATAACAAGTTTCCAGTGAAAAGGATGCTGTCATTCCTCAGACCACATTTTGAATAACAAACACCCACAAAATACAGAAGCAGTGTGCCATGGCCAAGTTTCCTGATTAAAAGTATTTAAAGGCTTATGTGAAAGACTTCCTAATTTCCTGAGAAGATTCTATAAAATTGCCATTTTAGATTTTACCAAACTTAAGAAATATTAAGGGGTTAATTTCATTTAAATCTAGTAAAATATGGAGTATGGAAAAAGCACCTCTGAAGATGCTTTTCTTTATTTATTTTTATTTGATTTTAAATAAGTACACCAGGGCAGCCCAGTTGGCTCAGCGGTTTAACACCGCCTTCAGCCCAGGGCCTGATCCTGGAGACCCGTGATCGAGTCCCATGTCAGGCTCCCTGCATGGAGCCTGTTTCTTCCTCTGCCTGTGTCTCTGCCTCTCTCTCTCTCTCTCTGTCTCTCATGAATAAATAAATAAAATCCTTAAAAATAAATAAATAAATAAACAAACAAACAAATAAATAAATAAACACACCAAAAAACTAGTATCTTTCTAAATATTCATATAACTTCCTATAGCATTATGCCTCTTAGATGAATAAAAAATTCAGCAAGTCCTCAGTACCATTACATTTGTCTAGAAAGGGGGTAGTCACCATGAAATTCAATCTTCTAAAAAGGATGACTTGCCTTTAGACATTTTTTTCCTCTCCTCCACCTGCACTCATTATAGAACACTGAGATAGGTTGCAAACAAAACCAACACCAAGATCTCAGAAATTGACTGACCTTAGATGTAACAAAACCACCAGAATTCATTTGAAGAGAATGATACTATAGACAATTCTCAAAAAATTGCTTAAGTTTGACAAAATGTATTTAGTAAAATGTTATCTCTATGTATCATTGGCATAAGAAAGAAATTCATGTTGGGCATCTGGGTGGCTCAGTGGTTGAGAGTCTGCTTTTGGCTTAGCTCACGAAACCGGGATCCTGGGATCAAGTCTTGCATCAGGCTCCACAAAGGGAGCCTACTTCCCCCTCTGCCTATGTCTCTGCCTTTCTCTCTGTGTCTCTTATGAATAAATAAATAAAAAATCTTTAAAGAAACCATGTCTGTTTAGGACTTAATTATGTATCTACTGTATAATTGTATTACATTTTGCATAGATATCAAAAAGGTTTGAAAATATTATTATTTTAAAGATGAGGAATATAAGGCACAGAAATATTATAATCTGTAGGAATGTAAGAATCAGGACTAGAATTTGAGCCCCATATTATTCTGTATCAAAAGGATTTGCATTTTTCATTATTTTATGTTGCTCCTAGACAATCACTTTTGGAAATTCGGAGTGATGGTGACAATTCCATAATGCATTATAATAAATAAAATAATTTTATTATTCTTCATAACTGAAAAATTAGAAAAAGCAAATAAAGCTGTTCGGTCTCAATAATCAAAATAATTCAAATTTAAGACCTTGGATACATTTTTAATGATCATATGCAGTGTTGGCAAGAGTGTAGCCTTTTCTGCTGCCAGGAGGTATAAAAAGGACTGTCTCTTTGGAGGATAAATTGGCAATGTATATCAGAAGTATTTTAAATGTTAATATTTTTTGACTCAGTAAATCAAATGCTGGGAATTTATTCTACGGAAAAAGCACAGAGTTCTATATAAAAGTGTTCAGTGCATTTAAAAAATAAAAACAAAAACTGTAATATCTTCAAAGCAAATGAATAAAAACATTACTGTCACTGAAACTCCATACAAATTGTATTCAGCTTTAAAGTCCTAATTTCAAGGAATTATAATGACATAAGAAAATGCTTTTGATATCATAAGATGTAATAAAAAACTATGAAATTATACTATCTCATTTTTATTGTTAATCCTTTTCCTTGCTATGTGTAACTGGAAGTCAAAAAGTTGTTTCTATAATCTCTTGGTGTTAGTACCATTTATCTCTGCTTTACACCTAGCCAGTGATGACTTCACCTCATAATGGAGTTGGAAGGGGAGGTGGAGATTGATGGCCCTCATCTTTGACCCCTCCAAAGACCTCATAAGAAAACTGAAAAGTAGTTACTGTTGCAGAATAAGGATCCCAGAATAAGGATCACAGGGCAGAATCCAAGTTCTTTACCTTTAAAAATCTGGTTGATCTCAAAACAGCAGTCAGTGGAGTATGGAACAGAATCATTAACTTCACTTAAACGGTTTTTCATTTCCTTTTTTTTTTTTTTAGGTTTTATTTATTTATTCATGAGAGAAGCAGAGACATAGGCAGAGGGAGAAACAGGCTCCCTGTAGGAAGCCTGATGTAGGACTCGATCCCTGGACCCCGGGATCACACCCTGAGTCAAAGGCAGAAACTCAACTACTGAGCTGCGCAGGTGCCCCATATTTCACTCTCTCTTTTTTTTTTAATGTCTCCATCCCTACCCATGGAGCCCTATCTCAGAGGTCTGTACATCTACAAGAATTCTCACATCCTCTATTTGAAATTAGACTGTGATGTAAGCTATCTATCTATCTATCTATCTATCTATCTATCTATCTGGAGAGATTTTGTTATTCTTTGATGACATTACAGTCTAATTTCAAATGGAAATTGCATAGAATTTTTATTATATATGTCAGCTTCATTTTGACCTTTCTTGTGAGGATTAAAAGAATAATTCTTGTACTATTGTGCTAAGAGCATTAGACTCTTAACTGTGATTTTTAAAAAAGCTATTTAAATTGTTATAAAAATGGCTGTAACTTTGCCATCCAATAGAGGTTGGGCCAGCTCCAATTGGTTTCTCTTATATTTCAAAATTTATTAAAAGTGTAATGATGGTGAGGATGAACAATTAATCTCATGCAAATATATACTAGTAGTAACTGCTGCCTCTCAACAATAGGTTTATTAGAGAATTTTGCATTGCATTCTCTATATAATGTATACTTTTTTGTTATTTGTTTCATAGTCTGTTTTGAATTCTTTTCTATATTTTATATTTTTAGTGAATGTACACTTATTTTTTTTACACAGAGGTACATTAGCATTATGCTAAAACATTTATGAACTTTCAGTAGTAATGCTTGAAACAGTTACTTATCATTTATTTAATTTCTATGTAAAAGGAGTTCCCAAATATATATTGGCTTTACTGATGCTGTGATGTAACATCAGCAATATGTTTTTGGGAGTGAGATATGCATTATAATCTCAGCCCAAGAACTTGAAATCTGTTTAACCTTAACTACTTGAACTTGGAGTATTTCTATACCTTAAAAGCCCAGATTAATATCTACCTTTCATGGTTTGGATGAAGTTTAGGTAAATTAAGTTAATTTGAAGAAATATAATAGTTTATATTAGACGACTATGAAGGAAAATTATAAACTTCAAAATGTTTTTGTTTTGAAAGTAATGATTCATCAGAGTTCTTTTTTGCTTGTGCTTGGCATGAAATATCAAATTCTTATAGGCAGACTACTTGAATTTTAATATCTTCTGCTCTGCCCTTGCCAACCTGCTATCATCCACTTCTTTCCAAAAATTGATTTTATTGTGGCATAGATGTAAATGAGCAGTTGTAAAGTATGTCCTAAATTCCTGGCAACCTGCAGGGCTCAGGCTGTTTGAGTATTTTAAAGCAAGTATTTTTTATCATAAATTTCTTGAAACATAATAAGACTGTGATTTCTGGCCTAACTGGTGAGCCAGGAAATTGAATCACTGCTCTGAATGTCATTGTGGTACTAGACTGGCTTCTAAGTTACCTTCAATAAATAGTTAGCTTAAAAGGCTAATTGAAATACTGTTGCAAGAAGGTAGGCTGTCAATAGCAGAGAATCATTGAACATACTATACCTAAATATGAAATATGAAATATGAAAGCTAGTGAAAATTCTGTCTGGTTTACTTTAGAAGTGGATATGGCTCCTGAGTGAGGTGGTCCTCACTATTTGAACAATTTTTATGTTCCAAACCTAAGCAAATAGTTTAATATATACATTGAACTAGAAGACAGACAATCCTGAAAAGTTCAAAGTCTATCTAACTCCCATTCTTGGAAGAGGGCAATCCAGTAAAGTCCCCATCAACAGGACTAAAAAAACACTTCAAGCAACTTATAATTAGCAATCAACGTGCATGCACACACAAACATAAAACTTTTAATAATAAATTATCACTAACATAAAGAATCTGTCTGAACTAAAGAGGTTGAGGCCAGTTAGAAATAGGAGATGGGATTACAAAGCTGTCCTTCCTAGAAATTTCCAAGAGCAGAACTAGCAATAAGAAATAGAAGGGTAGAAGGGCACCCAGGACAGACAGAGACAAGAATAGCTCTTGAAAAGCTATTCAAACCATTGGGACTTAATTTGGTTTTGTTTGATAAAGCTGAATGGTAGTTTGTCTCACAATGGAGAACCACTGTAGAATTTTTAACATGATTTTCTTGAAATGACTGTTTTTAAGTAGATCTGCATATATATTAGAATTGGTAGATATGGAGAGGTAGAAGTTTGGAATATGAAAATTTAATTAAAAGAAATGAGACAACCAAAAGTCATATTCATAATTGCAGATTTGTGAAGACTTATATTGATAAAAGCCCTCTTTTTATTTTTTTATATAAATTAATTTTTATTGGTTTTCAATTTACCAACATACAGAATAACACCCAGTGCTCATCCCGTCAAGTGTCCCCCTCAGTGCCCGTCACCCATTCACCCCCACCCCCAGCCCTCCTCCCCCTCCACCACCCCTAGTTCATTTCCCAGAGTTAGGAGTCTTTATGTTCTGTCTCCCTTTCTGATATTTCTCATACATTTCCTCTCCCTTCCCTTATATTCCCTTTCACTATTATTCATATTCCCCAAATGAATGAGAACATACACTGTTTGTCCTTCTCCGATTGACTTACTTCACTCAGCATAATACCCTCCAGTTCCATCCACGTTGAAGCAAATGGTGGGTATTTGTCGTTTCTAATGGCTGAGTAATATTCCATTGTATACATAAACCACATCTTCTTTATCCATTCATCCTTCGATGGACACCGAGGCTCCCTCCACAGTTTGGCTATTGTGGACATGGCTGCTAGAAACATCGGGGTGCAGGTGTCCCGGCGTTTCATTGCATCTGAATCTTTGGGGTAAATCCCTAACAGTGCAATTGCTGGGTCGTAGGGCAGGTCTATTTTTAATTCTTTGAGGAACCTCCACACAGTTTTCCAGAGTGGTTGCACCAGTTCACATTCCCACCAACAGTGTAAGAGGGTTCCCTTTTCTCCACATCCTCTCCAACATTTGTTGTTTCCTGCCTTGTTAATTTTCCCCATTCTCACTGGTGTGAGGTGGTATCTCATTGTGGTTTTGATCTGTATTTCCCTAATGGCAAGTGATGCAGAGCATTTTCTCATGTGCATGTTGGCCATGTCTGTGTCTTCCTCTGTGAGATTTCTCTTCATGTCATTAAGCCCGTTCACCTTCAGAGTTACTATTGACAGATAGGAGTTTAGTGTCATCATGATATCTATTTAGTCCTTGTTTTTGTGGATTGTTCCACTGAACTTCTTCTTAAAGGGGAATTTTAAGAGTCCCCCTTAAAATTTCTTGCAGAGCTGGTTTGGAGGTCACATATTCTTTCAGTTCCTGCCTGTCTTGGAAGCTCTTTATCTCTCCTTCCATTTTGAATGAGAGCCTTGCTGGATAAAGTATTCTTGGTTGCATGTTCTTCTCATTTAGGACCCTGAATATATCCTGCCAGCCCTTTCTGGCCTGCCACGTCTCTGTGGAGAGGTCTGCTGTTACCCTAATATTCCTCCCCATGAAAGTCAGGGACTTCTTGTCTCTTGCTGCTTTAAGGATCTTCTCTTTATCTTTGGAATTTGCAAGCTTCACTATTAGATGTCGAGGTGTTGAACGGTTTTTATTGATTTTAGGGGGGGATCTCTCTATTTCCTGGATCTGAATGCCTGTTTCCCTTCCCAGATTGGGAAAGTTTTCAGCTAGGATTTGTTCAAATACATATTCTGGCCCTCTGTCCCTTTCGGCGCCCTCGGGAACCCCAATTAAACGTAGGTTTTTCTTCCTTTAGGCTGTCATTTATTTCCCTTAATCTGTCTTCATGGTCCTTCAATTGTCTGTCTCTTTTTTCCTCAGTTTCCCTCTTTGCCATTAACTTGTCTTCTATGTCACTCACTCGTTCTTCCACCTCGTTAACCCTCGTCGTTAGGACTTCTAGTTTGGATTGCATCTCATTCAATTGATTTTTAATTTCTGCCTGATTGGATCTAAATTCTGCAGTCATGAAGTCTTGTGAGTCCTTAATGAAAAGCCCTCTTTTTAAAAAATCATTTGGGAATATAAGTTGTAAAAATGAAAAGATTAGTAATATTTGGTAAGTAATATTTGGTAATTTGAAGCTCAAAGCAACTTTTTTTTAAGATTTTATTTATTTATTCATGAGAGACACACAGAGAGAGAAGCAGAGACACATGCAGAGGGAGAAGCAGGCTCCCCACAGGAAGCCCAATGTGGGACTCGATCCGGAATCCAGGATCAGGCCCTGAGCCCAAGGCAGACACTCAACCAGTGGGTCACCCAAGCGTCCCTCAAAACAGCTTTTGGGTTTTTTTGTTTGTTTGTTTGTTTGTTTTGTTTGTTTTCAAAGGAGCTTTTGAAAGAAATATGTTGGTGTAGATTTTTACTACACAGATATGGGGAAAATATAATTTGACAATAATTGAACTAAATAGGTAGATTTATTAAAGCATCATAGAAGTGTTTATCTTGTTATATATTACTATGTCTGAATTTTTTTTCACAGTTCTTTAGGGAGTTTTTTAACTCAGAAGTACAAAAAGAATCAGAATCCTACCATCCAGTAAACAGTTTGCAAAACATCTCAGATCATTTGCATATTGACACAAATTAAGAGAATCTACATATAAAATGTTATTTTATTTTTAACATGATATCATAAACATCATCTATGCCATTTTTATTTTTTATTTTTTTATTTACTTATGATAGTCACAGAGAGAGAGAGAGAGAGGCAGAGACACAGGCAGAGGGAGAAGCAGGCTCCATTCACCGGGAGCCCGATGTGGGATTCAATCCTGGGTCTCCAGGATCGCGCCCCGGGCCAAAGACAGGTGCCAAACCGCTGCGCCACCAGGGATCCCGCTATGCCATTTTTAATAATAATTTTGTAACTATAGGTCATAATGTATATACCATAATTCATTTATTCGTTCTGAATTTCTACATAAAAATTCAACAAATAATTGCCTTCAAATTTTTAAAAATGTTTATTTCCAGATTCCCAAAGAAATCACCATCTCTAAGGTGTCGAGTCCTTCTGAATTTTGAAATTTAAATTGCCAAATTACTCTACTAAACATTATACAGATTCACACTCCCACCAGTAGGGATATGTACTCTCTACTACACTGTAATTAGTGCTAGATGTTATATTTTTTTAAAAAACCTGTTTAATTATGTAGGATTTTTCTCTCATAATTACTTTATTTGGCAATTCTGATTATTAGGCTGGGCATTAATTTCATGTTTATTAATCATGTATTATTAAGGGAAGTTTTGGGACACTTGGGTGGCTCAGCAGTTGAGCATTTACCTTTGGCCCAGGGCGTGGTCCTGGAGTCATGGGATTGAGTCCCACATCGAGCTCCTTGCATGGCACCTGCTTTTCCCTCTGCCTGTGTCTCTTCCTCTGTGTGTGTCTGTCTCTCATGAATAAATAAATAAAATCTTTGAAAAAAAATTAAGGGACGTTTTCAGTCCAAAGAGATCAAAGTGAGCACTCAGTTAATCACACAGGACAGGGTCTGGCAGGTTGGCATCACACAGCTGGCCATGTCTGTATTGGCACCAGATTTTGTGAAGATCCCTTCAAATTGAATTGAGACATCCTCCTAATGACCAGGAAATACTGAACTCACAAGTAAGGTATTCACAGCCTTCATTAAAGATAAGGAAGGCAGAGTCTGGCGAACCAAGCCAACACTGGCAAAAGACCAAAAATGGACTTGTTTTTCCAGTTATTCTAATCACTTGATCAGTTGGCCAGTCAATGAGTATTTATTTTTAGTATTTATGCAAACTACAAACTTATCTAATTTATAAATATGCCCCACTCTGGCGATTGAGCAGAGCAGAACATATACAAGTTAAAAATTCATAGTTCAAATTCATAGAAAATTACCCTTCTGAAAAAGGATTGGTCTTCACATTAGTTTAGGAAGAAACACCATATACTTCCCTCTTGGAAGTTTATATTGCCTATGAAACATATTGAGAAATCTTATAGTAAAGCCATTTGTTTAATTATAACCCAGTGTTTATAAAATTTATTATCAATTTTATGGGGTAAGATGGTTGTTCTGTAATATCCTATTTGTTTCCACTGAAATGAATATTCTTCACAAAGCACTCAAAAAAGCCTTATTAAAAAAACAAAATATTAGGCTTTGAAGCCATTTAAAAATGGGTTGAAATCTTGATGCTGCCATAGGACATAGCAAATTTCTCGAACAAAATTACTTAATTTTTCTTAGGATAACATTTTCTTATCTGCAAAATTGCAATTAAATACTTGATTTGCAGGACTCTTGCTAGATTAGCAATCACATTCCGTTATAAGACACAGTTGATATTTAGTAGATTTTAGCTACTACTATTAACATAATTGCCTTTTAAGATATTCAACATTTACTGGAAAATATCAAAAGAATAGATTTTAGAAAAATGAATGTTTTGTACTAATTCCCGCACTTAGTCATGCCTGTGGAAGAAAATCCTGGTTGTTTGACATAAACAGTCAGTACCAAGCATAGTGGTTTACATTTTCTTGACTATGTGTATTATTGGCTTACAAGAAAATATGTACATGTAGGAACAAAAAAAGTTTTAACATTATAATAAATGAATTAAATAATCCAATTGGTATATACTTTTCACATATTAAAAACTTATTCAAATTATAATTACCTAGTAGTCCGTAAGATGTAGATAATTCACTAAAATGCCCAAGTTTTCTCCAGTGGAGTTGAAAAACATATGAATTCAACACTCAATATTGATTATATAGTGCTTCAGCTTATCTTTAAAATATACAAATAAAAGAGGACTTGTGAGTATATATATGTATACCATAGTATGGATATGGCCTTCAGGATTTATAGGTTTTTGTAAATAAGAGTACCAATACCAAATCAGTCTTCTGTGCATATTTTTGGGAAAATCACCAAAGTCTTGGTAACAGCTAAAAATATTTTTTAATTAAAAAAAAAAACCCACACAGGCATTAGCCATTATTCATGCACACACAAATTCCTGTATTGAATTACATGCACTCATATTTCATTACTGTTGCATCGTGTCAGAAATTTAAATTGATCATGATGCCTTTCAGCTGCTCTTGATGACAACAGAACATCCTGGGCATTACTCTCCCTTGAGCAAAACAACGTGAAACTCATTTGCATTAAAAAAATAACATTACCTCTAAGATTTTATATTGCTTTTAACTCTCTCCAGCTCTTGGGTGGTTATGAAATTATGCCTACTTTATAACTTTAATTTCAGACTATGTTGAGAAGTGATTATAGAGTGACCAAAGGCTGATAAAGCAACTGGCTCTCAGAACTTAATGTTTTATAAAATTTTTATTAAATTAGTTACAAAATATATCAAGGAAACGTCTTTCTTCCTCATCACTGGATAAAAGCTGTCTTCACTAAGTATATTTAAATTTTTGCTTTTGCTTCAATTGGTACTATAGACAATTGTGATTGGTATTTGTGATGAAAGAGATGAACTTGTACTGCTCTAGGTTTACTTGATTAAAACAAATATACACATCAAAATGTAAAATTTTATAAATTAAATGTATCCATAAATGTCCTTGTCTTAGGATACTTGATAATAGGAAACCTTGCATTCTAACAGAGAAAATTCCAGAACAGAATAATTAATTAGATGTTTGATTTCACCAAGAATGTCATTTCTTATGATTAAAAGTCCTAATTGCTTATATTGAGGAATTCCCTAGACACTTTTCTCACCTTTATCCTGTTATTTGTCTCAAGTAGACATCATAAAAAGTCCATGTTTGTCACAGTTTCCCAGTCTACACATTCATCTTCACCAGACATGTCCTCTTGTGCATGTTTCAAAATAGACTCCCTATTTTCCTCCTACTGAATCCTACTTATGACTTCCTGTTCCGTTAATATTGCTTTGGTCATTTTTTCAATAGATATGTTATGAATGACCTACAAAAGATCTACTTACAGAGGCTGTTTAAAAAATAGAGCTATGAGTCCTATCTTGTGCTATGGGATAAGATTTTCTATGGCAGCAACCGTGAGAACCTGCTTTCTTGATGAACACCTAAGTGATCCTTATGCACAGGAAACTTTGAAAATCATTACAGTAGTTTGTAAATTACTTTTTTTTAGTAGTTTGTAAATTACTAAAAAAACTGGCTACACATCATCATCTATTAGAATATCAAAATCAAAATTATAAAAGATGAAATAATTGTATATATAGATACACAAATCTCTAGATTAATAGATTATAGAAATACAGTTACATAGAAATACATAGAGATAGATGTAGACCTATCTGTACATTTATGTATTTCCAACCCTGGGCTGCATTGCTGTATCTATCACCTCAGGAGGTTTGGACCCACTACCTAGACTATACAATTACAAAATAACCAATTTTAATTTGCTAAATGAATGCTCACGGAACTTGAGACATTTCCACAAGGAATTCAGAAACTTCTTCCAAAATATGACTGAAGTCTGCAGAATAATTTGAAGCCCCTATATGGGAGTCAGATAAAAAGTATTCTATATTTGTGGAAAATAGTCAGAAGAAAAATATTACCTGTCTGTGGATTGATTGCCTACCAAGGAAATGCTAACAACACTTCCAGAATTTAATAAGATTAATTGCAATATATGAGCTGTATACTTAAAACCCAATAATTGCACAGCCTGGGTGGCTCAGTGGTTTAGCACAGCCTTCAGCCCAGAGTGTGATCCTGGAGCCCCAGGATTGAGTCCCACGTCGGGCTCCCTGCATGGAGCTGTTTTCTCCCTCTGCCTGTGTCTCTGCCTCTCTCTCTCTCTCTCTCTCTGTGTGTGTGTCTCTCATGAATAAATAAATAAAATCTTTAAAAATAGTAATAATAAAACTCAATAATTTAGTCATATTATTTAAATAGCAGCTATTTATAACACAATATGAGTTACATAACATTTATGACTTCCCTTCTTATCTGTGATAAGAAGGTTGGTTGAATCATAGTATTTTATTTCTTATTGGTTAAAATTACCCAGATATGTGTTTTCATTACTATCTAGTAAAAAGGATTGAAAACTGATGATTTCCAGGCTTCCTCTGGCTATCAGTATCAAAAAGAACATAAAAAGCACACAGAGGCCTTCACCACTGGCTGTTCGTTTATAGTAAACTCGACATACTCTGTTTTGATGAAAACATCCTTTCCAGGAGAGAAAAACTATTCTACTGTTCCCATCTCTTCAGGCATCTTGCTTTCCAAATATGATACCAGTGCAACTGAAAAAAAGGAGGATAAAGAATTCCTATGTCTACAAAGTGTATTACTCTCAGCCACTCATTTGGCCTACCTATGAACCTTGCACCATTAATAGCAATAAAGTACCTTATCTGGAAGGCAGAATTATTTTGTTAAATAATTTAAGACTTAGATTTTCTCTTTATGAATCTCAGTTATCTGTACTTCATGCTCTGCTATTTATTCTTATTGATCAAGCAATGGATATTTAATGAAAGTGTTGTGTATATTATGCATTGTACTGAAGCACCACATCATATAAAGTGAGGCTTAAATGAGTCCTCAGAGTTAATCTCATTCAGCTCTTTTTATATTGCCAATGAGAAACATCCTACCACAGGCAATCTTGGTCTTAAAGCCTGCTGGAGATCTTTAGTACACCACTGGAATGAGAGAAGTTGGGGTCTGCATCAAGTAACAGCTTGTCAAACCTTAGGGCTTCTCTTGAGAAGATTGGACAGGTAGACTGACACTGGTAATGGCTGTCACCCTTTCTGTCTAGGACAAGAAAGCAAATTCCTCAGATAGCTGATAGTACTTGAAGACAGATGTGTGGCAACATCTCTGTTCTACATGACCAATTCTCTCTTGGAACAAGACTCTCATTATAGTCTTTGAGCCCAGGAAGAAGGACCATGGCAAGGGCATGAAGGAACAAAAACAAAAATGGGAGAACTTCATCCAGTAAAACTCCCTAATGTAGTTGACATGTGAATCAAGAACATGATGTAGACTTTAAATAATTTTATTGAGACTTCGATGAAGTTCTCAAAAGTGGGAGGACTGAGGAGGAATGGGGAACTTAGTAACTTAGAACATAATACCTAATGTTGGGTATCTGGCTTAGTGAATTCCAATCTGCAATTATTGATAGGAATAAACCCTTGCGAACTTCAGTGATGTCTGAGGCTGTTAGGACAAAACAATGTCTACAGATAGTGAAGATTCTAAAACCTAACAACCAAACAAATCCAAAAGGAAGGGGATTCCTCCAAGGCCACTAAGCTAATTAGTGACAGATAAAAGACAAATCCCAGCTCCTTAAATTCTAATACATTGATTAGTACAATCTTCCCTATTCTCTTAATAAAACATAGGAGAATCTTCAATTCATTTGGTAGAAAAGAACATAAACATTAGGTATCAAGGTAAGTGAAACAAATAAACAGGTCACATTACCTGTACAAAAAATTCAGTAGAAAAAGTATTATAGACATTTTACAGAAAACTATTTCAATGGCTACCCTCTATCCACGCTGCTCTATCTCACATTTGTGGCAGAGCAAACTAGAATACACTACTGTCAGGTAGATTCACCCTATATATTTTTGTTTCCGTTAAACTCAAAAATTTTGTTTTTCTCAAAAATCATTTTTTAATGTATTTCTTTTGAAGTCTGCTGACACTGAAAATTATGGTGGCCAATACCTCAGGAAGATTAAAACAACAGAACGGGCATTTATGTGAATATAAATAATAAACTATCTGCAGTTTTATAAGCCAGGCTAAAATTACAAGGGTCATCAATCGTTGTGTTTCAAAGCATAAAATGATAACCAGCTGGAATTAGGAAAAAAATTTCCCCTGCGGTATAATATTGAACAATTGGACAGGTGCTTTATGAAAGGTAATTTTTTTCTGGCCTTCTGCTGAAGCATCTAGTCTAGGTCTTTATAAAATGCCAGTCTAATGGGCCATTGATCTTTTCAGCTAATGCAATTTGTAGGATTCTCACTTTTCCAGAAGTAATCAATAAGAAACTTAAGCCTACATTGAAAAAACAAAGCCATACTACTGATTTACTGGAGGGCCTATTTAGCAAAGTGGTAGACTACATTGAAAAAGAAATGATGCTACAGTCACCAAAAAAGCAATAAAAGAATGATCATGTTATATATGAATTGCATTTATAGTGATAACACTGGAAACATTTACATCATTACGTAGAACATCATTCAGAGAAGAAATGAATGTATTTAGTGATATAGATGTAGAAACATACCTGTCAAAATTCCAGTGTGTTTGACATAACTTGCACTTATTAAAAATGAAAACAAAAGAGCTTTAAGTTTACATTTTAGAACCATTCTGAGATCCTGCCTCTTTTCATATTCTTATTTGTCTGTACTTGGGTAGATTGGGTAGAAGCCTTTCCAGCTTCTCTATTTTAAACCTGAGTGACATGGAGGTCTACCTAGATATAGCCTCTCTCTGCAGTCTTCCATCTTGTCCCTCTTGACAGACCCCTATAGAAGCTTGCACCTGCAGATTAAACACACATTTCTCAAGTGCCCTTCTAATATGTAACAGAATGGAGCCAGGCCCCATTTTGCAGTTAGAGTTTGCCACACTGCCTTGTGTTGTTTTGGCCAAGTCGCCATTTCTCCATCCCAGTATGTCATGTTTCTGGGCCATGATGTTTGCGGCAGGAAGTATAAAACACAATGCAGATCAGGTATAGAGGGAAGTTGTTGTTTAGACAGCTACCTTATCTTAGTCTGTGAGGTAATTTAGTTTCTGCAATTGAAAGAAGTCAGAAGTTTTGGTACAGAATAGAGAATTTGGATCATTTCAAATCCTGTTTCAAATCTTTATGTGATGGTTTCACTTGCTAAAATTCTGATATTCACAATTCATTGGTAAAATACAAATATCAATTCATCAAAACTTTGTAAGGCAGGATACAAATCCTATTGTTTAGAATTATCTACAGGCATTTTATTTTCTACATTAGTATAAATACTGTAGAATACATCATATATATTTCATAATCCCTCTGGGTGTTGACTGAGTGGTTCAGGTTATATTTTGACATGGACAACACTCTGCTCTGAACATCTAAGTATGATGATGTTCAGTGAGTATGAATCTAGAAGAACTAAAAGCTGAGATACCACCCTATGTCTTTAATCATGGGCCATTTCTGTTTGGATATACTTGCTCTATCAAATTCTCTACCTCTAATAATGCATCCTTGAATCTTATCTCAGACCAATTCTCCTTTTAGTCAATGTTCCACCTTTGTCTGGGTCACTTGACATGAAACCCATGCATTTATCTGATTCATAATTTTTCAATTCTGCCTTTGTTTTATATTTATGCTCCCCCAATCCTGAACCATTATGGCCCATTCATTAAATAGTGTGACGTTCTCCTAACTGATCTAATGCCAGGTATTGCCAAAATATTTCCAAAGTATAATCTTTGATCCTATTGAAAATGTAGATTGAGTCGATATATACATATACAGAGACAGCTTCCAGAATATTGAAAGATAAATAAGTATGTAGAAAAATTAAACCTGAGGTGGAAGTACTGAAATTTATATTCTTCTATTACAGTGGTATACATTTAATAAAACCTAATCTCCTGGGGTGCCTGGGTAGCTCAGCCCATTAAGTATCTACCTTTGGCTCGGGTCATCATCCCTGGGTCCTGGGATGCTGCTGAGAGTCTGCTTCTCTCTCTGCCCCTCGTCACCCCACTCATGCTCGCTTGCAAGCTCACACTCTCTCTTTCTATTTCTCTCTTTCATGAATAAATAAAATCTTTAAAATAAAAAAAACTAATCTCCTGTGTTGGCAAGTGTGGAGAACAACTGAATTTCCTATCCTGCTGATGGATATTTGTGGGTGCACATGTGTTTAATTATGAATTTCCACAATGCTCCTGAAAAGCACCTTTTTTTTAAGATTTGAGAAAGAGTGCGAGAACACACCTGGGCACACAGAGGGTAGAGGCAGAGGGAGACAGAATCTTAAGCAGACTCTATTCTGAGCACAGAGCCTCCATGTGGGGCTTAATCTCAAGACCTTGAGATCACAACTTGAGCTGAAATGAAGAGTCAGCTACTGCACCACCCAGGTGCCACCTGAGAAGCATTTTAAAGATAGAAGTATAGCATTTGAGAATCATAACTAAGAATTTTCCATAAGAATAAGAACTACATTTACAAGAGTTTGTCATAGCATTTTAAAAATATTGAAAAATCTAGAACTACCAAACATCCATCGGTAAGAATTTGGTTTATTGTGATATATGCTTGTATTGAGAGAATATGCAGCTACAAAAATGTTCTTGTAGGAAAGGACACACAGACAGTTAAAGCAACTAAATTATAAGCCATACAAAGACACTGAGGAATGAAGGCAAATAACTCCTTTAATGAGGCTTCTTTGTTAAGAGATTAAGATATAGGGATCCCTGGGTGGCGCAGTGGTTTGGCGCCTGCCTTTGGCCCAGGGCGCGATCCTGGACACCCGGGATCAAATCCCACATCGGGCTCCCGGTGCATGGAGCCTGCTTCTCTCTCTGCCTACGTCTCTGCGCCTCTCTCTCTCTCTCTCTCTCTCTCTCTCTCTCTCTCTCTCATAAATAAATAAAAAAAATAAAAAAAGAAACTTCCTCTTGTGGGTTTCTTATTTAAAAAATATATATATACATATAAAAATATGCATACATGTAGTGAGTAAAGAATTCTAAGTGCCTCACGAAGTAGAGCTAGGAGAAAAAAAGGGGGTTGGAGAGGAGATGGAAAAGCTCAAGAAATAAACCCAACAAGAAGAGTTGAGCCAGACACCAACTCATACACAGCTTAGTAAATGCAAATACTAAAACTGAAGTTATTCATAAAATGTATTTCAGAGATGTTTTCTTAGAACTGAATGTCATGAGGATGAAAGGAATTTTGGACACTTATTTAGAAATAGAGCACTGTGTCAGTTATTTAAAAAAATTTTTTTTTAAGATTTTGTTCATTTATTCATGAGAGACAAAGAAAGAGAGAGGCAGAGACGCAGGCAGAGGGAGAAGCAGGCCCCACCCAGGGAGCTCCACGCGGGACTTGATCCCGGGACCCCAGGATCACGGCCTGGGCTGAAGGCAGCGCTAAACCTCTGAGCCACCCAGAGATCCCCATTTTCTTTTTAAAGATTTTATTTATTTATTCATGAGAGAGAGAGAGAGAGAGAGAGAGAGAGAGAGAGAGAGAGAGAGGCAGAGACAGGCAGAAGGAGAAGCAGGCTCCATTCAGGGATCCTGATGCGGGACTCCATCCCAGGTCTCTAGGATCAGGCCCTGGGCTGAAGGCGGCGCCAAACCGCTGAACCACCTGGGCTGTCCAGTTATTCTTTATTAAGTTCACAGTTTTACCTACATCCTAATGTGACATTGTCTTAAAACTGAATTAGAGGTATTGCAATGAATAAACAGTGACTATTTCTAATGCACTCAGCATAAAGTTAGTACTATAAAAAGAGTTCTTCACTAACACTCTTATACAGTAATTTCTGGAAACAATAGAACAAAATATTGTATTTTGATAAAATATTTTATGAACTATAGTAGTCCCCCTCCCCTTGTCCATGAGGGATACATTCCAAGGCCCCCAGTGGACGCCTGAAATCCAGATAGTACTGAACCTTATATATATCACGTTTTTCCTATACATACATACCTAGGATAAAATTTATAAATTAGTCTCAGTAAGAGATTAACAATAACTGAAAATAAAATAGGCTAACAATATAATAAAAGTTATGTGAATGTGGTCTTCTTCTCTCTCAAAAGATCTTATTGTACTATACTTCTTGTGATGATGTAAAATGATAAAATGCCTTATGATGAGATGAAGTGAGGAGAAGGACGTATGTGTTGTGAGAGGCTACTGATGACCTCTGACACTAAGTCAGGAAAAGGATCATTTATCTGCTTCCAAATGGGTAAATGAAACCCTGGAAAGCAAGACTGCAGAGAAGAGGGAATGGCTGTACTCCATTATACATATTTTGAGATGGTGTAGAGGCATTACTACATGGAAATCATCAAAATTTGACAATGAAAATAACTGCTAAGATTCCTCATACCACCGCAGGCATGCAAGCAAAATAAGAAACTGTTTATTGGCCATTACATCATCATCACTGCAATTGTTTAGTATTAATAAAATATCATACCTTGGAATGGTTATGTACTTATTAGAGGGTTGCAGCAGTTACTACAGTGTAATCATGAAAAACACCTATTTCTTGAATTGGCTATCAATCTTAGCTCAGCAATTTAAAATAAGCCGATGCTGCATTTTCAGTAGTGTGTGCAATTTTCTGGGTGACTTCTTAACAATTTTAAAAATAATGTACTATGTGAGGGTAGCAGAAACCAAAAAAAAACCAGACTTTTATTCTTATATCAATGAGAGCTGATATTCTATTTGTTCCTCCCCAATGGTACTGTTCTCTTTTGTTTCTCATGGCTCAGGTCAAGACCTACAAAACACTTAAAATAATTTAAAGATACTCTAGATTTTAAAAATATAACAATTAAAAATGATTTTGATGAGATCATCACAGGATTTCTTGTTTCTCCTATGGTATATTCAAATAAAGGATACTTAGCATTATTTACATGTAGTCATATGTGGCTGAAAGTTTCTTATCATATGTATCTAACCTAGTTTAGCCTCATGGATTTCCATAGGAGTACAGTATCATATCCCCTATCAAAAATGACAAAGCCATGTTATTGCTACCTACACAGATCAAGTATTTTCTAATAGCAATGGTACTTTGGTGTTTACAAGCACTTGAAATGCATTATTTTAATTCTCACCCAGATTTTAGCAATTGGTGTTTTGTACCCTTTAAAAAAATGGAAAAGGAAAATCAGGAGCTACAGTACTGATACCCAAGGTTAGTCAACAAGTAAATATCAGAGAATAAATTTGAAATTATGACTTTTAGAATCAAATCTATCACTTTTCTACAATTTGACCTCTGTACCTTGATTAACCATTTTAAAATTACTTTATCAAATAGCCAGCAGATGTATACACATATTTTCATTTGTACTATACATAAGATGTCTGATGGGGATCCCTGGGTGGCTCAGCAGTTTGGCGCCTGCCTTCTGTCCAGGGCCTGATCCTGGAGTCCTGGGATTGAGTCCCGAGACAGACTCCCTGCATGGAGCCTGCTTCTTCCTCTGCCTGTGTCTCTGTCTCTCTCTCTGTGTTTCTCATGAATAAATAAATAAAAATCTTTAAAAAAAAAGATGTCTGACTTGTCATGCCACTAGCTAAATATACTTATTCTGCCTTATGAGTTTTAAAAATTATCTATCAAAATGGCTGAAAGGCAAATAGTGATAACACCAAATTTCGGTGAAGATCAAAAAAGCTGATCCCTCTCGTGCTTTGCCAGTGGGAATATAAATGGTATCACCACTCTAGAAAATAGTTTGGCAGTTCTTATAGAACTAACCATGTATTTACCATATGACCTAAGACTTGTACTTGGACAGTTATCCCAGAAATGATAACTTATGTTTACAGGAAAGTCTGTATAGAAATATTGTAATAGCCTCTAACTGGAAATAATCCAAATATCCTTAAAATGTAAATGGTTAAACAAACTGTAGTGTGTTTGTATCATAGAATCCTATTCAGCAATAAAAAGGGAAAAAATATTGATATGTACAACAACCTGGAAAAAAATAAATAAAACAAACCAAACTACTCGATATAATCTCAAGGGAATTATGTTGAATTAAGCAAGACAATTCCAAAAGATTAGGAAGGGATAGGTATGTTTATAGAGATAGCATTATGTAACCTTGTCATGATGAAATAGTGTTGTACCTTGATTGGGATGCTACACAAATCTATACACGAATCATATAAAACACCCACAAATGAGTGCATCAAAATTAGTGAAATCTAAATAAGCTCTGTGGTTTGAAATAATGTCATTTTTTTCTGGTGTTGATATTGTAAATCATTTTTTTAAGGCAAACCTGAGAGTATTTCTAAAATTCAAAATGCCAATGTCCTTTGGCTTAAAGTACCAGATCTAAAAACTTACCCCGATGTACATATACCCCTGAAGACAGTATATCTATGTCTACATCTATACTCATTTCAGTATTTATAATGAGTATATTTATCATATTTTTAGTTTTTACAACTTAATACTCTAAGGGTGCAACAATAAAGAAATGATGAAATAAATTAAGCCTCATCCATACTATGTGATACTAGATGAGCATGGACAATTTGAGTCTATCTACACGTAAGCACAAAGATAACCATATACTTAGATGAAAAATACTGTAATACAATATATATTGTAGTTTAACAAACTTGTTGATAGGAATTATATCAGGGATAGGAAGTGTCAGTAGTTGGGAATTTCACATTTTAATCTGTACAATTGTTATGTTTTTCACTCTGAAAACAAATTCACTCATTACTTGTAAATTTTTTTTGAATATAAAATATTGTAATACTCATTAGAGAAAACAGTAAAGATTGATTTGGGAAAATGAACTGCCCTCCAGAGTAAGATGTAGAATTATTACCACGTGCGCTTACCTCTTTGGATTTATATTCATGGTAAAATAACTTTTGTCCCTAGTAAAATATTGTATAAAATTCCAACTGAGAATACAATCAGTTTCAGATATATTTTTTATTATTTATTTATTTGAGAGAGAGAAAGAGAAAGTGCCTGTGAACAAGCAGAGGAGGGGCAGAGGGAGAAGCAGACTCTCTGCTGGGCAGAGGGCCCACACAGGCCTCCATTCCAGGACCTGAGATCATGACTTAAATCCAAGGCATATGATTTGCCAACTGAGTCACCAGGCACCCCAGTTTTAGATGTATTTTTATAAGCAGAGATGGATTTTTTCCCCAGTGACTCATAAGCCACGTTTCTACTTAGGAAAGCAAAAACAAAAAAAAATGAGTTCATCTATACAGTCTTTTATAAGTACACAGATTCAAATTATTAACAGAGATAAAAGAGTTAAAGTGATGTCCTTGATTTTATTATTGGCTATATGAAGATCTATCAACTCCACCAAGTCATTTTATGTTCCTTTTAGCTAAAGATCACAGCTAAAAAGAAAAATGCACACAGATGCTGAGGATATGGTTATAAGTTCTGAGGTCTAAAACACTAGATAATAATGAGGAAAAGGAGAGGAATGGGGAGGAATGGGACTTTACATATAGCCTTAGAAGAATTTCCTATAGAAAGAAAAATTTATGTTTGCAATTTAGAGAAGATTGCAATTTCCCAAATCTATAAAAGCATCAATATACATTATTCTTAGAATCAATATTTCTGCATAAAATTAAGATCTACCTCTGTAATCTTTACTTGGTCTTTATGTTAAATTCAATAGGAAAAAAAGTGTGAACTAAATTAGAGAATACCTTCATTTTCTTTTCACCAATCCATTCCATGACCATGTAGAGAAACCTATTCAGCAGTTGATTTGCATGCAATTCCTACTCATTCCCACGTTTCTAACCTGTCCACACATTGTACCAGGATTGCTGGTCTTTGTGATTTTGTTCTTCAGTTGAACCCAGAGATATTGCAAATTGAACACCGATAAAAAATAAATTTATTATTTAAAAAAGAACCCAGAGATATTAAGAAACTAAACTTGTTTTAAATTAACAATGAATCTTGTGCTGCTTTCATTTGATTAATGATTAGCAAAATGCTTGGCACATCCTCAACAGTATATTTAGAGACTAAATGCTAAAGTTGGAAAAGGCTACTCTACTGTCCAAAATCATAATTATCTTCATTTAAGAGATCAGATCTAGACTGTGTGAAGATCTGAGCTTTATGAAGTATGAAACATCTCTTCTCATTAAGCTAAAAGCCTTGGAGTCATCTCTGAGGTCTTCTTACACTTCACATCTAGTCCTTCAACAAATTCTAAAGACATAACTTTCAAAATATGCAATCCTTGCACTATCTGATCTCAGCTGCTGCCAGTGGTGACAGCTATCTTTGCTGCATGCCTCAATTACTAGCTTGTCTCCTAAACTGTGTCTTCCCATGGTCTTTACCAGCACTTCAGCCTTGGGGACCCTTGTTAAGCATAGAAGAGGTCACATCAGCCCTCTACTCAAAGTTCTCCAAGGCTTCCCTCTCACCAGTTAAAGAGACAAGACTATAGAATGTGAACAGGACCTAGGGGCTTGCAGACCACCTTCCTTCATTTATTCATTTCCCCTAAAATGGCCAGAAAGCAGCTTCCTTTGCCAGCCTAGGATCCTTCCACATAGCATTAGCATCAGGTCACATAGGTAGCCTCCACATTGTGTTTATCTCTAGTTTGCACAAATAACTGCACGGTTTGGCAGGACTCAACAGATGCATAACCTCAGGGACTCAGTACAAACTTTGCTTACTATGAAATACTGTTCCAGTCTTTTGTGATAGCAGCTCTTCCTTAAAAAGAGCACAAATTTATTCCAATTCTTTCTCCAGCATGTGTGGCTAATTACTGTGTCCTTCATTTACAAGTATTTTTTTTCCATTATATTGAGCTAACTGGAGAAGGAAGACCTGTAACCACGGCAACTTGGGGAGGGGCCTGTGTGTCTTAGTCTTAGTTCTGCCCTCTGCTCCATTTCCTTGTACTCTGAACATGTTCTTGGCTTTTTCTATTTTTCTGCACATACAAGCTCTCCAGTCTGCTCTTTTTTAATATACCACTTTCTCTTCATACTCTCCCTTCCCAATTTATTGATTTAATTCACATATTCTATTTATTCAACCTAATACACTTCTGTCCTTCAATAATTTCTATTCTACTCAAATGCTTTCTATTCAACGGTCTAAGCCTTAGTTTTCTGATCTATAAAAATCAGTATTTTAACAAAGATAACTTTTCAGATTCCTTCAATATCTGAAAGTCTATGATGTTTCTAAGATATAAACCCTAAAGATGCTACTCAATCCACAAGAACCCTGCACTTTAATTTTCCATTTTCATTTAAAGGTATAGAGAAATCAATGTTTCCTCTATATAAAAAATATCTGATGAGTTTGAATTATGCCATGTCTCCATTATATTGAACATATGTTTTCCCCCATATTTCATAGCCATCTTGATTATATCCTATAGAGAAATCACAGGTATCAACTGCCAATTGATTATGGTAGGATTCATTCTACTAAGGAAACATTAATGAAGTAATCATAGTTTTCCAGATCCAGCATAAAGATTTTGTTTTTAAGTCCTGGCTAGACACATTGATACACTGGGGATTCTTTTTTTTTTTTTTTTAAGATTGTATTTTTTTTATTCATGAGAGACACAGAGAGAGACATACACAGAGGGAGAAGCAGATTCTCTGTGGGAAGTCTGATGCTGGACTGGATCCCGAGACCCCAAGATCACACCCTGAGCCGAAGGCAGACGCTCAACCACTGAGCCACCCAGGCATCCTGATACACTGGGAATTCCTAGTAACTTGGAGATAGGACCGTAAAGACAAGTGAGGTTCATTCCTGTTGCAAACACTGGAGAAATAGGAGTGATGATACATCAGCAGTGACAGAGCTAGTGGTAGTGGTTATCTTGTAATGGAAGTGGGGTGATGGGGATAGTGTTGCTGGTAGTGGTGATAGTATTTATTATGAGCATGTTATTGATCAGGCACTTAGCTAAGTGATCTGGGTACAGAATATTGCTTACTACACAAAATAACCCTACAATGCAGAAGTTACTAATATTCCCATTCTACAGAAAAGGCATCCTGAAATGGAAGGTTATAGTAACTTGTTCAAGAGACAGGTGATGAATGGCACTTCTCTGACATGAAATTAAATAATTAGTCTGGCTTCAAAACCTAGGCTTATAACCACAAAACCACAAAACAGAAGAATCTACAATAGATTTTTAAGGAAACATTACAAAGACTAGAAACAAGTGCTATTCTTCTAAATAATGACACTCCTTTTTGCTTTCCCCCATTAAAAGAAGAAAAAAGTTCTTTCAGGTGAATATAGAGCTGTTGCTACTAAAATTCTCAACACAGGCTAAACAAAACTTCCCCTAAATCCTATAGGTTTCATAATTGAATCTCAGTTACATAATTCTGTGTAAAGTCAAAATTTTTTGCATAGTACTCTATCATCCTATATTCCAGGTGAAAGCTTCTCAAATTTTATATTCTCACATTTTATATATATATATAATTAGTCTCACACACATACCTATATATGTCCGTATATCTATATAGATCTATACATATGACACACTTCATAATCACTGTTTCTGGAATAGACCTTTGCTACTTTCTTTAGTGTAGCTTATGGAATTCTCTTTCCTTGGAATGACCTTTCTGTTTACATAGGATTTTTTCTTTTACAAAACATTTTATATCTGCCTCTGTTCAACTACTGAAACACAAATAGCTAGCAGTAACATAATGTTAGATCACTCATGTTAGAATGCAGTTGAAGTAAGAATCCATGATTTTATGCATACTTATAAGCACAGGCTTTCTGTAAATACCCTGTAGGTGGAACAGGTGCTCAGTAAATAAAAAACGAATACTTGAAAAGGGTAATTTGGGTGCAGTCAGAAATATACACACACTCATCTTTCTCTACCTGAAAAGGATTCAGTTTAACTTTTAATTCAATAAAACTAGAATACATAAAATCAATAAAGGAAATATAAAGAGTATGATGCTCCTGGTGAGTAGATGAAAAGATGTTTGCCCAATTCTTTGTATATATTATATTCGCAAGTTGCTTCATTTGAAGCAACATTAGTTGGAAAAACTGAGTTTTATAACTTTTTATATGATCAATCAACCAATACTGGAAATATACTATGAAAAATTTTAAAATTATGTTCAACAAGCACATACTTTACCCCACTTATAAATATGTTCAACGAACACATAGTGTACTCCAGACCCTACTCTGAATGTGAGGATTCAGCAATAAATAAAATAGGTAAAGTTCTTGTTCTCATGAAGTCTGAACATTATAGCACAAACCTAGTAGAATACAATTTATATTTTATAAAAAAAAACGTGGGATCCCAATGTTAAAACTGTTGTGATGGTGGCTGCAGTGTATACGTATGTATGTTTTATGTATCAGTGTTTCTTTTCCTTGTGCAGTAAAAATAACTGATATGTGCAACTCACTAACCAGATATACTCTCTGGGAACCTATTTAAACATAGGAATATAATGAGGGGAAAATTTTTTTCTTGTTAATTATATTATTCAAAGTTATTAGAATTCCAGAAAATACAAGAACGTAACACAGAATAGACATTTAGCAGCTTCCTTTCAACACTAATGAAATTACAAATGGAAATATCTTTATGAGTTCTGAGTATATGCTGGAGAAACTTCAGTATGGTTGGTATAAATAGATAGCATAGAGAAAATAGTATACATGTAGCCTGAAGGATACAGAATAGATGCTGCATTTTGCATCCTGTATTTTTAATTTTCATGTTAAGCAAAATATCTCTATTTTTTAAGTGATTATTGTTATCATTCCTCTATTCTTTGTATGTGCTTTAGAAATATCGCTTTTCCTGGCTGTGTTACAACAGGAGGTTGCTAACATTTCTTAATCATTTCTCTATTGCTGAACATATTAGTTGTTTTGAAATCTTTAGCATAGATTTATAAGCCAATAAATATGAATAGTTAAAAATGATAGAATAATGGGTTTCCATTTTTCACCGAAAAAAGTTGTTGTTTTTTTTTTTTTTGAGAAAAATATATAATGCTGCTGAAGGCTTAGTGAGAATGAACACTTAAAATAGATTCACAGAATACAGATTGAAAATAATTTGATTGGAAAGGAATTAGAAGCAAGAAATGTTAAGAACCATGAAAGCAATTGCAGAAGTTATCAAACAATTCATAAGTGGCCCCCATGAACCAGATAATTTTTCATTTAAAAATTCTAGGATACACAAAAAATATAATGCAAAATTTTACTACTAAGAATGTGAACTTATTTTATGTCCCAAAGTCTAAAAATATGAAAAAATATTTATAAATGTCTAAGTGTTGATTTCATAGCTGTGTAATTGAATGCCAGATATACAGTCTACAACAAAATGTTGCTTTCCTCCCTCAGAAGCTTTGTCATCCCCATGGTTTTGCTTTTACCCCAACTCTGCCACTACGTAACCCCAGGCAAGTCAATCCCACATTGTTAGTTGCAAACAGTTGAACCCACTAAAACCAGTTTAAGTTGTAAAAGGATTTGTTAAAGTTTGTTAGGTAGCTTACCAAATTATTGAGACAGACAAATAGGATTAAGCTGTAGCAAAGGTATAATGAGATTGTTGCTCTTTCCAGGGCTATTACCTTTCCAGGGTCAGACACCTAAACATGTATCCTTGCTGCTGCTCAGATGAAGGTCTCTCCAAAAACATCGGTAAAATGAAAGCTCTGCACTGTCTCTTTCCTCATGTAGCTCACTTTAATTAGAAGTCACTCATAATATGCATCTGATTGAAAGGGCCTAGCAGTAAGGATGGTAATTTGAGTCCCAATTTATGCCAGAAAGACAAAACCTATAATAATGGACACTTCCCTATTGGCAAAAACCAATATTCATAAGGCCGTAGCTTCCTGAACTACACAATAAACACTATATACCCTACCTTACAGGGTTGTTAAAATGCCAAGCAAAATAACTGATGGAAAAGTAGTTTGGCAAGGTTAATGCTACACAAAATTGAAATTTTAGGTTACTATCCCAGACCAAATCTTTTCAGAAGTAAGGAAGGGATAGAGTGAGGAATAACAGTAATTTTGGTCCATTTATACCGTCCAAAAGCTTTTAGTGACAATGATTGTGTAGTCTTTAAAAAAATTTTTTTCCAGAAACCTGGAGACATTTATAAGTTTAACTACTCAGTAGCATTGATCTTTCACAATCCTATTTTAATTCCCTGAGTTTCAACAACTTTGTATGTAAAATGAAAGTATGTAATCATATATATTTAAGAGAAATTTTAGCTCCAAAATTATATAAGACCAAGGTTATCCAGCTGGAAAATATATAAACCTTTCCCTTTTATCAATTTACTCAACAGGGCATGCCTTGGGATGATTCATCATACTCTCCTATATGCAGATTCAGGCATCTATAAGCAGTGTAGCCCATTGGCTATAATTTTGGGGCTTGGCTCATAATACCAATCTATTTTTTCTGAAAAGAACAATCGCTAATAATGATTGCTGACTCAATGGTTCTCAAATTTTGAATTACTGAAGTTTTGAAAAATACTTTCACCTGAATCCATACAAAAGCTGCTATAAATTGATGATTATTATTTTTAGCATAGGCATTGATTGGCCGTTTAAAAGCACACCAGATGTAACAAATTTTGGGAAACACTGAACCAACCTATCTGCTAAATGATGAATCATATGGAATAATTGATCCTACAAGGATCTTACAAATCCTTATCTCACTTATGACCGAAAATTCTCAAAATAATGGTGAACTTAAAATATCTGAATGATATCTTTTACTCCAACATACATTCTGACGATTAAGATCAGGTTATTAGACTATGTAATATCTCAGAATCTAAGCCTCTTAGATAGAAGTCCAGCATTCTCTTCATCACATATGTCTCTTTTTTCAGTTAATTGGGTATACCTGATAGTGAAACTTGCTTGTGCAAAGCCACTTATTTTCATATAAACATCACATTTCAACATTTTTATTACTTAACAGTACATTTGATTTTGAGTTATCAATCATTATCCCTACTGTGAACTCAATATAATGAAACATTTCTCCACAATCATCTATTATACATGTTCAAAAATATGTTATGCCGGGGATCCCTGGGTGGCTCAGTGGTTTGGTGCCTGCCTTTGGCCCAGGGCACGATCCTGGAGTCCTGGGATCGAGTCCCACGATGGGCTCCTGGCGTGGAGCCTGCTTCTCCCCACTCCTGTGTCTCTGCCTCTCTCTCTCTCTCTCTCTCTATGTCTATCATAAATAAATCTTTAAAAAAATATGTTATGCTATTCAAATTTTTCAATTGCTTTCAGACAACTGTGTAAATTACAATGGTAAACTTAAATAGGTAATCTAATGTCCTTAATCAGCATAAACTATTATTTATTGAAGATAATTAGGCATACCACTATTTCCAAGACAAAGTCTAATATGCATAGTAATGTGCCTCACAAAGTGTGTTCTTCAGAACATTAATTTTTAAAAATTTTCTATAGAGGGATGCCTGGGTGGTCAGTGGTTGAGCGTCTGCCTTTGGCTCAGGTTGTGATTCTGCGGTCCTGGGATCGAGTCCCACATCAGGCTCCCTGCAGGAAGCCTGCTTCTCCCTCTGCCTATGTCTCTGCCTCTCTCCGTGTGTCTCTCATGAATAAATAAATAAAATATTTTTAAAAATTAAAAATATTCTACAGAGAGAAATTCCATGTTGCAATATATCCAGCAAACATTGCATATTTTCTTTCTTTTTTGAGCTCCAACATGAGCAAAACTAAACACTCCAAGAAGCTCTGAAATAAGGAAGCCCATCCTTCTACACAGAGTTGTCCAAACTTAGTTGATCACAGAAACTATTTTTGATTCATAGCCTATACTCCTCAATGATCCCACTTGTCAAAGTCACATTAGTATCTTAATTCACTGTGCTATCCACATATAGCATCTATTCCTGAGATTAGACCTTCAGTGTCATGGTCAGTCTTGTTGATACTACACAGGGAATGAATACATATACATATATATATATATATCACCTATGAACTCCACAGACTTGCTTCCTGCCGCTATTCAACTCCACCAAGTGCTCCAATGACACGAAAACATCAATTGTACTTAATTAATATCTATACTGTTTGTAATTTCAGTAAGAGCGGAGGTTATTTATCTCTAGTCATCAACCTATTCTCAGAACTTTCCTTTGTTTCTATCATATATTTTGTAATTGCTATTTTCAGTATCCTTAGGAAAGGCAGATTAGGGGTAGGAATTGGGTCTCTGATTTTTGTATCCCACTAGCCTTTATTTAACATAATATCTGAACATACCAGTTTCTCCATATTATTTTTGTATGTGTTATTCTTCAAACATATTAAGTACATATACTGTCCGTAATTAGAAGTTAAAATCATTTAAATGGGAAAGACATATTAAAAGATAAGCATAATATGCAATTATTATGCACCAAAAAGAAACATTAGTAAATACATCTCTTAAGCTTGCTCAAGGTCCGTTCCATTCTTTGACATCCTTATCATGTTTCATTTCCTAGGGGACACTTTATCCTTTAGCCTCTACTCCACCCAAACCCAATATTCAATATCTCATTTTTTTATTGTTTTCTCACCTGTACTAGGTCTTTCTTCTGCCCCAGTTATACAGCCAATATTTGATACAATGGTTCGACTTACAATTATTTGACTTTTCAATGGTAGAAAAGCAATATGCATTCAGTAAAAACCATACTTTAAATTCTGAATTTTGATCTTTTCCTGGGCTAGCAATACATGGTATAATACTCCCTTGTGATGCTGAACAGGGACA
Organism: Nyctereutes procyonoides; assembly: GCF_905146905.1. Classification (NCBI taxonomy): domain Eukaryota; kingdom Metazoa; phylum Chordata; class Mammalia; order Carnivora; family Canidae; genus Nyctereutes; species Nyctereutes procyonoides. The sequence goes on from NW_026575048.1 coordinate 27,729,749, forward strand.
GTGAGCTGCAGCTCCCAGTTAGCCATATGATCACAAGGGTAAACAAATTGATAGACTTACAACCATTCTATACCCATATAGCCATTCTGTTTTTCACTTTCAGTACAGAATTCAATAAATCACATGACATATTCTACACTTTATTATAAAATAGGCTTTGTTTGATGGCTTTGCCCAACTATAAGCTAATGTGAGTATTCTGAGCATGTTTAAGTTTCTTGAGGTTAAGTTATGGTGTTCAGTAGGTTACATGCATTTGATGCATTTTGGACTTACGACATTCTCAACTCATGATGAGTCTCTTGGAACATGACTTCTTTGTAAGTTTAGGAAGATCTGTACTAGGTAAGTTTTATTTATATTAAAGTGTTAATGGAATATAGTGTTACTCTGGCCAAACATTAGCAATTCAACGTGAAGTTTTAATAACATGAAAATTCAGGTTTTGTTATGAAATTTCAGACACTACAGTGAGTGTTCACAATTTTACTCCTAAATGTAAAGATATCATATAAATTACTTGCTAGAACTTGACTATACGTATTAGAACAAACTCCTTGATCATAATAATTGCAAAATATGTTCAGAATAGTCTTCAAGCTGATGATCACATCCTCTAATCTGCGACTTCTAGAGACATAATTCAGCAAAGCCACATCATCAGTAAAAGCCAAATGACCCAGACAGAGTAATTCTCCTATACCATATCTAAAACAAATAAATGCTATGCCAGTGCTCTAGCCTATATTATTAGAGTTTCTATTATATTAAAAGCAATGTCCTAGATTACACAGAAGGTACAGGGATAACAGTAATTTTTAACTTAAAAAAATAATACTAGTGTCTGCCCAAATAGCCAAAACACTGTTTTAGGTACCAATGTTCTTGCTATACACAAGTCAACATTTTACACTCTAAATATTTCCAAACTGAGAATTTATTCAAATCTTTCCAACATTAATTATATTTCCCCCATCCTAAAATGAACCTGTCTGCATTTCCCCACACCACATCCTCAATGGTTTAGGATGCATTATACTGAAAATGAAATTTGTTTAATACTTTGCATTTTTTAATGAAGTATTGCATTTTTAGAAGTATTATTCTGTACCAGTTTTTAAAATACTAGGTTAAAATACGAATTCTTTTATCTCAGACTATCCGGAAAGCATTATATTAAGGATTCTTTTTTTTCCCCTTTTTTCTTAGCTTCTCTTGGACTTTTGAGTTCTTTATAGTTCATTTTGCCTATTCCATTTCTATTAACCATAATGTATACATTTTGAGGGATTATTTCAGTATTAATATTTAATGAGGTTTAATACTACTTTTTATTTCCATGATCTTCAGAAAAATATAGGAACTAAGAATGATAATACACTGATCATCAAAAGGTACCACCAGGGCAGCCCAGGTGGCTCGCAGTTTAGCGCCGCCTTCAGCTCAGGGCTTGATCCTGGAGACTCGAGATCGAGTCCCATGTCGGGCTTACTGCGTGGAGCCTGCTTCTCCCTCTGCTTGTGTCTCTGCCTCTCTCTTTGTCTTTGTGTTTCATGAATAAATAAATAAAATTACAAAAAAAAGTTACCACCCTCCATGTTATTTTTATGGTGTCTAAGTTTTACTTTATTTTACTCAATCCTGAAATTAATCATTTTTTTTTCTTAAAACGAATGGCAATTTAGATTTATCCTATATAAATTAGCAATTTAGTTTCCTGCCACTGTTTTAGCTCACTGTATTCTGATGATTATCCTTCTCTCTCAAGTGTATCCATTTCCTTTCTTTCTCTGAAAAGGTCTTTGCTTTGCTCTTACTTCTCAATGATGATTAAGGGTATGAAGAATTAGGGGATAGGAATGATTTTGCAACTTTGTGCTAATTTGTTTAAGAGATTGTATTTATTAATGAGATACAGAGAGAGGCAGAGACAGAGGCTGAGGGAGAAGCAGACTTCCTGCGGCGGGCCTGTTGTAGGACTGGATCTCAGGACCCCAGAATCATGCATGCCCTGAGGCAAAGGCAGACACCCAACCACTGAGCCATCCAAGCTTCCCTACTCTGTAGTCCTTTTGTACTTCGTGGGTAAGAAGTACATGGTCATCTTAATTATTGTCATAATTTTTTTCTTTGATCACTTTTAAGAGAATCCTTCATCTTTGTTGTTCCGAACTTCTGCTAAAATTTTCCAAGTGGGCACTTTGCCAGTATGAATATGTGCAAGTGTTCTTCAATTCTTTGCAATCATCTGCCATTATCCTTGTAACTAATGCCTCTCTGCAATTTTTGGTACACTCTGTAACTCCTATTACTTGTATTTTGGAACATCTTCTATTCTTCTACAGATCTTAATCTCATTTCCACAGTGCTGTGCTGCATTCTAAATCCCTTCCTCCGATCTATTTTTCTTATTAATTATCTCTTCATCTGTGTATAATCCAATGTTTAACTCCGGTTGAGTTTTAATTTCACTGAATTTTTTCGTTTCTAGAAATTCATTTTAAATTTTTTTCTGTTTCTTTTTTCATCCTATGGTTCTTCTTATAGTTTATACTTCTTATTGCAAATTCTCTACCCACAGAATGTAAGCTTTGTGGAATCTGGTTTGCACAGGTTTCTTCAGAGAGGCGGCTTACATTAGCTTCTAATTACCATCCCAGTGTTTTCACCATATACTATCAGTCTTTTAGTTCTCACTTGGGGATTAATCACTAGGGTAAACTTGGATGCCAAATGCATGAGAGCCAAGGGTTTAGAGTTCCAGTTTCTCAGAAGGCACTCTGCCTCTGCTTCACCTCCCCCCTCGGTAGCCTAACAAAACACAATCTTTCTTGCTATATTCATGGTCTTGGGAGTGAAGATTTTGCAACTATTTACATGGACAGAGCAACTCTTCCAGAATTCCAATTTCATGAGAAGTAGTCATTCCAATTCCTTAATTAGATAGTTATTAAGATATACTAAACAAAGGATAAGAAATAATAACAATTTTAATTTATTTTATGGAGTTAATTGACCATTATATAAGGTTAGTTCCCTGTAATATGAAAAACACTTTGCAAACTACAGAGCACTATATTTATATTAGTTATTTTGTTGAACCTCATAAAACAAAACTTAAGAAAATCATAATGATGTCCTTTCTCCTCCATTAAAATACTTAAATGTTCAAATATTATTTGTATCCTATTGTAAAGTGTGTATGGGATTTTATTTAACTCAAATTCGGAAACAAATTATAAATTTTAAATTTAAAAATTTTATAAATCATACCAAAATGTTTATTTTAAAAAATTATTAAAATCAACAATCCATGTGCATGTTAGCCATGTCTATGTCTTCCTCTGTGAGATTTCTCTTCATGTCTTTTGCCCATTTCATGATTGGATTGTTTGTTTCTTTGGTGTTGAGTTTAAGAAGTTCTTTATAGATTTTGGAAACTAGCCCTTTATCTGATATGTTATTTGCAAATATCTTCTCCCATTCTGTAGGTTGTCTTTGAGTTTTGTTGACTGTATCCTTTGCTGTGCAAAAGCTTCTTATCTTGATGAAGTCCCAATAGTTCATTTTTGCTTTTGTTTCTTTTGCTTTCGTGGATGTATCTTGCAAGAAGTTACTGTGGCCAAGTTCAAAAAGGGTGTTGCCTGTGTTCTCCTCTAGGATTTTGATGGAGTCTTGTCTCACATTTAAATCTTTCATCCATTTTGAGTTTATCTTTGTGTATGGTGCAAGAGAGTGGTCTAGTTTCATTCTTCTGCATGTGGATGTCCAATTTTCCCAGCACCATTTATTGAAGACACTGTCTTTCTTCCAGTGGATCGTCTTTCCTCCTTTGTCGAATATTAGTTGACCATAAAGTTCAGGGTCCATTTCTGGGTTCTCTATTCTGTTCCATTGGTCTATGTGTCTGTTTTTGTGCCAGTACCACACTGTCTTGATGACCACAGCTTTGTAGTACAACCTGAAATCTGGCATTGTGGTGCCCCCAGATATGGTTTTCCTTTTTAAAATTCCCCTGGCTATTCGGAGTCTTTTCTGATTCCACACAAATCTTAAAATAATTTGTTCTAAGTCTCTGAAGAAAGTCCATGGTATTTTGATAGGGATTGCATTGAACGTGTAAATTGCCCTTGGTAACATTGACATTTGAACTGGTGCAGCCACTCTGGAAAACTGTGTGGAGGTTCCTCAAAGAGTTAAAAATAGACCTGCCCTACGACCCAGCAATTGCACTGTTAGGGATTTACCCCAAAGATTCAGATGCAATGAAACGCCGGGACACCTGCACCCCGATGTTTCTAGCAGCAATGTCCACAATAGCCAAACTGTGGAAGGAGCCTCGGTGCCCATCGAAAGATGAATGGATAAAGAAGATGTGGTTTATGTATACAATGGAATATTACTCAGCCATTAGAAACGACAAATACCCACCATTTGCTTCAACGTGGATGGAACTGGAGGGTATTATGCTGAGTGAAGTAAGTCAATCAGAGAAGGACAAACAGTGTATGTTCTCATTCATTTGGGGAATATGAATAATAGTGAAGGGGAATATAAGGGAAGGGAGAAGAAATGTGTGGGAGATATCAGAAAGGGAGACAGAACATAAAGACTCCTAACTCTGGGAAATGAACTAGGGGTGGTGGAGGGGAAGGAGGGCGGGGGGTGGGGGTGAATGGGTGACGGGCACTGAGGGGGACACTTGACGGGATGAGCACTGGGTGTTATTCTGTATGTTGGTAAATTGAACACCAATAAAAATTAATTTAAAAAAATCAACAATTCATCTTCATTCTCTCAAGTCTAATTATCATGGCTCAAAAGAGACCATTTATATGGTTGCTGCAGATAGCCTGTTAGTCACTGATTTCATTGGGTTAGTAAAAGATGTTTTTAAGTCATGGGAATAAAAGGCACAGCATGTGGAATATATTCAATGAGATTGTGATAGCGTTGTATGGTAGCTACACTTGTGGTGAGCATAGCCTAATATATGGAGAAGCTGAATCACTATGTTGTACACCTGAAACTAATGTAACATTGTGTGCCAACAATGCTGAAATAAATTTTTAAAAATATTTTTAAAAGATTTTTACTTATTTATTCATAGAGACACAACTAGAGAGAGAGAGGCAGAGACACAGGCAGAAGGAGAAGCAGGCACCATGCAGGGAGCCCGATGTGGGACTCGATTCCGGGTCTCCAGAATCACGCCCTGGGCTGCAGGCGGTGCCAAACCGCGGCGCCACCCGGGCTGCCCAATTTTTTTAAATATTGATATCCTATTCTTAAGGCTGATTATATTATAGAAGCAGTATCAGATAACAACTTCCAAAGAAGCAACCAGTTAATTTTAAAAAGTTGTCTAAACAAACAAACAAAACAAAACTTGAGTAACAGGGTGTTTAGTCTTATTGCCACCATAAAATGGAAGAAATATTGAAAAATTCAATGGTTTTCTTCTATTCTTGATTCTAATTTTTCTATTTTAATGTAATGATTATTCACATAGTGAACTTTTATTTAGCTATATCTCTTTGTTCCAAAAAAGTCATCATTTTTCAATGAAATATCAAGATTAGTTCACAATAAGGAGAGAAGTATTATGTATGTTGACATCATGAAATATGGTGTCAGAAAGCTGAATCTAAATTCAAAACCTAAGTTCTAATTCACTAACTACTAGTTGTGACCTTGGGGTAAATTAGTGAAGCACCTTCATTTGCCTCATTTGCAGTAGAGGAGATCTAATTATTACTGAGTACCTAAAAAGTGCTGGCTATGTGACAAGTGCTTTCAATACATGGACTTAATTAAATGTCACAGAATCACTATTGAGTTTTATCCATATAGTGGCAGAGTCAAGATGAGAAACTAAGTGATTTTATGTCAAGACAGTATGTTCACTGCTTAGTAACACAGTGGCTGCAAAAATAGTACCAATAATTCCAATATCTCAATAGCTTAAATGTAGAATTGCTTATTTTCTTAGCTTTAATTTGAATGTCAAAAATAATTAGAAGAGTTCTATTTTTGTTAATATACATAAAATATATGGTTTAAGATCTTTATGAAAAATTCAATAGCATAACCTTGAGTACAATGAGATAGATCTTACTAAATTTTACAGGTTTATTAAAACCAGATTTACCAAGGCTTAATGTACATAAAAGCAACATTCACATGTTTTGTGTACAGATATATGGGCTCTGACACTTGAAAAATGTGGAGGTTTAGGGCACCAAACCCCCAAGCCATCAAAAATCCTTGTAAAACTTCTGACTCCTCAAAACCCTAACTAATAGCATACTGCTGACTGGAAGTCTTATCAATAACAGAAATATTTGATTGACATATTTTATATCTTACATGAGATATATACTTTACTCTTACAAAAAAGCTAAGGAAAATGTTAAGAAAATCCTAAGAGAAAAATGCATTTAGAATACTGTACTTAGTGAAAGAAATCCATGTATAAGTAAACCTATGCAGTTCAAACCTAACTATGCTCAAAGCCAACTATGTTTGTTTTTTTTAACCATTATTATTATCATCAAGATAAGTAGTTCTATCTCCTCCCAGCCTCTTGAACCCTTTCAAGAATTCCAGCACTGGGATCCCTGGGTGGCGCAGCGGTTTGGCACCTGCCTTTGGCCCAGGGCACCATCTTGGAGACCCGGGATCGAATCCCACTTCGGGCTCCCGGTGCATGGGGCCTGCTTCTCTGTCTGCCTATGTTTCTGCCTCTCTCTCTCTGTGTGACTGTCATAAATTAAAAAAAAAAAAAAAAAAGAATTCCAGCACTGTGTTGTATGGAAGTTATGAGAATTGACATCCCTGCCTTGTTACTGATTTTTCAGGAACATCTTTCAATTAATGATGTTGAATATGATGGTAACAGTAGGATTTTTGTATACAGCTTGTATTCCACTGAGGTCAGTTTTTTTTTTATACCTAGTTTGTTGACAATTTTTAATTAGGAAAGTGTGTTCAATTTTATCAAATGCTTTTTCTGCATTTACTGATATGGTTGTGTGATTTTAAGAAATAAAAATAGAAAATCTGAACAGACCAATAATAACTAAAGAGACTCAATCAGTAATTTAATATATTCCAACAAAGTAAAGCCCCAGGAGGAGATAGTTTCACTAATAAATTCTACCAAATATTTAAAGAATATCAATGTTTCTCAAACTCTTCCAAAAAACTGAATGAGGTACCACTTCCAAACTCATTTTAAGAGACCAGAGTTTCCCTGCTACCAAAGTCAAAGACACTACAGGAAAAGAAAACTAATATCTGTGCTGAAACTGGATGCAAAATTTCTCAACACTATTGACCAAATGGAGCATACATAGACATATACAAAACATACAATCCAACAGAATATAGGCTCTTCTCAAACACATAGAACGTTTCCTAGTGTTTAGGCCACAAAAAAGTCTCAACAAATTCAAGAAAACAAAAATTATACCAATTATCTTTCCTGATCACAGTGGTTTGAAACTAGAAATCAGTACTAGAAGGAAAATTGGAAAAAATGCAATTATGTAAACATTTAACGACATACTCCTGAGCAACCAACAGATCAAATAAGATATCTAAAGGGAAATAAATATCTTGAGACAAATGGAAATGGAAACACAACATATCAAAACTTATGAAATACAACAAAAGCAATTCCACAAAGAAAACGATAAATGCATGTATCAAGAAAAAAGATCTTGGGTTAAATTGATGATGGGTGTTAAGGAAGAAACTTGTAATGAGCACTGCATAATATATGTAAGTGATGGATCACTTAATTCTACACCTGAAACTAATAGTGCATTGTGTTAACTGGAATTTAAATAAAAACTTTAAGACACACACAAAATGATCTCGATGTAACTTTATACCTCAAGGGACTAAGAAAAAAATAAAAGAGGAGCAAATTAAGCCCAAAGATGGTAGAAGGAAGGAACTAATAAAAATTAGAGCAGAAATACATGAAATAGAAAATAGTAAAACAAAAGTAAAGATTAATATAATAGTTGGGTTTTTGAAGAGATATAAATGACAAATCTTTAGGTAGACCAATTAAGAAAAAATATACAGGACTCAAACTAATAAAATTATGAATGGAAGAGGAGACCTTACAAGTCATACCACAGAAATGCAAAGGATCATAAGACTACCATGAACAATTATATGCCAATAAATGGATTACCTAAAATAATGAATGAATTCTTAGAAATGCACAATGCACCAAGACTGAACCAGGAAGAAATAGAAAATCCCAAAACACCAATAACAAGTGACGAGCTTGAATTGATCATCAAAAACTTACCAACCCAGAGAAGTCCCTGGCCAGATGACTCATTGGTGAATTCTGCCAAACATTTAAAGAATTAGTGCCAATCCTTCTCAGAATCTTCCAAAAATTTGAAAAAAAAGAACACTCCCCACAATATTTTACAAGGGCAACATTATCCTGAATATCAAAGCCAGATAAGGATACTATAAAAAAAAAACTATAAGTAGAAATCCCTGATGTCCATGAATGCAAAATTCACAAAATTCTAGCAAACTAAATTCAACACATAGACAAGATCATACACCATGGCCTAGTAGGATTTATCCCTGCGATGTAAAGATGGCTCATAGCACACAAAAAGATTAATGTGACACACCATATTAATGGAAGATTTTAATTCTGTAGTCCAATTCACATTTTCTTTTGGTGTCCTAACCAAAATAATTTTGCCTAATAAAAGGTCATAAAGATTTTCTATTATGCTTTATTAAGAAGATTAATTCTTTAAGAGTTTATATCTAGGTTTATGAGTTAATTTTAGTATATGATGCAATGTAGCATAGAGATTTACTTATTATTAATGTTCAAATTTTCTAGGACAAATTATTGAAAAGACTATCCTTTCTCCACTCTGTTGCCTTTACATCTTTATTTAAAAATCAATTAAATATATCAGTAAATCAATTTTATAAATATATAATATTTATAATATAAATATATATTATTTATATATAAATATATAAATATATATACTATATATTATAATATTTATAAATATTTATATATATATATATATATATATTTAGGGGGCTTTCCATTCTGATCCATTGATCTGCATATCTACCCTTTTGCCAGGTCCTATGCTTCTTAATATTAGTCTGTAGTTTACATTTTAAGAGATCTCATTGTTTGGTTTTGAGGTCAGTGTAATACAAGACTTATGAGCTGACATTGTTTTACTTCTGTTTACTAGAAGTTTGTAATTTTTTTTTTGATACTAATGTATTGAGTGGTGGAAACTACTTCCACCATATTAGAAAATCAAAGTGGTAAGAGCACTTAAGATCTATCCTCTTTGCAAGTTTCAAGTATACAACAGAATATTGTTAATTATAGTCACATTACAGTACATTGTTTTTCTATAATTTAATCATCTTGCAAACTGACATTATGTACCCCTGACTAACAGCTTCCCATTTTCCTCTCGCCCCATGATGGACATGGTGACAGTTTCACAATGTATACATGTATTAAACACTAAGTTGTACATCTTAAATACATACCATTTTTTTATTTATCCATTACAGATCAATAAAACTGGAAATTTAAAAAGTCAAAGGGGAAGTTTTCATTGTAAAATAAGGTATTACTTCAAACATATGCTTAATGTACACAACTGCTTTGATTTAGAAAGCAGAAATTACTTAGATATGTCTGGATATAATTATTTCCTAGCTTCTTGTTATTATACCCATACTTTCTCCAATTTTTCTTTGGAGAGAAAAGTAAATGCAGTCGTTAGTGAAGAATTAGATTTAAGTAGCACAAGGGATGCCCTTACACACTTATAAATTGGTGGTAGTAGTGCGGCAGCCTTCAAAGAATGTGGAAAAACAAAAGATAAAAAACTTATGGAGCTTTTCTCCTTAGCCAAGAATGGAAACTTTTAGCAAAAGGTATTGTGTATACCATAAGGCTTCTTTTGAATTGAAATTATGGGGAAGTTCATTTTAATTTAGATAGCTTGGACATACCTCCTAATATTCTTACCAGCATATTACTATTTCATTTAGGACTTTCCCTCAAATTAAGACAAATATTTCATAATTATTTGCAGCACACTTCTAGGCATACTTCCTCAATAATATAATCATTTTATTAACATTTATTTCTGAGCTTAATTAAAAGCACCAAGCATAAGGCTTCCAATCGAATAAGTATTGTGGTTTAGCCTCCTTGCTACTCTCAGATTTAAAATTATATTCACACTCTAGATTCCATTTCTTACAATAATCTTTTCATGTAGGGAAAAAGAACATTTATATAGTTTACAGAAGATCTACATATGGAGAAATAATAAATATTCTGGCCATATCAAATGACAAATAATTGATATTTTAAATAATATAGTAATTCAACTTAATGCATTGTATTTTCTCAATTCCACATAAAGTTTGAAATATCAGGCAACGTATAAAGATACCAAATAGAAAACTAGAAAACATAATTACAGAAAATAACAATTTAAAAGAAAGATCTCCAAAGTGTTATGTGTGAACTCCAGAGGGTAGAAAATATATTTTCCCCATTGCGACATATCATGACATATCCCCATTGGGATGTCATGATAAGAGTAGCTAGCATTTGTTTAGTTATTATCTGGGCACTAGATATATATTTGCAAATTCTTAACAATAATCCTAAAGTGTAAGTGCCTCATTCCAAATGAGGAAACTGAAGGACAATGGATAAAAAAAATCAAGAAAATAAAATTTCTATGAATATTTATCAACAAAAACATTTAGTTTTAATAATATTCAATATTTGTACTGATAGAACACGTAATTTTTAAGTAAGGAACATTTATAAGTTTGTAAAATGCTTTCTTAAATATGTAATCAAAATTTTAGAGTTTTTTTTTGTTTTTTTTTGTTTGTTTGTTTGTTTTTTGTTTTTGTTTTTTTTTTTTTAAAGGTTTGGAGATTTCTGATGAATTGTTTTGGAACGGTTAGTTCCATTTAACCTGAGGGGAAGATACTCAATCTTTCTTACACCTAAAATTGATATGCATATTCTAATAAAAGACTTAGTACGTTTAAAACATTCTCATGACTGCTAGTTTCAGAAGGTTCAATAGTAACTTAAAAGGGCCAAATTAATTAAGATGATAGAAGATGCTGGAAACAGTTTTATGGGCTCTGGTCACAAAACCAGTCCTAGTTTCTGTTTGGTTGTCTCTTTATTTTGATGAGTTTATTGCTAAATTAGGATGCATTCATTATAGCTCCTCAAAGGAGATTAAAAAAATGCATTTCCATAGCCAAAGAAAAAGTTTGGGGGTAGGGCAACTATTTGATCTTACCAAGAACTTCATATTGTGCTATAGTCAAGGTAGAATTGCTCCGTAATCTTTGAGTGGTCGATCTCAAAACAAGCCCTCCTCTTCTTTCCTCAACATATATTTATTAGTCGTCCACTATAGGTCAGGTAATTTTTTCCCCAGTTTTCTGGAGATATAATTGACATAATTTCTAACTATGCGAAGTAATAGATGTTAACATTTTGTGGCAAACATTTTACTACATTTGATTTATATCAAACTATGTTGTACACTTTAAACTTATTCAATGTTATAATGTCAATTCTATCTCAATTAAGGTTGACTATTCCCATTATGGCTGGCTTACTATAGTGGTTAGAATGCTCTGAGTATTTCCAAATTTTTTCTATCTGAGCACATTTTTCTGTAATACATTAAGGATTTTTTTTTTTACATTAAGGATTTTTTTTCCCATCACTGATGAAATTCAAATGTTCCTAAAGAAGGGTTAGATTTTGGAGAATGTCTCTTTCATTCAAAGGGAGTGAGGGATAGAAGTTTCTAGTTATGGAATGAGTAAGTCATGGGAATACAAGGTACAGCATAGAGAATATTCAATGGTATTGTAATAGTGTATGGTGACAGATGTTAGGTACACTTGTGGTGACCATAGCATAATGTACAGAGTTCTCAAATCACCATGTCGTATACATGAAACTAAGCTAACATTGTGTGTCAACTATACTTTAATTTTTAAAAAGTGTTAATTATATTACATGCGTAGCCCCTGTTCCTAAGATTTCAAAAACATTAACCTACTGATCATCATGGTAACACCATGAAGCAGATATTAGTGAAGATATTAGCTTTGCTTTACAGTAGAAGAAACAGAGTATTTAAGCTGTCCAGGTCACAAAATTAAGTAGTAGAGCTAAAGTTAGATCCTAAACATTTGGTTTCAGACTGTATTTATAGGAATAACCACATAACTTATCTTCCAAACTTTGAAGAACAAAGCAATCTTCTACCCAATAATTAGGAAGCCATAATAGTTTTGAATTGGGACTGTTTGGATAAACAGGAATATACAGCCATCTGAAGACCAATATAGAGCAGATATAATGAATAAAGATATTTTCTTTCCTATTATATCTCTGGCAGGAATGCCACATATTTCAGAACGAAGCACAAAATCAGTTCAATGTTCCTTTTTTTTGTAAGATTTTATTTATTTATCCATGAGAGACACAGTGAGAGAGAGGCAGAGACACAGGCAGATGAAGAAGCAGGCTCCCCAGGGAGCCCAATGCGGGACTCCATCTCAGGACTGCGGGACCATGCCCTGAGCCGAAGGCAGATACCCACCCAACCGCTAAGCCACCTAGGCGTCCCTAGTTCCTTATTTCTTAATCCTTCTGAAAATTTAATGAAGTCCTTTACCAGAAAGTGAACGTATACATATATGCATGCATAAAATTTCTGTATCCAGGGATTTTCAAATCCATTCACTGTCCCTGAGAGAGGCTGTTGACATTACATACAGATTATAAATATCTGATTTAGATGGACAAAGTAATTCAGATTTAACAATCTTACCTATTCATCATTTTTTTAACAATACCACTGCTAAATTTGGTCTAAAAATATTTGGCTTGCAGTTTGCACAACTTATATTTTGGAGTGAGCTTTTTCATGAAGAATTATAGTCAGTGAAAACATGTAATTGGTTTTTTCCTTCAAGATGTTTATCATCTTGAGCCCAAAATGTGTATGGGTAACCAGAAGATGAATTTAATAAAAGGAATACAAGCTTCTACAATCGTTACCCTAATATTTACTATTAAAAATCAATGTTTTTATACCTCCAAAGTTACCTTCAATTTCTAGTGAATTTTTTTGATATAACAAGAGATACACATAGTATTACTGAAGAAATAGTATTTTATTTATTTATGGAAAAAATGACAGCCTACCAGACTAATTGACTTAGAGTAAATTACAGACTTGAGATACACTGTCATATTTTATTGTCACATTTGTTAGTTACATCTGTACAGCTCCTTTTAAAGTAATACAAAAAGTACTCAAATTGGCTAATAGGATATTTGGAGACCTAAATAGTGATCAGGAACTATTAACACTGAACTCGAAGATGAAGTCTCAAATTCGTTAAAGAATGTCCATATCTACGTGGAAAGTATATGGAAAAGTGGATTAAGATCATTGGATCATATGCAGAATCAGAATTCAGTTAAAATGAGAGATTGTGATAAAGTAGACTTTCTATAATTCTACAAAGTTGAAGGCAGGAGCTTTCGGACCAACTATTCTTTCTTCTCTAGATAATGAAGTGTCTTCCCTGATGCCACATTTGGTTTGAGGGTCATGCATGCCCCTAATAATTTTCTATTAAGGGTACAGATGCATAGGTTGTTGGTGACAGTTTTTCATTGACATGATTTAGTTAAATATTTCAAAGGACAATGGCACAGCTAGGACAGTCTTGTGTTGATGTTTTCACAGGCAGCTATCCCACCTGCCTAGCATTTCCACTGATGGATACTCCACTGAGAGGTGCCAATTCTTTCTGATATGTGTGGCTACTTCACTTCCAATAGAAGTGTATATGTTGACTCTTAAAGGACAGCTTAATTTTTATACACTAGTTGCTTATGATCTCTTCCTGTCAAGCAAGGCATTACAATTGGATAATGCCATAATTCCAAATATTGAAAAAAAAACTGTATTTCTTTAAAAATCGCAGTGATCAGGGTACCTCAGTGGCTCAGCGGTTGAGCATCTGCCATTCAGCTCCGGATGTGATCCTGGGGTCCTGGGATAGAGTCTGCATCAGGCTCCCCACAGGGAGCCTGCTTCTTTCTCTATGTCTCTGACCCTTTCTGTGTGTCTCTCATGAATAAATAAAATCTTAAAAAAAATCCTTAGTGATCAAATTTTGAAATAGATAAATCCTTTCAAAGACCATTTTCAGCATAAGATAAAAAATGCTTTTAATTAACCTTAATGCTGTTCAAGTTCTTAAATAATTTCTTGTATGTATGCTCCACGTGTCCTTTGAAGTCTCCTATGTTCCAGTGTATTTTAAGACTTTTATTAAAAGATTTTTTTAAAAAACACACTATACTCAAAAAAAAACCACTCTATACTCAATCTAGATTAAATTTTAGCAACCCTAATTTGAGAATTGAACTGCTCACTTTTAAGATAATAAACTATTTCCACTATTACTAGAAATCTTTGAGAGCAATTATAATTCCTATTTCCCTACTTAACAGTATTAACCATTGGTATAAAATAATGAAACTGCTTTAAAATCATATTAGAACTTGACCATTTCCAAAAGCCCTAGTCCATTTCACACAGCTACCTTGGAACCATTCTATCATTGTACAAAAGTTGGAGATTGCTGCTTTCTTTTTAGGTGTATAATAGCAAGTCTTTACCATCGAAGGATGAATTTAAATTTTGGAAATCATCAAAAACCATGGAGAGCTAATTATACTCAATGAAAATTGTGATCAAGGAAAGAAAAATTGCAGTATTGTTTGAAGGAGAGTTTTAAAGGATAGCACACCATGAACCAGAGCAGTTTGGTAAATATACCAATCAATTAGACCTCAAAAGATACCAGGACTAAAAGCCAGCTGTATTTAATAAGCTGAGTAGTATTTAAGATACTTGTTTTTTAGATTTAATCTTAAGCATCAGTATATTTTTGAAAATTCTTATTATGAATAAAGCTGATTCGGAGTGGCTACATTTGGGAAAAGTTTGTTTGGTTTTTGCTAGGTAATATCACTATTAGCTGTGAAATGGTAGGAGCTAAATCTCTCAGCTGCACTGAGATTTCAGAGCACAGCAGTCAATTACTCCATGGATCAATTTCAGGTACAAAAAAGAGGCCCCTGATGCCACATTTCACCCTCCTCGCTTTCCCGCTTTCTAGAGGATGCCTAAAAAAACATCAACATTTCATTACTTTAGTCCTTTATTTGTTGACCTGTTCAAGAAACGGTGTATCATTGGGATGAGATGTGCCAGTTTCATCTATTATTAGAGTGCACATTCATACATCCACACAACAAACATACATCTAAACAAGCTATGTGAATCAAGTATCTGAGAAGTGCTTTTGCTGGAAGAATATAGATACAGAACAAATTAAAAGGAGAATCTGAGAAGAAACAGAAAGGAAATGTAACACCGTCAAAGGAAGGAAAGTGTTCTAGGAAGTTGCGGGCTTCACAACTCTTTCCAACTTTAGACTGTGTAACTTACTAATTGTAAAAATACTTAAGATTTGACATCAACATTAGAGAGGGTTCAACAAATTTTCATATTCTTATGACAGTGCAGCGTACATACTTCTTTGTCAAATTTAGTCGTTACCCTTTTAAATATTTCATATATTTTCATATTTTGTTATTTAAATCTTCCCTTGCAAAAATAAAAATTTACTTTCACTTTATGTTTTCTTAAGATTTATTTATTTATTCAAGAAAGGCAGAGATATAGACAGAGGGAGAAGCAGGGTCCCCGTGGGGAGCCCGGTGTGAGACTCCATCCCAGGACCCTGGGATCATGCCCTGAACTGAAGGCAGATGCTCAGCCACTGAGCCAATCAGAAGCCCCTATTTTTACTTTAATATTCAATACCTTTGTACTTTTATTTTTACAACTAAGGTGTTTTTTAAAATCTATCTTTTAAAAGATAGATTTTTGTCATTTAATTTACAAGAACATTATTAATCATCTAGGTTTCTAATTATGATTGGTGACATTTCCTAAGTTCCTATTCTAGATGAAAATAAAAATATCCCCCTTTATTCCATTCCTGCCATCCCTGGTCTCCTAGACAGAGGAATTATGTCATGTCTAGTTAGAATCACAACAATAAAATATTTCAAGGTCACTTCCACATCCATACCTGAAAATACCTGGTATTTACCTGGTATCAATACCTGGTATCAAACTTGCCATTTTTGGTCATAGGACAGTAGATAGCAAAGACTGTGATAATATGCTTTCTATGTGTAGAACCTGTTTATTTAGATGTTTTAAAGAAAATCTTCCACTTTAATGAATCTTAAGTATCCTATTTTTCTAACTTTTGAATGTTAAAGAGCTTGTAATTACATATTTTCTTTGGACTATGTCCTACTATCCAGTTCCATCTTAATGGCCTGAAGAACATTGGTTATCAGTAAGTTTATGGTTATCATCAACTCTATAGCCATGTAATAGTTCTTTGAGATCACTGTTTGCAAGTGAATATTTGCAATTAATATTTATTATATATTTTAGCTTTCATATAGAATTTAACCTTTAACAATATATTTATATAAAAATGCAATGAATAACATGGTGCCTGACACTTATGAAAATTAAGCCCATATACTATTTATCTCATTTTAACTTATTTTTCTCTCTCATTTAAATAGGAAAAAAAAAACTGTTAACATTAAAAACTTCTTCACTTTCTCCAGGTCCATTCAAAATGAAAAAAATCCTATCAAAATGATGTATACAGGTTTCCCTTTGAACTTTTAAGTATCTATAATAAAGAACATTTCAAGAAAAAACAAAAATGTCAAAGAGCAGTAGTTTTAGTAGACTAAAAGTCTTAAATTTAGAAGTTTTTATATCATTATATATACACCTGAAGTCTGGCATGCATTATATACACTCATCTTGAGCATTCTAGAACCTGGAGTGATTGATCACCTAGTATCTCTGCATTTAAGACAGAAGAAACTTGTATATGCAATACAGTTAATCTGAAGCACTGATGTAGTGTTCTCAAAGTTACCCAAAAAAATATTTTTAGCCTATTTTTTTTGAATGAAGTTCATTGTGGGATGCCTGGGTAGTGGCTCAGTGGTTTAGCGCTTGCCTTCAGCCCAGGGTGTGATCCTGGAGTCCTGGGATCCAGTCCCATATCAGGTTCCCTCCATGGGGCCTGCTTCTGCCTGTGTCTCTGCCTCTCTCTCTCTCTCTGGGTCTCTCATGAATAAATAAATAAAATCTTAAAAAAAAAAGAAAGAATGAAGTTCACTGTATTTAATGTCAATTCTTTGAAAATATTTGATTATCTCTCAAATAACTGGACACTCTAAGTATCTGACATTATTAATGCTTACAAAAGAATGTTCCATAATTTTCAATATTCCTCTCACTGAAAATATTTAGAGCTCCTACACTTATGTAGGAATATTGCAATTTGTAACTAGTGATTATATATACACATACATATGTACATGTATGAACAAATGTTTTTGCTCTTTTTAGCTTAAACATCTTTTATCTTCATGTGTGTATACATGCATGCATATGTAGGCATATGTCCTTTTGCATACATACAATATATACACAATGATGACACATAGAGCATACTTCCAGTGTGCCTCTAGAATTAAGTGCATTTTAAAAAACATACATTTCATTATAGTTTATATAAATGCAATTCACTGGCAAATATTTAACAAACCATAAGAATAAGCTATAATACTTTGATTTTTATAGAACTGTGTACTGTCTTTCTACATATTTTTTATCATTTAATCATGTCTTGATATTTCATAAAACAAAGTAGATGTAATGTGCATTGCCAATTACTGATGCAGTTATTTCTGTGCTTTAGTATTCTTTTGGAAAGAAAAGTGGCACTCTGGGAAGCCACATGACATATGTCAGGTAACAAAGAGATCATTTAGTAATTTGAAGCATTTGTTTTTCACTCTGTGTCATCATGTATCCTATGAACCAAGAAACAATATAATAATAGATACAAAATTAGCAATCTTTTATACTGTCTCCTAAATTCCACATTCACTTCAAGCATATGATGATCTTGATGACTTATAAACACATCTCACAGGAGTGTATCAACTATACTATGATCACTTCTGAGGCATAGAAATTATAACAGGATTTTTTTTATGTTCCTATAATTGGCACTGTAACCTTCACTATTATCAATCCTAATCCAGTATTCTATAGTTTATTGTAATACAATGCTTAAGAATACTATGAAATAACTAATACTATCTGCATTCCTGAAAAATTGGACCAGCAACCCATCATGATGGTTCTGAGATGCCTTGAGAATATGATGGAAGCTATAGATCTGCTTTTCAGAAATATATTGCAAACAGAAAGTTGCATAGCTAAAGATGCCCCGAGGTTCCTATTATAATGGGAGCATCTTTATGCCCACTGAGTTTTCAAGACATGTGGTGGGTTTACCAGCTGAACTGTATCCAGTCAAGTAATGCCTCAGAAAATGTTCCTGAGAAATTTTGATCATAAGCCAAAATTAAACTGTTTCTTTTGATGGCTTTCTCCTTTTCCCACCCATATTTGAACCAAAGGGGAAACATGCCCCAGCAGCAGATATTCACATACCAATGTTTTATGAGAATTAAAACTCACTACCTTAATTAATGAAATTAAAATGGTAGTAAAAATAGTAAATTTTATTTTTAAAATATCTGGTGAGAATTTAAAAGTGAAGCTTCTAAAGTAACTGTGTGTGTGTGTGTGTGTGTGTCACATAGGAGACCCCAGCAGAGAAAAAACTGAAAGACCCCAGCAGAGAAAAACTGAAAAACTCAAGTATACTTCTAGAGAGAAATTGGCAACTATTTACTTCACTTATGTGTTCTAGGTTTCATTGAGGAATGCATAATATAGAAGAGGATAAAACATGTAGATTTTGAAGAATGATCATGAAGTAAAATTTCTAACAAGTACCCCTAAGTAAAGATACCGATGATCACCTTATTAAAATTCTCCAGAGAATCAGAACAGTATGTAGATATGTGTGTGCATATATATATATATATATATATATATATATATGAAGAGAGATTATACAAAATTGGTTTACATGATTATGGAGACTGAAGAGTTCCAAGATCTGCAGTGGCAGGCTGGACATCTAGGAGAACCGATGGGCAAGTTCCAGTCTTACACTCTTAGACTGGCAGGCTTGAAATCTAGGAGGAGACAGGTTTCAACTTGAGACTGAAGGCAGGAAAAAACACTTGTTCAGGAAAAACTCTTGATTGGGATCAAAATCATTCAGGCAGGCAGGGTTTCCTCTCACTTATGGGAGGTCAGTATTTTTGTTCTACTCAGACCTTTAACTGATGGGATTGACCCACATTAGAGAAACCAAACTGCTCTATTCAACCCACCAATTCAAATGTTAATATCATCCAGAAACACCTTCACAGGCACACCCAGAATAATGTTTAACAGAATATCTAGGCACCTCATGGTCTGTGCAAGGAACACAAAAATTAACCATTATCCTCTCTGTAACTTTTAAAGTTTTCTGGTGCATTCCTTTGTGAGATTTTTCCACCTAACCCTGAGAGAAAAATCACAGTCAGATTTTCAACTATAATTTTGCCTGTTCCCTAATATTTCTAAATGTATTATTCTGTGAGTTTATTTTCCCCAATATTTGTTTTATACATATTGATTCTTGAAGCTGTAGTCAATTTTCATTGCTGTTCAGTGTTCTAATGTATCACCTTTCACTAAGAATTTTGCTGCTGTTACACATTTGAAAAGTTTTCAGTTTGGGATTCTTAAGAATAAATCTGCCATCACTATCCTTGTACCTTCTGATCTACATGCAATGGTAAGGTTTTAACTGGCAGACTTAATGGATCATAGGTCATACGAAACTTCAACTTGTATACATGATGTCTCTACGTGTAAGTCGTTTTTTGACTATTTTGTTAAAATGATCCATTTGTCTAGCATTGTACAAAATTGTGCTGTTTTAACCACAGTATCTATAAATATTAAAATTAATTTAATTACTTAATATGTAAATAACTAATAGCTGAAAGTACAAGTATTTCAGCTGCATTCTTCCCCTCAAAGATTATTTTGGCTATTCTCAGTCATTTAGATGTTCATACACATTTTAGGATAGTTTTAAAAATCTCGTTGGGATTTTGGTTAAGGTTTCATGGAATCCACGGGTTCATTTGGATATGATTGGTATTTATAGCACAAATGCTTCCAAACCATAAAAGCAATACTTCTGCCCAATTTTTAAAAATATTTATCGAAATTTTTATGCAGATTTTTCTTAGACTTATTTCTTGCTACCACATGATTTTGGTCATTATATACATCTTATTTTTTCTTTTTGATAGTTAATATTCAGAAATCAATGATTTCTGTGTACATGTTTTTATAGAATAAATCACCAGAATAATAAAGTGTCAAATTTATCTGTTGATTTTTCGGATTTCCTACATACTGCTATCTTCTTATCCACAAGTAATAATGCCCCCACCCCTTTAGAATATTTAAGCAAGTAAAATTGCCTCATTTCATAGGTGGGTTCTCCAGTCTTAGTGTTTTAAGGAGAGAGAATAGTAGGTTTGTCACATTCAGAATTTTAAGAGATCAACATTTTGCATGATGTATATAATTTGGTAAAGATGTTATAATGTATTTTTGGTAGCTAGTTCTGGAGAGTGGCTTTCTGATGCAGTATGTCATCAGGACCATATTTTTAAAAAATTTCAGTTAAATTCTACAGTCAGCAAGTTTTGAAACAAACAACACACATCTACATCATACCCTCTATGCTCAGCATGTGCCTTTGATTCACCAGCCAATTTCCCCATTTAGGACCAAGGGGTCTATAAAGAACACTCAGTGGTAGGTAAAATTTGGAGAAAGTTCTTGATGCCAAATTTTCAGGAATGCTACACTGGCAAATAATATCTAATTTAATAAGTTCTTTATAGATCTTGGATACTAGCCCATTATCTGATATATCATTAGCAAATATCTTCTCTAATTCTGTAAGTTGTCTTTTAGTTTTGTTGACTGTTTATTTGCTGTGCAAAAGCTTTTTATCATGATTAAATCCCATTAGTTTATTTTTGCTTTTGCTTCCCTTGCCTTCATAGATGTATCTTGTAAGAAGTTACTGTGTCCAAGTTCAAAAAGATTATGGCTCTTTATCTCTCCTTCTATTCTGAATGACAGCCTTGCTGGGTAAAGTATTCTTGCTGGTTGTTCTTCTCATTTAGGATCCTGACTATATCCTTCCTGCCCTTTCTGGCCTGCCAGGTCTCTGTGGAGAGGCCTGCTGTTAATCTGATATTTATCTCCATATAAGTTAAGAATCTTTTGTCTCAAACTGCATTAAGAATTTTCTCTTTATCTTTGGAATTTGCAAGTTTCACTATTAAATGTTGAGGCGTTGAACAGTTTTTATTGATTTTTTTTTGGGGGGGGCTCTCTATCTCCTGGATCTGCATGCCTGTTTCCTTCCCCATATTTGGGGAGTTCTCAGCTATGATTTGTCAAATATACTTTGTGGTCCTCCTGTCTCTCAGTCTCTTCTGGAATCCCAATTAGATATATATTCTTCCTTCTCAATCTATCATTTATTTCCCTAAGCCTTTTCTCATGGGCTTTTAATTGGTTTTCTCATTTTTTGTCAGCTTCCTCCCTTGCCATCAATTTGTCTTCTGTATCATTCACTCTCTCTTCCACCTCATTAACACTAGCAGTTAGAGCATCCAGTTTGGATTGCATCTCATTTAATCTACTTTTAATTTTGACCTGATTAGATCTCAACTCTGCAGTGAGAAGCCTCTAGAGTCCTTTGCACTTTTGTTCAGAGCCACCAGCAGCCTTATAATTGTACCTCTGAATTTAATTTTTGACATCATATTAAAATCCAAATTTTGTAACACTGTGGCAGAAAGTATTGTTTCTGATTATTTCTTTTGTGATGAATTCTTCCTTCTAGTCATTTTGTATACTGCAGACTGGCTGTATGAGCAGGCTCAGTCAAAAATATCAACCATGACCTTAGTAAAATATATCCTAGGTGATTCTGGAGAGATTAGAGACAAACTAATTTTAAAAAGAAGAACAGAACAAGATAAAACAAAGGAACCACCAAAGTGAAAAACAAATTTTAAAACAAAGTAGTAAAAATAAAAAGCTGAAACCCCAAAACAAAAAAGAAGAAAAAAGAAAAAGAAAAAAACAGTAATGAAAAGAGTAAAAAAAAAAAAAAAAAAAAAGGAGGGGGGGATGATTGTGTTGAGGAAGTGGTAGTGGAGAGAGAATATAATCTACCTGAGGAGTCCTAGAGGGTGATCCTCTTGGTTCTGAGTATATTTTATTCTGTATGTTAGAAGATGCTCAATTCCAAATTTATACATACCAGCAGTACTTATATAAAGCCCCAGCATTGACCACAGAAACATAAACAAGATAAAAGAGGTATCCAGAATAGGAAGGAAGAGAGAATATAATCTCACAGAATGAACCAGTACGGTATTCCACTGGTTGTGAGTGTCTGTTGGTTGTGTTTTACAAGGTACTAACTTCCACCATTGTACAAAACATGGCAGAACAAAAAAAAAAAAAAAGACAAAAAGCAAAATAAACAAATAAATAAATAAATAAATAAATAAATAAATAAATAAATAATAAAACAAATGCCCATATCTTGTACACCTACCAAAATTAAATTGAATATACCGAAATGTATCTAGAAGTCAAAAATATGTTTTAAGACCTGTAATTGTAGAAATATGAAAGTCAAAAATGGGAAAAAAAAACTTAAAAAGGAAGAGCTGGTAAAATATTATGGTTAAGGTGAAAAAAGAGAAAAATACTGGAAATTTTTAGTCCTATATAAAAACAAGTTGTTATGGAAAAATAAAAATAAAAAAGGAACCTCTAGTTGTATATACTATTTTCCCTCAGTCCTGGAGCTTTCCAGTGCCACTTGGTCAATAAACTTACTCTTCCCCTGTTCTTCCAGCTGGTCTTCTGGGAGAAGAGTCTGCTGTGCTGATTCTCAGGTGTCTGTGCCTGGGCAGAGATGCCCTGCACCTTGTCAGGTGCTGGGTTCAGTATGAGCTTTATCCTGTGAGGCCTTTGTTCCCTAGAGGCCCTGCCTCTCCCAGGCACAAGGTGAAAGAAAGAGAAAAAAGCAGGGCTGTAGCCAGATTTCCAGCTCTGGAGTTGAGCTCTCCATGAGTAACCAACCACAGTCGCCCAGTAGACAGTGGCATAGATGCTCCTGGGGGCAGGCGCAGGTAGACTGATCTGCAGTTTGCGGGGTGTCCATGGTAGGAGAGTTCTAGCTGTTCTTTGCCCTCCCCTCTTCCACCTGTCTCAGGGGGGAATGGAGGATCGCCAGCTTTGTCCACTTGGGCACCCTGGGATCTGGAGCCCTGTGCCCCTGGACCTGCACTCCCAGGGACCGCCTCTCCCAAAAGTAACAGAGTACAGACACCTCCTTGTGTTGCCAGTCTCTAGGGTAAAGGAAGCCTTGGAGCCAGCCTAGGTAACTGACTGGCTTCTCCCAAATGTCTTGGAGGACTGGGGCTCTCTACCCCTTTACAGATATAGGACCATGGTTTGCAGTGAGCTTTCCCCTGGGTGCCCCTCCTCTTATAGTGACTCTGGGAATCTTGAGGCTTCACTGCCCCCTCTTGCGATTCTGCCCGATTTCTCTGCTAAGCCCTTTTCTGTCAGGGAAACTTCCAGCATGGATTTTTAAAGTTCCCTCTTCTTGAGGACTGGGGTTTCATGCCCTAGAGGCTTTCATGGCTCCACTTTAGCTCTGGTAGTCGCAGTTCCCCTCCCCCATTTTATTCTTTTTAATTTTTTTTTCATCTTCCTACCTTGTTAGAAGCAAAAACTTCTCTCTGTAGCGTTCCAGCTGATCTCTCTTTAAATCTCAGGATGAATTCATAGATGTTCAGGATGTTTTGAAAGTTATCTTGGTAAATTTGTGGGGCCAGATAAATTCAGGACCTCTACCTTCTGCCATCTTGCCCCTTCTTCCACAGTTACTTTTTTATTTCTCTTTTACCCTTATAACAAAGCACTTCAAGAAATATTCTTGACTTAGTGTATTCATTTATTTATCTCCCAGTGGTTCAACAGCCAACTTCAATCAAGCTTTCACATCTGCAATTTTATTTTATTTATTTTATTTTATTTTATTTATTTTATTTTATTTTATAAGATTTTATTTATTTATTCATGAGAAGACACAGAGAGAGAGAGAGGCAGAGACACAGGCAGAGGGAGAAGCAGGCTCCATGCAGGGAGCCTGACATCAGACTTGATCCCGAGTCTCCAGGATCACACCTTGGGCTGAAGGGGGCGCTAAGCCTCTGAGCCACCTGGGCTGCCCCACACCTGCAATTTTAATGAGACCTCTCTTCCAGGTCACCAGTCATTGATTACCTTGTGCTGAATCCAATGAAAAAAAATCTCCTGGGATCCCTGGGTGGCGCAGCGGTTTAGCACCTGCCTTTGGCCCAGGGCGCGATCCTGGAGACCCAGGATCGAATCCCACGTCGGGCTCCCGGTGCATGGAGCCTGCTTCTCCCTCTGCCTATGTTTCTGCCTCTTTCTCTCTCTGTGTGTGTGACTATCATAAATAAAATTAAAAAAAAAATCTCCTGATATCTTCTTAGGGAATAGTATTAGTAACCACTCCTTGTTTGAAATATTTTTGATGGTTTTGGTCATCAATTTTCCTAGGTCAGTGGTCATTTTTTCCCATCTTTTGTTACTTGTCTACCATACTTCTAATTTTTGGAGTTTCTTTGCCTGGTACAGACTTCCCTTATATTCCTACATGGCTACTTTCCATTTTTATTTTGGATATCATGTGTTACCCATCCAACATCATCTTCTACAATATTGTCCAATTGTATCGGCTTCATATAATTTAACAGTTATCAAGAATATTTTAAAATTTTAAACTTGTATATAGGTGCATTCATTATATCCTATTTCTATAAGTTAATGACTTAGAGCTTTGTCATTTGTATTCTCAGACTGAAACTTGTGGCACACACAAGTCACGCATATATGTATCAATATAAATGAAGCAAATTCTGTGCTAGCTATTTGTAATTAGTTCGAACTAACCACCATTTGAGAATGTGTACAGTCAAAAATAACACTGTAAACTCAACTGCTACCTTTACATTAGCACTATTTCGTAAAACCAATTTTGCTCCGCAAGAAGTAATAATTCTTAGATATATATATTCCTGAAAGTCTCTATTCAAATAAATACATTAAAATATCTACAAATATAGAAATAAAAAATCCTTTAATTATTTTCTTCTTGATGGTATCAATACTTCATATTCTATTTTAACTCATTTCTTGGCTTTAGGTCATATTTCTTTGTATTTCCTTTCATGGTTTTAGGGTTTATAAAATATACATCACTTTTTACAGACTACTTGAATTTTATACCACATCAAGTAAAGAAGTCTTAGAACCATGTATCTCTCTTCTCCTCAGTTAGGTTCTAATTTTCACATGTATTATATCTATAATCATTAAAGTTCTACTACAAGTGTTTTATATAATGCTTTAAACAGGCATATATATTTTCCTCAAAGAAGAGAAAATAGTGAACCTATCCTGGTATTTACTACTTTCTTTGTTTCTCCTTTATTCCTGAAGTTCTGAGTCTCCCTCTAGTACCATTTCATTTCATCATGAAGAACCTGCCCTAGCATTTCTTACAGCATGTCATGTTTATGACGGAAAAATTATCACAGCTTTCCTTCATTTAGAATTACTTCTTTTTGTCTCATTCAGGAAGAACATTTTTACTGGCTATAGAATTCTAGGCTACCTGTTCTTTTCTTACAGCACTTTTTAGGTGTTGCACTCTTCTTCCCTCTTAGGGAAGGGTTTGCAACCCTTCTTGTTGGTTTGCAAACTGGCCCCTCTGCCCAGAAAGCAGAGAAACTGAAGGAAGAGGCAAGTCATGCCAGATTGGTAGGTGGCGGACATAACCAGCAAGGAAATTTATACAAACAGGGCTTGTCTCCAGCAGCCCCAGAGCAACTAGATCACTACAGGCATTGGGCTGGCTCTTAATGTTTATAGAGAGGCCTTAACAAGGTTTAGTCACATAACCTTCCAGGTGATCTCAAATCATATTGCTCTGTCTCAAAGTTTTGGCCTTTAAAATGGCTCCAGGTATGGGAATGGTAGGCCACCCCTTTATTTCAAGGAGAGGTGAAGGGTGAGGAGACTCCAACTGCCCCTTCTAGCTCAAAGGTCAACTGGTGGTCATGTCCCCTTGATGACCTCTTCCAACCGTGGTTACTGATAATAAATCCAAGGTTATTTAACCTTTTGTTTCTTTGTATGTACTGTGCTGTTTTTCTTTGGCTTTTCTTTACTTTGGTTTTCAGTGCTTTGATAAAATTATCTGATCATGATTTTGTGGAGTTTTTCCTTGTGGAGCTTGTTGAGCTCCTTGAAAGTTTTGCCTTTTTTAGAATGTCAAATCATAGAAATCGTTTCATATGTAGCCTTTTTGGATTGACTACTTCCACTAAGTAGCATTTAAATTTCCTCCATGTCTTTTCATGTCATGGTGGCTCATTTCTTTTTAGCTCTGAATAATAGTCCATTGTCTGAGTATACCACAGTTTATTTATCCATTCATTTATTGACAAATGTCTTGGTTGCTTCCAAGTTTGGGTAATTATGAATAAAACTGCTCTAACCAGCCATGTGCAGGATTCTTTGTGGATGTAAGTTATCAACTCCTTTGGGAAATACCAAGAAACACCATTGCTGGAATGTATGGTAAAGCATGTTCAGTTTTGTAAGAAACCACCAATCTGTCTTCCAAAGTGGATGTGCCCACTTTCATTGCAACCACCAATGAAGAGAATTACTGTTACACCACATTGTCAACAGTATTGGATGTTGTCAGTGTTTACTAAATTCATTCACTTTGCTCTGTAATAATCATTTTGACAATCATCTCATAGTAGGTAAACTATAATTAGATGAGTTGCCTTATTCTTATAATCCATTAGAGACAGGGTAAGCTGAAAATGCTCAATTCTTTGTTTTATTTGATGAATATTCAAAGGAAACGATCTTTATAGAATGCTTTTTTTTCTAAAACCAAGGACATGTACTATAATAGCTAGTCCTATGTATATATTACAATAAGAAGTAATGAGGAAGTATAAGTAATATAAAACATCCCCATTGTCAAAAAAAGCCAAAAGTTTCTCCACAGTCCTGCCATAGCTCTTTAAGATTTAGCTAACTATTGATTCATCAATTTATGCCATGTATTCATTTTTATTTTTATTTTTTAAAAGATTTTATTTACTTATTCATGAAAGACACAGAGAGGCAGGACATAGGCAGAGGGAGAATCAGGCTCCCCATGGGGAGCCCGATCTGGGACTGGATCCCAGCACTCCAGGATCACACCCTGAGCCAAAAGTAGGCACTCAACCATTGAGCCACTCAGGTGCCCCTCCATGTATTCATTTTTAAAATACAAACATTTTCATATTACACGTGGAAATAGAGGGAACTTTATAGTTGTTATTTGCCAGTTTATGGATTAGCAGACAGGAGAACCATAAAAAAGGAAAATGGAAAGAAGCAACAGATATATTGACTGCAGGATAAGAGATGAGGGAGAAAAGCTGTAAGCTAGTTATACTGCTGCAGAGGAGATCTGCCTGGCTCTAGGGCTTAAGTTGGGGCTGGCCAGGTTGGGAGGTAGCCTCTGGGAGGTAGAAACCACCTATGCAGTCTGGAGACAATTGCCTTTCTGGGAGTCAGCGGAAAGGAAGTCTTTTTTTCCAGAGTTTCTTTTTCATGGTTCTATTAAATGTGAAACAGAAAAACTACTACAACTACTCATGATTATTCTGAAGATTAAATGGATGTATAAAGTGCTAAAAAGGTGATGAATCATAATACATTCTCAATAAAAGGCATTTATAGAATAGCTCTTAAATTCTTTGGTCTAAACAGTCTCACCAAAATATGAATGATAATGCATGTTTTAAGTATACATTGAACATTTGTGAAACAGGACTTGCAAATATCAATGTGCTGCTCATAGACATCAAAGCCTTCAGATTTGGGCTCCTCAGGACTAGGCTGGGGTGCTATTTTAATTAAAATCAGGCTTAAGATAATACAGGCAAATAGTTACCACCCATTTCATGACCTGGTTATTCAAATCAGTCTGTACTTAAATTTGGTTTTGTCTCAGTGATATGGAAACCGGTCACAAATGGCAGCCTGCACACTAGTGCTATGGTTATTGTTCCACAAAGTATTGATCCAGAGAGCATTGTTGGTTTTTTCTTCCTTTCTCTCTTTTAAATAAAAATCAAATTAGATTTTAATACTTACAACTGGGTGACTTTGTGCAAATTTATTTCCATATCTTGAAAAATCTGGGACTGCATTCTTAGATGACTCCAATTTCAATGGGCTATGTCAATGGCCTGCTTGAGATGGAGCCTGCAATTCCAAAATTAGTCCTTCTACTCTCCTTTGTTTCCACTACACTGAACAAGGGTGTCAGTTTCCTTTGTTCACCAAGTTTTCACTCATTTATTTTATCCACACCTGACTCTTAAAAAACAAAATACAAACATATCTACACTCACACTCCATTTACATTTCTTTGCCTCCTACTTGATTTAGATAGAATATTACTATAAATATTTAAGCCTAATATTAATTGGCCATTGCTTCCCAATGTTTAATGTGGATGCGAATCTTCTAAGGATCTCATTAAATGCAAATTCTCATTTCACATGTCAATTCACAGATGATGCTGATACTGGGGTCTGAGAAGCCTGCAGGGTCTTCCTTCAACAGTAGTGTGTTGTTTGAAATAAACCAATTGAAAAAGCCCTCTATACTATGAGAGACTTTATGAAGATGTAAATATAAGACGATTTTCTTTTTTTTTCTGAAGGAAACCTTTTCTTAATTATTTGCACAAATATGGTCATTTCTAGCAAATCCTGATGGATGTACATTGATTTGATTAGCTACATGGATCTAGAAAATACAAATATTTGTATATATATTAGAGTGAATCCTAAAGGACCTAGAATTTGGTATATCAGTTTATGGTTCTCCAATGAGTACATCTGTTGTAGCTAAGGACATTAACTCTGGATACCAGCTAAAGTAGAAGATATGCAAGGAAGCTCAGTGGATTCTGAAGTTTATCTTTTTTGCCTTTAGTCCCTAGGTCTAATTTCCAAATCACACTGTTCCTGTATAAGACCAAACCATGAACATGCAGAGTAACCTTCAGAGTCTTCAGCCTTTGTTGTAACCACTTATATGTGCACCTGGTCTATGTCTGTCCTTGTTTATTTACTTCATCACCTGTTCTTTCAAATATTTGACAGGGACTACTGCATTCCAGGTACTGAGGATTTAAAGCAGAGCAAGACATAATATTTATTCCCTGATGTCTCCCAGCTTGGTTAACACGTACAAGTTGAGCTCTACTAGCCTCCTGCCTGGAGATGGTAACTTTACTTCAGCCCCAACAGTCTCTTTCCCCAGGAACTATTCTCTTATATTTCAGCATCCTGGGATTCCATTCCACATACTGTGGACCATCTTGAATATTAAAACTGTTACCTCACATATTTTCACAACCTAATAGACACTTCTATTGCCATTTACTGTCACCAGATAATGTCTTTTGTGACAAAATCCTACCCAGTCAGATACACATTTTAATATCCTATATGTTTGGAATCTCTATTTGGGGCCAGTGGCACCCTCCGGCAATGTAAGCCTCAGAGTCCCATTCGGCATGGCCTTAACCATTCCTGACTCTCTCTTCATCTCTATCTCTGTCACAACTAAGCCATGTAACACAGAAGGACAAGGTGGGAGTGAAAACTAACTCTTTTTAATGTTCTCCCATCTCTGGATGCTTTGTCATTATATTGCATAGACCATTTAATAGTTCCCTCCTTGTTTTTTTGTTGTTGTTGTTGTTTTTTGTATTTTTTCCTGTTTTCTCTCTCTTGATAAAGGAGAAAATTCTACTTCCTCCACTGTACTTAGAATCCTGAAATTAACCACAGTATGCTAATAGTCATGACTATATGTAAATTACAAAATCTGCATGTATATGAAACAAGAAGAGAATGGGGGAAGTGGGGGAAGGGGCAGGGTGAAGTTTTTTTATCATAATTTGTTGAAACTCTTCTCACTTGAGCCCCTTGAATACTCTTACATATCCACCAGTTTTTTCTTTCATGGTCACATAATGTTTTATATTTTGTAAAACTTATGTGAATATATTTTTTTGCCTGCGTGCATTTCAATACCTTTAGTCAAATGTTACTAGGTGAAATGGAAGCACTTTGAAGGACTTGGGATAGGCTGAATTTGGTGTTTAAATAGAGTGAGAGGGACACATGTGCACACACATACACGCAAAGTGCTCAGACATCAAATGAAAGATCTAGGGTTGGTAAGAAGGATAATATTTGATCTGTTTATAAAAGAGGACTTGTACACATTTGCTCTTGGGTTTTGAAGATGAAACTAATTTTTCTTATATACAATATATATTTCTTTACAGAGAATTTATTTTTCCCCTTGAGTTAAAAATAAGGAATCAGGAGAATGAAAATTAGTCTTCATTCTTCTCTTTCTTTGTTTTTTTCTCTATCAGCCTTTATATTATTTTCTAATATTGTTCTGGGTTTTATAGCCAATAATCAAGGTTTTGAAGAAAATAGGTCATTTTAATGTCAGTTATTTCCTTACCAAAACTTTATTACAATTTTTTTCTTCCTTGTCTCCTTCCTTGAGCAAACTTGACATGAAACATTTCCACAAGAGCCTGTTCCCAGAGAAATTAAGGTCAGTGAAAGGCCAAATCAAATGGTAGCAGATTTAGAAGAAAGGGTGAATGATGCATTTATCAACCATACCAAAGGAAGCAAGTTGCACTATACTTTCTGGGGTTTTTATTTTTCTTACTTTTACAGAATACTAGAAAGATACAGTGCTTATATAGGATATAAGATTATATAGGATATAAGATTATATAGGATATAAGAAAATCTTTGATACTCTGATTTGTTTTTGATAACATATGTATTTAGATTTAAATTGTTAGTTTTATTTTTATCTGCTCTGAGGAACATAAATGACAGGAAATCTGAAAGAACCAGTATAAGTAATTGAATGATTAATCTACTGCAAAATAGAGTTGAAATAGAAATAGTTAGATTATGAAGAAAAGTGATGACATATAAATAAGGAAACTCATTATTCCCTAAGCATGGCTTCCTTCCACCAAGGACATCAGCATTTTATTGTCACTCACATGTGAAATCTAAAGTCTCCTTTGACTGACCTAACTTCTCTATAGTCTACTGGTCCAGTTCATGCAGCCCTAAAACTTCTGTGTTGTAAATGTTTCCATGCTCAATTTCATTCAGTATTTTCAAACACGTATAGCAGAGGTACACCATTTATACTATATAAATATCATTTTCAGTACTTGTTTTAAATGCAGATGCCAGGCACTTTAGAATCTTTTGAGAAGGATTGGTGTCAATATCAAGATTGTGTTTTAAGTGGTACTCCCAAGTGATTCTTAGGCAGGTGGCCCAAAGTCTACATCGAGACAAGTCTTTTACTACAGGATAAAGTTTAAGCACAGCCTTCCCCAACTGGTGGTACAAGAGGCCTCTCCAACCATATTTCTTAACCTCCACAAGAAAGTTCTTTACTTTAGCTAAGTTATTCTCCTCATTCTCCCCCAGACACCATGTCTTTTGATTCTAAAAATCTTTGTTGTGTTTAGCCAAGTTTGGAATGCCTTATTTTTAACTATTTGGCTGCCAAACACCTACTTACCTTTACAGGTACAGATCAGTCCTTACATCCCCCATAAGGAACTGTATTGACATCAGATCCTATTCAGATTTGCTCCTCTTATATGTTTTAAATATGTAAGTATATATACACATATATTAATTTATATTATATTTTTATTATATATGTATACATGTATTTTACATATGTGTGTATATATATACACACACACACACACATGTTTTACATTGGCAGTTGTCATAATGGTTGCTTGCTTGCGTTTAAGATTTGTATTGGTTCCTTTCCAATCACCTTTTTCATAATTGTCTTCCTTCACTTTAGGAAGAGAAGTATGACTTTTATCAAAAATCTTCCTATAGTGCATTGAGAGCAAGAAAACAAGTATTGTAACAAGTAAATGAAGGCACAAGTAAATAAGGCACCATCCCTCTAGGAAGGCTGATGATTCTCCCCAGCTCTAACATATATCTATTTGCGTTGAATACATGAAGTGGAATACATAAAGTGCAGTTAAGATGTTTTAAAATCAAATTCAAGAGGGGATCCCTGGGTGGCTCAGAGTTTTAGAGCCTGCCTTTGGCCCAGGGCATGGTCCTGGAGTCCTGGGATTGAGTCCCACATTGGGCTCCCTGCATTGAGCCTCCTTCTCCCACTGCCTGTGTCTCCGCCTCTCTCTCTCTCTGTCTGTGTCTCTCATGAATAAATAAATAAAATCTTAAAAATAAAAAAAAGTTTTAAAATCAAATTCAAGTATACAGTACTATAGTGTAGGGTAGTGGGGGTATTGACAATTCTATTTTCATGACATTAACTACAGCATCTCCCAGAAATTGTAGAAGAGTGGCACATCTATGAAAGAGAGCCTCAAAGTTAATATAAATAAATCCCTCCTTTTCTATATATGGAAACATATTATAAGAAGCCTTCTTTCTTTTTTTCTTTTTTGTTAACATCTACAAAATAAATTAAGTTGTATTCCTGAAAGCAGACAGGCACTTAAAAAGTCCTAAAATACTTCCAATTTTATGAGATTGTTTCAAATGTATATTTCAGGTCACTTTAACTCCACAGACAGGTACCTCTCACACACACACACACACAAAAGAATAATGGATATAATACTAAGATATTTAGTTTCAGTAAAGCATATATATCTGCCTCAGGAATAAAGAAAATAATTATCTTTACTTTCTTTACTTAATCAAATTCTTTGATTTAAAGAAAATTGAAGGAAAACTCAAATGTGTTTTCAGATAAACTATCATTTAGATGTTTGTTGATTGAAAATGTCATATAATTTTTGGTATATAATTTGGAAATGGCGCAAATACTTGAACAATATTGCCACATCAAATGGCTTGCCATTTTTATCAACTTGTTTATGTGCAGAGCCTTTCTAGCCCTTCAAATAGAAATGACAAAAAAAAAATACATTGATTCTGAGGTGTTCTCCTTCTAGCAATAAATCATATTCCTATATTGATATAAAATGCTATAAAAACATTTTTAATCTCAAAGAGAAGCATTTCAAATATTTTATTTTTGTATTGAATAACAAATTTTCTAATAGAATTTTTTTTGATCAGTTCTATATTAAAAGCAATTGCAACAATAACATAACCTAAATTATTTTTTAACTTAGAACCTCATAGCAAATAAAACGTTTAAATTTATATATAAATATAAAAGTTTAAATCTTTATGCTTATAAAAATCAAATAATTAAATAAAAAATGTACAAGGAAATGCATCATTATCAAGTCTTTTTTTTTTTTTTTGAATATTGAGCAAACATTAAAACCACTGCTTTAGGCAGCCCCAGTGGCTCAGCGGTTTAGCGCCAGCTTCAGTTTAGGGTGTAATCCTGGAGAACCAGGATTGAGTCCCACGTCGGGCTCCCTGCATGGAGCCTGCTTCTCCCTCTGCCTGTGTCTCTGCCTCCTCCCTCTCTGTGTCTCTCATGAATAATTAAATAAAATCTTATAAATAAATAAATAAAACCACTACTTTTTATTTTTCTTTTAACATTGAATCATATACAATTCTGTATTATTTTACTAGTCATACCCATTTTTTAAATTATGTCTTAGTATGTCCAAAGTGAATTGCAAGCTGTTGCTAAGCATGGATTTCCTCTCATATTTTAGGTTTTTTCTCTGATAATGAAAAATGTATATTCAATAAATTATTATTAAGATCCAGCAAATATTGACCTTATTTCTAAGAGCAAATATAACTCATCTTTATCTACATAAAAGACATAAAATACTGAAGATATACATAAATGGGAAAAAATAAGTAATTCTCAGAGAAAAGTAATTCTCAGAAAAAAATTTTTCTTCCAATGGAAACTAAATTTTGAAATAAATTTCCAGTCAAGCATATATTTAATTATTTCAGCAAAGTAACATTTAAAGCTATTGTGAGACTTTCTGAATCTAGAACACTATATAATAGGAAACATGAACTTTAGTCCTTGCTCTACCACAGAACCAAAATAAGAGAAATCATTACATGTAATTAATCAGAAATCTCTTAAGTTAAAATGCAAATGAGTATCTTGACAATATTTCTTATCATTACAGTTTGAAGGACAGCACATGGAACCTTAATGAAGGCAAGTTATTTTCCTGGGCAAATTTTAAAATATCTCTTTTTTTTAGGAAGGAAAAAATGGGAAATAAATGAACTCAAAATGCATCTACAAAGTACATAGTTGGGAGACCAGTTCATTCATTTCCTCTAACTCTTAAGAAATAAGTACATTAGAGATTCAAGTATATTTGGCAAAGAATAGTGTGATCATGGATGTTTTCGCATTTGATGTGTGACACACTTGGTATGACCAATGAATTTACATTGAGTCTGAAGATTGCTAAATAAACAGATCTTGAAGCTTCTAATAAAATTTGAAATCAACACAGGACAAACTCTTTGTGACTCTATGTCAAGTTGTAGTAAACAACATGTCAACTTTAATGTGCCATTATAGACATTTGTAATCATTCTAGTTAACTGTTACCAGAACTGACATCCTGTTTTTCATTCCCCTACTGCCACATTACCAAGCAAGCTTGATCAACCTTAAATTCATCACAGCATGGCAGCAGAAAGATTTGTTCCCACATGTTCAGCTATCATTTCCTGACTTCTCAGTGAGAAATTATTATCTTTTCCTATAAATTTTTTGCAATATCATCTCTCAAAAGTCAAGCAATTACATATTTCAAATGGCAATATAATCAGAGAAAAAAAATTCAGTGACTTGGATGGTATTCATATTCCCTGTAGGGTTTTTTACCCTGACTGGTAGCATGGTAGGATTTTTCTAAAGAAGGCCAAAAGTAAAGCTTCATTGAAATATATTTGAGCTTGTTTCAATATACTAATCGAGTTTTGAAATAATATTAACTTTTAGTGATATTTACCAATGTCGTTAGAAATTTACTTTCTTTGGAGTGCAATAAAAGCTCATGCTAGAAAGTGGAGACAGATCATGTTGCCTGTGAGGTTAAATACAGGGTTTTATTCATTATCTAGCATTTTTACAGTTGTTAATAATACATTCCTATTGTGAGGAACACCACTTATGGGGAGAATCTCTGAATATTAAATTCTCAAGAACTCTACTAGAATTCAATCAACTTTGCTAGAGAGTCACAAATGTTTAACAGCAGAGGGCAATCTTCTCTAGCAATAATATATATAGGGCAAAAACACTGGCTATAGTTTCTACTCTGAAACTATTTTTTTTGGTTTCTTCACTTTCGCTGAAATTATATATGTATATATGTGTATATATGTATACATATATATACACATTATATATATTGCATATATACATATGTATCAACACCATATATGCGTGTGTGTGTGTGTATATATATTTATTTACACACTATTTTGAGCACATAGACTATCTTTTGCACTAATCTTTCATGTTTGAATTAGTA
Organism: Nyctereutes procyonoides; assembly: GCF_905146905.1. NCBI lineage: Eukaryota > Metazoa > Chordata > Mammalia > Carnivora > Canidae > Nyctereutes > Nyctereutes procyonoides. The sequence continues at coordinate 27,765,776 of NW_026575048.1, forward strand.
GTAGTAGTAGTAGTAGTAGTAGTAGTTTAACTAAACTGTTCCACAGCAAACCATAAAGGGCAAAAGAGCAGATCTGTTATCAAGTCATCCTATGGGTGGTACACTAAATAATGAAAGTTCAGGGGCTGAGAGACAGAATATTCATCAACTAGAAGAAAAACACCAATAAGGATATAGTAGTACCAGTATGTTCTGTATTATGCTATAGACAATACCTATTTAAACTAGAATGAAAGCCGATACATTTATAACCAGAAGACAACTGACAATCCGATAAACTTAAAAACAAATCCACTAACTAATAGTAAGCATCTGTCTTTAGTACAACTTGACTCTACATTTTAAAAGTCAAATTATAGATACATCAGAAGTTAAAGTAATATAGCAAGAAGAAAAGTAATATACCCAGGAGAATGCTTGGGAATTCAGGTTGAACCTATTGATCTATGAGAGGAAGATTTCAGTATGTTACCTGAACTGAACTCCAGGCCTTTTTGGCAGTTTTCAGCAAATAAGAATGAATTTTCTGCAGTGCAGCTCTCTTTTACTAAAACATGTGGAAACTACTACTTTTATTGCCTTTATTAGAATTTTATATAATGTCTTAAAAATATAAGAACGTTCTCTTCCTACTCATTAATGGACTAATAGCTTAGACAGAAATTTTTATGTCAAGTATCAAAATAATTTAATTTTTATTTATTCATATTTCTCTCTCATGCTTAAATTTCATATTTGGAACCTGAAAAATTGAGTTTTCATTTGTAACTAATGAGGCGATAAAACTCAGTAGGAAAAATAAGCCTAATTTGAAAGGAAGCAGGAGAGAAATTGAGGGCACATGGTTTCTTAAAGCTGCAGGAGGATATCAGGATTAAGGGTTAGTCATATTTCTGCCAGACACATTCACGGATTGCCTTTTGGTATTTCTCAGGGAAGCACAGCCCAGCATTGAAAGTAGTAGAGACCATGGCAAAAGTACAGTGATTTCTACACATCCCTGAAGATAGTCTCCAATTTCAGAAAAAGACATTTTCTCAGATGCTCTATAGAGGTTTGTTAATGGAGTCCCTGAGGATAAAGGGAGAAAACTCTTAAGATCTCACAGTAGGGAAGAAAGACCTCAGATTCTGCATGTCTCTAGGGGGAGCTTTCAGAACCCCTCTCAAGCCAAAGTGTGAACTGGACTCCCGATACAGGAGAAACTCTAGTAGTGACAGGCATTTTTGTGAAATAAGGAAGTTTGGAATCAGAGGAAGAGGCCAAATAATGCTCTTTTTATTTACATTTTATAGAGGCAAGATTTATTTTAGTTATAAACTAATTTTGTACAAATATAATTGCATACTCTGTAATGTGGTAGATAAATGGAGGGAATTATGATGTTCCACATACTATATTATATCATATATAAATGTATAAAATATAATATTATTCTCTAATATATTATTTATAAGCATGTGAAGTACTCTTGTAGTACTTCTGCATTCTGTGGTAACAAGGAAAAAAAAGCCTCCTCTAGCCCACTGCATCTTAGAAAGGTTTATTGATATCTTATTGCTATAACTATTACGGGAGCAGAGGCAGCAGTTTCTGAACTCTAGTTCCAAAAGGATTAAATATAACCAAGATTTATGTAAGTCAAAATCTCCATATTCTGTTGCAACCACAGAATAGCATCTTTTCCAGCTTCACCCTACCTCCTACTACCCAAACAAGAACTAATGGAGCTGTTCCTATGTAAAGAAAAATAGAAGAAGCCATGCTTGCCATGCTTTCTTGATGCTAAAAGTGGAAAAGTATTTTCTTGGTTAAGTCCTCACATAGTACTTGATTGTTGTGATGGGCTTGTGGCACGCTCCATATACAAAATAATCAGCAAGTGTCCTGGTATATTCAATTATCCTTACTTTTTAGCTGCAAGGGTGACTTTTGAGGTTTTTTTCTATGTCCTGTATCATGGGAGCAGATGAATATCAATATTAAATTTAAAATATGGAAAAAGGTTAAGGGAAATTTTTTATGACAGGAGTAATTTCTCTGACTCAAAATATCTACCAACTATTACCTCATTCCTGTCCCACCATTGTATTTTAGGAATGCATAATTTGTTTCCTGAGTTTCACAAGCCCACTAATTGTCCTCCAGGATGGATCATACCCAAAGTTTCACTCATGCCTGACATACTTAATCTAGATGATTTAGATGATAAGATGTGAGGCTGGTGAAATTTAGATGAACATTTGGACTTTGAATTGATGCTATAATGGACTGAGACTTTGGAAACCTGGAATTGGATGAATGGACATGAATCTTTTGCATCCAGAGGGCAGACTATGATCAGTGGGATAATGGCTCCAAATGATGTCCATGTCCCAATTCTCAGATCTTAAACATGTGTTCTTACTTGGCAAAAGAGATTTTGCGGATGTGGGTAAATGAAGGACATTGGGTTGGGGGAGATTATACTGGATTATTTAGATGGGCTCAAGGGGTTCTTTAACCAAAAAACTTTTCCTGGCTGGAGTCAGAAGATTATGATTAGGAAAACATGGTTAGAGAGATAAAATTTTGCTGGCTTTGAAGATGGAAGGAGGCCAGGAGCCAAGGACAGTGGATAGCCTCTAGAAACCAGAAAAGACAATGAAATGAATTCTCCCTGAGAGCCTCCAGAAAGGAATGCAGTCCTGCTGACACCTTGGTTGTAACTCAATGAGACTCTTGTCAGACTTCTAACCCACTGAACTTTCAGAGGATATATTTGTGTTGTTTTAAGCACCAAATTTGTGCTAATTTATTACAGAACTAGTTCAAAACTACTACAAATAATAATATTAACTAGTTGTAGAGATTACATTTAAAAGATGTGCAGAGGCTAGCCACGTACAATTATTTTCTTTTTTAGTTATTGACATTCCCTGACTCATCCCAATATAACTTTATCCTATTTTTCCTAATTTCCTCAGCAGCATGATTTTATCCTTCCCTGTACTCCATCTACTTTATTTATGATAAATTTTGAAGAGACCTTAACTTTCCCACTGAACCATATATTTGTTAATGTCAGAGTTAAGGTTTATTAATCTTTGTATTTCCTTTAGCTTCTGGTATTTTATTGTTCATTCAATAAATATTTGGCAGAAATATATATTAGATACCCTATAATCTATATAGTCTATTAATTAAACTACAAAAATAATCAATAAATTAGACTCTGTCACTGTGTACCCATTCATTGTTCATGGTAGGACTATAATTTGCTTTTGTACAAGTGTTCTCAAAGGGAAAACAGCTTAACATTTTTACATTACTGCTGTGATTGCTGGTTCTTGTTATTATTGATGCTGCTTTGTTTTAAAATCAGAAAATATTGTTGGTTCTAAACTTACTTGCTTTCATTTTATATATTTGCTTTTACTAATAACAGCATTATTTTTACTGGAAGAATATACATGAGCATCATAAAACATTTAGCAATATAAAAATATAAATAACACGATTAAAAATCATCCAAAGAATCGTAATGAAGAAACACCCATTATTACCATTTGGTGAATATCACTTCAGATATCCTAAAACAGAGAAGTCACAAAAGAAGTAGATAAAATGATTTTATCATGAGACTCTATTGTGCAATTTATTTATAAAAATTTTAGCATTATAACTATTATTTTATACCATATATTTATGTGATTAAATAAGTATGTACCCAAAATAGAAAGGCTGAGTACAATTAAGATGAGCATTAAATTTGTTGTCCTTGCTTTTGACTATGCAATCATTTTATCATCTCTGAATTTATGTGAATTTGAAGTGGCCCAAGGATGCCTCTCTGAGAACTTCCCAGACCTCTTTGTTTATTTTGTTCTGTTCATTTGCTAGCAAGTAAAGTGTGTAAAACAACTCTTTAGAGTTAATCTACTCTTTATCTCTTCTCACTGCATTTGGTTATCAGAAGCTTTACTTATGTGGGTAGAAAAAGTCAACAATTCTGGAATGAGTATACTTGAGTATTTTGCTACTGGAAACAACTTATTGCTGTTACTTCACTGGCTGCTGGTTAACTTCTGAAGACTGCAGTGCTGAGAGAGGATAAATGACTTCCCATTGGCACTAAGGCCACTAGACAATACAAATCACTGTGACTCAGAATACTCTGATGCTCTTGGCTTCGGGAGACTAACTCTCTCTTACTCATCTGCATCAGCCAGCAAGGGTAAAGAATATGTCCATCCTTCTCAGCTTCAGGCTTGAGAGAAAAAGTATCCCTTAAAAGTTCATGCAATTAGATTTCCTTCCTGAAAAGAATATAATCCCATGTCCCTCTATTTACTCACCTAGTCATATAAACATATCTATACAGAAAAGGGGGGGAGAGGGAGAGAGAGACTAAAATATGTCTGGTATTATTGAAGATTCTTGTGATATAGGGAAAAAACAAACAAATATATGAAAACACTTGCCATCATGGAGTTCACAAATCTAAAGATAAGCAAGATAAATAAATTATTGTCTATATGAGATAGAAATAAAAATATCAATGAAACAAGAAGTTAAAAGAGATAAGTAGCTTCTAAAGGAGGTTATATTGTTTTTAATAAGGTGGTTAGGATTAAACTATTTAGTAGACTCTATAAATATGGTTTATATAAACCCATTAATTAATCCTAAAGGTAGCTCAACTATTAAATGGTTTGTTTTTAGAGAAAATCTTCCAATATCTTCTTAGGATTTTAAATAAATTTAATACCAGACCATATTTATTTCTTTCCTGGGATGAAATTTCCCAGAAATACCTTAATGAAGTTTTTCTGCCTACTTAGTCTGAATATACAGTGTCTCTGTGTGTCTCTGTGTGTGTGTGTGTATATATATATATATATATATATATAGTATACAGAATATACATTTTAGTATACAGAATATACAAATCATTTTCACATACCCACAATTCAATCAATTCATGCCAACAGACCTCAGGATGTTATTGAGTAGCCAGTCAGAGAGCCTCAGTTTGAAGGTCTTTTCTATGCTAGTTACAATAAATTGAGTGAGTTATTTAACCTCATTGGGTTTCAAATCCTTCATCTTTAAAATGAGTGATGTTTTCATCACTTACTTTACACACTTGTGATGAGATTAAACAAATTATCTAAAGCATTTGGCTCAAAGGAGGTGGATCCTAATGTTTGCTGGATCTGAAACTACAATTAGCAAACAGATTGCAGAGTATGAACAGGAGCACAATGACACAGTACTCTCAAGTCTTTTGGAGAAAGGCAGGAGTATAAAATTTAAGATGCATTAAGAAGAGCTTGAGAGTATATAATTCACTAGGCCATCTTAGTTGTTGAATGCTTTCCTTTCTCAAAACAAGTTAGAAAAGATTGTTTTAAAAGGTAGGATGGTTGCTCATCTCTTATCAATTTTCTTTGTTTTTGTTTTGTTTTTTTGAAATTTCTTTTTAAGATTTTATATATTTATTCATGAAACACACACACAGAGAGAGAGAGACAGAGAGAGAGAGAGAGAGAGAGAGAGAGAGAGGCAGAGACACAGCAGAGGAAGAAGCAGGTTCCATGCAGGAAGCCCGAGGTGAGTCTCCATCCCGGGACTCCAGGATCACGCACAGAGCTGAAGGCAGACGCTCAACCACTGAGCCACCCAGGCATCCCTGATCAATTTTTTTTTGTATGATAACTCATTGTCAACATTTACTGAACACTGAAGTTACTGCTGGGAGAAATATGAAGGCAAAGTAGACTCATCCAGTACACTTGAGAAATTTACAGTTGAATTTGAGAGAAAAATCAACGTAAGAAAAAAATTAAATACAAATATAAAGGGAATAAAATATAAAACTAACATCTGAGATGTACTGGGTTTCAGAGACAAATCTAAACCCTATTAGACATCTTGTTAAAATAAGGTATGTATGAATTATCCTTTTATTTGAACTTGTATCAATCATAATTTTATGGCATTTAAAATTTCCAGATCTCTATTTTCATGTAATGAGTGATACATTTTAAGAATTGGCAGGATTTTCTTTATGTTTAGTCTAGACTGTGATTTTGCTTGGTTAACCTGTTTTTACTAAGTACATTTTATCATACTTATTGGTCAGGAGTTGAAATTTCAATTTTCTGTGTACTTTGCTGTGATACTATAATTTATGCCTGCATTGAGGACCTAAAACAGGATTATGCAGGTGATAGCTTTGAAGGTCTGAGGAATTTCCAAAAATGCCAAACTGAGGGGCAGGACGTCAGGGGAAGTTGATAGGACATAATCTAGAAGACCATAAAAAATAAGTACATTTTGAACTAGATATAAACAAATATTTGTGCCTTGAAGACCTATAACCTCCTTGAAGTATAATGTTTTACACTGGAGACATTAGTTTCCACCAAGCCTAAAACACATTTTACTGGAAATAGAAAACCCAAGCGTTAAGCAGAATTTGAAGTAATAGCACATTATTCAGTTTGAGTAAACATTAAGCTTATATTTTATTACTTTAGATAATATACTAAATGATGTATATGTTTAATTTCATTTTCCAAATATGTTCATTGTTATCACATAGAAATGCAATTAATTTTTTATATTGACTTTGTATCCTGCAACATTGTTAAATTGACTTACTTTAATAAGTTTTTAAATCTTAGGACTTCCTATATACACAAGCATGTTCCAAGTAAAACAGTTGTATTTCTTTCAATGTGTGTACATTTTCTCTTCTTTTTCTTTCCTATTGCACTGGCTAGAATCTCAGGTAATAAAGTAATATGAGCAAATGCCCTTGCATTTTCTTGAACTTTGTAAGCAAAGCTTTCGTAATCCCACTGTTGGGTACTCAGTGAGCTGTAGGTACTAATAAATTCTTATGAAGATGAATAGGTTTTCTTTTACTCTAGACTGCTAAGAACTTTTATCATTAATCATTATTGAAATTTACTAAATAGTTGTTTTGCATCTATTGACATAGTGATATGGTCATAACTTGCATTTCTTTAATGAATAATGATGGTGAGTAACTTTTCATGTGTTTATTGGTCATTTGTATATCTTCTGAAGTGTCTGTTCAAGTTGTTTGCCCATTTTTTTAGTTGTTTAATTATATTATTATTGATTTGCAAATGTTCTTTATATGTTCTAGATTTGAGCTTATTGCAAAAGATATTTTTTAAAAATAATTTGTCCCAATGTGGCTTGCCTTTTCATTTTATTAATTGTGCATTTTGAAAAGAATATGTTTTTAATTTTCGTGAAATTTGCTTATGTTTTTAATAGTTGATGCTTCTTGTGCCCTCTTTAAGAAAACTTTGCTTATCACAATTATAGCAATATTTCTCCCATATTTTCACACACACACACACAAAAGCAATAGCTGTAAAAATCAAAACAGAAAGGTACTGGCACAAAAACAGACACATAGATAAGTGGAACAGAATGGAGAGCCTAAAATAGACCTATGATTATATATATATGGTCAATTATTCTTCAACAAAGGGCAAGAATATACAATGAGGAAAAGACAATGGCTTCAACAAATGGTGTTGGGTAAACTGAACAGCTACATGCAAAAGAATAAAACTGGACCACTTTCTTACAGCATACACAAAATAAACTCAAAATGGATGACAAAGCTAAATGTGAGACAGGAAATCATTAAAATACTAGAAGAGAGTAGAGGCAGTAATTTCTCCCACATGGGCCGTAGCACCTTATTTCTCGATAGGTCCCCTGGGCAATGGAAACAACAAAGCAAAAATAAACTATTGGGACTACAACAAAATAAAAAGCTTCTGCACAGTGAGGGAAACAGTGAACAAAACTTAGAGGCAACTTACTGATAGAGAAGATATTTGCAAATGACTTACCTGATAACAGGTTAATATCCAAAGTATATAAAGAACTTATGCAACTCAACGCCAGAAAAACAAATAATCCAATTAAACAGTGGGCTGAAGACATGGACATTTCTCCAAAGAAGACATTCAGAAGGCCAACAGACTCATGAGAAGATTCTCAAAATCCCTCATCATCAGGGAAATGAAAATCAAAACTACAATGAGATATCACCTCACACGAGTCAGAATAACAAAAATCAAAAACACAAGAAACAATGTTGGCACGGATGTAGAGAAAAAGGAACCCTCATGCACTGTTGGTGGGATTGCCAACTGGTGCAGCCACTGTTCCTCAAAAAATTAAAGATAGAACTACCCTATAATCCAGTAATCACACTACTGCATATTTACTCAAAGAATACAAAAATACTAATTCAAAGGATACATGCACCCCTATATTTTTGCAGCATTATTTATAATAGCCAAATTATGGAAGCAACCCATGTCCATCTGTAAATGAATGGATATATATTCATATATATCCATTCATATATATATACACACACATATGAATTCATATATACACATATGAATATACATACATATGTATATATTTGTAAATGTATATGTAAATATATATACATATGGATTTACATATATATATGAATGTTTACATATATATATGAATGTTATTCAGCCATAAAAAAGAATGAAATCTTGCAATTTACAGCAACACAGGTAATTTGAGAGTATAATGCTAAGCAAAATAAGTCAGTCAAAGAAAGAAAAATATCACATGATATCACTCACATGTGTAACTTAGGAAACAAAACAAATGAACAACAAAAAAGAGATAAACCACATATAAGTTCTTAGCTATAGAGAACAAATGGTGGTTACCAGAGGGGAGGAGGTTGGGGAATGGGTGAAATAGATGAAAGGGATTAAAAGTGCATTTATCTTAATGAGCATTGAGTAATGTGTAGAATTGCTGAATCAGTATTTTGTGTACCTGAAACTAATGTAACACTGCATGTTAATTATACTGGAATTAAAATTTAAAAATTATTAAGCTTTAATTATGGGGAGATCTATGATTTGAATATTTTATTATGTATGATTTGTGGTAAGAGTTCAGGCCTATCCCTACCCCTCACCACTATAGGATATTCAGTTGTCCTAGTACCATTTGTTCACAGGATTTTTTTTCTCTATTGAATTGTGTTGTCAATTTTGTGAAAACTCAATTGACCATGTAAATATAGGTCTATTTCTGGACTCAATTTTATTCCAATACCCTATTCCACCAATGCTTCATCTTGATTACATTGTCTTGATTACCGCACTTTGAAATAAGTCTTCTAAGTTGTTCTGCTTTTAGAAAATTGTTTGGACTATTCTAGATCATTTGCCCACATAAACATTTTCAAATCAGCTTGTTAATTTTTTCCAAAAAGCCTGCTAGAATTTTGAATGGGATTGAATTTCATCTGCAGATAAATGTGGAAAGAATCCATTTTTAACAACATTAAATCTTTCAGTCTCCGAATATAATGTATCCCTCTATTTACTTTCATTCCTGTACATTTCTTTTACAATTTTCTGTAGTTCGCCATGAAAAAATCTTGTGCACTTTTGGTTAAATTTATTCCTAAATATATTATTTCGGTGCTATTAATAATTAAGCTTTAATTCATTTTCTGTTTATTATGAGATATAATTTAAGAATTGTACTTTTAATGCTTATCTTGCATCTTGAAAGCTTCCTACATTCATATATGAGATTTGTTAGCTTTTTAAATAGATTCCTTAGTGTTTTCTACATAAACAGTCATTATTAGCAAATAAAAGTTATAATTCTTCTGTTTCAACCTGACTTTTCTTTTTTAACTTACCTAACTGACTGGCCAAGAACTACAGTTAAATGGTAAATAAAAATGAAGAGAGAAAATATCCATACGTTTTTTTCTCCAGACTTTTGGCATTTACATTTTTAGCATTAGGGATAACTGTATGCTTTATTCTTCTGTTTTTGTAGATTCTGGGTATCTGTTGAGTAACTTTTCTTTAATTTTTTTAGGTTACTGAGAAATTTTTTTCATGAATGGACTCTGAATTCAGTGAAATGCTTCTTTTGGCATTGATTCAGATGATCACTTTGTTAATATGGCTTAATACAGCAATTAATTTTCTAATACTAATTGACTATTTTTGAATGTTTGTGATAAGTCACATTTGGTCATGGTGCATTATTTTTTATGTAATTATGGAAATTGATTTGTTAACATTTTATTAAATTTTTTTAAAAAACAGTTTCTCAGGGCTTTCTTTCCTTTTCTTCTAATGCCATTGTCTGGTTTTGACATCAGAATAATGGTAGCCTAACAAAATAAGTTGGAAAATATTCCCTTCAAGTCTATTCTTTAAAAAGTTTTGAGATTGCTATTACTTATGCAGTAAATGTTTCATAAAATTCACCAGTGAAACCGTTCTGTGCCTTAAGGTTTTTTTTTTTTCCACTTTTTTTAAAAAGAGAACACTTTTAATTATATTTTTAATTTATTTAAGTGGCATAGACTTATTTAGAGTTCAATTTAAATCTCTTTCTGGATCAGTTTTGGTAATGTGTGTCTTTAAAGAATTTTTTTGCCTAAATTATCAAATTTGTGCATAAATTATGCATAATATTCCAATACAAGCTTCTAGCATTTGTCATGATCCTGTAATTTAGGATCTGACATAGAGGATCTGTTATGATACTCTCTCCCATTCCAGATATTGGTAACTTATATCTTAGGTACTATTTTTTTATTAATCCAGTTGGAGGCTAATTAACTTACTGATCTTTAAAAGAATCTTCTAATTTCCTGATTTTCTCTATTTTCTAAGTATTATTACTATTCCTTATTACTTCCTTTCTTCTAATTACTTTATATTTACTTTTTCTCTCATTTACTGAAGTATGAATTTGTATCATAAGGTCACTAATTTTTAGATCTTTCTTCTTTTCTAGTATACACATTTAACATAAATTTCCCTTCACACGTAGATATTTTTGTATTTTTGTTATTATAAAAATATTTCTAATTTTCTTGTAATTTCCTCTTTGACCATGGGAGACCTACAGGTCTGTATTTAATTTTCAAGTAATTAGGTTTTCTGATTCTCCTGTGCTATTGACTTCTAATTTAATTCTATTATGTTCCGAGAGCACTGTCTATATGATTTTAATCTTTTCAAGTTTATTTTTTAATGGGCCTCATATGATCTATCATCGTAAACATTCCATATACATCCAAAAAGAATGTGTACACTGTAGGTTTTTGATGTACTGTCCCATAAATATCAGTTAGGTCAAGGTGATTGTTGTATCTTTCAGGCCTTTTATGCCTTTGCCTATTCTTTTCTCTAGTTGCTCTATGATTTGCTTAGAAAGGATGTTGAATTCATTTTCTATTGCTGCTGTAAAAAATTATCACAAATTTAGTGGCTTAAAACAACATCTGTTTATTATCTCACAGTTCTGTAGGTCATAAACCCAGGCACAGCATGGCTCTGTGTTTTTCTGTTTTCACAAGGCCAATCAAGGAGTTCCAGCACTGTGGGATGCTTTCTGGATGCTCTGGGGATGAATCCACTACCAAGTTCCCTTTGGTTGTTGAAAGAACTCATTTTCATGCTGCTGTAGGACAACGATCCCCCATTTTCTTGATGGCCATCATTCAGAGGTTGCTTTCAGCCATTCCTTGGTTCATCTCTCACTTCCTCCATCTTTAAAGCCAGCAAAGACATTTCAAGCCCTTCTCACACCTCAGATCTCTCTAATCTCCCCTTCTGCCTCATTTCTACTCTCATCTTTTACTGACATCATTATCTGACTTTTCTGCCTTCCTCTTCTGCTTCTAAGGTCTCAGGTGAATACATTGGGTTCACCTGAATAATCTTGGCTAGCTCCCTATTTTAAGGTTAGCTGATTAGTAACCTTGATTACATGTGTAAAGTCCCTTCATAGCAGCACCTACATTAGTGTTTGATTGGTTAACCAGGGGACAGAAATCTTGGGGAATTTCTAGAATTCTATCTACCGTTGTTCCTAACACCTCCAATAATTATGTGGGTTTTGCTATTTCTCCCTTTAATACTGACATTTTTGCTCAATTTACCTTGAAGCAGGTTTATCAAGTCCCACACAATTATTTCTTCCTTATGAAATAACACTTTTATCCATAATAAATTTTGGCTTTGTCTCTAGCAATACATTTTGTCTTGAAATGTATTTTATGTGGTATATATCCCTTCTTGTCTTTTTATTTGTTATTTTTCCTGTTTGGCCTCTTTCTTCCATCCATTTACTTTCAGCATCAGAGTGTCTTGTATTTAAAATGTCTCACATATAAAGAGTATATAGTTGGATTGTAACTTTATAAATCAAATCTCACAAGACAGTGAGGGTTTGTTATGGAAAAGTTGGCAGGTGGTTCTCTTAAGGTTTCGAAAACCAACATGCTAGTCTGCACCGGGCCTTAACCATTTGTTAAAAATCCAGCTTTTTTGTTGTCAATCCCCATCTATAGCAGTCCCTACCTTCTCCCACTGCTCATCTAAAGGTAAAAGCCAAAGCGGGTTCCTTCTCTATTAGGAGGGGCTGATGCTTTCTTATTTGGATTCTTTTAGTTTTCTATGCATTTTCAGCTTTATGATGGGCTTTAATTTTTTTTTTAAGTTATGATGTGATTTGCATTTCTAGCAAAGACAGAGTAAAAGGCATCATCAGGTTTATCCCCTTACTTCAAACAATAGTTTTGACATCTGGCAATGATCCCGAGAAACAGGAAACAGATGAGCTCTACAATTTCACAAGCTAAAACCCAAAGACAGTGTCCAAATAGCAGTACAGGTAAGAGGAATCCAGGTGAAGATCTGTGGTATACATCAGTAGAGAATTAAACCATGGTAAAAATTACAATGTAGCAAAAGAATAATAAAAATGCTACAGATCAAAACCGTGGAACACATATAATGCAGTATTTTGCTAAATGTGTGGTCTTGTATACTTATAATAAAAATTATATAGGATGATAATGAATAAAGTATACTTCCACTGTGTAACTTAGAAAAATAAAAACAATAAATCTAAAGAGAAGAGGAAGTAGAAAGTTTGAAAAGGTAATAACAAAAAGTAATAACTAGAACACAATAGAAAGTTCTAATAAAAATGGAATTCAGTATCTGAAAGAAAGCAGTGATATAAATCAACATTGGGAAAATTTGTTCATGAAAAAGAGAGAAAACTTCAAATAAACAATATTAATTTCCAAATGCAAACTAACTGAAATATATAGAGGGGATTACTATCATAGATAGTTTTTGTAATAATTACAGCTTTGTCTGGGGTTTGGTGAGTGAGGAAAAAAATGACTCCATAAATGTTTTGAGTAGAAGATCAGGTCCAGCAAAAGAAACTGTTCCAAAGCATTTTGAGAAGAAAAGAAAGATCCCTTTTATGGCATACATTTTATAAAAGCAGTAATACACATGAGTATTTGTGTTAGGAGGAGTTGCTGAAAAAGATTAAGATATTCAAATGTTCCTATGAAATCATTTTCAGGCTTACCATAGCACAATGGTGTTTTATGTGGATCCTGTGTAGTATGGAATTATTTGAATACTCTAATGTTGGGATCCCTTTGGAAGAATACCAGGACAGTTTTGATTCATAATTAACCCTTCCCTACAGTGAGTAGGTATATAGGAGCATCCCATTGTCATTTACCCATGGATTTAACCTTATTATTCATGAAGCTCTGTTCCAACAATCTGTCCATTTTTACCACTCGAAAACCAATTAAAGATTCTTGCATATTTTCTCCTGCAAGTCATTTACAAATGACAGTATCTGGGAGGGTACTTTACAAGGATTGGCAGTAGATTGTCTTTTATTAAGAAACATAAATTCTCTGAAAGATCCAATATACCCCTAGGAAAAAGCTGATGCTGACACACTTTCAGAGTCCCTGCAGTTGACTAGAAATGACATTTAAACTAAAGGCCCAGATAGATTTGACAGTGCTCTCTCGAAAGCATTATGACAAGGACTCCTTTAGTTCTATGAATTTTATATGAACAACATTTTTTTCTCTGAGACTGACAGTTGGAGATAGATTCTGTTATTACTGAAAAGTACAGACATGTCCTTTTGGTTCAAAATGAAAACAGCCATTAGTGATAGATAAATGTTTCTTTTCCCCTTTACTTCTCTGTTTTAAGTTACAAACCCTCAGGGTAAATATGCCTAGACTGTAAATAAGGGTTTTTGTTTTGTTTTGTATAGCAAATTATACTTATAATGGGATGGTATGTCCAAGATTTACCTAAGTCTTGTCAAATACCTAACCTATTCCCTAGATCAGCTATCACAGTGTTGCCCTAGTTTATAATGAAGCAAAACTAGAACTGCCCTGAACTCCTCATATTTTTCATGCACTTCTGTAGTTAATAACCTTTCATATGATTTGCAGTTTAGAAAGATGTAACGGACCAAGCATGAAAAAGTGAGAACAGAAAACACATTATACTTCGAAAATCTAAAATGAGAATCTATCCAGAAAAAATATTTTTTAGTGATATAGATTTTTTCCCATTCAAAATAACTGTAACAAATTTATGTTAAATAATGATAGTAGACAAAGTGGTACCCCTTTTGTCCAAAATGTGCATGAATACATTTCAGAGTTATTTTTTTACCATACAAATAACTAGAGTAAAATGTACAATCCAAATAAAAAAAAAAACAATAGGAATAGTCCTATTTTGAGATTGCCTGTGCAATGATTTAGTTCTTACCATTCTGGATATAAACCTTTAGAGTTTAAATCTTTTTTCCATGTGAGGTTTGATAAATTTATACCAATTAGATTAATAGCTACTATTTTTATAAATGGAAGCAATTGTTTCTTTTCATGCTTTGCATTTTATGTTCTCTAAGCTGACTGTGCATTTTCTTTTATGAATTGTATGAAACCAATTTCTCTTTCTTGCTTGTAAAACTGTTGAGGCTGTGATGAATTTCAAAGTATGCATTATTGAATATCAATTTCAGATATTTTCTTCAAGAGGATATGTGAATAGAGAAGTAGTTTGAAGAATCTCACTTTCAATGGATCTGTCTGAAACTTTATTGTAAGGGTCTCTAGTAAATATATAGTTATCCCACTTTTAGGAATAGCTTTTGAGGATTTTAAAATATGTTTTACTAATACATAATACATATAAATGTTGACAATAACTAACATGAAATGGTATTTAAAGTAGCATATTTTTAAAGCACTCAGCTAATTCCACTTAGTTTTCATGTAAAAAAAAAGAGATGAATCTAAAATTTTCTAAAAGTATTTTCATTGAATATAAAACAAATGGAAATACCAATGTAATGAATTATATATACATTCCAGAAACAAAGTTAGATATACAGTAATACAGGAGACTTTGAAAATCAAAACTCAGGTTCCAGCCTAGTTGTTTATACACTGTTGTATTGATGAAGCTTTTGTAGAATGCAGCTAAAATAATATGCAAAATAACATTATTCAGTTGTTTAACAAACACTGCATACTTACAAAGGGGAAAACTTATGATTGAGAACATTTTAACTCAATTTGGAAAGCAATAAAATAAAAATAAAGCCTAAGCCCATAATATGGTTAGTCCGAGCACTATGTCTTTCAACGTTTACTTCAATTCTTAGTATTTCTCTTTTATCCTATACTTTAAAACACACTTATGATTTTTATCCTTCATTAATTCTTCGAAAATTAACCCCTGTTCTCATCACTCTGTGGGCTATAATTTGACCTGGGAAATAAATGAAGGAAAAAGAAAAAAGAAAGTTTGTTCATTAAATGAAATTCAAATGAGGCATAGCCCAGGAATATTGCCTGTACTGCTTAATATATACCAATGAATATCAAGTTTGAGTAGATGATCCTCTGCAAGTCAGGTAAAATCTATTTATATTTTTGAGTCTTTGGAGATTGAAATAAGTTCAAGCCTCAGAAGGGTTGCAGTTTATGAGCTCCAAGATGAATATTTATCAATATTTCCCTCACGGTTAATTCTATTTGTGTTCTGTTTAAGAAATCTTCACATCCCACAAGGCCATGAAGATATATTCACCATATATATATATATAATTTATATATATATATATAAAGATATCCTAGAAGTTTTATTGTTTTACCTTTCATGACTAGCTTAAAATACAAATGTTAGGGTGTGGATTGGAGTCAGAAAATATAAACCACTCTTTTAAAAGTTGTGAGTTTTTAAATATTTTCTGAAAAAGGAGCAGAGAAATGAGAAAGTAGAAGAAGAGCTAGAGTATCTAAAGGGTTTGTGTTTGTTTATTGATTGGTTAATTGATTGATTAATAGATTGATTTTCCAGACATCAAAGCTTTCTGTCCGTTTATAGAAAAGATCCAGGAGGAAGGGAGAAATTAATGATATCAGCAGAAATGAACCATGTAAGTTGAAGGCCTTGAGAATGTGAGGAATGCATAGCTGGGACCTATTACCCAAGCATGGGGTTTTTCCATTGACAGAAGCAGAGTGCTCTCTTGCCTTGTATAAGAGTGAAAAAGGACAACAGGTGCATGGGCATAGTGCAAAGAGAACTTCTGAGTACTTTCATTTTCTTAATTAAGTATAAAACAGTGTCATTAGCTGAGAGGGGGTCCTAAGAGCACAATTTTAATGAAGACGAGATATTACATATTTTAGGAAATGGAAATATGAATTATTATCCTTAACCACTGTTCATAGCCCCCATATTTTATGCTTTCCTGTTGGGGAGGGGATGCTTGAGGATGTGTATGTGTGTGTGTGTGTTTGCAGACTAAATGGAATAAATGTAGAAGAATTTAGCTTGTTTTGATAAGTGACTTCTTACCCACTGTCTATAGCCTTACACATATCAGATAAACAGGATAAACAGCACTTTCTATTCTCAAGAGAGGATTTATCAAAGTAAAAACAATGAGTCAAAACATGAAGGAACTTGAAGTGAAGGATAATGGTGCTTTTGACCCAGAACCACGCTGGAGTGCAATGAGGACCGATTATGAATTACCACTATGGTGTAAGTCCTTAAGCCATGACCTGCTGGCCCACCGAGTGCTATCAAGTGAACCGTGGCAACAGGGTAATTTCCTACCAGTATGTAAGTCCCATATTAAAAAGGTCCTAGACATTCTCAGTACAACTGTACTGTAGCAACTTGAAAATTCTGCAGCAGATGGGAAATAAGAAACAAAGAAATGTTTTAAATCTCTCAAGGAAATCTTACATATAAAAATGGTAAATTACAACTCAAATGTCCTTGGGGCTTTTGTATTTTACTTTTTCTTGGGATACATTACAGTGTGTTGCTTCAGACTTTGTTTCAATTTGCTTTTCTTCTTAGCATTACTAAATACAGGCTCATAAAATTATCCTAAAATCACAAAATAGAGGAGCTCCTGGGTGCCTCAGTAAGTTAAGCATCTGCCTTCAGCTCAGGTCATGATCTCTGGGTCCTGAGATTGAGCCCTGAGTCTGGCTCCCTGCTCAGCGAGAGTCTGCTCCTCCCTCTACCTCTGCCCTTCCCCTCTTCAAAAAATAATAAATCTTAAAAGAAAATACACAATAGAAAAGAATTTTAAAAGCCTAGTAAAACTTTATACAAGGGAAGGCAGGAGAGATATTTCTCTTTACTTTGATATGAAACCAAGCCCAGACCACTCTACGTCTATGGATACAACAGTTTCTGCCATGCATCCTCAAATAGTGTGTGTAACTCGTGCTTTAAACATAATAAGGAGTTAGGAGTCTTTCATGTTCTGTCTCCCTTTCTGATATTTCTCACTCATTTTTTTCTCCTTTCCCCTTTATTCCCTTTCACTATTTTTTATATTCCCCAAATGAAGGAGACCATATAATGTTTGTTCTTCTCCGATTGACTTACTTCACTCAGCATAATACCTTCCAGTTCCATCCACGTCGAAGCAAATGGTGGGTATTTGTCGTTTCTAATGGCTGAGTAATATTCCATTGTATACATAAACCACATCTTCTTTATCCATTCATCTTTCGATGGACACCGAGGCTCCTTCCACAGTTTGGCTATTGTGGACATTGCTGCTATAAACACTGGGGTGCAGGTGTCCCGGCGTTTCACTGCATCTGTATCTTTGGGGTAAATCCCCAGCAGTGCAATTGCTGGGTCGTAGGGCAGGTCTATTTTTAACTCTTTGAGGAACTGAGTTGGGCACTTGACGAGATGAGCAATGGGTGTTATTCTATATGTTGGCAAATTGAACACCAATAAAAATAAATTTATAAAAAAATAAACATAATAAGGACTAAATAAAGAACTGGATTCAAAAAAGAAAGGAAGAAAGAAGAAAGAAAGAAAGAAAGAAAGAAAGAAAGAAAGAAAAGAAAAGAAAGGAAAAGAAAGCAGTCCATAAATTATTTTCGTTTTTTCTTCATTTTATTTTCCTACTTTGTTGGAAGTTTTCTTGATCTCTCTCTCTCTTTCAATTCCTTTGATCACCTCTTTCTTTTTTTCTTTGGATTCTTCCCAGATCATTTATCTATGGTATAAAGTTCATAGGCTACATTTTCAAATATATATTGAAACTTGAGAATTGAAAAACCAATTTATTCCCTTTTACTATTTTTTTCTTTTATCTCCTTGATTCTTCATTTCAATAATTAATTTGGACAAAAGTAACCTATAATTATCTCTTAGATTATCTAGTCATAAAGTAAAAGTGAGAGAGGCATTACTAGGAGTAGTTGGCATAACGTACAGACATTTTACTAACTTTGAAACTCGTTAATTTATTTGTCACATATAATATTTACTGAGGGTATCTACATGACTGAAACAATAGTAATGATTTTCCCACAGCCATAACTGAGGATAATTCAGTGGTTTGAGGCAGTAGAAAATCCTGGTGATAACCATGAGATCTTGAGCTAGACTGAGTTTGAATGTGGGCATTCACATTTATTATTTGGATGGCTAGACAAGTTACTGAGGCTCTCTAAGATTCAGCATCTTAATCCGTAAGTGTAGATAGTACCAGTACTTTCCTTATTAAACTATTATTGTGATTTAATCAAATGATACCTGAAAGGACTTTCACCAATGACTGGTAGAGAATAAAGGTTGAATAATGTTACTTAGTTCTATTATCAAATTGAGGGTATAATTAGTAACTTCTTTCTTAAACATTTCCACAAATTCCTGGCACCATTTTTCCATCTTTTTTATTGGTGAAATATGGTAGGAATCAATCACAGTATTTCTACATGTATTATGTCATTATGGATGTGTGTGTGTGTGTGTGTGTATTTCAATCAATTACCTCTACATTTGTGTTGATCTCCATAATGACCCTATACTTCAAAGTACAAACAGTAATGGAATGTTTCTGTCCATGAAAAACCATGAGATCATAACAATTTCTAATGTTATAAGGAATATTATGCTATAATGTGAATTAAAATGTGATAAATGATGCCCAATTTTCCCAGCACCATTCATTGAAGAGATGGTCTTTATTCCAGTGGATAGTCTTTCCTCCTTTGTCGAATATTAGTTGCCCATAAAGTTCAGGGTCCACTTCTGGATTCTCTATTCTGTTCCATTGATCTATGTGTCTGTTTTTGTGCCAGTACCACACTGTCTTGATGACCACAGCTTTGTAGTACAACCTGAAATCTGGCATTGCGATGCCCCCAGCTATGGTTTTCTTTTTTAATATCCCCCTGGCTATTTGGGGTCTTTTCTGATTCCTCACAAATCTTGAAATAATTTGTTCCAACTCTTTGAAGAAAGTCCATAGTATTTTGATAGGGATTGCATTAAACGTGTAAATTGCCCTGGGTAATATTGACATTTTCACAATATTAATTCTTCCAGTCCATGAGCATGGAATATTTTTCCATCTCTTTGTGTCTTCCTCAATTTCTTTCAGAAGTGTTCTGTAGTTTTTAGGGTATAGATCCTTTACCTCTTTGGTTAGGTTTATTCCTAGGTATCTTATGCTTTTGAATATATTGTAGTGTAATTTTTTATGTTTGTAAAATATGGGACAATACTGGAATAAAATATACTGATGTTTATACTGATTATCTCTGATTTATGGAAATACAAAAGTTTTTGTATCCTGTTTTTTCTAATAGACTTCGTTTTTTAGAGCAGTTTTGATTTACAGAAAAAGTTTGTAGTAAGTACAGAGTTCCCCTATCCTACAGCCCTTCTCATGTCTGCATAGTTTCTCCTATTAACAAAATTTTGTGTTAGTGTGGTGATTTTGTTACCATTGGTGATACAATATTGATAAACTATCATTAGCTAAATTCCATTGTTTAGGGTTTACTTTTGTCTGTTACATAGTTTTATAGACTTTACCAAACACATGTTATGAATCAACCTTTATAGGATCACACAGATTGGTTTCACTGCTCTAAAACCTTTGAGCTTCTATATACATTGAGAAATGAAATGATTTGTGCAATCAACACAACCATCACCTCATATATTTACCTTTTTGGGGGAGGGGAAGCATTAGCTCTCTTAAGATCTACTCTTTCAGCAAATTTTGAATATACAAAACAGTATTATTACCAGGCTGTATGTTAGATCATCAGAACTTACTCATCTTATAACTGAAAATTGGCCAACCTATTCCCATATCTCTCATTCCCACCCCTAGGCCCTGGCAACCACCATTCTACCCTTTTTGTGTTTTGTGTGTGTGTGTGTGTGTGTTTTCTTTCTTTCTTTCTTTCTTTCTTTCTCTCTTTCTTTCTTTCTTTCTTTCTTTTTTTTTTTTAAGATTCCACATGTAAGTGATACCATACAATATTTGTCTTTCTCTTTCTGGCTTTTTCACTTAGCACAATGCCCTCCAGTTTCATCTATGTTGTTGCAAATGGCATAATTTCCTTCTTTTTTATGGGTGAATAATATTCTATTGTATTTACCACATATTTTGATCTATCAGTTAATACTTGGGTTGCTTCTACATCTTGCCTACTGTGAATAATGTTATAGTGAACATGGGAATACAGCTATCTCTTGGAGACCATTATTTTGTTTTCATTGGATACCCAGAAATGGGTTTGCTGGGTCATATGATAGTTCTCTTTCTAAATTTTCAGGAGCCCCTATATTGTTTCTGTAGTGGCTGCACTAATTTACATTCTTACCAATAGTATAAAAGAGTTTCATTTTCTCGACAATTTTGCCAACATTTGTTACCTCTTGTTTTTCATAACAGAGATTCTTTCTTGTATGAGGTGATATATCTTTGTGGGTTTAATTTGTATTTCCCTGATGATTAGTGATTTTGAGCATCTTTTCATATATCTTTTGGCCATTTGTATACCTTCTTTGCAAAATGTCAATTCAGGTCCTTTACCTATTTTTCTTTTATTTTTTATTATTATTTTTCCTTTACTTATTTTTCAGTTGGGTTATTTGGTGGTTTTTTTTTTGTTAGTTTGTTTGTTTTTGTTTTTGCTTTTGCCATTGAATTTTGAGTTCCTTATATATTTTGCATATTAACTCCTTATTAGATATATGGTTACATATATTTTTCCCATTCCATAAGTTGCCTTCAATCTTGTTGGTTGTTTTCTTTGCTGTACAGAAATGTTTGAAGAGGGAGGAACACTTTCAAACTGATTTTAGGAGGCCAGCACTGAATACAAACCAAAGCAAGTCAAGAACACTACAAGAAAATAAAATCACAGGCCAATATCCCTGATGAATATAGATGCAAAATTCTCAACAAAATATTAACAACCAAATTAATTGGCATATTAAAATAATATTATACTATGTTTAAGTGGGAATTATCCCTGGGCTATAAGGACATTTCAACATATGTAAATCAGTTAATGTTACGTGCCGCATTAATGAAGGCTAAAAATCATATAATCCATATGATCACAATTGATGGAGAAAAAAATTGACAAAATTCAACATTCATTCGTGATAAAAACTCTCAACAAACTGGATATAGAGGGAACATGCCTTAATATAATAAAGATCATATATACTAAGCCCATAGCTAGCATTACACTCACTCACTAGTAAAAAGTTATAAGCCTTTCTTCTAAGATCAGTAATACGACAATAGTACCTGCTTTCAACAATTCTATTCAACATAACACTTTAAGTCATAGTCAAAGCAATTAGTCAGGAAGAAGAAAGAAAGGCCATACAAATCAGAAAGGAAGAAATAAAATTGTCTCTGCAGAGGATGTGATCTTACATATAGAAATCTCTTAAATCTCTACCAAAAAACCTCTTAGAATGAATAAATGAGTTTGGTTAAGTTGTAGAACACAAAATCAACATATAAAAATTGGTTGCATTTCTATACATTAGCAAGGAATTTTCAGAAAACAAAATTAAGAAAACCATTCCATTTATAATAGCATCAAAAGGAATAAAATGTTAAGGATAAATTAAACAAGGAAGTAAAAGATCAATACATGGAAAACTATAAAATATTGATTAAACAAATTAAACAAAACAAAAACAAAGAGTAAGATATTCCATATTCATGGATTAGAAGATTTGGTATCATAAAAATGTCCATACTACTCAAAGCAATCTACAGATTGAATGGAATTTAAATGCAAGATCTGAAACTAAAACTACTGGAGAAAACATAGGGGCAAAGCTCTTTGACCTTGGTTTAGCAATGACTTTTTGGATCTAAGACCAAAAGCACAGGAGACAAAAGTAAAAATAAACATATGGGACTTCATCCCTTTACCTACCTTAATCTATCTGTTTTTTTACAGGTAAAGCAGGTTTCTTATAGAAAGTGTAGAATTGTTTTGTTTTTATAATCTATTCTGTCAGTCTCTTTTAATTCATGTATGTAGAGCATTCAATTTTATTTTTATTTAATTATTTATTTTTTCACCGTTTTATGCTTTTAAAGCCAAGTGTTGTATATACACTTGTATATACAAGATGGAGGAAACAGGTGGCCCCAGCTGTCATGGAGGTTGTAGTTGGAACGCTAAAGAACCACATAACAACAAAATTCAGACCAGAGCATTCAATTTTAAAGTGACTATTGACACAGTTGGATTGGTAATATCACATCTGTAACTGTTTCTATTTATTCCCTTGTTTTTGCTTATTTTTTATCTTTCACTCTTGTTCTGCTTTCTCCACTTTCATTCTTTTCTGCTTGTGTTAACCAAACATTCTATATGATTTAATTTTTCTTTTCTTAGCCTACAAATTATACTTTTGAAAATGTTTTTAGTGGTTGCCATAGAGTTTGCAATATAGAATTACAACTAATATTAGGTCACTTTCAAAGAACACTATATCACTTCATAGGTAGTGTAGGTACTTTACAATAGATTATTCTCAATTCCTTCTTCCCATCCCTTAATATTAATGCCATATATTTCACTTGTCCATAAATGATAATCATCCAATATATTGTTATTAGTATTTTCATAAACTGTGTTATCTGTTAGATCAATTAATAATGGCATTCTAAAAAAAAGAATGGCATTCTAGACAGCAAGATATTAACAAATTATTTTACAGTAAATAATCTGCCATAAGAAAAAAAAAAAGATTGGCATCCCTACCACACTAGAATTGAAATCCAGAGTCCTCTTTTATTATGTTGCGATATGTTAGCATGTGTTTAAATATTTCTTTCACATGTGTTCTAGTTTAGGTTTCTACCTTGATACACTTTATTTTAATTTTTAAGGTTTGTTTTGTTCATATTAGTTAAAAAACATTTTCAGCTTTGAAGAACAGCATAAAAATTTTCCCAAATGTAAAGCTGATTCAAAGTAATGTGATGACATTATACATGTAAGGATCTCATCAAAAAGCAATTCTAAAAAAGAATTGGAATTCAACAAAACATCTTTTATAGATTGTCCAGAGAGAACAAGCAAATTGATTTAAAACCAATTTATAAAATATATGATGGAAAAGAATGAGCATGTTTTAAAGTAAAAAATGAGTTTGAATTTGAAAGAACTCTATTATTCAGATTTGTAAAACATAACTGTGCCCATATTTGACATTTAATTTCTCTAGTTAAAAAAAAGAAGGGTGTTAAAATAAAATCAGTTTTAGAATAATAGTAAAGAATGGGAAGTGCTAGGTATGGTACTTAAAGAGCTAACTATGTAAACTGAAAAAATCAAACTTAAGAATTTAAAGATTTGAAGAAAAGTCAAAATTATAATTTAACAAGCCATTGGATTTTTAACCAAAACCAATAAACTCAAGCAAAGGAAAAGAATAAATGAAAAAGTTTTGGTTGCTAGTCCTCTTCTTAATTAAGCCAAATAAAATTTACTAACATATGGTTACATCTAGGTAGAATATTAAATTTTGCACAAAGGAATCAATAGTCTAATTTATTACAATATTTATAAACAAGAGATTTAAAACATTACTTGTTTTCAGTTTCTTTGTTTTAATGAACACTAAGGCATTCATAATTTTACCTTTTTATTTTTTTAAAAAAATTTTTATTAGTTTTCAATTTTTAAAAAATATTTTATTAATTTCCTTATTTAAAGAGAGAGAGAGCATGAGCGCACATGCAAAGAGGGGGAGGGGCAGAGAGAGGGAGAAAGAGAATCTAAAGCGGGCTCTGTGCTGAGGCTGAGCCTGACTCAGGGCTCAATCTCATGACCCTGAAATCACAGCCCCAGCTTAAATCAAGAGTCCCTCGCCGAACCAACAGAGCCAACCAGGTGCACCATAATTTTAAATTAAAAAAAAAAATCGAGGGTTAAGTATAGAGGAATAGAGGTCCTTTCTTCATGACAATTTGAAATACTTCCCAAATGGCTCAAACAGGTCGTGGAATAAGCCAGGAAAGTTTTCAAGAAGAGGAGACAGTTCATAGCATGAGAGTGTTATACTACTGGGGCAGAAAGACCAGA
This sequence comes from Nyctereutes procyonoides, assembly GCF_905146905.1. Lineage (NCBI taxonomy): Eukaryota > Metazoa > Chordata > Mammalia > Carnivora > Canidae > Nyctereutes > Nyctereutes procyonoides. The sequence continues at coordinate 27,790,638 of NW_026575048.1, forward strand.
GTTAAAAACAAAACAAAACATTAAAAATTTTATTTATGGAAAGAAAGTAATAAAGTCTGAAATACACATTTTTAAAGAGATTTTTTTTCATGTGGTTTTAATTTCCTGAACTAATCATGATCTAATATTTTATGAGACTTAACACTGATGAAGAATCTCAATAAATCTCTGAATGACTGATGACAAGGAATTAACTAACTCATCCAGTTCAGAGAATGGTAATTATGTAATGGTTGGGGGGTGGTATTGGCAAACGGATTTCTCTCATAAAAAAGCTAAGGAAAAAATTTCCCCAGGTTTTTTTGCGAAGAGAATGTTTTCATATTAATTGGAAAGATATAATTTCAAGATGCTATGTCACTCTGTAGTGTAGGAGGTTCCCAGCCTGCGTGGCCTTGAGATCTAAGTGTTTAATAAGCAGATCCTCAGGCCCCTCCATCTGTAATTCTGAATCTGTGGAGGGGGTGGGGCTGGAGGAGGGAGGCACTCTAGAACCTCTCTTTTGAAAGACAGGGAATTTTTATGATCAAGTCTCAAATAGCACCATTTTATAAGGCAGTAAGAATCACATTCGCAGTCCCATATATTGTGCTAGTAATGTCATATTGCTCAATTCGTTTTCTCTTCTGAGAAAGAGCCCCTCTCCAGATATATGCTCATTTGAATTTCTTTTTATCTTCGTAAAGCCAGATCAGACATCAACTCTCCAAGCTCATTTTTATCTGTGTACCTCACACTTAATTTTGTTTTTCACGAATAAAACTTTCTTTTTTTTTATAAATGGTTAGCTTATATTTATTTTTATGAATACCAATATCCAATGTTTATTGAAAGCTAACAATATGCCATGAACTTCATGTTTTATTTCACTGAGTATTCACCGAATCTCAATGAAATAGTGTGTCAGTTCAGAGCTTAATTAGAGAAGCAGGAACACCAGGAGATATTTTAAAGGATTTGTTATAGGATGTATCCCTTATCAATTTATTGCCTGATAGCTCCAAAGGACCCCTCCAACGTTTGCTCTGTGATAAAAGCCTTTAAGCTTTTCTCCTTTCAGGGGAGCTCGGTGCTAAGCTTTCTAGGCAGAGGTCGCTAGAGGGATATTGCAGGAGGTCTAGGCAATTTCCAGGGCAGTCTGGCCATCAGCGGGGTGGGGCGGGTAGGAAGACACCCGGGAGTTAGCACCAGTCATCCTTCCAGACCTTGGATATTCTAAGATTTTTCAGCACCAACCTTACAATAACCTTTAATCAGTCCTAGACATGCAAACCAGAAAACTCTTCTTCCTAGTTTTTGTGCTCTGAAGGCTTCCTGCCAGCTCTGGTCGCCAGAGTCCCCCATGTGGGCTGCACACAACTGTGTATGGCCTCGCGGGTCACATAGTGAGCTGCTGCTCCTTCTGCAAGCTTTCACTTGGCCTGTGTTTTCTAAAAGTCTCTTATCACCAAAATCTGTCTTCCCTCTCTTGTCCCCACTCTCTGCTGACCATCTCTGCACCCCTGAGCTCGCTGCTCACCCAGCAACTGGAGACGAGCTCCAATCCTGGCCAAACCAGTGAACATTTCATTAACCAATGGAGTGAACTGCACTTTTCTCCAACAAAATCTGAACCCTTCCAGATCTGTCCTTCCTTGCTTATTTTTTCCTCAGCCCTAAGATACCATTATAATGTCCATATAGTTAATTCTTTTGTCATAGCAATAATTTTTATATTAAACTATTTATTTAACGTTTTGTGTGGTTATATCTTCAAACTGAAACTAGGCTGCTACATAGGGATTTGTCTTTTCATAATTATGAGACTGTTTGAGGAGCATCTATAAGGCTGTTGCTCTTGTGTCAGTGTTGGAGCTTGAAGTCCTTCAAAAAGGCAATAAAGAGAAAAGAAATCATGTAAAACGGGAGAGAAGAAGCATAAGCCAAGATCCACAAGCACACGTTTGATTTCAGTTCTCATCTCTCTGACCTTGATAGTGTGGGTGTCTCTCAGGATTTGGGACCCTTATTTATGGAGATAAGCACATACATCTTGCCCAAGAGTTAAAGTAGCTGAAGGAAGATCCTGGGAAGGTGGAACAGGCCAGCTGCTGCCTCACCTCAACCAGGTAAGCTGATAAATGACAATGTGTGTAAGTTTCACAAATGGCCCTTGTTTCCCTTCTGCCTTCCAACAGTCTCTCATAGTCCATCCTAACCAAATCATACTGAGAAATGTCATTCTGGGGAATTTAGTTCAGCCTAGCCAAATTAATATCTAGCAAAGCCTTCACAGTCCACCCCTTATCAACTTCCAAAAACCCTTTTCTTAAATCATACTTAATCTCCAAATAAAGGCAGGAGGAAGGGGAATAAACTGCTATAGAAGATCCAAGGAGGCAAGCTGCTTTTCAGTATTCAGGTGACAAGCAAATATTGCCAACTTTCCCTAAGTGGCATAAAGCATTCATTTGCCTTTTCAAAGGGGAGACGGCTATAACCCCCTTACCCTACATATCTGTCATATGTGGAAAAACTAGAGTTGATAAGCATTTTACAGCAACCTGAGTGATGTGTAGTGACACACATCACAAATATTTGCTTTTCCTCTCCCCAGCACAAACCCACGGCAATACCCTTAGTGTCTAGCACAGTGTCTGACACATAGCATCTGCTCGATGGATGTTCACTGATTTCATGCGGACTTCTGCCAACTGCAGCACTCGACACTACACACACAACGAAATCTAGGAGAACAACCTATTGATTTATTTACCCTTACTTTGCCATTTTAAATTAAACCCAGTGAATTCAGAGAGAAACTGCACTGACCCTAGCTATCTGGTATGTGATTCAGATTAATTGCTGCTGTAGTCATTCATGAGTTTTGGCACTGTTTGTATTTTGGTAAGCAAAACTGGGGGAATTTATTTTTGGCCATCTACATCAATCTTTATTTGGACAACTAAATGAATCACTATAAAACCCCACTGTCAAAATGGTCGATGTGATTTGGTACCACACAGAGTTAGTGATTACCTGGCCTTATGGTTCCTTTGGGTTTTCTGCTGTTGAGACTATCACCTGCATCTTTTGATTGCAAGTATTTGGGGCATGGAGCCAGTTCCCATTTCACTACGCAAAGCTGCTCTGGGCATGCAGAAACCATACCAATCAGCACTTTTTAGAAAATGAAGCAATTTGCAAGGTCTTGAATGATATATGGCAATAAGCAAATGCATTGTACTGTGCTTTAGAAGTAAAATTTCGACAGTAACTTTGCTTATAAATATGAGGACTGTACATACCTGTTTGCCCTAGAGGGTCCTGGATTACTCCAGATGCCTTGCTGTAGTTATTAATAGCATTAATTTTTGTTTCCCAAATTGTCCCTGTTTGACTATAAATTATATGGTCATAGTTACATGTGACACCTTTGGGGTTTCATATGTAGGTAAATTCTAGCAGCCTGCAAGGAATTAGATGTAAATATTTACACCTTCTGGAAGTGACGAGACAAAAGAGATGTAGTGTGTGTAACACAGGTTCTGGCAAGGGAACAATGGGTCAAGAAAGTGAATAGAAGAACAGATATATCCAGACCGAGAACAGAAATGAGAGATCGTAAGTTGGGAAAGAGTAAAAAGATATCATGGTATTGGAAGGGCTAATAGAGTTCAAATGGAAAGCAAAATTTGGGAACAACAATTCTATAAGCTACTGTTTATTGAACATCTATTATGTACCAGAACCTGGGTTAATGGTTTATGCACAAAATGTATTACATCCCTGTGTCAACCTAGGAAATAAATATTTCTGTCCACTTTTTATAGATAAAAATAGACTCAGGAGAGTTTAAATAATTGCTGAATGAGTTCTATGGTTGGACCAGTTTATAAAACTGGATTCGCGTGACCTTCAAAACCCTGTGCTTTGAATATGGTACTTTATAATCTTTCTCCAGGCTCTATTATTGATGACTTCTGATCTCAAGGCCTCATACTTTGTGTTGCATGAGTTTTACAGGATTTTGTGAGAAGGCAAAGGAAAAAAACTGAGAAATGACAGGTAAAGAATTTTCCCAAGGCCTCTGTGAGATGAGGTTAGAACCAAATACAATCAACTTCAATGTGGTAATAATAGTTCAGCAATAAAGGATAAAGAAAATAAAGATCTAAAAATAAATATTTCAAAGTCATAGTTTCAGGATTATGCTGAAATTTACAGATAGCATGGAGTCCTGGTCAATAATTTATTCCTTAAGTTTCTACTGGGGAATTTCTATTTACCTGTAATCTTTATATCTACTCTTAAAAATTACTTTTAAAGAATTTTAAAAATTATGTCTGTGATTAATATTTTACATATGCAGAATAAAAATGGAAATCTTTTCCTGGTTATTGATTCCTTGACCACTTTCAATGGTCTTCACGTCTCAATGAGAACTATCTTTGAGGTTGTCCCAGTATTCTCAGGACTCATTTGTGATGTCTTCATTTATGTGTCTAGACATTTAATGAAGTTCTTATACTCTGTTAGATCCACAGATGCCTTCTCAGCTGCTCAGAAATTACATGCCACCAGTATCTTTATAAGTAAGACAGAGAATTTTGTCATAAGAGGAAAGACTATGGAATAAATGTATGGCTCTAGAACACCTTTGAGGATGAAATTGGTTTCTACTGGAGAAAATAACACTATACTTACTAAGTATGTACATTTATTGAATTTGTACCATCTGCCGCACATTCATAAATGATCATAGAATTTACTAGGAAATCCCTTTCCTTTAGGAATTTAGACCATATATTCTCTAAAATTCTCAGCCAGTAGGAGGTACCACTGGCTACTTCAGTAAAAACTCTAGTCTCCACATGTAGTAAAACTGTTTCTTATTTTTCTTTTCTTCGTATCACCCCAATTGCTTATTCAACAAATCTTGTCAAGTCTTTCTCGATTACTGCATTTTTTTTTTTGCCAGAAAGCACTGTAATTGTCTCTGTATTGGTCTGCCTGCTTCTATTTTTTTTTCTTCTTTGAGATCACAAAACTTTTTCTATAAAAGGTCAAATAGATTCAGTGTTGCAGGCCATCTGTTTTCTATCACAGTTACTCAAATCTGCTGTAGTAGCGTGAAAGCACAGTAGATATGTAAATCAAAAGGAGTGGCTATGTTCCAATAACACTTTATTTACAAAAAACAGGAAGCAACTAGGAAGTCATAGTTTGATGACCAATAGAGTGCATTAAGTTATGTCTCTTCTTAGGAAAACACACACACACACACACACACACACACACAGATGTTATTTCATGGCTTAGAACAAAGTCTCGTATTTGGTGCATATTACTCTCTACTGCCTTTTAAGGCTGTATTCCTATTTCTAACACGTATTTCTTCTTTTACCTCATGATACTTCCACTTAGGTAAACTATATTTCAGTTACTCTTCACTTCTAATTATTGCCCAAATATAGATGTTCAGTCTTATTAAAGAATTTTCAGATGTTTCTCCCTCTGTTGCCATAACTTTATGCTTTTTCCCATATTGGTCTTACTCATTGATCAAGTCTTACTCTAAATAGCTCTTCAAAGATCTCAACTTTCCTTGGCTTAGTGGTCATTTCCTCCACTGAATACGCAAAGCACTGTGTGTACCTCCTTTATCAGTTTTCATCCTACATTCCACTTACTTATTTTTATCTACAGTCCCCATCTAAATGAGCTCTATCACAAATCAAGAAATCATCATCTTTGACTTCATATCAATAGCATAATATCTGGCATGTAATAGAATTAATCCTCTAATATAATTAATGTATAAGTCAGTCATTCTGCAAATGTGCAATGAGTTCCTACCATGTACAGGCATTGTTTGAAGCTTTGCAAATAAAGCAATGGGCAAAACAAAACTTCTGGTCTCAGGGAGTTTATACTCCAGTAGGAAGGAAACAAGTAATAAGCAAGGAGATAAATATAAATTATGTCAGGTAGCGCTAAAAATAATGCAGAACAAGGTAATAAAGAGTGAAGAAGAATGTTCTTTTGTATCAGATGAAGAAAGTTTTCATGCATGAGTTGACATGTGAGCATACTTGAATGAAGCAGGAAACTAATTTAATACTGCTACAATAAGTGTTGAATAAATGAATTAATTACAAGGACAGGTGCATTTAAGTGTCCCATGGTCTTCTGCATGCATTTGACTCTTTTTTTTTTCTGCCAGGTTTCTGCTTTTCCTACATTGAGAGAATAAGCTAGTCATAGTTAATTATTTGGGGGAGGATCTTTAATACACCTGAGTGATTTAAGTTACTCCCATAAGTTACATCAAATCATTGTGACCATGGGGAGGTTTTTTTTTTTTTTCCACTAGTAGGAGAAGTATAGCATCTCTTCTCCCATCTCACAAGAAATATTTGGAACCACAGCTAAAATTTAACCCTTCCCTCCTCAAGTAATCCCAATATGCTTTACCGATTAGAACTTGATCTCCCTAAAACGAGCCTAATTAATTCTTCAGCTCTGTTCCAACACCGTTTTTATAATCTGCTATTATAACACTTAGTACATTGTTTTAAAGTTAATTGCTTATACATATATCTCATCCCATAAGCGTGGGAGCTCTTCCAAAGCACAGACTCCAAATTATTCATTTAGAGATTTTATCAGGATGCCTGGCACGGAGTTCCCATTAAATAAGTGTTTGTCAAATTAAGTTGATGATTTGCCAGTTCCAAATTTTCTCTACACCTGTCATAACATTGAACATGCAAATAAATCCAGTGGAGAAAGTTCTTTTACTTTTCGTTCAAGGACCTCCTGAAGTACACTTAGTGAGGAATGTTTTAAAATTACTCCTTGTGTGTGTGTGTGTGTGTGTGTGTGTGTGTGTGTGTTTAATGTAGGAGTCTTAACATGAAATGAATCTTACATCTAATTGGCACAAAATAATTTAAAGGTTTATTTTGAGACTCGGAAGTTTGAAATACTATATATTACCAGGCTTTGGCCACTGAAGAAGCATCTCAATATTCAGAGGATACACTTTCCTGTCATTTCTTCCTGGTCTACTAATAGGATTTTTTTTTAGGATTTTATTTATTTATTCATGAGAGACACAGAGAGAGGCAGAGACACAGGCAGAGGGAGAAACAGGCTCCATGCAGAGAGCCTGATGTGGGACTCAATCTCAGGACCCCAGGATCACGCCCTGAGCCGAAGGCACTAATAGGATTGTTAATCAAAGATATCAATTGAGAATATTTTTTTATTCAATTTAATTCTACACATAACATATTTGGCAGATTGCTGATGGGAATAAAGGGAAATTGCATTAAAAAGAATGACTTGGCTGGATTTTCTACTTTTTTTCTTTGCCATGATGTGATTGCTGGACATATTTTCAGATGTCCAAGGCTAAGACTCACACTGGCATATAGAAAGTTTTCTTATTAACAGACACACATAGAATTTCTAATAAATAAATGTTCTCTTCTACGTTTTACTAGAAACCACTAATTTTGTGTGTGCCTTTGTGAACACATCCTGCCTGAATCCATACAGTCTAGTCAATGGGGAATAAAACAAACTTTAAATAATATATTCATATCTTTATGACACTGTAAAATCACGAACAATTGCATTGTGTTTTCTCATTGTTTATGATGAAATTCAATTGATTTCTTCTTAGAATTGAATTGACAAAGAAAAGAAGGATTAAGTTCCTATATTAGGAACAAATATATATTTTTTTCTCAGTGTCAAGAGAAATGACACAAATGACAAAGTCTTAAAGCCATAGCCATTCACTCAGGAAAGATTTGGCAATCTGTTCCTAGAGATTTACTGTGCAATAAATTTAAATTTAAAAAGATGGGTTTCTGACCAATATGTTGGATTGAACAGAATGGAAAGTGCTTTCCTGGTCCAAATATAAAATATGCTGGATGATGGTATATTTAAAATATTAAAAATGTATCCCTGAACCCACAGACATGGAAGGCAAATGCCTAAGTGCACTAAAAACAAAACAACAACAACAAAAATAATCTCATAACCATTTTTTTGCTAACCAGGAATCAAAGATGAGCAACACATAAGACACTATAACCAGATATATAACTTATAAGTTAAAAGTGAAACAGCTACAAAGGGATAGTAAGAAACAGTGTACATTAAGCAGTAAAAATAAAGATCCTAGTCTGAAACTGGATTTCAGGAAATTATGACCTCATATATAAATGCTGGTCTAGAGTTGTGTTCCGGAAGTAGGAGAAATGAAGTCATGAATAATTGAAACTCTTAGCATAAAATATAGTTTTGAGGATCAACTTTGTGCAAACTATATCGTACAGAAACCCTAACTCTGAGAGTTTCACATACAATCTACTTCAGAATTGGTGAACCAAGTAGAAAAGTGTCAGAGGTAACCAGAAGACTGTTCTCTGGAAAGCATCCACACATACCACCCGCATAAGACTCTGAGATCTAAGTCCATGGAATTTGAACTCTGACCACAAATATGTGTAACCAATGGGCATATGAGAAGGTTCAATGCTAAGGAAGGCAACTATAAATTGAATAACTAGGAGGATTTGTGACTGGGAGTTAGAGTAACTTGAGAGGGACTTTAAAATACATATTTGATATCTATAAAGAAATAAAGAGATTAGTAACATTCTTAAAATGAAAAGAGGAAGATTATGAAGCAAGATCAGATAATTGAAAATAAAGTAGATATCTTAAGATTATTCACTAGGTGATCTTAGACATGTTACTTAACCCTCTCCTGCTTAGTTTCTCAAGCAGGAAAATAGGGTAACTCATGAAGTTGGTATGAGATTTAATAATTGAACACTTAGAATAGTGCCTGATGCAACATAATGAGTTGATATATATATATATATATATATATATATATATATATATATATATATATATACACACACACACACCACTTATTACTTTGGAAATCATGCACATCAGGGCACCTGGGTAGCTCAGTTGGTTAAGCATCAGACTTTTGGTTTTAGCTCAGGTCATGATTTTTCAGACTAATCCTGTGTACCTTAAACTTTCTTTCATGTTTTCTAATTCCTAATGTACATGGGATCAAGCCCTGTGTCAGACTCCAGGGTCAATGCAGAGTCTGCTTGAGGTTCTCTCCCTCTCCCTCTGCCCCTCCCCCTGCTCCTTCCATCTCTCTCTCTCAAATAAATAAATTAATTTAAAAGAAATTCTCTCTCACGTTCTCTCCCTTTGCCCCTTCCCCAACACTATCTCTAAGAAAGGAAACAAAATGAAAGAATTGATGGCATATCTATTATATGAAGAGGGTGAAAAAACACATTTAAAAACATTCTTTTGGAGATCCCTGGGTGGCTCAGTGGTTTAGTGCCTGCCTTTGGCCCAGGGCGTGATCCTGGAGCCCCAGGATTGAGTCCCACATCGGGCTCCCTGCATGGAGCCTTCTTCTCCCTCTGTCTATGTCTTTGCCTCTCTCTCTCAATCTGTGTCTCTCATGAATAAATGAATAAAATCTTTTTTAAAAAAGTTCTTTTGTAGATTAAACCATTGTAATAGGAAAGTTGAAGACCAGAGAGCAAAGAAGGTTGCAGGCCAATATAATAATGTATATAAGTTGAGGAAATTTTGGAGAATTTAAAACATGTACATTAGGAATTAGAAAACATGAAAGAAAGTTTAAGGTACATAGGATTAGTTTGAGAAATGCCAGTATATTCCTAATATAAATACAGAACAGAGACAAAGAATGAGACAGATTTATCAAAAAATACTTTCCAATTAAAAAATCACATTAAATCCCAAATATCAGTAAAACAAATCCACAACTGAACTGTGGATCATTAAGAATATCCAGAATTACATGAAAGTAAAAAGGAAGCACTTACAAAGGAACAGGAATTAAAATCTTTGTCAGCAACAATGCAACTGTTGCAGCAACTGTTGGAGACAGTTGGATAATGTCTTCAAATTTTGAAGTTTCGAAATAATCTAAACAATGCCTCAAGAGTATGGAAATTTGCCTAGTCTCTTCTGTGGAATTCATTTGGTTCTGAATTGTAAACCTGACCAAGTATTGATAGTTAAAAGGTTTTGAAAGGGTTGTCAGTTGTAAAGGAACCAGAATATGACCTAAAATTGAGTGTTCTTAGACAACAGGATATGATGATCTCCAGTTCTGAGAGTTTCATTTTATGGTCAGAGACAAACAGCAAACAAATGTTCACATCACTGAGTATGAAATAACAACTATGCTAAATACTATGAACAGAAAAGATGAGTTGCTCTTAATATATAGGACAGGGAAACCTACGTAGTCTGAGAGTCAAAGAAGACCAGAGACTAGAATTATATGTAGCTCTTAAATATGTGGAATTAATATGTGAAAGACATTTAGAGTTCAATGTAATGAGTTCCAAATAGAGAAAGGGATAACTCCATCATTCATATAAATTGTGTTATAATGAAAATACATAATCAATTACTGCCAAAGTTAACCTTATCCACCCATAATGCAGGCACTTTTACCTTCCAAAATATGGCTTTATAACTTGAAATAATCATTTTGTATAGACAAAGATTCTTCCCCTCATAAAAGTCCTTTGTTTTCTTTTAATTTTAAAAAAAATTCATTAATTTTTAAAGATTTTATTTATTTATTTGACAGAGAGATAGAGAGAGAGAGAGAGCAAGCATAAACATGGGGAGCAGCAGAGGGAGAGGGAGAAGCAGACTCGCTGCTGAGCAGGGAGCCTGATGCAGGGCTTGAACTCAGGTCTGGAATGAACCATAACCTGAGCTGAAGGCAGATACTTATCAACTGAGCCACCCAGGTGCCCTTATTTTTTATTTTTTAAAAAGTAATCTCTGCACCCATTGTGGGGTTCAAACTCACAACCCTGAGATCAAGAGTCACATGTTCCACTAACTGAGCCAGCCTGGTGCCCCTAATAAAAGTCCTCTTTGATTGAACACCATAGACTATTCCATTCTTGGTCTCTAACATCTTATCTCAGATAGGCTATCAAAATATCTAAGGAAATCTCATACCAATCTGTTCTCCCCAGTGATTTCTGCATCTTAGTCTTGATATTTTCCAATAAAGTTGTCCCCAGGCTTTAACAGTGAGAAGATGGGTGACTTCCTTTTTCTTTTAAGTCAGAGTGTCTCTTCCATAAGTTAGTAAAGATTCCTTGACAAAAGTTAATAGAGAAGATTGTGTAATTGTTTCATCACTGTTCTACTGTAATATGAGATTTCTGCTTTTTATTTATTTATTTAAATTCGTAAAGATTTTATTTATTTAGAGGGAAAAAGAGAGTGTGAGCAGGAAGAGGGGCAAAGGGAGAGAGAATCTTAAGCAGACTCCATGCTGAGCATAAGTTCTATGTAAGGGTTGATCCCACCCTGAGTTCATGATCTGAGCTGAGACCAAGATGTTTAACCAATTGAGTCACCCAGGTGTCCAGATTTCTGCTTTTTAAATCAAGTAATTTAATAAGGATAAAAATAGCCATAACAGTTTCACTGGGATTAAGTTAAAGGCTTACTATAGTAGAATCAGTTTTCTTTAGGGGTTTTTTAGAGTTTTAATTTAATTTATCTTTAGTGTTCTTTAGAAGTTCTGAGGTATTAAGAAGTTGTGTTTGTTTGTTTGGGCTTGTTTTACACTTGGATGCTAGAGATTTTCATTCACATAAAGACAAGAATAATATACCAAAAATAGAATTTGGTTGGGAAAAGAGCTTATTAAGTGAACCTCTAGTGTTACATTAATTCTAGCCTTCACAGTCTACAGGTTGCATTATGAGTATACAATAATGTCCAATCTATGCTTGATCAGAATCAAATATCTTCTGTGTTCCAAGGTCAAGGCAGGGCTAAGCATGATAGGTGTGGCCAAAGTCTAACACACTACTTTGGAAAGGCTCTTACCTTCATGATCCTCACCCACTTGTCACAATATATTTCTGTAGGCAATGAATTCATTATGAGCCAGTGCTCAATGTGTGCAAAATGGGATAGTCACATTTCCTTTTTTATCTTAGAAATAAATTTCAACAAAATGTCATCATAGACGACTGAAAGAATCCCCAAAGACAGGAAAGAGTGGGAGAGTAAATAATGACATGTGTTGAAAACACATTTTCTTGGGACCTTCTGAGATTATTTCCTTTTCTATCATTGTTTTGTTTTCTTTATGAATGTACGTAGTGTATAGAGTGGGTATAATTAGCCAGCATATACTAGAAGGGATACTTCTCGCCTTTGGTAGAAAATTCTATGTACTCATGTGATGACTCACCATATCTGAGAGGAGAGTCTAGCTGAATATTTCTAATACCAGATAGGGCTATCCCAAGATATCTTGGGATATTTTTTTTTCCAGTCACCCATTCACACATTCTGTATAAGTATATCTGGAAAAAAGGAGTAAGTTAAAATGTTGGAAGCTGGAGACTGCTCTAAGGCAGGACAATGCTCAATTCAGTCCACGCAATTTTGGTGATGAGTTTGGCATGATATAATGGGCAAAATCAGAGAATAATTCCTACCTGATCAATCTTTTATGAGTGTGAATAGATAGAGTCACAAGAAGGTGAATCTGAGAATTTTTATGAAGCAATTGTAACTAGAATTTTTTAAAGGTGATAAAAAAAACTGTCTACACACTTCCAGATCTATCAATTTTACCTACCGATTTATGAGCAAAATACCTTAAGCAATACCTGAATAGTATTAAATTTGCTACCAGAAAGCTGAGAATCATTTCCTACCTCTGGTGAATTTATAGGAATTAACAGTAAGTATTTGCTCCTTTAAACTCATGTCTGTATCCATTATGTATTGCTACCTGTATTCAATTACTTTATATTAATGTGCAATTTGTATTTACATAGGATACTTTAAATTCCTTTTGAAAAAGTTATTTAAAGACATAATATGAGATAATGTCTTTAAAAATCCTCACAATAAAATTTATTTGAAGGTGCCTGCATTACATATGAGATATTTAAGGTGATTTAAAGGCAGGGACTGCTTTTTCTCCACCATAGTATAGTGAATATCTAATAATATGCTGGGCACATAGTACATGTTCAATTAATATATACTTTTTCCCTCAATTTGCTTATTGACTTGCCACTAGGTTTAATATACTAGGATATTTTACTAGGATATATTTAAGGATATTTTAAAAAAGATTTTATTTATTTATTTATGAGAGACACAAAGACAGAGAGAGAGAGGCAGAGACACAGGCAGAGGGAGAAGCAGGCTCCATGCAGGGAGCCTGGTGTAGGACTTGATCCCAAGACTCCAGGATCATGCCCTGGGCCAAAGGCAGGCACTAAACCACTGGCCACCTAGGCATCCCCCAAGGATATTTTTATTTAATTAAAAAATACTATAATTGTAATACTTTCTGTGTGGTTATAATGATTAATAAAGAAATAAGGATTATTTAAGCAGAAAAAAATCCATTTTTTCCTATGTGCTATGAAGTTTTAAGGTTTTAGTTTGTAAGCATGGCTGAAATACTAGCTATTTTTACATCAAACGTTGCCTTAAAAACACTGTCTAATTTAAATACAATCCCTTTGAATTTATATATTTCTTCTCATTTAGGCCCAGTTCTTTTGAATTATTTAGCAGAATATTCTTAAGGCAATTAAAGGGATCCATTCAGCAGGATTTAAGCCAACAAATCAGTCAGCAGTTTTTGGTCACCTCATAAAGCAGTTAAGCATTACATCCAGTCCATGTATTTGAGATTTCACATGCCTTCATAATAGAGCTATCAATTTTCTGATTTGCAAGCCAGCTGACAGAGTTAATACCCCAAAGGGCTATTGCAGTGTTAAGCTCCTAAAATTGTTTTAGACTCACCCATAAATTAGACTATAGCCCAATCATGTACAATTTTATCCTTGTGCTCCTTGAAAAAGCATGAGCTCAGTGTTCCAGAAACAACACTCTTTAGAAGAATAGCCTATTCGATCTATTAATCTTTTTTTTTAACTTTTGATGCTGACTAAATATTCCATTCACCATAACATGCTGTAAGTTGCACAAGTAACACTAGGCCTCTGCTTGACCTACTATTTTTTGAAGTTGGTGCTTTAAATATTAACAGAGCCTAACATAGCTCAGTATACATAGGGAGTTTTCAAAATATGTGAGTAAGAGGTTGAATAACTGAGCTGTTTATGGTCCTTTGGACTGGTTTGCTAAAGTTTTGTATACTCTGAGTAAACCGCATAAAGATTTTGACCAAAAAATATCCCTCCTAAGGAAAGGAAATCCTTGAAAAAAATATGAAATATGACAGAGTATGTTTTGTGTTTTTCGTTTCACTCATAGGATTGTCCTAGGCAGTGTATTTTTGTGGTTTGCTGAAAATCAGTTCTATGTCTGATAAGAAGTTTGTTCATAAATTAACATTATGGTTAAGTTTGCTTGATCCCAGCCCAGGTATCAGTCATATACAAAATAAAAGAATACATACATTTTGTATCACTAGTTTCAAATTAACTTAAAAACATTACATTAGTAAATTAATTTAAAAAAATTCTGGCCCAGGATAATTTTTTTTAAGATTTTATCTATTTATTCATGAGAGACATAGAGAGAGAGAGGCAGAGACATGGGCAGAGGGAGAAGCAGGCTCCACGCAAGGACACTGATGTGGGACTCCATTCCGGGACTCCAGGATCATGCCCTGAGCCGAAGACAAGCGCTAAACCGCTGAGCCACCCAGGGATCCCAGCCCAGGATAATTTTAATAGAGATTTTTCTCTGACTCAGAAAATTTAAGATGAAGAACATGAAAATATGTATACATCTGTTGATAGTTTCATGTGTTCTTAGACCCAAGTTTCTAACAGAACCTTAAATTCAACAGATTCAAAATATCAAATTGCTCTTCTTCTTGTGTCCCCATCTCAATGAATAATATATTAAGCAATAAGTTTTCCGAATACAGAAAAATAATGGCTCTTTCCTTCATTTCCCATATCTGCCTATCCATCACTGGATCTGAACACATTTCTTCTATGCCTTATATCATCAACTTACTTTGAGGTAAGTTCTTCTCTTTATACACCAAGGACATAGAAAAATGGTTTCTATCTCTAGCTATTGTGCAAAGCTTTCTCTGAAATGTAATTGAAGAAATATTTCCAAAATGAAAATATAAATGTAATAATTATTTGTTTGATGGTATTGATGATGATAATTTCCACTTACTCTGTACTTACTATGTGTTGGACACAATCTAATATAGGATTTTTTGTTGATCACACACACACACACACACACACACACACAGAATGATATAGGTAACAGTGTTATTTCTGTTTCAGAGGTGAAAAAGTTGTCATTTGCCCAAGGTCAGACTCAAGTAGCAGTAATAAAAATCTGGCTCCAGGTAATCAGCACTTAACCATTAGGGTATGCTACCTGATTTAAAATGAGCAATTGAATAATAAAAACTGATAATTACTTTCTTGAACAAAGTTTTTAAGTGGCCCCTATTGCCTTTAAAATAACATCATCCCTGGCCCCAAATACTTTGTGATTTTACTCAAACCATCAATCCCTTTTACTTTCTTTATTATCCAAATATCTTTAATAGCTCACAGTTCACTTTCACTAGGGCACCATATTATATATTACTTCCATAGTCTTGCTTGTGCTATTCTCTCTACTTTGAAAATCTTTATGTGGTTTCTCTACTTGGGTAACGTGGGGGTTCTTGAAATTTTCCTAAGTTAATGGTATCTTCCTTCCTCTCTAACCAGTGAGAAATGATTTATCTTATTTTCAGATGCTGTGATATAAATGGGCCATATTTATTAATGGATCAGGTCACTGTTGACTTTGAACTATGTTTGGAGGTAATGCTCTAGAACTACCCACCCCCCTGTGTCACCACCTCACACATGTACATGCATGCATTCCCTCTTTGGTGTTTTCTTTCTTTCTTTCTTTCTTTCTTTCTTTCTTTCTTTCTTTCTTTCTTTTTTTTTTTTTGGTAATCACTTTTGGTGTTTTCTTCTTTTGTAAACACTTTTGGTGTTTTCTCCCCGCTGAGCACAGACACTGACATAGGGCTGGATCCCATAACACTGAGATCATGACCCAACCCAAAATTGAGAGTCCTGCATGTAACCTCCTGAGCCACTCAGGCCCCCCAGCTTTGTTATTTATTAATCATATAGATGTGCAAGTCATCTAGCCTCTCTACCTTCAGTTTTCTAATTGTAGAATATATACAGAAATATTCTACCCTATTTTGAAAATTAACTAGGATAGCACAATTAAAAGCAGACAATTACCTGCCCTATGAAAAGATCACAATATATGTAAATTGCAACTGAGCATATAAGATATACACCTAAGTATATAGTATGCACAAAATGATTAAAAATGATTCAGTAAATTACTGAAATAATTAAGAAATTCTCAGTCAAGTTTAATTTGGTGATATATTCCATCATGTTTGTTCTCAAAATTTGAAAATCTAATTGTGATAATGCCCTTTATGTGATAAAGTAATATACTAAATGACTTTGACTAGAACAGTGATACTTAATAAATGTGGACATAATTCTTAATAATCTTTCTCAAAAACTGGTTTGCAGTCTTATTATTTGATTTCTGGGGGCAGGAACATTTGCAGGAGAAGAGGAAAAAAAAGGAAAGAATTTGTATTTAGACCAGGCAATCTCAAGCATGGTACTCTTACCACTATTTCAGGCCAGATCCTTTTTATGTTGTGGGGGTCCAATATACATTGTAGGGTATTTATCAGTTTCCCTGGGGTCTACTATGTGTAAGATACTGATAGTACTCGGCACTCCCACTTTCAGTGTGATAACCAAAAATGTCTGCAGTCAGTGACAAATGTCTGCTTGACAACCAGTAATTTAAATGAATCCAAAATAACCATATAGGTGTCCCTCATAAAGAAATTTGGGGCATTCTTGATAAATGTTGAAGTACTACTGAGTTTGAGGTCAAGTTACCAGTGTGGCAACTATATCACTGTCAATGTACTCTAGAAGATTTGCTCTGTTTTCTGTTTCCTTTCTTATTATGTAAGCCCACAATAGCAGTATCTCTCATCCCCCAAACAATTTTGTACCAACATGTGCTGTTCTCTGATTGGCTACCCATAAACTCAAAAGGATAGCATGAAGGGAGTAGAAATGCCTTCTTCATTTGAAGTAATTGAGAAATACTAGCTTTTGAAGGTCTCTGGGTAATACCTAAATTCCCTTTTCTTCTTTTTATTTTTTTTAAATGGTCACATGAACAAATTTTAAGAGTTAGTCACCTCATCAGGCACTGCATTGGCAAATTCCATTACCACATAAATCCTACCTTATGTTGAGATTTTTGGGAAAAGCTGTTTTAGAATAAAACCAATTCCTACATTCTTCCATGGATGTAATGTACAGATGCGCAAAATAACATATGTATGAACATTCCCTCTCCTACCCCCTCTCTCCTTCCTTCTACCTTTCTCTTTAGCCCCACAATGTGGTCAGCTATACAGGGAATGGATATGACAGGTTCTGCACAGGACCACAGTGATTTGAAGCTTGCAGTGCAACTAACAAAATGAAAATTGATAAAGATAAATTAAAATCCATTATCTATCAATAAATTAAATAAAATAACTGAAGACATATCTAATGGAAGAGACTTTAATTAACAACATTTTATACAAAATCTAATGATTTACTTGACTGTGATTTATCAGTAAGCCATCAGTGTGATGCAGTTGTCTGAAAGGCTAATAGATACCATGTAGTCTACATTGATAAGATGCGAAGTCCATGGGGGAGAGTATATCTACTCTATGGCACCAGGTAGCACACCACAGCTGTTTTGGGGGAATTCTTAAAAAGTAATAAAAATAATGAATCTCAGAGTTATAATTACCTCTTCCCAGTGCCAAATTTGTTCTTTAAAATGTATGTCTTCGTTTTTCAGGATTAGCAATATTTCAGTGCTTCTTGCTGAGGCAACAGTAGGCCTCTAACTTTCATTATTACCTATTTTAAATTTTTAAAATTAAAAAAAATAATTTTATTTTTTCAAGATTCATTCATTCATTCATTCATTCATTCATTCATTCATTCATTCATAAGAGACACAGAGAGAGGCAAAGACATAGGCAGAGGGAGAAGCAGGCTCCCTGCGGGGAGCATGATATGGGACTTGATCCGAGAACCCCAGGATCACAACCTGAGCTAAAGGCAGATGCTCAGCCACTGAGCCACGCAGGTGTCCCTCATTATTATCTATTAAAATGGACCATCCTGTGGTAATACTTATTACATTATTTCTTAGAATTTTTCCATCTTTCTCTTAATTATTGAATAGGATTTGCTATAAATTTTGCTAACTTTAATCTAATTGTCCTAAATATTTGGAAGGATTCAAGACAAACTCATAGTGTTCACATTTATAGTAAGGAAAAGAGTAATTATTCAGTGTTATTCAATAACACTTCCTATTGGAACTCCCACAATGAGTTAAAATCTCTAAGAACCTTATCCCCTGACTCTGGCCATACTCACAAGCAATGCGTCTTTTGATATTATTAACTTCCAAGCTCATCACATTCCTGATCGCTTCTTACCTACCAAGCCTCTCAGTGTTGGAAAATGAAGAGGAGAATAAGCTTGAGAGAGAGTTGTAGAATTCTGCAAAGCAAAGGGGCTGTCATATGACTATACGCATCTTTTTAATTTATATCTGTATGGTCTCTAAGAAATTGATCTTTTTCATTTTTTTAGTTTTTCTCTTTGGAAAGTATTAGATCTTTTTTTGGGGAAAATGCTCCAAATGCATTTTAGTATAGTTCAACTACAGAGCTTAAAATATGGTTTGTTCTAGAATTGTTGGGTACAGGATTATTTCAATATTCATTAGATCAAATTGGATTATTTTACTGTTCTAATTTTCTTTTTCTTTAACTTTTGTCTATCAACTCACATAGGTATGATAAAGTCTTTATTTATTATAATGTATTTATTAAATTTGTAATGCTGCCATTTTTTGCTTTGTATCTTTTAAGACTGGTGTTACTGCCTGATAACTGATAATAGCGTGGCCATACCAATTCTCTTTTGGTTACTATGCATTTATCTGGTAGAGAGAGAGTAGAGGGATTGGGGCAGAGAAAGAGAACCTCCAAGCAGACCCCGCACAGAGTGTGGAGCTCTGACATGGAGCTCAATCATGACCCATGAGATCATGACCTGAGCCAAAACTAAGAGTTGAATGATTAACCAACTGAGCCTCCCAGGCACCCCTCCCCTATGATTATTTTCAACTGTACTGAATCATTATGCTTTAGGTTGAAAACAATACATATATGTAAAAATTTGGACTTAAAATTTCTACTACAATTTGTAAAGAGCTTAGAGGTTATAATTCCTGTCATCATATGAAATAAAAAAAGTAACAAACTGAAAAATTCTTCCCAGATGCATCAGCTACTTGAAGTCATAAAGGAAACAATTTTTACTATATCAGAAGATTTTTGGGGGCGGCCTGAGTGGCTCAGGCAGTTGAGTGTCCAACTTTTGATTTTAGTTGAGGTTATGATCTCAAGGTTGTGGGATTGAGCCCTGCCTCTGGCTCCCCACTCAGAGGTGAGTCTGCTTGAGATTCTCTCTCTCCCTCTGCCTCTCTCTCTCTGTTTTAATGTGCTCTCTCTCTCTCTCAAATAAATAAATAAAATCTTTTTTTAAATAAAGAAATATTTTTATTTAAAAAAAAGATTTATTTATTTATTCTGGAGAGACACAGAGAGAGGCAGAGACATAGGCAGAGGGAGAAGCAGGCTCCCTCTGGGGAGCCTGATGCAGGCCTCAATTCCAGGACCCTCAGATGATGACCTGAGCCAAAGGCAGATGCTCAACCACTGAGCCATTCAGGTGCCCCAATAAATCTTTTTATAAAAAGAAGATATTTTGTTCAAAATTTTAAAAAATCTACTCTAAAAGAGTACAGTTAGAAAGAGTTCTTGAAAGTTGAAAACATGGTTGCCAAAAGAAAAAACAAATATACAACATAATATACAAAATAAGAAAAATAGACATAGCTAAGTTCAAAGTAGGCATGTCAAAGATAAAGATAAGATTTTCTAGAATTGAGCAAAAATTCAAGTTGATATAAAGTGTTAGGATAATATTATTCATACAATATTTGTCTAATATCACTAATTCTAAGAACAAAAATGAATGGGGAAGTCAATGATAACGTCTCCTCAAGACAAAAAAAGAAAAGAATGCAGTCCTTTAACTTAATGAATTTTTCCAATGTTAGATACATGAAGTCTATACAAGATTGCCAAATGTGATGAATGAAAATACAAACACACACATACAACATCTTCTCTTTCGGGCTTCCTCTAGTTCAACACTGTCTTTTAATCCTCAACATTAAGATGACTGCTAGAGTTCCAACCATAAAATTCAAGTTTTATGTAAGTAGGGGGAAAAAGAAAATAACTGTATTTTAAGGAGAAATCCCTCAAATCCAATTTCAATGGCCAGTCCTTAGTTTCTTGAATATTTAACAAGAATAAGTTGGAGTAAATTTATTTAAAAAATATGGAAATTTAAAATGTTAGATGTATCTCCACTAAAACAACAGAAATAACAAAACTCATACGATGCCCAACTTTCAACAAAAAATGAAATAAATACAGGAAAAGCAAAAGTAATCCCTTGTTAAAAGACAAAAAAAAAAAAAAAAAGACCGTATAACCATACATATAGATGACCAGAATGTTGGAAATATAAACCGAAGATTTTAAAACAACTATGTTATGATACACTAAAGCTTATAGTAAAAAAAGGTAGATAATGGGTCAGATGAGTAGATAGAGACCTTCAACCAAGATGAAAAATATTAAAAAAGAGTGAAATAGAAATTCTATAAATATAAAAACATCATATTAAAGATGAAGAATTTCTTTGATGGCTCATAAGGAGACTAAACTTAAATAAATCAGTGAACTTAAAAATAAGTCAAAAGAAAACAACAAAATTGCATCTAAAGGAAACAACATCAGCAACAAAACATAGAACAGAGGTTCTAAGAACTATGGATTGTGGGACACTAACAAATGGCTGAACATAGGATTAAGTGGAGTACCAGAGGAAGAATGGAGACAGAATAAGGCAGACAAAACATAATGGGCAGGAATTTTCTAAAATAATGAAAGCTATCAAACTACAGAACCAAGAAGTTCCAAAAATAGTCAAAAATAAAAATATAAAATAAAATGCATTTTTAAATTTCTACAAACCAAAGCTAAAGGAAAAAAAGCTTAATCAAGAAAAAAAAAAAAACAAAAACAAAAAATCATACTACAGAGAGAAGAATTAAACTAAGAATTACAGCAGATATCTTGTCCGAAAAATATACAAACTACAAAAAATATGTAATGTCTTTTAAAATCTGGAAAAAAAAACCCAACCCACTTTTTAAATCATATTCTAGGGATCCCTGGGTGGCGCAGCGGTTTGGCGCCTGCCTTTGGCCCAGGGCGCGATCCCGGAGACCCGGGATCGAATCCCACGTCAGGCTCCCGGTGCATGGAGCCTGCTTCTCCCTCTGCCTGTGTCTCTGCCTCTCTCTCTCTCTCTCTCTCTGTGACTGTCATAAATAAAAAAATAAAAAAAAAAAAATAAAAAAAAAAATAAATCATATTCTAAAACCACTAAAACTACACTTTAAAATTAAGGTAAGGGATGCCTGGGTGGCTCAGCATTCAAGCATCTGCCTTCAGCTCAGAGTGTGATCCTGGAGTCTGGGGATCTAGTCCTGATTCGGGCTCTCTGCATGAAGCCTGCTTCTCCCTCTGCCTAGTCTCTGCCTCTCTCTCTGTGTGTCTCTAATGAATAAATAAATAAAATCTTAAAAAAAATAAAACGGAGGTAAAATAGACACTTTTAGAAAACACAAGAGACAAGAGAATTCACAGCCAGGAGACTTGTGCTGCAATAATTGCTCAAGAAAATTAAAAAACAGAAAATAATACCAGATTAAAACTTGAATCTCCGGCAGCCCCAGTGGCGCAGTGGTTTAGCGCCGCCTGCAGCCCGGGGTGTGATCCTGGAGAACTAGGATCGAGTCCCACGTCGGGCTCCCTGCATGGAGCCTGCTTCTCCCTCTGCCTGCTTCTCCCTCTGCCTGCTTCTCCCTCTGCCTGTGTCTCTGCCAGCGTCTCTATGAATAAATAAATAAAATCTTAAAAAAAAAAAACTTGAATCTCCATGATGGAAACTCAGGAATGGTAAAAATTAATGTATATATAAATATATTTTCATTATTTTTATTACTCCAAATGATAATCATCAGAACTATAAATAATAGCAATATGTTATAAGATTTTAAAACATATAAATGTGAAATATATGACAGCAATAGCATAAAGGAGGGGATGGAAGAATTTGAATATATTGCAAGAGATTATTCTAATGATAAAGTGCCATATTATGACCTGAAGGTAGGCTGATAAATTATATTGTGAACTGTAACAAAACCACTAACAAGTAGAAAAAGAGGTATAATTAATGGTGGAAATTAAATGGAATAAGTAATGTATAAATAATCCAAATCTAGGCAGAAAGATAAGGAAGAGAAAAAATACACAAAGAATAGATGAACAAGTAGAAAAAAATCTTGCAAAACTATACATTTATATCAATTATAATTACATTAATAGCAAACTTTTGTTTTTTAAGTAGGCCCCATGAACAATGTGGGCTTGAACTCTTGACCCTGAAATCAATAGTCACATTGTCTACCAAATGAACCAACTAGATGCCCCTATACATGGGTTTTTAATTATGATTCTTCTCACTTATTATCTGATCAAAATGCTGTTGTGCTTTCTGAGTTATAGAAAGATATTAAAAATTTCTAATCCAAAGAAATCATCTTAGTTATTTCCAATCATTGTCAAAGATTTCTTCTATAATTGTATATAAAATTTATATATTATATTATAATAATAATAAAATACAATGTAATATATGATGTAATAATATATAACATAGTAAATGTAACATAATATTTTACATATATAATTTTCATGAAATTTTCTGATTAGAGAACTAAACTAATAGAAAAATAGGTAGATCTACTTTCTTAGGTCTCTAGTCCTTATATAATTTTATTTATTTTATGAGATAAAATCAACTATTTTATTTTGATGATTCAGTATGACCTTTTAACCCCAGGAATTTCTCCACTTTAAGAGCAAATAATTTGTGAAGTTTGCATAATAAGAGCCTAGATCAGTGTGATTTAAAAACCAATTAAATTCTTTTCAGAGTAGATTCCAAATAACTCATGGTAATGAATTAGCAAAATAACAGTGGTTATGTGTTCATTTTATTAAAATTAGAGGTAAATCTCTTACCACCTTTTCCTATAAATAGTTTATCATATAATTATCATCTATTTTATTTCTCATAAATAGAATCTCCATTAAATTCTTCCCAGTCAGTCATGGAAAAGTCTTATGAAAATGCCTGAAAACCTTGGCAACCTAAAGAGTTGTTCCTGCATTGGTGTGTTGCTATGATTATAATATTAACAAACTTGATAAGATATGCTTCACAACTTGTTGTTGAAATAGTTTTATTAAAATGAGTGATTTAAAAAATAAAATAAAATAAGTGATTATTTTTTAGTGTATTGTCCCCTATTATCTAACCACAAACCCATCCCCTCACATTATATATTTTTTCATTTGTTTTTATTGAAGTTTGATTTGCCAACATATAGTATAATGCCCAGTGCTCATCCCATCAAGTGCCTTCGTCAGTGCCCATCACTCAGTCTCATATTATAAATTTGATTGAGGTGGGGTAAATGCTGACAATAAAAAGACAAATGTAAATAAATTTGAGGTTTCATAGAAAAGGAAACACTGCAGTTGGAAGAAATAAAACATGTCTTAGCGGTTTACAAATATTAATGAAATGGATATGCAACTATTATCCTATTAATAATTTTAATTTCTCAAACTTTTACAGAGGGCAAAAATTTATAGTTTGGCAAAGAACTCTAATCTTTTAGTTAATATGAACATTTATATTTAATATCTAATCAAATCAAGTTTAGTAGATGATGAACAATGTTCAAATGATTGGCATGCTATCTAAAGAGTTACTCACGATGGCCTCATCAGTTGCATCATAGAATTTTTCAAGACTTATTTTAATTTATGAAGTTTTATAGGATTTACTATTGTAGTCAACAATATTGGGTGCTAAAGAGTTGTGAATTCTGTATTTTATTTTGAATTTTATTGAATGTCATATTGTATTCTAGCCTTAGAATGTGGTTAATTGTGCTTTTGAATGAAGTATATTGTGACTTAAATTTGCAACTAACTAATATATAAAGCATTGAATTCAGAGAGCAATTTTAAATATTATTTATCATAATGACTACTAAAGCATTTGAGACGATATTAAAGATATAAAGTATTTTAAATTTCAATCTTATTTTATAGTAGGAATTTTAACACATGTTAGGGGAGGATCTATTTTTATATCAATGTACATATTCAAATTTTTTTTTTCAATTTGTAGGGTATTTGGATCATAAATATTTTAAAGATAGAGAAAGAACCTACTCCCTTTAGTCCTTTATCGTATATTATTTCGGATGGAACTCTTGGGAGATTGACTATGTCAAGGCGGTTGATTCCTTCATTGGATAAATGTATCTATGAGCAATATATTCCCTATAATCATCCAAGAGCCATGTCTTCCTTTTTTTTTTAAGATTTTATTCATTTATTCATGAGATACCTGAGAGAGTGATAGAGAGAGAGGAAGAGACACAGGCAGAGGGAGAAGCAGGCTCCATGCAGGAAGCCCGATGTGGGACTCGATTCCGGGACTCCAGGATCACGCCCTGAGTCGAAGGAGGCGCTAAACCACTGAGACACCCGGGCTGCCTGAGCCATGTCTTCTTAAGTCACATATTAAACCTGGTTTTGCCCTCAACAGTGACAAAGAATCATTCTGTACTCCTTCTGTCCCTTGACAGTGCTTCAAATATTTTAAGAGAGCTGTCATATCTCCACTAAGACCTTTTTTTTAAGAGGAGAAAAATCTCTTAGGTTTTTTGTTTTTTGTTCTCTCTCTCTCTCCTTTTCTTTTTTTCCGCTGTGCCTCTTACAGCGTTTCCATCAGCTCACCATTCTGATTGCCCTGCACCGTACTCTCTTGTGTGTCAATTTCTCTTTTAAAATGTGACATTCAGAATTTAACACAATACTAATTTGTGCACTTTGGTGTGGAACACAAAGATAATAATTTTAAACTCTGTTCTTGGTACTTTGATTAACACAGCCTGAGTTCATACAAGTGATTTTATTTTTTTATTTTTTTTTTCATACAAGTGATTTTAATACTAGGTTACACTGTTGGTTTATTTCAAGGTTGTGTTTAAAAAACAGGGACACTTAGGTGGTTCCACAGTTTAGTGCCTGCCTTCAGCCCAGGGCATGATCCTGGAATCCTGGGATCGAGTCCCACATCAGGCTCCCTGCATAGAGGCTGCTTCTCCCTCTGCCTATGTCTCTGCCTCTCTGTGTGTGTCTCTCATGAATAAATAAAATATTCAAAAATTAAAAAAATATAAAAAATCGGTAAGGGAATGATAGTCATACATTGATCATTGATAGTGTTGGACAAGGTGAAGCAAGGATGAAGCTGTTATATATTAGGCCAGTAAGTGTGTAAATTAGACTAAATGGCCTATCACAAAAATCATAGAAGCAGAGAAAATTGTGAATGGTAGAAGCTAGACAAAAGATAGTAATAAAAAGACACATACTGAAGAGGTGCAGGCCTACTGGAAGACTAATATTTTGGCTAACAATGAAGAATTTAAAAATCTTCATGTACTAAAGAATCAGAATACATTCAGATTTTGGGGAAAAGGATCATTCTTAGAGTAAATGTTAATGGTTAATATTTAAAACCTACATTTGTATTGTGAATTTCAATACCTCACCTGGGTCCACCTTATTAATAAAGAAAATTTGAGATATGTCAATATAGTAATATAATAACTGATGGTGAATTTTTAATTATCACATCCAGTTTGGGCAGCAGTTTAATGATTGGTACTAATGTTGAAGATGTACTGATTTGAACCTGGAAGTTCTGAGTGTCCATTCAAGATTTCTCTCAAACATGAATACAAGTTGTATTCAAAGCATGTTCAATTCTGCATTATAATGGAAAATAAAAAGAAGTAAAATCCTAAAACAATCTTTTTCAGTAGGGGAATAAACAATAAATTGTTAACTGGGGCTAAAATGACTCTACTGAATCTTTATATACCTACATTGTAAACATAGAAAAATGTTAACCAAAACATGGTAGAAATATCACCAAAAATATCCATAACTAAAGTAAATACAAAGGGTATTAATTTATTTGTTAAAGAGAAGAGGACTATCAGATTGTAAAAAAATAACAGTAAAAACATCTAAATGTAAATTAAAATAGAAATACCTAAACCATAACATTGCAGTGTTTAACTGTAAATGGGAAGAAATTATTTGGTGGAGTCTTTTGGGTATTAATATCATCTGCAAATAGTGAAAGTTTTACTTCCTGGCCCATTTGGTTACCTTTTATCTCTTTTTGTTGTCTGACTGCTGAGGTTAGGGCTATGTTATATAATAAGAACTATGTTAAATAACAAGTACTATGTTAAATAACAATGGTGAGACTGTACATCCTTGTCTTATTCCTGACCTTAGAGTAAAAGCTCTCAGTTTTACTCCATTGAAGATATTAGCTGTGGGTCTTTTGTATGTGGCCTTTATGGTGTTAAGGTGTGTTCCCTCTTTCCCTACTTTGTTGAGGTTTTTTACGAAGAATAGATGCTGAATTTGTCAAATGATTTTTCTGTATCTAGTGAAAGGATTACATAGTGCTTATCCTTTCTTTTAATAATGTGGTGTATCACATTAATTGATTTGTGAATAGTGAACCACTTTTCAGCTTAGGAATAAATCCCACTTGATTGTGGTGAATAATTCTTTTAAAGTACTGTTGGATTCTATTTGCTAGTATGTTGTTGAGAATTTTGAATCCACCCAAATATTTCTAGAACTGATACATGAATTCAGTAAAGTCACAGGATATAAAATCAATGTAGAGAAATCTGTTGCATTTCTATACACCAATAATGAAGCAGCAGAAAAAGAATTCAAGGAATTGATCCCATTTACAATTATACCAAAAACATAAGATACCTAGGAATAACCTAACCAAAGAGGTAAATGATCTGTACTCTGAAAACTATAAAGCACTCATGAAAGAAACTGAAGATGAAAAAAAAAAAAAAAATTAAAAAAAAAAAAAAAGGGGATCCCTGGGTGGCGCAGCGGTTTGGCGCCTGCCTTTGGCCCAGGGCGCGATCCTGGAGACCCGGGATCGAATCCCATATCGGGCTCCTGGTGCATGGAGCCTGCTTCTCCCTCTGCCTGTGTCTCTGCCTCTCTCTCTCTCTCTCTGTGACTATCATAAATAAATAAATTGAAAAAAAAAAATTAAAAAAAGAAACTGAAGATGACCCACACACACACACACACAAAAAAATGGAGAAACATCCCATGCTTGTGGATTGGAAGAACAAACATTGTTAAAATGTCTATACTACCTAAAGCAATCTATAGACTTAATGCAATCCCTAGCAAAATACCATCAGCATTTTTCACAGAGCTAGAACCAACAATTCTAAAATGTGTATGAGCCACAAAAGACTCAGAATAGTCAAAGCAATCTAGAAAAAGAAAAGCAGAACTGGAGACATCATGATTCCAGACTTCAAGCCCTATTACCAAGCCTGAAGTACTTCCTTCAAAACACGATGGTACTGGCACAAAAACAGACACATAGATCAATGGAACAGAATAGAAACCCCAGGACTCACAACACGGCCAACTCATCTTCAACCAAGCAGGACAGAACATCCAATGATAGAAAGACAGTCTCTTCAACAAATGGTGTTGGCAAAACTGGACAGCAACATGCGGAGAAATGAAACTGGACCACTTTCTTACACCATACACAAAAATAAACTCAAAAAGGATGGAAGATCTACATGTGAGACAGGAAACCATCAAAATCCTAGAGGAGAACAGAGGCAGCAACCTCTTTGACATTGGCTATAGCAACTTCTTACCAGGCACGTCTCCAGAATCAAGGGAAACAAATGCAAAAATGAGCTATTGGGACTTCAAGATAAAACGCTTCTTCACAGTGAAGGAAACAATCAACAAAACTAGAAGGCAATCTTTAGAATGGGAGGAAATACTTTCAAATGACATACCTGTTAAAGAGTTAGTATCCAAAATCTATAAAGACCTTATCAAACTCAATACCAAAAAAAAAAACAACAAACAAATAATCCAGTTAAAAAATGGGCAGAAGACATGAATAGACACTTTCCCAAAGAAGACATCCAGATGGCTAATAGACACATGGAAAGATGCTCAACATCATTTATCATCAGGGAAATACAAACCATGATGAGGGCCCCTGAGTGACCCAGTTGGTCAAGCATCTGCCTTCAGTTCATGTCACAATCTCAGAGTCCTGGGATGGAACCCCATATCAAGCTCCTTGTCTGCTTCTCCCTCTCTCTCTCCTTCTGCCTCTACCCACAGCTTGTGCTCTCTCTCTCTTTCTCTCTCAAATAAATGAAAAAAATCTTTAAAAAATCATTATGAGATACTACTTGCACCTGTCAGAGGGGCTAAAAGTAACAACACAAAAAAACAACAGGTGTTGGTGAGGATGCATTCAAGGGAATGCCCTTGTTTGTTGGAAGGAATGCAAACTGGTGCAACTACTCAGGAAAACAGTATGGAGGTTCCCCATAAAGGTAAAAATAGAACTACCCTATGATCCATGTATTGCACTTTTAGGTATTTACCCAAAGGATACAAAAATACTGATTTAAAGGCCCCAATGTTTATAGCAGCAGTATCAACTATAGCCAAACTATGGAAGGAGCCCAAATATCCATTGACTGATGAATGGATACAGAAGAGGTGGTATATATATATACAATGGAATATGACTCAGCCATCAAAAAGAATGAAATCTTGCCATTTGCAATGATGTGGATAGAGCTAGAGAGTATTATGCTAAGCGAAATAAGTCATCAAAGAAAGACAAATACCATATGATTTCACTCAAATGTGGAATTTAAGAAGCAAAACAGATGAACATAGAGGAATGGAAAAAAAAAGAGAGAAAGGGATACAAACCATAAGAGACTCTTAAGGATAGAGAACAAACTGAGGAGTGATGGAAGGAGGTGAGTTGGAGGATGGGATAGATGGGTGAAAGGTATTAAGGAGAGTACTTGCTATGATGAGAACTGGATGTTTTATGTATGAATCACTGAATTCTACTCGTGAAACCAATGTAGCATTGCATATTAACTTACTAGAATTTAAATAAAGATTAAAAATAAATCATCTGGGCCTTGAAAATATTTTTGGAAAGTTTTTTTTTTAATTTTTTTTATTATTTATTTACGATAGTCACAGAGAGACAGAGAGAGGCAGAGACACAGGCAGAGGGAGAAGCAGGCTCCATGCACCGGGAGCCCGACGTGGGATTCGATCCCGGGTCTCCAGGATCACGCCCTGAGCCAAAGGCAGGCGCCAAACCGCTGCGCCACCCAGGGATCCCTATTTTTGGAAAGGTTTTAACAACATGTTTAATTTTTTATTTTTTATTTTTTTATTTTTTTTAAACATCATTTTATTTTATTTTATTTTAATTTTTTTAAAGTTATGGGACCATTAAGGTCATTTATTTCATTTTGAGTGAGTTTTGTCAGTTTGTAGTTTTGCAGAATTGGTCCAAATTCATATTCACTGAGGTACTTTTGGTATTTCATTGGTTTCCTATCAATATTTGCAAGGTATACATAATGATATATCTTCTTTCATTCACAATATTGGTAAATTGTGTCTTCTATTTTATATTCTCTGTCATTCTTCTAAACATTACCAATTTTACTAATTTTTTTGGTCAATAAAATTTTTCATTGGCAACCTTTGTATTGACTGTTTTTTCTCTATTAGTTTTCTATTTTCAGTTTTATTTCTATTAGTTATCTCTATCCTGATTTTTTTTCTTATTGATTTGGCTATGCTTTATTTTTAACATTGCTTAAGGTGGAAGCTTAAATACATGATTTGAGAAGTATCTTTTATTATAATATGTATTTTCTATGTAATTCCTGCTCCAGCTGAATTTCACAGATTTTGAAACATGGTAGCACCTCACCCCTTATCTGTGTTTTTGCTTTCTGTTGTTTCAGTTACCTGCAGTCAACTGCGGTCTGGAAGCAGATAAGCCTCTTGCTGACATATCATCAGAAGGTTAATAGGAGCCTAATGCTATGTCTAGTGCCTATATAAATCACTCCACTCCATCACATCATGTAGACATTACGTCATCTCATGCCATCACAAGAAAGAGTGAGTACAATATTTTGAGAGAGAGAGAAAGAGAGAGAGACCATATTCATATAACTTTTATTAGTCTAATGTTTTAATCATTATATTTTATTATTAGTTATTGTTGATCTCTTGTTGTGCCTAATTTACAAATTAAACTGTATCATAGGTATGTATGTATAGGAGAAAACAGTATATATAGGGTTTGGTACTAACCATGGTTTCGGGCATCCCCTGGGAGTCTTCAAGCATTTCCCTCTGGATAAAGGGAGAACTGTTGCATGGTGTCTTCATTTTTGTTTAGCTCAAAACATTTTCAATTCTCTTCAGGACATCTTCTTTACCCATGAGTTACTTAGGAGTATGTTGTTTAGTTTCCAAGTATTTAGACATTTTTCCATCATCCTTCTGTTAGTGACTTCTACTTTAATACCATTATAGTCTAGTAACCTACTCTGTGTACTTTCAGGTATCTTACATATTATTTGACGGGTTTTTTTTTTAAAGATAGATTTATTTATTTATTTATTTATTTATTTATTTATTTATTTTATTTATTTATTCATGAGAGACACATATATAGAGAGAGGCAGAGAGAGAGAAGCAGTCTCCATAAAGGGAGCCCGACGTGGGACTCAATCCCAGGTTTCCGGGATCATGCCCTGGGCTGAAAGCAGGCGCTAAATGCCGAGCCACCCACGCTGCCTTATTTGAGTTGTTATATGACCTATCTATGACCTACTTTAATAGTCTGCCTCTTTTCTTATGTATAATTTGAATATTGTTGTAGTCCACATGAGATAACCAATAATGTATGTCTCTAAGACTTATTTCTCCTGGAGTAAGTTCCAACAAGCTCCATGATAGAATCAGTGCATAATGAATAAACTTCAGAAGATTTCAGAAAGAAGGAATTTAGTTCTTTGGGGCGAGAGGAGGCATGTATGTTTTCTTTAACTTTACATGTAATAGCTGGGATTCAGTTAGAAAATACTTTCACTCTAGGTTTTCCACATAGAGGACGTTGGCTACACAGGTGGTAGAGGCACAGGAAAGACAAATTAAGGGCAATGAGATGACTAAAAGATAAAAAAAATGTAGGTCTCCATCTATAGGGCTAGATAGACAAAGAAGAATTACATAACTAGATTCCCCAGAGCTGGTGTCAACTGATAGAAACTGGAAATACAGTAAGATTTCCTGGTTGGAGCTAAGATCACAGAGGGTAAAGCTGTTTAGTGGAAAATAAGGAAGGAGATTCAGCTTCTCTTAGAGAAAGTGAGAGGAATACACTGTCCTTCCTCACCTCCCAACTTAGTCTGCTAGAGGTTCTCCTTGGCTGAAACTTCCTAAAAGCCAGAAGGCAAGGGATTATGGGAAATACAATGTTCCTCAATGTAGAGCAGGCAGGTAAGGGCTGGGTGATGATCTAAGATCAAATAGGAAGTTGACCAAAACACTGGATAAATGCTGTTTTGTTTGATGAAAAAGCTGCTGAAGAATCAATGTGCTCAAATCAAAAGGGTACATGAATTTATCTTTGAGTGCATAGTTCTCTTACTTCAAATTAATTATTACCTTGAGATTCCAGAAGACTCTATCATGCCTCTAATAATAAGAGTTTATGATGCTAAACCACTAATTGTACATTCATTTTATTAAATGTGATAATAAAACTATCTAATGTATTTTTATATCTTGTCTCTTCTTTCAGTAGTGAGAAATGTCAAACAATATAAATTTGAAATCAGACACTTGATATTATATGATAGATTAATTGATATTATAGATTGGATTTCTTACCCAAAATGAACATATACTTTGAGCAACTCAAACCTCAAATGAAATTATATTGAGAACTCAGGTTTGCAACATATTGCAATGTTCCAGAGGCCTTACTTGAAATTTTAGAGATGCCCCAGGGGCAAATGTAAAAGATAAATTTACTCTTTTCAACTAGTTCAGCAACCAGGAGCCTCTCTATACTTGTCAGAGAAAGGGGCCATGACTCCTGTAATGGGTAACTGATATGCTAAGTAACACTGAGCTTGCTTAAGTTTTAAACCAGCTTGAATACAGCCTTTATTCCTTCAATTAATAAGTTGATCTGTGCAATTAAACTATTCCTTTGACCATATATAAATACAGAGAGAGAGAGAGAAAAAAACATGTCCACTTAAGATAAACCTGTTTATTTTTTCTTTAAAGCTTTCTAACACCAGTGATAATAAAATCAGCTCTGCAACATACGAAATGCCTCATTAATGCCAAAAAAGGAGAAAAATAATTAAATTTTAAAAACCCACCCTTCATTCCTTTGTCAGAAATGTGTGTATAATGATTAGAAAAAATGAAAAGCAACTCTATTGGTAACTAGTAACTTTAGGATTTCATTCAGCAGAAATGATACCCATAGTTATAGAAAGTATTATTTCACTGACAAAGGGCACAACACACAAAGAAAATCAATTTTGATATACATATTGTCCAGTGTTTTTAACCAGGGTTGTCTTCACATACAAATAAAATCATCAACTGTCTCTGGTCCTAATCTGAGGGGTCTCCTAGGATTGTCTTGACTAATGGAGGATCTGATTTCACCAATCTAGATTTAAGAATTCGCAAAGCATACACCTTTTTTTTTTTAAAGTGGAAAGAGAAAGGAAGAAGATCAATTATTTCTAGCTGAGTTCTCTGCTACTTATTTATAACAGATAATGTTTATTGAACATATATTTTTGTGAGACCGTTTTCTAAAATCTTGAAGTTATTATTTTGTTTAATCATCAAAGAGACCTTAAGAAGCATTGAAGTAGGTATGTTTACCATCCCAATTCATAACAGGAGGAAATGATGAGTAGAGAGTACAACTAGTTTACCTATTGCCGTAACACCAAAAAACAACAGAGTCTATGTTCAAACCCAAATCTGTCTGAATCCGGGACCTGATGATTAAAACACTTAAAAATAACTTTTGAAAAGTTATTATCTGTATCTGTAAGAAAGTGAGGTTTAACAAAACTCAATCACTCATAGTAGGAAAACGCAGGTATTTATTGGAGGAACTAGAATTGCAATCTAGATATTTATCTATACCATGCTATTCTACTCTTGGGAATTGTGACAGACAAAATACTCAACATCCTGCTGTATATAAAACAGAAAGCTTAAAAGCAGAAGCCTCTGAAAGGAGTAGAACTCTTCAAGGCTAAAAGGGTCTAGAAAAAGACATTCTGCATCTTCAAAAATAGCTCTCACTGACCTCACATATTTGTGAAGAATTAATTTTGACTAAAGAGAACTTGCATTCCTCCAAACTCTGAAAATCAAACCTAAATTTCTCAATGTGCTCAGATCAGTACATTAATTTACAGACTTCCTAGCCTTGAAGTTGAAATACCAAAGGGTAAACATCCTCCATACAGCATCATCAGCACCAGTAGGAGCAGCTGCAGCAAAGTGGCACATAGTTGCTATGGGACAGGCACCAGTCTTACTGCTAACAAACATGGGCTCTTTAATCCTCACAGCATTGTGGTAACCTAAGAACCAACTATTCCCATTTCATACATGAGGAAATAAGCTTAAACTTACAAATTAATATTTCCAACGCCATACAACTAGGATGTGGCAGAGCTGAAATATGTTGTCGAAACTAGTGTTTACCTCTTAACTGCTAAGTAATACTTGTGTTTATATATTTAACAGAAGCTCATTATATGGCTACATATAATTAATTTATTAAATAGCATAGAATGGATGTAATTAAATGCTGAGAATACTATATATCTAAAGAGAGAGGAAGAGAGAGTAATCCAACTGTTTAAATGGACTGAGGACTCTATAATCATACAACGATGAGCATTATTTCTCCACTACTCAGTGACTAATATTCATAATTTGTACAAAAAGTATAAAATCTAGTTGAATATTTCTGTGAATACCATGATGATTTTCCAAAAGTTTCACTATTATATGTGCTTTAAGAGTACTTTTCTCTGTGAAGTAAAGGGCTCTTCTTATTTATTATGTAATTGTCACTTGAAAAAGTGCCCCCCTCCTCCCACTGGCACCTCTGCTGTATGTGTGTTATCCTCCTTTTAAAAAGAAAATAATAAATATGAAAGAGTCATCCCTCAGTCATTCAGGGATTTTGGACAAGCATTTCTATAATATTTAAGGACAGCAAAATGAGTATAAAAGCCAAAAAAATTTATATCTAACACATCAACAGTGAAACCAAAAGTAGAGTACATTGTTGTACAATGAAACTCATTTTTTCTATCTAATTATCTGAATTTCCTATGACCATTATACCTGTCAACCATGTTCAGATAAAATTGCTGAAGGTCAATGCCTCTAATATTAAGTTCTGCCACAGAGAGCCTGAGTTAAGTGACTTTGGAAGAAGTTGACAGACCATGAGTAAGAGTAGGTTTCTATACTGCCAATAAGAATTGTATTAATGACTAAAGTAATGTCACTAGTCACTACTGAGTTAAGGTCGTGTTCTAATGACAGCTCCCTATGACAATCAAAAAGGCTTTCTGGTGCAACATATAACAAATATTAATCTAACTCAAGGGAATTGAAAACAATGGTTATGTCTCCAGTGCAGATCAACCCTCAAGTAATGATGTGAATATTTGCAGGTTGAAAGTGTCACATTCAGCAGGAGATAATAATTCTAAATAGGCTTCTCTTTATCTTGATCATGGAGGCTATTGTTATATTGTATTAGTGCTGGTTTCTAACTTAATTATTACCATTAGTCTTTGAAATGGCATTTGTGCTGGGCAGTTTCTTAAACTATTTTGGCATTTTGAAGGCTTCTGATCATTTTTGCTCATGTAATTAAACCTATGGTCCACATAGTAAGCTACTTTCTGCCCTGACAGGGCATAGGATATAGTCATTTGTTCTAATAGGGTTTAAACACCCTAGGCAGTGTTTGTGTCAAAACACATAAAATGTGGTTTACAACTTCACCTTTTCTATGTGCCATTTGAAAAGAGGAGGCCTGGAACAGCGATCCAGATTGGGCTAAGTGCTGCATTAACTCGTGGTAAATGTCAGTAGGAAAAAGAACTCTTTCTTTGTAGATAGAAGTTATCAAATCAGGGAAAGAAGGTTCACTTTCAAAAAGATCATCTCCAAGAAATGTTTTTAGGTAATGTTTGTTCCTGGGTATAAAATCATCTAGGGGTTTGATTTCTGTCCTGGATCCTGGCCAATGCAATAGGTAAGATGGGAGGATGTAAAAAAGGGGAAAAAAGTGGGTGGATCACTGTGATGTACTTTTGTGGTTCCTTGTCTTGATGAACACTCCTTGCTGACCGGGAGATTTGTAGACAAGAAAAATTAAGTCCACGTATTCCCTTTTTCTCAACTTCGGTAATACTGCTGCATTAATGACATGCAAAATCTGCTTGACAGACACATCACATTTCCTGTTATATGAATTAGAAACTACATATTCCTATATAAAGACACATAGTAAATTCATCCTTAACTTCTACAGGTTATTTATCCAAATTCTTTTGTTGTAAAGAAAATTCTCTACGGTGCATGACATGATGGCTTATTTGTACTCCACAGCCACTAATGGTTCCTCTGAAATTGGCACATTCTATCACTTGAGACCTCAGTCACATAATATATTTTATGATATTTTCTAAATTATATATTTGAGAGAATCTAACTCCTCACACTTTCACAGTGCATGTTATCATTTCTTGTATTATTTTTGTTGTTGTTGTTGTTGTTACTGTTGAAGAAATGCCTGTTTGTTAAATAATATGGCATGGATTTATAGCTCATTCTACACAGTGTTTAGTTTCTGTCTACATAGTATATAGACAGTCAATAAAGGCAGTCTTGAAAATTCATTTGTAGTTGATTGTCTGGAAGTTAGAGTATATTTCCCCTATAATCAATGTAATAAATCGTGGTTCTCCACTCAGATTTTACTAATATAAGTTTTATATCCTGGGATCAGGACATTAAAACGTACAAGAGAATGAGAAAGGGGAAAGACTGACTTTGCCTAGGATGAGTGCAAGTAGAATTTTGAAAACAGAATGGTGATTTTGATCTTTTATTCTGTTCATTTAAGGACTTTATCTTCTCCTCTTCAAACCTGTTTTCCCCGACTCCTGCTTACTTCTATACTGCGTGGGCCAGCCTTATACCAGCCCCATTCTCCTGCATGGTGCCTCTCCCCCCAATCTGAAAGTTTAATTCTCTTCAATTATAACATTTTTTATTTCTAAGAAGGTAAATTCTGTAAAGAGATGAAACAGGTCAAACCCATTTCCATTAAGCTGTGAAGGACACATTGATATAAGCTACTTTATACAGGATACTAGACTCTCTCATTCTTTTATCATCCTCTATGTTGTAGTACAGTATTTCGTACTTAGTGTACACTCAGTAATGTTTTTAACAGATAATGATAGTTTCTATTAATTCTAAATCTAATAGCATGCCCTATTCTCAAATAATGCCTATCATTTAGTATTTCCCATTATCTAATAACAAAATGTTTTTATGGATTCTTGCCTTAAGCTGATTTTTCTTTGTTTCATAAGAAGTTGACTAATTCAAATTAAGGGAAATGGCAAGTCCTAATATGTCCTAAGCATTTCAGATGACTTATATAACTTTTCCAGAATTAGAGTAAAATCCATGAAGTAAATATCCTACTTTTTTAAAAAAATAATTTATTTATTTATTTATTCATGAGACCCACAAATACGGAGGCAGAGGCATAGGCAGAGGGAGAAGCAGGCTTCCTGTGGTGAGCCTGATGTGGGACTTGATCCCAGGACTCTGTAATCATGACCTGAGCCCAAGGCAAATGCTTAACCATGAGGTATCCAGGTGCCCCATAAATAACCTACTTTTTATTTTTATTTTCTTATTTTTAATTGTTTTGTGCAAAAAGGTATTTTTATTAAAGCCTAGGAACAATATCCATCTTTTTGGATCAGGAAAGTAAGTCTGCAAGAAACTGGCCCCAAATGGTGACTATCATTTGGCATTCAAACCTAGTTCTATCTGACTTCAAATTCTATGCTCTTTCTGTTAAAATATGCTGAAAGAGGAAAATTTTAATAGCTAAAATTATGGTAAATACAGCAAAAAGAAAATGAGATTTCAGGAAATGTGGGAGAAGATTGTTGGTGATTTTTGTTTACCTGTGGTAGAAATACTCAGGTCTTGAAGGTTTTTGACAGTCTGCCCATAGGCTTATAGCTCTTTTACTTTCTTCCTTTTTATCTGAAGTTTCATATTTTCCAAAGGACCTTTGCACTCTGAGGATAGGCACTAGTGCTATGCATCTCTGTACCTCCATATGAAGGTCTGCAGTAACCTCTCAGTACTACATAGTTTTGTTTGTTTTTCTTAAGAGAGAGAGAGAGAGAGAGCAAGCAAGAGTGAGCAGAGGTGAGGGGAGAAAGAGAGGAAGAGAGAGAAACTTAAGCAGGCTCCACAGCCAGTAAGGACCCTGATGCAGGGCTTAATCTCACAACCCTGAGATCATGACCTGAGACCCTAAGACAAGGTCAAGTCAGATGCTTAACCCACTGAACCACCCAGGCATCCCTGCAGCATAAGTTTTTAAATGAATAAATGTGTAAATATTTTTAAAATACTACCAAATGGGAAGACTTTCATTTTTTAACTTGGAAAAATATAATGTTCATTGATATAATTTTTCTCTTAGTACTTATATTAGCTTATATATTTTTTTATCTTTCCATGCACTACCCTAAATTATTTCCTTCCTTTTACTTAGATACTCAGAAATGCTAGTTAACACTTTACATGTATGACAAAGCTGTGGCTTTTGATAATAAAAGAAATCACTAACATAATTTACTAACTTCTATGAATAAAAATGTAAATTGCTCACAGGCAGTTTCTTTGTAGAGGAGAAATAGTAGAAATTTAAGCAATTTTCTGGTGATTTGCATCTCAGATTTTAATCTGAGTAGTTCATATACTTTTTGTATTAACAGAAAAGAAAGGAGAGCTCTTGCCAGAAATTATCCTGACAGATGACTCTGAAAATACAGGTTGGGATTTGGCTTTATGGTTCTGAATCATATGTAGGAATTAAACACTTCATTTATCCTCTTCCCGGGAGAGCACCTCAATGCATACATTAGCACCACCCTCTGGTATGACTTTTCAGAGGAATTGAGAAGAATTACACCAACACCATTTGATACCCTTCTGATTAGGCTCTTAAATATTCAAGGTCTCTCTTATGAAGGAATGAATTGAAAC
Organism: Nyctereutes procyonoides; assembly: GCF_905146905.1. NCBI lineage: Eukaryota > Metazoa > Chordata > Mammalia > Carnivora > Canidae > Nyctereutes > Nyctereutes procyonoides. The sequence goes on from NW_026575048.1 coordinate 27,829,492, forward strand.
ACGTGTTTAACCACACAGAGCTTTAACCATTAAGCCAGCCTCTCTCTGTGACTTTTTTAATCTGAGAGACTAATTTATTATTTCCCAGAATGTTAGATTAAACAAATTTTTCTACTGGATGAACTTTGGTCTGTGTGATAAAGTGGCATTGAGTGGCATTGAGAGGAATAAAAGTAAATTGGATGATTTAACTTAGGTAAAAAAAATAGAATCATATGTCTCCCAATCCTACCTTCTTTTCTTCCCCCTTTCTTTTATATTTATTTTATTTTGTCGGGATGGGCAGGATTATCCTGCCAAATATCAGTGGATTCATTTAACAAAAAATGTATTTTTTTGCCTAAATTGCATAAACAACATGGTCCAGCAAATTCACTCAGAGACCCAATCATCACAGCAATGGGAAAGAAATGCAGCAAATCCAAATCAGGCACTGACTCTTAACCCTCTATGTGGAGAGGTGATACCTGATTTAATCTTCCATTTTGTTGTCCAAACAAATTCTCATTATCATGCCTAACTTCAAAATTAATCGAGAAGTGCAACCTACCTTGTGCACCAGAAGACAGAATACCCAAAATGATCAGGACCAAGAACTACCACATGTTTCTTATGTCATATACTCCCTTCTGTTCCTCAGCAGCATCGAACTCATGATCTCAAATCCTCACAACAGAAAGTCTGGGGTCAAAGCAGTCTGAGGTACTTGCTTACTACAGAATCTTGAACAGGTTTCTCAACCTCTCTACAGTTATTCTTTTTCATCTGTAAATGATAATAAGGAATGTCTCCTGCATCATACATAAACTTCTAATTTTTACAATAGGCTGTTTTTGAGCTTTCCCCCCCCCATTCTATTTATCAAGAGTGTATTTACACTTGATAGCGGAGGGCAAGTAACCCTTTACATGTCTTCAAACTTACATTGGCACTGGTGGTCTTTTATTTTCTATATGATTTTGTAAACTATTTGTAAAGTTTTAGGAAAAGGTGCTCCACATTTACATTGAAGTTAGACATTAATTAGCTAACAAGTGACCGTACTAAGCCTTCTAATCCACTAGCCTTAATCTATTCTGCAGATTGTTAGTTCTAAATATTTTCTAATCAGTATTATTATGTCTTCATAAATTTTTAAATTGTTTAGCAGAATTTCCTTTAACTTTCCAAAATTACATTTTACAATTTGTTTTATATTGATTTCTAATTTTACTGATTTGTATTTAAATAAAATTAATGAATGTTATTGATTTTTCAGCATTTATTACTTTCTTTGTGGTCCAGTACATAATTTTGCTAATAGTTATCTAGGAAAATGTCATTGGTTAAAAGATATTACATATGCACATTTAAAACAAAGTGTTGGTGCTCGCTTCGGCAGCACATATACTAAAAGAATGTGTTGTTCTAATTTCCCATTTTATTATTTTAATAATTCATCATTAAAAAATTCTTTTTTTTTCTTTTCTTTCTTTTTTTTCTTAATGTTTCAATTACTGAGATGTGATTTGGGGGGACTTTTTGTTTCTTTAAGATTTTTTTTTATTTATTCATGAGAAACAGAGAGAGGCAGAGACATAGGCAGAGGGAGAATCAGGCTGCCTGCGGGGGAAGCCTGATGTGGGACTCTATCCCAGGACCCAGGGATCACGACCTGAGCCAAATGTAGACTCTCAACTACTGAGCCACCCATGTGCCACTGAGATAGATGTTTTAAACCTCTTCTGATATATGATTATCTTAATTTCTCATTATAATTTAATTTTTATTTTGCAGCTCTTTTGTCATGTGTTACCCATTTATTCAGAATTATTATATATTTTTGAGAGACTGCTTCTCATCAATATATGGCAGCTCCTTTTGTCCTTATAGTTTTTAATTTTCACTAAATTTTCTGATATTGTTAAAACAGTTACTCTTTTTGGTTTTATCACTTATTAGTACACGTTTTCTTTCCATTTACACATTTTTTGTTTCAACTTTTTATTTAAAATCTAGTTAGTTAACATATAGCATAATATTGGTTTCAGAAGTAGAATTTCGTGACTCATCACTTACATGTAATACCCAGTGTTCATCACAAGTGCCCTCCTTAATGATCCCACCACCCATTTAGCCCATGTCCTGCCCACCTCCCTTCCAGCAACCCTCAGTTAGTTCTCTATAGGTAAGAGTCTCTTCTAGTTTGCCTCCCTCTCTTTTTTTTATTTTTTCTTCCTTCCCCTGGGTACATCTGTTTTGTTTATTAAATTCCACATAGGAGTGAAATCATATGGTATTTGTCTCTCTCTGACTGACTTATTTCGCTTAGAATAATATCTCTAGCTCCAGCCACATCGTTGCGAAAGGCAAGATTTCATTCTTTTTGATGACTGAGTCATATTCCATTGTATACATATACCACCTCTCCTGTATCCATCAGTCAGTGAACATTTGGGCTTTTCCATAACTTGGTTGCTGTTGATAATACTGCTGTAAGCATCAGAGTGCCCATGCCCTTTTTGAATCAGTATTTTTGTATCCTTTGGGTAAATACTTAGTAGTGCAATTGCTACATGGTAGGGTAATTCTATTTTTAACTTTTTGTGAAAACTCCATACTGTTTTCACCAGTGGCTGCACAAGCTTGCATTTCCACCAAAGGAATAAAAGGATTCCTCTTTCTTTTCATTTGCAAAAACATCTGTTTTTCCTATAGTTAATTTTAGCCATACTGACAGATGTGAGTGGTATCTATCTCATCATGGTCTTGATTTGTATTTCCCTGATGATAAGTGATGTTGAGCATTTTTTCATGTGTCTATTAGCCATCTGGATGTCTTCTTTGGGAAAGTGTCTATTCATGTCTTCTGCCCTTTTTTAACTGGATTATTTGGGGGAGTTGATATTGAGTTTGATAAGGTCTTTATAAATTTTGGATACTAACTCTTTAACAGATATGTCATTTGCAAATATTTCCTCCCGTTCTGAAGGTTGCCTTCTAGTTTTGTTGATTGTTTCCTTCACTGTGAAGAAGCGATTTATCTTGATGAAGTCCCAATAGCTCATTTTTGCTTTTGTTTCCCTTGATTCTGGAGGTGTGCCTGGTAGGTAAGAAGTTGCTATGGCCAATGTCAAAGAGGTTGCTGCCTCTGTTCTCCTCTAGGATTTTGATGGTTTCCTGGCTCACATGTAGATCTTCCATCCTTTTTGAGTTTATTTTTGTGTATGGCTTAAGAAAGTGGTCCAGTTTCATTCCTCCGCATGTTGCCGTCCAGTTTTGCCAACACCATTTGTTGAAGAAACTGTCTTTCTATCATTGGATATTCTGTCCTGCTTGGTTGAAGATGAGTTGGCCATATAGTTGTGAGTCCATTCCTGGGTTTTCTATTCTGTTCCATTGATCTATGTGTCTGTTTTTGTGCCAGTACCATCCTGCTTTGAAGGAAGTACTTCAGGCTTGGTAATAGGGCTTGAAGTCTGGAATCATGATGTCTCCAGTTCTGCTTTTCTTTTTCTAGATTGCTTTGACTATTCTGAGTCTTTTGTGGCTCATACACATTTTAGAATTGTTGGTTCTAGCTCTGTGAAAAATGCTGGTGGCATTTTGCTAGGGATTGCTTTGGGTAGTATAGACATTTTAACAATCTTTTGTTCTTCCAATCCACAAGCATGGGATGTTTCTCCATTTTGTGTGTGTGTGTATGTGTGTGTGTGTGTGTGTCATCTTCAGTTTCTTTCATGAGTGTTTTATAGTTTTCAGAGTACAGATCATTTACCTCTTTGGTTAAGTTATTCCTTGGTATCTTATGTTTTTGGTATAATTGTAAATGGGATCAATTCCTTGAATTCTTTTCTGCTGCTTCATTATTGTTGTATAGAAATACAACAGATTTCTCTAGGTTGATTTTATAACCTGTGACTTTACTGAATTCATGTATTAGTTCAAGAGATATTTTGGTAGAGTCTTTTGGGGTTTTCTACACAGAGTATTAGGTCAGCTGCAAATAGTGAAATTTGACTTCTTTGCTAATTTTGATGTCTTTTATTTCTTTTTGTTGTCTGATTGTTGAGATTAAGACTTCCAGTACTATGTTAAATAGCAATGGTAAGAGTGGACATCCCTGTCTTGGTCCTGACCATAAGAGAAAAGCTCTCAGGTTTTCCCTACTGAGGATATTAGCTGTGGGTCTTTCAAATATAAGGCCTAGATGATTCAATGGTGAATGCCACCAAAAACTCTAAGGAAGAAGCAACACCAAATCTATACAAAATCTTCCAGAAAATAGTAGAAAAGGAGACACCTCTAAACTCATGGAGCCAATATTACCTTGATTGATATAAAAAATCACAAATTAATTTACATAAAGGGAAAGAAAAATAAAATTATTCTTGTTAACTTAAAGTTATTGTTTTCATAAGCAGTGGAAGATGAAAAAGATGAAAGATGTGGGCAATTAAAATGTTGCTCTTATTATTTTTTCTTTTTTTAAAATTTAAATTCAATTAATATTGTTTTCCTTTACCCTTCAGTGTATAGTTTAATTTCTAAGTATTTAGAGATTTTCCTGTTATACTTCTTTTACTGGTTTTTAGTTAGGATTAGGAATAAAGAAACCAAGGTTATATATTTGATTTTGAGAATTATAAAATATATATTTCATTGAATAATCCATTACATTTTCTGTAGATTGGTAAGCAGCAGAGTAAAAATAGAATGATTTATCTAGAATAAGTAAAAAAGATGCAAGTCTATGTGTACTATAAATATAATCCAGGATATTTGATAACTATTCGAGTGAAGTAATATTTATTTCACCTTTTACTAGACCATTATACTGAATCACCTCTCAGTGAACTATTGGTCATTTTGTGAATTTTAATATACTATTATGCTACATCTGTGCTGCTCTCAGTTTTAGAATCACAATTTCGTATCCTGCATCTACAGTTCTCAAGCTTCTATTTCTCTCAAAAGTAAAAACAAATTATATTATTAAAATCAATAACTGGATTATATTTTCTCCTTAAGATGTGATGCATTCTTTTTTTAAATTTTTTTTATGATAGTCACACAGAGAGAGAGAGATTGGCAGAGACACAGGCAGAGGGAGAAGCAGGCTCCATGCACCGGGAGCCCGACGTGGGATTCGATCCCAGGTCTCCAGGATCGCGCCCTGGGCCAAAGGCAGGCGCTAAACCACTGGCCACCCAGGGATCCCGTGATACATTCTTTTTTTAAAGAGTCTTAAATAATTTTTAAGTAATCTCTACACCCAATATGGGGCTCAAGCTTAAAACCCTGAGGTCAAGAATTGCATGCTCCACTGACTGAACCAGTCTGAATCCCCAAGATGTTGTGAGTCTAAGAGGCTTGTACATTCTAAGCACAAAGGATTCTTCTCTGTACAGTACTATCTGAGAATGATGGGTTTTATTCAAATAGACAACATCCAGTAGCTTTTGGTTATTTTTTTTACTCACCCAGGTGCATCTGCAGCTGGCATATCTGCATTACTCTTTACTTTCCAGATATCAAATATGTGTTGGTTACTTCCTCCTTCTTATATAAACCACACTTTTCTAGTTCTTGGTGGTATAACGCACAGTTGAATCTTCTCTCATAGAAGAAGATCATGTAGTCAAGATACACTAAATTTGCCTGCTTAGGGCTTGCATGAATGTATTGCTTCTGCTCTACTACGTGGAACAAGATTTCTCTATTAGACTTGCTGGCTTCATGGCTTTCTTCCAAGAAATAAATACTCTTCTCTTAGGTCCCACAGAATTCTGTGATTTCTAATGACAATCCTGGGGCATAGTCCAGGGGATGAGACTTAGGCTTTCTTCTAGAGATATTAACCCTTCTCACATGAATCTCTTTGTTTTATCTCTTAATCAAAATGTTCTTTCTCTTGGTGTGAGATAAAATTAGTTTTCCATTTTCACACTTTTCCATTCTATGGAATAAATATTATTTTCTGAAACTTCATTATACTTGTTTATCTGGAACTTATATAATATATAATAACAACATGTAATATTACTATATTATAGAATATATAATTATACATTAATATTATAAATTACATGGGAATTTACTACTATAATATATATATATATATAATATATATCTTTTTCAAAGGACCTCTGATTTAATTCTATAATGAGTCTCAAGAAACTATCCTTAAAATCAAAGGAAGGGATGCGTATCTGTCTTTCAGTTATAGTAGCTCCCTCTGAGTGTAGTATATACACACAGCTATCAGTACTGCCTTAATATTTGATAAAGGGCATTGGGATTAAGTAATTGCAGAGCTATGAATGTTGAAGAACAACTCAGCTTCATATCTGAAAATCTTATTTTGTTAAACATGTATAAAATGATATTTTAATATTTTAAAAATTAGGCTTTAAAATAATACTTAAGAGGCACCTGGGAGGCTCAGTTGGTGAAGCATCTGCCTTTGGCTCAGGTGGTGATCTCAGGGTCCTTGGATTGAGCCCCACATTAGGCTCCCTGCTCAGCGGAGAATCTGCTTCTCCCTTTCCCTCTCCCTCTGCTCCTCCTGCTCATACTCTCTCTCTCTCTCTCTCTCTCTAAATTTATTAATTTATTTGAGAGAGATATTGAGAGAAAGAGAGAGAGCATGAGCTGGGGGAGGAGCAGAGGGAAAAGGAGACACATTCCCCACTGAGCATAGAGCCCTATGCAAGACTCCATTCCAACACTCCAAGATCATGACCTGAGAGGAAGACAGATCTACTTAACCTACTGAGCCACCCAGACACCCCTGTATGCTGTATTTTAATGGAAAATTATTAGTGATACCTATTTGTATTGAGATGCATCTATATGCATAGGTTAAAATGGGATAGCAAACAGAGTATAAACTGCGCTTACTTAAAGGTGTTGGGTAATTTTTCATTTTTTAGTCTTTACTATCTGTGCTTTATAAAATGTTTCTGTGAAAACGTTTATTTTTACATTAAATATTACTGTTTAGTATATACTACTTAAATGCTATTTAAATCATATTATGTATCTATACTATTAAAATAAAAACATGTTAAATTGAAGTACAAACACCAAGGATGAACAAAACGTAATAAACATAAAAAAAGTTGATGAATATAACAGTGAATAAGGGCATTATGTTAGCAAAAGGGAAGTCATATTTGAACATAAGGAGCAGAAAGAGATTATAAATTTTACTAAAGTTTCAAATGTACCTTTGATTTCCAGAAAAGATTTAAGCATATGCCTACAGACCACACTAAATTAATAATATAGATGTGAAAATTTTAAGTAAATAATAGTGACTTAAATTTTCTTATACTTCACTTAAGTACTTTACCACAAATAAATAGTGCTTAGTATAGTAAAAACAGTGATAGTTCTGCTCCTTCCTATCCCTGCCAGCCCTGACCAGAGCAACCCTCTAGTTTCATAATAAGCGAGACACAAAAACAGTCTATCTTTTACTTTTGGAGCAACTCCACACATCAACACACACAGACCCACTCACACACACACACACACACACACACACACACACACAGTTTCTATAATCTGGATTTCTTTGGCCCAATTTTCGACTCACTAAAATCTTATATAACCTTCAAGTCTCAGATTACGTGTCACCTTTTGCAAGGCACCATTCTTATACCTACAATCTAAACTGGGCCCATCCTACATTCATTAACATAAAGCCATTTTTCTCTTACAACATTTTTCATATTCATAGTTATGATTTTCATTTAAAATCCTTTTATCTACTATAATTTTCACATCCATGAGTCTATGTTTGGAAAGCAAAGGCAAATTCAGTGACAACAGAGTCTGAATAAGTTATAAGATGATAAATTATATTAATCTTAAAGTAATAAATCTTATATTCACATCAATGTGTCAATTGATATAAACTACATCAAAGTGTTAATGGAGAAGAAAAGCATATAATTAATCATAACTTCAAACAAAAATATTTTTTATTTTTATGTATTTATTTTTAAAGATTTTATTTATTTTAGAGAGAGAGTGTGAGTAGGGGGAGGGGTGGATGGAGAGGGAAAGAAAGAGAATTTCAAGCAAACTCCCCACTGAGCACAGAGTTGGATGTGGGGTTCAATCCCATGACCCTGAGATCATGACCTGAGTCAAACCAAGAGTTGGACACATAACCCACTGAGTCACCCAGGTACTGCAAATAAAAAACTTTTTTAAAAAATTCATATTTAACACTCATTTGTAACTGAAAAAAAACACACACACATATACACACACTCCTGGAAAACTTAAGGCATAGTTTACTTCTTGAACATTAGAAAGAGTAGATTCACATAATAAAGAAAAATACATCTAATAGCAAAATAATAAAAGTATCCCTACTAAATTAAAAACAAACATAAAAATGCTGTTTTTTTAAAAAGATTTTATTTATTTATTTATGAGAGACACAGAGAGAGGCAGAGACATAGGCAGAGGGAGAAGCAGATCCCTGCAAGGAGCCTGATGTGAGACTTGGTCCTGGATCCCGGGATCACGCCCTGAGCCAAAGGCATATGCTCAACTACTGAGCCACCCAGGCAACCCAAAATGCTTGTTTTTTAAAAAGGTTTTCATTTATTTATTCATGAGCAATACAGAGAAAGAGGCAGACACATACATTTATTTATTCATGAGCAATACAGAGAAAGAGGCAGAGGGAGAGGCACGTTCCTCCAGGGGAGTGCAATGTGGGACTCGATCCCAGGACCCTGGGATCACAACCTGAGCCAAAGACAAATGGTCAACCACTAAGCCACCCAGGCATCCCCAAAATGCCTGTTTTTAATTCACTTATTGCAAGGGATACATGCACTCCTACGTTTATTGCAGCATTATTTACCACAGCCAAACTATGAAGTAGCTCAAATCTGCATTAATATATGAATGGATAAAGAAGAAATATATACTGAGATATTATTCAACCACAAAAAAAGAATGAAATCTTGTCATTTGCAACATGGATGAAGCTAGAGAGTATAACACTAAGCGAAATAGGTCAGTCAGAGAAAGACAAATACCATATGATTTCACTCATATATAGACTTTAAAAACAAAACAAATGAGCAAAGGGAAAGGAGAGAGAGAAAGAGAGAAACCAAAAAAATAGACTCAACATCTGGTAAAGACAGATATTTACCAGAGGGGAGGTAGATAGGGGTATGGATGAAAGGTAATGGGGCTTAAAGAGTGTACTTACCATGATTTAAAAAAAAAAAAAAAAAAAAAACTAAAAAAAAAAAAAAAAGCCCACACTCCACAGGTGGCTACCATCAGAGCCTTAGCTCTCTGAAGATTTATCTACACCTTTGCTAAATAAATAAATGCACACTATTTTCACATTCTTTGTTAAGGATGTATCAATAGGGATGCCTGGGTGGCTCAGTGGTTGAGCGTCTGCCTTCAGCTCAGGGGATGATCACAGAGTCTCAGGATCAAGTCCCACATCAGGCTCCCTACATGAAGCCTGCTTCTCCTCACTTTGCCTATACCTTTGCCTCTCTCTCTCTGTGTCTCTTGTGAATAAATAAATAAAATCCGTTTTTTTAAAGTTTGTATCAATCAATCAATAAATATATACATTACTTTGCAGTATGACCTTGAGTGAATTTCTGAAGATAAAAAAAGGAAACAGAAAGAATAAATGAATGGTAAAAATACCTGTTCCTGTATGATGATATTATTTTAAGTTTTATATAAATCCAGTATGACCTGAAACAGAGTTTTAGTGATAAATGGAACACGGACAAAATTTCGATCACATGTAGATAACATAATTATATGCTTTGGAAACTTAGGAAAGTCGATCAAAAATAATTGTTAATAATGAGTCAACTAAAGTCAAATGAAATATATGTAAAGATAATTGGTAGCATATATTCCTATAATAAGCAGTCGGAAACATACATGGAAAGGGAAGAAATTCACAAAAACACAAAATATGAATTTTAAAACTTTTCTAACAAAATATATATAAGACATGAATTGTGTATGTGTGATCAAATTAGAATACAATATATTCTGATAGTATAATATAATATTGTATGGCAATTATTCCTAATGTGACCTACTAAGTATTAAGGTATATTTCAGAGCCATAAGTAAATGATGTAATACTCAGGCAACATACAGATTAAGTAGTATCAATTAAAATACATTATCACTTTAATGCTATTAATGCTTTCATGCGTTTGATAATATATGATTTTAATATTTATTAAATGTATCTTCCTGAATAATTTGAGGAAGTGAAGAATTTTTTTAAGATTTATCTATTTGGGCGGGGGACGAATGGAGGGAGGGGCAGAAGGAGAGGATCTTCAGGCAGACTTCCCACTGAGCAAGGTGCCTGACACTGGGCTTAATCTAATGACCCTGAGAACATACCAAAACCAAGAGTTGGAGGCTTAACTGACTGAGCCTCCCAGACGCCCCTGGGGAAGTGAAGTATTTAACAAATAGTGCCATTATACCTTTCAGTATAAAGGACATCTTTAGATTTTTCTCTTTATAAGGTCCATTTCCTTTCAGGTGATCTCTTTAGTATTCATAGTTTCATCTCTTGCCTCCATGAATAAGGACATCAATCTATCTTTCTCTGTGTTTTTTCTTCCCAAGAATGAGATATTTCCAAATATCCTGATTGAGCTAAAAGACAGCATGTCCCAAACTATCCTCAGGCTTTTATCTACCTCTTCAAACTGTGGATCCATTGGAGGCCAGCTACCTGTCCTTTACCTGTCTCCTCCAGGGTACTTAACACAATTGAGAAATCTTAGATGACCAGTAAACACTCATTGAAATGGTATAATAAAGTATGAAGACTTCCATTCTCTCCCATCTTCAGGGCTTGAGTAATAAAAAGATAAGCAGTTCACTGTCTTAGGAGGAATAGACCTTTCAGTAATGCTACTGTAGCCATGGATACTAACCATATCTTAGTATTTAGGTGCTAATGATATACAATACTACTCTCTCTGAAAGATCTGTTAATTTATGCATTCTTCATGGTAAGTTATCTAAATAATTTTTTAAGTGTAAATTTAAAAAAAGGCAAATCACATATTCTTCCCAGAGCCAATACACAAGTATAAATAGTCATATTCACAGTGATAATTACATTGTTCTTTATTATGAAATGCCTATTTAAATAATTTTTGATGTATTATTGATACATTGGACTTCTATATCAACACTGATTTTTCTATGGAAAAATAGTTTCTATAGAGATATGACTTGCTATCAGTGTTTACAAAATTAGATACTGTGATTTCTTATAGTTTCAGGATATGTAGTTTATTAAAAACTAGATTCTTTAGGGATATTATTTTTAGAATTCTTGTACACTTTACAATTTGGGAGAGTGTTGACTCATTTAACAATTAAGCAAATTAGGGCTTATATTTGGGGGTCAGACAAGGTAGCAAACAGAAGACTGGAACATGATAAGAATAATAAATTAAATTGTAAGAAACTCAGTTGTAGGAAAGCCATGGAGAGTCACTGAGGCAAGGAGTACTAGAACAGTTAACAATGAAGACAGACAAACATTAAAGGGGTGGTTATTTGCTAATACTGACTATGCAAAGGATATTGAGAATTCAGAGTTTGTATACTCTTTCTCAGGGGCAAAATATTCAGAAGAGCTTTTCATGAAGACTAGGTGCTTTGAGTGGATGACCACTTTGCCATTCAAGGCATTTACCTCATTTTGGAATTGCATGGGGTCAGAATGAAAACTTTATTGGGAAAAGGACATTTTATGATGGGTTGCACCTGATTGTTTCAGACTTCCCAAGAGAAGAATATCTGGTTTGTGCTCTGCTTTGTCAGTATCCTTTGAATCCTTAGAAAACTTGGTAGGAGCTAAATCTGTAATTCATGTTGAGCCTGAATTGACAATGCAAACTTTTGTATTATCTCAAAAGCTATGAAAGCATATGATTGAAAACTAAGAGAAAATAAAGGCAGTAGAAACTGGCCCCTACATAATACAGATACTAGAATTGGCTGATTGGAAAGTTAAAGAGTTAAAAAGGCTGTAAGTGACTTCTACTTGTGGCCATGACAGAAAGGCACTGGAGACCAACCAATAGAAGCAGGGCCTGAGGGGCTGTGGTCTTAGAGAACAAGTAATTGCAAACATTGCAAAAGGTAAGCTCTACATTCATATTGACTTTTTTTTTTTTGAGATTTTATTTTTTTTTTTTTTTGAGAGAGGCATAAGCAGGGAGAGGGGCAAAGGGAGAAGGAGAAACAGACTTCCTGCTGAGCAGGGAGCCAGACACAGGGCTTGAACCTGGGGCCTCAGGTGCCCCTCAAGTTGACTTTTCATGGAAGATATTTGAAAACTCTGTGGGAGAATGGTGCCTCCATGAGCAACTATCTTAGTCTGAGGAGGCAAGTTTATAACAGATTTGCAAAATTGACAGAGACTTGAGGAGGGGTCTGTCAATTTCAAGTACACGTAAAATTTACTTGAACCAACCAAGTAAATTTTAAACAGAATCTATGGGGCACCTGGTGCTCAGTGGTTTAGCGTCTGCCTTTGGCTCAGGTCATCATCCCCGATCCTGGGACCAACTCCCATATCAGGTTCCCCACAGGGAGCCTCCTCTCCCTCTGCCTATGTCTCTGCCTTTCTTTCTGTGTCTTTCATGAATAAATACATAAAAATCTTAAAAATAAATAAATAAACACAGAATTTAGATACTAAGCTCTCAGAATAAAGGGGAAAAAAAAACACCAAATAATGAACTTTAGTCAATAAGCTTATTTTTGCAGAAGCCCAGGTTAACAATTCTGTATATTTTAGGACTGAAGGAAAAAACATATTTGGAATTGAGAGCAAATTTTTCAATATCAGAGAAATAAGTCACTATATGAAAGGGGGTGCCAGAATGAAAGGCATATTGATGAAATTAAATTGGTAGTATAGTATCAATTACTGTTTTGATATTCAATGTTTTAATAGATAAATATTTAAATAAAGATGTTACATATAAATAGATAAAATGGATAATAAATATATGAAAATAGATTGATATAAATATATAAAACATAAACTGAATACATTAAATTTTAATAAATATAAAACATATTGTACATTTGTCTATAAATACACAAGATAAATTTGGGTACAGATAAATGAACATCCTTTGTGTAAAGCAACTCATATGACAAATCCCAAAATTAGTGAGCAGGAAAGTATAGTCTACCCATGGTCAAGCTATGGTTAACAAAGGTAGAACAGGAACAATAATAGGACAGATAATGCAATCCATACTAGCTAACAACCCAGAATGATATCAAGAATTCTTCTGAACTGAAAATATTTTAGAAAATGAAATTCTAAGTTGTTTTAAGAAAAAGTCATCATAGGCTGAAACACCTTTTAATAAAATATTTACCATGGAAGATGCCAGATACTGCCCTGGAATCTTGATATAACTTTTGCATTTACCTGACACCTGACTGCTGCTCAGAATATACTTTTCATCCAACTTCATTCACTTCAATTTCATATATGTAAACATTCCTCTCACTCGTTTGGTTTATTACCAAGTATTGCAATACTTATCCCTTCAATATGCTTCCAGCTATCTTAGACAAACACTGGATTTGATACAGAATGGCAAAACAGTGTCCTTTGAGTCAATATCAGTAGATAAATCTCACTGCATTTCCTGCCAGCTATCCTCAGCCTCAGAAAAATCCAGTCAAACTACTGGTAAGGATGAAAATGTCCAGGAACCAAAAAAATATACTTAATATGCTCCTAATAAAATAGTAGTCTATTAATTTGGGGGTTAGAAGCCACAATATTTCAAATATGGTAACTCTGCCATGAGTTTAGATCAAATGTAGCTCAGTAGCATTTTCCTAATCCCTGACAGTAATTAGTTCCCAATTAGCTTTACTATAGTAATTTTAACAACATGGATAATCTTTAGTATTCTTGACAATCCATGCATAAACCTACTGGAAATAAAACCATGCCATTTAATGTTCTTTAAAAAAATAATTTTAGTGCCTTGGGGGTGCCTGGGAGGCTCAATCGGTTGAGCACCTAACTCTTGATTTCCCCTTGGGTGTGATCTCAGGGTCCTGGGATCTAGCAGGGGTCTCTGCGCTCAGTGGGGAGTCTGCTTAAAAATTCTCTCTCTCTTTTCCTCTGCCCCTCTACTTGTGCTCTCTCTCTGAAATAAATAAATCTTTAAAAAATAATTTGAATGCCTCAGAGAATAGCATTTTATTTCTTGTGCATATATAACAAACTGATTTTCCTATGTTTCTCACATTTCCCTATGTTACTAACTGTATGTGTCTCAGAAGGAAATTAAAATTATTTCTACATACTATGATGGCACGAAAATAAAAAAGAAGAACAACAAAACTCTCCATGTTTAAAGGAAACTAAGTTTACTAGCATATCAATCAGAATGTTTAAGCCTAGCTATGCCATAGCAGGCAGGTGTGCAGTGGTGGCAATGCAAAGAGGGACTCAAAGTGCATGTGAGGCCCCAGTAGCTGGGGATGGACAGTAACCCCATAGGGGTGTGTGCTGGTGGCCTCTATTCCTGGGACCAGCAGTGGGGGGCTCCAGGCCCCTTGTCTACTTTCAGAGCCCCTCCTCGGGCTGCAGTCAAGGGATCAGGTGGCTCAGACGATGAGGGCCCAGTGAGATAACAAGAGGTGGTCCCAGTCAAGTACAACCATAAAGAATTATGGAACCTGAAAGAGCTCCTGGAGCAGCTCACTCATCTTTATGACTGCCAGGAAGAGGAGATTCCAGAGCTGGAGACTGACATGGATGAACTCCTGGACACTGAGAGGGATGATGCCTGGATGGCCAAAGTCAAGTCCCATCGGGTTGACTTAAAAACCTACTGAAACTTTCATTTCTGGCCTGTTGAACAAGATTCTTGGCATGTAGAAGCTGAGAACACCCCACCCCAGAAGCAGTAAAGGTACTGAACCCTGATGAATGCTGGCTCCTACAATTGGAGCCTGTCCCTGACACTGCCTTACAGCAACAGCAATAGTGAGGGTCCCTGCTGCCAGGCCTGATACCATGAGCAGAGCTCCCCCATGCTCCTGACCCAAGATTCTTCCTATAAAGCAGCTGGGCCCTTTAATAGATGTGTCTCTGGTGCAACAAGAATAAAACAAAACAAATTATATATATTTTTTCCTGCAACTAGAAACAACAAAGATGTACTGTCTTCATTCTATTACAAAATATTAGATTGCTTTTATGTTTGCATGGATAAAAAAATAGAACCTGTCATCCTTTAGGCTCCATCAATTTACCCTTGTGTCTCTTAGGCTCATACATAACTAATCTAGTTCCTCTTTCCTGTGACTATTTTCCCATTGTTTGAAAACACTTACTAAGCCCTTACCAAAGTATGTTCTATTTTCCATACTAAGCATTTTCACTTATTCCTTTTTGCTTCTATAATGATAGTTGAAGGATCATCCTCCTCCTCTATAATTTTCTACAAATGCATGCATTGGTATGCATTATAAATTTGGTGTCTACAATGAAACATAGAATTCAAGATGTGGTATGACCAAGGTGAATTATGCCTAGAACTGACTTTATGCCTAAACAGCCCTTAAAATCCATTTAGAATTATTGTTATAATTACTCTAAATCTCCCCATATTTTTTCCTATATATCAAAATGTTCACAATTTAAATTGTATGATTCAGTGAGCTTTGGTAAATGTTTACATCCAGATAACCATCACCCTGATCATTATTAAATATTTCCCTTACCTCAGAATGTCCCCCATAATCCCCATCTACTAGATCTCCATTCCACATAGGTGGTCAAAAAAAATCAGATTTCTGTTCCCATTTATTAGTGTATTTTGTCCATTCTGTTCTCATTTATTAGTGTGTCTTTTCATATAAACCAAAAATATGGTGTGTACTCTTTGGTGTCTGGCTTCTTTAGCAATAAAATATTTTTGTGTGTGATTAATACAGGTCACCATGTGATTTCATTTGTTTGTTAATTTTTATTGTTCTAGTAGTATTTTATGGCTAAGATATACCACAATTTGTTTTTCTCTTCGCCTGTTGATGGATATTTGGGTTATTTCCAGGTTTGGTTAATGAGGAAATCTGCTTTAAATGTGTCTATACAAGAGTCTTATTACACACATACTAGCATAGAGAGCTAGTAGAACGTCCATCTCATAAGTCAATATTTACTTAAATTTAGAAGACATTGGCAAATAATTGCTGAAAGTGTTCATATCATCTCACACTCAAATAAGCAACGTGTGAGTGCTATGCTTGCTTCACATTTCAGCAATGTGGTATGGTCAGTCTCTTTTATTATGACCATTCTATTGTGTGAATTGGAACTCATTTTGGTTTTAAAATGCATTTCCTCAATGATGAATAAATTGAGCATGTCTTTTGCGCATGTTTATAGTATTTTTTGGCTTTTTACTATAGATTTGTTGATGTCCTTTACATATTTTGGATATGAAGTATTTGTATTCTGAATTGAATTGTATATTTATGTGTTATGAATATTCTTCCATTCTTTGACTTTTCTATTCATTTTGTGCATTTTTGAAATTAAAACCTATGTATTTCTATAAAAGTCACTAGTTCTAAGAAATCCTTCCTTTTTTTATTAAGAAATCCTTTAATGCAAAGTCACTAAGATATTTTCCTTATTTTCTTTTATAATTTGTTTATTTCTTGCTATTATATTTGGGTCCATGATCCTTTCATTTTGTATAAGAAAGCGAGAGATGAGTAACATTTTATTTATTCATTTTTTCACATATGGATATTTCGTTGTTCCAGCAACACTAAAAAAGACTTTTACTGAATTAAACTGGTCTTATAATTCAAAATCAATTGGCACTGTAAGAATAAGTATTTATCTGAGTTTTCAATTTGTTCCATTTTCTCTGTCTATATTTAAAATATTACTACATTGCTATGACCAATGATATATTTTATATATGTATTTATATTATATATTATATATATTATATATGTAAAAATATATGTATTTATATTATACATATTTACATTATATTATATACATTATATATTATACATATATACATTATGTATTATATACATTATATATTATGTATTATATACATTATATATTATAAAAATATATGTATTTATATTATACATATATATAATATATATATTTGAAGAATTTCTTTTAGAATTTCTTGTAGTGGAAGTCTGGTGCACATAAATTCTCTAAACAGTGGACTGTTTGAAACTGTTTTTACCTTGCTTTCATTTTTGAAGGATATTTTTCTGTATCAAGAATTCTAGGTTGCCAGTTTAATTTTTCCTTCAGCACTTTAAATCTATCATTCCGCAATCTTTCGCCTCCATTGTTTCATATAAGAAATCAGGCATCATTCTTACCTTAAGTCGTCTATAATGTATTTTCCTCTTTCGTTCTCTCTCTCACTTACTGCTTTTAAGAAGTACTCTGTCAGGGTGTACTTCTTCATCTGCCTCTTAACCTTAATCTCTTCAAATATTTGTCTCATTTTTTTTCTCTTCTTTTTTAAAAATTCAAATGTGTATATATTCAGGCATTTGATACTGTCTCACAGGCATTGAAGGCTTTGTTCATTATTCAGTCTTCTCTTCATATATCAGTTTTCCTTCAGGCTTACTTACTCTTTTTTTTTTTCCATGTTGGATTTACTCTTTTACTAAGTCCCTCAAGTGAGAGCTTTATTTTTATATCATATTTTTTCTAGCATGTCAATTTTGTTGTTTTAAAACTTCTATCTCTATACTGATTATCTTCATAAGTTCATTAATGTTTTCCCCTTTCATGATATATCCTTTACAGTAGTCCTTTCTTATCCACAATGTTGCTTTCCACAGTTTCAGTTGCCAGCGGTCAACTGAGGTCCAGAAACGGATGATCCTCCTTCAGATGTATTGCCAGAATGCTACATCACAATGCTCAGATCATTCATCTCACCTGTCTTCATTCACTACATAGGCATATTATCCTTATTCCTTATCCTTATCTCATATCATTTCAAAAAGCGTGGATACAGTATGGTAATATTTTTTGAAAGAGAGAGGCCATATCTGCATAACTTTCATTATAATATATTGTTATAACTGTTCTATTTGATCATTGATTATTGTTAATCTCTTACTGTGCCTAATTTATAAATTAAACTTTATCCTAGGTATGTATATATATGAAAAAACATAGTGTATATGGGGGTTGGCACTAATCACCATTTCAGGCATCTGCCGGGGGTCTGGAACATATCCCTCATGGACTGGGGGCACTATTGTAATATAGTTATCAGAGTTACTTTAAAGCCCCTGTCTGACAATTAGAATTTGTGTCAATTCTGTGTCTGTCCCCATTACTCTCTTCTTTCTTGACCATGAGGCATATCGTTAATGCTTCATGAAACATACATTTTTTTGTATGTTAGACATTGTGAAAAAGAACTATAGAGATTGGAGTAAATAATATTTACCCCTATTAAAAACATATCTTTTCTGTAAGACTGCAAGTCTGATGTGCTGTCAATCTAGTCTGTAGTTGAGATAAGTCTTGGCTTTGTGGTATATTTGGTTTGGATTTATTTCACTATGAAGTTCAAATATTCTGAAGGTAGAATTGTGATATTTCTTTTAGTGGATCGTGAGGTGTAATCATGATCAACATTCTGGAGCCTTTTTTTAATTAACTACTGAGCCCTCAAGTTTCCAGACTGTGGGGGATTTCTCTTCACTTTTTTTTTTTGTTTTGTTTTGTTTTGCTTGACTACCAGTTTCCTGGATTTCTGCAAATTTCTTTTTACATTCACCCCATCCATGACTTCCTGAGTACCTAAAGAAATGAATATCTGTTTTTCTACCTTACATCAGCTTCAAAAGCCTGTTGCAATTCAGTGAGTAGTCCTATAATGTTTCAGAAATATATCCCTCAGCTCTTCTACCATGAATTCCATCTTAAGAATGCCTTTCATTCTCACTGAGGAAAACCCACTTGGCAACAGCAAACTCTTGTTTACTATGCATCTAGTCTTCATCATACTATGCCATGCATGTGAGAAGGCCTGTAAGAAAAATATGGCAAGTAGAGAAAAACTGCTTCTTTCTCTGATGTTGTTCGGAATACTAATCCATCATGTTAATCCACACACATCTATTACAAATTCATTAGATGTTTGTCTTTGTTTTGGTTTTGGGTAGATTCTTCTTCTTAACAGAACACTGATAAAAATGGAAAAAATCATGGTTCTTTTTTCTCCAAGATAGGATTACCACTTTTTATAATTTAGTTAATTTAGGTTTCTTTATAATCTCAGCTGTGTGCTTTTTTTAAATCTCTGATTTTGTAGCTTATCTTGCAAATTTTTATGATTCAGTGAGAAAAGGACATGCACTGTGACTCTCTTCATGTTAAGTGGTAGCAAAAGTTTTTACTTTTCATATACTTTATTTTACTTCAACTTGTTTTCTGGTAATATGCATTTTTCTCAATTTATCCCATTTTAGAACTATGGATTTGGTTTTCCTATATTGATTCTCAACGACCCTAAAGGAATTTAATTTCTATGCACCATTGTGTCTTTGTATTTTTCCACACTAATACTGGCCCCTTGAGTTTTTATCCTGTTAGCTTTCAATTTTTCTTGAGATAATTTTGAATGGTTTCTGAGATCCCAGTAGATTTTCATTTTCAAAATATCATGATTTTTACTTATGTTGTGCTTCGTATTGTAAATTATCCTGAAGGTAAGTTGTAATACTACTCGGAGAAGCAAAATTAGTATTGGCACATTAAATGCTCTTGAATGTTATTGCTTTTGGCTACGTGGTTATATATATTTGCTTATCAAATCCAATCACAACTTTGATGCTTTGACTTTTAAGTGAATGGTTTTTGTTAAATTGAGCATCTCATTTTACTTTTCAAACTTAGACCTCAAAATGAGTTTGTGTTTTTATCATTATACTAGTAAATACTCTATTTTTTTCTTAGTAGGATATAAAACAAGATTACTGTATTGTTTTTAAAGCACTAAAAATACAGTGACTATGTTTCATTGAAATTAAATCATGCGGAAAAATCATGAGCAAAATTATGTTTAAAGACAACATGTTAATAATGAAAGTTATATATGTCATATTTTTCTACTTTACCTAAACCCAAAATTATCATTATATTTCTAGAGAGATAGAATTTTAGATTATTATTTTTAAAAATATATTAGTACTTTCATGATACATGGAAAAATAAAGTTATTAAACACACACTTTATTAAATTATTAAACATTCAACTTTAAGGTGTGTTTTATAATTCTGTATTATATACTTTTCTCTAAATTAAAAAAAATAAGTTTATGATTTCTTTTATGTAGTCTCTCTCCCTTAGGGAACTCACCAACTTCAATGGGTATTCACAGGCTGCAATAATGACCTTGTTAAATATTTATCCCCTGAATTATAATGATATAAATGTGACTAATTGTGTGTATTTTTCTGCCATTCAGATATACAGGTAAGAAGGCAAAAAGAACATTTATCAAGAGGTGAGGTTATAATGAATAGTCTACTGCCATATGGCCTTCCTCATACTTGTCTAGTTTGAAATTTACTGAACCTCTTGGGTCTGCTGGGTTTTTTATTACATATATGACATTTTCATTTAATATTTCTTTGGTTATATTTTCTCTAACCTTCTCTTTCTCTCTCTGAGATTCAACTTACATCTTTGTTAGCCTCCTTGACACTGTGTCATAGGTTATTGAGGTTCTGTTCTTCCATTTTGGAGGTAAGCCACCTTAATTATAGCTACAAAATAGCATCAAGAGAATAATACCTCAGGAGCTGGGGGTATTCTTATATCCATGTTTGCACAAAGACTACCCATACATTCAACTAAGGTGTCTGTGTGTGTGTGTGTCTGTGCATCTGTGTATTAAGTCAGTTTTGTTGAGGCAAAAGTTGGAGAGAAGTCCTTTGACAAATACATGGAAGGCTAATGTTTTCTCTCAGCCTGTGGCTTATTTTTATATTCCTTAATGGCATATTTTCAGAAAAAGTACATTTTAATTTTTATTAAGTCTGTAAGTTGACTTTTCTTTTATGTTTAGTGCCCATTTTATCTAAATAAAGAAATCTTCACAGGTTTCAAGTTTGTCACTTTGATTTTGAAACTTGTCAGTGCCAGAGCTGATGTTGCAGTCCTGAATTGTTCATTGTTGATGTCTTTTTCTTTAAATCAGCATTGCAGATAGTAACAAACCACATAAAATATCACGAAATCTTTCCCAACTTCACCAGGACCTCAGAAATGCTGTGTCTGACAGTACTGAGCATTTGTGGCCTAAGGGAAGTGCTGAAATTGTTTGGCAAGACTCATTTTCCATTTTGATGGTATTTTTATCTTGCTAAAAGAAGCTGTACAAACAGCGATTAGGCAGCAAGACTGGATTTCTAATTGATGCCCTGGCCTTTAAATCTGCCTTCACACAAGCTGTGATGTCTTAAAGAAACACTTTACTCAAGGGGCCATTAGGCAGAAGGGCTTTCTCCTGATAAACGATGTCCTGCCCTTTCAATTTGTCTTTCTCAAGGTGGCTCTTTATTTAAGGGGTACCTTGAAGAAGGACAAATGGGGAGAGGAGTGGGGAAGACTAAAATGCATTTCTGACCATGATCTCATGCCTAATAACCCATTTTTCTAAATTTTTCTTAATAAAAGCAGAAACTTAAAAAGGAATCCCTTTTATCATGAGAAATTTCTGACCAATGATGTCTGTAGTCAATACATTATTCTACGTGTTTTTTTTTTTTTCTTTTCTAGAGCAGAAGGATGGGTTGTCTTGCACTAACCACAAGTGTAGTGGGCCTCATGGAAGCCACTCAGTGAACTTGATATATATCCCCTGGAGATATATGAGAACAAAGGACTAGTGTTTGACATGGACCTGAGGAATCTAAATGTGTAAATGTGTAAAGGTATAAATGTATGGCAATGGGTTTGAGCTGGCAAAGGAGGAGAGAGAGAAATTCTGTTGTATTGGGAAATAGCTACATTTCTGGTGGCCGGAGACATGTGTGTGTTTCACAGAAGAGAAGCAGCTCATGCCAGAAAAAGAGGCTACCAGAAATCGTTTAATATCCTGTTCCAAAAGACCAACTATAAGGGTATTAGTGATCCATAAGAAAACCTGAAATAAGAGAAAAATAAAACCAAGGAAAGGGCTAGGAATTGAGTAATGGAGAGAGTTATAGATAAATTATTCACCATCACAGGGAAGCAGTTGGATACTATGGGGCAAGTTGTATGAAGCATCCATGAAAATCATCCTCAAGAGAAAGGCTCAACTTTAAATACCTGCCTGGCCCAGAAAGGACAAATCCATCTACAGAAATTCACAGTTAGTGGTGAACCGTACATCTCACTTACCCTTCTCTGTCCTTTCACTTATGATATTGGTGGGATCACTGTTTAGCAACTTGAAGGAAGAGAAGAAATAGAAAGAGTTGTGGAGAAACCACATCCTTATCCCCAAATAAATTATAGAAACACCTGTAGAGCTAGAACTAGCCCTAGCTACCCTGAGTGTTATCTGTGAATAGAGATACATATTTTGGACAAGACACTGATAATTGCTGGCTTGTGAGTTAGAAGAATGATATAATTTCCTAAAAGTGACAGGTAAATCATGGGTCCAATCCGAGTTTTTACCCAGTGGCAAAATGAGAACTAACACATACAAGAAGAATAAACATACAAGGTGGAGGAAGGCAAAAATGAAATTGCATTTATACACACACACACACACACACACACATACACAATGAGTCCTGCTACTTCATCACAGCAAGTTTGAATCAGGATCACAACATATTTAATTTTCCTTTCTCATCATCCAAATCTTACCTCAATATGAATTTTTCTTGAAAGACTTTTTTTTCTTCACTATAGCTAAGTAGCTATTCTTAACCCTCTATTACCTTTTTGTAGCACTTGTAGTGATTGAAAGTCATCTTTCTCATGTATTTACTTATCTTTCCCAATTTCCCCAATAGAAAGTAAGTTTCTATAAAGATGATTTTTTTCTACCTTATTCACTGATATATTCCAGAGGCAAAAGTGCATGACTGAATGGAAGGAATGTAACTAGACTGAGTGTGTAGTCACAGGAGAGTACCGATTGGAGATGAACATCAAACGTCCAGTAACAAATACATTTAGCAAAAGATATTGTAACAAATAAAGATAGAAATTTATGTGGACTCAGGTCTGGCTGTTCCAGCATGGTTTATTTATTTAGTTTTGTCTTGTGTTTTTCTATAATGCTGAGATTTTAATATGATTTAATAGAGAGGAAAGAGAATATGCAAAATAATATAGATTGCATTTCTGGCTAGCTAGGTGGGTGGAGACACAGAGAAGATTATTTTTTTCTAGAAAAAAATGTATCAATTGTTATACCTTAACAATATAGACAAAAGCAATTAAGCATAATGTTTATGTAACATTATTTTTCTAGGTATAGATAAAAATAATATATACAGATATGGGCATATTAGAGATAGATATAGATGAATATGCATGAAGTAATAAAAATAGTTATAAGTATTTTAATTTCTTCATATTTTCTAGCTTAAAAAATGATTATATTCCTTGGGCGATATGGATATATTTAGTTTAATTAGATTGCTAATAGTACACATATCTTAGAACTAGAACATTTATGTATATGAACATGTATAGTATGTGCACATAATTTTTTAAAAGTTGATTTTATGAAAAACCCAATGATTTATTAACATGCATAATTATTTTCATCAAGAAAGAAAAAATAAGGTGTTAATGACCCTTGACCTTGGATAACTGGGGAACATCACAGAAAGTCAGAGTTATAGTAGAGAATTCAGACTTAAATATGTTTGCCTAGTGGTTGGGATTCTGCAGTATAAATGAGAAAAAAGATCAGGTGACCATCAAGAGAAGAAAGAAGAAAGTAAATAGAGAATAATTGAAAAGAGATGAGCAAGGGATTAAGCACCAAGAATAGTTGGAAAAAACGAAGCAACACAAAACAAGATTTGACAGAGTTCATATTCTTTTCCACAAGCAAACTTCCACAGAATATTTTTTAAATAAAGGAATAAAGAGGGGAAAAGTCATGGCAAGCTCCTACTTAATGATTGAACCTAAAAATCAACTTCCTCTAATTTGTTCCATATAAGGCCATCATTTAAATACAAGTATTTTATCATCTACTGATTATGAATTTTATGAAGTAAATTATGGATATCATAAGATTATGTCGAACATGTGTTCTACAACATTTCCTTTTTAAAAAAAAATTTTTTTAGATCTTACTTATTTATGAGAGACACAGAGAGACAGGGAGAGGCAGACACAGGCAGAGGGAGAAGCAGGCTCCATTGGTTAGCCTGATCTGGGACTCGATCCTGAAACTCCAGGATCACGCCCTGAGCCCAAGGGAGACACTTAGCCATTGAGCCACCCAGGTGTCCCTCTATAAAATTTCCAAAAGTATTTCAGAAGGGCATGTGTTTTTATTATGAGCAAAAATATTTTTGTTTGGAAAATAAAGGACATGCCAGAAGGGCTAATACTTATAAAATTAAATCAAACAAACATCTTCTCTATATTTAAGGCAGAAAATGTAAATGTATTTCTCCATATAATTCTAGTAGGTAATGGATTTTATTAGTTTAAGGAAAAAATACCAAAATGCACATCCAGCATCTTCCGTCTAGAAAGATAAGCAGCCTGAAGACCAATGACTCAAAATGGCTGAGAACGAAAGCAGTGATATACGAGGTTATTTCTTTTAGATTCTCTTCTATGACATAGATTTTCTCTCTTTGATAAGAAGGAATATCAAAATGCCACTAAGATCCTGATGATGCTTTACTGAACCTCACCATGGGAACTTTTAACAATGAAGACATATTTTCTTATAGTTGTTGTTTCTCCAAGCAAGGTAACTGTCACAAAGTCAATGAAAAGGAAAACAAATTAACCTAGAGTCATTTTTTTAAAATCATGAATCAATAAAAGTAAGATACGAAAAAAAATAGTACATGTGATAAAACCCATGCTATTAAAACAACTATTTTTAAGCTAACA
Organism: Nyctereutes procyonoides; assembly: GCF_905146905.1. Classification (NCBI taxonomy): domain Eukaryota; kingdom Metazoa; phylum Chordata; class Mammalia; order Carnivora; family Canidae; genus Nyctereutes; species Nyctereutes procyonoides. Next base: position 27,854,691 of record NW_026575048.1, read on the forward strand.
TCAATGGTAAACATACATCCCTAAATGAATCTATTCCCTGGGGCTTAAGAAGCCCCAGAAGTCTAATTAACAGTTAAATCAGTTTCTGTAAAGAAAGAATCAGTAAGAGATTGCAGTTTTTGATGGGAAAACATTCCCAGAAATCTGCCAGTTCAAGGAGTGTGCCTAAGATTTAGACTGGGGGGCATCCCTGGGTGGCTCAGCAGTTTAGCACCTGTCTTCGGCCCAGGGCGTGATCCTGGAGTCCAGGGATCAAATCCCACATCAGGCTCGTTGCATGTAGCCTGCTTCTCTCTCTGCCTCTCTATGTGTGTCTCTCATGAATAAATAAATAAAATTTTAAAAAAATAGACTGGGAAGTCCAGAAATCGGATCAGAGATGGGGCTTAACTAGTGATCAACGTGTTACCCTTGGATAAAGGGCAGATACTGTTTCCCTGAGCTCCAGATGCTGAGTAGAGAAAACTTTCCCAAAGTTTCACAACAGAGCCTCAATTCTCTTAGGAAAATGTTGGGATCTGTCCAACATCCAGTTTGAAGTAGCTATTGTCTCCATGATACTTGGTTAGGTCTGGACGTCTGGAAGACTTGAATAATAAACATTCCTGAGTCTCTGACCTTCAGGCAAACACCAGAGTAAAAAAGCCAGAGGAGAAGAACAATGCAGTATGTTGCACAATGTTGAAACATGACTATAGCTATAATGAACATGCCTATCAACACATAAACATAAAGCAGATAACTCTGTATAAAGAATTTGGAAAGGATAGTTACTATCTTCTGGAAGGGATCTTGAAAAATAAAGAGGTGTTCAACTGGAAGAGGAGAACAGGAGGTCAAAAGTTAGAAAATTGCACAAAATAAAGTTTTGGATGGTTGGGTGAAGTGATTCGGAATGTTTCAAATAATCTGAACATGATAAGATAATGGAAACAGAAAAGATAAAAGACTATATTTGTAGGAATAAATTCATAAATTATCATGGATAATGTATATGGAAAGGCTGTGATAGGAATCTATATAGAATAATCATTTGGATCCAAAGTTCATTAGGAATTAGCATTTTAATCAAACTAATCAACTATTTGTGCTTATAGCTTATTTTCACAGGGTTTGATCCATTGACTACCCTTAAATGTTTTATTAATATTCCTCAAGAAAGAATCAAATAGGAGCTTCAAGACTTCTAAAATATTCAAATCATTTAATATTCTAGATTTTCATTTTATTCCTTTTGTGAACATTGTAATGAAAATAGTTCCCTGAATGATTATTTTATTCTACTATTTCTGTTGTAAAATACCACTAGTGTTAATTACCTGTTTAATAGTTGCTCATTTGCAGAACTAATTTGTTCTTTCATGAAAATAAATGTGGAATGCCCAGAAAAAAAAGGTATGAGTCCAGGTGAAGCTTCAGGGTTATAGACCATGAACTCTATCCATGACTCTGTGAAAACTTTTATCTGATCCTTAAGTTGTTGCCCCCCTTTTTAGAAATTGACTTTTTACATCTCTCATTTTGTTTTTATTCTGAAATTATTCAAATATTCACATGTAAGTAAAACAATGTAATTATCACTCATGAACCCAAAACTTTCCTTTTATAAGACTTCATATTTTGGCATTATAATAGCACATATTTTGGTTTGTTTGGTCTTAAGAAATGTAACATGACAGATGAAGTCCAAAATTCCTAAGAGTACCTTTCTTTAATTCCTTAACAAAAGTAGCCAGTATCCTTGGGTCAGAGTGTATAGTTTCTATGGATTTTTTTTTTTACTTATGCTTGCATAAAAAGGTAGTTTTAGATGTAGGTTTTAAAACAAAGTAACATAAATAAGTGACAAATTAGATCGATCATTTAAATTTGATACCGTATTAAGTTTTTGAGATGTATTTATTTGTTCTTTTCAGTCCTCTAATTTCTTCATTTTAACTGCCTTATAGTATTTTGGTTTTTATTGTAATACTTTTCTTCAGCCATATGTTAACTGATGGGCTTTTATTTTGAATAAACTAAGTGCTACAAAGAACATCCCTGAACCTATTTCTCTGTGACTATTTGCAAAGCTTTCTCTAGAACTGTCTTCCTCACACTTCATCCTGCACATGGAAAAGGTGCAAAACTTCTTAAACACACATTCCTGGGTCCCACCCTAGATTTGTAGCAGCAATGTTAGCCTCATTTGGGAACTTCCTACAAGCAAGTATCAGATTTAAGCTCAAACTTCCTAAGTTAGAATCTTGTGAACAAGTGGAGTCCTAGAATTTTAGTTTTGACAGGTTTAATGTTCTTCAGGTCATTGTTCTATACAATAGAGCTTGAAAAGAGATCATCTAGTGTATACAACTATTAGGGAAACAAATCAGTCATGTTCAATACACATATTTAAATTTCATTTATAGTTCCAAATGGAACTCTACTGTGATTTTACAAATGTATGCTCCCTTGAATAACATTTTTTCCTTATCCACATGCTTGCCTAAAATTAGGCAGGTATAGGCAGGTAATTCTAAACTTATTTTACTTTTAAAACTTTGCCAGTTTGATTGGTGTGAAGCAGGATCTTGTGTATTTAATTTGTATTTCACAAATTACTAGTGCTCTTAAGGATCTTTTGTTAAAGTCTTTCCGGTACCCTTACATGTTCATATTCTGGAACTTTTTCTTACTGAATAGTTTGTCCTTTTCATATTGATATCTAAGAGTTATTTATCCATAGTGAGTACTACACTTATGTTAAATATGCACATTAAGGATATTTTTTCATTGCATAAATTAAATCTTACTGAATCAGATTTGTCAACTCATTGCCTCATAGTGCGGGCACTTGGTGGGATGAGCACTGGGTGTTATGCTATACGTTGGCAAATTGAAATCTATTAAAAAAATAAATAAAAAAGAAATATCATGAAGATATTTTGCTATATTTTACTGAAATATTCAACATTTTGAATTTTACAGTGAGGTAATTAATTTATTTGCATTTCATTTTTACATGTGCTATTATCTTGGAATCTGAAATAATATAACTGAATAATCAATTCTTCTTAAAACATTTATTTATATCAATTTAGTCTCTAATTATGTGTATTATTCTCTAATATAAAAACTTTTCATATTTTTGTGGGGACTTTTTTTGAGTTTTATTTAAATTCCAGTTAGTTAGCATACACTGAAATATTAGTTTCAAGTGTACAGTATAGTGACTCAACACTTCCATACAACCCCCAGTGCTCATCACAAGTGCTCTCCTTAATCTCTATCACCTTTTCAACCCAACCCCCCCAACTACCTCCCCTCTGGTAATCATTAGTTTGTTTTCTATAGTTAAGAGTCTATTTCTTGGTTTGCCCCACCTTACCCCTTTTCTCATTTGTTTTGCCTCTTAAATTCCACATGTGAGTGAAATCATATGGTATTTGTCTTTTCTCTGACTTGTTTTACTTAACATAATGTTCTCTAACTCAATCCACGTCATTGAAAATGGCAAGATTTCATTCTTTGATGGCTGAGTAATATATATATATAATATGAATATATATACATCTTTTCTTTATCCATTCATCAGTCGATGGACACTTGGGCTATTTCTATAATTTCTATTGTAGATAATGCTGCTATAAACATTGGGGTGCATGTATCCCTTTGAATTAGTATTTTTGTATTTGGGTAAATATCTAGTAGTGCTATTGCTGGATTGTAGGGTAGCTCTATTTTTAACTTTCTGAGGAAACTCCATAGTGTTTTCCAGAGTGACTCACCAATTTGGCATCCCCACCAACAGTGAAAGAGGGGTCCCCTTCCTCCACATCCTTGCTAACACAACAAAACTAAAAGGCAACTTATGGAATGGCAAAAATATTTGCAAATGACATTTCTGATAAAGTGTATTCAAAATATATAAAGAGCTTGTAAAACTCAACACCCAAAAAGTAAAAAGTCCATGAAGAATGCACAAAAGACATGAATAGATGTTTTCCAAAGAAGATATACAGATGGCCAACAGACACATGAAAAGATCAACAGGGAAATGCAAATCAAAACTACAATGAAATGTCACCTAACAGCTGTCAGAATGTGTAAAATCAACAATACAAGAAATAACAGGGCAAATATATAGAGCCTGATGTGGAGCTTGATTTTATTACCATGAGATTGTGACCCAAGCTGAAATCAAGAGTTGGGTGCTTAACCAACTGAGCCAACCAGGCAGCCCAACAGGGTATATTTTAAATCTCTACTTAATTGTATTGGTTTTTACCTAGGCTAATGATATAATAAATATCAAATCCTTTGTTCCTCAAAACTGTCTTATATCTCTTCATTCATTTATTCTTCAATTGATTTCTAAGTTCAGTTTGTTCAATTAGGTTAAAAAAAAGAAAGAAAACTTGCAGATTATATGTGGGAATTAAATTGATTAAGATGAGGGAAATTTGTCATAAGTCTCTTCATCATCAATGAAAATATTATAACCATATTTATATAGGTTTTGTTTTAATGTATCCATTAGTAGTTTTACAATTTTCTTCATATAGTATTTTATGCTTGCTATAACTCTAAACTGAACGTTTTAACTATTAATTAAATTATATTTACTACTGTATAGGTATGTCTTTGAATTCTGTAAGCTATTTTTTATTTTTGAACTTATTAAACTTTTTTATAGTTTGTCATCAAATTATCTGAATTTGCTGGGTACTTTTGTCATGTTGCTCCTAATTATTTTAAATCCAGTGTACTCTTAATTCCAAAACTCCTGTCTCCATTACAATGTTGAAGAATGAAGGCAATAGCAGGCATCTTCTACCTCTTTCTGATAATACTAAAAGTTCTAAAGTTTTCCATTAAATATATTTTCTATTTAATTTCCATAGATCTTCTTCATGAGGTTTCTTAAAGTTCCTATATATTTCTAGTTTTTTTGGACATTTCTTTCCATTGCAAATAAGAATTGGACTTGATTAAATGAGTTTTATTCATATGTCATGATGCATTTATTTTTTTCTTTAAGATGTTAACATGATGGATTGTTTTTTACTGCTGGGATAAATCCTTTGAAGTACTAATATATGATGAGAATTTTTATTCACTGAAGATATCGATTTTTTAACATTTAATCTGTAACTTTCCTTTGCGTGATTAAATCTCTTATTTTGGTATGTTTGTCATAAAGATTATGCTACCCTTTTAGAATACTTATACTCAAACAATATTTTCAAATTTTATATATTTGTAAATAATTGTTATATATATACAAAATGTGTATATTATTGTTATATATGTGTATATATACACACATACATGATATGCACTGTTTTGGTTTCAGTTTTATGTATATGATTTCTTTTATGTCATATTTGCCCTCTCAGTATCTTTTTCTTATTTATATTTATTAGTAGTAAGAGATTTATATATGATAACTTAGTATGCTTATGTTTAAAAATGTCTTTTCTTCTAAAGATTTTTTTCTTTAAAAATAGTTTGGCTGCCTAGAATTTTAGACTGATAAATACATAACCTTAGCACTCGAGATTATTTTTCTATTCATCATAAGTCTGTCTTCAAATTAAATTTTATTATAGACATAATCTTCTTCCTGGTAATTTTTATATCTTTTCTTTATTCTTTATGTTATATATTTCACTATTATGAGTCTAGATGTGGATCTGTTTCTTTTATCCTGATAGATTTTTGGTAGACTTTTCATTTTCAAAGTTGTTATCTTCCCTTCTAGAAAATCCTCTTCAAGTAATGTTTTTCTACTTTTCCTCTTCTTCTATTCTTCAGAACTCCTATTTGATAAATGTTAAGGTTTTTTTTTATCTGTCTATTCATCATATCTCTAAAATCTTCTTTAATACTTTCCCATTTAGTTTTATCCTCTGGATAATTTCCTCAGTTAATTTATCAATTCACTAAATGTCCTTTAAACCTGTCCAGTCTGAAATCAGTAATATCTACTGATATTTTTTAAATTTAAATAACAGTATTTTTTTACTATAAAACATTATGCTTTGTTCTTTATTATAACTACCAATATCTAATATCTAAGTACCAATATCTATATTACCAGTATCTAAAGGACATATTTATTTTTTTTTGATGAGTATTATTTCTACACTTTGAAAAGTAATTTTAAACTTCTTTAAAAGTGTTAGAGTAAATATAATACTTATTTAAAAGTAGTTTATTTTTGTGTTATTTCAATTTACATATAATATTTTCAAGTTATGATTGTTGATATAGGGCTATATTTCTTATTAATACAGATATATTTGTTAATATTAAATTTTATCATGTGTTTCCATTTTGATTTATAAGCTCACGTTGGCTAGGAGATTCATTTGTTTGCTTGACTTTTTACTCTCTGCATTCATTCCACATTTTCTAGCAAATTTGTATTGCCTCTATCAGTGTGTTCTGGCTAACATCATGGATATGTTGATTACTTGGATTTGGGTCCTATCATTGAACCACTGATATTGCAGTATTTACCCGGAAGCAGGAGAAAAGAATGTTTCAGTTTCTGGTCATTGGCTAGGTATGTGTTATCTCATCTTCCTATAGATGAGACTTGTCTTTTTAATTTTTTTTATTGGAGTTCAATTTGCCAACATATAGCATAACACCCAGTGCTTATCCCGCCAAGTGCCCCCCTCAGTGACCATCACCCAGTCACTTCAACCCCCCACTCCCCTCCCCTTCCACTACCACTTGTTCATTTCCCAGAGTTAGGAGTCTCTCATGTTCTGTCTCCCTTTCTGATATTTCCCACTCATTTTTTCTCCTTTCCCCTTTATTCCCTTTCACTATTTTTTATATTCCTCAAATGAATGAGACCATATAATGTTTGTCATTCTCTGGTTGACTTTTTTCACTCAGCATAATACCCTCCAGTTCCATCCACGTCGAAGCAAATGGTGGGTATTTGTTGTTTCTAATGGCTGAGTAATATTCCATTGTATACATAAACCACATCTTCTTTATCCATTCATCTTTCACTGGACACTGAGGCTCCTTCCACAGTTTGGCTATTGTGGACATTGCTGCTATAAATATCGGGGTGCAGGTGTCCCGGGGTTTCACTGCCATCTGTATCTTTGGGGTAAATCCCCAGCAGTGCAATTGCTGGGTATTAGGGCAGATCTATTTTTAACTCTTTGAGGAACTTCCACACAGTTTTGAAGCCATTGATCCCAACAATGGTATGATGTAGCTTTTTATAACCTTTCTGAAGCAAAGAATGCCATTCCAGTTCCTAGAATTTAACAAGGAGTGTAATCTAGCTCCCCAGGCAAGAATGCAGTGCTTTGAGCATATCTGGTTAACACTGTTTTTAGGTTCTCTCTCCTAGTTTTTTTTTAAATATTTTTTTTATTTATTCATGATAGACATAGAGAGAAAGAGAGAGAGGCAGAGACACAGGAGGAGGGAGAAGCAGGCTCCATGCCGGGAGCCCGACGCGGGACTCGATCCCAGGACTCCAGGGTCGTGCCCTGGGCCAAAGGCAGGCGCTAAACCGCTGAGCCACCCAGGGATCCCCTCGCTCCTAGTTTAAAGGATAAGTATATGAAGAGGTTTTTTTAAAAACTGATGCTCAGGTTCCACACCCCCTCCTTCAACTTGTTGAAATCAGTCTAGAGTGGGGAATGATCAAGGGTATTTGAAAGCTTCTGGTAATTCTACTGTGCTGCAGGGATGTAAAGCATTGGGGCAGTCTGAGGGCTGGAGCACAAGAGATTTTAACTTTAGCCCCACTTATGTCTTTCCTTTTCACTTTTTTTTTTCCTGCTCCAGAGATGTTTACAGTCATGAACTGCTCACTAAATTATTCTTTATTGAGTGAAGACATAGTAGGTTTTCATTAAATATTTGATTGCCAGGTACTTAAGAAAGCTGGTCCATTCTTACATACCCTTTCAAGAATGTTCCTAAGGTTCCCATTAATGTGACACCATTTATTTACTGCCTAAAGTGTGCTACGCACTATAGTAGGAGCAACAGACAATTGAATAAGCCTTAAAATTAGAAAAGGAGAAAGGCAAATAGGCAAACACAATAAAGTTGAATAAATACTTAAACACTAGGAGCTGTAACAAGACAGATGTAAGTGCTTTGTTAATCAAGACTTAAGAAAAACTGGAGGAAGAGCACTTGGCCGGCTCAGTAGGTAGGACTCGTGACTCTTGATCTCAGGGTCATGAGTTCAAGAATCACGTTGGATGGAGACCTCCTTTTGAAAAAAAAAAGAGAGAAAGAAAAAGAAAAGAAAGAAAGAAGAAAGAAAGAAAGATAGAAAGAAAGAAGAAAGAAAGAAAGATAGAAAGAAAGAAGAAAGAGAAAGAAAGAAAAAGAAAGAGAAAAAGAAAGAAAAGCATATTAAAAAAGAAAGAAAAACTAGAGGAGAAATGTTATTTGGGCATAAAATAAAGAAAATCCTGTCAAATTCTATAACCTGGAAGAAAGCCATAGAGGGACAAATACTGCAGGATTCCATTTATATGAGGTATCTTAAGTGGTCAGCCTCATGAAGGCAGAGGGTTGAATGATCATGGAAATGGAGAGCTCCCATTCAGTAGTACAGAATCTCAGTCATAGCAGATGAAAAGCAGTACAACACCATGCTTATAGTTAACAGTACTATAGTGTGCACTAAAACATTTGTGAAGAGGGTATACCTGATGTTATGTGTTTTTTATTAAGGAAGAAGAGGAAAAAGTACAGAAGAAGCAGCCATGGGAAAAGCCAGACATGATCAGTTCAAGGAAAGAAAACAGAATATTTAAAAAAAAATGGCAGGTCTATTTTTAATTCTTTGAGGAACCTCCACACAGTTTTCCAGAGTGGCTGCACCAGTTCACATTCCCACCAACAGTGAAGAGGGTTCCCCTTTCTCCACATCCTCTCCAACATTTGTTGTTTCCTGCCTTATTAATTTTCCCCATTCTCACTGGTGTGAGGTGGTATCTCATTGTGGTTTTGATTTGTATTTCCCTGATGGCAAGTGATGCAGAGCATTTTCTCATGTGCATGTTGGCCATGTCTATGTCTTCCTCTGTGAGATTTCTGTTCATGTCTTTTGCCCATTTCATGATTGGATTGTTTGTTTCTTTGTTGTTGAGTTTAATAAGTTCTTTATAGATTTTGGAAACTAGCCCTTTATCTGATATGTTATTTGCAAATATCTTCTCCCATTCTGTAGGTTGTCTTTGAGTTTTGTTGACTGTATCCTTTGCTGTGCAAAAGCTTCTTATCTTGATGAAGTCCCAATAGTTCATCTTTGCTTTTGTTTCTTTTGTTTTAGTGGATGTATCTTGCAAGAAGTTACTGTGGCCAAGTTCAAAAAGGGTGTTGCCTGTGTTCTCCTCTAGGATTTTGATGGAGTCTTGTCTCACATTTAAATCTTTCATCCATTTTGAGTTTATCTTTGTGTATGGTGCAAGAGAGTGGTCTAGTTTCATTCTTCTGCATGTGGATGACCAATTTTCCCAGCACCATTTATTGAAGAGACTGTCTTTCTTCCAGTGGATCGTCTTTCCTCCTTTGTCGAATATTAGTTGACCATAAAGTTCAGGGTCCACTTCTGGGTTCTCTATTCTGTTCCATTGGTCTATGTGTCTGTTTTTGTGCCAGTACCACACTGTCTTGATGACCACAGCTTTGTAGTACAACCTGAAATCTGGCATTGTGATGCCCCCAGCTATGGTTTTCTTTTTTAAAATAGACCTGCCCTACGACCCAGCAATTGCACTGTTAGGGATTTACCCCGAAGATTCAGATGCAATGAAACGCCGGGGCACCTGCACCCCGATGTTTCTAGCAGCCATGTCCACAATAGCCAAACTGTGGAAGGAGCCTCGGTGCCCATCGAAAGATGAATGGATAAAGAAGATGTGGTTTATGTATACAATGGAATATTACTCAGCCATTAGAAACAACAAATACCCACCATTTGCTTCAACGTGGATGGAACTGGAGGGTATTATGTTGAGTGAAGTAAGTCAATCGGAGAAGGACAAACAGTGTATGTTCTCACTCATTTGGGGAATATGAATAATAGTGAAGGGGAATATAAGGGAAGGGAGAAGAAATGTGTGGGAGATATCAGAAAGGGACACAGAACATAAAGACTTCTAACTCTGGGAAATGAACTAGGGGTGGTGGAAGGGGAGGAGGGCGGGGGGTGGGGGTGAATGGGTGACGGGCACGGAGGGGGACACTTGACGGGATGAGCACTGGGTGTTATTCTGTATGTTGGTAAATTGAACACCAATAAAAATTAATTTATATTAAAAAAATAAAAAATAAAAAAAAATGGAATCTTGAGAGAACACTGGGGAAATACAGTGCCTTAGTCCGACATGTTGGTCACTTAGAATGGAGGTGTGGGAAAGAAGAAGTGAGGTCTTTCAACCTTGATAAAGGGTTCAGAACTTATAAATAAAAAGCATTTAGAAGGGCTTAAGGAAAGGTCAATATAGTTTGTATTTGGATCACTGGTTTTCAACACGGTTTTAGTAGTAGAGACAACTATTTCAAATAAAATCTTATGTGAAATTACAATGTATAAAGCAGGTCAAATCCAAGGTGCTTTAAGTTAGAAAGGACTGCATTGATCCTTCTAGGACAAAGCATCCTCTGAAGTTACACCAAGGAAGTCCTGTGCTCAGATGGAGATCAGTCTGAAAACCTCTGATACAGACAAATCTTAAGTTCACTATTTATCCAGCTTATAATTAAAGTAATTTTATTTAATTATCTGTAAATCTCCACATTATCAGCCAACAGTATCTTACATATCTCTCTGTCTTCTGACCCAAGGTTAGTGGTAGCTGATGCATGATAAGGCAATTACTGCAAAATATTTTCTAATATTTAGCATAACACTGACCTTGCTAGTGATTAAGTACATTATTCAAAATGTCTTGTCTGAATTATGAGAATAATTAGCCCCTCGTCTGTTTATAAGTATTTATTTTTATAGATTGCCTATTAGTTTGTTCCAAAAAAACTCATAGTATTATTTATCGTTATCATAATTTTTTTCTAGAGTACTTTATGAGTACTCGATCAATTTTATATATATTATATATAATACATATAATATACATGTAAGTGTGCATATATACATATATACAAATATGATACATATTTTTAAAATCCATATTTGTGAGTATATATGATATTTAATTATAGGGACCACTTTTGAAATTAGTTGTATTTTGGTTTTAAATGTATATAATGTTATATCTCTTGTTGATACAGTGGGAGGCACTGAAGAGGGCTGTATATAAAGCTGATGAGAAATGGTCCTCTATATCAAAAGAAAGGGGTAAATAGCATAAGTATGCTTTAGGGGAGTATGTGCATTGCATATGGGGTTGCTTCAGTTTAAATTTAAAAGCTCATTTAACTTCGAAAATCTGATTAATAACATATAAATTTAAAATTATTAAAGGTTATTAAGCAAGTTTACAAAAATTTTCTCTCAAATCAAGTAAAATATTTTCTCTATAAGGGATTTCATTCAGATCTTTGATTTTAGGTCATGGCAATAGTCACCACCTAAACTCATTGCCAAGGAGTATTCTGAAATTACTGAAAGAGAGAGAAAGAGAGAATAGGAACAAGATGAAGGAGGTGGTGGTGGAGAGGAAGAAGAGAATGGGAAGAAGAAGAAGGAAGAAGATGGAAGAGGAAGAAGAGAAAAAAGAGTAAAGGAGGGAGGCAGGAAGAAAGGACAAAAGGAAGGATTAAGTGCTTAGCATATTAAACCAAAACAACAACAAATATTAATGATGTTGCCCACACTCTGTCAGGCAATTTTAATATATAAACTAAAGACACTTAAAATACTTGTATGAATTTCCCTGGAGAGTCAAAATCCCAAGTGTAATCAGTCCAAAATAAAAATAGAACTTTGTCATTCAGTCAGCAAAGGAAGCTAAATTAAAGCAACAGATGAATGCATTGCTTTTGGCTGAGAACATTTCTGATGGTGCTAATTACCATTCTGAGCACAGACATGGCTAGGTGGTAAAAGATTGGTGGAAAAGTTGCCAGGCTCCAAGATTGTGTCTATACAGGCCCCTGGAGTCTGACATGGTTGAATGGTTTGCTTCTTCCAATTTGCTACAGGCCATTGACATGACTGAATAGCAGTGGAGTCCCAGAATACATGTCTACCTTTAGCTTGGTAATAGGATCATATGAAGCACAATGCTCTCATTGTTTTCCTTACTCAAAAATCACACTGTTATTTAGACTTTTTTTGACAGTGTAAATGCTCTACCTGGGAATCTTCCACCTAAACCATCCTTTTTTGAACTTATTTTGAAGGCAAACTCTCCAACAAGATACTGTGTCTGAATGTGTGCAAAGGTTGGTTCTTAAAGAATAAGGAGGCAAGAGAAAGCAAATGAAGTTAATTAGCTTTTTACTCTATTTGCATTTATGTGGGTAAACACAGACATAGTGCATTTGTGTGTGCATGTTACTTGTGTGCTAGTAGCTTTCATTTGTCTAGAGGAAAAAAAAGGACACTCACATTAAAAATGAGGTATAGTGTAAAGAGCCCTATAAGGGAGTCAGGGGGCTTGCTCTCTAGTCTTTATTCTATTACTAACCAAATATGTTTTATCTGATAGGATTTGAATAATAAAACTTGGACTTGACCCTAGATTTTCCGATTACCTAATTGCTCAACAATTCTATAGTTCTGAAATGAGAGCTAAAAGAGAATAAACATTGTGAACCCCTGGATTAAAAACAATTCAGGACTGTACTACTTTTCAACATGCATGATCTCAGATAAATCATATAGCTCTGTGGAGTATAATTGCTAATCTATAAAATCTATAAAATGGATCAAATATGTTAAAGAATTGGGGTATATGGCTTATAAAATTATGGCAATGGCTAGACATTGGAACACTAGTGTAAAAAAGATACCCACAAGCATTTTGGCTACCATCTTCTCATGGGGGACAGATTTTGGATGGAATTTTATAAGGTATCTTGCAAATTACACTATAATACTACCGTGTAGAAAGCTGCTTCCTCTCCTTAACCACAAAGTTGGCCTTGATTATTGGCAATGTTGGAAGACTAACAAAATAGAGTTAGAGCACAATTTGCCCATTATTTTTCTGACAACGGACCAGGAACTACTCTAAGAGTTTTACTAACTTTTTTTTTTTAAGATTTTATTTATTTGTTCATGAAAGACACAAAGAGAGGCAGAGACATAGGCAGAGGGAGAAGCAGGCTTCCTGCAAAAAGCTCGATGCAAGACTAGATCCCGGACCCTGGGATCAGGCCTTGAGCTGAAGGCAAACATTTGACTGCTGAGCCACCCAGCCATCCCTTTACTAACTTTTTAAAACTAACTTTTACTAACTATACTAATTAATTTTATCCTCACAACGACCTATGATATAGTTACTATTATTGTCATTCTCATTCAACAGATGAAGAAATTCCAACAGAAAGAAAGAAACTTGCCCAAGAACCCCCAGTTAGCCAACAGTAGGGTAGGAATTTAAATTTGGGTAGTGTGCCTTACAGTAATTAAGATCTGAAACCTTAGATAACATTTAATTCTGCTTTATGCATTCTTTTTTAACCTGTGTAATGCCTCCTATTTACAGGCTGATCACTTCTGGTAAACACCTTGACTTGCAACCTCTCACACAGCTTACTTCAGCAGCTGTCTGCTTGATCTCTCTCCTCACTTCATTGTCCCTCCCACAATCAATTTCACACAAAGCAATGAAGTTGATCTTTTAAGGATCAGGTTTCTTCTACTCCAAAACCTTTCAGAATTCCCTTCAATCTTTCAAATGAAGTCTGAACTTTTTAATCTCGCGCTCACAGCTTTCCCATATGTACTCAACCTATATTTTTCCCTTCTGCAAATCAACAAAATTATAGTTCTGAAATTGAAGTGCTTACCAGTCCCTGGAAATTTCTTGATCTTTTGCACATTATGTCTTTGATCATACCATATAAATATTCTTGTTTTTCAAAACTTATTGCTGATCCTTGGACGCTATCTTCGATTCAGGATATCGTTTAAATGTAATTTTAACTATCAGATTTCCTTGATCCCCTCAGCTTACAAGTTGTTTCCCCTTCTCTGAGGAAATTCTGGCACAAAGCTTAGTTTTTATAGTGTGCTTATAATAAAGCTATGGTAGGTTTATATGTGTGTGTGTGTATCTGTGTGTTCCAATGAGTCATTTCCCTGATTTTAAGATTTATAACACATATTTTTGTACCACCCTTGCTGCATATCAATAAACTTGAATCAATTAATCACTAATAAGTATGTATTTAATGAGTGAATGAATGAGTGAATGTATTGATTGTGCTGGCAGTGAGAGTTTTCTCTCAAGATAATTTGATTGTCTGTTTATTTTATTTATTTAATAAGGATCTGCTAGCACATTTTTGTAATAGAAGTATTACAAAAGTTAAAGGAAGTAAAGAGTCCTTGAAAACTAAAGTGTCATTTATCATTGGTGGTTCCTGCTGAAGCCACATATCTATAGAGACATACCCTTATCTCAGTTCTACCAAAACATTTTTGATATATTAACAGACTTTAATAAAGACAGTAGCCATCAATTAAACAATCAGCTCTCACACTGTAGAGGAATATGCCAGGAATAATCCATAAAGTCATTGATCTTTAAATGAATCCAGTCATTGACAAACACTTGTTCACTTTTAAGGGAATGAACTTCAGAATTCTGTGTCTTCTAAGAAAGTCCAGATCTGAGAGTAATTAAAGCTCTAATAATTAATTTAGAAATGCATTATATTTTACAGTGTCTGCTATGAAGTATGTATAAATGTATTTATGTTTGTATACACGTAGTATTTCTAATCAAAGGTTTCGGAGAAATATTAAAAAGTAAATAAACACACATTCCATTGCATTCAGACAAGATGAGAACACCTGAGAAATACAAAGGGGAACTCAAGAGGCAGTCCCTCACCAGCACCTGACTCCTTTGTTGTTTTGTTCTGAACCTTTTGTGACAGACACTTTGTCCAAGGATGACAGCATTTCATCACCTTCATAAGATTAAAGCTCCCTTTCAAATATTGGTTCCAACACTGTTCAAATGTGTCAGCAGAGTAAAAAATTCAATAAAAATCCCTGGGAGTGAAATGCCAATTAGGCCTAAGACACCAAGATTTGGCCAGGGACAAGAAGGAGGCCACTGGGCCTATTCAAATGGCACAGATTTCCAAGGACTCACTGATTTCTCTAGTCCTACCAACCTTTGGGCATTTTAAAGTTTCCTTTTTTGGGGGGGTAGGATGGGTGGGGTGGGGTGCAGTAGAGGGGTTCAGTGAGAATGCATAATCTCAGTACATAAATAGAAACAGTTCAGACAACTTATGACACTGTTTTCATGGAATAACGTGTCAAAATCACAATTAGGCTTAGAAATTAGATTTCTTTATTCTGGGATGTTAAATTGAAGCATTCAGAACTGAACTGTTCATTAGCTTTATTTGAGAAACAGTGGGGGGAATTTCGGCCTCTTACCACAGCTCCACAAAGTTAATATGTACATATATACATGTATATGTAAGTCATATATATATGTGTAAATATGTATATCTCCTCAAATACTAATATTTCTTTAATCTTTTATGTCTCTCTGATTACAGAATGTTATCTAGGGGAAGTAATTAAATAATCATTAGCTTTTGATGAACTAAATGATCATTTTAGCTATTATCTACTAGCTATGTTTTGATCTGTTTAATAAGTCAGGCAGGCAGTGATATAGCAGGCTGTGAGGGGATGGACCCAATGGCAAGTTAGTTCTCATGGGGAGGAAACAGGAAAATCTTTGTAGCATAGCACACTGACAGCAAAGCAAAGCTTACCGATGAATACCTGGTAGTATCTTCAGGCATTTCTGAAGAGAGTACAGAGCAGGAGAAGATATAAAGAGATGAGAAAGATCAGTATCAACCGTTTCCCACTTTGAAAGCAATTAAGTCACACACACACACACACACACACACACACTCACATCTTGTAGTAAAAAAATGAAGGAAAGTAACACTGAACAATTCCCCATGTTCATCCTGCCACTGTGTATTGGGGCTTTAGATATATTATCTAATCTAATAAAGAAGATTAGATACATACTATAATCCCTATTCAACTGATACTCTGGAACATTTTTGATAAAATATGAAAAAATTTCCCAAATTCATATAATTTCTCAAACTATGAGATAGCCAGAATCCTAAATGAAAACAAAACAAAACAAAAATCCCAATCTCTCTCTTTCTCTCTCTGTCTCTCTTTCTTAAATACATACACTTGCACTCATGTACACACAACTTGTGCAATGGGACAAATACTAGTTGACAAAATCAGAATTTAGCTAGTCCATGTCATATTGATACAGTATGTTTTGTGATTTAAAATGGAGCTTAATCAGCATTAATTAAATCCATATCAATACATTAAATTCCATCAAACTTCAGAAGTATTAGAAGGTGTTATTAGTCGCAGACCATTAAAAAGATACAAAAGGGTATTGTCAGGCACTCAAAAGGCCTCAAGTGTGTAATATGAATACTGAAATTTATTGGAATTTTGGTTGCATGAAGAGCAAGACCACATTTGGAGCAAAGAGTAAACCTGCTCTACATTTAATAAATCGATTATAACTTAATTTATTCTTCAAAGTTCTATTTGGCATATTCATGAACAGCTATGGTACATACTATAAGGAGAGCAGTAGAATTTTAAAAGAACTAAAAAAATTCTGCAAGGAGAAGCAGCTAAAGAAAATGAGAATGTCAGGCCTAGAAGATTTAAGGTAATGTGATAATTCTGTATTTGAAAGATTACCATATAGATAATCATTCAGGGACATTTTGTTATCCACATAAAAGAGAGAAAAATCTTTATTTCAAAATAATATAGATTAAAACCTGAACAATAAAGACATGTAAGGCAAACCAAATATATATGACTATATTTATGATATTGGAGGGAAATAATTTCTGAAAACACATAAATTATAAAGAAAACACTGCACATAAAAGGATAGAATAATAAATTTGACTACATAAAATTAAAATTAATTAATACTAAAATCTCTACAGTCAAATTCCAAATGAGTGACAGATGGCAAAATGTTATTTATACAGCTTATCACTGGGAAAGGGTAAATATCCAAATGCAGACAGTACTTCCTTGAATCAATAAGAAAATATCATATAGTTACATATGAGCAATGCATGTGAAATAGCGTTTCACAGAAGAAGAAAATCACTTGGAAAATAAACGCATACAAATGTGCTACCTTCACTATTAATTAGGTAAACAGGGAGATATATTTCCATATCCATACAATCGAAAAATTTGTAAGTTGCCACCTTTTGGTGGGACAGTGTTAGGTAACAGGAACTCTCAAATACTGCTGGGGGAATTATAGTTTAATAGAAATATTTTATAGGCATTTTCACAATTACTAATAAAACTGAGAATACTTCTATTAGACCAGCAATTTCACATCTAGGATACTTAAACACTGATGTTCATGGCACCAATGTCAGTTTGTAACATAATGGAAATCACACGAATTCACATTGATTGTGAAATGCTGAGATAAGACAGTCTATAATCACTTAGTAAACTGCCATGTAAGAGTTAAACAAACGAACTAGAACAATATGTGTCAATATTGATAATTACCACAACAAGAATAAACTGTAGTTGTAAAATGCACATTAAAAAAAAACAGAGTAAAACTATATTCTATGGGCTCATATATTTGTGTTAAATTACTTAAATATGGACTAAATACACATTAAATTTATGGTCATCTCTTCCTCTGGGAAAATAAGTAAAGGGAATGGTTTGGGGAAGACTATAAAGAAAATTTCACTTTTTCTATTGTCTCTTTTATGTTAAAATGAATTTGAAGCAAATATAACAATGTGTTAATGCCAGCTAATCCTGAGTGATGAGCATAAGAATGTTTGCCATATTATTTTATTGACTCCTAGGCTATTTGTGTTCTGTAATCAAAAAGAAAAAAAATACATAGTTAAGAAGTGAATTGTCTAATCTTGAAGAAATGATGACATTTAATAGCTTTCAGGTAAAATTTCTTTAATATTGAAAGGACAGCCAAAAGAGATCTTGAAACCATAAAGGCTTTCAAGGCAAGTTTGAATAAGAACTTCTTGCAGAAGTACCAGAATTGGACAGCAGGTTAGACTTAATAAATTTTGAGGTGTCTACTAACTCTGAGAATATATAATCAAAATGTGTAGTGTATTTTAAATTTTCATTTTAATTAACTAGTTATTGCTTACTTTTATTATTCAGCATTAATATAAATAATATTTAACTTAAAATCTCTGTTTTTGAAATAATGATCAATTTTGTGTCCCAATATAATGGAAAGGTAAGATCTGAAATTTCACACAGCTACAAACTACCTTGGCCTTTTTATTTTCAGCCACACAGTGACTCTTGGATTTCAGCTTCATACACTGCCTCTGAATTTATGGGGCTCGGGGAGGCTGCTGCATTGTGGCAGAATTGAGAATTTTACATTTCAACATTTAAATATGGGCAAGCAATCAGACCTAGGATTACTTGTCTGTCACTCTTCACTGATTTTATTTGCCTTTTCCTACTCTGAGCTCTTTCAATTCCCCTCTGAACATCTTTGGGCAATATTACTGTGGCATTCAGTCAACCAGGAGAGCTTAACTAACAAAGAGTTGGCTAGTTTTATTCGTAGAGATGAAAAGCAGGGAGCCGCATCAGTGATCATCATGTGAACAGTCTAGCTAGAGTGAGGCACTACCCCGGGCTCATTTCTCAAATGGCCCAGGGAGAGCTGTGAGATTTTGGAGGCTCAGTGGTTGGAAGCGAATGTCAGTTCAGTTGCTGGGTGAAATGTAACAAAAGGGAGAAAAGGCCAATTGAAGTGTTCTTTAAAATCTTTGAGTGTCTTTTACCCTTTTAATCCCAAACTCTCCTTGTGCAAGCTTTGTCTACCTATGTCTATATGGGCAGAGGTGAACAAAGCACAAGTGAGAATATGCTGGCGTTCAAGCCCCTGAGCAAGGAAAGTAGAGCACAGGGTCAGATGTCTGGTGCTGCATTAGCTCTTGGCTGATAGAAAGTGTAGAAGAAGTGGGAGTGTATATGTGCAGGGGGTGGGGAATGCCACTTCTCTTTCTAGGGGGCACTGACCCATGTCCTTGGAAAGACGTATGTAGTGTATTTCACTTCTTATGAAGACAGATGCAGGACACCTGCAACCAGCTCATCTTTAGCTCATTTGATGAGACTACAGTCTGTAAAGTGGAATGAATGAGCAAAACCCTAGAATCAATGAAATGAGTATTCTTAGAGGTAAAAAAAAAAAAAGTAGTGGATTTATTTTCTATTTTCTTACATCCTTGCCTTGATCACCAAGTATCAGACTGAGTATTATGCAGAAAAAGGAAAACTTTGTTATATTTGTATTTTATTATATAGAAATCTTTCTAGAGTTCTGTGAGACTAGGATGATGTCTATGATGTTTGTAGAGTTTCATTGTCACATTTCCAATAATCTAGATGTATTCATAAAGGTAAATGCTTTTATTATCATTTTACAGAAGAAGAAACTGAGGTAGTCATACAAGAAATGCTATGTCTGTTGCTATGAACTAAATATTTGTTTCCTCTCTAATTCATATGTTGAAGCCCTAATTCCTAACATGATAGTATTTGAAAGTGGAACCTTTGAGAAGTGCTTAAGTCATGAGGGCGGAGCCCTCATAAACGGGATTAGTGCCTTATAAAAGAGGTTCCACAAAGATCCTTAGCCCCTTCCACCATGTGAGAACACAGAAAAAAGGAGACCATCTGCAAAATAGGAAGAGGGTTCCTCACCAGGAACATAGTCAGCCAACACCTTAATCTTGGACTTCCCAGCCTCCAGAACTGTGGGACATAAATGTCTGCTTAAGTCACCCAGTTGGTGTCATTCTGTCATTTCAGCCCTAAGACATAATTGTCAACAAACTAATTGATAGTGAAGACTGATCTAGGACCCAGATTCCAGTCTAAGGCTTTTTGTTTTCTTTATTTCAGCAAGTTGTTATTACTAATTTAAACATTAAGCATTTGTCACTTGTCACAAATAATCACAAGGAGCACATAGATAATGTAAATATCTTCACTGACCATGCATAGAGGGACAGAGGAGTTATATGAAAAACTCGAGAGTGAGGGCTCTGCATAGCTCATTCAAATTATTTTTTAACAATGCATGAGCCAAACAAATTATATATACATGTACATACACATATATACATATACACATGGTATTTCTCCTATAGTAAGCTGAATAATATAAGATTATCATTATAAATTTTATTTGTTCTTGGTATATTATTGGAATTTAGATCTGAATCTGCTATGACTAAAAATAAATAAACGTTATCATTAACAACAACAAAGTACATCATGAACTTGTTATGCACCCCCTCTCCCCAGAATTTTTGTTGAAAACTGTTGAAGTCTTTCTACCTTACAGTAATTTAAGCATTTTTAACTGAGTGCACATTTTTTATTTAACACATGTATATTATGCATCTCTTGTGGGCAACAGGGACACAGAGAACAAGAAATAGAATGTAGACAAATTGGGGGAAAAGTGAGTGTATTTAGAAATACCAGCCTCAGGGTTCCTAAATATAGAGTGACCTTATTTTCCAAATTGGAACACACTTGAGAGTAAAGGGGTGCTGTTAATAAGTGTTCTGGGACCACAGTGTGACCTAAAAAGTATGGTTCACACCATCTAAGTAGACCATTAGCATTGTCTTGAGATGGCAATACTTTTCCATTTACATCCAGGAGCCAGCAATGTGGGAATAATCTTTCTGCCTTACTGGTAGAATAATAGGTCAAATGAAGTCCTGTAGCAAGAATGAGAGTGTTGAACTCCAAATATGTTTCTATTTTAATGATTTCACTCAACTTTGTAGACTGAAAGAAATAGTATGCCTGGTACTTTTAGACTATGTTAAAATCAAGTGAATCCAAAATGAAGCATACAGAGATTTCTTCCAGCCTGTTTTCTTAGATACCTTAAATTCTTAATATCCCCTTTATCAAGTATCCATTGTCATTTTTGACAACGTACAAAACACTCTACATTGGTCCTGCTCAGTCGTTTGTAACATTCCTTGTTAGCCCCAAATCATTTCTTCATTTAAAAAAAATATTTTATTTATTTATTCATGAGAGACACAGGCAGAGGCAGAGGGAGGAGCAGGCTCCATGCAGGGAGCCCGATGCGGAACTCGATCCCGAAACCCCGGGATCATGCCCTGAGCTGAAGGCAGATGCTCAACCACTGAGCCACCCAGGCGTCCCAGCCCCAAATAATTTCTATCTCCATATCATACAATTTCTGATTCAGCAGAGAAAACATTTCTTACCTTTTTGAGAATGTGAGCCAATCTGTTTTCCAGATGCCTCATTACACTGTTTGTGGATGAGAATCTTTTACCACCTGAAGACAGTCTACCAACACAATGCAAGGTCAAAAATTCTCTACCTCTGCACGTTCAACCTATATACAAGTTCATGAAAATACATATTGAATATCATTTTCTATTACCATAATGAAATTGATAGTTATAGAACATGAATGAAAGTTGGATTACGTCTTTTGCAATAGTACTTCATATTTTGAATAGCTTATTTCACATTATGACCAAAAAATCGTATTACAACCTTTCATAATCCATGACTGTACATTTGGGGAATTACTGAAATAAAATATGCTCTAGTGTTTATATTCACAATTGTCTAAATAGTTTCTTTAGTTTTATTTTATAAAGGCATAACTCCAAGTAATTTAGGTGTACTTTTAGAATGTGACTCCATTACTCTGATACTATGCTTGACATATGTCTGGCTTATGGCTTATCCACTTTGTCAATATGGAAAAGAACAAGTTGAAGACAAGAATTTTCATTTTACTTTCTTTGATTTCATTTTTTTTCCAACAAGAAGTCATCTGTGTTATTTTTTCCTGATTAACACATTTCTTCATCAACTATAATTGCAAACCATTAAATTAGATTGCCTCTTTTTCATCTTTGCTGGCTTCAATACTCTTATGAGGGGGAATATTGTAAACTTTAAGATCTGAAATGTATATGCCATTTTAGTGCCGAGGAAAAATATTGTTTAATAAATTGACTTTTCATCATAATGCACCTTAACATTGCACAATTATGATAATTTAAAAACTTTAGACTTGCATATAAATGGAAAATGTTTTCATTAAAGAAGAAAAGCTAAATATCATATTAAAGCAGATGGTATTTTTAAATGCAGCCTTCCTAAGCCTCTATAGAGACTTTAGATTTAAAGAAGGCCTCAGGCAAAAAGGCTGCAAATAGTATCACTTGAAAGGCCAATTTATATTCTAATATAAAGTTTATAGAGATAGATTTCGAAGTAGGTAGTAGAATCATCATGAATATATAGTATCATTTGAAAAATAATGCATAGTATGGCAATTCTTGGTCTAAATCTGAAAAAGAGGGAAAAGTGGATAGTATTAAAAATCTTGCACTCAGGATGGATTCCATTTCTGTCTTGATTTACAGTGGTAAGGATTTAGCAACAGGTTGCTGAATAGGGAAAATTTATCTTCTGTTATCATTTATTCATAGTATTTTTCCCTGATAGAACTAACATCCAAGCATTTAATATAAAATAAAACAGGGGTGCCTGGGTGGCTCAGTCAGTTGAATGTCCGACTCTTGGTTTCAGCTCAGGTCATGATGTCATGGGTCATGACATTGAGCCCCATGTCAGGCTCCAGGCCAGCAGAGAGTCTGTTTGGGATTCTCTCCCCCTCTTCCTACTCCTGCTAACGCACGCATTCTCTCTTTCTCTCCAATAAATAAATAATCATTTTAAATATAGATAAAACATCTGGAAATATTAACTAAATATTTCTCATCCATTTGGACATTCTGTTCTCATATGGAATCAGTGTAAGAGACACATCCATAAATTCTTGCTGAGTCTACTGAAAGCCACAATGGGCCTACATTATAAGGTTTACACAAGAGGTGATCATTATCATTATCACAATATTTTTTATATTAATGTATACATATAACCACACAGCCGTCATGAAATTTCTACCAACTAGACCACTTCTACATAAGTTCTTTTTGTGATATCTTTGGCATCTAGGATCACTGCCTTGTAGAGTTTTCAATTATATGTGTATGCAACTCAAGCATGAGCATGCTTCTCTTCCCAACCCTACTGCCCCTAGTCAGGCCATAGTCCTTTATCAGCATATCTAAGAAAGAACATTTTCTCACATCTATTACCAGGTGATTACCCAGTGTTTGCTCTTTCTCACTGGTCAGTCACAGTTCAGTTCCGGGCAATTTTTACTTCAATGCTTAGCATATACAGAAATGACTGGGCCTCCATCCCTGTGTTGATTCTTGATCCTTATACACTAGTATCAAGACTCAGGAGTCAATTAAGGGACTCACATGGACAAAATATAGAACTGAATGATTCACATGAAAGTTTCTCATGAAACTTTCATTCATTTTACAAACTTTCATTTGTAAAAACATATAGACACAGATCATGTTTGTGCAGGGAATCTGCATATGCACACCCCTCAAATTCAGTGCCCTCAGAGTTTTCACTCCTGTGAGAGTGACTCCTTCCAACTTCTATCAAATATTACCATCTTTAGTAAATCTCACCTCCTGCCTTAAATGCTGGTCATGCAAATTATTTATCCATTTCCTTCAGTTTATGGCACTTGAAATGCAATGATCTTCAGCAATATATTTTGCAAACCTAAGCTGTTAAGTCTAGATTTCATCTGAGAAAGTGGAAAGAAAAATTCAGTGTACGCATTGTTGCCTTAGGCATTTCTTCACTGTGACTGGAGGGATTACATATTCTTGGTCATCTAATTAGGAATTGAAGCATTATTTCAAACAGGTTACACACATATACAGACAGATCTCAAAGACTGGCCACAATATTGCTCAAAGATGTAAGAAGGATGAAAATAATTTCTTAAATATAGTATCTTCTGTTTCAGTGTTAAGGTAGGTAGATTTCAGTGTTAAGGTAGGTTCACTCCAAGTTAGATTTTGTAACAATGAAGGTAATGAGGATCTATTGGCCTCATCCACAAACAATCCTCTAGATTTTAGTAAGGTATGAAAGTTGGTTTTCAATCCCATGAAATGCCTTATTTCCTCTACAAGATAAATTTCAATAGAGTTTGGACTTTTCTTACCCATAGTTGTATCCCTGGTGCTTATTAACACAGTTACTGTTTAGTAAATCCTTGTTTATAGTAATAATGATCACGAAGACATACACATGCGCACATGTACACACATGTGCATTCACCAATTGGTAACACAGGACAGAATGACAATGGAGAGAATATTGCAAATTGTGCTCCTTCTACTCAATGAAATAATTCATTCTCTATTCATCCAGTCATGTCATGTCAAACACCAGCTGAATAAAACTGTTAGCTGGCTAGGGGAGAAGTCACAAAGGTAAAGAAATTGCTTGCATGATAATGGGAGAGGCTTTACCATAGTACTAAGTATCAGATAGTAGGGGAGAAAAGGCAACAAATCTGTCTGGGATGGGAGGGAATTTCCATACAGAGAATTTTGGTGACAAAACATTTCTGCTGCTCTTTGAACCACCAAAACTTTTTGTCAGGGCTTTTAAGAAATATCTCTTTTGTTTTGGTGTCTTCTATGGGTTTGATAGACTGCAGTAGGTAGGGAGGTGTTTATTGCACTTTCACTATTGGGTCTTTAATATGAACTCAAGGTTCATCCTACAATCCAATAATTTTATTTTCCTAGATTCCTGGGCAAGGCATTAAATTATCAAGTGTTTTTTCCCCTTGGTTCCATTTTCTGAGAATGTCCCTCAGAAATTCTTCCATATTCAGTGACCTTATTTTAGGGATATATTTTTCTTTTTGTGTCACTGTGGTTGGCTTTACAGCTCATTAAACTATTTGAAACCTACACAGATGACCCTTAAATGAAACTGTGCTTTCATCCACTTTAAGCCTCTGGCTAACACATATTATTTGCATTTTTGCAAATTAAATAGTTTTATTTCTTTACATTTGATTCAGTCAGCATTCTTTAAAAAAAAAAAGAAAGAAAGAAAGAAAAGAAAGAAAGAAAATCAAGATTCTGAATGTCACAAGTTGCTTTCCCTGGGGTAGTTTTCTATTCGAACTGTCATATGGCTTCACATACTAGATACATTGTAAATTGAAATACAACAAAAACTAAAACTAAAATAAAATAATCAGAAAATGCTCTTGTAGCACAGACTGGTTGAGGGAGTGGTTCCATGCATTGGGTAACTAGGTTGATATTAAAACATTTGTAGTAACAGAGGTGGTCGTAGGACCCTAGGGCATGATCAGTCAAAAGCTGTCATTTCATGCTAAATTGTCATTACATCTCAGAACACTTATAATTCAAAAATGAAATTTGTTTCTAGATACCTTTTCTTGATGAGGAAATTACAGCAGGCTCAATATTATTACATCATTTGTTTTAACAGATTATCTAATACAGAGATAGACCTGTACTGATATCTAAGACAGAGCTCAGCTTTACCACATAATTCTGGCCAGGCACAGTTTCTTCACAGACTAAGCTAATCAGTGGGTTGAAGATGTAATATGCTAGTCTCTGTGGGAAAGAAACAGCACACTCAAATAAATTCTTCAAACAACACTATGTATAAAACATGTTACACTTTGTGAAATGCACAAAGCTGAATAAGACACAATCCCTGCCCCCAAAAGTTTCCTAGGCTATACAGAGAAAGGCATAGATAAATAGAAAACTGTGTTGGAAAAAAATTTGTGCTATAATAGAGGATTAGCAGAATGATGCAGAGTAGACTTAATCCAAGAAGTGGCATTTGACTTGAATCACTAGTTGGATATCTGGAAGTATTAAAGCAGATGGCCATTTTGAAGATCAAAGGAAAGTCCTTTATGACTTTTTTAGGATATATAAGATGAAATGAAGCTAGAAAATATGCTAAATTTTAGAGGCTTTTGAAAGCCAGTCAAAATAGTTAGATTTTATTCTTTAGGCAATGAGTAGACATTAAAAGGCTTAAGAAAGGTAGTGATACTACCTATCTTGTATTTTAAGAATACAAGGATAGTTGGCTTTTGAATAATTAATTACAGAGATAATTCATTGCAATAGAGCAGAATAGATATGATTAAGGCCTGGGGCAACTATGGTAAATGTAAGGGAGATGAGAAAGATAAACAGAACAGAGTAGAGTGTGTTAAGTTATTGAATGTAGAAAAGGAAAAAAAGGAAACACCAAAAGTAGTTCCAGTAGAGCATAGATGTCCAGTAAGCTGTCAAACTGGGAACCCAGATGATAATTTTGGAGACAAAATGGATTCCAACCGGGGACTGTTGACATTAGGGAACCTAAAGTTAGACTCAAATAAAATATAGACCTGATGTTCACAGAAATCAGGTGGGGAGAAGACTGAGAGGGAGAAGCTATTTGCAAAGGAGATTGTTCAAGTCATGAAAGTAAGTGATCCTGAGTGCAGAAAATCTGTTTTTGTAAATTACCTTCATTTAAGTGTTTAAGGAAGATGGAGCCACAAAAAATGAGATGTAGAAAAAATGATACAAAGTATAATCTTTTCAATTCAAAGAATATAAAGAAATCACTCAATTTCTTTCATTTAATTCATATTATTTCACTTATTATGTGGTAGATATTTTTATAGTTCTGGATATCCAGGAGTAATAGGGCGTACAAAAACATACAAAATCTCTATTCTAATGAATATTATATCCTCCTTTAATGAAGTATAGAAGAAAAGGTGAAATTTATAATCCTAAAATCAAAGGAAAGGCAGAAAGAAGCTAATAATTTACTCATTTTTGTACTTAGTAGGAAAATGTGACATCTTTCCCTCTTTTTCATAACTGCATCCATCTGTCAGGTAACACCAACTCCCAGTTCCAATCTCTGAAAACATCCTAGAAAAGTTTCACATAGAGTACATAGACTACAATTACAGAGAGTATTCTATAGCATTTCTCAATAGATGCTCAACCTATGGCAAATGTAAAGGAAAAGCCAAGGTTGTAGACAAGCATTGTGGCCATTCCGCACAAATCTAAAAGCCAGATCTCCTTGGAGATTTCCAAGTTTTTTCCTTTAGTCCAAAACAAACAAAAAAGAAAGAAAGAAAGAAAGAAAGAAGAAAAAAAAAAAAAGCAAAAAACCCAGAAGTACTCTTTTTACTCCCAGTCATTTTCTAAAAATGCTAAACCACAATTCAGCAAATACGAAAGCACAAAACAAATATTTTAGAAATAACTTTATTTTTAAGCTATTAGTATAATGCAATGAAAATATTAAAAGTATTTTATATATGATTTACATCCAATAACCACTTCGAGAAGACATTCATATTTAACATGAATCATGGAAGCACCAATTATGTTTTTATTGAATTTGGTTAGAATGAATTTACTTGTAGAAATCATGCTTTGCATAATCAGGAAGTCAAACAATGCCGCTTTAACTACTCTGTAGGAATTTTAAGAGTGAAAAAAAATTAGGGGGATTACTTAGATATTTATCATTTTGCTTCTGCTTTGGTTGCTGATTGGGAGTGGTTTTCTAAAAGAGGGGATTCGAATAAGAATAGAAAAGACAACAAGGTTTAAGGTAATTTACTGCTTGATGAAAGACTTGATGAATATTGGAAAATCTCATCTGTGACTTAATTCAACTTGGACATAAGCAATTTATTGAGTGGAAATAGTTGTTAATCAGAGACTATCTTGTATATTTAATATAAGATTTCATTCTTTCACCAAACATTTATTGAGCACTTTGTAGGTTTCTGATAGATACTGAAGATCACATTAGTGAGCCATATACCTGAATTCAAGGATAAAATGTAAAGGAACAGACAGGCTAGCCCACAACCACAAAGTAGTCTGGGAGAAGTGAGGCACCAAAAGCCTCAGGAACAAGAGAAAGCATTGTAATCAAGGGAGTGGGGGAAGTCTAAAATAATTGCAATACATTGTTTATAAAAAAACAAACAAATAAACAGAACAAAACCTTAAATCAGACAAAGCGGGCCAATTGTTGTTTTCTTCACAGTCTTACACCATTGATACCCGTCATGAGTAACTAAATAATTCATTTTTTAGCACAAGAATTATTTAGGAGGAAGTTTCAGAAATCTGCTGGTGGTAAATGCTGGTGGAAAAAGATAAGAAATTACTAGGAGATACAATATTAAAAGACTTATGCCAGTGGCAAGACCCATTCTAGTTCCTGAGTTTCGTGTTGTTACACGGTTAGGAAATCTTTTATTTCACTTTGTTTTTAGTCACTATATGGTTTTAATAGAGGATATTTTTTTTCTCCTTAAACCATATTTTGAAAAAAAAATCAGAGACAAATAACTATTCTGAAATATGATATTGTAAGAAGGATAGAGTTCATTATTTTCACCCTGTTAGCAAACACAACACAACTGTACAGAAAGAACAAGAGTCAGTTAACCTCTGCTCAACTCATCCTACTTTTGAAACATCAGCAATATATGGCGGCCTTTGTTCTAGTCCCTGTAGAATAGTGACAGACACATGTAGGCAGACGCATTCACTTCTTTAAAAAGCAGATAATCACTTCAGAGAAGCAGAAAAGTGCTAATGCTACTGAAATATGAGACAATATATAAGAGAAGCGCATGTATGGAGGAAGACAGTGTGTATGTGTATTGTGGGTGATTTGTTGGTGAACAAGGCATTCTGGCCAGATCTCAAAAGGTGAGTAGGATTTTTTCAAAGAGAAAAGGGGAAAGGAGAACTGGAAAGAACTAGACCAAGAGTCTGTGTATGAGCTATGACTTATGAGTGAATCATTGAGTAATTATTTCAGAGTGAATAATGAAAGATGGGGTTGTATTCTGAAATAAGTCTAGAAAGTTAGGTTAGCGGAGGAAAGACTATTGAAAATGTGGATTCTAGTGCCCCTTTTACTACTAAGGAAGATAAACAGATTATCACTGGTGACCTCTATGTTCTCTTCCAGTTTCATAAGTGTTCTTCTGAAGTGTAGTAATTGTACTGTTTTTTTTTTACACTTCCTGTTTTTTTCCCATTGTCTTGTTTCTTTGATATAAGGATCATTACAAGAAATTACAGGGAGATAAAGAACTATGGGACTATTATATTCACTTCATAGTCATGGTGCACAGTCATGGGACCCAGAAATTTAAAGACTGGAATATGTCAGAATTTCAAAGACAGTAGGGAAAGTCTTACAGTTCCTCAGGGTATATGAACAACTCTAATGACCCAGTTTTCTTTAAACCTTTTCAGAATAGGCTGTATTTTCCTTCTGTTATATTTTCTACATGGACCTTCTTTCAATGTTCCCTGATTATGCTTTTGAATATAAAATATAGTACCCCAGTATTGAGAGAGCTTATATCAAATCACCTCTTTTTAATTAAGTAATTAATGATTGCCTCTGGCTCTAGATTCAATCTATTTTGACCAGAATACAGAAGAATAAAGAAAAAAAGTGAGAGAAAACTATACAGAAATAGCTTCTTGTCATGAGTTTCCTCAGAAGGAGGTGTTAGGCATGGCTGGCATCTAGAATTAAAAAAAAAATGTTCTCCATGACACACAATTAAATATAGACATTCCTGGATTAAAGGTCATTTAATTAGCATCTGTCACAAAAACATGTGTGCTGAAGTTACAATGCTGATAATGTACAATTAGAATAAAACTCAACCCTGACTTTCTTCTACCTCATTGCTTATTTTATGAGAAAAAAAGAACTATAACTCTAAATATTTCAAAAGAAAGAAAGCAAACAAAATCTGTGCTATGTGATTGGATGGTAATTGCCAAAACATGTCTGAGGAAAAAATATCCAATCCTATTACAATAGCTAAATTGGTTTGATCAGCAGCAGTAGCCATCCATCCTACATACACACACACATCATTCACCTTCCTTCCACCTACACAAACATTAGCACTGACTTCAATGTAGAAAAGTGGATTTTGGAGGAAACATTTTTAAGATAAGATATCCGATTTTATTTATTTGTTTATAACTTGTTGGATATATATTTTCATGTTTCACAATTTCTGTTCCTCAACAAAATACTGCTTATAATCCAACAAACGTGAACGAATACTGAAGTCAACTCTTAGATACAAAAACTGTGGAAAATAAAGGCAAACTATCATTTTATAAGACTACGTTAGGGATTTTTCATGAACTTAGTGGTATGTAATGACCTTGATAAGTAAAACATGAAAATTTTGTCCTAGAGAAGTGTATTTTTCTACCTTTTCTATAGGGGAGTGTTGTTTCCAACTATACTAGTCTACAATAATCGGTGACGTGAGCAGATTATTTTAGTGACACATAATTACCTTTTAATTTCTACATCTAAATTAGTGCATAGTGCAATTAATCATAACCTGTGGCCATACAGTTACAAAATACATCATTTGATTGTCTGTGAAATGAAAACTGTTGATATAAGCTTTCATGCAGAAACTAGCAATCTCAGTGGGAGTCTGGTAAAGAGAATAGTAGAAAAGGTACTCAAGCCCTTACCTGCGACATGACTTTGGGCAAATCAGTTCTCGTGTCTAATCTTCAATTTTGTTAGCTGCCATGTGTGAACAATGGTGCCTATCTCTTCTAGCCAGACTCAGTGGAATCTCATCCAATTTCTCTCAAAGAAATATAAAACAGCTGAAATCTTCTTTGGGGATTAACACCATATGAAGACAGCAGTATGTAGTAGTCAGATCAGGAACTGGGGCAAAGTAGTCTTATCCTCGTCTGCCTACTGGCTACTGGACTTTGGACACATCACTTTACTCCCCCCCCCCCCATTTACAAAATGAGTACATTTGACCAGATGTTCCTTAAAACATGTCTGTCTCTAAAACTATGGCTTAAATGTATGTTAGGAGTCTGATTTTTAAAAATACTGAAACATTGAATTATCTCTTTATTCTGGAAATACTTTAGGTACCAGAAAGATAACTTTTATATGTGCAAAGCTAAAAAAAAATAACCATGAAATAACCATGTTATTCCCATAATCAAATAAAGAAATAGTACCCCCCCTTTATGTGAGTAAACTAGTATGGGGATATGCAGCAAGAATTTAAAAATAGACAGCCTTTAATCTTGTAGATTGGAGGTTCTGGATGTGACTGAAAATGTAATGATCCTGAACTCAGTCTGCATCATCCACAAAGCTAATTATTAATAGTAAAGTGTTCCAAAATATGCAGGTTTTACTTTACTCTCTTAACAGAAAATATTTGCATTTAAAAAGCATTCACTTATAAATGATAAAAAGACCCAAGTAGCCATAGAGTTTTCAGTGTACCCCAAGGTGCTTTTTAGGATAAGGCTAAATTGGAATGTGCTTGAGGAAACTATCCCTGTATTAGGTCTTATGGGTGAATGCACTGTGTCACTATGATTTATAGTAACTCAACTCTGCCTGGGGAGAACATGGGTCTTTTGAGGAGCTACAGTCTTATTTTGGAGAATCAGTTTGGTGTGGCTAATTGGAAATTGTCAAAATGTGTTGCTTCAGTCCCATGAGAACTTACCAGGCTTACTTTACCATACCAGTAGTAAATAGGATAACATGTCTGATTCATGCATAACTGCTCATGATAGTCCAACTGGGTTTTAACCTGACTGAAGATACTTTGAATATGAGTGACATTCTGGTAAAAGTATCCATAAGGGTAATTATAGATGGCTGAATAAATTCACTATAAAAATATCAGATGCTATTAAGCCTGAGAAAACCCATTTATCAAGTATTTGAAAAAAAATTACTAAATCTCTGGCCTTGAACAACTTATAACCTGTAAATGTCTGTCCATAAAGTAGCAGGATAAAAGAAATAGATTTGGCTTCCTGGCCTACGTGGTTCCTGTCACAACAGTTAAATTCTGCTGTTGTTGACCTGAAATAGGCATAGACAAAACATTAACAATTGAATGTGGGTTTTGTTGTTTTTACACTAGCAGTTTGCCCTTCAGTAAATACTAAGAGTCACATTGTAACATGAATATAGGTCAAATAATGAAGAAAACCTAAGCCAAGAACAGCAAAATGAGAAAACAATGAATATAGAAATGATCTAGAAGTTCAGAAGAGCAAGATTGCTGTGGATGGAAGAGTCCTGAGATGATATAATATTCTTTTTTGAAATTCTCTTTATCTGATTTCATGATAAGTAGCTTCACCATGATCCTCTTGGTTACTTTTATTATTCTTTCCTTTGGCAAATTATATGACAGAGGTTCATAATTATTATATGTGATCTGAAATGGAAGCATTTGATGGCTATGTTAGTTCTCCATAGTAGGATCATTTTCATGAAATCATAAAATAAAAAAGACTGTCTTACATAAAAAACTCTTTTCATGGGCTACATCATAACCTAAATTGACAAGCCTATTATATTCAAAAACTGGGCAGTTAAAATGGTTCAACTTGGGAGGTAGGATTGAATACATGCTTAATCTGTTTATGTATTGTTTGCAGCTCTGGAAAGGATTTCATCACATTCTGTTTCAATACTCAGGTGTGATTCACAGATAAATGAAAACAGCTATCATGTTCTGGAAAAGAATACCTTTCTCAGCAATGGAGTCACTTGTACCAAGATTCTGTCTGCCTCTTAAGCCCAGATATTTTATCTACCACATTGAAATCATATTTTAGATTCAAAATAATAGGTTAACACTCTTTTTAGAAATCAATATTACTGAAATATTCCATTTGAGCAATATATGAAAACAATATACATGGTTTTGATTAGTATTATTAGTGTCATTAAGACATTTTTAATCTACCCATAATTTATAGCCTACTTGAAAACCTTGTCCACTTGTTGGGTTATTTAAGAATGGAAAAGTAAAGTCTTTTGTTTGTGCCAATTTTCTCCAAAGACTTCAAAGAAAACAACCACTCTATGGCTGTGATTTGACTGTACTTACAATTTGCACTGTTTTCTTTAATACCACACCGATATGAGAGCATTTTGTTATCTTCCAACTGGTTCCCGTGATTAAAGCAGTGGGTACACAAGCACTCAGGGGCAAACCTGTATTCATGTCACAGCATCCTTTTTACATCATGGCTCCATCAGCCTTGATTCCAATAAAACTGTGAACAGCTATATAAAGGCTTACAAATAATAAATATGTATTCACCATATATGTGCTAAGTATGGATTCATACACTACACTTTTGGCTAAATTTAAGTTTAAATATCTTCAAGTCTGCACACAAAATGGTGCCTACATTTCTTATTAAAAGCAGTTAATAGGGATCCCTGGGTGGCACAGCGGTTTGGCGCCTGCCTTTGGCCCAGGGCGCGATCCTGGAGATCCAGGATCGGATCCCACATCGGGCTCCCGGTGCATGGAGCCTGCTTCTCCCTCTGCCTGTGTCTCTGCGCCTCTCTCTCTCTCTCTCCCTCTGTGACTATCATAAATAAAAAAAAATAAAAATGTTTAAAAAAAAAAACAGTTAATAGGGACACCTGGGTGTCTCAGAGGTTGAGCATTTGCCTTCAGGGCAGGGCGTGATCCTGGAGGCCCAGGATCCAGTCCCACATCAGGCTCCCTGCATGGAGCCTGCTTCTCTCTCTGCCTATGTCTCTGCCACTCTCTTTCTCTCTGTGTCTCTCATGAATAAATGGATAAAATATTTTTTAAAAAAAACACT
The DNA here is from genome assembly GCF_905146905.1 of Nyctereutes procyonoides. Lineage (NCBI taxonomy): Eukaryota > Metazoa > Chordata > Mammalia > Carnivora > Canidae > Nyctereutes > Nyctereutes procyonoides. The sequence continues at coordinate 27,888,633 of NW_026575048.1, forward strand.
TAATATTTGATGACCACAAATGCAATTTAATTAAGAATTTTGAAAATAGTTTATTTTGTTTCTCTACAAGGATACTAACTTTGTGGTTTTTCAGAAGCTACCATGCAAGGCAACTGACCAATTTCTGTCATGAGGAAAATAACTTCAAATGATGCCTTCATAGATTTGTTATCTTCTCTACCATTAGTGACTGTATCCATCAAAATCATCCTGGACAGCATTACTTTGCACTTGTTTAGAAAATCTATTGACACAACAGAGAAGTTACTCTGTTTTATTTGAAAATGTCAGGGAAATAATCTATGGCTTTAAGACACTCTGGTGAAATATTTAACAGACAAGACAATGGGGACTAGTGGACAATTTGTGTCTTGACCAAAAAAAAAAAAAATCTAATTTTCAGATGTCTATATTATACTTATTCACATTTTGGTTTTGCTATCTGTAAAAAGTTACCCCATTTGCAGATAAACTTTTGCAAACATACACAGATTTATGTTATGTCATCTTATTGGATTAATAGGATTTATGACCTTTCATTATGCTTATTGCTACTTTGTGCTTTAATGTGTCATTTTTTGAGCTACTGGACTTCTTACTACAATTTGGAATATAAAGTAACAAAAATAATGAAAAGCTAATTTAGCAAATGAAAGTAGCACTCAAATGATAAGAAAACACTCCTTTTCATGGCTGAGTAATATTCCATTATATATATATAGAGAGAGAGATATGAATATATATATATACTCTTCTATATAATGGAATATATATATATATCCTCTTCTTTATACATTCATCAGTTGATGGACACTTGGGTTGCTTCCATATCTTTGCTATTGTAGGTAATGCTGCAATAAACATAGGGTGCATATATCTTTTTGAATTACTGTTTTCATTTTCTTTGGGCAAATACCCACTAGTGGAACAGCAGATCATACAGTAATTCTATTTTCAATTTTTTGAGGAACCTCTATACTCTTTTCTACAGTGGTTGCACCAGTCTTCATTCCCACCAGCAGTTTATGAGGGTTCCTTTTTCTCCACATCCTCATCAACACTTGTTATTTCTTATGTTATGACTTTAGCCATTCTGACAGGTGTAAGATGATATCTCATTGTGGTTTTGAATTGCATTTCCCTGATGCTAAACCATAAAAAAGAATAAGATCCTGCCATGTGCAACAACATAGAAGGACTTGGAGGGTATAATGCTAAGGGAAATAAGTCAGAGAAGACAAATACCATATGATTTCACTCACAGAGAATTTACGAAACAAAATGAATGAACAGAGGAAAAAAGAGAAAAAGAAAAAAAAACCAGACTCTTTAATACAAAGAACAGACTGGTGATTACCAGAGGGGAGGTGGATGGGAAGATGGATGAAATAAGTGAAGGGGCTTAAGAGTACACTTATTGTGGGCCGCCTGGGTGGTACAAATGATTAAGTGTTGGATTCTTGGTTTCAGCTCAGGTTGATGATCACAGGGTCGTGAGACAGAGCCCTGTGCTGTGCTCCACGCTCATCACAGAGTACACTTTTGGCCCTCTATTCCTCTCCTTCTGCCCGTCACACTTGCTCTCTCTCTCTCTCTCTCTCTCTCTCTCAAATAAATAAGTAAATCTTTTAAGAAAAAAACACACTTATGGTGAGCACTGAGTAATGTATAGAATTATTGAATTACTATATTGCAAACCAGAAACTAACATAACACTAGATTAATTATACTTCAATTATTTTTTTAAATGGGAAAATACTTAAGCTGAGGCAAGAAACAACTTGTAAACTTAAAGTTATGTGAAAGAAACTATTCCAAATAGCCTTTGATAAAAACAGGTCAACTCAAAATGGATTATAAATCTAAATGTAAACTAAAAATTATAAAACTTTCAGGAGAAAATTCCCATGACTTGGGCCCAGAACAAGAGTTCTTAAAAATGACACCAATAAGATTTTTGGTGACAAAAATAAAAACAGTACTTTACTGAAATTGAAAACTGTTGCTCCGTCAAAGACTTTCAAGAGAATCAAAAGACAAGCTATGAGTTGAAAGAATATATTTTTAGTTGATAGTGATATTTTACTGAACACTTGAATCTTACATTTGTGAAATAATTGTGAACAAATTGCTTCTATTTTCTTGCAAAATGACTAAATTGTTTCTAGATCACTTATAAACACACGTGTGTGTGTATATATATGTATATATACACATACACACACATATATATATAATTACATATTGCCATATATTGGAAATCCACCAGTAGCCTAAAGAATACACAAGGACACTATGGAAATCCTTCCTTTATATTCTTTGTCAAGCCCAAAACCTAAAATTTTTCAGGGTTCAAACTGCTCCTCTATCTCCTACTTGCAGCAAAAATTCTACTCTCTTGAGAAACCAGGAAGAAGGCAGATAGAAGTCCTTAATATTGCCTTTTATGGGCCCCCAAAGGAGAAAACAAAAGGAGAAAACCAGTATATTGATCAAAAGTGTAACCTAAGCTACATGGAAATGCACAAACCAGGGAGGCACAAGATTATCTGGTGAAGAGACTCTAAGTCCTTTTTCTACAGCTGTGTCTAGTCTTCTTGCAACTTCCTATTGCCCTCTGAAGACACTGTCATTTTCATTGCGCAGAGCTTTGGGAGAGGAAAGAAAGGTTGGAATAGTAAATAACTACTCATATTTCTCCCTGAATAGCACTGTCATTGTTTTCACTTATAATTTGGACAATTTTAACAATGAGCATTAACCCTAGTGCTTTTAACTAAAAAGTTAGTAAAATTATAATGGAAAAATTGAATGGCTAGTATCTGTCATTGTCTCATCAGCTGAACGTAGATGCTTCACCTTTCTCAGTTCATAGTGTGAGAGAGCTGACAGTTCCTGCCAGCAAATACTGAGAAGGCAGGTTTTTACTGTCCATGCTGGCTTTCATAATCAAGGTAAGTTTGGTGAAATGATTTTACTCGGTTACAATCTTTTCAATCAAACAATGCATAATACATGGAAGTCTATATTTTACCAGGAAAAATCTTTAAATTGACAAATGGCAGCAAATTCGAAGGTGCATGATTTGTATTTGTCCATTCACTGTGAATACCCATAATTGAATTTCATGGTTTTTATAAAGCCTCACTCTGTTTCCAACAGTAAACAAGCAAAGCCATTTAATTTTTATTTTAAGCTAAAGAAACTATAAGAGGCAGTTTATTTTGAAAAATATTTTGTTTTAAAGGTATTCTGAAACAATGAAATTAGTAATGCATTGAGCAACTTATTTAATTTATGCTAGGTTATTAAATTTGCAGATAGACGATTGGTCAAAATTGCATGATGGATTTTCTAACATATGAGGTCCTTGACTCTCAAGTAGTATCTATATGTGTAAGAAATATAGCTTGCTATAGTTGAAAATCATGACTAGATGGTTGAATATCCCATTCCCTGAGCATTCCCAACACCCTACATTAAAACTATGTATAAGGCACAGATAAAATATCACTTTTCCGTGAAAATTTATCTACAGTGGCATATCTAGCTGCAAACAGTTAACTTTTAAGCCTCCAGAATAATCATTACTATTTTATCAGTTCTTATTTTGCTCCAGGTAGAGGCACTCAAATGGGACATCCCTAATTCTTTAACAGCCTAGGAAAATAGTTATCATCAGGAACCCACAGATAAAGATACTGAATCAGAGAAAGGAAAAATAACTTGTCCAAATTGACATGGAAAGCAACTATTTTTTTTTAATTAGCATTGACTTCAAAGTCTGTGCCAATCTGAGTCACACATATTGGCATGCACCATGTGGGTTCTGGTATTAAAGTATAACTATTTGCACATGTGTTTTATCTCCCTTACCAGACTGGGAAGTCCTAGAAAGCTGGAAGCAAGCTTTCTTTGTATCCCTCAAATATATATTCATATGAACTATCTGGGAATCTTGTTAAAATGCAGTTTCTAATTCAGTAAATCTGAGACTGGCCCTGATAATCTGCATTTCTAACAAGCTCCTAGGTGAGGCAGATGCCTCTTGCTCCTGGGAAACAAATTAAGCTGCAAAGCCTTACACCCCTAGTAATACAGATTTTCACATAAATATTCACTCAATAAATAAGTAGGAATACAAGAATGTGTGACTTTGTGAATGAACAAATAGCTTTCTCAAAGTTAACTAGGCAAATTCCTAACGTGAATAACTAGGAAAGTTTCCATGGGCAACTGACTACAAATACTTCTCATCTTGGTAAAGATAGAGAGTCATCAGAATATTTGCTCTGCATATTTACAAAATGCCTACGCATCCTCTGGGTAGGTTTCTATGCCAAATATAAGCAAAATTCTACAATGTTCTGAATCTTTGATCAGAATTCCTCTGCCTATAATGTCTTTCTCTTTTGAGAATGACACCATGATCACTAAGATCACCATGATCAATTCCTACCATTTTTTCTAGACAACTTCCTCTAATAAACTCTTCCCAAAGTTTGCCTCTGATCACATAACTATCAATTCTTCTATTCATTGATCTTGCCTCTGATCACATAACTATCAATTCTTCTATTCATTTTTAAATAAGCACTCATTAAATCACTATTATGTGTCAAGCTTTGTAACAGGTGTTTGCATCCCTAACAGAACATTTTATTGCACTTTTGTGATTGTTGTCCATCTTGTCTACATTTTAAGCCTATTTAACACGAAGACTATGACCTTATAATCATTGTAATCCTCATGCTATTAGAGTGCCTTGGATACAGAAATTCATGCTTGCTAAATAAAGCATGAGTAAATTCTTTGAGCTTTGGTTATCTCATATATGATCTAATCATGATATAAAAACTAGCATCTTTGATGCCCATGCTGGTCTTGAGTAGAATCTTAACCCGTAGATGGGATCACTGGATACACATCTCACATTACCACTCATTTGGCCTTCTTCAAAAATATTTTCTTCCATTGATTCTCTTCACTTTGTCAGTCTGTCCATCACTACAGTTGCAACCAATGTTTAAAGATATGGTATTTTTTTATTACTTTGATAGAGTTCTTATGTGTATATCACTATGTATTTAAGAGTTATACATTTCTAAATGAGGAAAAAGTTCCTCAGTTTATGGCAAAGACTGAGGTCTTATCAATGAGAAAGTGTAGATGTATTCATTCAGATTTAATCAACAGTTGCTCTTTCCAGTAGCTTGTGCCAATCACTGACACATGATTGCATGGGATGGGACAGATATTCAGATGATAGGATTTGATTACTTGAGGGCCTGGAGAATATGTGGACGTTTAGAGAGAATCAGCAAGAGAATTTAAAAAAGCATTTCATCAAGGACTTATTATATGATTTAAAGAAAGCAGAGCCTTTATTTTCTTCTCAGGCTTAAGACAAAACTAGAGTTGGCTTTATGAACTCCTTGGTCTCTTCACTCCATCTGTACACAGAATCTTAGACTTAATTTGTTTCCGCCTCTAATCACAAGAATTGCAGAAGAAATAACCCATTGAGGCATGTCCACTAACAGAATTTTCCTAGGCTACCCAGTCCTTGTCTGGGTGGGTGTAGTGATCTTAAATGAGAGACAATGCTAGGCTTCTCATGCTTTTTCAATGACAAGAGGAAGCAAACCAAAGAGTACAGAGATTTGTGATTTCTAAAAATAAGAATATAAAATGGGATTCTAAACAGCATTACACATAGTAGTATATATTTGTAACTTCTATCAAGTAAAACAAAAGTGAGACACCTGGGTGACTCAGCAGTTGAGTGTCTGCCTTTGGCTCAGGGCATGATCCAGGGGTCCTGGGATCGAGTCCCACATCGGGCTTCCCTTGAGGAGCCTGCTTCTCCCTTTGCCTATGTATCTGCCTCTTTTCGCTCTGTGTCTCTCATGAATAAATAAACAAAATCTTTTTAAAATAAAAAAAGCACAGTAAAAGCAACAGTTCCTATTCCTGGACATTAGCAGAACTCCTACTCATTGAGTCCAGTGTGTTTGCATGTTAGGGCATGGTAGTATAGTAGGGTGGTAATTAATTTCTCACAGAGTTTACAATATTTCCCATAAAATGTATTATCTTTCAGTTTAGGAAACTGGCACAGAATGGTTAATAAGTCATCCAAATCAATGGAATAAATTACTAGCAAAGTCAGAAGCAGGACTGAGGTCTTAGGACCCCAGTACAGCCCTTTTTGCACCAAATCATCCCATTTTAATTATACACAATTAAAAATGTGAAATTCCACATAAGTAAGTAGCATAGTTTTCTGATGAAGGAAGTCAGAGTGCATGGGTAGTATTATTTTTATCCCATGGCCTTTTGAAAGGCCCTGAATACATGTCTTGATCTAATAAGGAATCAGAGTTTCTCCAGAAAAGGAAGGAAGAAATTCTAATGAAATTATTTTGCTTTGGTTGCACATTTATAGAGATAGGTCCATTCAGAGGTCTCTGAAAACAAATGACAGGATACCCAACCCAAAGTGGCTTAGAAAGTAAGATAATTTATTACTTAAAATAATACTCCTGGAAGCAAATGGCAGTCCCAGAGTTGATTTGAGCAACTCAGAAATGTAACCAATGATACATTTCTCTTGTTATATCAGTAACCCTACACTTGGCTATGATTCTGCTCTCAATGTCACAGGATGGTTGCCACAGGAGACACATGACACATGGCCACATCCAGGCAGAATGACAATGAGCATTTTTCCATATGTCTTTTCAGAGAAAAACTTTTTCCAGAAAAATCACAAATGGATGTTCCCTTTGATCTCATTTTCCAGAATTGGATCGTTATAAAAGAGATTTAAAAAGTAGCAGTCCGGCATTTTTGTTTCTATGGGGTTTAATGGAATCTAGCAGAAAATAAGGTAGTGGGGTAATTAGGCCAGAGACAGTGCCTGACATAATGGAAGACCAAGTATTTCAAAGCACACACCATTACTCATCTTGAGGGCTACAAAACCCAAATCCTGTCATTGGTAATGGTGTTTAGAAGATGTGTTAAACTTTCACCAACTCAACTGTAGACTTTTAAAATTTAAGTATTAAATTTACTTTTACTTTGGTATTTATATTTTTGTATATGAACCAAATATACTATTGTATATGGAAAATAAGTGAATTTCAAATAAATCAATAACAGGCAATTGGTAGAAGGTCTAATATATATATGTATATTATAAAATATCTACATATCTTTTTATAGCTAATGTTCTATAAAGTAGTTTTTGTGGACATCAAATGTATAGTATGCAAAACAAGGCAAAATGTTAACCTTTCTTTTTAAATAAAAGAAACTGTTGGTTAAGATTAAAGAAATATATTATTATTTCCTTAAAATGGCTTGTCTTAGCTGATTCTAAAATTTATATGTAAGAATAAAGGAACTGAAATGCTGTACAGCTTACAAGAGAAGAACAGGTTTGGAAGATTCATGCTACTTGATTTCAAGACTCATTATAAGGCTACAGTAATCAAGAGGGTGATATTAGAACAGAAAGAAAGACACAATCACTGGAAAGGATAGGTAAGGAAGAAAAAGGCTCAAACAGACATAGCCATTTGATATTTGACAAAAATGAAGAAACAGTTAATGTAGAAAAGTTTGTCTCTACAACAAACGGCATTGGAATAATTAGTCATCCATAGGTGAAAACAAACTTTGACCTAAATATCACACTTCACACAAAGGTCAACTCAGAATGGATTATAAATCTAAATGTAAACTAAAAATTCTAAAACTTTCAGGAGAAAATTCCCATGACCTGAGCCTAGAACAAGAGTTCTTAAAAATGACACCAGAAGGATTTTTGATGATAAAAATGAAAACAGTACTTTATCAAAATTGAAAACTGTCGTTCCGTCAAAGATTTTCAAGAGAATCAGAAGACAAGCTATGGGTTGAAAGAATATATTCGCAAACCACACATCTATGAAGAATTGTATCCAAAAATATATAAAGAACTCTCAAACCCCAATACAATTATAATGAACATCTCAGATTTACAAAATGGACAAAGGACTTGAATAGACACTACAAAGAGGATATAAGGAAGGCAAAAAAAAAAATCAGACGAAGAGATGTCCAATGTCATTAGCTATTAGGGAAATACAAATTTAAACCATAATGATATACCACTACCTAAATATTAGGATATCTCTAATAATATTACAAATAATACCAAGTGCAGAGTGGCATGCAGAGCAACTAGAACTCATGCACTGCTGGTGGGAAAACACTGCATTACTGTCACTCGGGAAAACCGTCTGACAATACTTACACAGATAAACATATACACACTCATTTGACCCATCATTCATATTCCTGGTTATTGTACTTAGAGAAATAAAAATATTTGTACATACCAAAACATATATATAAATGTTTATGGTAGCTTTATTTGTAATTTCTAAAAACTACCATGGTATAGTCCTCGTGAAATCCTATGGTGACAGTCTATCAACCACAGTGGAAAACCGTGAGCCAGACTCTGAGGAAATGAACTTTCTTCCAGGCTGAGTAGAACTGTCCTTTGAAAAGAGCAGGACCAACTCCTGATTTTTCTTTTTGTGTCTCTCCAGAGGCCTTTCTCTTCTCTTTTCCTGCCCCCACCATTCTCTCTGTCCATGCTTCTCATGCCTGTTTAGTCTCCAACACAATCAACGATACTATGAATGGATGGCTTCTGGATGGAGGACTGAAAAGGAAAACCAGAGAGAACCACGAAGATTACACAGAGAAACAGGAAACTCTTGGAAACGCAATCCCATAAAGTTGCTTATGAACCCTGGTTTTACTCTCCTCGCTGCCTATGTGTGCATTTGATCCTAATTATCATTCCAGAAACTGAGGACTGAACTAATGGATAGACTTCCACTCAGAGCCCAGACTGACCACTGAGTGGAAGACAAGACCACTGTAAAAGCTTTGAAGGCTTAGCTAACGTTGGATCATTGGAGCCACAGCACACAGATGGCTGGAACTTGAGGCCCGAATCCAACCAGGACAACTGCCCAAACTTACTGGATGAGTCTCAGGAAACTGTGAGATTATAATAAAACATATAATATTTAAATGATCAGATTCCAGAAGGAGAACAGAAAGAACAATTCTGAAAATCTCCCTGGTATCATCTGGAGAAATAGTGGCTGAAAAGTTCTTCAGGAAAGAAGGGAAATGGGATCCCTGGGTGGCGCAGTGGTTTAGCGCCGGTCTTTGGCCCAGGGCGCGATCCTGGAGACTCGGGATCGAGTCCCACGTCAGGCTCCCGGTGCATGGAGCCTGCTTCTCCCTCTGCCTGTGTCTCTGCGTCTCTCTCTCTGTGACTGTCATAAAAATAAATAAATTAAAAAAAAAAGAAAGGAAAGAAGGGAAATGATAGCAGTAAGAAAATATGAAACATGAGAAATAAAAGAAGAGCTACAGATACAATAAGTATCTGGGTAAATATAATAGATCCTTTTTCTCTACTTGAGTTTTTAAAAATATGCTGGACAATTAAACACATAAAAATAACATTCTATGACAAGGTTTTAGATGCGGAGATAATGTTTAAATTCCAGATACCCTGGAAAATTATTTGGCAGTTTCTTATATAGCTGAATATGCGCTCACCACGTGACTTGGCCGACTTATTTATCCTTCAGAAATGAAAACTTGTATTAATGGGATGCCTGGGTGGCTCAGTGGTTGGGTGTCTGCTTTTGGCCTAGGGCATGATCCTGGAGTCTGGGATTGAGTCCCACATCAGGCTCCCTGCAGGGAGTCTGCTTCTCCCTCTAAATATGTCTCTGCCTCTCTCTTTCTCTCCCTCTCTCTGTGTGTCTCTCATGAATAAATAAGTAAATAAATAAATAAATAAATAAATAATTTTTAAAAAAAGAAAGAAAACTTGTATTAACAAAAAAACCTTGCACATGCATACAGACACAGTGACTGTGATAGTAATTGCCAAAAAAGTAGAAACAAACAAAATATCCTTCTGTGGATAAGTAAACAATGGTACAACCATAGTATGGAATCCCATTCATTAATAAAAAAAGAACAAATTATCAATATATACAACAACTTGAATGAAAGTCACAGCATTATATTGAGTGAAAGAAGCCAGTCTCAAAAGATTTCCATCTCAAAGGCTGTATGGTTCCATGTTGTATGGTTCCATTTATATGTGTCATCTGAAAAATAAAACTTTAGGGATGGAAAGCAGATTGGTTCTCAGATTTAGGGGTGGAATGAACATGTGACTGTATATACAGAACCTGAGGGAATGTGTTTGGGTGAAGGAATTGTCCCAATAGGAGTGACGACTGAATGAATCTGGGCACACATTCAAAATCATAGAATTATAAAATTAAAAACAGAAATTATAAAACTGTACACAAAAGGAGTAAAAAGTAAATTGAATTGTGTGATTATTTAAATACACACACATTATTTACAGGGTGCTTATGAACTAGATTTTTTCCTAAAGAAGTATAATTCTTTAGAAATCATATATATGAAGCAAGAGACTCTTTGTAACACATTAGCATATAACTTTTATATATCATTTGGACAAAAGTAGAGGCAGGTCATCTGCATTTCTTTCCATGCTTCCATAACTAATAAGGGCAAGAGGGAGAGGACAATGCTGAGCCTTATGTCCTGGCTATCAAATCAAGGTGTGACTTTGTCATTGCAGAGCAGTAGGGACCAGACATGGACTAACCTGCCTTTTATCTCACCTTCTGCTTTAAATTTTAGTTGAGATCCTTGCTGCTCATCTTAATTCAATTCCTCATGAGATATTTAAACTGGCATCATCTGATATATTGTTTCTCTATATGCAGATGATTTATTACAGGTGTTTGCATACTCAGAATTGTCTTCTGATCATTTTTCAGATCACAAAAAGCTATTTTTAAAACAGGATTTATCTGTCAGTTGGAATAAAATTGAACTCCCATTGTACACCGTGTCTCTTTAATGGCTTAAACTTGTCAGCAACTATTATATATTTCACTGAATTCTTTATACCAGTTTCTTACCAGTTTGGATTTCTTTGCCTCTTCTCTCTCAAAATAAAATAAGGATTTGAAAGCATCTTTCATTCTTTCTTATATGTGAGAATATTAAAACTCAGAGGAATAATGGTTTTGGACATGTGATTTTTTAAATTGGTTTTAAGAAAACTTCATTTAATAACTTTGAAATTACTGTTTAGGTTTACTTTCCTCCCTGTTACTACATTAAAAAAAAAAATGTCTGGTGCATATCCACCTCCACTAGAATTCTCACTGGCCTATTGCAACTTTAATCAAAACTTTCTCCACCTACTTTTATGGCTATGTATGTTTGCTTGCTTTGAACTCTAGCCAAATGCCAGAATTTTCAACCACACATCTGTATATTATACATGCTACTTTTGTTGCACTTTATACTAGTCCTTGGATTAAATACTTCTATCATTTCTAAGGTATGTAGAAAAACTCTTTGTGGGCAAAGTCCTAGATTTTCCACTTTTATATACCTAGCTCATTATACAGTACTAATTTATTTTATTTAGTAACTATGGCTTATCTGTAAATATCTAGGTAATAAGGTGTTTATATTTTCTTTCTATTTAGTACTTACCCTATTTCTTATTACCACGACAAAGATATATGTATGTTTCCCTGTCTTAAGTAGTGTTTCATTATTTTCTCTCCCTTGCTACATATCATACTTAAGAAGATTGTGTAAAGTCCAGAAGTACAGAAAAGAACTACATGGAATGACCAAATGAATCAGATTTTTGGCAAAAGTAGATCCTCAGTGGTAGCAGCAATTAACTATGAAGTGATTAAAATTCTATCTAGAGACTTCTTAGCACTCTGACCAGTTGTGGCCACTTAGCTTCTCCAACCTATGGATTTGAGTGATTTTCCATGTCCATTCTGTGGATGGTACTTCCTGCACATATTCCTGCATGTTTCCCTCTGAACCCCTAAGTAATAAAGAAGATTCTCCATTTTTGTCCATAAGAAATACTTCCTAGTATTCGGTCCACCATATATTTACTAAGGTACTACTTGAGATGCTTTTGGAGGTTCCCGCGGCTCCCGGGTTGTGGCAGGCCAAACAGGGCCCATTCTGCCAATTACAATGTAGGATTAATGTCCCCTACCCTCAAGTCTGGGCAGGCTTTGGAACTCCTTTGAACAATATGGTAAAAGTAACTTTCTGCCATGTTTTTGGCTGGTAATTTAAGATATCAATTTCCACTTCTTGTATTTTTGAACTCCCACTCTTAGAATCCAGCTGCATGCTTTAAGGAGGCCACAGCAATCTCATTAAGAAATCCATATGGAATGGGACTGGCATTCTCTTCTTTTTCCACTGCTGAGTTCCCAGTCAGCACTCACATTTGAGCAAGGTGAGAAAGGCCATCACCAGTGAATTATCCACTCCCATTCAAATTTCCCAGCTGAAGCACCATATAGAACAGAGGTAAGCCCTCCCTGCCACATATTACCTCCATGGCAAATTCGGGAGCAAAATAAAATCACTATTGCTGATATAAGCCACTAAATTTTAGCCTAATTTCTTATGCAGTGATAGATGAATGAAGCACGGGCCCCGAAAATCCAGACTTACCTCTTATTTCTCATTGTCCAAGCATTTGTATCAGTTCATTTATTAAAATCAGTTAACCTTTTGGGGATGTTGAACGTTTTCACCCAGAATTGAAGACTTGTATTTGGGCCTATCTCACTGGTAGCTCCATCCTCTGATAAGGAGGACACTTCCTTAGATCCTGCCACATGGCTGATTGTCAGCTCTCCAGTGGCTGATACCTGAATCTTTATTTTCCTTATGAACTTAAATATCCTCCTAAGTTCTCTCCTGACAGGACTTCTCGAGCTTTTAGCTCATTTGCGAACAAAGAAGACTGAGTCAAGTATATGTTAAGGTCCTTCCTGGATCAGGTAATTAGCTCTACTTTGTTTCCAAAGTCTTCCTCTACTTGTATGGATAATTTGGTTTTAGTTGTTGTTGTTGTTAAAACTCTATGGAGAAATGGCAGACAAGGAATGTCTCAGGCTACCACGTAAGCAAGTTGCCTCTTCAAAAGTTTGATAATTCTGACCCCAACATATACATTATTTTTAAATTTGCATTGAAATCTTATGAGAGAGCTTCTTTCTTGACCCCTCTTTTCTACGTTTTAATCTTTATGAAAACCTACCCATAATCTCAATATTATCAGTATCTTTTTTCAGTGTCAGTTTAAACATTACATTTTTTCTGGGATGCCAGGGTGGCTCAGCGGTTAAGTGTCTGCCTTCGGCTCAGGGCATGATCCTGGAGACCTGGGATCAAGTCCCACATCGTACTCTCTACATGGAGCCTTCTTCTCCTTCTGCCTGTGTCTCTGCTTCTCTCTGTGTGTCTCTCATGAATAAATGAATAAAATCTTTTAAAAAATTACATTTTTTTCTAATAAGCCTACTCAACCATCTCTTTTCTTGTACATTAAAAGAAAAATGGAGAGACAGTGGTTTTGAACAATTTCACTAAAAAAATCATTTTTTCTGTTAAATATTGCCAGCCATCAGTGTAGGATATTCTGCTGTTGTATTTTGGTTTGGTTTTGGTTTTCAAAGTTTCCCAAAAATTGAAGAATAGAAAAACTTTACATAAAAAAATGTGTCAATTTCAGCTTCCAAATTGTTGTTCAGTTTAGGTTTTTGAATCCATATACTCAAAGAATGTATACTAAGTAGAACACTCTAACAACGAACTCTAATGTCTTTAAGTGGCTCTATTTTATATAGTTTAACCCCCTCTCCTTCTTAACTACTTCTGACATATGTATTTCAGGTACATGTTAAATTTTAGCATGAGCTGAATCCCAAAAGGCAAGATAGAAATTAGAATGAGGCTTAAAGAAAAGGAGGTATATATCATAATATATGGCTGAGTGGAGCTGCCTTTCTTGGAAGGAATTGGCCTTTTTTTTTATTATGCTCTTGTTCTTTCAGATAATTTCTACAGAAATCAAAGTTATAATTATGTTCTCACAAAAATGAAATGCATTACACTCAGTTAGTTTCTTAGGCAACATCTGATATATGGCTTTGAGACCCTTTTATATTTTCATGTCATATTTCCTGCCCATAAATGGAATATATCTGGCTCCTAGTCACCTCTCTTCTCTTGGGCACAATCATTTCTCACACCCATGTTCAAACCTCAGTTAGCCTATGTCTCTCAATGGGAATTCTGGTGTATGATTTAAATAGGAATCTTTGGGCACCAGAACCTGAGGGTTAAACCACTGGATGGGTGGAATTAAGTATCATTACTTCTGCCACACTGAGATACTCTTTGCCTTGTTGGTCAGGTGCTATTTGTTGAAACCTGATCTGTCCCCATCCAAACCTATTTCCTTCTCTAAAACTATATTGGAGAGATGCACAGCTGGACATTGGCATGGGGTACCATGACATGCTATTTATTTGGAGCCCTTTCAGAGCTATATTTCATAAATATTTAACATTAAAAATAGCCTGGGTGTTACATGAATGAGGGGTAACTGTATTCAAGTTTGTGCCAAATTATTCATCTTTGACTCCAACATGTTTATCAACCTCAGAAACAAACAAATAAAACAATAAAAGCCCTCTGCAGTTAATTATATCCACCTTCACAGAAAACAGACACTTAACTATACCTCCAGCAAAAGCTAGCATTCAGTTCTTGTGGGTGTGATTGTCCTGTTTCTGGTCTCATTTCTCTTAGCACAATCCTCTGCAAAGTTTGCAACTATAGCTCTCCTGGCGGTCCTCCCATCCTCTCAGTGCACTCCTTTTCCCTATAGCTATGGCCATGTTGGACCCTTGGCAACAAGCATGGCCTCCTCACAAAGGGAAGGGCATGGTAGTCTATAAAGTAAATAAGGCAGGTAATTTATTCCTATTTTACAGATGAGTCACTGGTAGCCCAGAAATATGTATTGACTTTTCCTAAACCAATAGGAATCACTTCTTAGGAATAGGCTAATTTCTCAAGACTCTAGACTCTTTGAAATACCTTCTCTCCAAAATGGTCAGCTACCCCTATGATAAAATAGTAAATATATAGAAGATCCTTTACAAGTGTGTGCATGCGCGCGCGCGCGCACACACACACACACACACACACAGGGATGGATACAAGACCACTGGTTAACCACAATATGACATGTGTATATGTACATATGTGTGTTATGTGTGTTAACACAATTTGTTGTGTATTGTTACACAATATGTGTGTTAACACAAATTTGTTGTAGACTAGACATGAATACAAATTCAAAACAGTAAAATGAATTAAATCCTCATCTCTACCCTTAGCACAGAGCTCTTCTCTTTTATGAAGAAGGGTGAAAAATGTGACTGGAGGAGGAATAGCAGATACAAATCTGCAATGAGATGACAGAATGAAGCATTTCTCCTGAAGATAATGTAGAACAGAGACAAAAGGAAAATATTCTCTCTCCAGCTCTTGGGGCATAGAAAAACTGAGCTCATTTATTCATATACAAAATTATCAATTACATATTGATCACTTTCTAAATATTTTCCTAATGGTTTCCATCCAAACCTTCTAAGTTTCCTTGTGAAGACAGGATGGTAAATCATATGGGGTAATAGCTGAGGGTATATGTATGAGGAGAGGAAGGTAGACAAGTCAATGGGCTGTCCTAGCCCTCATCACTGGCCACAGACTGTGCATCTCATGGGTAAGTTTCTTGGAATGAAATCTAGGAAAGGAGGAAGTGAACAAGACTCCCTGTGCTACCTGTATTTATCCACTATCTATCTTGCAAATATGGATTATATGTTTTCTCCCCGCCTCTATCCCTGTCCTTCTGCAATGAATTCCCTGATGCCTTTTATTTTACCTCCTTGATGAGTATCTCATGGGCTTGTTTAAACCCCATCTCCTCCAGCAAGGTTTCCTGACACTGTTTTCATAAGACTATCTCCTGAGTGTTTTAAGCTCTAGGTAGGTGCTTCATTGCTAATTTATCTTTATGACTGTGAACAGTCAGATTGAGAGTTTCCCACTGTGTTAACACTTTCCTGAGGTTTCTGTTCCTCTCCTTTATTTCAGGTTGTCTTCTCTTTCTTCCTTCATTACCAAACTTTTTGGAAAAATAAATGTCTATGTTTCCAACATTCCGTTCTCACCACCTACATCTGAATTCTTGGAAATCACCTTCTTTACATCCCACCATATAAAGCTATTTTATAAGATAAGGAATGTGTGGTCAGATACAAAGGTGGAATAAATATGAACTTACATATGAAAGATCAAGGTTTGCCTATTTACTCTTCTCATATTAAACATGCATTTTTAGTAAGTTGTTAATTCTATATAAGCTTCAGCTATTTTGTTTATAAAAATACATATAGTAATGACTCCTTGCTCTAAGGATTGGAATAGCATATATATGCCTCTGGTCGACACAGAGTAACAGGATTGATAGACCCTCTTGATTTAAAAACTAAAAGATTTGGACAAAATGTATATCACCCAACAATTGTAGCACAAAGTAGTGATCCCTGAGACAGGGAAACAGACCAGCTGATACAGTGATTGCCTCCACTTACTCCCAGAAGACAGTTTCCAGGCCATAGCACAGAAAGAGAGAATCCAAACAGGGCCCAGAAGACTCTCTCAGATGAAGTATACAGTTGAGAATTCAGAACACATTTGGCTAGACCTTGATGAATATGGTACAAAGCAGAAACTGCTGGATGAAGAGGAGAACAACACATAGAAGAAGAAAGTGATGCAGAAAGAGCTCTGGAAATTTCCAGAAGGTTTCCTTTGAGTTTTCAGCTGAGGACTAATCAATGCATGTTAAAAAAAAAAAAAATCTGAGTCTGGAAAAGAACTGCCAGAAAGGATAAGGTGACAGGGTCCTTAGAGCCCACAAAGGGCTGAGAATAGTTATGGTCCTGGTGACACAGACTGGAAAACCTCATAATGCATAGGCCATTGGAGAGACTACTCAGAAGGTTTTTTTGTTTTGTTTTGTTTTGTTTTGTTTTGTTTTGTTTGTTTGTTTATCTCAATAGTATAGCAAAATCAGCCTTAGACTTGAAAGCGCCCTGGTCCTACATAACAAAGCTTAAAAGCAAGTCTGAGATGGATTAAAGTGTTTCCAGCTAAGTTAGTTGTATCCCAGTTCAAAGCTCACGGTTAAGAATATTATTCACCATTCAAAAAAGATAAATCCTAATGTCTAGCATCCAATCAAAAATGACCAAGCATTATAAAAAGCAGGAAAATACAACTCATAATGAAGGGGAAAATCAACCAAGAGAAACAAATGGAGATATTACACAGATGATAGAATTAGATTGGGACATCAAATAGCTTTTATAAATATATGTCATATTCTCATGAAAGTACAATGAAGCATGAAGATATTAAAGCATGGACACTGTTGAACTTCTAGTGATGAAACACCATATATGAAATCTTCCAGGTTAGTTGCCTATAATTCTCATTCATCTCAACCTCTCTAAGTTTAAAACATATTAGCCTTTATAAAATTGTTTTTCCCTTCAACTTCTACAACAACTCTCAAGTTCCTTGGGTACAGAAAATGATGACATCAAGTTTAATTGGTTCCTGGTTGCATATGCAAGTCAGATCAGCCTCAAAGTTATTGTGTATCTTAATTCTAAGATTTAACATCATGTCTGGCACACTATAAGCACTGTAGGAGAAGGGAGGGGGGAAAGGGTACGAGTGGAGACAGGGAGAAAGAGGTAAGGAAAAGAAGGGGAAAGCGAGGGAAGGTAGAGGAAAGAAGAGACAGGGAGGAGAGATTGCTGACAGCCCAAAAACTGACAACCTCTTCCAACGGTTTAAAAAGCTCCAGAGAATTAACTCATCTCATAGACACCGAATGTAAATGTATAGGTTCATTTGCAAGACCGGATCAAACAAACATGTTTAATTATATCATATTCCTTAAGTGAAGACAAATTGAAAGTAATCATTATGCAGTAATTTAAATTCATTGATTTAAATACCAAAGTGATATATAATTTAAGTGTAGAACACTCTAAAATCCCACAAAGCATATTCTGAAGAAGCAGTAAATAAGGACTTATAAAGAAAAGTGAAATCTTCAGTGATGGATTGGGCACTTAAATCAACTGAATCACTCTGAAACTAAGACTCAGCCCACGAGAGAAGCACACCTTATTAAGCCATGTATAAACATTGTGCCTCACAGAGATGGACGGACTAGCTAGAGACTGCAAGGGAACCTAAGTTGAAATGAGAAGCTATCCATATATTTGTAATAACTGAAGAGAAATCCTGCCAGAAAATAGAAGCAAGAACTTGAAGTAATTTCTTTAGGCTTGAAAAATCTTCTGACCGGAATCAAAATAGCGTTTGGTCCAATTCTTCCTTCCGTGGAAGAAGAAGCAAATGATTATAAATCAGATTGAGTGTATTTGCTTCAAAAAGACAGGAGGCTCTTCAAGCTCGGGAAGGGCAACACTGCTTCCTCAGAGGGGCTTCGCTGAGACCTAACCAGGGAGAAAAACACACAACACAACTCTCCGAGCTTCTGCAGGCTCTGCTTTGACTCCTCAGAACCTTATATAATGCCTTCTCTGAACCCTCCATAGTTAGATCTCCCCATTCTCAGCTAGATCTCTCAATGACTGACTGGCTGACCTTCCAGTTCATATGAATAAATCCAGGATTGCACACCATTTTCACCTTAATTTTCCTATTAGTTTGACATCGAAGATTGTTGAACAATAAGATAATCTTTTCTTTAATTTGTAGAATAGAGGGGTTTGTAAAACTTGTACAGATCCTGGAATTTTAACAGTCATATATTATCAAAGCAGAACTCTGTCATGAAAACCCGCACCATTTTCTTCACAATTAATGGATTCTAAATATGTTTTCACTTCTTACAAAATAGTTCTGGTGCATTTCTCTTTTTCCTGATTTAATCGCCATACATTGTGTTGTTTGGTTAAATCTCCATAAATCTGTTTTCCACTTCTGTGTCTCTCACATTTGTGTTAGCAGTCTGATAGTTGGAAAAACTGAAAATCATATAAAGTTTGGGTGTAGAGCTTACACTACAATGTTACAGTTTTATTTCCCAAGATTGTGACACTCTACTCAAGCCCCTCAGGTGATTCTGCATTATTAAGGCAAATAATAATAGGTTAATTCATGCTTCAGTGAATGTTTGATAGCTTTTATGGAAAATGTTTTCAATGTACATTTTTAAACAAAACAGAATTAGAGTAAACAGGATATTAAACATATCTATACACTGTACAGTTTATCAATATTTTGTTGATATTATTCCATCTATATTTTTGGCATTTAACTATCATTTGGTCCTTCTATTCCCTCCCTCTTTCCCTCTGTCCATCCATTCCTTCCTTTCTGCCTTCCTTTCTTGCTTTCTTTCTCTGATGAAATATTTTAAAGTAAATCCAGCAATCTTATCCATAAATTACCTCAGAATATCTTTTAAAAAATAAGGACCTAAAAAAATAAAAATAAAAAAAAAATAAGGACCTTAAAAACTGTAACTGGTGCCAACATAACTAATCATAATTTCTTGGTATCTAATACCCAGAAATGATCAAATTCCCACAAAAGTCTGAAAAAGTCTTCTGTTTTGCTTAGCTCAAAAAAAAAAACATTTTGTTATAAATATATTAGTTACTCTATCTACTAAATTAAAAAAAAAAAACTTCCTACCACAATTTTTTAAAAGATTTCATTTGTTTATTCATGACAGACACACAGACAGAGAATAGGCAGGCTCCATGCAGGGAGTTCTATGTGGGCCTCGATCCCGGGACTCCAGCATCATGGTTGGGCCAAAGGCAGGCGCTCAACTGCTGAGCCACCAGGGCATCCCTACTTTTACTGATTTCAAGTTTGGTCAGTGAAGTTAGTTGTTGCCAGTCTAATACATTCATTAGAAGCTCCTCATTAACCATTGCCTTGATGGCATCAATATCCACCAATAATCACCGTCTATCACAGTCTAGATACATTATTTTATCACAAGTTATGAAATAGTGATTTTCTCATTTCATATCCTTCTGCAGTGCTCCATGGATATCTCATCACATCTGATGAGATACCCATCTGATACCCTTTGCTCCAAAATATCTTTTGAAGGATTTATGTATAAGGAGCAGTTTCAGAGATACAGATGGTAACTCCCTCTGGAACATAGGGCAGGTCTGTTTGCTGTCCAGTATAATACAGATAATGAGTTCCTCTGGAACAAAAGTCGAGTAAGTTTGTTGCAGTCCATTGTAAAGGATCACTGATTTAAAAACTCTAAAGTTGAAGGTTCCTCTCCTTTAACACAACCCACTCTGTGTGCTGACGTCACCTGACCCTCATCAAATTGCTCTATGGGAATTGGAGTTTGGGGAACCAGTGCAAGAAACTGGCTACTGCTGTGGATCTGAGCAATAAAGAGTAATAAACAAACTTCCTTTTGCAGTTATCTGGGACTTTTGTCTCCTACTAGCATCCACAAAACTACGGCAGGCTAACTTCTAATCTTGCAAGTAGGGTAAAATCTCAGACTCTTTTGTTCTTGACATTTATTAGCTGGAACTCTTCTACAAGGAATAATTTCATCACACGTTATCATATATGTGGTTATCCTGAGAGGAAGTTCACATAGAAAAAGGAGGATTGTTTATCTTTCTATCTATGCTAGCTATCAGAATGAACTATTGTGTAACAACCAAAAACTACAAGTGAGATTTGTCCATAATTTAATTTCAATTTTTGAGTATCATTATGAGTTCACAAAATTTTATATATCTGAGTTGCTACCATTGAGCACCATGGTTTTAATGTGCAAAGTGTCCCATCTTTGGCCAGTAAGGCCATTCCAGTTAGTTCTGGTATCCATTTCACATAATCCCATCAGTTTTGATAGGTTCCTTGCTTTCTGGGCTCCTTTTTTCCTTCTTCCTTTTATCCTTTATTTAGACCTGAAATAGCAATTTCTTCAAAGAACAGTATTTGTTTCGTGGGAAATTCTATGTGGACATTACCGTATTACAATATTTGCAATTCTATGTGGATATTACAATTACTACATGTTCTTATTAATGAGTTTTCATAGCTTGCATATTTTTAGAAAAAAATTAGGAGTTCATACTGCTAATTTCCTGATCAAAATTAATACTTCTGAAATTTTATCTAACTTGAGTGATTTTACATTTGTACCTATTTTCTTTTATGCTGCATACATTATTTCCCAATGGCATTAAGTTAATTATTGCTTTGCTATACCTATTGGGTATAGATAGATAATTTATTTCTATTTATTTTTTTTTTACTTTTTATATTTTACATGCAGTGAAATTCTCCATTTTGGGTCACAGTTACATAAATCTGTACATATGAATAGCTTTCTTTGTCAACTCAAGGAAGACACAGAATTATTGCAACATTCCAAAGAATTCCCTTGTTTGTATTTGAGCCCAATCCTCACCCCTAAATCCTTTCCTGAGGATGTTGTCGGGACTAAACTGAACTGATGATCTTACATGTGGAATAGTGCCATAAATATATGTCTCCACTTGTTGGTTTTGTGAGGGTATTTTGCTACTTATGTTTTGTTTAAATGTTATTTATATAAATGTTTATATATATATATATATATTAGTTTATTGGGTTTTTGTTTTGTTTTTTAAAGAAAAGTTAAGAATATTCAAATAATATGCCTTTAGTACTATCTTATGATGATTTGAATACCAATTGTGTCCCACTGAAGACACTCACTAAGGTTGGTTACAATGTGACTAAAATATCTGAGAATGTGCAGTGTTCTCTGAGGCTGTAGGAAATCAGTAACGTTTATATGGTGCCTAATTGTGCCAAACATCATGCCAGGGATTGAAATATAATATCTCACTTAAATTTTAAAATTAGCCTTTGAATTTAGCAATATTATCATACTCATTAATGCTAACAAACACAGTCTTGAAAATGTTAAATAATTAACTCGATCACATAGCTATGGAATGTAGAGGCCACATTTACAGTGATCAGTTAATATCTCTCAAACTCTCCCTAGGGCACTTCCTATGAGATTTAGTTACAATTATATTTCTGGTTGGAGAATAAAATTCGTTGAGTTCAAATTTAGAAGAAAGAAAATAAATAGTTTGAAAGCATTATTTGAGATGATTATTGAATATTAAAACTTTTATTCAGTGAATGTTGGCCTAAATTTAAAATGCCAACTGGGGGCCCATACGTGGCCCAATTGGTTAAATGTCTGGCTCCTAGTTTTGGCTCAGGTAACGATCTCAGGGTCATGAGATCAAGTCCCTGGGTTGAGCTCCAGGCTCAGGAAAGAGTCTGCTGAAATTTTCTTTCTCCTTCCTCTGCTCCTTTCTGAGCTCTCTTTCTCTCTCAAAGAAAGAAAGAAAGAAAGAAAGAAAGAAAGAAAGAAAGAAAGAAATCTTAAAAAACATGCCATGTCTACAGGGAAATTGCCCTACAGAAGTATCCCCATCCCCAAAAAAGATTATTACTCCTGATAACCTCTAATCATTAAGGATGGAAATCACATCATTGTGTGGGGTGAGCGTTGGGTGGGAGGAACTAATTACAAAGGCCACAGGGAACTTTCTAGAGAGATGAAGATATTCTAGAATTTGATTATGGTGGTGCTCTCAGGAATAACAGATTGCATACATTTGCCCAAAACCATTTAAACATCCACTTAATATCTCAATTTTATTAAATTCAAACTATACAAAATATTTGTGATCCTCTACCTAAAGACAGTCTATGGCTAGAATTTTGACCAACATCAAGGCCAATGGAACTGCATAGAAAATGAAAACTTAAGCCTATTGGAAAATATAGTGTATTGTTCCCATTGAAATAATTTGAATTACCATAAATCCACTATTTTTGGAACTCCTCTAATTAAGAGAAAAATGAGAAAGAAAATTCATAACTTGAATGGATTTTGGAATTAAAGTAAAAGTAATGAGAATAGACAAAATTCTCACAAAATTACTTTAAAGTGATATAAAACACAAATAACTAAAATTTTAAACAGTCATGTAGGCACACTGCATGCATTAAACATTAGTTATGATAATTATGAGTAATAAAATAAGCATATAGTTAATGTAAAAATAAGCAAAATTGATGATCAAGTGGGAATACTTAATCCACTCCTAAAACAAGTGGATAACCTGATAATAAAACTAAAACAATATCAAAAATTAGAAGTGCTATTTTGGATCATACAATTTTATTGGAAATCTCATTTCAAATCTTGGAGGAGCAAAATTTATTTTGCATTCCTGAATATAGGAAATATAGAGAGATTACAGATTCACATCATTATGCCCAATTAAGCATTCCTATTTCAATATAGATATGAAATATAAAAATCAATAATATCAAAATAAACATGTAATCAGTTACATGATTTTCTGATAGAAATGCAATACATTAAAATATTAGAAAATCTATGAATATAATATAGAATACCAATATGCTTTGCAGTAAGTATCCAAAGCCTATAATTCTAATTCTAAGAATATATACAAACTATGAGAGGCTTCTAACAATGGGAAACAAAGAGTTGCAGGAGGGGAAGTGGGAGGGTGGATGGAGTAGCTGGGTGATGGGCAATGAGGACAGCATGTGATGGGATGAGCACTGGGTGTTATACTATAGTTGGCAAATTGACTTTAAATAAAATATTTTAAAAAAACATAAAATAAATAAAATAAATTTTAAAAAGAATTTATATTAAGGAAAATAAATAGTCTGGCTAATATTTGATAAAAATTACTTTCATTCTTTTTATTTAAAAAGAGAAGCTTCAGTTTTGATAATTATAGCGTAGCTTATGTAAGATGGATCCTACCAAGAAGATCGTTATAAACTCTAGACAAACTGAATGGGAAAAATCAGAGAGGAAGACAAACCATGAGAGACCCTTAACTCTGGGAAACAAACTGAGGGCTGCCAAAGGGGAGGTGGGCAGGGGAATGGGGTAACTGAGTGATGGGCATTAAGGAGGGCACGTGATGTGATGAGCACTGGTTGTTATATTTTGGCAAATTGAATTTCAGTTAAAAAAAAGAAAACATAACTCTAGATAAAACAAAGGTAAACATATATACACACCTACACACAATTATATGAAGGTATGGGAGAATGAAAAAAAAGCAAGTACAACCTAGAGGGATTTTGTCTTTTGAAATAAGAAACTCAATGAAAGAGATATTTACTTGTATAACTTTTCCCCAAGGAAACTCTTCTGTTCACATGAGGCAGCATTATCAAACACTCAAGCAGAAAACATCAGTCTTACTGGCTTCTGACTGCAGAAAATAGAGTTCTAGGCTGCCCAAGAAAGCTAGAAAGTAAGGAGGGAAATCTTACCAAGGGGGGAGCCATCATAGGGAGGGGTCACAAAACTGCTTATAAACTCCCTGCCAATTTTTGGCAGTCCCACGAATTGTGCATGTGAAGGGAAGATTCCAAGTAGTCTGGGGTAACACACCAGCTGGAAGGCTAAAAAAGCTGAGCAGAAGTTTTAACTGTCACCAATCTCAGAAAGGACAGATATTGCAGTTTGAATGCTGCCAAGTCAGAGTGCCTTGGTAAATATCTCCTGCTTTGCAATGAGAAAGGCCATGCTATGGTAGTAGAGACTATGTCACATAATTAAATAGACTAGCCCTAAGAAGGTATACAGATCAAGCCTCTAAGAATTCAAGGTGATAAGCCAGCATACTAACTGTTCAACAAAACAAAAATCTCCATTGTTTAAAGAAACATAATAATAAAGGATTTCTATAACATGTATCTATCTCATTCAATATGAAGTAAATTTAGAACATGTACAAAAAAGGAAACAAAAAGGTGACATGAACAAAAGTATCTGCAAAAATAGACACTGAGATGACCCAGATTTTGAAGTGAGGAGATAGAGCAGCTATTATAAATATATAATATATATTATAAATATATATTATAAATATATTCAAAGACAAAATAAAAATGATCCTAATGAGTTAATTGGTGAATACTATCAGCAGAGAAATGGAAACAATACAAAGAATCCTAATAGAAATTGTACTGTTAAGTGTACAACACAAAGTTTTTAAATTCCAAAGATGAGCATAAACAAGAAACTGGAGAGAGCAGAATTATTGCTCAGGAGAATTGTCAAAGGCTGAACAATAGACAATACATAATGCAAAAGATAGAAGTAAGTTAGGAATAAAAATTTCAGTTACCTGTATTATAATATACATGTGATTTGTGGTCCAGGGGAGAACAGAAAGAAAATGGGGCAGAAGATATAATCGAGGAAATAATAGTCGAAACCTTCACACATTGGGTGAAAAACAATACACAGATACAAAAAGCTCTGTAGGATAAATATAAAGAAAACCACAAATAGGCATCTCATATTCGAACTGCTGACAACTGAAGATGGAAGAGAAATTTTAAACACAGCTTCACAGCTGGAAAAAAATAGTACTTTATACAAAAGGCAAGAAAAGCGTGAATGATGTCTGGTTTATTGAAACAATGGACTCTTAAACAACGGAATGACATACTGAAAATGATGAAAAAATAATTCATAATTCTCTGGTTAGCAAAAAATAGAAAAAAGAAAGTAAGTAAGAAAGAAAAGAAGAGAAAAGAAAATTAAAAAGAAAAGGAAAAGAAAAAGAAATCTATAATACAGACATGGTCAGACAAAGTCTAACATGTAGACAACAGATTAGTTTAAAAAAAGTGTTAAAGGAAGATATTCAGATTGAAAAGGCAATGGTATAGAGGAAATTCAGATACAAGAGAATCAGAAATTATAAGTATATGAAAAATATTTAAAAATCATATTTTAATTTCTTTAAAAAGTAGATTTTAATACAAAGATTATAACATTACATTGTAAGATTTACATGACTGCAATGGTAAAAAGAATTCAGAAAAATAAAGGAACTATTGTAATTCTTACTTTGTGTATGAATATTAATTCTAGGAAGACCATGAGAAGTTAGTGAAGTATATTATCAACTCTGCATGAATTACTATAAAATAAAAAAGTATAGCTACAAAGTCAGAGAGATTCAAAGTAAATCTACAAAAGTGTATTAATACAAAAAAATCATGAAAGAAGCAAGAAACAGCAAGAGAAACAATAAGAACAGAGATCAATGAAAGAAAACAACCTTTCAGCTGGAACCACCCTCTTCTAGTAATGCGCCAAAATGAGAACAGAAAGGGAAAGATGAGAGGTGCCGAGTATATCTTCTCTAGGTCTTTTAGAACACATAAGTATGAATCTACGAGAAAGATGATATTGTGGACAACAAGGGAATGGTCACTCCTTAAAAGCAGTGCCCCACCAATGCTACCATGCTAAAATTGGAAAAGTCTACAGTGTTGCCCAATATGCTATTGGCATTGTTGTAAAACCAACAAGTTTAGGACTTCTTGGCAAGAGAAATAATGTACGTACTGAGCACTTTAAACACTCTAAGAGCCAAGATATTTTCCTTCACACTCTTCAGGAAATTGTCAGAAAAAAAAAAAAAAAAAAAAAAAAACAAAAAAAACAAGGAAAAAGAGAAAGGTATTTGGGTTCCTGAAATGCTAGCCTGCCTTACCCAAAGAAGTACATTTTGTGAGAACCAATGGAAAGAAACCTGAGCTGCTGGAACCCATTCTCTATGAATTCGTGGCATGATAAGTGTAAAAAAAATTTTAAAACTCAAGACTGTAGAAAGAAGAAAGAAGAAAGAAGAAAGAAAGAAAGAAAGAAAGAAAGAAAGAAAGAAAGAAGAAAGAAAGAGAAAGAGAAAGAAAGAAAGAAAGAAAGAGAAAGAGAGAGAGAAAGAGAAAGAAAGAAATAAAAGAAAGAAAGAAAGAAAGAGAAAAAGAGAAAGAAAGAAAGAAAGAAAAAGAAATGAGGGCGGGTGGGAGGGAGGGAAGGAAAAGGAAACGAAAGGAAAGAAAGGAAAGGAAAGGAAAGGAAAGGAAAGGAAAGGAAAGGAAAGGAAAGGAAAGGAAAGGAAAGGAAAGGAAAGGAAGAAGAAACAAATGACCCAACAATTAAACCAAGTCAATTTTTTTGGAAAAAGATTAATAAAATTGCTATAAAAACACAAGATCAATAGAAAATACAAATTAGAAAGATTTCAAGTTACCAATATTAGAAGTAAAGAGGGATTTCACTACAAATTATTAATAAAGCAAAGCAAAATAATGAATAGGAAATATCATGAACTTTATGCTCTAAATTTTATGACTTTGACAATTGGTTCTGAAGGAGAGACAATACTGCCCCTCCCGGGGTTGGGGGGGGTGCATTTGATAGCGTTTGGAGACATATTTAGTTGTCACATGGGAAAAGTGTTAATGGTATTAATGGCATCTGACAGATAATTGCCAGGGATGCCACTAAATGTCCTATATGGGCAGGACAGTTCTTCACAACAAATAATTATCCAGACCAAAGTGTTGATGGTGCTGAGCTTAAGAAACCCTGACATAGATGAACTAGATAAAATCCCATAGAGAACACAGCTGATCAAATCTGGTTTAATAATAAATAGAAAAGCCTGTATATTTGAAAGCCCAATAATGAAGTATAATTCGTAATCAAAGCCCTTCCTACTCAAAAAAAGGTACAGGCCCGAGTGGGTGTTAGTTTCTATAAAACATGTAAGGAAGAAATAATATCAGTCTTATACTAACTTTCTTAAAATTAGAGCAGAAAGGAGCCCAGCTGACAGTTTTATGTTGATATAACCTAATATTAAACCTGATAAAGTCACTGCAAGAAAAGAAAATTAAAGACCAATGTCCCTCATGAATGTAGAAGCAAACATCCCAAAATAAATACCCAATAGTATAGAAAAACAATACATTGTGACCATGTGAGTTTGTACCAGTGGGACAAAGTTGGTTTAACATTAGAAAATCAATCGTTGAGATGTATCATATTAGCAGAATAAAGGTGAAAAATATGGGATTATGTAAATATGTACTGAAAGAGGATTTGACAAAATCCAATACCTATTTATGACAAAAAGTGGCTTGCAAATAACATGTATGGATTTTATGTATACATATATTTAATTTACAAATCTATTAAACTTAATTGTTTTTAGCAAAGTATGTTTATGGTTAGGTTAACAGGAGATAAAGTCCATATATAGTCCTATATGGTAAGTAGTAGAAGAGCATCACTTTGTTTTTTTTTTTACAATTTGTAGAAATGCCTTGATAAATAACAAAAATCCTACTTTGTTGAAGGCATCAGAGGGCTGTAGAAACAAAGAAGTCTAGACGAACCAAATGTTGTCCTTCACTGCTCTGAGAATGTCATCCACTGTTTCCTGGGGGTCTTTGCTTAGTCTGAGTATGGGCTGAAATTTGGGGTTGGTCTTGGCAGTGAACATCTACTGAAGAAAATCCATCACCTTGTGGTGATGAAACCATTTTGAAGCTTGACTGTGGTGACATAGAGAAACCTACATGTTGTATAGAACTAAGCACACATGCATAAGAGGTTACACCACTGTCAGGTTTTTTGTTGAGATACTAAACTATAGTTGCTCTGTTATAACCACACCTACTTTATTCTGGTCTCTTTCCCTGTCTCTAACTCCTGCCTACCACTAATTTGACCTTCACATCTATAATGTCACTATTTTTCCTTTATAATTTTTGTAACACTAACAACTTTATCTGATACTATAAATAAACACAAAATTTAGTAAAATATCATGTTATAAACCTCCGTTCTTTTTCCTGGCCTGTATTAGAATACTGGTGTTCATAAATTACTCTACTTGATGTATTCCTCTTTTTACCCCATGTACTATGAGCATTGTCATTCCCACCCATAGATTCAACTACTACCAGGTTCTGAAAATTTCCATAAATATACCTGTACTTGCAAACCTTCTTTTGAGGTCCAGACTGTTTACCACATAACCTAATGAATTTCTTCCTAGACATTTTAAGTGCAGCTCTCCAAAATTGCAACCCTCATCTACCCTCTCTTCTTTGGTCTTCCCTTTCACACTCCATTTTCAACAGATTTATAGAGTCTAATGTCTTTATAGCAAAGTATATGCCTCCAACTACAATTATAGGTCCAGGTTTCCTTCAATTTTAAATATATCACCAACTGGAGAGTGGCTCTAGGTCTAATGTCTACTTTTCCCCATTATCATTAATCTTTCTCTTCATATTATGGAAAAAGCTCTACCTCTTCTGTGGCAAGTCCTTTATCTTACTACTATTTTCTACACTTAGGTTTTCCATTTTTGAATTATCTCTAAGAATTCTTATGAAATGGAAACAAAATTCATACATTTACTGAAATGGTATCTAGAAATGCATATATATGGTTTGGGCTGGGATAACTATCTTCCATTTGCTTTAAAACATTTATCTCAAATGTGCTAGATGATTTGTTTTCCTTAAGGGCTTTGTATTGTATGCTGACTTTACCTCACCTTTTATCTTTTGAAAAGTTAATGGAAAGAGGGATATGAGTAGCTAACAAAACTGCTTTGTTTCAGTCTCAATAATGGAGATTCAAGAGAAATCTGTGAAAAAGGGATTGCAGAATTCTAAATGACAAAGCACCTCCAGACCTCCTGAGTACAGAGAAGAGGAGTTTGAGGTATGGTAATACCATACCTTCCTATGAGCATTGATAAATCAAGGATATTAAATATAAAATATGAAAAAGTAAATCATTTTAATAGGCTGAAATGTTTTGAGAAAGCTGAGAAACTGAATATTGAGAATTATTATGGGCTTGATATGCCTTGAGGAATATTGGGCTCCATAATTATGTTATGAAATATTCCTTTTTTTTGAAATATTCTTTTAAAGAAAAGTCAAACTCTGTTTTTTTAAAAAAAATATTTTTTAATGTTTTTATCTGAGAGAGAGAGTGTGTGAGTGGAGAGAGTGCATGAGCTTATGTGGGAGGGGTAGGGGTAGGAGGAGATGGAGAAGCAGATTCCCTGCTTAGCAGGGAGCCCAATGCGGGTCTTGATCCCAGAACTCTAGGATCATGACCTGAGCCAAAGGAAGACACTTAACTTACTAAGCCCAAACCCTGCCTTTTATATAGACAAGAAATAGTTATAATAAGCAGTGGAAATAAGTACTTTTATTAATTTATATACATAATATTTAAAAACAACGTAAAAGTAATTTCAAAGAGAAAAAAATGAATTTTTAAAGATTATCTAATATGAACTGGATGTTAATTACAGTGGCTGGAAACATTTTCTAAAAAGTAAAAAAAAAAATGCTAAATTCCACTCATAGATGGAAGAGGAAAAAAAAGCTCATTCAGAATTTGAAAAAAATAGAAGAAAATAAAAAATACCAAAAGTTTATTTGAAAAAAAAAAAAAAAGAACTCAATAGAATTGAACATGTCTGCCATACGGAAATAATTACCCCAATATTTGAAAAAAAATTACTTTGCTATCTTTAAAATTACTGTTATATCCATTATATTCCTTTATATTTAAGACAATTAAGAAAGTAAGCCTTGGCGATGCTTTTCTTTACCTAAAGATGGTCAAATGTTGCTAAATCTCTAAAATTATTTCTTTATGAGATCTGTTAGGAAGGATTCTCAAACTGTTAGACTAGTCTATTTGCCTTATTGGAAAGAAGTGGTTTTAGGGATGCCTGGGTGACTCACTCAGTTAAGTGTCTGCCTTTGGCTCAGCATCCTGAGATGGAGACCTACATTGGGCTCCCTGATCAGTGGAGTCTGCTTTTCCCTTTCCCTCTGCCCCTTTACTTCCTACTCTGCTTGTGTGTGCTCTCTCTCTCTTTTTGTCATAAATAAATACATAACCAAACTTAAAAAAAAAAAGCAGGTTTGAGTATATTCAAGTTCCATCTTACGGTTCTATTGCCAAAAGTTATAAATGTTTTCATTTCAGATTTTTAAAAAACATTTCTTATTCATGTTACATTTGTTAATCATCTTTTCCCTAATTTAACACAACTCTGCTTTAAGCCATATGGAAATAATCATGCATAGGGAAGCACAGAAAAATAACAAAAATAAATTTGCTTCATGATCACCTTTATGAACATTCTTTGGTTACATGTAGAGAGTGTTTGCAATATGAAGTAGTAAAGTGATTGAAAGCTGTATTGCTCCTGTCAGAGAGGCCAGGGCTTGAATTCTGCCTCTGTCACTTGAGAACTGCGTGGTCTTAATAAATTTAATTTACTGAGCAAAAGGTTCATCATTTGTGAAATGTGGATAATATTGATATTTACTTTTGCTATTGTCATAGAATTTCAATCTTTCTTTTTTTAAAAGATTTTATTTATTTATTCATGAGAGACGACACAGGCAGAGGGAGCAGCAGGCTCCACGCAGGGAGCCGGATTCGGGACTTGATCCTGGGACTCCAGGACCACGCCCTGGGCCAAAGGCGGGGCTAAACGGCTGAGCCACCCGGGCTGCCCAATTTCAATCTATCTTAAGACAAGTAATACCAACACACATACAAAAACACACACTGAGAGTATGATTTACTAGGATGAAAACAAGGTTGCTGAGAGGAGAAAAATAATATCTAATTTGGATTGCGTAGTCAGGGAATTTTCTCTGAGAAAGTGGCATTGATATGTGTTATTCTATGATTGCTATTATTAATGAAAATTAGACCTGGTTATGGATGTCACAGTATATATCTCTCAAAAGACTTGAAAATGAAAAAAAAAAAAAAGGAGTTTTGGTTAATTTTTTGAAATTAAAAAAATCAGAATAAGTTGCTTATAATAGGATATGAACTTAATTCCTTTCTGGTTTCTCTGTCATGGGTCATGAGTAAGTTCAAAATCCCTAAATCCAGTTGCGTTTTATGCTGTTCTCATGTCCCAACAAGAGTATTTGCTCCTGTTCTTAAACATACCTTAAGAAAAAATTACTGTAAATTGAGAATGTCTGGTGCAGGAACTGTGAGGGTGATAGTAGGGATTTGTATATAATTTCTTTTTTTTTAAGATTTATTTATCTATTCATGATAGACATAGAGAGAGAGAGGCAGAGACATAGGCAGAGGGAGAAGCAGGCTCCATGCACCGGGAGCCCGACGTGGGATTCGATCCCAGGTCTCCAAGATCGCGCCCCAGGCCAAAGGCAGACGCTAAACCGTTGAGCCACCCAGGGATCCCGGATTTGTATATAATTTCAAATGAGAGTCAGTTATAGAAATTTACCTTTTCTTTTGTCAATGTACAATTATGAAAAAGTGTTCAAAACATGACATGCAAGTACAGAATGAACATATGCCAAAGATTTATCTAACTTATTAATGAGGAAGCCAGCTGAATGGTAAAATTGGTTCAAAGAATTCAAAAAATCAGATTTTTTTATATGCTGCCAGGAAAAAAATATACTAAAATAAGTTTGCAAAATTAGAGACAAAGTCAGTAACGTCCTATATGGTAATAAACTAACTTTGGGGTTGTATTTTCACTGGACAGAAATTATTTGCATCTCAAGTAGACAAAATCTACATGATATTGCATAAGTTCCAGAGTCTGTATTCTAATCAATGGGAATAGTAGGTCAAACAAGTGAATATCACTCTATATAATTAAGTAGTTCTAATAGTCCTTGCATGGGCCTGTTAGATGATGTTCCAGGATAATTTTGAAAGGATGTGTAAGATGTTTTGTGCCATATTTACAGGTTTGGGATATCTTAACATTTTCAGTTCCCGATATAACTTTTACTTTCTATCTCATTTATCATGCCAAGTTTAATAGGTAATAGTCACCTTTTAATCTCTGCTCCAAGATCATCATGCTCAAGACTATTTTTTTTCATCTTTCTTTGAACTTATTTTCCTCTGAACATCTAGAGTATATATTTTTGATGCTACATCAATCAATTACATATTGTTAAACATACATTCCGCAGTTTTGTTTCCATATGTTAATCTAGTGTATAAACAAGATGAAAATAAAATCCTTATCTTTTGCTTGAAAAATTTTATGTGTGTAGGGAAAACATGGTAACAGAAATAAACTAGAAATAAGTTGACAGAGTGTACCTAAAATAGCTTTTTAATGTAAACTCGAAACAAGAACATTGGCATTTTGTTGCTAATAATATTAATATAAAAATATCAATAATCAGTTTTGTCTGGAAGATAGAATTCAGAAAAGTTGATTTTATCTATGTCAATATTATTTAAGATTAACAATCAAGTTTCAAACCTGACTATTCAGAAGTCAGTTTTGAATTACACATTTCTGGGCCTCTAGTCATCCACTGGGAAAGCTAATAATACCATGGATCAATTTTCTCCCCCACCTTTCCCACACCCTCATCTCAATAGCTATAATAGTCTAGCTAGAGAATGAGATAATAGGAGACAGAGGCAAAGGACTAATTTTTCACTCTCATGAAAAAATGATACTTAATTGAGGAACCAAGATTTACTAGATAATAAGAAATAACACTATGTGGGTCTTATAAAAAATGTATCCTCAGTGCAGACACTGGGAGATTGAAACTTGTGGAAAAATATATGCCTGAAAATTCATAAAACACTCTAAATTCAAATTATGAGAATCATGAAATTTACTTAAATATTATAAAGTATAGGGAAATGAACAACAAATAGCAAAGAATGCTGATCTAATTGATCATAACCTCCAATTTCTAGAAGTTGTTTTATATACAGATAGTTGTGTGAACTAACTTGTAAATGCACTGTTTTTCTACTTTTAGAAATATAACTTAAAGGTTTATTATAGCATTCAACAAAAACATCAGAGGTAGATGGTAGATCAGGTTCCACAAATGGTTATGTAGTAGTCCAAGGTCCTCAAAGGAGCAAAGGTTCTCTTGTCCACTCTGTCCTGTTGCCTTCCCCTGTAAGATCATTCTCAGTCTGTGGTCCTTCTCATTGGTTGCAAAATGGCTGAATTTCCAGTCTTCAAATCCAGATTAAAGATAACAATTAAAAGAATAAAAGGGTATCCCACTGTGTTACTGTCTTTGCATTTTGTAAACTCATCCTTGGAATCCCAAATTGTTTCCTAACCATGTGTGATGGCAAGTTCCAGATCACATATATATTTAATTTTTAAAAATTATTTAATGGAAGTATAAAATGAATGCAGTTCTGTGTTTAAAGTGCACTTTTATTACATTGCTTTATGAGTTCATATATGTATATGCCAAGATAATCACCAGCCAGATAATATCTGCAAACAAAATTTTCCTCCATGCATCCGAGCCAACACCCCCCAAAAGCAACCAGTATCCTGTCTTTTAACACTTTTAAGTAATTTTGCCTGTATTTAACTTCTGTGAAATCCTTAATTTCCTTTGTTCAACATTTTGTCTATGAGACTCAACCATGTTATTGTTACGTCAATAATTCATTCTTCTTAATGTTGTGTGATATTCCATTTCACCAATGTGCCACAAAATACAAATTCTATTGCTATCAGACCTTTTTCCCCATGTTTAGGTGATGACAAATTTGCTATGAACAACACATTATTACTTTTCCTTTAAATTTCTGATTATCTTTTATAGAATTATTTAAATGAAGGGGCAAAGTCATATTTATCTATATATGTGCCATTCATGGTCCTCATTATTCCTTTGGGCAGTTTTCATGTACTGTCATTTCCCTTCAGTTTGAATGATTTCTTTCAATATTACTTATGGTACAGGTCTGCTGGTAACTAATTCCTGCAACTTTGATTTGTCTGTAAAAAGCTTTATTTCACCTTCATTTTGGAAGGGTATTTCCACTGGATAGAGAATAATAGGTTGAAAGTGTTTTTGTTTTTCTAGCCTTGCTTTTCCAAAAAGATGTCAGGGGATAGTCTTATTTTTTTTCTCTTATATCTAGCTTGTCTGTTTTCTCTGTCTACATTTAATGTTTTCCATGTTACTGCTGGTTTTCAAAAGCGTGATTTTGATGAGTTTGTGTTTGTATTTTATTGGGTCTCTTGTTTGGGTGAATTTGAGTTTCTTAGTTCTATAGGCCTATAATTTTCATTATATTTTAAAAGTCTTGCTTATTCAAACACCACCTTTTTTGGACATTTATATTAGACTACTTGATGCTACCTCATAGGTGACTAAGACTTGGTTAATGCTTTCTTAAACTTCCTTATTTCTTTGCTTCAGTTTAGGCAATTTCTACTGTGAGGTCTCAAAGTTCACTTGTGTAGTATCTAAACTACTGATAAACATATTCAATGCACTTTTACTTTAGATATTGTATATTTTAATGTAATTCCTATAATGTAAACCTAATGTAATGTAGGTTTTCCTTTTTTCTTATTAAAGATTTTATGCATTTATTTGAGAGGAAGATAGAGAGGATGTGTGAGTGCAGGGAGAGGCAGAGGAAGAGGGACAAGCAGGCTCCACGCTGAGTGCAGAGCCTGATGTGGGGCTCAATCCCATGACCCTAAGATTAGGACCTGAGCTGAAATCAAGAGTCAAAAAGTTAACTGACTGACCCATCCAGGAACCTCTCCATTTAGGATTACTTGATAGTCTACAATTAAATTATTTTCACATTGTCCTTTAAATCTTTGAGGATATTTACTACAGTTGTTTCCATTTTTTCCCCTTCAAATTCTATCATTACTGCTGTTTCTGTCTGCGCCTATTGATTAAATTTTCTTATGACTTAGAGCACATTTTATCTTGCATCCTTCATCCAGTATTAATTTTTTTTCCAGTGAATGCTGGAAAATAGGTATGTTATATTGTTGAGTGTCTTTATTTTATTGTCTTTAAAGAGTGTTGTTCTGGCAAACTGTGTAACATTCAAGTCAGCTTGGTACATCCAAGGCATGGTTTTATACTTTGTTAGATGCTTCTATAGTAGCCATTGCCCTGAGGATCATTTAGTATTATTCCTAAAGTACAAACCCAGTACCAAGTGTCATAGGTATACATTGAAGTTTCTCAATTATAGCTGGTAAGTATTGGAACATCTTCAGGCTACAGATCCCAGCAATTATTTTCCTGGCCTCAGGAAGTGTTGCGGAATATGTAAGTAGCTTTGAATTCTGGAAAGTCTCAAAGCTACCCTTCTTGAAATTTGTAGAGCTTTTTCTCTGCTTAGCTCCCTGCTTTCCAACTACCTGCTTTACAATTTCCGGATGCCAGCCCCGCCCGCAATTTGATTTCTGTCTCCTTAACACAGACTGTCATACTTCCCTGGATCTTTACTGTTATATCATCAGAAATGCCTCAACTCAAAAGTTAGGATGATCATAGGGCTCACCTCATTTTTGTTGTTGTTGTCATCTCAGAAATAATTTCCATGCCTGCTAACTCTATCCAAAAAGAATCTTTGGGACACCTGGCTGGCTCAGAGGTTGAGCGTCCGCCTTCCGCTCAGGGCATGATCCCCATCCCAGGATCGAGTCCCACATTGGACTGCCTATGAGGACCCTGCTTTTCCATCTACCTGTGTCTCTATCTCTGTGTGTGTGTCTGTCATGAATAAACAAATACAATTTAAAAAAATAAATAAATACAATAAATAAATAAAAAGAGTCGCTTCATATATTTTGTCCAGGTGTCTACACTGGAAGCTGAATTTTTTTTGTTTCTTGATGATGATGATGATGTAGGCTCCACGTTCAGCATGGAGTCCAGTGTGGGGCTTGAACTCACAACTCTGAGATCAAGACCTGAGCTGAAATTAAGAGTTAGACATAATCAGGGATCCCTGGGTAGCTCAGCGGTTTGGCTCCTGCCTTGGGCTCAGGGCGTGATCCCCAGGTCCCTAACCGAGTCCCATGTGGGACTCCCTACATGGAGCCTGCTTCTCCCTCTGCCTGTGTCTCTGCCTCTCTCTCTCTCGGTCTCTCTCATGAATGAATGGATAAAATCTTAAAAAAAAAATAAGACAAAATCAACTGAGCCACTGAGGCACCCTAAAAGCTGAACTCTTGAGTAGTTGTTTTAAAGCCTTTGTTTTCTAACTCTAAAATCTTAATTTTAAGTCTGCTCTTACAACTTTTTCTTCTCTTGATTGCCATTCCTATTTGTCTACATCTTAGCATATCTCATATTTTTTTTTGCTGTATGATGCCTATTGTGTACAGAAGAGCCATGAAGACTGAAAATAATGTTTTCTTCCCTGAAAGAATACATCATTCATTTTTTCTTCCTGTCAGCTGACCTAAATCTACACAAGGATTGGACTAGTTTGAGGCTGAGTGGAAAAAAGAGTTAGACTCTGTCTAATTATTTTCCAGTAGTCTTGAGTGCAAAATTTATCACGCAGTTGTTTAACCCTCCCATCAGCCTAATTATCTCTTTCAAGTGTCATGACACTGGGGGAAATCTCATGTTCCAGTAAAGCTCAAGCTCTCAGAAGGTTTTCTTTGGGGTAAAACAGCCATATGCTTGCTTGTGTATACTCTTGATTTCCACCCATCATATTGGCCTATTCATGAAAAGTTCTTTTGTGCTAAGGATTTGCAGGATATTAGCATTGAGGGAAACTGGTAAAGATTGTATGAAATATCTCTGAACTACTTATTACACTGATATATAAACTGACAATTACCCCAAAATAAAAAGCTTAATTTAGGAAAATGAATGAGTGACGCCTGGGTGGCTCAGTGGTTGACGGTCTGCCTTTGGCTCAGGGAGTCATCCTGGAGTCCCCGGATCGAGTCCCACGTCGGGCTCCTTGTTGGAGCCTGCTTCTCCCTCTGCCTATGTCTCTCTCTCTCCGTCTCTCTGTCTCTCAAGAATAAATAAATAAAATCTTTTAAAAAATGTATGAATACTATATAAAGAATGTTTAAATAGCTCATAAAACTTATTTATGTGATAAAATATACATCACAAATATATATCACTTATAAAGATATATAAATATATATCACATACAAATGATTATATATGCATTCAAACATACTTACCCCTAAAATTTTCTCTATGAATGTCTGTCTTATTGAGCTAATAATTTAAATGCTGTGCATTTTTTTCAGTTGGGCCACTGTCCTTATATACAATTTCTTGCACTGGAATAGAATTTAATATTTTAAAAAATAAACAAAGAGAACACATGACTGAATATGGAGCTCATATATAGGTAAATACAATGTAAAAATTCAATAAGTTCATCTTTGTACTATTTATTTTTTTAATTTAACAAGTTTATAAGATTATAATGACAATAATCAATTTTCATTGAGAAATTTTAATAAAAATTCATGAGTTCACAATACCAAGAGATTAGAAACTCAAACTGCTAACACAAACATCATCTATGTGCCTGTTAACAACACATTACACGGGGACTTCCCATTAGGTATATTGTACATAATGTATAAGACAGTATATTAGGAACCAATATCTTCTGGATAGGAACCTGTAGCATTAACAGCATATACCAGCTAATTATCAGCCCTGATCATAATGATAATGCTTATTATTTGCTATTTTCCAGGTTTCAATAAATGTAAATTGTTATTTCTCCTGATCGTACTTGCACTTCAACAAAGAATTTCCAAATACATAAATCGTTACCAGGGAGAAGTTCTTTTGTTCTATTCTGTCTATAGACAGTGAGAATAACTCCCTGGGCAAGTATGCCTTTTAGCACTCCTCGAATCACTCTCTGTAAATGGTTCCTACTCTGTTTAGTTCTAAGTAATGGTCCTCAACACACTGCCTCACATCAGAATATTCCTCGGGTATGCCTAGGCCACAGATCTGATTAATTAATTAAGATCTGATATTAATTAATTATCTAATTATGTCAGAAATTTTGGAGGTGTTATCAGGTATATTTATTTTTCAAGCCCCCCTCAAAAGTAATTCCATGGTACATTAGAAGCTGAAAAATACTTTTCTAAACCTTCTTCTGACTCCTGAAGTGCATTTCTAGGTACTTAGAATATTTCCTTAAAAAACTGGATAAAATTGTTTTTTAGATATCTTCTTTTCTCTAATTGATTCATATCCCAAGAACTTTTTACATGACCAGGGTTTGTCTATATTGATTTTCCAGTATAGGTGTATGTGTGTGTGTGATTAAGATGTTTTTATCAGGTTTTCCACAGGTGATATACTATCACGTACACAAGATTGAAAACCATCATCTTTTGGTTGAATTCATTTATTCATATTCTTCTTTCTCTCTTGCTCCACTGTAAGCACTGTGCTTACATGTTAGAGATTTAGTTGATGCATAAACTTTTTTTTTTTTGATGACATAAACTTTAAAATCTCCCCTCCTTGTCCTTTAGTTACAGATCATACATTGGTTTTGCTGAATTGTTGCATGTTAAGAAAATTCCAGAGTTTGGTTGAAAATCCTCCTCCATGCCAGCATTTTCCACAATATATAAGAAAAGAATTAGAAAACATGACACAAGATTATGAGTGTGATTCAGAGGGAATTATCCTCAAAGCAGAATCTTGGAAATGATGCTACTCTAGATCCATTAGATATTATTGCCTATGATTCTCTATTTCCTTGAATTTTTCCTCCTTACTCCCTTCTCAACTCCAATTTTATTACTATTAATTTCATAGAGTTTTCTCATTATACTAATTGGATTTCTTTTCCTCTCACTTCAGGTATTCTCGGACTTAGAATATCCTTAATTCCATTCCAAAACACTGACTTCTCTTAAGTCTTATGACAAGGGAAGTGTATTTTATGCAATGATTCTCAATGTTTTGAAAGATTACTGATTTCCTAGAGATGCCAATTCAATTTCAAGCAATTTGAAGATCATACTCAAGAAAGACATAACTTTTAGCAGGAAAGACTGGCAGTAGCAAAGCTGAAAATAGGTAGAGGTGGACAGGAGCCAATTTCTACCTTCTCTAGAAGACAGGAATTTAATGATCATAGGTCACCAATCATTCCTTTTAGTTTTTTCTTCCACTGTCTATAGTTCAACAACTTCTTAAGTGAAGATTTTTCCACATTTGGACTTTTCCTGAGTGTTTAGGTAAGCATTTTGCACTTTTTCATATGTGTTTCAACACATGGTGTTGAAAATGGAACAAAGTCATCCAATTGGTGCAAAAAGGCAAGTATTGTCAGATCAGATTTTCTGAAATCTGAATGCCAGTCTTCTATATGTATTTTCAAAGCCCTGATGCTGAAATTTAATCCTCCATGGCTCTCTCACATTTCTGCATGGCTTGCTCACAAAGGGACTGACTGTCTTTTATTTATTTATTTTCAGTCAAGACTACATTTTCAAGGATGTTTGTATAGCAAATAGCCTTTGGAGATAGTGTGTCTACCTCCACAGCCAGGGCAGGTTTGTTTACTGTTCAGTATAATGTCAGTGTAAAAAATAATGTCTCCCTCTGGGGAAAAGGGCAAAGTTGTTTACTGTCCACTATAAACTCGAGAGTTTCTCTCTTGTGATGCAACCCATTGCATGTGTAGGTGTCACCAGGCTCTCTTTACCTCACCCAGTGGGAAGTGGAGGTCAGGGAAACTTACAAATGATGATTTTCTGGTCATTGCTATTAATGAGTAACAGACTACCCTTTGTCTCTGACCCAGGAAGCTCACTCATGTGGAAAGCTCCTGGTCCTTGCTGAATTTTATATGAAGTTTCCGCTAAAAAGGTTATTTTACTGCTTTTTAATTATTCTAGTAGCACTGGGTAAACCATATTAGGTGAATTTAATGGAACACATACTTACTGGAATAGGCCATGCATTAAAAATGCATTATTAAAAAAAAAAAACATGGGTTTGGATACAAAGTACTTATAGTCAAAGAAAGTAAATAAAACAGGTACACAGATAATTATAATATGAAGGCAACTTTAAGAAATACTATAAAATACACATACCTGAAGCAAAATAGAAGTTTAAAAGGATTTTTCTTTTCTGAGAGAAATGAACAAAGGTATACAGATGCTCTATAATGAATAGATATTGGTCAGAATGTCATAAATATTTGGAAGATAATTGGATATATCTGTCAAACCATACCCATTTTTCTTCTGCTTCTCTCTAAATTCTTCTCCCCTCCTCCTTGTTCTTCCAATTTCAACATTCAATGTGTAACGGCAATGACGTAACATTTGTAGTATCAAAGCAATGATTCTTCTGGACTTAAGAATGTTTGGTGAGGCATTACATTGACTTCAACGGTGATAATCTTGATTGATTAGCAACATAAAAATGTACTCCCTTTGTCTAAAAAACACGCCCATAGCCATTTAAAATCTGCACTTTAGTAACTGTTTTGCCATTGAGTTTGTTAAAAAACTAAAAACTGAAAAAAACTTCTATGCTCAGAGGACTGCAAATTCTATTTTTATTATATAGTTTTATTTTAGTGTATGGTATTATAATTATGTGACTATAAAACTCAAGATCCATGCATAATATTTTTATTTTTGTATTTGTATTATTTACAATGTGACCAAACCAAGCAGATGCTTAAAATATTTAGAGAATGCCAGAGTCTAATCCCAGCTCCAGTGCTTTAGTTTTGTGGCCTGGACAAGTCATACTACCTCTCCAAGCCTCATTTATTTCACCTGCAATAAGAACTTACTCATAATGCTACATGAGATAATAGATAGAAAGTACTTTGGAGTGGTCTAGTTGGTTGAATATGGGACTCTTGGTTTTGGCTCAGGTCATGATCTCAGGGTCATGAGATCAAACCCCCCGTATGGGGCTCCACACTTAGCATGGAGTCTGCTTGTCCCTCACTCTATCCCTGGTGGTGTAGGTTTTCGTTCTCTCTCTTAAATAAATAAATTAATTAAGTTATTAAAAAAGAAAGTTCTTTGCAGACTATCTAGGATGTAGGAAACGTTTAGTATAAATTGGCTGCTATAGTTAGCCATTAACAAGATATTTGTGTATATGCTCAATGCATGGCCTTTCCCTTCACCACATACTTTTTTCTAAAAGAGTATTTTAACTGGAAGAGAATAAAATATATATGTACAATGTTAAATATTGTCTCATAAATATTAAAGGATTGCTTAAAACAGTATATTCAGTTTAGCTAATGCTATATGAACTATAGTTTCTACATTTCCAATCTTTTATTCAAATGAATGTCTATAAAAATTCTTTCCTTGATATAAAGATATGCATTTAGTATTACTGCAAATACTCATCATTCAGTGGTGTCCGATTTATGGAGAGCTCCATTCAAAATTTCTTTCATACAACTGTCTCCATTCTTCAGGTGGCTGGTCTTATGGATAATATATCATACACCATGCATCCCTCTAATTGCTGGATGGCCTGGTTTACCAACAATTCAAATCAAGATAATGCAGTCTAAGAGTTAAGAGAATGAATTGATTTGATAGTGCTCTATTAAGTCAATTTAGGCTACCATAAAAGTAGCTGTAAAAGAATTTTCAGTACTTTATGGTTGCTAGGATTCTATGACCAGTATCTCTTGAGAAAACCGCAGTTTCCTCTAGATCAATATATAAATCCGTGTGTGATTCCAAATTTTGTCTCTGCCACTTTCAACTTAAAGGCTCTGGGCTTACTTTCAGCTAAAATAATAACATAGAAGACCTTCTCTATCTATGATTCTCAAGGAATGTACCTTCTGGAGAACCAAGGCATCTTGTTGTAGTCTATTACACTGTAGCAGGTGTTCAATAAAACGTTTCTGAATTATTCTGTTTACATTCCTATTCACAAATGACTCTATTAAACTATAGATTTAGCAGACTATGGATTACAATAATATAGGCTGCAAACTCAAATGCTAATATGGTCCAGGATGGTAATGTCCATGATTAAATCTTTCTATTTTTTGAAACTAGATGATTTAGAGATTTTATTGACTAGGTCACTTGAGGAGGGAAGCTGCTTTTCACCTCCTTTCAAGTGTTTCCATACAGGAATATAGGCCCAGACATTGCAGATATAACATCCAAAGGTATGGTACATGTCCAGATTCTTAAGGGAAATATTTTAACTGTTGTTTAAATGTAACAACACAAAAGCTGAAGTTTCTTAGGTCTTTTTACTGAGTCTTGTTAAAGCAAATCAGCCCCCAGTTGGGCAAAAGTCTACATCTCAGTAGATTGATATTCTTTCGAGTTTCACAATTGGCATGCCAGATACTGTTTTCCCTGACATCTTATCCCATCCTCCCAGTTGATACCTTGAACAATACAACCATTAAAACATAACTTCAAAGGATGATTGTGAAATCATTATATACTGAAGACTCCTTAATAAACCTATACAAACAGATGACTTAAGTCCATTAATGGAAAGAAAAACTTGTTTACAAATAGTTGATTTTCAGTGAGATCTGAATTTCATAATCTTACTGGAAAATGAACATGGTAGAAGAAACAAAACAGAATGTTGATGTGGGGGGAATGTTTTCTTTTTTTCGTTTTTTATAGCAGAAAGATTATTTTTTAAGATTTTATTTATTTATTCATGAGAGAGAGAGAGAGAGAGGCAAAGAGAGAAGCAGACTCTACGCAGTGAGCCTGATGTGGGACTCGATCCTTGGTCTCCAGGATCAGGCCCTGGGCTGAAGGTGGCACTAAACCTCTGAGCCACCTGGGCTGCCCAGGAATGTTTTCTTAAAAAAAAAAAAAAAAAAAAAAAAAAAAAACAGGAAAACAAATTATTGCAGGAATTATAAAAAGAATGTCAGAGTTTAGACAAATAATGCCATAGCCTGCAAAAGCCAACT
Organism: Nyctereutes procyonoides; assembly: GCF_905146905.1. NCBI lineage: Eukaryota > Metazoa > Chordata > Mammalia > Carnivora > Canidae > Nyctereutes > Nyctereutes procyonoides. The sequence goes on from NW_026575048.1 coordinate 27,932,461, forward strand.
CTTCTAGCACAAATTTAGAGATTAATCAATAATTGGAAATGATTACACAAAAGATGGCAAAGAAACCAAAGCAAACTTTTCAGCACTGCACATAAGGACTGTGAGAATTCAGTGTCTTGGTGATATCTAATTAGCAACCCAAACTTGCCTCCCAGTTCATTATAATAAAATTCTCTTCTTCTCTGAATGTATTAAGATGATAAACTGTCAGAATAAAAGAGCATCTGGGGCTCATTCACTCATTTAATAAGAATGTATTGAATTTTTTTCTGTACCAAACACTAAACTAGGTGCTGAAAATATATCAATGAACCTCTCTAAGAAAAGGGTCTCTGTTCTTGAAACAGTTAATTCTGACAAAAAGTAGCAATATGGGTAGTGTGAAGATTTGTCCTCCTTCTAAGGACTCAGTTTTAGAGATAGTACTGACTTTTCTTTTAAACCTTAGAATCATTTTACCTGAAAGATGGCTCAACTCTATAGACACTTATCACCAAATAAAGCATTATTTCTCTTCTAAATTTATAGGGAATGTTGGTTACATTTAGAGATTCCTTAGTGATTATGACAAGGCATTTTGTTTCTGAGCATTACCCACAAAAAGTAAGTGTTTCAAGAAGAGAAGGAATGAATGTAAAGATTGAGAGGGGCTGCTTCGAGAATCACAATTCTTTCAGAGATCCTGAATTTTAAAAAAATGCAACAGAATATAATAGATCTTTTTGTGCCTAATAAAATTATTAATTTAGACCCCAATATAAATGCTATAGTGGTATATGTATTAATAATATAAAAAGCAATATAAATATGTGACAAACAATTCAAGACATGTTACAATGTTTTTCTAAAATCAGTCAAAATATAAATTTGAGGTCTGCCCTTTACAGAGTGGTGAAAAGTGAATTTCAGTTACTACTAGAGCTTTCTTCATCACCACTTCCTGATCAAGCAAAGTTTTTTTTTTTTTTGAGTCTTGGATTGAGAATGATATTCTAGATTTTTTGAGAAACTGTATCATACCAACCTCCAGATGATACTTTTGTTACCAAATTCTGTATTGTCCCTTTGAAGCAGGAGGCTACAGTACTTCTGTATCAAGTATGAATAAGGGAATTTATACTGAAAAAAAATGAAAATAGTTTTATAGAACATCAGTATATTTTTCACTTGCATTGGCAGATTTTTAGTAGGATATGCAGTCCTACACTATAAAAAAGAAAGTAGATGCTACAAATAAACCAGTACTTTACTTATTTTATTCACTAACCAAAAATTAGTACAGTCTTGCTTTGTCACAGACTAAAAAAAAAAATCCTTGTACAGGTGGATTTTTCTGTTTAGTCAGTAGAGTCAGAAAATAACCAATTAACAATGAATTACATAAGAATATACAGTATATGAAAAAGGATATAAGAAATGTGGAAATGTAAAGAAGAGTAAGGAGAAAAGCAGTACTGGATATGCACAACTATACATAGGATGGAAAAGGAATATGTCACCCTCCCCCCCAAAAAATGTATTGAACACATATTGCAGATTGGAGGAAGTAAATATGATAGATGTCAAGGAGGGGGGGTTCTGGCTAGAGGGAAAGAAATGTAAAAGTTCCTGAGGCAGGTATATGTTTGATATGGCCAAGGAATATCAAGGAAGCAAGTATAGCTTTGAATATAGTAAATAGTTATTATGGGGGAGAGTTTGGGATGAATCCAGAAGTGATGTTGAGTCAGACTATGCAGGGCTTATAGGCCACTGAAAGCATAGAGGCTTTTATGCTGAGGAGGATGGGGAGCTAGTCGAGGATTTTGACATGATATAACCTCTTCTGACTCATTTTAAAATTGTCACTCTGTACACAGTGATTAATTAAACTATAGGAAGAAAGCATGAGTGAGGGAGTCCAGTTAGGCTTTTGTATTAATCCAGATGAGAAATATTGGTAGCTTCTAAAAGTCTGGTAGCAGCAGAGGAGGTTCAAAAGTAAGGGTGGAGCAGAGAGAATTTACCAACGCACTAAATGTGAAGTGTGAGAAAGTAATGGGAATGAAGAATAATCCAACCTGTCACCCTGAGCAGTGCAAAGTTGTGGAAAGAGAAGTCAGTTCAGGGCATATTAAGTTGAGATATTTATCCAATTTTCAAAGTAAAGGTCCAATAGGTAAAAAGTCATACAAACCTGCCTTGGAGGGAAGTGGTCTGGTTAGGGATATAAATTTGACACATAGACAAGTTTCAGATGAGTTTATTGAACAGTGAGTGAATATCCATATACAGATAACTTAATTTTGTAATAACTAATCCAATAGTGGAAAGTGAATAATAATATAGCTATATGTAAAGCTGCTAGTTTTTTGTTTTTAGATGCTGTCTAAGAGTTTGTTTTAACAAAATATAATGGGAAATCTGTCTGGAAGTGAATATTTTATATCTCTGATTCTAACCTTAGGATATAATCTGAGAGTTAGGAATAACAAGCAGTAAAAGTTAAAGCACACTGTTCATATAATTTTCACAGAAGAAATATCAACTTCTATTCCTAGTAGGAAAGAACTCAAGTTCTATTTGTAATCTGGCCAGGACTCGGTTTTACTGTTCTTTTCATTCATTTATCACTAAATTGACAAGAAAAAAATATTCATTATGGCAATAAGTAATTAAGACACTTCCTTTATAAACCCTTATCAAATGTGGATAGTATGTGCCTTAGTCCTCTCCTAGGCTATTGTAACAAAACAGCAAGTCCTGGCTTCCTCTTATTATATTCCTCTCTTCTTGGTCTTTCTTCAGTGAGTGCATGTGGATAGGGAGATAGTTCTCTATCTTCCTCCTTGAATAAAACCACGAATCCCATCAGTAGGGCTTGACCTCAAGATTTAACTAATCTAATTACCTCCCAAAGGTCCTATGTTTAAATATTACCACACTGAGTACTAGGACTTCAAAATACAAACTTTGGGAGGAGACAGATATCTAGTCCATAACAATCTATAAAAGGAAAGAAGTAAAAATATGAACAAATTCATCAATGATAACAAGATGGAAATGCAAAGAGGAAAGATGACTGAAATGTGATCTTGCTGAGCTCTAGGCCAGAATTAGGGAGAGGGCTGCAATCCGATCTGTAGGAGGGACATTGAAGATTTGAAGAGCCTCATTTGACAGAGGAAAGTGGAGTTCTGGCTACTACTTGAAATCAGGGGTTTGCTTGGAATTTCCCATCCTGAAAGTTCCTCCCATACACATATAGAGAGGTTGTGAATAGCCTGTGATAAATTGCGGTCTGAGGCTATGGCTGATATAAACCTCTTTACCTAGGAAGGTGAGAAGCAGAATCTCAAAACAAGGTCAGGACCACAATACACTACTTGTTCTCTCCCATGGTCACCCTTTCCCATTTCTTACCTATTTACTTATTTATTTTTGCTGTGAACTTCTCATTTCTCATAAAATTTTATTTATAGAAAATCTTTGAGGTATGAGATAAAGTTGGTTTTCTCCAGAACTTTGCATTACTGCTTCTAGGAGCCAGAAGACAGCAGTGCTGGTTCATTTAAACTAATTTCTTCTCCTGAGGGGTTTTAGATCCCTGTGCGATATATATTTGGCAAAAAAACTGGCTGAATGCTCATGTGCTGCTCCAACTTCTTAGGGGCTTCCTCCTGCCCTTCCTCCTGTTTTTCCTAATAACTGGTCTTGAAATTATAGATTTTTCTCGTGTTTCCATTTTATTTTTTGTTTTCTCCCTAATATTAATTTTGTAGATTTTGTATTCCTAGTTTCATGGATCATTTCATGGATTAATTTATCCTTAATTGGGGATTCTATGTACTCTGAGACTTTGCAAACCAAAACTCAAGGTCTTATTGTTTAGCAAATGGCTTTATGATGACAAACTTGGCACAAAGTTCTGCTTATCTAGCTGGGTTCCTACCTCCACTTAGTCTTTTGATCTGAGAATTGCTTTTTTTCTTGCTAGTTCATTAATACACTGAAAAGTTGTAAGGTTTTTTTTTTTAATTTGTAGGCAATGTCAGTGAAATAATTCAGATCTTTAGCCCATTAAAACTGAATCCTGAGTTGAGAAGGAAAAAAAAATCATTATATTCGTATCTGTTTGAACATTTTATCTTGGAAAAGGAACAATTACAACTCTCTTATTCTTTTTCTTGTGGTCTAGTAAGCATACCAAAACCTCAAGAAGACATACAAATATCAGAAAGAATCAAAAAGCATTATTATGATTATTCATATGATGATGAAAAGTAGTAAGTTAAAAATTATAAGAACCCTTTCTATTTTTATAGCTCTAAGAATATAATAATATGATTTGTAATCATTGTAATATATGCACGTGTGTTGATGGAGTTTTAAAATAGTTGAACTATTTATCAGATATATTAGACTTAGAATTTCAGCTCAGTTTTTCAGAGAAATTAAATATAATTATATATTTTGTCAAATATTTGGGAAAGCATGAAATTTTTGTATTTACATCTTGATTTATTGTGTGTAAGGAGGCACTGCAATATTTAGAAGGTAATCATTTAATGTTTAAAGAAATCCTAATTTTAAGTAGTTTTGTGAGATTAATATTTTGAACAATTCACAATGCACAAATACTCATGACTGTTCCCTTGCCAGCATGAACACTTTTGGATATTAGAAAGACTAGGAAGACTGAGGAAAACAAAGTTCTTTGGAATATCTTTAGAAAGTAATTATCTCCAAGATTTATGAAATTCTTATAACAACAGGGTCTGTGTGTGTGTGCGCGCACATCTATGCTGTGGTTGCTGTTGGTAAGGACTGCATGTGAGTGAATATTCAAGTGACTTAAATTTAAAAAGTCAGCCCTTGATAGTGTTCAAAGGTTTAAAGTTGGGTAACTTACAAATTATATTTTTGTAGAAAAATAAAATAGTTTTGCTTTAGCTGTTGTTTTTTTATATGGCCACCCACTTAAAAAAATGCCAGAGTTTTAGATTAACTTTGAATATATGCTGCTCCTTATTTTAAATTGCTGTCTGGTTTCTGGGAGGGTTTTTTCAACTCCAGTAGAGAGCTCTTTACTGCCAGCGGGGATAAGTAAAACATTACCCATCCCTATATGAAGTTCCCCATAGGAGTTCAGAATCACTCCTTTTTTACTATTCTAACAGAAGGTGCTATGATAAATATTAAGTAGTTAAACTTAATTCTTCACATTGTGGGCACATTCACAGTATTTCATCAGATGTATCGCTACTGAGGAATGCTTTGGTCTTAAATAACATATGGAAAATTAAGAAAAATTCAACCAAGCTGACTATGGGAGTATAGTTTGGCTATGAACAACTTTAAAACTTTAGTTGGCTCTCTTGTGATGCCAGCTCACTTATAATTTCCTCCTTGTGCGTTACTAGGTTACTTCTGAGACTTACATTGACTTACACAAAATATTTATTATCATTGCTTCCCCTCACAAGGTTGATTAAGGCTTGGCTCTGTTGCTATGTAAATAAAAGTAATAAACAATAATCAGACTGTCTTGTCCTTTTCCGAGCAGTAATAATACTAAAATACTGATTGACAACATACTATATGTTAAGTCTTCTGCTCATTTAATATCTTATTTGGTCTTCCCAGGTATCAACTGAGGTAAATGCTGATCACTCTTACAAATTGGGAGTAACGTAGATTCAAGATAAGTAAGTAACTTGTTCAAATTTCCATGGTTGCAAAGTAAGGACAATACCACCTCTGGTCTGTATAAACCCAGTGTGTTTTTTTTTTGTTTTTACCACTAGACTATTGTGTTTCCTTTAACCAATATTAACACAAAGACCTAAACTATCATGGGGAGTTTGGGAAGCTGGTCTTCATTTTTTTGTCTCAGTCTTGCGTCAGCTTCTGCTATCAACTCTTACAGCAACTTTGAGGCTCTGCGTGTGAGCATTCTACCCCCTGCTTCCTAGAGCTCCTGCTACAGGTATTCCTGATCTTACCTTCTTTTCTCATTAAGTTCCTTTTTTTTTTCAGACAGATATATGGTCTCTAAATTAACATTAATCATCTGAAAGATTATCTTTGTAAAGCTGTTATTATAATGTTAGTATATAGTATGTGCTCAATAAATATAATTTGTTAGCATTATTAAATTTTAAGGAGGAACATCAGTATTTTATTTTTTTTTTTAATTTTTATTTATTTATGATAGTCACACAGTGAGAGAGAGAGAGGCAGAGACACAGGCAGAGGGAGAAGCAGGCTCCATGCACCGGGAGCCCGACGTGGGACTCGATCCCGGGTCTCCAGGATCGCGCCCTGGGCCAAAGGCATGCGCCAAACCGCTGCGCCACCCAGGGATCCCTGAACATCAGTATTTTAATGGGAAACCACATCTTCCTTAATAGCTGAAATAGAATACTGCATATGGTATCTTGAGACAATATGATCTCTGAATATTTTCTTTTTCATTTATTAAATTAACTAAGATTAATTTTGGAAATATTACAAGGTTTTTTCTTTTAATGTCTTGAAATTTTCAAAGACACAAAGTTCTGGTTTCCCATAAGAAATGTCTAGAAGAAGTTAATAGTGAAAGATGAAGAACCAGTAGCTGGGGAGAGAGGGAATCACAATATGGACAATGCAGTGCCCTCTTCATCTCTCTATTTGAGAAATCTTTTCATTCTCAGGATTTAGATGACCTTGTGATGCCAAGTATTTAGATCTAAAGGTGAGAGTTGACTTGCATTGTGGGAGATGGAAAATAATTTCCCTTAGAGAAAGTGGCCTGCTTCTTCTATATTTTCACCATGATGCCTAAAAGTTTAGAAGCAAGAGCATTTATCCCCACAGGTCAAGGACTCTAGACCAAAGCTGTCACATATTAGCATAAAACATCTTTTAATTATCCTTGTTTTAACTTTAAAATTAATATAAATTTTATATTCCACTCCATAATATGTCCTTGTCATCATGCTTGCTACATCATGTTCCACCATTGACCTCGAAATAGTATTAGAACTCTATCCTTGGTTTTTAATTCTTCCTGTAGATTTTCTCAAAGCAGACTTTCTAGCTGATTCCATTATATATTATTTATTTATCTGCAGATGATTTCCATAGTAATATCTGTAGTTACGCCTTTTGCCTTAAGTTTCACACTCACATATCCACCTTACTTCTTGACAACTGTACTTGGATATCTAATGGGTATTTCAAAGGAATTATTACCAGGAAAGAACTTTTGAGAACCCTCTGTCTTTTATCACCATCCTGCTACTCTTTCCTTATGCCATCAAATTATATGTATATTGAGTATTCACCCAATAATCAAGGCAAAACTCTTTGATTTCTTCTCCTTTTCTTCCAAATTTAATCAGTAATTCCATCAATTCCAAAACAGTGGCAAAAGTAACTGTTATATTGACTGATTGCTATGTCCCAAGTTCTTGATAAATGAATATTTTATTGATGTTCACTAAAAAGGTTAGGAGCTATTATGATTCTTTCCATTGCAAGGATGAAAAAACAAAAGCAAATACACAAAAAATAGATTATGCAATTTGCCTAATCACTTGAAGTTTTGATATGATTATTTTAAAAGTTTCATTTATTTACTTTAGAGTGACAGCATGGGGTGAAAGGGAAGAAGGAGAAACAGAGAGAAACTCCATGCAGAGTGCAGAGCTCAATGTAGGGCTTGATCTCATGACCCTGAGATCATGACCTGAGCCAAAGCCAAGAGTCTGATGCTTAAATGATTGTGCCACCTAGGTGCCCCTTTGGTATGATCTAAAGCCTGAATTCATTCATTCATTCATTCATCCATTCATTCATTCACTTTGGAGACAGAGAGAGCAGGGGGAGATGAGAAGAGAGAGAGTGAGAGAGAGACGAGAGAGAGAGCGAATCTCAAGCCGACTCCATGCTGAGCACAGAACCCAATGTGGGGCTCGATCTCACAAACCTGAGATCATTACCTAAGTTGAAATCAGAATTGGAAACTTAACTGGGTGGGCCACCCAGGGCCCCTAAAGTCAGAATTTAAAACCAACCAGTCTGATTTCCAATTCAATGGCTTTAGCCAGTATACTCTATCATCCCATAGTATCTATAGTCTTATCAAAGATACTTTCTTTATTGCTGCTTCCCTTGTCCACACCAGTTATCTGTCACATGGATTTGCTGTGGTTGCCTACAACCAGCTCCCTGCTCTCACTTTTTCTGTCCAGTATTTATTCCCCCACTGAGCAAGAATATTTTAAACATAGATAACTTCCCTTTTTAAATCCTTTCGATGGCTTCTAATCTACTTGGAATAAAATCCAAACTTTTTAGAAAGACCTGCCTAACAATTTACATGATTTATTTTCTCACATGGTTTATTTTCTACCTTGCACTTCAATTCCATCTCATGCACACTGCAACTTTCCTTCACTGGCCGTATTGCCTCCTATTCTTTGACTTAGCACCACAGTTTCTCCATCTACTTGTATTTGTTTTTCTTTCCTGCAAGCCTCTCTCTTGCCTGCTTTATGACTCTTTACCATGCTTCATGTTCCAGTTCAAACACTATTTCCTCAGAAAAGTTACTCTGCCCAACCTACTTAAAGGAAACTACCCAAACACCCAGTACATAACTATTTTATGGGATTTTTAAAAATTTTTTCTCCTGAACACTTTTTTTAAAGATTTTATTTATTTATTTATTTATTTATTTATTTATTATTTATTTATTTATTTAAGAGAGATTGAGCAAGTGAGAGAGAAAATGAGCAGGGGGAGAGGCAGAGGGAGAGGGACCAGCAGACTCCCCACTGACCAGGGAGCCCACCTAAGAGGCTTGATTTAAGACTCCAGGATCATAACCTGAGAACTGCTTAATCCACTGAATCATCCAGGTACCCCTCTTATAACTTATACACTTATTAGCAAATGGTTATGTTACTATAATCATATGTTCATTATCCGGATCCTGAAACTAAGATGTAAGCTTCCTGAGGGTAAGAGTGCATCCTTTCTCTTCATTATCTAAAATGTTATCCAAGTGCTCTTCTCATTAACCAATAATGAAATACAAGTTTCAGTGTTGAGTGTTTGGTCATATAAAAACATAAAATACAAGACACATTTTATTTTGCTTAGGTTTATTCCAAATCTATAGGTGAAAGAGAAAGAAAGAAAGAAGAAAGAAAGAAAGAAAGAAGAAAGAAGAAGAAGAAAGAAAGAAAGAAAGAAAGAAAGAAGAAAGAAAGAAAGAAGAAGATGGGATCCCTGGGTGGTGCAGTGGTTTGGCGCCTGCCTTTGCCCAGGGCGTGGTCCTGGAGACCTGGGATCGAGTCCCACGTCGGGCTCCCGGTGCTTGGAGCCTGCTTCTCCCTCTGCCTATGTCTCTGCCTCTCTCTCTCTCTCTCTCTGTGTGTGTGTGTGGCTATCATAAATAAATAAAAATTTAGAAAAAATAAAGAAAGAAAGGAAAGAAAGAAGAAGAGAAGAAGAAAGAAAGAAAGAAAGAAAGAAAGAAAGAAAGAAAGAAAGAAAGAAAGAAAGAAAGAAAGAAAGAAAGAAAGAGAAAAAAGAAAAAGAAAAAAGGAAGGAAAGGAGGATGGGAGATGGGAGGGAGGAAAGGAGGAAGGGAGAGAAAGGGAAAAAAACTAAAATCTTTGTTATAATGTGTATTCTCTGATGTCTTGACAATTCTGGCAGAGGACAAAGTATCTCTAAGGATAATCAATCTCTAATTTGCAAGATTTGACTAAGAAAGTAAAATGGAAAGCTAAAGATATGAAAAATTCCTGTATACTGGTAAGAATAAATAAACTCATAAACAAAGAGAATTGATGGAGAGATTCTAAAAGATACTTGTGACAGTTAAGACTAAGTATAAAGGCAAACAAGTGATAAGTATATTTTTGTCTTTTGTTGATGACAAAGATTCTTAAATTATTCCTTGAGTTTTAAAAACAAACTAACTCTTATTTTGATGTACTTTTTTTAAATTTTTATTTATTTATGATAGTCACAGAGAGAGAGAGAGAGAGAGAGAGAGAGAGAGAGGCAGAGACATAGGTGCATGCAGGCTCCATGCCCCGGGAGCCCGACGTGGGATTCAATCCCAAGTCTCCAGGATCGCGCCCTGGGCCAAAGGCAGGCGCCAAACCGCTGAGCCACCCAAGGATCTCTTCTGATGTATTTCTCATAGACCTTATATAGAGAGGTTAATCAATAAAATAGTTTAAATTCCAGTAATATTATTTTCATTTATTAAAGAGATAATTTGGTAATATTGTATCACTGAACAACTGAACAACTTTCCTCACTATCCCCAAATGAAATACTCTTGCTTTATTTTTTTTCTGTGCCCTGCCCTTCTTTCATTGGGTACCTGGTGGCATTTTACTGGGGTGTCTTACTATCCTTCCATTCTTCTTCTAAACTTTTTATGACACTTCAACATCTTTTCTGTATCTTTCATAAGATACCCCCTGCATGGTACTCTTATTTCCTCCTCTTTTTTCACTCCTCAAAACATCCATGAAAACAGAACTGGCTCTTCCACTTCCCATTAGCCACACCAGAGAGTCGCCACAAGTATTGCTTCAGCCAAGAAAAAGGATATTTAAATACAAAAATGCTTCTAGGAGAGAGCTGAAGCAGGAGGAATGTACCAAATCCTATTTATGAATTATGTTCCCAATGTAACAAATAAAATAATACATTTTCCCCCTCTCTACTCTCTTTGAAAAGGAGCACTATCAAGTTCTCACCTATTCCCTAGCTTTTATTTCCCATTGATAAGGAAACTTAAAGCACACTACAGTCATTTCTAAATACATTCTTCCAACCTGTGATCCCACCAGCCCACCCCAAACCTCACACACAATGTAATTCAAGGAGAGACACTAAATACACTTGTGAGTTTTACAGAGTTCTGCATTAAGACATGCAAACTCAGAGTCACAGCTAAACCTGCTGTCTATGAGGTACAATGATGAAGAAATGAATCATCACTCAGTGGGAATGATGAAGGTAGCTGTGTCACAAAGAATAAGATTCATTTCTTTTATGAGTGTTTTTAGAAGTTGTAAGGTTCCTATGTGCTAAGTCAAGTGTTAAAATCTATTTTTTTCCAAAATGACAATTTTATAATACACATCATTTGGGTAGGGGAGAACGTATCAGCCAGCCAAAAGTGAAATGATAACTTATTTTTCATTTTTTATTCTGATCCATTTATTTCTAAGACATCAAAATAATCATGCCACAATAAAATTTCATTTATCTCATTTTGCTTGTATTTAATTTGGAGACATTTCCAGTGGAAGAATTTTCGATTTCAAAGACAATAAATTAGGAATTGCTTTAAAAAATAAATTATCCCATAGAATGAATCAATTCTCTTTTTCTGTGGATAGCATTCTCCTTGCCAGTAATTCTGAAGTATTGCCAAAACAGACAAATGAAAATGCTTCAACAATAGCTAATATTTCTAGAGGTAATTTTCCCTGAAAAAATGCTTTTGTTTGCATCCTAACTAAAATGAATAAAAACCACCACATACTTCTTAAGGAAAAGAACTTTTAGAAAGAACAGAAAAAAGAAAAAGGTCAGTTTTTTGAGGAAAACTACCTTGTACCTGAAATGATAACAGGCTGTGGAATTCAAACTAACTTTCAATATGTTTTACTTTAAAAAGAATAGGTAATACTATTTTATTATGCACCAAATTCTGGCTTCAATCCCTCATTTTAAGAGCTGAGCAAAATCACAAGGGAGCTTTAGAAACTATGTGTCACTTACTACTTTCTTGGTCAGTCCTTTTTTTGATATAAAATATAATCTCTGGCAAGGAAAAGAAAACAGAAAATGCTTAAGATTGAGGTTCTAAAGAACATATGCACAAGGTTTCTTAATAGTTTTCTTTTCTGTTATTGTTTTTGGGTTTTTTCCAAGGGCACAGAAAGATTTTATAGAATATTGTTCAGTTCAGCATTAACAGAGCACCTGCTGACAAGTTTAAAACATTGAATCTCAGACTTTGAGTTTCTACAAGTAATTATTAGCAATATAAAGTTTTTCTTTCATTTTTAATCCAAGCATGCATGCAAGTGTGTGTGCCTGTGTGAGCACATGTGTATGTGTAGGTGTGTAAGTACTGTTTAGTCTAAGAACACTGAGTAACCTCCTATGCTTTTGTTATTATAGATTTAACAATAATTTACTAAGCAATTGAAGCCATAGGGGTTTCTGAACAGCTGTATTGTTTAATTTCATATTAACATACACTGAAGAGGGCTTGTGCCCTATCTTTAGATAGTTTGTCATCAGCAAGCACAGATGGGCACCTTATGGAGGACAGAATCCTGTGAACTTTTGACTCTGCTCTGTGACTCAGCAAAAATAATAAAGGAGTATGCATTCAACAGGCCTCCCCATCCTAGAAAGAATATGGCAGTATCAGGCTGAGTCACAAAGCAGAGTACAAGGTATAACAAACAGATGCAATATGAACATGGGATCCTAAAACTGGGTAGAAATTGAGACGAATCTGTGGTTTGAGATAAGAACTAAAAGGTTCCAGGATAGAGAAATGCTTCATCTAGTGGGTTGCTAATTGTATCTAATAACGCTTTAAAATCTAAATAAAATGTATCTCAATAAAAAAAGAAAGAGAGGAAAGGGAAGGAAAAAGAGAGAGAAGGGAATGTAAAGAAGGAAGGAAGAAAGGAAGGAAGGAAGAAAGGAAATCACTAGATAATCGGTTGTCTCAATCTATATGCCATTACTATAGACTGCTGATGGGTTACATGCCAATCTATATATTTATGATTTGATAAATATGTTTCTTTCTTTTTGTTTTTTTTTTTGTTTCTTTTTTTCTAATTGAGAGAGAGAGGGGGGCAGTGGGGGGGTGGGCAGAGGGAGAGGGAGAGAGAATCCCAAGCAAGCTCTACCCCCAGCACAGAGCCTGTTGCAGGGCTTGATCTCATGACCCTAGGATCATGACCTGAGCTAAAACCAAGAGCCAGATGCTTAACCAACTGATCCACCCAGAGCCCTAAGTCCATTTCATTGTACTTATTTTTCATGAAACAAGTAATTTTGGGGATTTGTTGAAGTCTAATTTTATGCCTTTCGGGAGTGTTTTAAAATTTTTCCTCATGGAGATCCTGCATATTTCTTTTTAAATGTGTTTCTAATGCCTCAATAAAGCTGTAAAAACATAATATTGCTTAATATTTAAACATTTTTTTATTGTTACGTATTTTTTCTATGCTTATGTCCTCCAATAGTTAATTACTTGGACATATGAAGGCTATAGATTTTTGCATGTCAATTTTATTTCCCTTCACTTCACTGAATTCTCTTTTTGAATTTGTTTTATGACTATTCTTTTGATGTTTTCCAGGTATATTATCTTAAGGTCTTCAAAACCATTCTTAGCTCTTTAATTGAATTCTATTATCTAATTGAACCAACTAATGGTATACAATAATGAATAGTAGTGGAGACAGTGAGTATCCCTGCATATTTCTTAATTTCATGGAAATACAGGAAAATAAGATACAGGCTTTAGACTAAAGTATAAAATAAAGAAAGTACTCCCCTAAAAAGTTCACGAACTTCTTTTCCCACATCAAATTTGAGAAGTAAAAATAATGAACAGGGGAAAGCATTCAGAGGGTGAGTAGAGTCAAAGACCATAGGAAGCCACGGCCAGGGGAATTCTTCCCAGGGAACAGAATGGCATGAAGAGTGAAGAAGTCTTTGCAAATCTTCCAAGCCAAATTTCAGACTTACTACAAGTGGATGACTGCTATGTCTCCCATTTTCTCCTTGTTTATTAAGAGCTACTGTTAATTTGTTTCACATACATGTTCTATCATTATTAGTTGGTTGTATATTGAAGAGTCACTAAGCCACCAGAAACCCTATCAAGATCCTTTGGGGAGAACTTGCTCCTCACCTGGAGATTCTGCAGAGTGAGACAGGCATATTGACTTTTGGTACGATGCAGAGGAAGATGAGTATAATGATACAAGGCATTTTCAGGTCTGCCCTTCTAGTCACCGCCTCCCTCAAATACACCCATTTGTTTACTTTTAAGAAATAAGCAAATTTAGTTGCAAAAATAGTTTTCATCTAGAGCAGGACAGGAAGTCCATGTTTCAGGAAAGGAAGGAGAAGAGTGAAGTTATGTGGTTTTTGTAAAATTGGAGACAAAAATTTTAGGTATATCTCAGTTCTGAACTAAAGATTCACAAGTACGTTTGGGTTTCAAAAAGGAAAGAAAATTTTATTATTATTACAGATACCTAATAGAAACATAAGAGGAAAGAATTCTACACATAGATGAAGGTAAAAGTAGGCAATAAATGAGCATAGGCCAAGTTACAACATCCAACCTCATTAACTGGGGAAGCCCCGTGGAAACAACCAGGCTGGAGTCCTCATTGAGATGCCTGGGCAGAGCATCCTCCCCTTAGGTAAGATTTCCAATTGACCATCCCCATAAGGGCCATATTTATAGGGCAAATAACATGATTTGAAATTAAACATTTGTTCTCTTATGTGTAGTTTGGAGCAAGCTGCATTTCTATGCTATCATGTTTTTATATTTTCAAGGAGCCTGGGCTCCCTCCCCAACCAGATTCAATTCTGGGGTTCAGCCAAGCCTAGAGCAGGAGGGAATGTGAGGCAAGATTTGTAGCTCTTGGTGTCTGGAACAGAAGGGCCAGTTCTGACCTGGAGTGCATGTAATATATTTTAAATAACCAGACTTCCAAGGTTATTTACATAGCATGAGTCTCACAAACAGCATTTCTTAGCCTGCTTGCATACTACAAGTCCAGGTCGTTGGTTACGCAGGACAAGTCACAGACATATCTATCCATATAAAACACTTTGAAAGTGGTGTACTAGGTATACTAACAATTTTACTTGTACACTAAAGAATATTATCTCCATGTTTTATGGTTATTTACCTGAATGCATTGGGTGGAGGAGTGGGGGAGGGGTGATTATGATAAAGGAGGGAAGAGGGTGCCCCACTGGCTGGAGTTAGAAGGGCTAGAAAAAAATAGTGCCTATATGTAGTTAAAATTTTTGTTAAGATTTTATTTATTTATTCATGAGAGACACACAGAGAGACAGGCAGAGACACAGGCAGACAGAGAAGCAGGCACCATGCAGGGAGCCCAATGTGGGACTTGATCCTGGGACTCCAGGATCACACCCTGAGCTGAAGGCAAACACTTAACCACTGAGCCAACCAGGCGTCCCTGAATGGTTTTCACCTCTGTCCCTTCTACCTATCTCTCAGATAAACTGAAACAACTTAATTGATACTAGGTCTTTTTATAGAATGAATTTTATAAAACACCCTGAAATTCAGAGAGATTAATGACTTATATAAGGCTACTGAGCAGTTGTGTGATGGAGCATAGGTTCAGTTTGGGTCTTTGGAGGCCACTGCTCCTGCCTTTCCCATCACACTATACTGAATACCCTAATAAGTTTATGTTTGGAGAAGTAAAGGTTTGTCTCATGCTGATGAGTCTAAAATAAAAAGAGAAACATTAGGTAGAGCACTAGGTTTCTTCTTTTTTTTTTCCATCCTGAATCAATTTAGCTATGGTATCTTATGCTATGTCTATTTATGGCATCAAATCATCAATTTTCCAGCTGATGCTTTTCTTGCTGCCATCAACACTCTGCCAATAAAACTTAGGAAATAGTATGGCTAAATTAGCTGCCTGTGGCCATGTTTTTTAATTTTTTCATCTGTCTTGCAGAGAAAAACAGATTAACTTCATGACAACTCAATCCAACAATCCTGCAATGTCATAATCTCTCCAAATAGTACATATAGATAAGTCAACAAAAGGAGTTTGGGCTTTGCTTTTAAAAACAGTATGGCAGGTTTCATTCAAGTTAGGGCAGGGAAACTGGTTTAGAACCATGGAACAAGTGATGGAATCATAAATTAGAATCTGGGCATGAACAGGTGTTTGAAACAAGGATCCTGGGAGCCCAGTGTAGCAGAAAGGGAATAAGGAGGATTTTGGACAATGAGGTCTAGAGATGAAAAAGAATGAGAAACAGCAGACTGAAGAGATGAGAACAGGAGAGCAATTGTCAGGAGCAGTATTCTGTTGCCTAAAACTCTTGCAAATGTCAGATGACTTTCATCCCCTGGGCTACTGGGTTTTCTCTAAGTGCTAAGAAACACAGACCTAGGTAAGTGGTTTTTAAAATAAAAGGGAGAAATAATAACATACCAGTATCATTAATTTTCCAATTTGTATCTCCAAAGATTTTTAGAAAACCATAGTTTCAAATTTATTAATAATCTTTGTATTCCATTTTTTCTGAATTAACTATTTCAATTAACTATCTTATATAAGTGCATAAATGAACAAGTGTTTGTGAAGGATATCCTACAAGCATAATATCATGCTAGGCATTATGAAGCCTATAAAAAGAGATTAAGAGAAATTTCCTGCTAGTAAACATCCACAAACTTGAAAACAAGAGCTCAGCTATGTGATACTGATTATGCAACACAGTAGGAAATGGTGGAGAGATTTTATGTGATTGAGTATAATAGATTTCTTGCATGATTTGGGACTGGAATTCAATGAGGATTAGGCAGGCAATGAAGTGAAGGCAAATCAAATAAAGAATGAATGTATCAAAAAACAGCATCTTATTAAATCCAGAACATGTAAACTTGATTTACTCATCATACACTACAAATGGACCTTCATGAGCTTCTCTGATTGTTCATAGATGTGAATCCGAGTAAAAAAGAGCCTTCCTCTTTGGAGGGTTACCTTTTTCAAAAGAGAGATGCACAGTCATGCTGAAGTGGGAAGCTCACCACTGCTTAGCACCCACTTAAGCAGAATCTACTCTGGCACAAATCACACAAGAGGAGTTAACAGCCATTGTCCTTACTTAAAGTAGAACATTAAAATAATTAATTCCATGATGCTGAAGAGACAGGAAGGATTCAGACCTCCTGGGAATGAGACAGGGAGTGCTTGGATAGAGTGATGAGAATGCTATAAGGTGAAAGTGAGATTTAGAAGTTAGGATTTGATGCAGTTAGCCTTTCCTCCTCCATCCCTGAACAAATAACAGCTCCCTCTCCAAACCCAAACTTTTAAAGAAGCAAGCCTGTATGTGGGTTGGATAGAGTGGCAGAGAGATGGTCACTGTGGACTTCATCAAGGCCTCCTTTATCTGAATGGATCTATTTATTTCTCAGTGTTCAACAAAGAAGCATCCCAAGGCTCAATATATTATATCCTCCCTTTTTCATCTAAAGCTCTCTTTCGTAGGAGATTCATCCACCAAATGCCTCTATGATCATCTTTACAAAAATTTACAAAAACCTCTCTCCTGGATAGGGGATGTACAGCAGTTCTACATCTCTAGATGCAGCTGAGCAATTCCATTTAAATAGCCTGACATTTCCTTCAAACTAATAAATTCCAAACTAATAAATTCATTCTGTGGAAATCCAAACATAGCATTTTTAATTATACAAGAGAGTTTTATCAATATTCTTCCCTTTTTTTCTTATAATTTTTACCCTTTATCTCCAAATCTGCAAAGTTTGAGATCCTTTTTTAAATTTCCCTTCTCTTTCATCAAATCTGGGATTTTCTATGTTAATGTCTCTTATTATATGTTCTCTTTTAATTCCAACTCCTTTTACCCAAGAGTGAGTTTGACATCTTGTGCTGTTCTACTGGATTTCTCTCACCAACATATTGCTCTATACTTATTCTACATGCTTCTTTTCATACTCCTGCCCCTTCAACAGAGATTTTCAGACTTCTTTAAACAAAGCTCACCTATGTTCACATGAAATCTTACTTGGGTTTCCTTTAGGCAAATGGATGAAAAAAGTTGCTGTGAATAAGCTGAAGAATGAGATATGGGGGAGCATGTACCCTTCAAAACCTCTCTCTTGTGGATAGCTCTCCTTTTTGCTACAGTCAGTGCGGGGCATAGGTGAGACAACTATGCTACCTGACGTCTTTGGAATAGAATTTGAAAACAACTAGAGTTACAGCTCTAGTGAAATAAGTACCAGCTCTTCTTACATATACAGGCCAAGTACTTATGTACCTGAAAGCATTTGTTCAAATCATTCCTTTTGTTCTATTCTCTCAATGTCTTCCTTACTCTCTGATCTACCGTTTCTCCAAGAGTCATAACTTTCATTGCTGTGAAAATTGAGTGAGACCATAGAAGCTCTTAGCGCCTACTTCCTCCTTCCACCTTTATTTGCTGTGTGTGACTCATTTGGAGCATGTGCTGCTTTGCCTTGCTATGTGTAAAGATGATAGATGATAAAAGATAGATGATAGATAGATACTATTTCTACATTTAATTTTCCTCTGCTTTGAATGGTGGCATTGCATTTCTTAGTTATTTATAAACCTAAAATTCAAAATGACATCATTATAAAAAGTGTTGTTCAATGGTATTGTACACTGTCACTATAAAATGCCATCATAATATCATTGACCACACTCACGGTGAGCAGAGCATAATGCATAGAGTTGTTGAATTACTATGTTGTACATCTGAAACTAACATTATTTTTCAACTATACTTCAATTTTAAAAAAAGAAACAAATAGGAGGAACAGACAATGACATTTAAGAACTATCTCTCCCAAATGAATTAATTGGCTAATTAACTAAAGTGGTTGTCAATTATGATAGTGATGTTCTAATCAAGTTTAGACCGGCACGAATAAGTATGTTTTTTGAAATGGAAAATACAAGAAAGGGATCCCTGAGTGGCGTAGCGGTTTGGGGCCTGCCTTTGGCCCAGGGCGCGATCCTGGAGACCCGGGATCGAATCCCACATCGGGCTCCTGGTGCATGGAGCCTGCTTCTCTCTCTGCCTGTGTCTCTGCCTCTCTCTCTCTCTGTGTGTGACTATCATAAATAAAAAAAAGAAAAAAAAGGAAAAAAAGGAAAATACAAGAAAACTGTATAGATATAATATTCAAATAATATTCATTTAGGCAATGAATGCCTGATAGCAAAGGGTGCAATTTGACAATACCTACTGTACAAGCCTAGGTGATCACAAATCAAGTACTAAGGTGAAGAATTTATATGCAGTTGAAAGTGAGACATAGGAAAGCATGAAAAAATCATCAAGTATCATACATTTAAAAAAGTGTCATTTTAGATTTCTCAAATTAACAAGTTTTTATTTTATTTTATTTTATTTTATTTTAGTTAAATTTTCCAACAAGTTTTTTAATTAACCAGTCGTGCTGAAAAGGATGCTGTGAAATGGATAATTTTATATACTGCGGATGAGAGTGAAAAATTATTGGGAAGACTCTTGACAATATGCACCTAGGACCTTAGAAATATTGCCATTTCGAAAACCTGCAATTCTATTTCCAGAAGTCTGTGCAATGAAGATAATCAGAGATATAGACAAATGTTTAAGCACAAAGATGATAGGCTAACATTATTTATATCAGTGACAAAATGATTTAAATATACAGCAATAGAGAAATGGCAATTTATGGTGTACCCAGTTAATAAAATATTATAAGAGTATTAAATACTTACTAGGAAATTTTAATGACTTGGGAACAAGTTTATAACAAAATGATGAGTGATAAAGCCAAATAATAAATATTCATTCAGTATGTTCATGACTTTGTGAAAAGGACAAAGAAAACTGGAAGGAAATAAATGAAAATATTAACTCTGCCTCTAGGCAATAGTATGCTGTTTCTTAAAGTTTTCTATGCTTTAAGTTTTTATATGATGATGTACATTTATTTATACTAAGACCTTTTAAATTAAATCAATACTAATGAAAACAAAGTAAGGTAGATTTGAGATTCTCCTTCACTGTACTTCCATCCCCCAAATTATAAATTATGGACCAGCTACTGCTTGGCAATGATGTAAATAAGACCTGAACTAGGCTCTACTCTGCCTCCTTCTGGGAGAAGGGTTTACCTCCAACCCAAAATTCTTGGCCAAGCTGGACCAGCTGCTCCATTAGAGAATAGAGGTCTTGTCAAACTTACAAAGGGTTAAATTTCCAAAAAGCTCCTGAGAGCAAGACCTGCATAGAGCCCTGTGCTGGGCATGGAAACTGCTTAAGACTCTCTCTCTCTCCCTTTTCCTCTGTCCTTTCCCCTCCTTAAATAGATGATAGATAGATAAATTTGTATTTGCCACACTAAAGGAAAGAAGACTGAACTTACTATTTTCTCTAAAGAAAATTTTATAAAATCTTTGCTCTATGAGAACATGATCATTACAATGTACCCAAAAATACAGACAGAAATATAGAATTGTGCCAGGCAGTTAATTAATAATTATTTTGTTTTACTTTGTCAGCTATTCAACATTTATAATTTGTTCAGTTTCTTTTCTCATTCTAAATACATACTCATTTACAAACAAAATTTAGCACATGTAACTTTAAATTCTTTTTCTTATGGAGAACCCTCAAAATGTATAAACATCAGTGCTCATGAAACGAATTCATTCTGAGTACAGAAAGAGAATTTACAGGACTGAGGCCAGAGACGTTGGACTCACTCTGCTTTACACAAATAATAGTCTGCAAAGGAGTCAAGGTTGGAATAGATATAAAAATTAGGCATTGGGCTATGTCAAAAAAAATGTCAAGACACATGTACTCTTTTCTGATTGTGTATGATAAGTTTGAAAACACACACACACACCACACACACACACACACACACAAGGATTTCAAGGAAACTGTTAATATTCACTAGGGATCCAAGCGGTGCTGAGGCAGTTTTTAAACTGTGATATAATGTTTACAGATTCTTTTGTACTTCCATGGAGGGTTGACATTTATGGAATTATTTAATTCAGTGGCTCTGAACTCTATCAATCTTTGTGTTCTTATAGAGAAGTCATAGATGGTGGTATTGACATCCACAACAAATTGATATGGGAGTGGTAAGGGTTAGATCCAATTTTAGCAACACCTATAATTCTGCCCATTTCTCTTCCACTCAAAAAAAATCACACTGAATGATAAAAATAAAATGTGGGTCTCTTTTTCTCCAGTGGTTATGTGACTACAGTCTTTTTTTATTATTTCAGTTTGATTTCTTTCTTATTGCACTGGCCAGATTTTTTTGAACAATGTTATATAATTATAGTGATTATAGGGAATCTTTATCTTGGTCTGATTTTCGTAGAGATGATTTTAAGAATCATGTGATAATTCTGTTTTAGAGAAACATTTTTTAAAAGATTTTATTTATCTGACACACACAGAGAAAGAGCGAGCACAAGCAGGGGAAGCAGCAGGCAGAAGGAGAAGCAGGCTCCCTGCTGAGCAAGGAGTCTGATGCAGGGCTTGATCTGAGGACCCTGGAATCATGACCTCAGCAGAAGGCAGACGCTTAACTGACTGAGCCACCCGGGGGTCCTGGAGAAACACTTTTTAAAATTATTATTAGAAGTATATCTTTCTATTCTTAGATATTTAAGGGCTTTGCTTTGATATTGCTGAAACATTGTTAATGTCTTTGCAACATATCCTTCAACCATCATTTGCCTACTATTATATGCAACCGTATACATATACTACCTTATATATGCCATGTGCAATTATCACATACTCCTGTCAACCAGGTTCTGTACTACATATGTTAACCAAATTATACCATTTAATATCGTGATTTTTGTGGATTAAACAGTGTTTATTCTTCTGTGATCATTTCAAATTAGTTTTTCATTTTAGAGGAAGTATGTTCATGGTTCCTTATCAAAATCTAAACTTTGTCAGATAAGACTCAAATCCTCACTCTCTTCCAAATTTCTCTCTCAAATCCTTCAAAAGCTATGTAAGCTTAATATATTTTATTTCTAGGTGCTTTCTCTATATTTACACATATAGCCATAAAACATATTTCTGTCAATGTAATTGTTTACATCTTACATAAATTATATATGTTTTTTCTGAAACTTTCTTTTTTTTCCAAAAATATGTTTTGGAAATCTTCTCTCGATAGTACATGTAAATCTTTTTTATTGCTTCCGAGTTGTCCATAATCATGCTAGTGTTTACTGAGCCAGTCCACTATTTAGGTTGTTTTGAATATTTTACCACATTAAATGATACTAAAAATTAACTTCCCTGTTTATGTTTCCTGTGCATGGGGTCTAGAATAAATATTAAGAAATTGCTTTACTAGGTCATAGGATGTATTTATTTCTAAAGTTATTAAAATATTCCAAAGTGCCTCCAAATTTGCTGCACCATCAGCTGTGCGAGCGACCACCACCAGTGTCCCATATCCTTGCCAATGCTGGCATTATGACATTCTAAAATCTTCACTAGTCTCATGGATTGAAAGATATCTCACTGAGGTAATGATTAAGCATTATTCTGATTGCTACTAACTTTCAATCATATTATCATTGTCCATTTGCATTTTCTTGTCTGAATTGCTTATTCATATACTTTGTCTATTTTTAAATTGGATTGTTTTCAGTAAAATTTTGAACAAAGTTTCATTTTGGTGAAACTTTGAATTTGATACATGCTTCAGGTATTTTCTTAAACTATGTCCTCTTTTACATATTGCACAGATGTTTTAAATATTTAAATAGTAAAATTTATTTTTATTCTTCGAGTATTTTACTTTTCTTTTTCCTTTAGAAGTTTTTTCCTTCAACAAAGGCCATGAGCATATCCTCCTATATATTCATTTTTTTTCTAAATACATTTCATTTGGGGTTTTCATATTAATATTTGGTTTGCTTTTATCATTATATTTTTAAGTTGTTTTTATATCTGGAATTTATTTTTATGAACATGTAAGATAATAAGCTAATCTAACTTTTTCTATGGAGAGGCAATTTTCATACCATGACTTATTGACTAATTCATCTTTTCTATACTAACATTACATGCAGTGTTTATATTAAATTCCCTTATCTTTATGAATTTCTAAGCTCTACATTATATATTATTTTAAATACCTGTAGTCATTCATTTATGAATATAAATGCTAATAGTACAACTTTTCTTCCTATAGATTTATAATATATTCAGGTCCCACATATGTAAGTCTCGTTGCTTGCAATAGTCTCCTTGCTTCCATACAATTGCCCTCCACAGCATTTTCCCAAAAGTTTTTTTGGTTACAGTTACACATCTAGTCCCATATATTTTTTCAAATTAGATGTCAGGTTATATGAATTCTGGAATCTTACTGTATATTATATCTTATAGTCAGTAATTCCTATTGAATATAGCCCGTAGTGAAAGGGCTGGGACAGGGAAAACGAAGAATGAGGGAGGAACGTCTTGTCATGCCAGAAAGTAAGAAACAGAAGTATGGGGACATGTCAAGGGACTTAGGAGCCATCCTGAAAGAGGTCTCAATAGGTCAAGTTGGGAAAACTTAAGCAATAAAATAAATAGCATAGCACTGTATTATATTCAATGTATAAGATAAATATACATGAGCTCACCCAAATATACATCAATGAAAAGATAAATGATTAAGTAGGGGAAGGAGATGGGGAGAGAGACAAATCTTCCTTACAGAATAATCTCAAATAATGTGTAGGTATCTCTGCCTCCAGGAGGTTAATTCTCTAATTGTTCTTGAGAAATATGTAAACTTTATCATTTTAGCAGGCAGTTAATTAACTTAGTTGGACTCCAGTGTGAATTCTGTTCTTGGGGTCAGCTGAAATCTCACTTCAGTTATTTTACCCTTAGCTGGAGTCTGCCCACGTGTATTTGGTTCAGGGTTTGTGGGGAAAGTTGGGAAGAGTTTATATACCAAATTTGGGGTTTTCCTTCTGACTCCTTTTCAGAGTCCTCCCTCTCCTATTACATTGTAGCAACTGTGGTTCCTTGAACTCTGTCCTTTCTTTCTTTAAGGCCAGAAAGAGATGACTGAGCATTCTCCATTGGAGTGTCAGGTACCCTGTGTTGTGTCCGTGGCTGGTTCTCAGCTGAAAACTGTATCCAAGGGTGATCTCCTGAGCCAGTGCTTTTTTCAAGTGTTAGCACTCCAAAAATGTACTTGTATTCGCTCATTTTCTAATTCTTCATTCTTCTAATTCCTAATTTGCTCAATTTCTAATTGCTTCTTAGTAATTAGGTGTAAGTTCATAGTAATTTAGGGGACGGTCAATCATACCAGAAACAGATTCTATTAATGTGTATTTTTAAGTAAACTTTTTATTTTGGAATAGTTTTAGATTTACAGAAAAATTGCAAAGACACTACAGAGTTCCCATATACCCCATCTTGGTTTTCCTTATTGCTGACTTAGTATGTTAAAAATGATGGCTGTGTCACACTAAGAAAACAACCAGGTACATTACTGTTAACCAAACTCCAGAATGTATTCATATTTCACTTGATGTTCAACTAACATATTTTTCTCTTCTAGGATTTAAGCCAGGATCTCACATTTCATTTAATCATTATGGGTCCTTTGTTACCTTCAATTTCTGACAGTTTCTCAGTTTTTCCTTTTCTTAAATTTTCTTGACAATTTTGAGGAGTCCCGATGAAATATTTTGTAGAATTTCCCTCAATCTGGATTTTGTGTGAATTTTTCCTCATGATTATGCTGGGGTTTATGTTTGGGGGAAGAATACCACAAGAGTAACATGTTCTTTTCCTCATACTATTTTAGGGGTACATGTCATTGCTGACTTATCACTGATGATGTTATCCTTCATTATATAGGCAAGATTTCTTCACTCTAGTTTTCCTCTTACCATATGCTAGTCTTTGAAGGTAAGTCACTAAGTGAAGCCTCTATTCAGGGAAGGAAGGGAGAAAGGGAAATTAACTTTCAACTTGGGATGACATAGGGATACACATAAATTACTTGAAATTATTCCATTAAAATATTTGTCTCTTCTACATTAATATTAACATATGAACTCAAGTATATTTATTTTATACTTTAGATTATGAGCCAATATTATCTTGCTGCTCCGATTGTCCTGTTTTGGCCACAAGGAGTTCTTCTAGGTTGAATCATGTACCTTTGATGTGCTCCTATCCTTTTCTGTTTTTTGAACACTCCTTAATTTGTGATGTTACCTTATCTATGAAATGGGCTGTGAAAGACCCTAAACCTATAGCATGATTATAGGAATAAATAACTTGATACATGAGAAGTGCAAAGAAGAGTCCTTGGTACAATAGTAATTCCTCATTAAACTTTAGCTGTTATTAACAACACATGACTATTTCATATCTAATATCTGTTGAATCAGCGTTTTCATTTTTGCACTTTTTAATGGTAGGATAGTTTCTCCAGTGTATTATACCAACTATTGCGTGTTCTACAAGTTTAATTCTATTCCTTTATCTCTCCAGTGTGGACTATAAGTGTATTCCTCAGTTTTGTATTTCATTGCAATCAATCATTTTCTCACCTATATTCTTTTTTGTCTTTACTGATGTTCTTCTTTTGTTTCATAAGCATACTCTCTTCTGGAATTCTTTTAAAGATACCAAAAGATTCTATAATTTTTCTTTTGCTCAAACCTGAAACAAATAATATCAGGTTCTGCCATTCTACCAAGCTGTCAGAATGATGTCATATTTCCCTTACCACGCAGTATTCTCTTTCTATATATACCACAATATTTCTGTTGCTGCTACATTAGTCTGGACTATAGTTTTCCCTTGGCTATACTTACCGATGACTTGAATTTTCTTGATTTCTCTTACAAGATTAATGCCTTCAGGGCTAGTGGATGTATACTGGTTATAACCCAATTTCCTGTGATTAGCATGCATTTGTCTCCTATGGCTGTCTTGGGTTAAAGGGAACTAAATTTGGTGGGAAGGATTAGATGGCATTAAAACTATAACCTCTGGTGGGCTTTGCTTATGAAAACTTTTCAATCTCCTCTGCTGCTTTTATTTTTTTAATATACATAAGACAAGAAGTCATCCCCCCTAATGCTTCCCTAATTGTCATTCTTTTATTTACCAACTTTACACTTTCAGAATAGCCATAGAAGTAAGGTATGAATGAACTTCAGTTGTTAATAATATGTGAGTCTGAAAAAGCTGTACTTATGGAATAAAGGGAATCATGTTTGCTCTTCCAGAGTCCATTGGGAAGGTGAACAGGAGCTATAATTTTTTTAAGATTTTATTTATTCATGAGAGAGAGAGAGAGAGAGGTAGAGACATAGGTAGAGGGAGAAGCAGGCTCCATGCAGGGAGCCTAACGTGGGACTAGATCCTGGGTCTCCAGGATCACACCCTGGGCTGAAGGCGATGCTAAATTGCTGAGCCACCTGGGCTGCCCAGGAGCTATAATTTGTGACAAGTGTCCCTATCTCCAAGTGTAGGCCTCAGGTTTACCCTATTTAATTACTTCAATGCTAGATATCAATACCTCTCAAGTTTCTTCGCCTACTACTACTTGGCATTTGAAGAATTGTTGGTATTTCAGAATTGTTGATAGAGAAATAATATTTCTATTTCACATTAGAAAATTTTAGTAATCTCAAAATAATGTGAAAAAGTTGAATTAAAAATCAGTGAAAACCATTTTAGGTACTAGCAGACATCTGGTACATAACATTTGGAGATGATCAACAATACAGCACACAGAAATGATAGTAAGTAATACAAATACACAATAGTATTAAAATTGTCAAATACATCATGGCAGAAATTTGCATGGAGCTTCAAGAGTTATGGCTGACTCAAGGTTTCTGGAAGTTTTTTTTTTTAAGATTTTATTTACTTATTCAAGGTTTTTTTTTTTTTTAGATTTTATTTATTTATTCATGAGAGACACATAGAGAGAGGCAGAGACATAGTCAAAGGGAGGAGCAGGCTCTCTGTGGGGAGCCTGATGTGGGACTCGAGCCCAGGACCCTGGGATCATGACCTGAGCCAAAGGCAGACACTCAAACACTGAGCCACCCAGGCGCCCTTCTGCTAGCTTTTTAATGATGTTCAAATGGGGTGTAGAATATGAGCTGGTTAAGAGATATGCTAGTTTAATAGAGAAAGTCAGTAAAGCTAGAGTCATATATAACTATAACACATTTTACCTTAAGACATTTTTTCTCATCATCTCTTAAATATACATTTGGTGAACTGCATTATTTACTTTGCATATACAGTCCCCATATGGCTTCAGTGCAACAGCGTCAAATGTGGATGAACACTGTGTATTTTGAAATACTAAGACATAATTAGGTATAATATAGATCGTTAATTATGTAATTAAATTCTTAACATCTAAATACCTCTAGTTTTCTAAAATAATTTCCTAGCATTGAATTCTCGGCATCCTCAGAACACTATGAGGTTGACTAATTCACTAATCTTTTGAATTCATTCAAAATTAATTATTAATGATTGATAATAATAACAGTACTGTATCATGTTATAAGAATTAAATGAGTTAATATATTTAAAGCCCTTAGTCTCAGGCCTGATATATAGTTGCCAAATATATATATGCATACATATTTCATAAATGAAATATATATGATATACTTGAAATATATGATATATATATACATCAAGCTAAAATGGCATTCTCATGCCTTTTTGACATATTTTACTGATGAGTTGATGTGAAAGTTTTATTGAAAAAATAATTTTGAAGATGAAGAAGATGAAGAAACGTTTTTCTTAGAGCCTTTGTATTATATTATTTAGTTAGAAACCTATTGCGTTTAGGTGTTTGGCCAAATAGATAATTATATTACTATTAATATAAAAAATACTAAAAAACATTTACCTGAATTCTAGTCTGTGCCAAATACTGTACTAGGTACAGTATCTACCAAGCATCCCTCCAGAAAGTTATGTCTGATTGACATGTTATTTCATTCCATTGTGCAGTTAAGGACATAAGTTTATCCTGGTAAAGTCCTCAATTTGCATAAAAATATTTTGTGTATATATGTATTATATAACTATATATAATTATACATACATATATATATACATACATATATATTTTTTAAATTCTTGTTTCTGCCGTACCACTAAGGTCTTAGGAGAAATGCTCCTATTAAAATTCAGAGTGTCTCCTTCCAAGGTAATGATAACATCAGCAAATTTCAGAAGCATTGGGGCAGCTAAAGCTAGAGAATTGATTAACTCTCTTACAAAGTGGCTCTAATTCAACTAATTAGATGTTGAATGGGTGTTAAAGTTCAGCTCCAGTGATTCATTGCTTTCTTTGGGAGCTCTACCTATCTCATTTAAAGTTTCTAAAACTTAAAGTGGTCCATATATAAACATGTGGTCTTTTTGTACTGGAAAATCTATCTATCATAATTCTAATACACATGCAGGAAGCTATTTGCTAGATTTGAAGCTTAGTAAGCAATGCAGGCAGACCTGTGGTCTTTGCCCATTAATTTATTGTCATTTGGAGAGGCCATTCTCACTGTCATTTATCATTAAACACCAGGACCTTGACCCATTTTAAGTTGTGACTTGAAAATAGAGAAAGTGCACAGCACTCTGCGTGGATGAAGGACTCCAGAGAATCGACTTTCAAGTTTCCACACTAAAAATGTCTTTGGGTCAGTAATCACTGTGACATAGGAAAGTAGATGCAAGCTTCTCATTGTTTGTTTCTTGCTGTGGATTTATCTCTCCTTTACTGTGGTGGAATTCTACAGTAAAAAAAGAGAGTGAGAGTAATGTTTCCACATTCAGATATTTTAACATTAATGGGCTGTGGTCACTGAAGAAAATAGACATCAGTTATGGTCTTATTATGAATAATAATACATTGATAACAATAAACTATTTAAATGGATGTTTCCTATGTGTCAGGGAACGTTCTAAACCCTTTGAGACATGTTTATTCATTTAAACCTCATGTTTACTCTCTGTTGTGGGTATTATTATTCTCATTTACAGAAGAATAAACTGAAATTCAGAGTCTAGTAACAATAAGCAAAGGAACAGAATCAAGTCTAAGTGTTTCTATAGCACATGCTTTCAAATAATATACAAATCCCTCCTTTCCTTAACTCTGTCATAGCTCAGAGTTGAATACCAGGAAAACAATAAGGGAATCTGGATTGGAAATCTAAGTAAACATCTATGCTGACATCAAGATATCCAAGCCATTCCAAATAAGAGTTCATATAAAGTTGCCATGAGCACTGGCTATATATTTAAATAATGGAGTCCATTTTTCATGTTTCTACAGTTACCATTCCCTGTTCTAAACTTTCCTATTTCTTTAGATTTTCTTTTGGATTCTTGCTTCTATTTATATTGTGCACCTCTCACCACATTGCTGAAAGTTATTCTTATCTGTTCTTTATTCCTAGAGCTGATAGGAGCAACCCACACTAGTCCTGGTATTTTTCTATTTACTCTTCATTTATTGATTAATTAATAGTATTCATTTATTTATATGGTTTAAACTATGTTCCTATAACAAAGAGATTTCCAAAATACTGTGAAGGGAAGATGGAAGTTTGAGGAATGACTCTCATCTCTGACACACAGTTTCTCTTTCTAGATTTATTTCCTGGAGATCAGAAAAGATAAAGAGGAAGTAAAGGAAAAGCAGCTCCCTCTTCAAAGATGTGATCTAGAAATGAATGTATCACTGCTGCTCACTTGCTGAAAGTTGATTGCAAGGGAGCCTAAGGAAGAGATTCTCTAATTGCTAATGTCGTCTAGATGCATCAGAGTTAGGTTCCTATTGCTCAACTGAGTAAGTGGAGAATGAACACTGATATGGGTGAACTGTCTTTTTTACCTTACTTGCTGGTCAGAGTTCTTTGCCTATTTCTTATCTCATATTGTCTCTTTCCCAGTATACGTGTTTCCAATCCAGCTTCCTTAGCCCACATGTCCCAAATCAAAGGAAAAAAAGACATTACTAAAAGTTTAGAAACAACAATGACAACACTCAGCAATGTTAAAGCAGAATAGAGTGGAAACCAATGTGACAGTCACAGTCAGACAAAAGATCAGGCTAGAAGAAATAAACAGAACCACTCCATAGGCAGATACACATTCAACTAATCTGGTGGTTCAGTGTACAATTTCTAGACTTTTTTAAGTAGAAGATATAGACCAACAGAGTTATTGGTAGTTTAGTTGGTTGTTTTGACCTCATTTTTCCTTACAAATGTTTGTTTGAAAGATAGACTATGTCAGACAGGCTGTGAAATAACATTAACATCAAAGAGCTAATATATCTATGATTAGAAAATAATGCTATAGATAAAAAACAATTCCTTGATTGGAATGAATTAGTTTCCTCAGGGGTTTTGCCATAGAAACTGTTTGCAGTCTCAGTGAAGTTGTTTCCAGATAGTTTTGGGTCCTGGCTTCTTTTACCTGGTTTTAAAAGGTTCAGATAATCTAATCTGAATATAACAATCCAAATGGGAAATAAATAAAAGATATTATGTGTCTATGTGCACAATAGATTTGTTTTTAGTAGCCATATCAAGATCACTGTTGACCACGTGAGGTCCATGCCAGTTGAAATTCTCTGCTAATTCAAGAGTCTTTTAGAAACAAAGCAAAACATAGTTTGTATATGGGACAATGTTTTATTCAGTTCCAATTCAATATATTATATTTGTCCTCTTACAGTTAATTGCCCACCGTCTCCTGACTCATGTAGAAGCCATCTACACACATGCTTTTATGACCCTAAAATTTTACATATGTCATTCTCTTTATTTTTTTATTTTTATTTTTTCATTCTCTTTACTTAAATGCCTTCTCCTTGTTTTTTTTTTTTTCTAATCAATTTCCACCAATACCTTAAACATCAATTCAAGTATACCTTGCCCTTGGTAAACTTGCATTACCTAAAAATAGAAGCAAATTTGTTGAATTGAATTGATTCTTTCCCAAATCTTACAATTTCAATCCATAGACACAAGTTGCTGGAAATGTACTTTGCTGATCCATGTTGACTATTTGACCTTGAAGGACGAGTTAGACTCTCAAAGTAAACTAAAGCAATCACTGAAGTAAAGTTTACTCTCAAATTATATTCTGATAATATGGGATCCAATGATCAAATAAAATAAAATTAGAAAAATAAAATAAAATAAGTTGTTTGCCTATTTGTAAATGATTATCATACATGACCTCATCAGGAAGAAGACATTTGCAGACTGCCAAAGTTGGAAAATTAAAAGAAATTATAGGATACATTATATTAATAGCCAATTCTGCCAATAATCACTTTGCTACTTTGAGAGGCAAAAGAAATGAGGGAACCAGCAGTTAATTAAATATTCAGGTGCTCTAGGCAATTTGCTGAGCACTTTATTGTACATTGCTTCAATTACCATGATAATACTATCGTATAGACTGTTATCCAATGTTTATAAAAGGAAAATTGAGAATAAGAGAAATCAAGTAACTTTCTATTGTAAAACGGATTCTCTTGGAGGCCCATTCTGAGCCAGAGATTAGCATGCAGAATTTCTTAGGCAATGCTCTTGGGATCAACATCTTTGGAAGAAGTTAAGGAACCCAAACAAGGAGAAATTGGGCTGCAATTCAGTCTGAACAAGGATTCAGCAACCATGAGAAACCCAAGCTGGATGGCTCTTGAGACATGGTCAAGTTTGGGCTTAGGGACACAAACACGTGATACCACTGCTTTGGCCAATCATTTGATGAAAGGTGCCTCATATAATGAGTGCAAGCTTAGGCAAGGTGCCTTTCTTCATCCAAAGTAAATTACTAGAAAGGACTGACAACTGAGAGATTTAATTGAAAAAAATCCCCAGCAGTATGGACTAAACAATCTGGAGAGTACAGTTGAGCAGCCAAGATATTTCACTCACTGGGCTGCTCTGATATACCTGATTCATATACATCCTGGAAGTAGCTATCTTGGAACTCCAGTGAGTCTCTTTTCTTTGGGAAGTTCCCATTATAAGAGGGATAGTGAGTTGAACTGTAGGCCTTGCCAGTGAAACTAGTCTTTAGAACAAACCAATATTTAATATAAAGTTTTCTAGTGAGCTCATGCAGATCCTCATGCTTGAGAAGTCTGAGCTCTTGCTTAGCATGACATCTCAGGTCCAGACTGCTGCACTTACCCATTTGCTATAAAAATTGGACAATAGAATAATTAGGAATGCCCAAGTAGATCCCTGAGATGCCAAACATATTACTCTTTACTGCCATTATATATCATCAGCTTTATCTCCTCCTAATGATTAGAGTCAATTACCCTTGCCAGATGGTTATTTTTCTTCCAACCTCATCATCCTTCTGCATGAGGATTCAAAGTACCCAGGTGTCATTACAGCTTAAAGCTAATTTGACTCTTGCTAAGTCTACTATAGAAGTATTCTCCCTTTAGAAACAATCACTTTTCAGCATAGAGAACTCAAAGTTACAGGAATTGAAAGAAGAAATTCTCCAAGAGTCACTTGGAGTGAGCAGTCAAGGTCCTTTTGCTTTGAGAGATTCACCAAACTATCTGCTCTACTTATTATGGATGAAGAACAATATAATAATGGTCAATGATTTAGTGTGCTTGTAACTAAGAGCATTTTACCTTGTCTTCCCAGGATATTGCCTCTGAATCAGGGCTACAGCTGCCCCATCAATAGGCCATCTCAATGCTGTTATATATTGAACAGTCCTGGGTTTTGTAATTAGTGATAGGACTATAGGATTCCACGGTGATGTGCACATTACTGCATCTCCTTTGCTACAGATTGAGTCTCTTGACCATGATACTCTTTGGAAGGCCATGTAAGCATATCAGACACCTATAAGTCCCTGGAGTGTGGTCCTGAGTGAGGCCCTTTGAGCAAGAAAAAAAAGAAAAAACAACTTCACACTTAAAATATGTACCAATTCCCACAAAAATAAATCATTATACCTTTCAAGCGAAAGAAATCTAATGTAGAAAACCTGCTACAAAGGAAATGATTGGTTTCCTTGAGGGATAAGACCATATCCAGGGTTTATGTTTAGACTGTTGTTGACAGAATGAAATCCATTAGTTGCAGTACATATATCAGATTGGTAAATGGGAACTGATGCTGTTGGGCCCATTCTTGCCACATGACTCTTCTATTCAGTTATTTACCATGCCAGAACGGGGGAAGAAGGGAATAACAGAGGTTGGCTGATGTCCACCAACCAAGGCACACTCTACTTGGCTATTTAGTGCCACTTCCATGGTGGATATTCACCAGTGGGCATTAACATGAGATGAAAGGATTTTTACACTTTGTGTCCATGCCTAGAACATCCCATGCTGCTATTCTGCACATCCTCACATCCTAATTTTTCTCTTTGCAGTTTCTGACAAATTTGCCAACTTGCCTTTGATGACTCTCCAAGCCATTTGCTACTGCCCCCGAATCTATATACAGACTCAGGTCCTTTCTATTTAACCCAAAGTTGATTACCAGCTTCATGTAGTATGTCTTAC
The DNA here is from genome assembly GCF_905146905.1 of Nyctereutes procyonoides. NCBI lineage: Eukaryota > Metazoa > Chordata > Mammalia > Carnivora > Canidae > Nyctereutes > Nyctereutes procyonoides. The sequence goes on from NW_026575048.1 coordinate 27,965,924, forward strand.
ATGAAGTCTGGGCAACTAGTTTGTGTGATACACTTAGGGTTTCTGGCTCTGTTTATGCTTGACTCCAAATGCTCAACTTCCATCTTACAGTGGATTTCTACTAATCCTCTTTGATATCATGACTTGGTAGGTGCAACAGAACCAAAAACATGTGGTTACATGGTAACTTGGTATTTGTCATTCTGTTTCTACCAAGGCACGTTAGTCTGCTAATTTCAGCTAGAGGCTATCTTTTCTTCACCTACCACTATGATGAAGTTTTTATTTCCAACAGGATTGGGGTGCTTTGTCTCCAAAATCTCATCTAAACATGTTCTTTCTTGGACTACTTTGATCACTGACTCTTATTGGAAACAGGGCTGAGATGGAGATTAACATGGTAATTCAAGGGTGCTCTTGGAATCAGTTTCGGGGAAGGGAGGAAAGGATTAGACAGAGACATAATGTTGGTTGTCGACCTGTCATAAGAAGGCTTAAGCCAACCTTACGTGAAACTCTGAAGACTGAGAGTTGTCTCAACTTGCGACAAAGGATCTAATCCTCTATACAATGTATTGAACAAGGATTGATTAGGGGCTGCCCTGGAAAGAGGGCATGATTTTGGGAGAGGTGATCTCTTTAACCAAAGGCAATTTATTGAGAGGTCTGACAGCTGACACCTGTCAACCTTCCTTCCATGGGAGTTCAAAAGGAGAATGAGCCCCTCAATCTTGAAGAAGGATCTGAGCCAGCACCACATCCCTGACACTTTCAAGCATTACTTTACCAAAATAAGACAGATTTTAAGCCAAGTTTTTTTTTTAAATTTTATCTTTAAAACCTTTGCTTTCTACCACAGCAAAGTTTTATTTGCCATTCTGTATATGGTATTAAGAAATGTCAAAGTGTTTTCCAAAGGAAGATATATTATATATAGCTATAATCATTATTTAAATGCAATTTTTATCCCACTAGTTTCACTTAAAATGGTATTTTTCAATATATCCTTTGGCAAAACAATTGCCTTTGTTTTTATCTTTGGCATATTTTGAACGTTCAAATTATAGAACTTTTTTATCATCTTTGCAATTATGACTGCAGGCAGGTAATTCTGTGAATTATGTTTAAACAACTGCTAAAGAGATTATAGCTCTTCTGTGGACATAATCAAAACAAATCAATCATTTCCTAGTCAATCTGTTTCTTTCTTTTTTTTTTTATAATGGCAGGTCAATGAATGACTTATTAGATTGCCACACAATTACTTTGGTTATTGGATTGACTAAAATAACGTGGGTCACCCAGAATCTTTTTAATTCCATAACCGGTTATTTACTCTGAGGCATATAAAGAGTAAGGTAGTGTCCTACTGGAGAGGGTAGGACCAAAAGCCTCCTGTGACCTGTGACTCAGGATAATAAAGCATTCACAACCATTGCTGAATCAGGATTAAACCCAAGAATGAGTAGAAGAATCTAAGTTTTATCTCTATCTCTTAGCTAAGAGGTCAGATGAAACTACATCTAAACTGAAACACTTCTGTTTCCCTGAGTTTTCAATGGAATCTAATTTGAAGGATTTTTCTGCATATGTATACTTTTCCTTATTACCAACACATTAGTCCCTGAATTGTCTTTTATGACTGTTTTGAACACCAGTATTTACCTCTCTGCTGGTCACCAGAGGAATTTCAAATTTTAACATAGGACCTGACTTTTGCCATTACTTTATTTGTTATGATACTTCAACAAAACATTTACAGTTTACTATACAGAGGACATGGGATTGTAAACTTTTCCTGTAAACAGCCATATAGTTAATATTTTCAGCTTTGTAGGCTATCTGGTTTCTGGTCCAAGGACCTAATTCTACGGTTGTAGCAAGAAAGCAGCCATAGATAATGCCTACAGAGGTATGACTGTTTCCAATAAAATTTTATTTCTAAAAATAAGAGGCCAGAATTGACCTGGACCATACTATATCCATGGGATGTAGTTTGTCAAGTTCTGACTTACATAATGGCTAAGAATAGAGCCATGTGAAAAGTAAGTCACTCCATTAAATGCATGTTTGGTTTACTGAAACCCCCAAATTTTGATAATTGAAAATACTCAATGATGGAGTAAATATCCTTAGACTAAATCTGACTGTCTGAGATTATGTAAACAGAGCCACCCAATCCATCACAGACTATGGGTGAAACACGCAAGCAAACAAAGTTTTTTGAACTTCCATGTGTCTCTATGAAATCTAGCAATAAATTCCACTGAACAAACATGTAAGTTCTAGACACTGTCCTAGACCTAGGATCCTAAAAATACAAAATATTTTGTAAAACTATAGGTACCTATGTTTTGTAGGACTCTACATACAACAACATATATTTGAGCATGTCTCAAATTAGGTTGATAGGGCAGCCCAGATGGCTCAGTGGTTTAGCACTGCCTTCAGCCCAGGGTGTGATCCTGGAGACCCGGGATCAAGTCCCAAGTCAGGCTCCCTGCATGGGGCCTGCTTCTCCCTCTGCCTGTGTCTCTACCTCTCAATCTCTCTCTCTCTCTCTCAGGAATAAATAAAATCTTTAAAAAAATAAAAAAAAACAAATAAAATTAGGTTGATAAAAGCATAGTTCTCATCATTCTAGTCCCTCCCCCAGGTAATCCATTTGTGGGTTTTATGTTGTTGTTGTTGTTGTTATTGTTGTTGTTGTTTTCCTGGAAATATAAATTTATGTAAAGTCTAGAAGCGTTTTTTTTATCATGAAAAATCATTTCTTTTAATAGCCTATCAGCTTCGCATGGATTTTTTTTCTATATATGATTAGCTAATCTACCAGATCTCAAAATTCAAGAATCTTATTACATCTTCCTAAGGAAGTCATATGCTGATCTATCATTTCTCTTGAAACATGTGGGGATTGCTTTTGAGGTGGTATGGCTCTCAGATTTATTCATTATTATATTTAATATCATATTTTTGGCACATCAAATTCCAAGCTAATGTTTTATACTTCTTCACACACAACTTGCAGTTCAATTGATGTCTTTAGTATATCATTTCTCTCATCTGCTAAGTGTATTTCAGAATGTTATATGACTTTTCTCTAGATCTCTAAAATTGTCACTGTAGTTTATGTGAAGCATGAAATTTATCCATTTTTGTCTAGTCCACCTTTGGAATGTAAAATTTGCTGCTAGACAGCAAAGTCTGAGACAAAATTTTATCTGACAGTGAACAGTACAATCTCTCCCATCCATATGCTTTACATATTTTTTATTTGTTTCTGCCTTTAAGTGTAAGAAGTTATTTATATAGAGATCATTATTACCTCTCTAATGTTGCATTCACTTTAGACTATGATCAGGGATATGATACTTAGCATGATTAATAGTAATGACTGATACAAGGCCTCATCTTAAACTTTGTCTTTGAGTAGTTTGCCTAAATTTCTTGGAAATTTATTTAAGTAAAATTACAGAAATCATTTACATCTTTCTTATAGTACTTCACAGATTTTTTTTTTCTGCAATGTAAAATAACTGTGTGCATGTTTGTTAGAGCCTGGAAGAGCCACATCATAATCTCCCTCTAAAGAGAATAAACTACTTGGATAATGTCAATTGATCAATTACAGGAACATATGTTGAAACAATCAGATTTTCAAAATTTGACATCACTCTTTTCACTAAGACATCTACAAAAGACAACTACAGGAAATAATTCATGTTTGAATATTTGTTTTGGAGAGTTCTGTGGGTACTCGCTGAGCACATTGAGAGTCTGGCTCAGTAGGTTTGTCATTGCTCTCCAAGAGGTAAAACCATGGCAGTTTTTAAAATGATCATTCTTTGTCATCATCATCATCTAAAACAGAGGCCAGACATTAAGCCAGACCTATTCATTGGCTATGGGACTTTTGCTGCTCTCTGGTTGAAAGAGAGCAAGTAGCACAAAAAGAATGTTCATCAAAGGGAAGTCCAATGCTCTCCACAAATCGAAGGTATGAGTTCATGTGTCTATGTATGTGTGTGTGTGCATGCATGCAGAGTAAAGGGATGGGCTAGAGTAAACATTTATTTATTTTCTTCTGTTCAGAAAAGCTTCTCCCTTCTTAAGTGAATTATTCAGGTAGTATTATTAGTGTCCGACAGTCACAAATGCTTCTTCTATATTCAAAGGAATAGTTATGTGAGTCACTTTGAACCAACCATGGCCTCTCATCTCATAGTAATGGTGATTTGTTCAAGGACTGGGAACCAAAATTGGAGAAAAAGGAGTTTCTTTCTCAGACATAAAAAGTCAAGTTGATTGTCCATCTTTCCTACTAGATCTTTTGTCATATGGCATTAGATATACTGACCTACAGAATGGAGCTAATAGAAATGAGATAAGAGAGAAAAAAAACAGAGGGAAAGATATATTTTTAAAAAATCTTCCAATATTACATATACTACATCTTCTTTATCCATTCATCTTTCGATGGACAAAGAAGATGTGGTATATGTATACAATGGAATATTACTCAGCCATTAGAAAGGACAAATACCCACCATTTGCTTCAACGTGGAGGGACCTGGAGAGTATTATGCTGAGTGAAATAAGTCAATCGGAGAAGGACAAACATTATATGGTCTCATTCATTTGGGGAATATAAAAAATAGTGAAAGGGAATAAAGGGGAAAGGAGAAAAAATGAGTGGGAAATATCAGAAAGGGAGACAGAACATGAAGAGAGTCCTAACTCTGAGAAATGAACAAGGGGTGGTGGAAAGGGAGATGGGCGGGTTTGGGGGTGACTGGGTGATGGGCACTGAGGGGGACACTTGATGGGATGAGCACTGGGTGTTATGCTATATGTTGCCAAATTGAACACCAATAAAAAATAAATTTATATAAAAAATAATGGGCTTTTCACTTTATGTTTGACCTCTGAGGATTGCTTTCTTTCTTTTAATTTAGTGGTGTATTTAAAAATATGCTTAAAAATACATTCAACATTTTAATAGATTTAATCAAGAGAAACATTGAACATAATCCAGTCTTCTAAATTACCAGAGACAGAAGTCTAATTCTCTGTTGTTGGAATGCTAATTTACTTTCTACTATAAATATTGCTACAACTTTGTGCATAACTTTAAATAGATTTATACAAATAATTAGGTAAGTGGAATTGATTGGCAAAATAGCATGCATGTAGTTGCAACTCTTGATTCTATACTGACATACTGACCAGCAATAAGTTCTACTACTATACAGAAACAACAAAACAAGAGAGAAGACTACATATAATTGTTATTCCACCATTGTACTTTTGAAACATGGAAAACTATTATGATATGAGTAGCAAGTATCTAATTTTAGCTAAGTTAATAAGTGAAAAAAATTTAGAGGAGTGAGAAAGAGAATTCTGACTTGTATAACCAAACTATGGAAAGATTCTGTACTGGGCTGGATGGTGGTCCCTAAATAGATAGGTCCATATTTTAATTATCAGAACCTCTGAATGTTACTTTATTTCAATAAGAGGATACTTTGAGATGTGAATAAGAGTCTTGAGAGCAAGACTACACACTACCTCGGTGGTCTGAAAAAGATCAGGCCAAGAATTTGGCTTGAAGAAGCCCAATTTCTTGTGTTCTTGGGTAGTTGGTAGAAAAATAATGCAAATCTTTATGGAAATACCCACTTTCAATAGAAGTCACAAAATATTGCCTCATTTAAAACTCCAAATGATATGCGTTTAGTGATTGAAAAAAAAGTGAAGAAACAAAGAACAAATGAAACTAAGCAGGAAAAATAAATAAAAATGAATTCCCCTAGGCACAGAGTACAAAATAAGCATATTTATTCAATATAGAAATAAATAAAATAAAAGATTAATAATGTAAAGCTAAATAGAGTAATATACTTAGAAATTAAAATGATTGAAAGTAAATGAATGAATCAATCAATACCAGATTAGGTCTAAGAAAGTCGATTAACTTCTTTGATCCAATTTCTTAATTTATGTGATTAAAATACTTATAATTAGTACTTCACAGGCTTTTGCGTGAATCTAATGCAATGTATGTGAAAGCACTACAGAAAAAATAAAATAGTATTTGAATTCAATTATTTGTTTGCTGCTATATATTTATATATTAGCCTGTTATCTATACGCTTCCCATTACTCCTCAATTGGAGCAGACCAATATTCTATTCTCCTTGTCCTAGGAAAAGTGCAAGACAGTCAAATAATGGAGGGAAAATTAAATCTAGGTCCTGGGCATGTGACAGAAGACATGAAAGAATATGTGATTAATCCTAGCCATTGTGAATAATTCTGAGGAAAGTGCTAAGAACCGAAAGCCCACTGCTCCTAGCATAGACCAGGGAGGGATTATGGAGATGACAATAGTTCTACACAGGCAGAGAGAGAGAGACTGAGGCAGTTTCAAAGCATTTCCTTCCTGATCCAGTAATGTGCAATAGGTAGATGATTGGACTCCAATACACTAACATGGGATACAAGAACAACTTGCAATTGTGAGGAAAGCTTTAAATGGGGAACAGGGCCCATAAATGAAGATAAGATTGGATCGCAGATGTCAATATGAATTCCAGCATAAACATATGATGACAGAGACTACCAAATTGATATCACTTCCACCAAGTTACTTGGTGCTTTGCAATTTCAATATAATTTAAATTTGCTTCAAGGAAAGAATAGAAATGACCTTAAGTTGATTGATATTTCATTGTTTCCAGACAGAATGAAAGACTGGAAGGATGATTAGATTTGATTATCATTATCAAGGGATGAGTTGTATATTATTAGCATTATATTACTTTGAATTTGTGGCTGAAGATTAATATTTATCACATATTCAGTATTAAGTATATATTGCAATCATGATAGTGTGTTTTCAAATACTATACAAGGATTAAGTGATACAAAGACAAGCAACTCAGAGTATACCTTCAACGATTTTATAGTCTAATATAGTCTAATAATATTACTCACTCAAGGAATTTTATTTACTCCTGGAAAAATGTGAACATCAATTCATTATACCTTTTCAGGTCTAGTATCCTACCCAACTCTTCAGCTCATATTTGATGTATTTTTACACGTATCTCATACATTGCATGAGAATCTTTTTTTTTTTTGGTTTTTATTTTTTTTTATTTTTTTTATTTTTAATTCATTTTTTTAATAAATTAATTTTTATTGGTGTTCAATTTACCAACATACAGAATAACACCCAGTGCTCATCCCGTCAAGTGTCCCCCTCAGTGCCCGTCACCCATTCACCCCCACCCCCCGCCCTCCTCCCCTACCACCACCCCTAGTTCATTTCCCAGAGTTAGAAGTCTTTATGTTTTGTCTCCCTTTCTGATATTTCCCACACATTTCTTCTCCCTTCCCTTATATTCCCCTTCACTATTATTCATATTCCCCAAATGAATGAGAACATACACTGTTTGTCCTTCTCCGATTGACTTACTTCACTCAGCATAATACCCTCCAGTTCCATCCACGTTGAAGCAAATGGTGGGTATTTGTCGTTTCTAATGGCTGAGGAATACACATGCAGAAGAATGAAACTAGACCACTCTCTTGCACCATACACAAAGATAAACTCAAAATGGATGAAAGATTTAAATGTGAGACAAGACTCCATCAAAATCCTAGAGGAGAACACAGGCAACACCCTTTTTGAACTTGGCCACAGTAACTTCTTGCAAGATACATCCACGAAAGCAAAAGAAACAAAAGCAAAAATGAACTATTGGGACTTCATCAAGATAAGAAGCTTTTGCACAGCAAAGGATACAGTCAACAAAACTCAAAGACAACCTACAGAATGGGAGAAGATATTTGCAAATAACATATCAGATAAAGGGCTAGTTTCCAAAATCTATAAAGAACTTATTAAACTCAACACCAAAGAAACAAACAATCCCATCATGAAATGGGCAAAGGACATGAAGAGAAATCTCACAGAGGAAGACATAGACATGGCCAACATGCACATGAGAAAATGCTCTGCATCACTTGCCATCAGGGAAATACAAATCAAAACCACAATGAGATACCACCTCACACCAGTGAGAATGGGGAAAATTAACAAGGCAGGAAACCACAAATGTTGGAGAGGATGCGGAGAAAAGGGAACCCTCTTACACTGTTGGTGGGAATGTGAACTGGTGCAGCCACTCTGGAAAACTGTGTGGAGGTTCCTCAAAGAATTAAAAATAGACCTGCCCTACGACCCAGCAATTCCACTGCTGGGGATTTACCCCCAAAGATTCAGATGCATAAGAATCTTTGCCATGGAGATCGTTTATGTGCTGAAAAGCTCTCAGCAAACTACAAGAAAAAAAACAGAAAAATATCCAATGATTGCTTCAGCATTAGCAGTTTTTCAGAGATCAGCTACCTATATTAAATGCTTCAATATTTATACAAAATTATAAATATTTAAAGACTACAATCAGGTTGAAATGTTTGTATGAAATAGAAACTAGAATGAGATTTCAACATGGGTACACAGAGCGGACAATGTTTCTAGCTCAATGGGAGTTTTACTGAATTCTTCAGTTATGTCCTGGTTGTATTTGCATATAGGAATGGGAAAAAATGGAGAAATAAAATACTCTGTGAGCAGGTGAATGACCAAAGAATTTCTTTTTTTTTTTTTAAGACTTTACTTACGTATTCATGAAAGACACACAGAGAGAGAGAGAGAGAGACAGAGTCACAGGCAGAGGGAGAAGCAGGCTCCATGTAGGGATCCCGATGTGGGCAGGACTCTATCCTGGGACCCTGGGATCACGCCCTGAGCCAAAGGCAGATGCTCAACTACTGAGCCACCCAGGCTTCCCTAATTTCTATGTCGTTAAATAGTATCGACATGGAGAGAGACTATAATGGTCAAGTAGCCTGATTTAGGTTGAAAATTTCTCAGAAATTTTCTGATATTCTTCATGTAATGAACTGCCAACATATAAAATGAAAAAGGATGTTTAACATTTGATAATGATGAACTCTGAAGACTAGAGAAATGCTTACTGGATTATTCTTGATATTACTTAAATAATTATATCTCCTTCCTTTAGCTCAGTTTCTTCAGCATATATTTAAATATTCTCCTAGTTATTTATACCTGGAGTTTGGCTTTTCTGGATGTATGAAGCACAGAAATCTCACTCACATATCTTTACGTACATCATTTACTCCCTAAATAAAAGCCAAGAAAATGTTAGCTCATTTTACGCCAAGTCCTCCTCCTTTCTTTCTTTCAATGTATTATAGTTTTATCATTCTTTTCCTTCATATCTTCTCCAACACTTATAACTTTAAACAATATTGCTAAATCTTTCTCAGTCTATTATCTTTATATCTACTTTCCACTCTATAGAGTAAGGCAATTATTGTTCCTATTTTTTCTTAATCCTTCCATTTTCTAGTTCTCTCATCACACTATTGCCAACATTGTCATCATTATTAATAAATAATTCTCTAAGCACAAATCTATCATTAGACTGGTTTTAGTCACATGTAGTGGGAGGAGACCCATTTTATTGGATTAAATAAAAGAGAAATATCTCTATTTTTCTTTTTTTTAAGATATATTTATTTATTTGAGAGAGAAAGAAAGCAAGAGCGTGCATGAGCAGGGGTAGGGACAGAGGGAAAGGGAGAGAGAGAAAATCTCAAGCAGTCTCCCTCCTGAGCATGGAGCCCAATGCAGGGCTCAATCTCTTGACCCTGAGATACTGTCCTGAGATGAAACCAAGAGTCGGACATTCAATTGACCGAGCCACGCAGGCATTCCATATCTGTTTTTCTTTTTAAAGAAGTATAGAGGTAGGTAGTTCTGAGTTCAATACCAGATCTCTTCTCACCAGATTTCCTCAGTCTGCTCTACTATTCTGTTCTACCATTCTAGGGCAGAGATGTCATTGTCAAGATCAAATGTGGCCCAAAGCAGCTCATGTGGCTCTAGGTATCACAGAAGCAAAGCAGGCAGAAAGTTACAAAAGGAGTGGGGGTGGGGGGGAGATGTGAGCCTCTTCTTTTTAAGAAGACTTCCTGTCGTTTCATCACATTATTCCCACTTTAATCTTCTTGGTCTTATGGCCATATTCAGACAGTTGCAGTCTGTGGTGGCCAGTGTATTTGTCTAGCAAAGGAAGTTCTCTTAGGAAGTAATTATTTAGTAAGTAATAGAAGATAATAAAACTGTGAGGCAACTAGCATTCCTTGATACAACAATCATCTTTAGCACTTGGTTTATTGGTTACGTTTCAAAATTGGAAATTAGTAAACAATGTTTTCATTATGAACTTGGAGAGGCATTGTCCAATGGCAGGTTAGTTTCCTAGCATTATTTTTTTTTCTCTCTCTGAATTCAATGCCAGGATTCTAGTTTGCTGACATAGATTCTCTTTTTTTATATTCAAACAATTGTCTAAAATTATATCATATCATATCAAACAATTGTCTAAAATTATATCATATCTATTATATCATATCATTTGCTTTGCATGATTTTCTTGTAAGAATTATGCATTTCCTGGAATTTCAAATTATTTCCTTTTGTTTTGCACTTCTGTGCCTTTACATAACCACAAATAATTTACATTAAGTTTCCTTTTTTAAGATTTTGTTTATTTATTCATGAAAGAGAGAGAGGCAGACACATAGACAGAAGAAGTAGGCTCCTTGCAGGAAGCCTGATGTGGGTGGGACTCGATCCCCAACGTGGGATTACCTCCTGAGCTAAAGGAAGATGCTCAACCGCTGAGCCACCCAGGGGTCCCTACATTCCAAGTTTCAATATATCTATTGATTGCTGTGGTTTGATTTCTGTTTTACTTATGGCTTTTTAAAAAAATCATTTTCATTTTTTTCTAGGACTCTAACTCTTCCTAGAATCTGGACTTGCTATCTAACTTTAAATAATGATTTCATCTTAAGACTTTTGATCCACTGTTTTATAAATGTAATTTATATTAATGTAATTTTGGAGAAGTACCTCCTCAAGCAAATCCCTTACAAAATCGATATATAAAATAATTTTTCTGGTGTTGCAGCATGGTTCAAAATGTGTAGTATATACTCATGTAGTATTTTCTCATATATTATTAGTAAGTTGACAGTGAATAGGATTTGGCATTGAACTTGTTTAGATTATTCAAGGCAAAAAAAATTATTCAAGGCATATTTCCTCTGTCTTCTAATATTCAAAGTTACTCATGAGAAGTTCTGATGTTGTTAATTTGTAGGAAACCAGCTTGCTTAAACAAACAAACAAGCAAAACAAAAACAAGAATATACAGTATTCAACTAAGGGAAATCAATTCCATTTTAAAAAATACACAGTATCCCCTTGCTTTCCTTCTTTCAGTTCTCTCTGCAAAGTTCCTAGACGTGATGTGTTGAATTTCCTGAGCTGATTTCTATAGGTCTTATATTTTCCTCTTCTTTTTTTAAAGTTTTTATTTTAATTCCAATTAACATACAATGCTATTTTAGTTTCAGGTATATGATACAGTATTTTAACAGTTTCATATATCACTTGGTGCTCATCACAAGTGCCCTCCTTAATCACCTATTTAACCCATCCTCTCCCCAACCTCGCCCATAACCATCAGATTGTCCTCTATAATTAAGAATCTGTATCTTACTTTGATTCTCTTTCTCTCTCATTTTTTCCATCACTTGTTTTGTTTCTTAAATTCTATATATGAGTGAAATCAAATGGTATTCATCATTCTCTGATTTATTTTACTTAGCATAATACTCTCTGGCTCCATCCATGTCATCGCAAATGGCAAGATTCTGTTCTTTTTATGGCTGACAATACTCCATTATATATATATATATATATATACATATATATATATATTATATGTTATGCATTATATATATGTTTCTTTACCCATTTATCAATTGATGGACACATGGACACATATCTAAATAATGCTGCTATAAACATAGAGGTGCACGCATTCCTTTGAATTAGTGTTTTTGCATTCTTTGGATAAATGCCCAGTAGTGTGATTGCTGGATCATAAGTCAGTTCTATTTATGGAGGAAACTCCGTACTGTTTTCCACAGGGGCTACGCCAGTTTGCATTCCCACCGACAGTGCACAAATATTCCTTTTTCTCCACATCTTCACCAACACCCATTGTTTCTTGTGTGGTTGATTTTAGCCATTTTGAGAAATATGAGGCAATAGCACATTATAGTTTGGATTTGCATTTTCTGGATGATAAGTTATGGTGAGCATCATTTCATGTGTCTGTTAGCCATGAATTGTCTATTCATGCTTTCTGCCCATTTTTAAATTGAATTTTTTGGTTTTGGGGTTTTGAGTTTTATAAGTTCTTTATATATATAGGATACTAACCCCTTTTTTGGATATGCCATTTGCAAATATCTTCTCCCATTCCATAAGTTGACTTTTGGTTTTGTTGATAGTTTTCTTCACTATGTAGAAGTGGTTGCTTGTTTGTTTGTTTGATGCAGTCTTAATAGTTTATTTTTGCTTTTATTTCTCTTCCCTCAGGAAGTATATCTAGAAAGAACGTGCTATGGCTAATGTCAAAGAAGTTGCTGCCTGTGTTGTCTTCTAGGATTTTTATGGTTTCAGGTCTTACATTTAGGTCTTTCATAAATTTTGAATTTATCTTTGTGCTGGTGTAGGAAAGCAGTCCAGTTGCATTGTTTTGCATGTTGCTGTCCCATTTTGCAGCACTATTTATTGAACAGACTTTTTCCCAGATTAATTGGCTGCATAAATGTAGCTTTACTTTTGTGTTTTCTATTCTGTTTTGTTGATCTATGTGTATATTTTTGTGCCAGAACCATACTGTTTTGATCACTACAGCTTTGAACTCTGAAATTGTGATGACTCCAGTTTTGTTTTTCTTTTCAAGAATGCTTTGGCTATTCAGGGTCCTTTGTGGCTCCATACAAATTTTAGTATTATTTATTCCAGTTGTATGAAAAATGCTGTTGGTGTTTTGATAGGGATTGCCTTAAATGTATAAATTGCTTTCAGTAGGATAGACATTTTAACAATATTTATTTTTCCAATCCATAAGCATGGAATTATTTCTATTTCTTTGTGTCATAAATTTCTTTCATCAGCTTTTTTTTATTGTTTTCAGAGTACAAGTCTTTCACTTCTTTAGTTAAATTTATTCCTAGATATCCTTTTTATTTTGGGTGCAATTATAAGTGGGACTGTTTTCTTAATTTTTCTTTCTGCTGCTTCATTATTGGTGTATAGAATGTAACAGACTTCTGTACATTGATTTTATATCCTATGACTTTACTGAATTAATTTATCAGTTCCAGCAGTTTTTAGTGCAGTCTTTCAAATTCTCTATAGAGTACCATGTCATCTGCAAAGAGTGAAAGTTTGACTTCTTCAGTGATTTAGATTCCTGTTATTTCTTGTTGGTGTCTGATTGCTGTAGGTTAAGCCTTCCAGTACTATGTTGAATAAAAGTGTTCTATAGTTTAGGAAACAGTCTTTACTTTCCAGGCTTCCACTACTTTTTCCCAATAAACTGTATTTTAACTCTCAATTATTTCTTTTTCTGTATTTATTTTTCATGATATTTTGTTCCTTCTAATGACTATGATATATTTGCAAATCTAAATTGGTTACATTACAGATTTATTTTCCAAATGCTTTTCTGTTTTCCTAATCTATATTTATTTGATTCTCTACATGACTACCAAGTATATATTCTCTCTACAGATTCAATGCAATTATAATTAACAACTCAGCTATAGTTTAGTAAAAATTGATAAGATGTTTCTAAGCCTTATATGAAAATGCCAAAGAATAGATAAGATAATATTGAAGAAGAACAGAAAGGAAGGATTTACAGAAACAGATAATACAATTTCCAATAGGGATAAAACTTCCCATTGTTTGTAGAAAATATGATTGTATGCATAAAAATAAATAAATAATATTAAACACATGTATTTAGAAAGCTTACTGGATGCAAGTTATAAAAATATGTACCTAAATACAAATCCAAGAGTAATAAAACAGCATTATTTGTAATACAAAAATGAGAAACAACCCAATGTTTTGTTAGGAATAATATTAAGAAACAAATTGTGGTGTGTTCATACAAGGAATGCTATACATATCCTTTCCATGTAGCTTTATAGATCAGAGAATACCCAGTCATTTCAATATAAATGGCCAGTTGACTTGATTACTTTTTAAAGTATATTTTTCTACCTATATTTTATTTTGTATAGCATAAAAATCTATTCTTTTTTTTCATTTATTCATAAAATATTTGTTGAAGACTCTCTTCCAGGCACAAAGGTGGCTTAAAACACCAAGTATGGTTTATTAAGAGGGAAATATCAATTAAAAATCCAGACAAATGTTAAATTGTTACTGGAATGAACATCACCAATGAGAAGCATAGTGACCTTAGAGAATCCTTAATAGGGAAAAAATACAGTTTGAGTTGAGAGAAGTCATGATTGGCAAAGTCATTGTGGAGCTGAAGTCTCAGAATTCTGAGTGGAAACTCAACAAGGGAAACAGATTGGGGAAAAAATGGTTCCAAGGAGGGTCCCCTGTTACACTTGAGAAATGCAGTCTGATGTGACTATAGCAGAGACAGAAATGAACTATATATTCTGAGATAAAAGTCTGAAAATCATTGGAAGCTTAAGTATTTAAGACCTTATCAGCCACATGAGAGATTTTGTTGAGGGCCTTATCAGCCATGTCAGAAATTTTGCTTTCTTTCCCCCCTAAGAGCAATAAATGTCCATTGAAGGAGAGTGACATGTTCTCATTTGCATATTTAACAGACCAACCCTGACACACTGAAACATCTCTTTTTCCTATGACTACTAGGCAAAGGTCCAGACATAGGATGGTGAATTAACAAAGTTAAATGCTACCAACCTTAAAGCCATTCTATCCTCAGATATCATCTGTGAAGATGAGTTCTCTACTAGCCTCCTTTCTGAAGATGCTCTTAATATATCCAACATACAAGACAAAACCACAGCTCTGATTATACCAATCCATTACTAAAATTAAAAAAGTCTTACTTTTAATTGACAATGAATTAAGTATAGATTCATAGATCAAGGTTTATCCACTCTGTCCCCTCCCTACATCTTAAGCCTAAATTTCCTCTGCTCCCCCACTTGTATATCACTGGTATGTTACATGTTATACACATTATTGAACAGTCTGTGCTTTTGTGCTTTTCTGCCTCTTCCTTCATCATGCTATTCTCTTTCCTAGAAGTCTCTGCCTATTGTTTATTTTTTGAAGTCCTAGTAATTTTCAAGGTCATTCTCAAATGTCATACTCTTTCTAAAGCCCTTTTGATTTATCCCCATCTAATAAAACTGTAATTGCTTAATCTTACAAATTTCCATAGCACTAAATTGTTCTTCCCCCCACACAGAGCTTTTATCTTTTGCCCTATAATATTACTATTTATTCATTTGCCATATCTCTTCCACAGGGAACAAATAGTATCAAGTCCCCTAGGCACTCACTAAAATGTCTCACAAAATATTTCAAGGAAAATAGGAGTCCAAAAAATATTTACATAATGGAAACTAACTAGGGATTTGGATATTTTGCCTATTAGTCCTCTCCATATGTATTTCTGGTGATGAAATCTGGAATATATTAAAAGCATTAAAATGGAAAAATGAAACTGTTTCAAAAACCACATTTAAAATTAAGTATATGATAAAGATCTTGGTGTTTCTTTAAATCTTGCTTATCAGGGGGATCCCTGGGTGGCGCAGAAGGTTTGGCGCCTGCCTTTGGCCCAGGGAGCGATCATGGAGACCCGGGATCGAATCCCATATCAGGCTCCTGGTGCATGGAGCCTGCCTCTCCCTCTGCCTGTGTCTCTGCCTCTCTCTCTCTCTCTCTCTCTCTCTCTGTGTGTGTGTGTGTGACTATCATAAATAAATAAAAATTTAAAAATAAATAAATAAATAAATCTTGCTTATCAGAGAAAAAAATATATACACATATCTTCAAACCCTGTTAAAATCACCTGTGTACACTTTTACTGCCAGGTGGTGTCATATTAATATCAACGAAAAGAACCTGCAAATCTAAACTTAAAAGTATAAACTTAAAAGTATGATGAGGTCATCAAACAAGGTTACAAAAATGCTGAAGGCCAACACACGTTCAGAACTCATTTAAATTGGAACTTCATAACATTTAACACAGATAAATTTCCAGTGTTCAAACCTCATGAAAAATTCTTTGGTTGAATTACTGCTAACATGAAATACAGCTTTTCTTCGGGAACCATAATGAAAAGGCAATGACAATGATCTACTACAAAAATGCTACTCGCATTCATGTTAAATCAGAGCTTAATGTTCATCTCTTTTGATTTGCTGTTTCAATAACTAAATTATTAAATTCCTACTATGTTCAAGGCAATACATATAAAACTTTAATATTAATTAACATATAGATACCTATTGCCTTTTACATAATAGGAGAAACACATAAATGATATACATGTATAAATATAAATTTATAAATATAAATATATATGAATGCATGATCATATTTACCAATGTAAGTACTTAAAGGAGGGCTATAGAGATGCTATATATTGGGGCAGATTGAAAAATCTCATCACATGCTTAATCATTTAAAGAAGCTGAAAAGTAAAAAGATCAGTAATGATCAAATAACTAAACTGATATTTTATTAAACAAAGCAACATAATCAGATTTTATCTTATTCCATCTTAAGAATCAAATTAGATCACCCAGGCAACATCTCAGGTTGTCAGACAGCAAACCAACTAGAAAAGAACATTTGTTTATCTACGTGTTTAATAAGCCATTTAGATCTCAATGTAAAAAATTATAGTATAAAAAAATTAAATATATACCTACTGAATTGAGATAAGTTTTCACTGTACTTTAAAAAATATCTCCACTTCTTTTTTACCCACATGCAACCATTCTATTTCCATCCCATTATATATGACTTCCCTCATCCTCTATGCACATCCATTGTACAACTATTCCTTCTTTGCAGAATGCATCAAGATCAGAGGCTCTACATAAATAATTGATATCATGATAGAAATATAGCATGAATGACATTCACAAGGATTATGTTCTCATGCTTGATCTAAAAACTTTGAAAAGTATTTGCCTTCAGGGTTCTTGATTATCTCAAACTATAATGCTGCACAGTTACAATGAGGAAGTGGCACATTTAAGAACTGTGAAAGATTTATTTTTGAAAATAACAGAAGGAAAAATTGTGGGCTGTTGAACTATCATATAGAAGAAAAAAATCCATCCCACTCTTTTTGCTATTATATTGTTTGAGAAGTCACAGTAAATCTTCACTCTGGCTACCATCCTATTTTATTTTACTATAACTATCATCACTTTTACTATGGAATGCTTTATGGGGCACTTTAGCCCTCAGCTCTTTTGCTAAGCGCTTGTACTGATATCACAGGATCTATCAAGCATTTTAACCAGTTTATTCTTTGCTTTCAGACCATGACGAGAAACCATTATCATGGCTTTAAAAAAGTATATTTGGCCATCACATCCCAAGAAAAAAAATCCTTATTTTAATCACATTTTAGGATATCTCTCCCCATTCTATCATAATAGAAATTTCTGTAAGAATAAAACCACCATAGAAAAAGTGAAAGAATTTCTTGCCTGGAAAGAGCCCTTCCCTTCTCCATGCTGTACCAGCACCAGCTAAAGAGCAGGTGGAATGAATGGTTGGTTCCTGTTGTTTAGGGGCTGATCCCACAGTTGCACATCCCAAGTGTCAATGAAGGAAATGCAAACAGAAATGCTCTCCACTCAGACTCACCTCCTTCAGTTCTTTATTTTTCTCAAAATATTTTCTTTCCTGAGTCCCAGGGAGAGTTTCCAGATAATTTCCACACTTTCCAACAGAACCGGCCAAGAATGTCATCCTTCTTTTTTAATTATTATTTTTAAAGATTTTATTTATTTATTTGAGAGAGAGAGAGAGAGAGAGCGCGCAAGCAGAGGGAGGGGCAGAGGGAAAGAGAGAAGACTCCTCACTCAACAGGGACCCTGATGTGATGCTGGGCTCTATCTCAGAACCCCAGGATTATGACCTGAGCTGACTTCAGATGCTTAACCAAAGGAGCCAACCAGGTGCCCCCAGAATATCATCTTTCACATTCACTAGTTAAGTCACAATTCCAATAAACTGTAATCACCCTTAACGTCATGAACTGTATCTATCTTGTTTGTTACTATATTCCTGATGATAAAGATTATGCTAGGTCCAAAACTGTAACCTAATAAATATCTGTTAGATGACAAATAAGTGAATATATAGGATAAAAATTACTAGAAATTTGAAGGTTTATTTATAGTTGTGTACCTTAAGAACTGTCCAAAATATCCAACTATATATGCAGAAGTAGTGACTTTAAATAGAGAGAACAGGGGCACTTGGGTGGTTCAGTGGTTGAGTGTCTGCCTTTGGCTCAGGTCATGATCCCAGGGTCCTGGGACTGAGTGTTGTATCAGGCTCCCCACAGAGAGTCTGCTTCTCCCCCTGCCTATGTCTCTACCTCTCTCTCTGTGTCTCTCATGAATAAATAAATAAAATCTTTTAAAATATAAAAAAATAGAACAACTACTTTAAGCATTAGGTGATGTTCAGCATCTCTTAAAATAATAGCAACTTCATCATCTATAGGGATCGGCCAACTAGAGCTCATGGGTCAAATCTGATCCACAACACATTTTGATAAATAAAGCTTCATTTATTTATACACTTTTTTATACACTTTTTTAGTAGTTGCTTCTGCACAAGACTACAGCAGAGTAGCAGAGTTGCAACAGAGACCGTACAGCCCACATAACCTAAATATTTATCTGGCTCTTTACAAAATGTTTGCCAACTCCTGATCTATAAGAAAGACACAAGTATGTCCACAGGAGATAGACTCAGACTGACAAATGTTTTACGAGATAAATTCTGTTGGGCTGGCGAGACTGGGGACCTCAAAACAGTCGACTCCAGGCCAGCAACCTCCCAATAAGGCCGCCTTGCCGCCCTACCCTACCTTAGCACACAAAGATCTGTAACCCTTGTCCTAATTGGAATGCTGTCTTGTCCCCATCTTCCCTCCGAAAACTCTTTATAGACCCTCCTGCAGTTTGCTTGGGCGGGGCTTCCCTGCTCTCTGGCTCTCTCCCTCCCCTTTGGGCCCCGGAACTTCCCCCAAAAGCGCTTCCCATTAAAAGCCTGTTTCGACCAACTTTTGCCTGGCCTCTCTATTCCATTTCACTACCGATCGGATTAAACCTGACAAATTCCCTTGCCAAAGGAATTATCACTCCAGTCTTATCCCTAAACTCCTGTGTTCTATCCGAGAACTACTAACCTGATTCTACTTGTGTTCTCCATCCACCATGTATTTAATGCTCCTATCACCTCCAAGCTATATTCCACTCTTTGTCCCAACAGTGAAATGCCAGCTCCCTCTGCATGCATTCTGAAGTATTATGTCACTGTTCCTCCATTCTAACACCCCATTCCCACACTCACCTCCTAGGTCATTCAGTGGGCTATCCATTCTCTGCTTCTCTCAGCTCCACCACATTTTATGGTCATATTCCAGCCCATTTCATGCATTTATATATCTGCCAGATCCCTGAAAATATTTTGGTCTGTGCCTGCCTCCCCCTCCTGGTCCTGTGATAAAGCTTATGATACGGACTTAAGCCTCAAGTCTATTAAGTGAGTCTCATACTAAACTTATTTATCCTGAAAACCCACTCACTCTTCTACTGATTCATAAAGCATTGCCCAGTTTCACAGTGAGCCTACAAACTGTTCAAAATCTGCTTTAAGAGGAAAATGCCCTACCACACTTGGGAAAACCCAGAAGACAAGACTCAAGGGAAACTCCTATAGGTTTTTAGCAAAGGGCGGGGCAAAGACAGGCTCACCAGTAATTTTTCATATTATGACAAGTCTGCCTCGGGCACTTGGTCAGGATTTTCTGAACCCTTATGGCAACTACTTGATAAAGCTCTTTTTTAAAAAAATAAAAATACATAGGATTTGTTTGAAAGGAGATTAAAGATAAAATACTTGGAGGAATAAAAAAAAACTAAAAGTTGCTGGCAACCCTAGATACATTTGTTCTAAAGGGGAGAATATATGGAGAAGCTCAAAAATGTTGCTAATGAGGCTAAGGCCACTGCTTCCATCCCTCTATGAGTTTATTAGCTTTGCACAAAGAAAGATGCAATTTAAAAATCACTATCTGAACCCTTAACCTCAATCCATCTGCTGATAAATATGTGCCACTGCTCTGGAAGGAGACCAGGGTCTGGCAACAAGTCACCATCAGCCAACTACCTTCACTGTAAGAAAACTCACTCACACTGCTGGCCAGCATTTTGTCATGTATACAATTGAGTAAGAGTTAAAATAGCCAAGTAAAAATTTAGTCTTTAAAAGTAACACAATATAAAAATTGACTTGAAGTGTTCTCTGGGCAAACTAGTTTACACTTTCAAAACATCCTGGTCCATGTACCTACCTCTCCAATGGACTGTTAGAAAACCCTCCCTCTGGGATTTTGCTTCTTGCATGATACTTTCCAGTCTCTCTGCCATTGGCTTATACAACATTAGGAAAAATTCAAAATAAAACATTATATTTTCTTTCATATAATTACTTTGTGGCCCCTGATCCTTTCGAGATTCTATCCATACTATTTTTTTTACAACAAATTTGAGATTCCTTTTTTTCTCTCTTTGAAACCCTCTGCATTTAGACAGTTATCCCAAATGTTCCACAAATATATGCGGTTTTAATAGATTTAGTAATGTTAATACTCTCATTTTATCTAACATTCAGTTCTTAGGCAACTTTTACTTGACCTATCAATGATATTGGGCACAACTGACCACAACCACCTTCTTTTTTTTTTTTTTTAACAACCACCTCCTTTATTTTTTTAAAAGATTTATTTATTTACTTATTCATGATAGAGAGAGAGAGAGAGAGAGAGAGGAGAGAGAGAGAGAGGACACAGGAGGAGGGAGAAGCAGACTCCATGCCGGGAGCCAGACGCAGGACTCGATCCCGGGACTCCAGGATTGTGCCCTGGGCCAAAGGCAAGCGCTAAACCGCTGGGCCACTCAGGGATCCCCACAACCACCTTTTTTAAAGCATTTTCTTCACTTGACTTCAGGACACATGACTTGGATCTCATCCTTTCTCTCCAAGCATACATATAACCCAATCAAAATAAAGGTGTCATATCATCCTACTTCTCACTTCAACACCTGACTTGTCATCTTGCTTAGTCATTGTGAAAGTCCAGTCATCATTATGCCCTATAAGCCCCTCTGAGCTAGGAGCATCATTGCCTCCCTCCAGTCTACACTCTCTCGCACCAATTGGTTCAGGCACACTTCTGTCTCTATGTCTTTGCATTTATTGATCCTTATCCCTGGAATGCCCTCTGTCCCCCTACCACATATGGTCGTGTCCACTTGGCTCATTTCTTTCTGTTGATGGCTTTAAATAAATGTCATTTTCCCTCACTGCCCTCTGATATTTCCTATGCTTCTCACTACATTATTTTTCTTTTAGTGCTTATTTTTCGTTCATCATCCTGCACACGTTTTTGTTGTTGTTGTTGTTTGTTTTCTTCTTTTTTAAGGTCTATTTTTACCACTAGAGCATAAGGACCATAAGGGCAATGATTTGTCTCCACAGCTTTACTGCCAGAATCTAGAATATTGTAGACTCTCAATAAATGTGTGTTGGATATATTTACAACAGAATGACTAAAAGGCTCCAGTCAACTGAGTTTTGTTTGCTTCTACAACCAGCTCCTTTGTCATGCCTGTGCCTGTTCCCAGAAACCCTAATGAAGGCCAGCTGCTCTTGCTTACTGGACTTCTGCACTACTTTTTCAGCTTTGCAAATATCTACTCATCATCAACATCTTCCTGAAGCATTTCTGCTGCTACTTTGCCTTTGTCAGAATCATATGCAGATGGCTATCACCCAGTACAAAGTGTTTGCAGGCACTTGCTAACTTGTTTGTCTCCCCCTTAGCCTTAAGCTCATTGAGGATATTTAGAAAGTAGATAACAAGCACCATGCAAAGCAGAGACATTTTACCCTCTAGCCAACGTCTGCTCAAAGAGATAATATATATGCTAAAAAGTCTGAATACTTAAGTATCTAGAGTTTAGAATATATAAACAAGTTAGAAAGGAAAAAGTGCAAAGGTGAAAAACAGAAAGAATGATTTAACATGAATTTTTACTTTTTGGGAAGCAAATTACTCATTCAATCATTAATTCACTAAACAATTTTTGATGCCCTATCCTAGGCTGTACACTATTCCAGGATGTTGAATGTGAAGGAGAATAAACCCCAACCACCAAGCTTCATGGAACTCACACTCTGACCAGGAAGACTTGTAAGAAGTACGGCTAGATCAATTCTCATTTTTCTACTCCATCTGCAATCACTGCCATAATACAACTCTCCATTCCTAAGAAGAGTTGTAAAATAATGGAATCATTTATTTTTTACCTAAATTTGACACAAACACCTGGTGTCTAAAATATTCATTAATACTTTTAAATCTCCCAAGAATATTTAAATCTCACAATTTTTGATAACATGTTCAATTCTAGCTTACATGTTAGTGAGGTAAAACATGGACAGCCAAACTTAAATGACATCTTCTCTCTTTTGTAGGACCTGTTTTTCAAAAATGTGTTAATTATTTTAACAAATATTGGTTGTTATATAGCGGGGATTTTTCTAGCATGGAGGTCCCAAGGAAAGACAAAAACAGACAATGTAACCACATGGAGATTCTATTCTGCTATAAAATTTTAAAAAAAAATACACATATGATAGATTAAGTGCTGATAAAATCAATGGAGAAAAAGGAACCTGGGTGAGGGACTGATCAGGTAAAGAGGATAGAAGGTGTTTGTGTTGGAAATGCTGTAGAGAAATCCTAGGTATATAGAGGAGCTGGTAAAAAATCTCTTGCATAATCACACTTAATCATAAACCTGGAGGAACTGAGAGAGAGAGAGCCATCTGGAGGAAATCTGGGGAAAGCAAAAAACTAGGGGAAGAATTAGGTGTGTATATGTGTGTGCATTTCACAATAATTCTTATTACATGAATTTGAAATTTATTTTATCCACTCAAGGAAATTACATTATATTTTATTTCAAATTAAACTTTCATTTTCTTTTTAAAGAAATGCTTGTTGACTTTGATGCCCTTCTTGCTGGACCCAATATCCGATTTCCTCAAATGCTAGGAGATTCTCTGTTGGACATCCATTTTAATTTTAGAGCTTTCCACAAATACTATTTCAGCATAAGGCAGCACACCTTCAGTGATCATGGGGACAGGATGAAGTATGCATTTGCAGCTCATCCCCTGGGTATAGGATGCAGTACTCATTTTTTTATGTCCCCTCCTGGGTGTCCATCTGTCTGTTGCCTGATGATTTGAGGCACAGCAATGTGTCTGGTTGTTCCTCTTATAGTTACACTGGCCATAATCCTGAAGGCTGCTCGAAAAATCTCTCCTTTTTTCATTTGCTGCTTCTAAGCAAGTAGCTGCTTTCACCTTTCAGGCAAACCCTCTCCTATGGAAATGGTGCTCAGTCATTTCTTCTGTCTTTCAAGCGGTCATCAGACTTTTGGTTCCATGAAGTGTATACCGTGTATTCCAGAGCTGTAGTTAAGTATGTGTGTTTTTCCCAGAAATTTAGAGCAGGAAGGTGATGTATGTGCTCAGTTGCCTTGATCCAATTACAATAAACATGCTTTCACTAAAGATCATATAAGTACCTTATAAATTAAATTCAGAATAAATGAAACCAATCTATAAAACACAATTTAAACGTACATATATATAAAGTATATGTACATATATACATATATGGTTAAACAGTGTAATCTCTGTGATCCTTATAATTAAAAGGTGAGATATGAATTAAAAAATAAGTAAATTTTGTTATGAAATATCAACAACTTTATATCATTTTATACTTTTCATTTGTTTCTTTATCATTCTCTTCTCCTAAGAGGATTTAAGCAGAAATGTCTCCATCTTAAAGTGTTACAGAAATCCTTATTTAGCTGCACGTAAGGAAACTCTTACTGAGGCTTCTTTCCTTTGTCTTTTCCCATTGTCAGTGGGTTCTCTCTGTGCCCTGTGTTGCTCACATCTCTTATGAATCCTCTCAGGGTAGCCATCCATTCTCTCAGGTCAATTTTTCCTCCTTCCTTATTTCCTTCCTTCCCCTTTTACTAATTGTAGAAAATCCATTCTTTCTACAACTACTAAAAGTTTTCAGTAAAGGTGGAAACAATATAAGAATCTTCCTAGCTTGTTCAATTATTGATGCTTTATACTCAGCACCTTCTATGCATAAATCATAATAGCAAAATTTGAGTGAACACTGCATGCCAAGCAGTGTTCTAAGCATTTCACATAGAGTCAATCATAGTATCCTCACCCTGGCCAAGTGGTAAGGCACAATACTCCCTTTCAAAGGTGAAGTAACTCATTCAGAGAAAGGCTACATTATTCACCTAGATGGTAAGCTAGGAATTATGAGGTAAGGTACACACCAAGGCATTTTTAGCATTCCAGCTCTTAACACTACTTGGCTTTACAACAATAGGTAATAGGATACAGAGTAGTAGGACATGACATGGGTTCCACACTCTAGGATTTTACAATAAATAAGTAGTTATATCAGTTCCTTAAAGCCTCCTCCTCCTTTCCTGAAGGTCAGCATACTATGCCTACTGATCTTTACTAAAGTATTTAAATGGCAAAACACGTTTGCTAATCAGAACTTACAGTATAGTCCTTTCCAAAATTGTTTACTAGAACAGCACTGCCCACAATGTGATTTATAGAACAGTGACCCTGTAGCATGTTAAGCATAACAATGACAACAAAGGAATCAATGGTGACATATAAGGGTGGGGTTAATATTTTAGGGTGAGGAGCTCTGAAAACCTCACAGCAAAAAACTCACAATGGGAGTTTAAATGTGGAGACTAATTTGGAAATAAGGTTTGGAACACCAAAGAATCAAACACTGACTTTAGGCTGAGAAGTCTAGATATGATTTCATAATTTGAAAGAAAGAAATGGGGGAAAAAGTATGAAAATAAAGTTAAATGACTCTAGTTAACTTGGGTTGGGTATGGGAAAACTTCAAGCAGTCTAGGTTACTGGTCTCAGTACTCAAAATACTGTGCAGCTAATACGTTGTATAGTTCCGTTTATCATTCTGCAAAATTACCTTCACCATATCAAGTAGAGGAAAGTTGTTTACATTATTTAGCAAAACTGTTAGGATCATAGAGTAAACAAGTTCTAAAATAAAACAACTAATTTTGATTCTTATATATGTAAAAGTTGAGGGAGTAATTGTCTTTTATTTGGATGATATCGTAGGCTGATAATATTTATAAATAAAAATGGAAATGTCCTACTAGAATGTAATTATGTGACTTCCCCCCCCCCCCAATATAATAAAAGAAGTGAGAGGTTTAATCACAGGGCATTAGTAAAGCATTTAAATCCTCATAAGGATCATTTGAGAGGCTATAATTATATTATATTACTTTCATATTGGAAAAGAAAAATCTGCATGCGTAATGATTTCAGTGTCTAAAGATATAGACTGTAATATTTCAATTCATGCAAACAAATTCTCAAGTAAAATTTGTTGTTCATGCTCATAAACATCTTTTTGATCCTATCAAAGTTTTCGTCTAACACTCCCAAAATATAAACATTAAATATTTTACTTGCAATCTAAGATATTAAAACATAGGGCACTCCTAATTCACTTATATTTGGATTATCTGGGCAATCCAGGCATTGTGGCCATCTGTCTATTTGACTTGGCTGCTGGATCCAGATTGAAAAGGATAATTACTCACTGTGGTGGAGGAAGGTCAAGGAGAGACAGGGAAGAGTTGCTTTTTCTCAAGCTCACACTTCAAACCAACTTGCTCAGAGGTTTACTTATCAACTTAGCTGCCAAGCTGGCTTTGTTCTGATGGAAACTACCAACTCAACCTGAGGTAGAAGACTCAGGTAATTAGAATTGGGATAAGGTTATCAAAATACTTTGTAAACAGGTGAACTGGGCAGTAAATTCCATTGCTAGGCATAGTCTTTTTCATCCAGGGGTCTCTTGTAGGCATTTTCCATTACTGAGCAAGATCCCTTGTCAAGGAATGTGCTTGGAATCAAGTCTGCAAGTGCAGAGAGGAAACGATTTCACCTGGCAGGAAATAGGTAAAATACAGAGCAATAGTTTCAGCAATTATATAATTAAAATTATATATATATATATATATATATATATATATATATATATATATAATAATGACAATGTCTAAAATGATAAGGCGAGGATGTCCTAAGCATTAAGCAGGTCCTAAGGACATCATAATGAGTTCCTACTTCTCTCAACCAACTGCTTTACAGAAGCATGCAATTTCCATATGAATCCAGGTAAACATATCAAATCTAGAATTATTAAATATAGTATGAATATGAATAATGATAAAATAAATCCAATATTACAAAACAATAACATTTTCATGGCTAATACTTCACTTAGCCATTAGAACAGCTTTATCAAGGTAGATATTTAAGCTAATATATTTAGTTTTTGAATTATAATACCGAGATCCAAGAATTGGCAGTTTTCTATTTAAAGACATTCTACTTAATAATGCTAAAGCTCCAAACAATAACTTACTTTCCTAAACTTTTTATCTTTATTTTGCTATACCATACCTAAGAACAATTATTGTTAATATCATGCATGAAACAGAGCAATTTAAAAATATTACAACTGTTCAAGTAG
Source organism: Nyctereutes procyonoides (assembly GCF_905146905.1). NCBI lineage: Eukaryota > Metazoa > Chordata > Mammalia > Carnivora > Canidae > Nyctereutes > Nyctereutes procyonoides. The sequence continues at coordinate 27,992,884 of NW_026575048.1, forward strand.
AATCTAAATGAATATCATCATTTGGGTAAATAAAATTTTAAGGTCATATTTATAACAATATAACTACTCAGAAATAATAAAGATGTAACAATTTGACCATCATTATTTTCTTTTATAAAAGCCAAGAAAATGCTTAAACTGAAAAGTGATGTTCATTTTATTTCAATATGTACTGGTGAGTTTTTCAATTTTTAAAATATAATGTTTATTCACTTCCTGATTTATTTGGTAATACTAATTTCCTTAGAACATAACTTAGAAATAATAAATACTTGATGAAAAAGATGGATTGTTTTGAAAAGAAATCTCAGTCAATTTTGGTAAGAGTTCAATAATACTAAGGAGAACCATAAGAATATATTGAAGTGGTAAATGAATAGAAATTGCCCTTTTCAGATCAGAGAAATAATTTATGATAACCTTAAATTTCCCATTACACCATGCACCAGAATAAACCTCAAATAGATCAGAAATGTAAATGTTAATAAAAAAGGAAACAATAAAAATTCTGATGGAAAGCTTGAGTGAAATCCCTTATAACCTGGATTTAAAGAGTCTTTCAAAGAATTATTTCAAGGTCCAGAAGCCCCTAAGTTAATAAATTTGGTTATGCAAACTCAAAGAAATTTCCTAGCAAAATGCACCATAAGCAAAGATAAAAGATAAGTAATAAACTGGGATTTCACAATCTATGTAACAGAAAACTAATCTTCCTTAATGCAAATTAAAATGTACTGTGGTGCCTTTTCTCACCTTTCAGATTAGAAGAAATTCATAAGCTTGACAATGGGCTGCTGGAGAGGGTTGATAAACAGGAACTCTTATATATTGCTACTGAGAGTGCAATATGAAAAAACTGTTTATGGAGAAGAATTTGGCAATATTGAACTAAATTCTGTATGCATTCCTCTTTATCCTAATATGTCCTTTTCTAGAATTTTACTCAAAGGGTCAATCTCTGCAAACTCAAAATATCATAGGTGAATGTATATTTTGCCATGCAAACATTTTTATAGCCAAATATATCAAACTGCCTAGAAAAGAGAAAGGAGACAAATATGGTGTAAATAAAAATAAAAGATATCAGAAAGGGACACAGAACATAAAGACTTCTAACTCTGGGAAATGAACTAGGGGTGGTGGAAGGGGAGGAGGGCGGGGGGTGGGGGTGAATGGGTGACGGGCACAGAGGCGGACACTTGATGGGATGAGCACTGGGTGTTATTCTGTATGTTGGTAAATTGAACACCAATAAAAATTAATTTATTAAAAAAAATAAAAGTTCCATGCTGTTGGATTTGAATGGAGAAAGAATCAGTCAGGGTTTGGATTATTAAATCACTTAGAGACACAACACCCCAATAAGCACACATAGTGCTAAGATCTTGATTTCCAAATGACATTTCCCAAAAAAGGGGCACTGGCAAATGGATGACTCAGTTCTAGAGTCAGAAAAGTACATAGTGAGCCTAGAAATGTTTAAGACTTAACAAGTTATGTCAAAATGTACAAAAAAACTTAAAGGCTCCCACTGACCCAATTTGAGAGGATGTGAACTTCAAATAAAACGGTTAAAGGATTGCAACATATTAACAACTACAAAAAAAGATTTATGGGTTCACAGGGTAACATTTTTTTAAGGGGAGAGAAAGAAAAAGGGAAAGGAAAAAATAAAGCATAGGAGAGAATAGCAAAGGGACGGGTGTAAATCACTTTTTACACAATGATTCTTAACTATCAAATAAAAAATAAATAGTAGAATAAGAAGTCCTCATTTTTCAATCCTCAGTGTAATAACTGAAAGGAGTAAGAATTATTAGTGGATCCTAAAGGTTGTTGGGGTAAAAATATTTGTGGGGTCTCAAAGTGAGCCCAACTAAATACTACAAAGGAAAAACATCGGTTTATGTTAGAATCATTTGGTGATCATCATCTAAGTAATAACATTTGGCACAGCATTACCAACACAGGCATTACCACCATTCAGACAGACGTGTCTTTTGAAGCGATGCAATAATATTGTTTATTAAATTAAACGTACACAAATCATAGATGGTTCTCCTTTTGCTGTTGGACTTGTCTTGCTTCCATTTTGAAGAAAAAGCTAATATGTGGCAAGAGCACAGAGTCAAAAGAATTGCAGCAAATCAGGGCCAAAACGCAATTTCATCACCATGGAAACATCCTATATATGGGCTTTCTGTTATTTGAGATAATACAGCCTTTTATATTTGAGCCAATTGAGTTGGAGTTTATTGTGATCAACTGCCTGAATCTTCACACAGAAAAGTGAAAAATGCTCAATCTTCTGTTGCACAGGTTGCTCCTATTTTGTCCCAAAGAATTTATCAGTTAATATAGATTTCATTTTTTATAAATCTGTGAAGAGAGTTAGCATTTGTTCACAGTGATCTTCATATAATATTTTAAAACTACTTAGAAGTTCTTCATGATATCAAGGCTAAAATAACACAGACTTTATTCTTTGTTCAGCTGAATATAGTGACCTTCACTTTCCCTGTTTTTAATGATAATATGACATAACTTTCACTTATCAATTAACCCTAGAATTAATTACATATAAACAAATGTCATATGTCAATATGTTTTGAAACCATATAATATTTTAGTTGAAATCATTTAAGAAAATGTTGAATAAAGATAACAGCCATACGCACATGCATACACACACTTTATATCTAAGATATATCAAGTAATCATTTAGCAAATATTGTATCTTAAGATATAGCTAATATATTCTAGCTTAGTGTGTTTTAAACTTTCTTTTACAGAATATTCATGAAAATAAATCGTAAATAAATACTGAACAAAATATGTCATAATAGTCAATAGTTACCGGACTGAAATTATACCTCAATTTGAAATATAGATGGTCATTCCTAAAAAACACACACAAAAAATAATATCTGGAAATCACTAGAAACATTTGTGAAAATACCTGCTATAATAGGCAAGCCAAAAAGATCAATTAGGGCTGCAAAGAAGCAAAAATGATATGTATTGCTTCCACCTGTATGTGGAATAGTAAAATATGCTAATACCTAAGTCCCTTATTATAATTAATATAACAGAAATATTTGTGACCATAATTCTAACTAATTTGGAGCCTATGATGTGCAGAAAACAATGTGTTTCACATACATTTTAGTTATTCTTGTCATAAGAAAGAAAAAACAGCAGTATTTGCTCGTTTTACTCATATGTATTAACTAAGGGTGCATTATTACTAACGAAGATATCTAATTTGAATTAAATACCTTTCTCATACAACCCAATATAAAACTTATTTCTGAGAAAAACCTTACTAATAGTGACAATTTGTCCTATCATTATAAAGTAATATGTAAACTTCATCTGACATTCATAAACCACAGGAAACATACATGCACACAGATACCATGCATTTTCATTGTCCAAAGTAATCTAGAGTTAACTTTTAACATGTTCATGTAGGTCTTTCTAGTTTGTTAAAATTGTTTAATTTAAAACACTTTAAAAAATAAAAAAATACCACTTTACATTTTTGATAATACCAATATAAACCTATTTTTTCAATTCTCAGTATTTTATGTAAATTTCATATTCTAAGGTACATAATCAATGACTGCAAAAATTTAATTCTATAGCTGTGTTATTATTTTAATTTTTCTCTTTATTGTATTTTATTATACCAATAATTCATGTTCTTGCTGACCAATTAAAAAAGACTATAAACTATAAGAAAATTAGCATAAATTATCCCAAATTGTAATCCTATATATAATGCCTTAATATGTAATGATGTAGTTTCTTATGAAAATATATAATATGTAAGGTAAAGTAACGCTTTAGTTTCTTATAAAACTACATTCATACATATGATTGACAAAAATGGACATTCAAAAGTACTTGCCTTTTTTTCATTAAACAACACAATTTAGAATTATTTGCAATTTGATAATACATTGCAGTGAATGCAACGTGGGGTATAACATTCTTAAGTTGTTAAATAGGTGTCTGGGTGATGGTGTCTTGTCACATCATAATCCCATCTTGATAACCTATACCTTAGATGCTAACTTAAAAGTTAATTATCAACACACCTTGTAAAACATAGCAGTATAAAGGGAGAGAAAAACAGATGACATTAGGTTAGAGATCAAAATATGTGCATACAACCTATCTATAGATCAAATAATAAAATATGGGAAGCTATTATAGACCTTGTTTTCTTTCTTTATTACCCAATTAAACTTCCATTTCCCTTAAGCCCATACTTTCACTGATTAAGACTTTTTTTAAAACTCTGCATTGAAACCCAAAACTATATTCTTAATAGATGTCCATAGATGCATTGAGTTGCTATTGTTGTTCTTTAACTGATTCCAGTGTATTTAAAAGTATTGGGAGATGTCTCAGAGGAACTCTTGTGTTCTACATATCACTCCAGTAGCAGCTCTATTTCCATTTAATAACCAGAATCAATATCCTTAGGTAATACCATAGTCCTCTGTATTGCCTGTAAATTCAGTGGCATAAGGATTCAATGGCCAAGAAGCATTTTAATTTCCAAGTCAATGGAGTCATTGTTGAATCCCTTGATAGAAGTCCAAGTCACTGTAGAAGACCAAAGTCTTGAAGACAAGAAACAAGAATTTAAGAATGTTGTTAGTTTCTAACATCATCTTCCTGATTCCCCTTCCCCCCTCTGTTTCTAGAGCCTTATATGCTTTCACTGGAGAAAGAGTTCCATAGAATGGTAACTGGATCAGATAATAGACCATCTGCTCTACAACAGAACGTCAAACATAGATTTTTATCATCCTTAGAATTGTCATTTTGCTTGTAATAGAACATTAAATTGGCTTCTAAGTCAAGCTATTTCTAGGTCAAGGGGTGCATGGTAAGACCTCTGAATTACATAGGCTTGAGCCTGCTTCATTACTTCTTTTGCCTGAAAGAAATTTCATAGTCAGAAACAATATTTATTATACCATATTCATTAAACCCAAGGAGTGTGACAGTGCCGTATTATGGGTAGAAGAAATGAGCAGAAAAGGTCAATCCATATTCATAGTATATGGCCATTCTAGTGAAAGCACATTTCTGCATCTCCTCTCATATAAGAAATTTAATGTAAAGCACCTTCCAGTAGGTGACTGGCTGATATACCCCTGAAAGGATGTTACTAGAGTGAGTATAGAGGAAACTTTAAAAAATAATATCATACTTTAAAAAATAATATGGTTAAATGACTTATTCCTAGAAGTATATAGATTCTCAAAACTGATCCTTTAACCAGGGGGAAAATTGAACCAGTAGTTCAAAATATTCCTACAAAGAAAATACCAGTGTCAGAAACTTTACATCATAAAGCAATAAACAAACAGGAAAGACATGATTCTGATTTTATGTCAGAGGATAGAAAAGAGGAAACTCTGCAACTTGTAGATGAGGCTAACAGAATCTTAATATCAAAATAAGATAAAACAAAATGTAGCATGGGTAATATAACTACACATCAATTTCAGAGAATGTACATGTGAAAATATAAACAAACTCATCAATGTATAAAATGATACTAAATATAATGGACTTATACCAGAACAGCTAGTTTGCTTTATTATTTTAAAAACATGCTAATAGGGATCCCTGGGTGGTGCAGTGGTTTGGCGCCTGCCTTTGGCCCAGGGCGCGATCCTGGAGACCCGGGATTGAATCCCACGTCAGGCTCCCGGTGCATGGAGCCTGCTTCTCCCTCTGCCTGTGTCTCTGCCTCTCTCTCTCTCTCTGTGACTATCATAAAATAAAAACATGCTAATAATAAGGCAAATGAAAATCTTTGTCTCACTACAAAGATAATTTGATAATTCCAACACCATTTATAATGAAAAACAAGCTAGAAAAAGAAGATACAGATTTTCAGAAAGGATATCATAAAATCTTATAGAAAACCATGTGCTTAATTTAAAAATGTTAAATGAATTCTCTTTAACTCAGAGATGGAACAAGAAACCAATTATCAACACTTTCTTCAATATTTTATTAGAGGTCTTATATAAAAAAATAGAAAATAAGTGAAAATTCATGATTTAAATGGAAAAATGCATTGCATTATTCCAATATGATATGTATATGATTGTTTATACAAATAAACAAAATTAGTTAATAACTATACAAGTTAAAGCTAGACTTTTGAAATTATACTAGAGGTAAGATTTTAATACACATACATATATAAGTTGCGCACTGACACAGAAAATTTCATTAAAAGATATTCACCATAGCAATAAGGCATATAAATTACATTAGAGTCTATTTTAACTGGTTTTCAGGATTTAAAAAAAATAGATACCAAATAATCCTGGGTAGGAAGACACATCCCCTTAGCAATATCTTTTCTATGAAATTACATTAATGTTAAGGATCTTAAAATAGATCCTAAAATTTACCTTGAAGGATAAAAGACCAAGAGCAGCTAAGACAGTTTGAAGAAGAATGAAAAGTTAGGACTTCTAGGCAACCAATATTGTTTATAAAGCAATAATAATTAAATTGCCATGCTATTGGTCCAGAACTGGACAAATAGACTAATGGAATAGAGCTGAGAGCCCAGACTAAAGTCTCGCATATATAGAAATCTGAGATATTGCAAGAAGTGGATATGTATATCATTGAGGAAAAGACAGGAAAGCTTTCAACAAATGGTGGAAGGAAAACGAGTTATACACTGAGAGACTTAATATACAGAAGGGCAATGACTGGACCACGTAGAACAATAGAACACTGACTCACAATCTCTGCAGGAACCAATTAGGAAATTAAGTCACAATCTCAGCAGCGGTGGGTCCAGCCTCCATATTTTTTTCCCCTTTTAAATCTTTGAATTAACCAAAGTAAGCCAAATATGCTCCTCAAACCAACCACCTAAGGTGTCCCACTTCTAGTTAGCCTGCCTTCTAAAATCTCCAGTCAGAGCATGACTTTAATGAATTTTTTTCATTATTATGAAGCTTTTCCCACTCCCTGCCTGCCTTTTGAGTTTCTGTCAGATGCAGGTGACAGTGATAGAATGCTTTGCTGTAGCAAACTCTGAATTGAAAGCCTCTATTCTTATTTGGGTAATCTCCATTTATTGGCAAATTACATGAAAAGTTTATACTTATATGAAATTAATGACTTAAACATGAAAGGCAAAACTTGACAGAATTTTTTATGATGTTTGGCTAGATAACAATTTCACAAATGGGACACGAGGAACAATTTAGAGGAGTAAATTTTATAGCAAAAGAGTCGAGCATATATGTTCATAATTTATTTTTTAAAAACTCTGAAAAAATGAATCACATGGAAAAGAAATAAGAAAACAACCTCCAAACTGGAAGAAGCCATCTGCAATGCAAACAAAAAAAGTATCTAGAGTGTAAGCAAGACTCATACGTTCAAAAATTTAAAATATTTAAACCAATCAAGCTGAAAATGGGCAAAGTACAAGAACACATAGAACAGTAGAAAATACAAGTGTTCAAAAATACATGAAAAGATACACATCCTTAGTATCAGAAGAATGCAAATTAAAAAAATAAAATTGTGTTTTTGAGGACAGAGGACTTATAATTTATGGATATTGCAAATGGTAGTGTAACTTTTTATGAAAAGTTTTAAACACAGTAAATGTGAAGATGGACATACCCAAGAATCAACACTTATCCCTAAATATACGGAAAACCCAGGGACACCTGAGTGGCTCTATGGTTGAGCGACTGCCTTTGGATCAGGTCATGATCCCAGGATGCTGGAAACGAATCCTGCATCAGGCTCTCATCATGGAACCTGTTACTCTCTCAGCCTATGTCTCTGCCTTACTCTGTGTCTTTCATGAATAAATAAATAAAATATATTTTTAAAAATCCATTGCAAATATGAACCTAGATGCATGCACAAGTATATTCACAGAAGCATTATTTATAATAACACAGCCTGAAAACAAAAAGAAACTTTCATCATCAGAAGAATAGATAAATATATTTTGGCATTTACACCAGAGAAAACAAATAAATTATAACTAAGTACATCAATATAGATGAACCCAAAAATTTAAACTTGAGTGAAAAAAAGCCATTCACAATAATATGAGCATAATCCCATCTGTATTATATACAGGCAAAATATATTATTATGATGTCTTTAATATGTACACATATGTGGAAAAGCTTTTGATACAACAACAGCATAAAAAAAGCAAGGGGAAAATTAATAGCAATTTTAGAATAGACTTTTCAGAAGGAGAGGATGTCTTTCTGGGTAGCTCACAGAGGCTTTAAAGTTGCTAGCATTAGTTTATCAATTGAGCTTGATAAATGGATAGATATAGAAGAGCTTATTTTATTAATATACTTAAACTACATATTAAATCTAACGCATTATCTTTCATATGTGCAATATACCTTGCAATAAAGGGACTGGGACTGGAGTTTAGCCAAACAAGATGCATCATTTTCTGTTAAAGCAGAGAAGTCTCCCTATTTTGACCAGCTGGATTTTCCATGACCTATAGATCAGTATCTGCTATATGTTTTTATTCTTTCTTGTTTGAAATGAGGGTTTTGCAGTTCTTTCCTACTTTCTCCATCATCATGCATTGAGCACTTTCGAAGCAAATGAATTGCCTTTTAGCTTACATGTGGTTTAATATGAAGTGTGACAATCTGGATCACATAGCAAAGAAAATAGAGTACAGACTTATGGATGGATACAGAAACTGGCTTGATGAGACAGAGGCCAGTGTGGTGGTTTTTTGTTTGTTTTATGTTTTGAAGTGTTTCTATAGTTATTTGGTATCCTATGGCAGTCATAGTAAAATGGATAGTAAAACTTCTCCTTTGCCACTTTCCACTATAAAGATTACATTAAAAACAAACAAACGAAGAAACAAATTCAAATTCTGGCTTACTTTGCATTTAGGAAGGACAATATGATTCAGTACTGGTTCATGAGACCTGCACTGAAGTAAAGCCTATAATTTTCTTATCAAAGACCTTGTCATTTCCCTCTACATTCTTCCTTGAATGCAGATGTGATGTCTGGATGGGAAGAATACTAAATAAGTCAAATGCATAAGTCAAAATTTATAAGATGGTGGAAGGAAAAGAGTGAGGTTTGCAGTGGGGCAAAAATCTAATCCCTGATAGCCTTATAGAATAGCTGATACCACTGTCACCACTTTCTGTATTTTTTAAAAACATGATGAGCTGCAATCTTTGTCCTTTCGACAGATTAAAACAGCAATCCTAGCTGAAATACAATAAAATTAATTTTATTTCATTTTAAATATCTCTGCCTCACCTATGCCATGTCACCACTACCACCTTAGCATAAATGTTGCTGGTCACTTCCCACCCCTCCACACACATGTTCACTGCAAGGATGTTTCCTTTATGTAATGTAATTTAGAAATAGGTGTGAACAGTTGAGGTTTGGGAGTATTTAAAGGATAGAGAATCTGACGTGGCTACCTCAAAAAGAAAAACTTTCTGTTTTAGAGACAGTGGATAATTCAACATGATCTGTCTGAATCAGCTCTATATATTTTATAGAGAGTGAATAGTTTTTCCTGATTCTTATTTTATTGTTATATATGTATTAGTTTTATTTGTGGTTTTTTTTTCCTACTATGCCTTCTGTCTTCATGGGTACCATAGAAGGAGTTACAGAAGAATGCAATGTGAGCTACTAGCCCTTCATTGTATACAGATATTCTTATCTATCCACATATATCCTAACCCAAGGTTTTTAAACTAGATAGTGGAATTTTGGTCACTGTGAATGAGAAGTTAAAGATGTGTTAGGTCAGGTTTATTGTTTGGATATTTCAGTTACAACTGGATTTCATCTATTAGCTTAAAAACAACTAATTTGATCAGTTGTTGGAAAATGTCAGTGCAATTATTGTTTTTCTTAATGATTAGGTCACTCTAAGTGCTTTCTGATGCTCTTTTATGGCACTGAAAATTCCTCAGATCAAACTTATTTGGATTTTTCCATTGGAATTGCAAAGGCAAAAAATCATTTTTAAGCACCCCTCTAAAGTGCTATTTTTGTGATTCACAAATTAATAAAACATTTTAAGGAATCCTCAGTCTCCCATTTATTTTACTAAATTCATTTGAAAAATGATCCCGTACTTCTATAGAAACACAATGCCAGGCTTAAGAATCCACTGTTAGTTGTATTTCAAACTTATCTCCAGTCACAAAGTTAGAAGTGAAGACATGAAATTCTTGTAAATGAGTATTTATGGGTGTTAAATGTGTAGAAATAGAACAAGTAAAAGCAAGTATAGGTTACTGTTATCAAATTGTGAAACTATTCTAGCCTAAAGAAACAGAAAAATGCTGTAAAGACAATATTAAGTGCACTTTAGTTCTAGATACATTTTAGCAGAGGAATATTTTGATGCATTTTTTTCTTCAATGCTTAAAGGGTTTTAAATATAGCATTGGGTTCTAAGTGGTAATTATCATTCTGTATGGCTAGACACCAATAAAATCTGGTTGTAAATCTTGGATAAATAGTCATATCATAGTGCTAAAACTAACATATTTATCTGGGATTTTTTTGTTAATAGGCATTTTATATAGCTCAAAAGAGTTAAGTGTTGTCTTATGACATACTATAACATATTTTAGAAAATGTTAGTCTCTTTGCTGGAAAAAGCAAAGTTTTAAATGTTATTCAGTCAGATTTTCACCACTGATAATCAAAAAGGAGGGTAAAGTAATTTGAAAGAGATTATACCTCAGATACTCATTCTTTTAGTTCCACATTAAATTGTATTTTAATAGGTAAAGTGCTCTGGATCAATTGTTTTATAATACTGAATTGCAGACATAGTGATTTTCTTGGATGGGAGAGGGATGTTTGGAAATGAAATTTGTCTGAAGGGTGATGGACAGATAAAAAATAGCATGATTAACAAATATTTATTGAGTACCTACGATGCACAGGACTGTGTGCCAGTGAAAGACATAGATGTGCTTTCCTGAAATGAAGTCTGGAAAAGTTCAGGTAACACAGGCAAAGTAGGACTCAAGCTTGACTTATGTCCTCATTACTTTCCCCTTTCATTTCTCTCTTGTCCAATTCCCACAGTATTTTTATTTTTTCCATGTGACCCTCCTTTCCTTTATTCCTTTTTCACCTTTGCTGTCCTCTTGCAACATTTAACCAGAATTTAAAATACATATGCATATCTAAATATCTGAAGTTTATGTGGTGATATAGGTCAATCTGCCTTCTGAGACTTCATATCTTCAATATTTTACTCATGTGAACCCTCTATAGAGTTTAGGACTCTGGAAATTGTCCATTCTTTTTCTAAGATGGTAGACCAAATTTACTGATGGTTTTTTGTCTTTCCCCCATTTTTCCTTAAATGTTCAAGCCAGATCAGAGCAAACATGTTGCTGGAATATTTTGCCAGTTAGGTGAAATTCTGTCTCCCCTGTGGACAACTTGTCTCTTTTCTGCTAACGCAAGTTCTGCCCTTGAACAGTAGAGGCTACATTGTCTTTACATAGTAGATTAAGTAGGTCTTTATTTTAGGTTGAACTTCCTTTCCACTCCCTCTCTGCTCATTCTTTCTCTCTAAACATTTTCCATTTTAATTAGATGAGTCAATTGCTCACACACAAGAATATCACATATATTTAAAGCCAGTAGAGTTTTCCATCCACCTTTTCAAATACAGCCTCTTAACTTAGTTAAGAGCTTTTCAAAATCCTATCTTCTTAAAAGCACAGATACGGCACTTATTCAAACTTGAGATTCTCTACTCACTTCAATTATGTCTCAGGCAAGTTGTTTCTCTGTGTCATAGTCATCTTCACTGCTTTCAACATTTTTCCCTATTTACAATCCCTACTTTCCCTTTTGTTTAGAAAGCAGAATCCTTCTGGATGATTCAAAGGGCATTCCAAACAGTAATTGGAAATTGGGCTTGCTGCAAGAATTCATTAGATTTAGTGCTTAGACCATAAGTCTAAAATCAGAAGAATTTAAAATATGGTTCAGAAAGGTAAAGCAGGCAAAGGCAGAAGAATTGTGACAATACCAAGTTGTAAGTTAAGGCAAATCTTCAAGAGTACTGTGCAGTCAGCTTTAGCTTTGCATAAACCTAACTATTCATCACCTTATTATTTCCTGAATTCATATATTATGTAGAACATGGATATGAAAATCCTCTAAATCACCCAGGCCATTCCCTGATATGACCAGTGTGTCTCTACCTTTGGAAGCAATGCTATAAAACCCTTTCGAATGTCAGAGGGGTGTGGCATTGAGTATAACCAAGAGAAGTCAATATTTACTCCAATCTTTGTCCTTTCTCTCTTAATGATATAGTATTCATCAGTGGAGTAACTAATAAAATTAGTCTCAAAGGCAACATCTAACTTGAGGCCCTCGCCTTTGCCATACATGACTACATACACTAAAAAAAGAGGACATTTGTATATTCTCTTGATATTAATACAGATTTGACTAAAGGAAGATAAATTTGATTTTTGGAGAGGGAACAACTATTCTGATTGACCATCGGGCTGTGGGAGTCCTTGCCAAAAATAACAACTGTGAGAACTCTAGGCTATAAGCAGTATGAATGCACATTGGGCTCACTACTCGGTGTTCTTTGGGATGTTGCCCAGCATGGAGATCTTGCAAAAGGAAGAGATTGAGATCAAAACAAAAAGTACTGGCAGTTTATTTCTCCAAAACCAGGAAACAAAAATACTCTTAAGGGGCTCACATAGACACTCATGAAATATGTCAGTTACTTTGGCTTAGCTTTACTACTTATATTAACATCCCTTCTCCTGGTCCTTAAATAGAAGGATCCTTCTATTTTCTTTCATATTTACACACACAGCATCTCAACAGTAAATAGACATGGTATTAAATTTTGTATGTTAACCAACTGTCAATAAATGTATTCACATATCACTAGTCTTTGGAGGAAGAATGAGAACTTACCAAGCTGAGAACTACATACTTTTCTTGAACGTGGTCAATCAAAGGTGAAGTAGAAAGAGGGTAAAAGGGAGACTATTGGAAATTATGTTTTATTTCTAGATATGCCTCTTTCTTTTCTGGTTGAAATGCTGGTATACTCACTTTTCTATCTCTATCATAAAATATTCTGTGATTAAATAAATAGAAATTTGGAAAACCAGATGAGACTATTAAAAAAAATGGCTAGAAGCTTTCCAGAGGAAGATTGCAAAAGCCAGGTCAACTTATGCATTATGGAAACACTAATGACATTTTCAAACAACATTTATAAGGCCAGAAAACAAATAAACAAATAAAAAAGAATAAAAGATCACAACAGAGGTTAAAGCAATTCTTTCTTGGTTATTTTTCTTTCTGTCATAATTTACAAAGCACAGACTGAATTGTGTACTGATTGGATAGTAAATACAGCTTCCAAATTTTTATAATTCATTTTAGGAGACATGTATAGACAAGAAGGACTTGGTTCACTATCCTTATTATACTTAGCATGAGTAGAAATACTTGTAATTAAGAAGTTATAAAGCTTTATTGTAAAATATAATTGATAATTTATGTTTCTATCAGTTAAGTGAACTTATTTAACGATTAAATTACAAGATTGATTATGGTTATGCCACCCTACTATAAAAAGAGTCATTGTTTCTTAAAATGAATGGTGTGGGTGATCAAAAGCGTCTTTCACTGCATCCATCATAGCAAAAAACTTGAGTTGAAGTTGTCAAAGTCTCTTTTATTACATTTTTATAGCAGTAGCATGCCCTTATCTGGCCAATAGAACTGCCAATATGGGTAGAGACTTTCTTGGTCCCATAATCTTGATTTGGTATGTCAAATGGCAACAAAGATGGCCAATTATGACATAATCCCAAAACAGACATTCCGTCAATGCAGCTGACCTTCCCCAGCCAGTCTCGTACTTATCTAACCAACAGGTCAGCAGCACTCCTTTTGTTTTTGTAGTACAGAGCAGTCTTCAATCTTCAGTCATGAGAAATCTCTACTTTTCTCCTCCCTCAACTTCACACTATGATGCTAGACTCTGCAATGAATTACTAGGTTCCTTTGCTTGGCGGTAGAACTTTGCCATGCAACACTCAATTTCTGGTCTTTTTGCCTTTACTTTTCCTTAAACAGTAGAGTATCTGCCAGAAGATCTCTGAAAAGGGTGCTAAATCTCAAGGCCTTGGTAAAGGCCAAAGAGATGATCGTGAGGAATTTGCAGCTCCTTAAAAAATAAATACAAAATGTCATACCATTCTAAAATAATTTCCACTTTCTAACTCATGATAGTATCTTGAGATAGAGTATTAAATATTAAAAAACTGTGCTAAGAATTTATGGGTAACACCAAGATTAGTCATGTAAAACTTTCTATAGCCAGTGCAACCAATTTGAACCCTTGTGATGATTTGTCTGTGTAAGCAGCTCTCTTCACAGTTAAATAATCTATACAGACAGACTGAAAAAATTATCATTATGCTTACACAGTGGACTGGATTCCTCAGAGTGAGAATTTTTTCTTCCCTTTTTCTTAGGAGGCAAAAAATAAAAGATGAGAAGGATTTGTGCTGTCACCAACAGTTATTGAGCAACTGAATAGGTGCTAGGTGCTGTCCTGAGCACTTTACAGAGTTGGTTAATCCTCAAAATACTCGCATAACATAATTAAGCTGAGGTTGTCATATAGGTCATTATATAAAGTGCATAATCACTTTTTTCTATAATCAGCCTATTCTTCCAAATATTTTATTTTATACAATATCATGATACAAAAAGATTTATGACATGTAACATTCTATACTGGTAATAAGGAGGGTGATGATAGCAGCATTTGCAAAACTTTTGTATAGATTTATTTGTTCATAGTTTATTTTTCAAATACATATATATTATCTACATAAGCCAAGGACCATGCGTAGAACTTTGAACAAGACAGATGTGGTCCCTTCTAAAGGTTTTCTGGTCATAAAGAGGTGGCTATAATTATGTGTACCAAGAGAAGAACACATGAGATGTGGAAATATATGTGGGGTGGGGGATCTAACTCAATTTAGATTTAGTATTCAGAGAAAGTTCACATCAGGAAGAGGCATCAGAAAATTTGCTGTGCAAGAACAGAAGGGAAAGTGTTGAGATAGGAACTGAAAACAGAGAGAGGAACCAGAAATTGTAGGGCTTCTCAAACTAGTAATTAACCATTTTGAGAATTATCCTAAGGGAATGTAGACATGAAAACAACTCCGATATGGTAAAAAAAATGTATGACATTAATTAATCGGTGGAACTTCCACAATATTGACATAAGTACCAAGAGAAAAATTTTGATTCAACCCACATTTGAAAGCTCAGGCACTGACCATAATCTCATCCTATGACCATTCTCCTGATTAGATCTTCCTCTTCTACCACAATTTCAGAGTGTAAAGGCTCAGAAAATTGAATTGCAACCTTTCATTTTAGATTTTCCATTTTTAATACTTCTTTATAGAGTTCTGTTTTCTTCAGTTTGAATACCTCAATCTTCAAGTTTTCTCAAGTGAAAATCTTATAGCAGGCAATTTCTCTTCCTATACCAGTTATCCTTTCTTTATTTGGTCACATTCTTGTTCAGGGATTGAAATATATAGTCAGAAAAGGGCCAAATAATAAATGTTTTAGGTGTTTCTGTCCATATGTTCTCTATCACAACTCTCAACTCTGCCATGTAGCAGAAGCACCATAGATCATATGCCAATAAATGGCTTTGGCTATGTGCCAATAAAACTTTACTTGCAAAAACAGTTTGCTGAATTTGAGCAGTAGTTTTTGAACTCCTACTCATAACTAATTTGTCTCTCCCCAAGCTATATAGGGTCTCTCAATATGTTGCTCTTCGGAGAACCCTTCTGGGTTGTGTATACTACCATAATTCAGACATCATTGCTGCTATATAATTTGTCCATGTAAGAGTTTACCCTGCTAAAATTACAGATAGCATGTTAATATTTAAGAGCATGATAGACTCCTAATTTTTACTGGGTTGACTATGCTTTTGCTCTGTTACTCATGACAAAACCCCAAATTTCTGTCCAATGAAGATTTTATGGCAGACTCCCTACCTAGTGTCCAACTGTTTTTGGTTCTGATTTCTGCTTTGCCTCCTAAAGTCAGTCCTTTACTCTAGTTCCCGTGGTTTCTCAACCTCCTGGAATTTAGTCAATTGTGCATGGCTGGTTGAATAAAGTATTGCCTTTAGTTGTTTTCTTTGACAAAGATAATATAGGTGTTTTTATATGTAAATTTCTGCACTAAATTGGCAAGTATTTTTCCTTGGAATTTTGAAACTATTATGTTTTGTTTATTTTTTCTGCCTATAACAAGAAATCTTAATCTGATTGCATTTGGACCTAGCTCTAACCTCCCGGAATGATATCAAACTTCACTGAACTCTAGTAGACAATTTCCTATGCCTCAGCTCCAGACCATAGTACCCCCCAAAATTCCTCTTCCATACAGTGGACAACAGCCACACTCTCTCAAATGAAGCTTAAACGTCAGACTCCGAGTGAGGTGGGAGGAGAGATGCCCTTCCAAATTTGGTCATTCCTTGAGTACTTTCCTTCACCCTTAAAGGTAGTATGTAGTATCCCTAAATTTGTTATTTCTATATTCTCTGGGATTCTCATTTACCAACTTTTGTAGTTAACCTTCCTTTTCTAGCTAATAATATTTTATAACAGGGACCCACACACACTGGTCCATGGGCCAAATATTATTTGCTACTTGTTTATAAATAAGCTTTTACTGGAACACAGTCACTCGCATTTGGTTCCCATATTATCTATGGCTGCTTTTACTCCACAAGCACGGAGTTAAGTAGTTGAGTTGAGTAGTTGAAAATCTTACAGCCTGAAAAGCCTAAAATATTTACTAATTTCTTTCAGAAAAAAAATTGCCCATCCATTCTTTATAATGAATTTTCCCTGTGAAATTACAAGTGAGTCTTCTATGACTGGTACTGATTTGGCAACAGAAGTTAACCTAAGAGACAGACCTTCAAAAATCAGACGTTTTGGATTGTTTTAGTCATATCCTTGGCTCTGGCAATAGGAAATTAGTACTAGTAATTCATAAAATGCACCAATGTCTCAGTGAATCAAGCTATCTATCTCTAGTCATATTGCTTAGATAGTGCCAGCTAAAGAGAGTTAGTGATTAATCTTGTTGACAGAAAGTTTTGCATACTAGATAGTATATTTGTTACTATGCACTGCAATAACTCATTTAATTCTCATGAAAGCCTTTGAAGTGGGTAGATATTGTTATCATTCTATATAAAGGAAAGTGAGATAAATCATGCAGCCAGCAAGCGTAAGAATCAGGACTGAATTCATTGTTTTATGACTCAGAGTGGAGTGTTATCTATCCCAAAAATTTTGTCTTCCATATTTCTTTTTATTGTTTCCTCCACTAGCATAGCCTAGTAAGTCCCAAAAATAATGAACACTATGTAAATTAATTTTCCAAAATGAACACTTCCCTATTTTGCATAAAATAAGGAAATTCATTAACGGCTTCAGATCACAAGAATGTAATAGGTTGCAAAGAAAAATGAATTCATTGTCAACTCGGTTATTTAATAAGCTTTGAATAAGTTTCTTATAATGTCCAAGTTAATGTGAAATTGAGAAATATAACTACTATATAGTGTATATTCCATTTTGTCGGGTAATTTACAATCTGGTGATACTACTTCTGGGGTGTTTTCCAACACCAACAACCGATTCTCAGATTATCCAGACACCAACTTGGTGCTTAGCAATTTAATTCAACTCTGACACTAATTAATCAAAGTTAGCACTCACCACACAGTTTAAGGGCTCAGTCACACAGAACGGTACCCCCCACTCCAGATGTCAATCACAAATCCTGGGCCACCCGTACGTCTGATCAAGTGGCTATATTCAAGAGTTACCAGGATCTCCTCCCCAGGTTCAATAATATGCCATACTGTCAAACTCACAGAACTCAAGGAAGCACTTTAATCAGGTTTGCTGGTTTATTTTAAAGGATATGACTCAGGAATAGCCAGATGGAAGAGATACATAGGGCAAGGTATTGGAAGGGGAAGTGAGGAGCTTTCATGCCCTCTCTAGGCACACCAACTCCCAGTAGTACCTCCATGAATTCACCAGTGTAGAAACTCATTAAATCTCCTTTTAATAGAGTTTAAAAACCAGACACCCCCTTCCCCACCCCCCATCTATGGTGGAGCCTCACACTAAATCACATCATTAGCATAAACTTAGGTGGAAAGGCACACATTATGAATAACAAATGACATTCCTATCACTTGGTAAATTCCAAGGGTTTTAGGAGCTCTTTGCCAAGACCAGGGACAAAGACCAAATATACTTTATATTATACTATACTACTTATTACATTGCATCTGTATTCTGACCTAGAAGTCCTCTAACCCATCCTAAATGTAGTGACAAATTGTATTAGTTTTAAATATCCAGTAGCCAGTCC
Source organism: Nyctereutes procyonoides (assembly GCF_905146905.1). Lineage (NCBI taxonomy): Eukaryota > Metazoa > Chordata > Mammalia > Carnivora > Canidae > Nyctereutes > Nyctereutes procyonoides. Next base: position 28,011,466 of record NW_026575048.1, read on the forward strand.
AGTATCCTAGCTAAAGAATGTTTAATTGTGAGGATAATAATCTAGTACCTTAAAAACAAAGCTAAAACTATGTTATTAAGTCAATGATAATATATTAAACCATAAATAAGTTTTACTAATAAAAAAGTGATTGCTATTATTTTGTTTTTGACCTCACCTTTTAGATCTTCATATTAATTATTTAGTTAATTTTAATTTTTTTAAGTAACTTCAGTGGTATTTCCTACTATACATATCTTACCTCCTATCTCCAGGTTACTGAGTTTGTCCCACATAGGTACTACAAAAGAAATAGCCCATTCACAAAAGAGCTAGGTTTCTTCAAGCATTTTTTATTATAAATTTATTTTTTATTGGTGTTCAATTTGCCAACATATAGAATAACACCCAGTGCTCATCCCATCAAGTGTCCACCTCAGTGCCTATCACCCAGTCACCCCCACACCCCCCTCCCACTTCCCCTTCCACTACCCCTAGTTGGTTTCCCAGAGTTAGGAGTCTTCCATGTTCTGTCTCCCTTTCTGATATTTCCCACTCATTTTTCTCCTTTCCTCTTTGTTCCCTTTCACTCTTCTTTATATTCCCCAAATCTTCAAGCGTTTCTAATTAATAAATCAATAAACCAGGAAAAGTGTCTTAAGGAAAATATATTTCAAGTAGATATTCAAAAATATATTCTCAAGAAATATATGTCTGATATATAATAGAAGCTCACAATACGTGGAATGGATGAATAAGTTTCACATTCATAAGGAAAAAATCACAGCCTGATTTTAAAAAGTCAGTCATTTTAATTCCATTTTGGTACATATTATATTTGGTTAGTAAGGACTGTAATTATTAACCCAGAAATTTTTATGAAATAAAATATTATAGAACAATATAGATTATCAAATGAAGAAGGAAAAATAGTAAAACATTCAACAGAGGACTAGGCTTACAAGCTTCTGATAATTATAATAATCTGCTAATTGACTTCTCCCCCCACCACCCCCCTCACAGGAGGGTGCCAATTAAAATAAACTACAATTTTGCTATTTGGTCTTTAGAATCAGAGCAGATGTGTTTGAGTTTATGACCGGTTTTCTCAATGTGTTGTCCAATTAACCTCAATGGGAGTGATTCACAGCAAATCCCTGGGGTTATCTCTGAAAGGAAAAGTCAGACAGGCTACTACAGGGGAAAGAGCTTTTATATGTTCTTTAAAGCTCACTTGTGGACTACTCTGGTGAAAAACTGGTGCCAGTGGAAGCATTTAACTATTGAGGTAAAAGCCCCCCAGAGTTTCTTTGTGGCTGTCACTGAGGGAGAGGAGATGAACTATAACTGAGACAAAGGGAAATTGGGTACACTCCTAGTGGGATCTGATTCATTCCACTAAGAAGCTGAGAAAATGTATATAAATGCCACACAAATAAAAAAGGTTTTTGAGGGCTCGAATTAGAGAAATCTGTAACACTTGCTGAGGAAAGACCTTTGAAATGAACTGTTCTATCAGATATAGGAGCAAATCATTTATAAAATTTAAATATCTACTTAATTTATTTTATTTATTTGAGAAAGAAAGAGAGACAGAGCATGAGCAGAGGGGAGGGCTGGAGGGAGAAGGAGAAGCAGACACCCCGCTGAGCAGGGAGCCTATCATGAGGCTCCTTCCCAAGACCCTGAGATCATACCTGAGCCAAAGGCAGCCGCTTAATAGACTGAGCCACCCAGATGCCCCTTAATTTCTTAATATATTTGGTATAGTCAGAGTCTCGAACACAATTGTATTTCAGTCATCAGGATTATTTAATTTGTAATTACTAATATTAACCCAAGATGCTAACATTGACTGAGGTAAAACAATGGAAAACATTTACAGAATTTTTATAGTGTAATATTAATATATATTTACATATATATATCAAATTGATATATAGTTATATAAACTTGAGATGGAATTTTTTTGTGTTAGTTCACACTAAATTCTAGATTATTGAAATACTTAAGATAATTCTGAACATTAGCCGATAAACAAGTGTTTATTCACAAAAAATAGTATTGAGAATTATTATGAACCATGTACTATACTGGACACTGGAGATAAAATGTTGACTGCCTTCAAGAAATACTTATAAAATTAGAAAAGAAAATAACAGATAAATGAGCAGTCAAATAAAAATATAGCTATACTGATGTGGCCAACAACAGGTTATGTGACAACATACAACAGACCAAGAAGAAAATAAATAATTTGAATAAAATAACTATACATTTGATCTAATAAATAGAGAAATGGAGAATTCTGAACACAAAGAAACATACGCTGTCTTTTCAATGAGATGTTGTCTTACTCCATTTGGACTGATATTACAAAATATTATAGACTAGCTAGCTTGTAAAAAACAGAAATTTATTTTTTACAGTTCTGGTGGGTGGAAGTCCAAATTCATGGTGCCAACACCACTGAGTGAGGGCTGTCTTCTGGAATATAAGACTTTTCAGTGTATTCTCACCTGATTGGAAGGAGCTAGGTGGCTCTGTGGGATCTCTCCTTTAGAGAGTACTAATCCCGGGCAGCCCGGGTTGCTCAGTGGTTTAGCACTGCCTTCAGCCCAGGGCATGTGATCCTAGGGACCGAGGACCGAGTCCCACATCAGGCTCCCTGCATGGAGCCTGCTCCTCCCTCTGCCTGTGTCTCTGCCTCTCTCTCTCTCTCTCTCTTTCTGTCTCTCATGAATAAATAAATAAAATCTTAAAAGAAAAAAAAAAGAGTACTAATCCCATTGCCAAGGGCTCTACTCTCATGACCTAATCGTCTGCCAAAGGCCTCACCTCCCATAACCATCCTATTGGATTCTACATGAGAATTTTGGGGAGACATAAACATGCAGACCACAGCAGATATAGAATTAGAAAATATGGATGACTTTATTAAGCCACAAAGGAAACACTTGCTTAATATTAAAAAAAAAAAACTAAATAGATCTAAAAAGATTGGCCACGTTGTATTCATACACACATTTGTATGTCTACAGGTCTACAGTTTGGTCATTTACATACCTGTGTGCACATTTATATACATATATGTCAAATTGATATATAGTTATATCAACTTGTATAATTATGTTATTCAAATTATATATGTATATATATACATTTATATGAAAACATGATCACTAGGTATCAAAACCAAAAGAATATCAAAGATATTCTCAGGCAGCCTGGATAGCCATAGCAGTTTAGCTCCACCTTCAGCCCAAGGCCTGATCCTGGAGACCCCGGATCGAGTCCCACATTAGGCTCCCACATTGCGCTCCCTGCATGGAGCCTGCTTCTCCCTCTGCCTGTGTCTCTGCCTCTCTCTCTCTCTCTCTGTGTCTCTCAGGTATAAATAAATAAAATCTTAAAAAAAATAGATATTCTCAAAAAACAATCTAGGAAGAAACAATCTGCATACAACTTTACCTATTAAAGTAATTGAGTCAATAATTAATGACCTTCCAAAATAGAAAGCACCAAACCCAGATGGGTTTATGGGTGAATTCTATCAAGTATTGAAGGAAGAAATTGTACCAGTGTTCCACAATCTATTTTAGAAACTAGAAGCAGAGATACTTCCTTATTCACTTAATGAAGCCAACATTACACTGATACCAAAGCCAGACAAAGACATTACAAGAAAACTACAGACCAATATCTCTCATGAACATAGACACTAAATCCTCAACAAAATATTAGAAAATATTCAAAAAATCGAATCCCGTAATGTGCAAAAAAGATTATATATCACAAGCAAGAGGGATTTATCTCAGGTATTCAAAGCTGATTCAACATTAAAATATCAATTAATGTAATCCATCATATCAACAAAATAAAAAGATAAATCACATTATCATATCAAAAGATTCAGAAGAAGCATCTGACAATATCCAACATTCATTCTCAGTAAACTATGAATAGGGGGAACATCCTCAATTTGACAAAGAATATCTATAAAAGCCTATAGCTCATATCATACTTAATGGGAAGAAACTAGAAGTTTTCACACTAAGATTAGCCATAAGACAAGGATGTTTCCTCTCACCATTCCTTTTCAACATCATACTGGAAGGCCTAGCTAATGTAAAAAGGCAAGGAAAAGAAATAATAGGGATACATAGTGGGAAGGAATATATAAAACTGCCTTTATATGCAGACAATATGATCATCTGTGCATGAAATTCAAAAGAGTTGACAACCCTTTTGGAACTATTAAGTGATTATAGTAATGTTATAGTATACAAAACTAATTGCATGAGAGTCGATCATTTTCCTTTATACCACAAATGAGCAAGTGGAATTGGATATTAAAAACACGATACCATTTATTTTGCCACCCTAAAATGAAAAACTTTTTTAAAAATATTTATTTATTCATGAGAGATGCACAGAAAGGGGCCGACATAGGCAGAGGGAGAAGCAGGCTCCTCACAGGTATCCAATGTCGGACTCAATCGCTGGACCCAAGTTCATGCCCTAAACCTAAAGCAGACGCTCAATCAGTGAGCCACCCAGGCATTCCCAAAATGAAACTTTTAAGTATAAATCGAGTGAAATATATACAATATCTACATGTAGAAAACTACAAAACTGATTAAAGTAGTCAATTCATTAATAATTTGAGAAATATTCCATGTTTAAAGATAGGAAGATTCAATATTGTCAAAATGTCTTTCTTTACAACCTAATCTATAGATTTAATGAAGTTCAATCATAATATCAGCTTATTTTTATGGATATCAACAAACTGATTCTAAAGTTTATATAGAGAGGTCAAAGACGTAGAATAGCCAACAAAATATTGAAGGAGAGGGAAATGTTGTAGGACTGATACTACCTGACTTCAAGACTTTCTATAAAGCTATAGTAACCAATACAGTGTGATATTGACAAAGGAATAGCAGATTAATGAAACAGGAGGAACAGACCAGAAATGCACCCACAAAATATAGTCATTTGATCTTTGACTAAGGAACAAAGGCAATATAATAAAGACCGTCTCTGCAATAAATGTTGCTAGAACAACTGGACATCCACATGCAAACACATAAATCTGGACACTGCCCTTGCACCCTTCACAAAAGTTAACTCAAAAGGGATCATAAACTTAAGTGTAAAAGAAATAATTCTGAAACTTCTGAAAGATAAGATAGAAATAAGAAAACCTAGATGACCTTAGGCATTATAATGACTTTTTAGATATAACACCAAGGGCAGGATCCATGAAATCAATAATGAATAAGCTAAACTTCATTAAAATTAAAACTTCTGTGAAAGAAAATACAAAGAATTAGAAGGCAAGCCACTGACTAGAAGAAAGTATTTGCAAAAGGCACATCTGAAAAGAAATTGCTATCAAAAATATACAAAGAACTCTTAAAACTACACAATAAGGGGATGCCTGGGTGGCACAGTCAGTTAAGTGTCTGCCTGTAGCTCAGGTCATGATCCCAGGATCCTGGGATCAAGCACTACATTGGGTTCTCTGCTCACCACAGAGCCTGCTTCTCCCTCTCCTTCTACCTGTTGCTCTGCCTGCTTGTGCTCTCTCTCTGTCAAATAAATAAGCAAATTCTTAAAAAAAAAACCTACTAAACAATAAGGAAACAAAGATCCAATTAAAAAATTGGTGAAAGATTTTAACAAACATCTCATCAAAGAAAATATACGGATGGTAAACAGTACATGAAAATATGCCCCATATCATACATCATCAATTAAATGCAAACTAATATAAGATATCAGCATAGACCTATTAGAATAGCCAAAATCTAGAACACTCACAACACCAAATGCTAGTGAGAATGTTAAACAACAAAAACTCAAAAAAAAAAAAAAAAAAAAACCTCTCACTTGTTGCTGGGGAGAATGCAAAAATAATACAGCTATTTTGGAAAATAGTTTAACATTTTCATACGAAACTAAACATACTCTTACCGTATGATCCAGGAATTACATTCCTTGGTCTACATACAAAGGAGTTACAAATCTGCAGGTGAATGTTTGTAGCAGCTTTATTCATAATGTCAAAACTTGGAAGCAACCAAGATGTCCTTCAGTAGGTAGATAATCAAACTGTGGTAGATCTAGACAATACAATATTATTTGGCACTAAAATATAAATAAGCTATTAAGCCATGAAAAGATATGGAGGAACATCAAATGCATATCACTAATTGAAAAGGTCTGAAAAGGACACACACTGTAGGATTCCAACTATATAACATTCTAGAAAAGACAAAACTATGGATACAATAAAACGGTCAGTCATTGCCAGGTTTGGGGGTGGGAAGGAATGAATAGGTTGGATACAGAGCATTTCTAAGGCAGTATGATCCTATACTATACTCTGTATGATACTATAATAGTGGATATGTGTCATTATATTTTTGTCCAAACCCACAGAATGTGAACCCTAATGTAAAATGTGAACTACAAGTGATCATGATGTGTCAAGGTAGGTTCATAGATTATAACAAAAGTACCACTCCAATGGTAAATGTTCACAGTGGAAGAGGATATGTAGGTATGGGGTCAGGGGTATAGGGAATATCTTTGTACCTTCCACGTAATTTTACTGCAAACATAAAATTGCTCAAAAAATAGACTATAGGAAAAAAAACAATTTAGAACTAAAAGGTATATACATATTTTTAATGCCAAAAATACTGAAAAAAGGGAGGGACAGAAAATCTTTGATTTCCACTTTAGATGTTATTAAAAAATAAACATTGGAAATAATAAAAATAACAGAAATTGATGACAAAAATAATCAGAAAAGTTAATCCATAATGTCAAAACTGGTTCTTTGAAAAACCAAATAAATTAGACTATGTTTTTAAGAGTATTAAGAAAACCAGATATTTCCTTCGTGTATCCATTCTAGATCAGATAGAAAACATGCCAAATAAGATAACTTTTTTTAGAATCTAGAATTGACTTCATACAAAACCAAACTAGCAAAGTAAAACAAATAAAAACTGCAAGTCACTTACAAACAAAAATACAAGTAATCAATGTGAAAAATGTATTAAATGAATTAAAAAGTCTTAATTATACCTTTTGCCCAAACAATGTTTATTGATGATATATATTAAAAATGTTAAAAAATTAAAACTGTAACTGCAATTCACTGTATTAATCACACTGGGAATATATCAGCTAAAAAAAATCCCTTCCTAAAGCACTTCTATCAAAATCCATAATATCAATTCAGATCCAGTTAAAAGATTCTCAAAATTGTTACCATGAATCAACTCTTAGCTAGCTACAGGAAGAAGACAACTCCTTAGATTTATGAAAATGGAATCCTCCACAAACTCTCTCACACTCATATGCTATGTATGATACATAATAGTGGATACATGTCATTATATTTTTGACATGACATAAATCTGTGGCCATCCTTCCCTACCCTCTATGTCTCACAAAAGAAGAAATGACTTGTACAAGTCTATTCCTAACCCTTCTAACTGTGCTCTGCTTTCAATCTGTGTGACAGCCACTTCCAAATATTTTGTACTTTTCTGGTGTTTTCAGCACCTGCCAACTCTGCATTCAGCTGGCTGACTCATACCTTAACATCCAGGTATGTTCATTATGTCAGTTTGCTATGTCATAATGAAACAAATACAAACAGAGCTATGTCATAATGAAACTGAAGCACTCTTTTTAAGTTGGGAACAGGAGAAGGATGCCTTCTTTCATGGTTTTCATTCAGCACTGTCTTGCAGCAGCTAATCATAAAATAAGAAATAAAAAGCTATAGATATTTGTAATAAATTATGTGCACTCAAATAATTTTTTAAATTTTCATTTTTTAAATTCCAAGAGCCAACTTAACTGTGATAAAAAGAATTTATAAGAGTATAAGAGTTCTTATAAACTAGGATCAAAACCCAATAATTTTCAAGTAAGTGCCAGCTATAATCAATGGCTGCGAGAAGGAGGAAGACTGTTCATGATGGCAAATTATGAGTTTTCTCTTTTCAGTGTATGCTGATATCACGTTGTTTTTTTTTTGAAATGTATATATATATTCCTCACATAAGGAAGTCTGGCTGCTGTGTGAACAAGAAATGTGGAGAGAAAATGAAGATGAAGCGATTGTAAGATGGTTCTTTTGAAGCCCATGGACTGAACTAAGGTGGAGACATGGAAAGACAAGTGGATAGGTTTTACTTTCAAATTAGAGTTAACATATTTTACTTACATGAGTGGTAAACAACAATTATTAGAGGTAACTCATACATTGGTAAGGAAACAGCTATGGGTATTAAGGTATGAGTCATCCAGCTGAATACAGGGTGGCATGCACTTTAAGCACTAGGAACGTATGAAATATTTGGGAGTAGCCGTCACACAGATGGAAAGCAGAGCACAGTTAGAAGGATTAAGAATAGATATGTATAAGTCATTTCTTCTTTTGTGATATGTAGAGAGTAGGGAAGGATGGCCACAGATTTATGTCATGTCTAATAATGTGAGTACCCATGGAAGGCAAAAATTTTGCATTACAACAGAGATGTTAATTTGCTCAAAGTGCAGATTTTAGAGGCAGATAGACCTGGGTTCCTACACCAATGCTGCTACTTAACTATGGGGTGAGTGACTGGCAGCAAGTTATTTAATGTCTCTGAGCATCCATGTGTTTATATATATTTATTTATTTTATTTTTAAATTTTTTTAAAAAAGGTTATTTATTTTAGAGACAGAATACAGGCACATGAGTGAGAGGAAGGACCAGTAGGAGAGAATTCCCAGGCAGACTCCTCATGGAGCTGGGAGCTCACTCCAGGCTCCATCTTACAACCCTGGTGATCACAACCTGAGCCCAAACCAAGAGTCAGGTGCTCAACCACCTGAGCCACTCAGTTGCCCCTTTTTCTTTGTATTTAATGAAAAAAAAAACTGTATCTTCTTCATCACAGGCTGTATGAAGATTCCTAACATGGTATATAAAGGATAATTATTGTCAGTGACACTTGTTACAATTGAATCAAAGTTTTCCTATGACTTTATTAAAGTTCTGACGCAAGAAATCCACAACAGGTTGTAATCAGTGTTTGTTAAGCCATCAATTATGAAACACAAATCAACCTGTACATGTATTTGACTGTGTTTGACCCCACTGAATGAGTACACTGCTATTAAATAATTCTAGAGTGAATCCTAAAAGCAGAACTGTTTAGTAACCCACCCAAAAAGTTGCTGCTCCATGATTAAAGACAGCATATCATAAAATAAATATCTATTCTTGTGTGAAAGCCTGATAATTTTATTAGAATCCTCAGATTTTCTTGATAATGTATGATTCATGAGGAATTTTTTAATATTCAGATATAAACTTGGTTCCGTTTTATAATAAAATCTCAGTAGGTGATACTTTCTTCATCTTAACTAAGATGATTGCTTCTATTGATAATTCCTCTCAAAATCAGTGAACTTCTTCAGAAAAATGAAGGGTTAGAAAGAGGGCAAAGAGAAACAACATTTTTATTCTGAAATAGAAATGTAAATTGGTAGTAGTCACCATATTACAGTCTTAACTTCTGCCGAGACTTGAATTGGTTTGGATGTTACAAGAAAAGAAGGGTCTAATTAGTACCGGCTTTATCTACTCTATATTTTTCTGTTTTACAATTGTTTAACATATACATGTTCTTGGTTTAGTTTTAGATATTTGCATAGCCTCTTAATTTTCAATTTGATATTGCTTAGAGAATCTTTCATAGGGATGTTTCATAGGGAAGGATGTTTTCATTCATTTATTCATTCATTTGGTCTATCTGTATCCTAGATAACTTATTTTGAAATCTCTTTTTATTTTTCTGCTTTTCACATTTTGTTATCTTTGGTATATATTTATGGTACTCAGGCTTTTATACTCTCAACTAATAAACAGATCTAGCTATTTAACAATGGCCAATTTTCTGTGTCACACATGCATTCTCTTGTCATATTATGCTGTTGCTCTTGCAAACCTTATGAATCTTCACAGGAATCTCATTTTATTATGAACCTTTTGCTGGTGAGCAGTGATTTCTTTAAGGAAGTTCAAATCAGGATTTGTCTTTTTAACTTTAGCATTACAAAAACAAAAAAAGAACAAAACAAACCCAAAACAAAAAACTCTATGTCAAATTTCTGGTTCATTTCACGTGGGATTGGGCTCTTCTCTGGATTTTTAAGTTATTATCAAAGTTATTTGTTAAACTGTTTAATCTTTCTTCTGCTTTTTCCATTTTTAGGTAACATTATTTATTAGTATCAATACTTTTTAAGCCAATAATATTTGAAGTGCTTTAGATTTCAAGTGGGTGTGTTTTTTTTTTAAGATTGTATTTATTTATGCATAAGAGACACAGAGAGAGAGGCAGAGACATAGGCAGAGGGAGAAGCAGGCTCACTGTGGGGAGCCTGATTCAGGACTTGATCCCAGGACCCTGTTATCATGACCTGAGCCAAAAACAGATGCTCAAACACACCCAGGTGCCCCTAAATGTTAATTTCTAATAGCTGTTTGAATTTATAGCAACTTGCATCTTTTTAAAAATGTTTAAATTCAATTAAAAACTGAATTAATAAATGATGTTTAAATTCAATTAATATATGGTGTATTATTAGTTTCAGAGGTAGAGTTCAGTGATTCATCAGTTGCATATAACACTCAGTGCTCATTACATCAAGTGCCCTCCTTAGTGTCCATCACCCAACTACCCCATCGCCCTACCCTCTCCCCTCCAACAACCCTCAGTTTTATTCCTAGAGAGTCTCCTACAGTTTGTGTCCCTCTCTGATTTTGTCTTGTTTTTCCCTCCTTCCCCTATGCTCATCTGTTTTGTTTCTTAAATTCCACATATGAGTGAAATCATATAATTGCCTTTCTCTGACTGACTTATTTCACTTAGCATAATACCCTCTAGTTTATTCAGTTTATTCCAAAATTTATATCATTATACATTTCGATCAGTTGTGCTCTGAATATTAACTGTAGTACTAGGTAAAATGTATAACAGAAAGTCTCTCACAAGTTCATAATTTTCTCATTCGTGAATGACATAATTTATTTTGGCTCATACCTAAGGTTAAAAAAAATAAACCATATGTTCAGTGTTGAAGTGATTATTTCCAAAGACTTCAGTTTTCTTGGAAGAAGATCTTCTGAGCTTGTATAGGTAAGTTTTAAAAGGAACAAAGTATCATCTCTAATATTTAAGATTTCAGATAAATATTTAATTTTATTATTTTTAATGTAATTAGCCTCCCGCCCCGCCACCCCAGTGCATTCAGTTGAAATAGCCTGGCTTAGTCTGTATTTTTCTCTTAGTCAACTGTGGTCTATTTTTCATATGTTTCTCCATAAAAAGTCACTGCTATGAAGAGGCAAGATGTTTCTGTAATTTTTTTTTTTAAATAGGCTCCATGTCCAGCATGGAGCCCAATGCATAACTTAAACCCATGACCCTGACACCAAGACTTGAATTGAGATCAAGAGTCAGTAGCTTAACCAACTGAGCCCCCAGGCATCTGTACAGTATTTTCTTACAGAGGTTTTAATATAACATAAGATGAAAACCTCCATTTTTGAAATTGTATTAGGGTATATCCCCATTTACCCCATATTTTATAGCACTAAGGGTTTTTTAAAAAAGTATTTTGAATTAAATAATTTATTTTTATAATTAGCTTTTAATATTTTAGAAACATTTAAATATTTAAATACAAAACATATACAAAGGACACTCAAATACCTAACCTGAAAATAAACAATTGCTTGCAATTTGTCATATTTAGTTCACTATTTTTTTTAAGGAATTCAATGGTAGAAATTCTGACAAAGCCCCAATCCATTCAACTCAGCAGTCCCCAGAAATTAATAATATCCTAACATTAATGTACATCACATCCATGTGTGTTTTGAACTTTTCAACTCACTTGGTAGTATCATTAATTAAGTATTCATCTTATGTATTTGTAAACATACATAAGTTATACCACATAGAGTATGTTACTTACTGCTAAACATTTTCACATAACATTAGGTTTCTAAGATATATATGTGTTTAACCTTTTAGAATAAGTTATTTCAACTGTCCTTTTTTTTCTCTTACATGAAAAAGCCAAATAATTTTGTATATTCCTATTTTAGACGGTTGGGTGATTATCACCATTTCAAATAGTGATTCAGTTTCATCCTCTATGCTTTCTTGTTTATATATGTGCATGTATGTCTAGGGTAGAAACCTGAAAATGGTACTACTGAGGGTAAAAAGAAAAACACTTTTTAGGTTTCATAGATATTACTAAATCATTCTTTCAAGTGATTTTAAGAATAGACATACCCTCAACAATAGCTAACAAGTCCCATTTTTTAAACGCATGCAACAGTATTTGGTAGTTTTAAACATTTACATTTTTTGCCATGTGCAAACATAGTTTATTTTATATTAGTCCACATTTCTTTGAGTAGAGAAGTGAACATTTTCTTCTGAATTTGTTGCCAATCCATTCTTCCTCCTCAGAGAATTTTCAAGTTATATAAACAATCTTGTTGGCTCTTGATTGAACTTGCTTTCAATTTATTATTTTATTTGGACAAAATGTCCACCTTTATGATATTGAGACTTCCTATGCATGGCCACACTCTTTCGCTATTTATCTAGGCCTTCTTTTATATCTTTCAATAAACTTTTATCATTTTCTCTATGAAGTTCTTACACACCTTTTGTTTTAAATTTATGTCTAGTTTTCGATTTATTGTTTTTGTTGCTAGGGTAAATGGCATCTTTTTACTACACTTTAAAGTTTGTTACAGGTACAGGAATACAATTATTTTCTTTTTTTTAAGATTGTGTTTATTTATTTGAGAGAGAGAGAAAGTACAAGAGAGCAAAAGAGGTGTAGAGAGAGAGAAGCAGGCTGCCCATGGAGTAGGGAGCCCGATGTAGGGCTTCATTCCATCATGATCTGAACCAAAGGCAGTCCCCAATTATTTTCATTTTTAACTAGCAACTTTGTTTAACTTTTATTAGATTTTCTTTGATAAGGCATAATTCTTCTCTATTTATCAGACTTCCAAAGGGAATTTTTCCTGAAATCTTCTTGTCTCTATTGCCATCACTTATCCTTTAATAGAGCACAGAGGATTACTTTCTCAAGGGCAACAGCTAGTGGAATACAGTTTCCATTGACTAGACTCTACCCAAAGTCCTAAACACAGCTTTACCTCCTTCTCACCTTTTCACTACTTTCTCCATCCCAGACTACTGTGACTATTCAGGAGGTGAACTTATCCTTATATGAGCCATCTGGACACAGTGGTTGATGAGATATGGAGAAAAGCAGGCTCTTTGACTCATTTCTAGCCATAAAAACTTATCTGCAAGAAAAGAGGTATTTGACTTCTGGCAATCTTTCTGACCTTCCCAATTGATTAAAAGATTGTAACTTCATAAACACCAAGAACTCCAGAAATTAGTGGGCTTTTCTGAAATTATCTATTTAGAAATACCCGACCGTCTGTCACTAAAGAAAATTGTGTTTATTCTTTTTGATCACTGTACATCTTATTATTCTTGCTATTCTTCAGTGGCTGAAATGTTCAAGTAAATGTTGAAGGCAGTTAAAAGGGTTTTCTATGTCTTTTTCCTGACTTAAAAATGAATCATAATGAAAAAAATGAATCATAATGGTTCTCATTAAGCATGTTGTTTACTACTATATTTGATGGCTCAATTTTACCTCCTTAAGGAGGTTCCCATCATTTCCTGGTTTTGTAGGAAGTAATCAGTTTTCAATAATGTTGACTTCATCAAATCATTTGTGTTCATATGTTCACATTGTGGTAAAGAATATCTAGGTTAAACATTTCATATGGGAAGTTATATTACAGATAATATTATAACATTGTTAAATGTTAAATCATCTTTGTATTCCTGGAATAAAGCCAATGTCATCAGGCTATATTTTTAAATAATGGTTATATTCAGTTTAAAATTTTATTTTATTTTATTTTATTTATTTATTTAATTCATTTATGATAGTCACAGAGAGAGAGAGAGAGGCAGAGACATAGGCAGAGGGAGAAGCAGGCTCCATGCACCGGGAGCCCGACGTGGGATTCGATCCCCGGTCTCCAGAATCGCGCCCTGGGCCAAAGGCAGGCACCAAACCGCTGCGCCACCCAGGGATCCTTTTTTTTTTTTTTTTTTTTTTTTTTAGTTTAAAATTTTATTTAGAACTTCTGTATCTATATTTACAACCAGGATATGCATAAGGCATCTCTGTTTCTATTGTCCTTCTCTGCTTTTGCTATTAAAGTATTTTTGCCTTTTAAAATGAATTATGGCATGTTACCTCATTTTTAATTACTGACAATATTTTTAATGAAATATGCAAGATATCTTCACTCAAAATAAGGTAAAATAATCCTTTAAAATAATCTAGGCCCTATGTTTTATAGGGAAAGATTTCTAAGTTAGAAATTAATTTACACTGATTTTCAATTTGTTTAATTTTTCTTTTTCCTTGGATCTTTATCTAGAAAAATATCCACTTTCTATGTTTTTTTAAAGATTTATTTATTCATTCATCATAGAGAGAGAGAGAGAGGCAGAGACACAGGCAGAGGGAGAAGCAGGCTCCATGCAGGGAGCCCGACGCGGGACTCGATCCTGGGACTCCAGGATCGCGCCCTGGGCCAAAGGCAGGCGCCAAACCACTGCGCCACCCAAGGATCCCCTTCACTTTCTATCTTTATTTGTGTTCCTTTTGTCAAATTTATTAACATTATGTTATTCATATGCCTTTAATCTTTATTACCTCTGTGTCAATATTTATTATTCATCTAAAGTTTATTCGTTTCATTGCTCTCTTTCTCTTCTTGATCTATCTAGTTAGAAATGTACATTCTTCATTACTCTTCATAAAACCTACTTTTGGTTTTGTTGGCCTTCTCTATCGTTCATGTATTTTTCTACTTGTAAGTGTTCTGTTACATACTTTATTTCTTTTTTCCACATGAATGCATTATTCCTTTTCTAACCCCTTGGGTTACAAAGCCAACACGCTAATTATTGTCTTTTTAACATAGCACTGTCTCTCTATAAATATTCCTTTATTTGCATAGTATAAGTTTAGAAATGTACTGCGTTGTGAGCGTTGACATTGAGATCCAAGTATTTCATACTTCTTGCTAATTATTTCTGATCTACAAACAATAAAGAAATGTGTTTTTAAATTTCAGTTACACAGGGATATTTGATTACTTATTATTATTCAATTATATTTTTATTTATTGATGTCAAAGAATGAAGTCTTTAAGCTATTGATTCTCTGATAATTATTAAGGCTTATACTTGCTTCATAACCTAGAAATAGTTATTTTTTCTAAATATTCTGAAATATTTTAAAGCATATGTATTTCCTAACTAGTGTATAGAATAAAACTATGATTTCAATCATGTGGAATTTAAGAAACAAAACAAATGAGAAAAGGGGGAAAAAGAGATACAGAAAGGCAAACCAAGAAATAGACTCTTAAATAGAAAACAAACTAATGGTTACCAGAGGGCAGGTGAGTGGGGGATGGGTGAAATAGGTGATGAAGATTAAGAAGTGCTCTTGTAATGAGCACTGGATGTTGTACAGAAGTGTTGAATCAGTATGTTGCACACCTGAAGCTAATATTACTGCATGTAAATAAAAACTTTTTAAAAAGAAAAAATATATAATTTTTATCTCTAATGATATTCATTCTATTAGTTCCTTGATGATGTTTGTTCTTAATTTTTTTAATAACAGAGACAGGTGTTAATGTTTTATACTATGATCATATATCTTTTCATTTCTATTTGAAATTATGTATTTTATGTCTATATTGTGGGGATATATAAATTCAGGATTTCTATACCTTACTGATTATTTATTTTATTTCCTTTGAGTGATACACTTCTGTTGACACATTAATTTATCTGCATGTAACTTAAATTGATATCTGTGGACTTATTTTGGCTAACATATTTTGTACTATGTATTGTTACATTTTTCTGTTTTTCATCATTTGGATTCCTTCAGTTTTATTTCAAATTAAATGTTCAGTGTGCATACTAACAACATCTAAAATTGATAAATACTTCTTTTTGAGTACATGAAATTCAGGATGCCTCAATGGCCACTATTTCCATCATCCATATTCTTCATAACTTAGGTGTTATTATTATTTTAAAATTAAACATTATTTAGAAATAACTTCTATTTGCTTATTTTTTATACATCTTCATATATTGCATTCCACTAATTTTTTTGCAATGAACATATGTGTCAAAATTAAAAACAAGACACTGTTTCCATTGATGAAATGTGGCAGTTTTAAAACATTCCCCAAAATTCTTTGATACTTCTTCCATCCAGGGTAGTGGTCTATGTTCTCTTCCCTCATATCTGAGCAGTTACTGACTGACCAATAGAATCTGGCAGAAGTGAGACATAGCAGTTTCTAGGCCCACAATATTAAAAAAATTAAAATAAACACAAAATAATAAACCCAAAAAACTGGCACCATTGACTGCCTGTCTCTTGGAACACTTGTTCATGGAACTCAGCCATCATCCTGTAAGAAAGTTCAAGTAACCTACAGAGAGGATCATATGGAAAAGAACTAAGGTCTCTATCCCTCAACTCCTGTGAAGCCCCCCACAAACAACCAAAAGCAACTGTGAGCCATGAATGAATTACTCTAGAAATAGACCAACCAGCCCCCTGTCAAACCACCCCACCTGACACTGTGTAGAGCCGATATGAGCCTCCTTCACTGAGTCCTACAGCTATGGGACCAAGATAAATTGCTGGTTTTGCTTTTAGGCAACAACAGCAACAAATACTATTAAGGGAACTAAAAATTAACCTATAGACGAAGAAAACTGCAAATCATTTATTCAACAAGAGACTTGTATTTAGACTATCTAGAGAACACTCAGAACTATACAAAAACAAATAACTATATTTTTTAAATGGTAAAAGAACAGATACTTCAGCAAGGCAGACACATGGAAGGCAAATAGGCACATGAAAAGATGCTCAACATCATTAGTCATTAGAAGAATGCAAATTAAATTCACAATGATAAACCACTACACATCTGTTAGAATACCTAAAAGAAAACAAAACTAATTAATATGATAATTTCAAGTGCTGACAAGGAAGCAGACTACTGTTGAAACTACTTTTTTTTCTGAAGAGTATGCATATGTATTTTTATTGTAAGTAGGCAGTTAACTTGCTGAACTCATACTGCAAAGCTTTTCGCCTCTATAGGCAGCCGCTCAAATTTTGGTTTATTTCTTTTATCATTGGATGAGTTGATTGAAGGCTTCCCTACTGTGTTATGTCATAGAGGTCATCCAGAGACTAAGCCAGAGTTCATACTCAGAATTTGTTGTTCTTCCTTTCTGACTACTCCTTTCTTGGATTTTCCTCTTAACTTGCCAGCTACCATAGTTGTCCTAAATAAAACCTCTCCTCTGCTTCCCTAAGCCAGTAAGACTGCAGATTTTCTATTGGCCACTTCACATAGTGCAGACTGGTACAGGTCTTTGTTTAATAGCCAGATAAAATCAGAAATTCATATTATAGCATTACCTTCTTCAAAGTATTAACTTCCATACATTATTTTCCAGCTTTTACTCTTCAGATAGTTGGGTGTTTTGATGTTTTATCCTGAGTTTATAATTGTTCACTGTGGGAGGGCTAGTTTGATAGACTCTATCTCCACAATATTAATAGTAGAACAGTAGGGCTGCTTTTTTCTGTACCTCAGCCTTCCTCACTTTAGTCCTTTGATCTCGTTGCTTTTTACTTTAAGCGTCTGAGTAATATAATAGTTTCATCTGAAGGAATCACATCTTTTTAAGTTAAGAAGTTCATTTAGACTCTACAAACATGTATCTGCTTTGCATATTTTAAAATCCCTTAGCAAATCATTTGAAGGATTCTAAAATCTTATATAAACTTTCTGTTCCAGACTTATTTCTTGTTACTACACACCATAAAGGCCATTTTTTGAGAAATCGGTGCTTCTGAACTTACTGTATAATTTTACACACTTCCATGTCTCTGATGATGAATGTCTCTCTAGTTCAAATGTTCTGTCAACCTGATAAAAACCCATTTGCTCAGTTCAGATAGAAGTATCCCACCAGCAAAAATATTTCTCTCTCATATATGCCCCCAATGAATATTTATTCTTTCTTCAGTAGGGACTTCTCACATTGCATGATGGGCTGTAGTATGTGTGTCTATTTTCTTCGATAAATTGTTCCCCTGAATAGTTCTTCATCTCTATGCCTAATGGCACCTAGAAGAACTTATGCACATGGCAAGTGTTTGATAAATGAATATCACCACATATATTCCTACATGTTTTCTCCCCAAAGCCTTTTAGCCAGACAGATTTTGATCTTCTTTCCAGATAGGGCTCATACTCTTTCCTAGATACTCTGATATCTCAACAACTGGCTTGAAATCTGCCCTTCTGGTTCTGACATTATGTTTTTCTTTGCTTATGTGCTTTTGCACACATCTAGCCTGTGAAATTAACCAAAACATGATCTTTGTCGGGCTCCTGATTTATAACTATTCTGCTAATCCAGCATTCAACTTCCTCTGATCCAACAACTTTATTTGTAGATAACACTCCCCATATCTCTCCAGAAATAAGACAAGGCTGTGGGAATTTTGACACAATCACACCTTCAAGCATTAATAATGAAAGCAATCCATAGCTTCTCTCATCCAATAGAGCTTAAACACAGTTGACATTTTTTTTTATTACAAGGTGGGGTTATTAAGTCATCCAGGTGTATTAACAGGATTATAGCAATTACCATGCTCAGTCATGTTTGCTCTCTCAGTAGTCTTCTGATGTTCACACAGCCAGATAGGTTCTAATTTTTTGTTGGTGTTCATCAGAGGTATTAATTGAATAATCAATGCTTTTGATGAAAAAGGCCTGCCTTTGTGTCATGTGAATTAACATCCACAATGTAAAATGAATCATAGATACTTAATTCTCTGAATGGAGACTTATTCCCATGGTAGAATTTAAGTCACCTAAAAATTTAAGCAAGAAAATATGCCATTTTTCCATTAAGTCATTTGAGGGAATTGTTGTCAGTGAAATGAATGGCCTTCTCAGTATAGTTTGGGTCCAGGAATCTAGGTGAGCAAGAAAGACTAGCATATTTTAGACTGGGAATAAACCAGAACAACTAGAAGGACTGAGGCAAGAGAGTTAGTTAATATAAGAGCAGTCTAGTCAGCAGGGTGTAAGTTCATCAGACAAGGGGTAAGCTCAAAAAGTAGATTGCAGATATGATCCTAATTATTCCCCTTCTTTGTCCACATACCTTATAAGATGTCTTGGTAGATTTTTTCACTAAGAGGTGCAGGCTGTTAACTACCCATTTCGTTTGAAATGACCTTGTAATTACCTTTGGGCAATAAAATGTGGCAGAGGTAATAATGTACCAGTTCTGAGCTTAGGTCCTAAGAAACTTCCTCTTCTCCTCACTTTCTAGGAAGCCTGACAAACCACTATGAGGCCAACAGCATAACCAGCTGCATGAGAGACATACAGCCTGGTCACCCTCTGGACCCCCACAATAGCCACCAAAATTCTAGAGTTTCTATGCCAACCTAGGCAAGGCATCCCCCAGCCATCCTGCCAGCTGATTACAGAAATATGAATGAACCTAAAGAAAATAAAGAAAGCCTGGACCAAATTAGCAACCTCCTACTTGATATGAATAATTGAAAATACATACATATATACATACATACATACATATATACATACATAAATATGCCTGTATTCTGTTGCAATTTTATGGTACTTTTAAACATTTATTTATTTATTTATTCATGAGAGACACACACAGAGAGAGAGAGAGAGAGAGAGAGGCAGAGACACAGGCAGAGGGAGAAGCAGGTTCCATGCAGGGATCCCGACGTGGGGCTCGATCCCAGGATTCCAGGATCAGACCCTGGGCGGAAGGCAGGCACCAAACTGCTGAGCCATCCAGGGATCCCAAGTTTTATGGTACTTTTATACAGAAATAGCTAAATGACTAGTGAATGCTGTCTGTAATTAGGGCATGGAGAGCTGACTCTACTTCACATAGAACAAGCCCAGCTACATTTGGTAAGGTGGGTTTTTGAAGGCAGCACACAGATATGGGAGCCTAGTTCAAAGGCCATAATCAGGCAGCAGGGCTGGTAAAGGCAGGTCACCTTACTGGGTTGTTAATCTAAAGAATTATAGTGACAGGAAGGAGAATATACATATGGTAAGTAAGCAAATTTGACATACTTAAAGTTGTGACTTTGGTCTGAGCTTACCAAACTAAGTGAGACATAGGGACACCATCTAGAAGAATGATACAGGATAATAAAGAGAAAAGCAGATTCAGGATCCAGGTCCTCATGAATTGGGGACTTTCTGGATTTCCTTTACTACTGAGTACACGTGCATGGGACAAAAAATTTCACAGGATTTTAAAATAAAGGCATATACTTATAAGCAAGGTATAATTACAGATAATGAAGCAGACAGAGATAACAGAAATTCCTTTAGTCTGATGAAAACTCATCAAGATCAAACTGAAGGTAGTAATTGTTGCATTTTGTTCTTACATAAAGATGAGAGCCAGTAACTTTGCATAGTACTACATGTGAGCTGGCTTCCTTCACAAGCAAAGGGTGATGGTCTTATATAGTTCTACTTAAAAGTACTCTATTTGGGGCAGCCAGAATGGTTCAGCAGTTTAGCACTGCCTTCAGCCCAGGGCCTGATCCTGGAGACCTGGGATCAAGTCCCATATTAGGCTTCCACATTAGGCTCCCTGCAAGGAGCCTGCTTCTCCCTCTGCCTGTGTCTCTGCTCTCTCTCTCTCTCTCTCTCTCTCGAATAAATAAATAAAATATTTTTTTTAAAAACTACCTATTTGGTATTCCTTTTGATGTATGTTACATGCTAAGCAAACAGGGCTGGCCATTGTTAAGGAAGATTTTCTGACTATGGAATGGATCTTCTCCTTGCTACTCATGTAGCAAATCTCACTACTTTTCCGTCAGCAATTGCTTTCTAACTCTTTCTTGCCAATAACGAGATCAAATGCATCGTTTCATATGCATTTCAATATATCTTTATTTCCATAGTAATTATTCCAGTCTTCTTTCTCATCTGAAAGGAAGAGAAATGATACTTACTGTAAAAGAGAAAAATAATCTAGCTTTATTCTCTGTATCTCATCATTTTAACGTCTTCTCATGGAAATTTGACTTTTTCTCTACTGTTTCTTTATTCTTAACTTTCAACTGTGCAGATAATGTAGATGAGAGAGATTATGTCACTTGCAAACTATTGCCTTTGAAAAGTCATCTAGACTTTATGAATCTCCGTCTTCCTATATAAGTGGGGAGAAGCAATAATGTCTATCTGACATGACTACTTTCTATCAGAGTTGAGACCCCACAGGAAAAGGTTGGCACACTTGAATGAAGTAATTAAGGAGAATTTAATGAGAAATCAATTTACAAGAGTGCAGGCAGAGTAAGGGGGAAACCAAGAAGAAATGACAGTCACTTAAACACTAACACAAGCAAGGAGATGTTACCTACCACCCCGAGTGTGAAGGCAGGAGAGTAGTTACTGGAACCCAAAGACAGAGTGGTAGCATAAAAGGAGAGAACAGAACAGCTCTCCCTGTTTACAGTTCTCACCAGGTATTACCTATTTAACAGGTGACTTTATTTCTTCCCGTTGTCCATTCAGCCAAGGGCTGGGGGTGGGAAAGGAACTGCTTCTCACTGCTGCTAAACATCTGGGTAACTCATCATCCTTCCTTTTGTTCCCTCCCTCTACTCAGACATCTGTAACTATTCATTTCATAAAAATCTACTCCTGTGAAATGTCTGGGGGTAAATTCTGCAAATAAAATGCATTATTGTGTATTTGAGGATATTTACACTTATTTTATTTAAAATATTTTTTCATGGCATTTTCCCTCTCGGATATGTGATTGTATATTAGCTTTGTTTTTGCTTACTCTTTGAGCAAATTTCTTTTCTCCCTCCCCAAAGTTGAGTGTACTCCAGTATGAAAAATGCTTTCAAATAGCCCATGAATATTCATAGCAGCAATTATTCTTTTGAAATCATGACTCCCAAATATTTACCTTCAGATCTTTCACTTGAGTGAGTCTTGAAATGGTTATGATATATGCTCAAAGAATGTCTGTTGGAACACATGAAATCCTAACTTACTACTGTAACTTTAAATATCCTACCCTAATCTTGAATTCAACTTGTGCAAACTTGTATGCATATATTTATTATAAGGTGATCACATTTTATTATAATTTGTCTATAGTTATGTATTTGTTTCCTCAATTAAAAAGTAAAGACCTCGGGGATCCCTGGGTGGCACAGCGGTTTAGCGCCTGCCTTTGGCCCAGGGCACGATCCTGGAGACCCGGGATCGAATCCCACATCGGGCTCCCGGTGCATGGAGCCTACTTCTCCCTCAGCCTGTGTCTCTGCCTCTCTCTCTCTCTCTCTCTCTCTCTCTCTCTCTGACTATCATAAAAAAAAAGTAAAGACCTCAAAGCTATTCTAGCTAGTATTTCTATGAATTATAGTTTCTAGCACATAAGTGTTTAACAAATACCTGTTAGATGAACAATTCTTTCTTTCTTTATTTTTATTTTTAATTTTTTTAGGTGAACAATTCTAAAACTAATCCATTAACTTCCACAGAAGTCATATTCCCCACCAGTTCTCATCTCTACCAAATTCTTCTATGCACTGGGATTTGAAATATTGGAATCATCCAAGATAGTTATCTTAGATCCAATTAGTCTCCAAATCATATTGATGCATTCTTAAATGAGATATATGCTTCTTATTTTGTCTTTTCTTGTCATTTCCCTTGATATATTTTTATCACAAAATATGTAGATTAAAGAAAATATAAGGGGGCCACTGGGTGGCTCAATGGTTGAGCATCTGGGGCATGATCCTGGGGTCCTGGGATCGAGTCCCACATTGGGCTCATATGGAGCCTGTTTCTCCCTCTACATATGTCTCTGCCTTTCTCTCTCTATGTCTCTCAAGAATAAATAAATAAAATATTAAAAAAAGAAAATATACAATTACTGCTTTGATTATAGGCATTTCTTTTCTTTTCCATTTCCTCCTGTAATCACTTTTGGAACAAACTTTAAAATATCATGCATATTAAATCATTCTCAGTCATTGGCTATTCTGTGACAGCTTTGAGTATTGTGAAAGTTAATGAGAACTATTTTGAACTTCCATAGGTGTTACAAATTGCTTTCTCATTGAAAATTTGGCTAAAAAGTCAGATATGTCCATGACTAGGTAGTAACAGGATTCTTCCTAAGCAAAATAATTTACATTATTTATTCCATATTCATCCTCTAACCACATAATGAAATAAGAAGCAAGATTATTCACATTATTTCCAATAATTTTTAAACTACTTGAGTATGCAGGTATTATGCCTCTTATCAGAAATTTTCCTCATTATATGTTATGTTTAAACTAAATAGTTTGGTATCATTTAGTATGGGTATAAATTTGAATATGTATCACATTAGCAAAGTTATTTAATAAACCCACAAATAATTCAATATGAGACTTTTATTGACTACCTACTCTGTTCTCTGAAGTCACTTTTAGCTTTTAATAATGTAACATTACAGTGTCTGCTCAAGTATATATTATTTTATGATTGAAAAGTGTCTCCCTACATACTATAAACCTATTTTAATACTAATGAAAAAGAATATCAAAATCTTTGGTTGTCTAAGATAGAACAAATTATTAATTTAAATATTTTATTATTATAAATTTAAATTTAAGTGGACAGGGCCTGATATATCTCCATACTATTTCTATACTATACTATACAAAATACTGAGTGAATGTGTTAGGAGTAGAAATATGGATAGCACTTTATTTGCCAAACTGTACTTTGACATAGTTTATATATGCCCAGAGTAAGATTCATTTTCTAAACTTCTAACTTGAAAGAATCTTTACCCAAACTGACAAAATAAAAAGAGAGAAAACACAAATTACTAATATAAACAAAAGAAAGAGGGACATTACCACAGATCCTACAGACATTGTGAAACTATTATAAAGATATTATGAGCAACTTTACGTCAATATTTTAAAATTAAGATAAGATAGGCAAATTACTTGAAAAACACTAAAAACATACAAAAGGTTACAGAAAACTTGAAAAATCCTACACTTATTAAAGAAAATTAACTTATATTTAAACAAATTAAATCCTTTCTCTGTGATCATTTCAGACAATGTTTGCTTCACCAGCAAATCCTTCAAATACTTTTCATAATATAGGTCCAAAACTTCTTAGTAAACTATTGACAAAACAAATTCCATGATACGCAAAAAATAAATAATGAAGATACATATCTTCCAGTTGAGAATATGGGTTTAACAATTAAAAGTTAAGTAATATAATTCACCAAATTAATATAAAAAAGAAGAAAAGTCATATGATCATTTTAATAGATGCAGAAAAACAACTGAAGAAAGAATAGCAATGTGTCTGATAAAAATTCTTAGTAACCTTTGAATGAAAGAGAATTTCCTGAGGCACCTGGGTGGCTCAGTCAGTAAGGCATCCAACTCTTGGTACCTGCTCAGGAAATGATCTTGTGGGTGAGCAAGGAGTCTACTTGAAGATTCTCTCCCTCTGCCACTCTCTCTACTCTGTCTCATGTAAATAAATAAATCTTTAAAAAGAAAATGGAATTACCTTAATCAGATAAGGAATATCTACAAAAAGCAAGAAAAAAAGACAGAAAACACAGTAAACTTCATATTTATAGTAAATTATTCAAAAATCCCTGAGCTAACTTAAATTTTTAACTTAAATTGTAGCTAAAAATCAAAACAATCCATATAAACTACTAGAATCAAGCACATACAGCAAATTATAAGCATACAGGCTTAAAAAAAGCACTATTTCTATATCTTAAATACAAATATCTGGAAAATTAAATTAAAAATCAAATCCATTTATTGTATCACCAAAAATTTAATATTAATAATAATGCTAATAAAAGAAATGTATGACCTCTATACAAACAGCTAGAAAGCATTACTGAAAGAAATTAAAGAAGGCCTAAATAAATTGGGGAATATATGTGTCTAAGGATTGAAAAAATTAATATAAAAATGACATTTATTGTCAACAAATACAATTGAATTAACAAGATGATTTGAAAATTTAGATGGATATGCAAAAGGCCAAGAAAAGTCAAAGGAATCTTGAAGTTAAAGAACACAGTTAACTGATTTAAAATAACTGGTGTCAAATCTTTTTAAAAGCTACAATAATAAAAGCAGTATGGTATTAGCACAATGATGGGCAAACAGATGACAAACACAGAAAATAGATTACATAAATAGACCTAAATATCATGTAATTTATGACAGTGTTCATTAAAACATGGTAGAAAGAGAATACTCCTTTTTCAATAAATGATACTAAAACAATTGGTTATCTATGTGGAAAAGGAACTTGGACCTCTCTTCCAGAATATAGACAAAAAATCAATTTCACATTAATTCTAGATATAAATTTTAAAGATAAAAAAATTTAAAAATTAAAAGAACTCATAGGAGACTATCTTCATATCTCTCAACCTAGGCAAAATGTTTTTAAACAAGATGCAAAACGCATCAAGTGTAAACAAAATTTTTAAAATTCACTTTATCAAAATCAATTCCTGTTTGTCAAAAGACACAATTAAAATGAAGAAAAATGCAACATACATGTAGATTCTGAGGGCATATTTGCAATAGAAATATTCAACAAAAGATTCAGAATATCCAGAATTCCTATCTATCTAACCATCCAGAATATATGAAGAACTCTTACAAAACAAGAGAACAGTAGTAACCAATTTTCCTTCCTCAGAAACATATAGTTTTGCTTCTGAGAGAAGAATTAAGTAGGGGATGAGAGCTATGCCGGTTTTTAACCCCTCTTTAAATGCATAATTAAATTCTAATCTAAAAAGTTCAAGAGAAGGAAATTGTAAGGGTAAGCATGTTCATCTTTAATTTTTTTATCTTCTGACAGCTCTTGAGTTATCCAGGCCAATGTATAGCAGTTTTCTTCTCTATGTAGAACTCTTCAAAAGATGGAACACAATAACTTGGAGAAAAAACAAAAGAGGGAGGAGTAGAGAAGGGGGAAGGGGGAAGACTGGGGAGGAGGATTCTAGAAGAGAAGAAATGGGCCTAAAGAATTAAGATGATTGATATTTTAAAAGCTCTGTGAAAATCTTAAACGTGAATTTTAGGGGAAAAGAAATGATTATGCTTATGTGAGTATACTCTCTTAGCAAACTTGGTCTAGGCTTTATTTTATTTATTTACTTTTAAGATTGTTATTTATTTTATTCATGAGACACACACACACACACACACACAGAGAGAGAGAGAGAGAGAGAGAGAGAGAGAGAGAGAGATTGAGTGAGAGGCAGAGAGACACAGGCAGAGGGAGAAGCAGACTCCATGCAGGGAGCCTGACATCGGGCTCTATTTCCTGGGACTCCAGGATCACGCTCTGGGCCGAAGGCAGGTGCTAAACCGCTGAGCCACCCAGGGATCCCGGGGTCTATCTAGGCTTTAAAACCTTGTAATACACTGCACAAAATGACTTCATTACTTTGTATTCTTTTCTGGCAACTCATTCTTACCTAAGTTTCTTGTTGGCTACTATTACTAGTTTATGAAGCTGAACCATCAAACATTCTTGCCTAATGTATCTCTAGGGAGATCTCATTGTTTTTCAAATTTACTGTGACACTTTTAAACTCTTGCTCATTATATTCCTTTATCCTAACTTAGTCTTAAATTTAGTTTATCAGGCAACTGTGTCTAATCCTCACCTGTTTTGGATTTATAGCCCCTACGATGCACCTATTAACTACTTGTTATTTCACAGTGTTTTTTTTTTATACCAAAAATATACCACATCCAATGTCCTACAATTTCAGCGAATTCACAAGACTTTATTATACACTAAATATTTTACCTATGAACCTTAAAAGAATGTATTCATTATACATTAACATTACCATCAAATATTAGCTATCCTTAAATGAATATTCTTTATTCATTTAAATATTCTCTTTTCTGTTTTTCAAGGTTTTAAGTATTTATCATTTAAATTTACCCTCCCCTGACATGTATGGTCTTTCAATAAACTTTATTGTATGTGTATATTAAATATTTTGATAGAAGAGCTTAATGAAAACAATAAAATGATATAAAGTTTACTGAAGTTTCTCATGTCACAATAGCACATTTAAAAATTATTCTCAGGGACGCCTGGGTGGCTCAGGGGTTGAGCATCTGCCTTTGGCTTAGGGCATGATCCTGGGGACCCAGGATCCACTGCCACGTCAGGCTCCCTGCATGGAGCCTGCTTCTCCCTCTGCCTGTCTCTGACTCTCTCTCTCTCTCTCTCAAAAAAAATTAATAAAATCTTTAACAAATTAATCAAAACAACTAAAAAAATTCTCAGATAGCAGTATTATTTTACTTGTTTTATTCCACAGCTCAATCCAGAATCATTTTACTTCTTCCACATACATTAATTTGCCTATTCTTAGCTATCATGTCCTCAGGGACCTAAACCTTCATTTTCTCTACTCTCTCCTCACATAATTTTCTCTTTTTAAAGATGAGATATATTTCTATGAACATGTTTCCTCTTGCCTTATTAGTGGATGCAAAATGTCCTTCACGTTCTGAACCATTTTTAAGAAGTGCTAACTCTACAAGTTACTATGCTCACCAAGCACCCAATATCAACTATGAAATGAAAAATTCTCGCACTCATCCAGTATTTGGTAATTACAAGACAACATATACCCACTTAATTGAACCTGCTAGTTTTCTTCTACATGTATAGCTGACATATTATAAACTTAGATGGCATAGCCATACTATAATTGAAAGTGACATCGTATGGATATGTAACGATTTTAGGAAGTGGCCTTTTCAGAGTTTCTAAATAGGAGTATGTTAGGGCAATTGCTTAGTCACCAATCCTAAAATGTCTCTTTCCATGTTAAGGGAGCTCATTAAGACATATTTGCCTTTTTTTCCATTCCTCTGTGTTTTTTGATCTTGGAGAGATGGAGCTACTTATCTCAATTGTCAGTTTGGAGGAAAATTATCTGGGCATGTTCAGCTCAGGTTTGTCTTCTTCCTCAGGAGGTGTGTGTTTTATGAAACATTTCCATGTAGAGAAAGCCTGCTGTGATCCACAGCTACCCCTTGGAGATGCATAGTCTGTACAATTCTGAGGTTTAGCCTATCTAGCTCTCATATTTTACTACATGCTCAAAATTAGACTTAATCAGTCATAAAAGTAATACTTTACCTCTGTCTATACTCTTTTTTGTTCAGTTTAGAAGACTTGTGGTTTCATTAGTGTTAATAACAAACCACAGTTTTAACTTAGATTGTATGCTTATCTGTGGTCATGTAAATATGTAACTGTTGGGAGAAGAGCTGTATCTATACGTCTGGGAACAGTGGCTGAAGTCCCCAGTTCTAGTACAAAAAACTTGCCCCCCAATTCTATCACTAAAAACAGTCAAAGTGCTCTAATCGCTAATGCCTTTTATGAAAAATCCTAATAGGAGCTTATTGTGAGTTTCTCCATTTTATGTGATTTTCTCCATTCTATGGAAACAAGTGCTACAACTTTTATTAATGACTCATTTAAGCCACAGACAGAACCAACACTTGTCTTTGGTTGCTGTGGACACATAGATTCCTCAAAATGAAGTTTGATGAAATATCCTTCAAATCTTTGCAGTACTTTCACAGTGAAGCCTTCCCTGACTATCCTATTTAAAAGCCAACTCTCCACCTTGCTCTAACAATGAGATCATCCTTCTCACTTTTATTTCCATGGGACTTAACACCTTCTAAAATAGTTAAGTTATTTATTTTGTTTGTTTTCTCTTTCTCTTCACTGGAAGATAAGTTAGCACAATGTCTACTAATTAATGTCTTTAATAAGTGTTTGTTGAATAAATTATCCTCAAGCTTACTCAATTTGGATAAAATCCTCTGGGAAACAGGTTAAAACTTCTGACTTGATGGCTGTATATTGACTCACAGATAAGGTGCATTAGTAATTAAGTCTGGTTGTCATGCCTTGCAAATGATTTGAATATTTTTTCAGAAGGCTTTGAGGTTTTATTAGGTCTCAGAATGCTACAGATCATGTAAGAGTAGATAGAAACTCCAGATTACCTGCATGTAATTCAATGTTCATAGTCATCTGATCTGAGATGACTTAGCTATAGTTGAGATCTTAATTAGCTTCATGTAGAGTTGAACAAACATGTGGTAGAAAGCAACTTCTTATAATTGCTCTTCCTTTCATACATGGATTCTGAAATAGGGAACAAATTCTATGAATGTTTAGAAACAGGCCCTCTTCAACCTCCAACTTTCA
Organism: Nyctereutes procyonoides; assembly: GCF_905146905.1. Taxonomy (NCBI): domain Eukaryota; kingdom Metazoa; phylum Chordata; class Mammalia; order Carnivora; family Canidae; genus Nyctereutes; species Nyctereutes procyonoides. Next base: position 28,041,099 of record NW_026575048.1, read on the forward strand.
CTTTCTTTAGGGTAAGAGAAAACAGTCTGTGGTGAGAACTTAAAAGTCAGCCATGTTAGCAAAATGAAGATTAGCAACTCCTTGAAGACTGCAGAGGGGTGGATTCTTGGCTTTCTGAAAATAAGAATCTTGTTCCCCCACTGAGAACATGCATATCAAACACTGCCACGGTGGCCCAGATAAATCTCCTCAAGTAATGATTTTATCATCCATACTTTTGCTTTAAGAGCTAGTAATTTTCACTTTATAAATTTACCCTTGATTTTGGGGTCATTACTTTTATTTTATTGCTTTGTTTAATTCATTCAGCAGTATTAGATATGAGAATCAATAGCTTGAAAAATTTCTATAAAGAAAAGTGATTCTCAATAGGAAAATATGGTTTCTAGTTAGAAGTTCACTAAACTCTCATGAGTCATTATTACATAAAATCCCATTAACAAATGTGAAGACAATAAAAAATGTATTATTTTAGTCCTGATTTTGGTCATCAGTTCTATTAAGGGTCTCAATTAATGGCCTTCGGCTTTTAACTATTATGAACTTTTGTGGGATCAGTGACTCAACAGTCTGTCTTCCTTATTCATTCCCACTTTAAGTTGAAATAGAGCTCAAATTCTAGAGGAACAGAAGAAAAAATGTTGTAGAAAACCTGTGGCTAGCAACATATACAAATTATTGAATTATTCAAAATAGCACAAGAAAAAAAGACATATATAACAGATTTAGTGGTCTATAGCAGGAAATGAAAAACTTTTTCTTAAAAACCAAGAGTAAATATTTTAGGGTTTGTCAGCAATATAGCCTTTGTGGCAATTATAACTCTATTGTTATAGCACTGAAATAGTCATAGACAATATTTAAACAAATATGACTCCATTCAAAAAAAGAAAACCCACTTTATTTTAAAAAGCAGGTGGCAGTCTGGTTTTGATCTATTAACCATAGTTTGCCAATGCCTTGATTAAAAAATAATTACCCAGAAAGATTTATGGGTATAAATTATGGTATAGTGTTAATTCGCCTACCTAAAGTTTATAGCTCTAATTATATGACAATCATATATTATATGTGAATTCCAAGTGCTTTGTAAATATTAGCTCAAAATTGCTCAGAACTATTCTGCTAGTCCCATTTAACACATGTAGAATTGGTTAGATAGAGAAGTTAGGTAACCTGTCTGTATTAGTTTCCTAGAGCTGCCATGACAAATTATTATAAACTGAGTGGATTAAAATTACAGCAATTTATTCTTTCATAAATTCTGAGGCTAGAATTCTGGAATAAAGGAGTTGGCAGTTGCTTTCTCTGAAGGCTTTAGAAGATGATCCCTCCTTGCCTTTTTCTAATTCCTGATAGTTGCCTACAATCCTGATAATTGCCTACATTCACTCCAACTTCTGCTTCTATCACTACATGGCATTATCTCAATGTGTATCCCTTTTTTCCTGTTCTTATAAGGACACCAGCCATACTAGATTAGAGCCCACACTAATCCTATATGGCCTCATCTTAACTTGATTACATCTACAAAGACCCTACTTCAAAGGTGAAAGTATTGGAGATCAGGATTTCAACATGTCTTTTTTTTTGGGGGGGGGGGGACAATTCAACCCACAGTACTGCCTCGTAATATTTCATGTTATCTTAACAGTGTACAGTTACAGGTATACAACATCGATGGCAGTTTCAGTAGGAGCACGACTGGAAGAATATTTAATATCTTGTTTTATAAAATATAATTTTTATAATATATCTTTTGGTAACACAAATATATTTTACTGAGAAGTAAAGGGCCCATGTGCAGATTTTGAAGTAAATAAATCAACAAATTATTAATGCTAATTAGTAAACTATTTTTTTTCAACCAGAGGCAATAGTACCCATTTAGACAACATTTGAGAATATTTGGGAATGATCATCAGGCTGTCTGGGATGCATTGCTGGCATGTAAAGCGCAGGAAGGGCAGGGATGCCCAAAGTTTTGCTATGAAGGAAACAACTATGTCCAACCAAGAATTGTCTTCCTCAAAATTCCAGTAGGAACGATGATAAACTAACTATACTTTACCATTCTAAGGTAAAATTAGTGCCTTATGGAAATAACACATAGCTAAGAGCCTATTGAAATCAAGGAATACTGGTAATTCTCAGAAAATCAGAAGAATTTCAATTACAGGCATAAATGTATATAATAGGAGCATATTCATTGCATAATATGATACTAGACCTCCATCTCATCAAACTCTACTCATAGATGAACTAATATTAATTTGTGTGTAGGAACTTGCAGGATCCAAAGCAGGTAGCCCTTGAGCTTAACTTCAAATAGACTGAATGGAATTGTACATTATTTATGTATAATAATTCAAGAAAACACTTGAATTCTAAATAAATAATTCTAAATAAATTCCTGACCTATTAGGAAGGTCCTTCTGGCTCACCATTGAACTCTGAGCTATCACTTGAAAAATTTTAGTCGACTGTTGTAGATTGTTGAAAGCCAAGATCCTATTTTTTTAAAAGATTTTATTTATTTGTTCATGAAAGACACAAGCAGAGGGAGAAGCAGGCTCCATGCAGGGAGCCCAACATGGGACTTGATCCCAGGTCTCCAGAATCACAACCTGGACTGCAGGCAGCACTAAACCGCTAAGCCACCAGGGCTGCCCAAGATCCTGGTTTCTAAGAGCAGGCTTCATTCCTTAACCAAACAGGTTTGAGACATTAAAGAGGTCATGAAGAATTATCAGGCAAGCATGAAACCAAAAGGTGTTTACCTGGGCAGCCCGGGAGGCTCAACAGTTTAGCGCCGCCTTCAGTCCAGGGTGTGATCCTGGAGAACCCGGGATCCAGTCCCATGTCCGGCTCCCTGCATGGAACCTGCTTCTCCCTCTGCCTGTCTCTCTGCCTCTCTCTCTGTGTCTCTCATGAATAAATAAATAAAAATCTTTAAAAAAAAAAAGGTGTTTACCATCACCTCCTACCTCACCGATAATATCTAGCAGAGGGGGAAGGAGCAGATAGTCACTATTCTATATGACAAAAAACTTATCAATTCTTTTCTCATCAGACAGCACATAGGAGTTTGTGGAGTAGTAAAAGGGGGAAATCAGAGTCACTGGTCTCCTATGGATTCCTGAGGCACTTTTTTTTTGTTTGTTTGTTTGTTTGTTTGTTTTCCTGAGGCACTTTGAGTTTAAGTTTTCTGGTCATGGAAGAACTTCACTGTGTTTGAGGGTTTATAGCAAGTTAATAGCAGTGATATATCGTAGCATACCATGCCAAAGCACATGTTCTAGTTTGTAAGGCTTCCTTGAAAAGAAAATGAATTTGAACCTTTCCTTATGGGTATAACTGGGAATATTCAAGACTGTCATTTAGAGTGCTCAGATACAGTGCCAGCCACAAATACAACAGAAACCCACTAATCTGCTCAAATTGTATCACTGAAAACCAATCACACTCATAATTCAAACAGGGCATTGTATGTGAATTTATATCACTGTGCTAAAATAAAACTGCATATACTTTGTTGTAACTTTGAGCAAGCTGACTTCTTCAAATAATTTATGGGCATAGTCTGTTCACTGGATGAAAATCCCATTAGTAAAAGTAGCATTTGCTTGGAGTGCCAAGGATCCTCAAGAATTATTACAAGGCCCATCATCAAATATCTGAACAATGACTAAAGAGGGTGTTTGATTATCCATCATTTGAGAGATCCTTAAAAAATCAGGTCAAAACCAACTTCTGATCCAATAATACTGTAATCAATATTCCTCTCCCATATACTCACACACACATGTGTTTGTGTGCATGCACACACAGACTCTAAATCAGGGGGAAAAAAACTTAGCTAACAATGAATCAAGCTGTATCTCACATTTATATAGTCTACTCTCTCCAAATCCTCACATATAGCAAATACAAGGGCTTTAGGGCTTAACTAAAATACCTGGGAGGGGGGAAATCCTGTCTCACATAGAGCTATCCCATTCATTCTCTAGCACAAGAGAGGACTGTCAGAATGTTCATCAGGCAGAGCAAACATTGTTGAGGATGTGCCACCATCAGTTACTATTGATTAAGAATGATATTCAGTCCCTTACAGACCCTGTGACCTAGAATAAACTGTTTATCAACCTTAGCGACACTTTCTTCTTTTTTTTTCTCATATTCTGTAGCACATATTTTTCAGTTTTTGTTTTTTTTTTTATGTTGCAGAAGAGCAGAGGGCAAAGAATTTTGCCTATTAATTCAGCGTTAATAAGGAGTGTTATGTGCTTTAACATATCCTCCATGCACACTGATGTTCCTGTTTTCTTTGCTTTCTTCTCCTTAGTGGAAAGCTGTCTTCCTCACTAATTAAAATTCATTACCTGCTCCTAAAATGAAGAAGCTGAAAGTTACTGGCTGCCTGCCTCCATCGTGCTTAATAAACCCCTGGAGAACAAATAATGTCCTTTTGTTTGGGGGAGGGTGTCTTCTTTAGCTTCCAGTCTCTTTGGCAACACAGTGGCCTCAGCTATTTTATCTGTTTTGCCATTTGTGGCATCCAGCTATCAACATGGAGTGGTTAGACATTCAGTATTTATAGCAATCACTCATATCCTTAGTAAGCACATGTTTTCAAACATACTTTGTCTGGACGCAACCCCCCAATTCTGACATTATCAGTTTCTCAGTGAGTGAAAACTGTTATTGAACTACAGTCTTATTCTCCAAAATTAATAATCCTAAACACAGGTTTTTATACACAAGGTGGAACAACCCACCTGACCGTGCCTCTTTTTTTCAGCTGATATAAATTAATTGTTGTGCTTGTTTTTAGTCTTTTTCTTGCTACCTATAGATCTCCAGTGAGCTTTCTTGATCTGTTTGATCTGAATTAACCAGGTTTAAGTGTTAAGTGTGTGCTTGAGGTTTGGAGGAGAGAAATTCCTAATACTCCAAGGTCATTAAACTTTCAGGACAGGAGTTCTGTTACTTTTTGCCTGTCTTAATCCACATCATTTTATCTTTCTGGGTTAAATTGTCCACTATTTTAACTTTATCACATTGTTAGTGTTAACTAAGTAAGGATTTGCATGAGATAATAAAGTAATAAAGTTTAATACCATGGCTTTGAAGTCAGATGAAGTCATTACTTTGCTTCTTATGATGTGTAAGACCTTCGGCAATTTACTTAATTGTCTGGTTCTCAGTTACATCATCTGCCACGTGGGAAATCATATCTTTTAGTTCAAAGGATTGGTTTAAATTAATTTGAATGATTCATGTAAAGTACTTATTTAGTGGCTAGAATAGTTATAAAATAATCATACTCTCTTTTTGGAAGATTTTATTTATGGGACACCTGGGTGGCTCAGTGGTTGGGAATCTGCCTTTGGTATAGGTCATGATCTCAGGGTCCTAGGATTGAGCCCTGGATTGGACTCCCTGATCAGCAGGGAATCTGTTTCTCCCTCTCCCTCTGCCTCTGCCCCTTCTGACACCCTTGCTCATGCTTGTGCATGAGTACTCTCTCTCTCTCTCAAATAAAATCTTTAATAATATTTTTATCTTTAAAAATCTATGTCTCTATCTCTCTGTCTATATCTATCTATCTATCTATCTATCATCTATCTATCTATCTATCTATCTATCTATCTATCTATCTATCTATTGCACAAGTCAGGGGGAGAAGAGAAGAAGAAGGAGAAAGAGAATCTCAAGCAGACTCCACACTGAGCGTGGAGCCTGACTGGGAACTCAATTTCATGACCCTGAGATCATGACCTGTGCTGAAACCAAGAGTCAAACATTTAACCAACTAAACCACCCAGCCACCTGATCATACTCTTCTTAACAGTAATTCGTTTTGGGTGACTATCATATTTCTAGGATTCAGTGACTTTTATGTCTTCCATATGCTTGAGGAGAAGCAAGTTGTCTGTGGGAAGTTAAAATATATCAGACTTTTCTGAATGTCCCAGGATACACACACACACACACCACACACACACAAAGGATGTGGCCTGGGCAAATAATAAATGGAGAGGTTTGTGGACCCCATATGGAAAGAGAAAGCCCACAAGTGGGAGCTTATTGCCTTCTTTCTACTTCTCAGAGATATCACTATTAAACTGGCAGTTTTATTTTCCACTATTCTTCCTCATTTCTGTCTCCCAATAAAGCACTTGAAAATTTACTTATTCCCTAAAGTGGATGAGATGTGCCTGCTGAAGAGCTACTTCCATAACAACTTGCCCCTGAGTATATTTGGCTATCCTGGTTCAGTGCCTCCAGTAATCTGGCTTTAGTCAAACAATGTGTTGAGGGATTTTGTTAACATAAAACTTAAGAGTAATTTAACAAGACTTCATAACCTATTCCCTTGCATTAACTCTAAACTCAACCCATTTTTGTCATTGTCACTGCTATTTCTTGCTGGGTTTTTCTCAGTCTGTCCTATATGATTATAATTTATATTCCCATAACATCTATCTTCGTCACACTTGTACAATGAAACAGTGAGTGCCAATTCAGTACCTGACAGCAAACTTAATACTGTCCCTGTGCATGTCCTGGCTTTGATCAACCCACAGACACACACACACACACACACACACACACACACCTTTGAATCAGGCAAACAGAGTCTCCTGTGCCAGCTGTGGTGGACCTATTTTTGAAAGAACAGGATATTCTGATAGCCACTTTTCCCTACTCCAAATTAAATGGTACTAATAGTACTCTTACAATAATTTTGGCCCTTCTCTCTGCCTGGGACTTTGAGTGTGTGTTGGGATAATGGGGTATCAGGTGCTGCAAAAATAATAGCTCATTTTTGGCAGACACGCCATTATTGTTGGGGTTTTTCTGTTTGCTTTTAGTCAATATCTGGATGGAAATGGATGTGATGCCACAAGAGTAGTTCTCATTCTTTGCTCTCATACTTCTTTGGCCCCCCCTCCTCACTTTTGCAGGTTCTGCCTACTTCCTAAAGGCAAATGCTCTCAAATTCTGCCTCTTCTTATTTCCCAAAGTTCTCCTTGAGCCATTTTATTTACACAACTTCGCCCATCTCATATTTACACTAATGACTTCCACATCCATGCCTCCTCGGGGATTTGAAATGTTAAATCACAACTTGTCCTTTTGAGTTGTGGAAGAAAAATATGAAATATCTCAAGGAATTAGTTAAGGAGCAAACTCTCAGTGGTGTTACTGATACATTTGGAGTACTCAAGCAGCTTGGCTGTGTGTTTAAATTGGACTCCCTATGTTTTCTCACCTTGAATTGAATTTACTCACCCATTGCCAGGTGGAACAGTCAAAGATCCCAGGCACCCGCATGAGGCAGGAGACCTCCCCTTATGAATTACCTAATGAAAAAAATAGTAGTGCTAAGTTTAGTGCATGGGGACCAACGTCAAAAGAACAAAAAGAGAGGGAGAGAGAAAGAGACAGAGAGAGAGAGAGAGAGAGAGAGAGAATAAAGACGAAGAGGAAGGGAAGAGCCTGAGGTCTGAACTATACTTACTGGGCCCCCATTTCTCCATTCCATGTAGTTGGAGAAATGAGTAAAGAGACAGCTGGATGTGCCCTTCTAATATTGTTCCCTCATAAAAAAAATAGAAGTCCATTAAAGAATAGAGGACTAGAAGCCAATGGAGAATAAAGGAATACATGTTCTTCGAGAATGTGATCTCAGATCAGTTTTATACTCATTCCACACACTCATATATCCAGGTTCTATGGAACATCTGCATCTGATTGTACCACAAGTCATTCAAACTAAGCATGTCCAGAATTGAAACCATACCTCTCCAAACCTAATTTTCTTTTTTTTTTTCCAAACCTAATTTTCTATAAGTGAAGGTTAGGCAACTTGGCTACTTCTTCCTTGCTCTTCTTTATCTATTCAAGTACAAGACAATACTATCTAGACTACCACTTAAGTACTAACTATTGAAAATGCATTGCTTCCTAGTTATTATGTTACATGTACTATCTTGGTCAATTTTTTTTTACAACTCTGTAGGGTAAGTAACATAATCTATAAGAATGAAAAATCAGAAAACTAGAAAGTTTAAGCATGTTACTGAAGTATAAACTCCTCAAGTACATGATCTTAGAGTGGACAGGCACCCCTCACACATGGGCCCTTCCCTTTATACATTCTGCCATCCTTTGTTATCTTTTGCCTGGAGACTATTTGCACTAGCCTAGAAAATGGACCCTCTAACTTCAGATTTGACTCCTTACAATCCAGCCCCTACGTGCGCTGCCTACAGAGTGCAATTTGTAAAATGCAAATCTGATCAAGTAAATTTTCTGGTATAAAAGTTTCATAGACTCCCCGTTATGATGCAGCCGTTGTCTGTCTATCAAATTTAATCTTCTACCCTTTGTCCCACACAGATCCTAGGCTCTGCTGATGCTGAACTAATTGTCATTCCCAGGAAATGCCAGCCTCATTCTTGGCTCCTTTTACATATGTCATTTCTTTCTTCTCACGAAAATGCAATTATCTCACCTACCCTATCCCAGCCTTTGAAAGGCAAACTCTAACTCAATCATGAACTTAAATTTTACCCGTTGGGTGAACCCTTCCTTAAGCATACTTCAACAAAAACATGTCACACTGAAGGCATTTCATTACATTGCATTGTAACTGCTACCCAGCAGGTCTGTCTGATTATGAAAGTTACCTTGGAGAGTACAGAGAATCTTTATGTTCCTGTCCCTCGTATCTAGCACAGAGACCAACACATAATAGGTACTCCATATACAATGTTTTATTCAGTTGAATAAGGCACTCTATATCTCCAGAACTGTATTTAATATATTTATCTTGGGAAAGGAGTAAGGGAGCACAATATTATGGCATCCTACTTACCAACATTCCACAGACAACACTGTGGTCTTTAAATAATTATTCATTTGAGAATGATGAGTAGAAATTAACAACAAGAAAAAAAAAAGGAGAACTTGACTCTCTTGCTTGAGGCAGGAACCCTCCAAGAGTCACCTTCTGGTGGGGCAAATCTTCCCTGTTCCCACAAAAAGAAGCAAATTGTAAGAAAGCACAAGTATATACAATTATCGAATTTTGCCTATCCAATGAAAAATATAAAAGAAGTGACAAATTGCCAAATTAGAGCTTGAGGAATTGTGGATATTTAGGGAACCATGAAGAATAAAGTCATTAGGAAGCAAAATCTTTCAAAAAGCTTAGGTGCAGACTGTAGGATATAAGATACCAGGACAGAGAGAGAGAGGAGGTAAAGGAAGCACCAGATTTATGGCACCATAAGAGCTATGTATACCTGCCCACCTTAACCTTCGCAGCATGTTGTGAAGTCAATAGGACGTTGGGTTTCAGAGTATTTAAATACCTAAAATCACACAGCTGGAAAGTGTCTTCCAGCCTAACTTGAAATTCTATATTCCTGCCAATTCACTACCTGCTCTTAAACTAGTCCTCTTTGTCTCCAATCAAACCAAAAGCTTTTGTATTTTGTGTTTGAAAGAGGAAGATATGCACTAAAAGCAATCTAAACAAAATGTCAAACTATAACTTCCCTAAATACACATACCACAAATAGTTAACAAATGACTCTCATCACTCACTGATTCATGCCTCAGGGCATTCAAGTCAGATCAATAAATGCCAAATTCACTCTAGCTGAATAAACTGGAATTCAGAAACAGGCACAGAAGAGACTGACCTGGGATTTGCAGTTCCTCACTATTTCAGTCTAATGTTCTTGGTTCACCTTTGTTTCTTCATTAAAATCATAGAAAATGTTTTCAGTTAAAGATCATTAGGGAATAAATTCAATTTCATTATTTAATGGTCATGATAATTCAAAAACCAACTAACAAAAGCTGTTAGACTTGCTAGACTATGTGAAAATATATTTGTGTTAATTGTGGAGCAATTTATAACATAACTCACTAAAAAATATGCCATACCATACAAGTGTTTTATGAGGTCATTCCATCCCTGACTTTTTCAGTCAAATGTTAATAATTAGAAAATGAATCAGCATCCCTAACATTAAAATGTAATTCAAAATGTTGTAGTGGCACCTTGGTAATAACAAAAAAAATGAGCAGAAATTACTACTATTACTACTTTTTATCATCCCCCAAATTCTCCTTACATATACAAAATACCTATACAGACAAATCTTCATTCAAATATCTCACTCCAATTTCAATATAGCTTTATTTACAAACATATACCCAGACAGATAAAAATGATGTTTGTAATCTGGAGAAAATAACTAAAAGTTATTTGATTATCCTCTATCAGTTTAGTAGCAGGGATGAATAAAAATGAAAGCTTGCCATTTATTTCTCTGTTCATTTCCCAGTTTTGTTGATCTTGAACCCAATTTGTGATGATGCTTTGTCATTGTTTCTATTCATGATCTTCCTTTCTATCCATTGGATAGATATTTTTACTAGGTGGCTTGGCATTCATCAGTAAAGGCTGTGGTCTAGGCCAAGCCCACACATCCTCACTATTTAGAACCAGTTCATAAAACATATAACTCTAACACCTTAGGCCAAAGTAGTGTTTTTGTTTTTGTTTTTGTTTTTTCTTGGTCATGTCTCTGATAGGCAAGCGAATAGGTAGGCTCAAAGCCACAAAAGAGGCCATAATTTATAGAACAACAACTTCCCTGAAATCATTTGTAACACATCAGCAAAACTTCTAAGAAAAGAGCAGTTCTCAAGGGAAAATCCCTTCTCCTAGGGATTGCCTACATAATCTCATAAGAGGGATAAGGGGGAAAAAAGGGAAAAAAATTTACTCAGTTATACTAAGAAGGCAGTATTAAAAGATTCAGTATAACATTTTTTTCTTTTGGCAACTAAGTGTTTTTGTGGACTATCCTAACGTATTAACCATGATTAGTAGCATTATAGAAAATATATTCTAAGTTCTAAGAAGTTAATATATAGAACAACTTTCAGAAGTCAATTTTGATGTTAAAATGTCTTTATTTGGCTTCTTAGAGTTTCTAAACAACTCTCTGACTTCCAAATTTATTACATGTAAACTGGTGCTTTTACATAGGTTAGTTTTTCTAAGGTACAATGGGAACTTTTTCTTTCTAATAATTTAGAATTTTGATTTTGTGCATGATTGGCAGGATTTATTGTGAAAAAATTAATGTGGTCTCATAAATATCTTAAAATTTTACGTTATAAACAATAGATGTGACTTGAAGGATTTTTTGGGAGGTGAAGAGAAGTCATTCCATTTTAATATCTGCTGTTTTGGTGTCAAATATCCACTTGAATCCTAAAAATGAAGTTTCTGTTCATCAATAATTTTGTAAATAGATTCCTCAAAAATCTGTATTTTATCAACTCAAGGATATTTTTTGTCTTCTCCCAGGGTTGAGGTCTTTATTTATTTATTTTAAAGATTTATTTATTTATTTATGATAGAGAGAGAGAGAGAGGGGCAGAGACACAGGAAGAGGGAAAAGCAGGCTCCACACTGGGAGCCTGATGTGGGACTCGATCTGGGGACTCCAGGATAGTGCCCTGGGCCAAAGGCAGATGCCAAACCACTAGGCCACCCAGGGATCCCCAGGTTGAGGTCTTTAAATGTCATTATCTTGACTGATTATTTCACTCTGAAAATTTCTTTACTTTTTCTACTTTCAACTTTCTTCATCTTTATCATTTTCCTTGTTTTTGCTTCCAACATTATTAAATTCTCTTTACAAGCTGTTGGGCAGTGATTAGAGTAAGGGCAGTCATGATAGAAAACTATTCAGGGATGCTTGGATGGCCCTGCGGGGCCTGGATGGCTCCGTGGTTAAGCTCTGCTTTTGGCTGGGGGCATGATCCTGGAATTCAGAGATCCAGTCCCACATTAGGCTCCCTGAGGGGGAAGCCTGCTTCTCCCTCTGCCTATGTCTCTGCCTCTCTCTCTCTGTGTGTCTCTCATGAATAAATAAAAAAAAATCTTTTTTAAAAAAGAAGAAAAGCATTCAAAATTTTAAGTGCCTTAAGAAATGGCCAGTGAAACTGCACTAATATATTCATGGAGCAATCATGCACTTATTGGATGTATGAGTTACACTTCTTGCTGGTCCAAGATAGTAAAATGGAAAAACAAGTTGAAGTAGGAAAAAAAAAAAGGAAAAAGAAGGATGGATATAGCAAACACCACAATTAATGGGGAATGATCATGAAACAGAAAAGTCTGGAAAAAAAAGTGATATTAGAAGTTCTAATTATATGGAATTTAGTCATGCATTCATCCATTCTACTATCATTGATCAACTATTCACTGAACGTGTACTCAGAAGACTGTGGTAGAAACACTACAAATGTTAGAGTGAGCAAAATAGATGCAACCTCTGCCTTCATGAAACTTAACACCAAATCTTAGAACACTGACAGAAAGCAGTCAATTACCAAGTTAGTAAGCTGTAGAGGCAGAGATCATGTTCATAACACTCTTGTCAATATATCCATGACCACCCCCTCTCTCTTATCCCTCAAAAAGCTATCTAACCTTAATTCTTATCCAAAGATTGGAATCAAATATACCGTCTCAGGGCAGCCCGGGTGGCTCAGTGGTTTAGCGCCGCCTTCAGCCAGGGCCTGATCCTGGAGACCTGGGATTGAGTCCCATGTCAGGCTGCCTGCATGGAGCCTGCTTCTCCCTCTGCCTGTGTCTCTGCCTCTCTCTCTTTCTCTCTCTCTCTCTCTCTCTCTCTCTCTCTCTGTGTGTGTGTCTCATGAATAAATTTTTAAAAATCTAAAAAAACAAAACAAAACAAAACAAAAAACAAATATACCATCTCCATGACATTTTTCCTAATTATTCTCCCATGTAGAATTGATTGCTCTACCTTCTAAGACCCCACTGTACTCTAAAGTGATTAATATGTGCTCTAAAGTGCATGGTCTACATTCTACTGCATTCTACTGCATTTACTTTTTTTCCATATCTACCTCTTATTAAGCTATAAGCTTTATCCTCCAATACTAACAAGGTCAAGTTCAGTATTCACCTTTGACTCTTCAGTGTATAATATAAAGCCTAACCAAAGAAAACAATTAATAAGTCATCATTGAATGAATTAAGGAACAAAACATTTTTCAGAGCCCATGCTAGAGTTTGCACAGTGTTCATCTGAGTCCGGAATATAGGCAAATAGGAATCAGAATTTAGATAATAGTCTTTGTCGTAGCTGAGTCACAGACTACAGTACCCATATGCACTATTGTGAAATGTGTTTAAGATTCAGTGAAAAAATGAAGATGTTTTTAATATTCTCCAGTAGTGCTTTGTCCAAAGCAGAGGCAGTTCAACCATTAGTAGAGCTTATTATTGGCCATGGGGATAGAAAAATAAGTAACTTGTGGATAATTCAGCTCAGTTGCTGAGCAATAATTGCAAGATACAAATAAGTAAACAGTTACACATCTTAATAATAGGCAAGTAGAAATTAGTACCTGGACTAGAATAATAATTTAGAAAGTTCCTTACATTAAACAGCATTTGTTTTACCATTTCCAAGGATTTGTAAGTTTTCTAATTTTTATTTTTCATTAAAAAAGTTTCTATCAATATTTTATTTCACTGGAAGATGTTAACTTGTTTTCTTATTGGAATAAGGCTCTTTATAAGTAGCATGGGACAGACCTGATCAGGGAAACTGTAGTAAGTAACCTACTTCAGGAAACCAGAATGTACTATTACTTATTAAAGATTATACCTATAAAATGAAAATATGTAGGCTGTAACTCCTGAGTATTGGGAAGTCTGTCAATCACTTATTGTGGCTGTGAGAGATTCTTCTAGATGGCAGAATAAATTCTCCAGAGACAAAACAAAGACCAAAATGCCTTAATTATTTAATGTTTTTGGTGATAAATGCCTGTTCTTTTAATGATCTGCTTTCTACTCAGTTAAGGAAGAAAAATGGAGTCACCTCTTGACCATCTCTCTCACTTCCCATATTCATTCAATCTAAAATAAAAACCACAAGACTTTCTCCAACCTCTTGCTTCCTTAAGATGATTTCTCCTTTATTCTCAGGTAGGGTCAGAAATCTCATTAACATTACCAGGCCAACATTTCAATACCTTCACTACCTCCTCTCTACGGGAAAAAGAGGTGTCTTACTCAATTGGTGAAGTGAGCAGAATCCTGGGCTCTAATATTCTATTGGATGGGTTAATATGTTGAAAAACCCTGCTTACACATGGTCCTACCTCATAATGCTTGCTCTTTCTTTCACTTTTCTTGACCTCTTGGGTCTAACTGCACCCAGCTGTGATATTCATTCTCTTCAAGCTTTTCTCTTCAAGAAAAGCCTAGTTCTAGAAGATCTGGTTAAGATTTTTCTCCTAGTTCTAGCTTCCTTAAATCTGGTTAAATAAGCCATGACAATTCTTATCTATGTCACTGAATGCTTTTATTTAGAGTGAAAAAAAATCAATAGTCATCATTTCAACCTCTGGTCCTTGCCTAGTCCTCTTATTTTACTTCTTATTGTTATATTTCACGTAGTAAATCAGATATCTCATTTTGAGCTTCCTATGTTTCTTCATGATTGCCCTCTCTTAGTTAAGAATCAAGGAGGAGGAGCAAGTGGGGGTTATTAGACTATATCAAGCCTCAAAAAATATTAGTCTTACTAACTCTGTGTTTTTAAACATTATCTATCCTTTATTTATTGCCTTCCTTTGAATAATCAGCGTCCCTAGTTTGAAAAAGTATAATAATATTCTCATCAGTCTCCAGCCTTTTCTATCATCCTTCCCTATAGACATCATATTCTTTATAATATATACCTTCATAGGTCAGCTTCATTAGTCAACATGCCCTGCACTTAAAAAGGCCCTTCACTTGGTTTAAAAATGTTACTGGTCTCTTGAAATTCTTAATTTTATCTCTAAATTTGTATTTTGTAAATGAAGCTTAGGTACAGAAAAAAAAATGCATGCTTACTGCAAATATGCAGAACTATAAAGTCCAACCAAATAATATAAAATATGCTACATAAGACTAATATGGTTTAATTTATTGTATTTGAATATAATTTTTGTAGGAAATTCTTGGTATCTTTTTCATGTGTTTCTGCATCTAATAGTTATTAAGCTCATTATAAGTGGTTGGCTAACACAAGGAAGAAAGTTCTACTACTGAAAAAAGATATGATAAAACTCCTTGGTCATTTGTGTTTCATAGAACTCCATTAATGACCTTCAGTATATACTCTAAGCTAAGTATGTATTCAATTCTAACTTGTGGTTCAAAAGAAAGCCTGTTCTCTTGAGGCCTTAACTTACTCACTTACTCAGTTATAGAATTAATATACTTACTTTAAACTCACTTTGAATCTCACGGAACTCCCATGCATCATGGATCTGCTGGTAATTTGTATTCATGGGCATCAGTGACAAGGAATATAAATAAAGCAGCAAGGGACAGAGGGCACATATATTGCATGTGTCTTTTCTGCTTCCATGAATGATCTAAAGATTTAGCTTAAGTTAAGAAACTTATATAAGTTGAGGCACTTGAGTGGCTCAGTTGGTTCAGTGTCAGACTCATTTTGGCTCGAGTCATGATCTCATGGGTTGTGAGATCAAGTTCTTCATTCAGCTCCCTGCTCAGCTGAGTATCCACTTGAGATTCTCTCCATCCTCCTCTGCCCCTGCAGTCTCTCTCCCCAAAGTGAATAAATACATCTTTAAAAGAAAAAAGAAACTCATATAAATCAAACTAAAGAAATGAACCAATAGGAGACATGTATTTTATATATAAGAGATTTATTGCAAGAGATTGGTGTACACACTCATGGTGGTAGGATAGATAAGCCTGAAATCCATAGGGCAGAACAGCAGGAACAATGTTATGTAGGCACTCTTGGGCATAAATTGAAGATCCTACTCCTATCTTGACAGAAGTCTCAGTCCTTCTCTTAATGGTTTTGAAGTCATTGAATCATGCCCACCTGGATTGTCTAGAATAAACTTCCTTACAGAAAGAAAACTAATTATACACTTCAATCATGTTTACAAAATATATTCATAAGATCAGTGTTTGATTAACTGGGGACTGTAGACTAGGTAAACTTACACATAAAACTTTCTTCATTTTTTTTTCACTCTTTTACTTTTTGCTCCTCTGACTAGATAATTTCCAAAGATCTCTCTTGGAGTGTGCTCATTCTTTCTCCAGCCTGATCAAGTCTGTTTTTGAAATCCTCTAGTGAATTTTTCGATCAAGTTATTGTATTATTCAGCTCCAAAACTTCTGTTTGGTTCTTTTATGTTTTTTCTTTATTTTTGTTGATATTGTCATTTTTTTTCTTATGTACCATTTTCCTGAGCTATTGAGCATCTTTGTGATGATTATTTTGAATTCTTTGTCAGATGATTCATATAATTCCATTTCTATGGGGTTGGTTTCTGGAGATTAAATTTGTTCCTTTGATTGGGTCATGTTTTCTTCTCTGTTCATGTGCTTTGTCACTTTTGTGTTGGGGTTTGCACATTTGAAATAACAGCAAATCTATCAGTTTTTATGAACTGGCTTCATATAGGGAAAGGCTTTCACTAATCAGTACAATTAGAAGTCCTTCAGGCCTCTTGAATTTTTCCTGTTAATGCATTTTCTCTGGACTAGTGCCTATAAATTCCCAGTTAGTAGGCTTTGCTGGGTTCTTTCCTCAGGAGCTCATAATCTCTTGCTCCCTCTTGTGTCTGTATGCAGTTCTGCAGGTTCTCTCAAGCTGCCAGAGACCACCCAGCATTCAGACCTCAAGAGTATCCTAGGTCCAATCAGTGCATCCAGTCAAGCGAGACAAAAATTCATCCCTCAAGCAGCCTCCCTTCTAAATCTAGATTGTTGGTCAGATGCTCCACTTTTCTCTTTCTACCCGGAGGGGGATGCCACTTGGCTGTACCACAAGTCCTCTGGAGCACTAGCAAGCTACCCAGATTTTTTTTGTTCTCAATTGCACCCTGGGCATCTAGAGTATGCAGGACCTTTCAGTGCTCCCATAAAGGTGAGAAAGAAACCAATTCTTTGGGTAGAAAATGTAGGATGCAGTCAAGAGTTTGGGATTTTCTCCCAATCATTTCTACTGCCCTGGGGAGAGGAACTATGGCAAGTAAGGGTGTATTATAACCAGTCACTACCTTTGTTCTCAGTTACCTCTAACTCAGCAATTTTTTAGGGGGGGTGGCCAGTTCTTAGACTCATGGTCCATGTAGTACAGTTGGACTGGTGTCTTCATGGGAAGAAGTGGTCTGGGGTTTATTATTCTGCCATCTTGCTCTGTCACCCTCCTATCACTAATTCTTAAAGAGATTTTATTTATTTATTTGAGAGAGAGAGAGAGAAAGAGGTAGAGAGAGAGAGAGAGAGAGAGAGAACAAGCAGGGAGGGCATCAGAGGGACAGGGAGAAACAGAATGCCTGCCAAACAGGAAGCCCGACATGGAGTTCGATCTTAGAACCCTGAGATCATGACATGATCTGAAGGCAGATACAACCAACTGAACCACCCAGGTGCCTATCCTATTAGTAATTTTAAGGTAAATTTTTAGAACATCCTCTCTAAATCTGGAATAAGGAAGATAAGGATGAGATTTTCATGGCTTTTCATCAACATTTTATTTGATTAGAAAGAATAAGAATAATTTATTATTTGGAGATGAAAGAATTGTCTATGTAGGAACCCCCCCATATAAACACAAAATATTAGAAGTTTGGAAAAGTGGGCAGATATACAATTAATACATGAGAATTATTTTTATTTCAATATATGATCAACCACAGTTAGAACACATAAACAAATTAGATATTTAGGCTGCCTAACAAACAATCCTAAAATTTAGTGGCACAAAAGAACAACAATCATTTTTTTGTTGTTGTTGTTTATAATCTAGTTTGGGCAGAATTTTCTGGAGAGAGCTTGTATTTTCTCCAAGTGGCATCTGTTGGTACAACTTCATTGGGAGATGGAGGCTTCACTTTCAAGGTGACCAATTGGTGCTGACTGTCCAAGCTACATTATATAATGGGAATCTAATTTTCTCTATTACATGGCCCACTCTGGAAGGCCTGCTTGGACTTCCTCATGACATGATGGCTGGCCTCTGAAGAGTGAGCATCCAAAGAACACAAGGAAGAGAAGACTTGCATTTTGTGAAAACTTCATATGTTATTTAGTATAATTTTGTCAAACTTTATGGTTTAAGGCAGCCATCTCTGTTTCAAAGACAAGGGATGTGGCATTTCTATACACTAACAATGAGACCGAAGAAAGAGAAATTAAGGAGTCAATCCCATTTACAATTGCATCCAAAAGCATAAGATACTGTAGAAACTACAGAACACTTCTGAAAGAAATTGAGGAAGATGGAAAAAAATTCAAAGAGAATAGAAAAAAGATCGAAAGATGTTCCATGCTCACGGGTTGGAAAAATTAATATTGTGAAAATATCTCTGCTACCCAAGGCAATTTATACATTTAATGCAATCCCTATCAAAATACCATGGGCTTTCTTCAGAGAGTTGGAACAAATCTTCTTAAGAGTTGTGTGGAATCAGAAAAGACCCCGAATACCCAGGGGAATATTGAAAAAGAAAGCCAGAGCCGGGGGCAGCACAATGCCAGATTTCAAGTTGTACTACAAAGCTGTGATCGTCAAGACAGTGTAGTACTGGCACAAAAACAGACACATAGATCAACGGAACATAACAGAGAATCCAGAAATGGGCCCTCAACTCTATGGTCAACTTCTATTCGACAAAGCAGGAGAGACTATCCACTGGAAAAAGGACCTTCTCTTCAATGAATGGTGCTGGGAAAATTGGACAGCCATATGCAAGAGAATGAAACCAGATCGTTCTCTTACACCATACACAAAGATAAACTCAAAATGGATGAAAGATCTAAATGTGAGACAAGAATCCATCAAAACCCTAGAGGAGAACACAAGCAACACCCTTTTTGAACTTGGCCACAGCAACTTCTTGCAAGATACATCTATGAAGGCAAGAGAAACAAAAGCAAAAATGAACTATTGGGACTTCATCAAGATAAAAAGCTTCTGCGCAGCAAAAGAACAGTCAACAAAACTAAAAGACAACCTACAGAATGGGAGGAGATATTTGCAAATGACCTATCAGATAAAGGGCTAGTATCCAAGATCTATAAAGAACTCATTAAAATCAACAGCAAAGAAACAAACAATCCAATCATGAAACGGGCAAAAGACATGAACAGAAACTTCACAGAGGAAGACATAGACATGGCCGACAGCACATGAGAAAATGCTCCGCATCACTTGCCACCAGGGAAATACAAATCAAACCCGCAAAGAGATACCAACTCACCCCAGTGAGAATGGGGAAATTAACAAGACAGGAAACAACAAATGTTGGAGAGGATGTGGAGAGAGGGGAACCCTCTTGCACTGTTGGTGGGAATGTGAACTGGTGCAGCCACTCTGGAAAACTGTGTGGAGGTTCCTCAAAGAGTTAAAAATAGAGCAACCCTCTGACCCAGCAATTGCACTGCTGGGGATTTACCCCAAAGATACAGATGCAGTGAAACGGCAGGACTCCTGCACCTCAGTGTTTATAGCAGCAATGTCCATGGCGGCCAAACTGTGGAAGGAGCCTTGGGGTCCATCGAAAGATGAATGGATAAAGAAGATGTGTGTTTGTGTATATATATGTATATACACATACATACACACACACAATAGAATACTACTCAGCCATTAGAAACGATGAATATCCACCATTTGCTTTGACATGTATAGAACTGGAGGGTATTATGCTGAGTGAAGTAAGTCAATCAGAGAAAGACAAACATTATATGGTTTCATTCATATGGGGAATATAAAAAATAGTGCAAGGGATTATAGGGGAAAGGAGAGAAAATGAGTGGGAATTATCAGAGAGGGTAACAGATCATGAGAGACCCCTAATTCTGGGAAACAAACAAGGTTTTTTTTTTTTTTTTATTAAAAAATAAAAAAAAAAAAAAACCCAAAAAGACAAGAGGTGTAAATCCATATCATGCTGGAGAGAGTGTCAAAGGAGTAGTATAACATTGTAAGAAAATGAAGTGGTCATTTTTGGAAAGGAAAGTCTGCCTAATAAAAGGTATCATTGTAAATAGGAAAAAAAATGAAAAGGTATACACCATGCTTATAAATAAGGAGATTAAACATCATATTCCCCGCATTAAAAACTACTTTCCTTTTCTTAAAATTTTTTCAATTGGTTTGTTTAAACATACATAATTTGGTATGCATATTTTTTTGTATATTGTTTATTGGAGTTCAATTTGACCACATATAGTATAAGACCCAGTGCTCATCCCATCAGGTGCTGGCCTCAGTGCCCATACCCAGTCACCCTACCCCCTGCCCAAATCCCATTCCACTACCCTTTGTTCAATTCCCAGAATAGGAGTCTATATATATCACATCTTCTTCTTCTTCTTCCACAGTTTGTTTGTTTCTTTGCTGTTGACTTTAATGAGTTCTTTATAGATCTTGGATACTAGCCCTTTATCTGATAGGTCATTTGCAAATATCTCCTCCCATTCTGTAGGTTGTCTTTTAGTTTTGTTGACTGTTCTTTTGCTGCGCAGAAGCTTTTTATCTTGATGAAGTCCCAATAGTTCATTTTTGCTTTTGTTTCTCTTGCCTTCATAGATGTATCTTGCAAGAAGTTGCTGTGGCCAAGTTCAAAAAGGGTGTTGCTTGTGTTCTCCTCTAGGGTTTTGATGGATTCTTGTCTCACATTTAGATCTTTCATCCATTTTGAGTTTATCTTTGTGTATGGTGTAAGAGAACGATCTGGTTTCATTCTCTTGCATATGGCTGTCCAATTTTCCCAGCACCATTCATTGAAGAGAAGGTCCTTTTTCCAGTGGATAGTCTCTCCTGCTTTGTCGAATAGAAGTTGACCATAGAGTTGAGGGCCCATTTCTGGATTCTCTGTTATGTTCCGTTGATCTATGTGTCTGTTTTTGTGCCAGTACTACACTGTCTTGACGATCACAGCTTTGTAGTACAACTTGAAATCTGGCATTGTGCTGCCCCCGGCTCTGGCTTTCTTTTTCAATATTCCCCTGGGTATTCGGGGTCTTTTCTGATTCCACACAACTCTTAAGAAGATTTGTTCCAACTCTCTGAAGAAAGCCCATGGTATTTTGATAGGGATTGCATTAAATGTATAAATTGCCTTGGGTAGCAGAGATATTTTCACAATATTAATTTTTCCAACCCGTGAGCATGGAACATCTTTCGATCTTTTTTCTATTCTCTTTGAATTTTTTTCCATCTTCCTCAATTTCTTTCAGAAGTGTTCTGTAGTTTCTACAGTATCTTATGCTTTTGGATGCAATTGTAAATGGGATTGACTCCTTAATTTCTCTTTCTTCGGTCTCATTGTTAGTGTATAGAAATGCCACTGATTTCTGGGCAGGATACAGTGATTTTTGTATCCTGCCACACTGCCAAATTGCTGTATGAGTCCTAGCAATCTTGGGGTGGAGTCTTTTGGGTTTTCTATATACAGTATCATGTCATCTGCAAAGAGGGAGAGTTTGACTTCTTCTTTGCCAATTTGAATGCCTTTTGTTTCTTTGTGTTGTCTGATTGCTGAGACTAGGACTTCCAGTACTATGTTGAATAGCAGTGGTGAGAGTGGACATCCCTGTCGTGTTCCTGATCTTAGGGGAAAGGCTCTAGTGTTTCCCCATTGAGAGTGATATTTGCTGTGGGCTTTTCGTAGATGGCTTTTAAGATGCTGAGGAATGTTCCCTCTATTCCTACGCTCTGGAGAGTTTTGATCAGGAATGGATGCTGTATTTTGTCAAATGCTTTCTCTGCATCTATTGAGAGGATCATATGGTTCTTGTTTTTTCTCTTGTTGATATAATCTATAACGTTGTTTTATGAGTGTGAACCAGCATCCCGGGAAAAATCCCACTTGGTCAAGGTGAATAATCTTCTTATGTGCTGTTGGATCCTATTAGCTAGTATTTTGTTGAGAATTTTTGCATTTGTGTTCATCAGGGATATTGGTCTATAATTCTTTTTGGTGGGGTGTTTGGTTTTGGTATTAAGGTGATGCTGGCCTCATAAAACGAGTTTGGAAGTATTCTGTCCCTTTCTATTTTTCGGGACAGCTTTAGTAGAGTAGGTACTGTTTCTCCTTTAAACATTTGATAGAATTCCCCTGGGAAGCAATCTGGCCCTGGACCTTTGTGTCTTGGGAGGTTTTGGATGACTGCTTCAATTTCCTCCTGGTTATTGGCCGGTTCAGGTTTTCTATTTCTTCCTATTCCAGTTTTGGTAGTTTGTGGTTTTCCAGAAATACATCCATTTCCTCTAAATTGCCTAATTTATTGGCATATAGCTGCTCATAATATGTTTTTAAAATAATTTGTATTTCCTTGGTATTGGTTGATCTCTCCTTTATCATTCAGGATTTTATTAATTTGAGTCTCTCTGTTTTCTCTAATGTTATATATCTTATTAATTCTTTCAAAGAACTAACTCCTGGTTTTGATGATCTTTTCTACAGTTTCTCTGGTCTCTATCCCATTGAATTCTGCTCAAATCTTTATTAACTCTCTTCTTCTGCTGGTTGTAGGTTTTATTTGCTCTTCTTTCTCCAGTTCTTTTGGTGTGAGGTTAGCTTGTGTATTTGAGTTTTTTCCAGTTTTTAAAGGGATGCCTTTTTTGGGATGTATTTTCCTCTTAGGTCTGCTTTTATTGTATCCCAAAGATTTTGAATGGTTGTATCTTCATTTTCATTTGTTTCCATAAATCTTTTTAATTCTTCTCTCATTTCCTGGTTGACCTATTCATCTTTTAGTAGGATGCTCTTTAACCTCCACGTGTTTGAGTTTCTTCCAAATTTCTTCTAGTGATTCAGTTGTAGTTTCAAGCATTGTTATCTGAAATATGCAATGGACAATCCCAATCTCTTGGTATTGGTTGATATATGATTTGTGACCCAGTATGTCATCTACTCTGGGCAAAGTTCCATGTGCACTTGATAAGAATGTGTATTCAGTTGCGTTCAGGTGAAAAGTTCTGTATATATCTGTGAAATCCATCTGATCCAGTGTATCATTTAAAGCCTTTGTTTCTTTGGTGATTTTTTTTTCTTAGAATATCTGTCATGTGCAGATAGTACCATGTTTAATTCTCCTACTATTAGTGTATTACTATCTAAGTATGTCTTTACTTTGGTTTTTAATTGATTGATATACTTGGCCACTTCCACATTAGGGACATAAATTTTCATGATTCTTAGGTCTTTTTGTTGGATAGACACTTTATGCATGATATAATGTTCCTCCTCATCTCTTACTACAGTCTTTGGGGTAATCTTTAATTTACTTGATATGAGGATTGCTACCTCAGCTTTTTTTAGAGGCCCATTTGAATGGTAAATGATTCTCCAACATTTCATTTTCAGGCTGTAGGTGTCCTTAGGCCTAAAATGATTCTCTTGTTGGCAGCACATAGATGGGTCTTGCTTTTTGATCCAGTCTGAAACCCTGCGTCTTTTGATGGGATCATTTAGCCCATTCAAATTTAGAGTTAGTATTGAAAGATATGAATTTAGTGTCGTTGTAATACCTATTGAGTTCCTGTTTTTGTGGATTATTTTTTGGGCTTCCTCTTTCTTTTTTGGGGGGGGCTTCCTCTTTCTTTTACAGGGCACCCCTTAATATTTCTTGCAGAGCTGGTTTGGTGGTCACATATTCTTTCAGTTTCTGCATACCTTGGAAGCTCTTTATCTCTCCTTTATTCTGAATGAAAGCCTTGCTGGATAAAATATACTTGGCTGCAGTTTCTTCTCATTTAAGACCCTGAATGTATCCTGCCAGCCCTTTCTGGCCTGCCAGGTCTCTGTGGAGAGGTCTGCTGTTAATCTAATATGTCTCTCTATATAAGTTAAGAATCTCTTGTCTCTCACTGCTTTAAGGATTTTCTCTTTATCTTTGGAATTTGCAAGTTTCACTATTAAATGTCGAGGTGCTGAATGGTTTTTATTGATTTGGGGGGACACCTCTCTATCTCCTGGATCTGAATCCTTTTTCCCTCCACAAATTAGGGAAGTTATCAGCTGTGATTTGTTCAAATATGCTTTCTATCCCTCTGTCCCTCTTGGCGCTTTCTGGAACCCCTATGATACATAGATTCTTCCTTCTGAGGCTATCATTATTTCCCTTAACCTTTTCCTGTCGTCTTTTAATTGTTTTTCTCTTTTTTCCTCAGCTTCCTTCCTTGCCATCAACTTGTCTTATATGTTGCTCACTTTTTCTTCTACCTCATTAACCCCCGTTGTTCATGAATAGAACTGGAGGGTATTATGCTGAGTGAAGTAAATCAATCAGAGAAGGACAAACATTATATGGTTTCATTCATGTATCTACATTCAATGAATGTAGAAATATGAAAGTCAAAAAGGAATATAAAAAATAGTCAAAGGGGAAAGGAGAGAAATGAGTGGGAAATAACAGAGAAGGTGACAGAACAAGAGAGACTCCTAACTCTGTGAAATGAACAAGGGGTAGTGGAAGGGGTGGTGGGTGGGGGGACGGGGTGCCTGGGTCACAGGCACTGAGTGGGGCACTTGACCGGATGAGACCTGGGTGTTATACTATATGTTGGCAAATTGAACTCCAATTAAAAAAAGAAAAAAAGAAAAAAAAAAACCCACCCTCATTGTTAGGACCTCCAGTTTGTATTGTAGCTCATTTAATCTGTTTTTAATTTCAGCCTGATTAGATCTAAATTCTGCAGTCATAAAGTCTTTTGAATCCTTTATGCTTTTTTCCAGAGTCACCAGTAGTTTCTGAATTGGGTTTTTGACATTGAATTGTAATCCAAATTCTGTAACTCTGTGGCAGAGTACTGTTTCTGATTCTGTCTTTTGTGGTGAGTTCTTATTTCTAGTCATTTTGCTCAGTGCAGAGTAGCTGTATGAGTGGGCTGAGTCAAGAATATCAACCATGACCTAAGTAAATTTCACCCTAGATGATTCTGCCGAGATCAGAGACCAGAAATTGAAAACAAAGATCAGAACGAAATAAAACAGGACCACTAAAGTGAAAAATAAATTTTAAAACAAAGTAGTAAAAAATAAAAGGCCAAGAATCCCAAAGAAGAAGAGAACAAAGAGAAAAGAAATAAAAGGAGAATAAAAAAAAAGGTGGGGTACTGCGAGATGGTGATGGTGAGGAAGTTGTAGTGAAGGGAGAATGTCGTCTACCTGAGGGGTTCTAGAGGGTGATCCTCTTGTTCTCAGTGTATTAAGTTCTGTATATTGGAAGATGTTCAGTCCCAAATTTATATAAACCAGCAATACTTGTAGAAAGCCCCACCATTGACCACCAAAACATAAATGAGATAAGAGGGGGGCAGAATGGGAATGAAGAGAGAATATAATCTCAGAATGAAACAGCACGGTGTACTACTTGGTTCTGGGTGCACTCTGGTCATGTTTTATAAGGTAGTAACTTCCCCATTGTAGCACAAGATGAGGGAGAGAAAACACAAAACACAAAACAAAAAGCATATCTCGTATATGTCACAAAATTGAATTGTATGATGAAGGGAATCTAGAAGTGGAAAATATATCTAAGAAATGTAATTGTAGAAATATGAAAGTCAAAAAGGAAAAAACTTAAAAATGAAGAGCTGGCAAAATATTGTAGTTAAGGTGGGAAAAGAGAAAAAAATATTGGAAAGTTTCAGTCTTCTATAAAAATGAGTTGTACTGGAAAATGGGGGAAAAAGGGAGAGGTACCCTCTAGTTTTTTTTATATACTGTAAATCCCTTGACTTCCCATGGAGCTTTCTAGTGCTGCTTGGTCAAGAACTTGCTCTTCCCCTGTTCTTCCAGCTGGTCTTCTGAGGGAGGGGGCTGCTGTGCTGATTCTCAGGTGTCTGTGCCTGCGAGGAGATGCCCTGCCCCCTGCCAGGTGCCGGGCTCAGTGGGAGCCGTTTATCCTGTGAAGCCTTTGTTCCCTGGCAGGAGAACAAAGATTCTTGAATTTAATAGCTAGACAAATACATAATTAAATGCAGAAATAAGAGAAATCCTAGAAGACTACCTTCAGTGTGACATCATATATATATATATATATATATATATATATATAATCACAAAACAATGAAAGCTCAACTGTGTGTTCTTTAGAGATAAATTGACAAACTTAGGTAAGCTCAATTTTTAAAAAGTATGTGAATGATACATAAAAATGCAAAACAATAATTACTTCTGTAATGAGGTGGTGTGTTGATATTGGGAAGAAGTATGCAAGTGGCTTCCCCAAATTGACAATATTTTTTAAATGATCTGTATAATTGGTTTACATACATATTACATAGAGTGTATGTATGTGTGTGTGTGTTTTTGTAACAAATCAAAATTCTAGATTTTTGGAATTCTTCCAAACATTTGAATAGATAAATAAAACTTCCTAGTTTTCCTATACTGTATGCATGACTTCATATCTGACAAGACTTATGGAAGCATGTAGCTAAGTAGAAGTGAATTACTTGGTTTACCGTGAACTTTTATGCATTTGATCATATTCACAGAGGTATAAGAGTCAAGAGACCACACAGGGCCTAATGGCCCAGAAACTGAATTTCTCAATAGCCTAGCTTTATAATAACAATCTTATCCTGTTTTATAGACAAAATGCACAGTTCCCATACATCGAACAGAGTATTTTATTCATTATCGAAAAACTTCTAATGAAATAAAAGAGCATTTGTCCGGGGCGTGATCCTGGAGTACCGGGATGGAGTCCCACGTCGGGCTCCCTGCATGGAGCCTGCTTCTCCCTCTCCCTCTCCCTCTGCCTCTGCCTGTGCAGTGCGTCTGTCTCTGTCTCTGTCTCTCTCTCTCTCTATCTTATTCTGTCTCTCGTGAATAGATAAATAAAATCTTAAAAAAAAAAAAGCATTTGTCCTCAGATAACTTACAGTTAGTTCAAATGAAGATGAAAATACTCTCCCAGGTATCTACCCTATTACTGGAGCTAAGTGCAGAATCAGCAGGGGACATCTTTTTACTTCAGGATGTTCTGCAGTTTTCAAAGCCAATCAACCCTTTCAGAAAAACATAGTGTGTGCCCAAGGGCAAGACTCTAGAACAATATGAAAGTTGTTAATTATTGGAGTGCTTTTTGTTGTTTTTGTGCTTCTTAGGTTTCTGCATGAATATGCTGCTGGAAATTGAGTAGAGTTCACAATACAGTTCTTCACAGTAATAAAATTCTACGTTGGGATCCCTGATTCTTTAAGTCTCATAAATCAGACAAGATCAAATTTACACTAATATTTGAAAATTATTTCAAAGCAATATAGTAACAGCTTAGGTAAGATACTAGTAAAAAATAAAAGTAATATTTTATCCAAAATGTAAGTAGGGTCTCAGAAAAGGTTGTGACTAGTGTGGAGTAGAATTAATTTTCATATTTTTTTGCAGTGTTGTGTATACCTAATGAGAATAACTACTATTTGCAAGTTCCTTAAGAAGATGCAAGGCAAATTAAACATGAATGCTGACCTCCAGAATCTTATGCCTTGGTAAATGTGATGAGGCACCAACATTATCATACAAGAAGTGCTATAGAAGACAATGCCCCACTATGACTATTTCTGTGCCCTAATACCCCAGCCCAACTCATGGGTTTTTAATAGCCAGTCCCCATGATCTTTATTGCAGGACTTCTCTCCAGCCACTAGAGTGACTTGATCCAGAATGATGGAACTCCATGTTCTGTGGGACCAATGCCTGGGATCTCATTGTCACTTGGCATTCATTTCTCGCTACCTACTCTTCCCACCCCCTTGGTTCCCACTGGAAGCACTCCTTAATAAATTACTTACACAAGAATCTTCAATTCAGGATATGATCCCAGTAACTCAATCTAAATTGAATATAGGATAAATCTGTAGATCCTGAGAGGGGATCTCACTGAGAAAAAACCCTGCTGTCTAGTTTGTGGGTTTTTTTTTTTTAAGATTTATTTATTATTGATTTATTTATTAGAGACAGAGAGAGAGAGAAAGAGAGAGCAGCAGAGACACAGGCAGAGGGAGAAGCAGGCTCCATGCAGGGAGCCTGACGTCGGACTCCATCCTGGGTCTCCAGGATCACACCCTGGGCTGAAGGCGGCGCTAAACTGCTGAGCCACCCGGACTGCCCCCTGCTGTCTAGTTTTTGTGTGTCATGTGGAGCAACATCATCTGGAATTTCTTGTAATGATTTCACTGTGAGATCTCAGTATTGGTTATTAGTTTACATTACAGACAGCATATGGTCAATGTACCTAATTTTAATTTTTCTAAGATTTTATTTATTTATTTGAGAGGGAGATAGAGAGAGAGAGAGAGAGAGAAGGGAGGGCAGAGGGAGAGGGACAAAAACAGACTCTACTCTGATCCCGGAGCCCAACACGGGGCTCAATCCAACAACCAGATCATATCCTGAACTGAAATCAAGAGTCAGACGCTCAACTGACTGAGCCACCCAGGCACCCCTCAATGTACCTAATTTTAAACATTTTTTTCCTTTCCTTAAATGTAGTACAATCTCAGATCTATTATAATTATTATATTCAATTACTAGAGAAATGAATCAAATGGACCAAATGTTTCACATTCACAAAAAAAAAATGCCATTTTTCTACAATGATTATTTAACTTGTCCATGTAAAATGCAATTCAGGAGTCATCCAGCATTTTGTTACTTTAATTATGGTTTACAAAGTCAAGCTTGATTCACTAACACTAGATTCATGTAAACAACAATGTTAGGTTTGCTATGCTGACAATGAATTTCCACTTATCGGAAAAGGAAATTCACTCTGTCCATTGGAAGGAAGAGGTTTTTTTTTTTCTTTTTCTTTTTTCCTCTCTCAAAAAGTATCAATTGACTTAAACTCTTAAACACAGTTCAAGAAATTATATCACATGTTTAAATATTTTAAAGACCACAAGAAAAAACTAGTTACCTTCACTTAGGAAATATAAAATTGTTATATTTAAAATCGATGATAAAGTGTTTTTTTTTGTTTTGCTTTTTATGTTTTTGTTGTTGTTGTTATTGTTTTAAATGATAAAGGAGAATTTAAGTGAGAACTGGATGAATGCACTCTGCTAGCACAAATTAGCTAGGGGATCTGAAATATGGTTTAAGAGGATAGAGTACACATATTGGGACCAGAAGATCAGTAATAAATCCTTTGAAAAGAACTGTATATCCACTATTCACAAGAATAGCCGATGGCTCCATGAGAAGCTGATTGATCTTCAACTCTGTACTGAAGCTACAACTAAAAACTCAGTAATTAAATCTGGGGTGTATATGTTGATAAAGTTTCTGAGAGAGTTAGGCACGTCATTTTTGGCTGCCTACAGCCAAGCTAAATCAGATTAATCAGACAGAAATTTAAAGAATGAAATATGGTTAATCGACCTGATCCACACAAATCAGAATGAAGTCAAGTGGATTAAGTGAATTGCAAATCAGGCCAACGGGGATATTTCTAGATTACATTTCCAGAACTGAAGTGTTTTATGAGGGGAAAGCTGATCCTTTTTAACTTAATAAAACCCTATTGGTAAGCCAAAGTATTGATACATTTCAAAAGGTTTTATATTTATTATCCCACACAGTAAGAAGTTTCTAGTTGCTTTGGATTTGCATTTTATTGTATAACAGAAAGCCTTCCAGTTGTCTCATCAGGGCAAAAGAAGCATGAGGAGAGACATCAGGGTTCAATGGGATGATGTGACTTAATGCTGGGTGGGGGTGGGGAAAAATAAGGCTTGTCTGTTCTCTTTCTTTCTTTCTTTCTTTCTTTTTCTTTATCTCTCTCCTTTATTTTCATCTTTAAAAAATAAGAAAGTGTACTGAGAAGGAACCAACCCATAAATGGCAGAAGAGGATGATATAAAGCAGTAGAAGTGAAGTGGATAGTATAGATGAAATATAAAACTAGTAGCCAAGTGTTGGCCAAGACACTTATGGTTTCCTAGCTGTGTTTAGGAAATCTCTTTTAATAAATTCAGCATCAAACTTGGTCTTTGCCAGATTCCCATAAATATCACAGGAACCTTTTTAATTCAACCACTTATTTATTTATTCACTCAAAAGGCATCTATCTTCTATGTGCAAAGTTAGCTCTCAGGTGTGTGAGATGTGGGCAAGCAAGACAAAATACATATCTATATGTATTAGATATGATCCTAGTTTTCCAGATACCTATAACCATAGCACAATGCATAGAGGCAATAATTATTTCAAAAAATCAGAATGACAGACATCTATGGATTTGAGTTGTCAGTAAAATCTCTACAGTAAGAACTGGCAATCAACTGGATTTCTGAAAGACAGCAATAACTTCTTAAATTAGAAACACTGTGAATAATTCCTGAGCTCTGAAGACAATAATATTGAGCAACCCTGGTAGAAAATTTGAGGAGGGAGAAACCAACTTGCCAGGCAATACCAGCACAATAATTCTTTTTAAAAAAATGATAGTAGAAGTATCCATTATTCATATCTGAAAGCCATCTAATTTATAGTAAGTAACCAATATTTGCATTAGTCACCTCTAACCATTTCCCTAAGAGTGTCCCTTAATTATGTGTTAAATTGAATGCATACTTCTGATGACAGAATAGCATTATTTGGAGCTACTGGATACATATGTCTTTACTATTGCAAAAGCTTTTGGTTATACTTTTTAATCCTGTGTTTCGGAAGTCCGCTTTGTTTGAGAAGAATCCTTCTGTGGGTGGGTCTTTGGAAAGATATTTTGATAAGGTCTCCAGGTGGTTCTGATGTCTTTTTCCAGTTGAGAGCCATTGTTATAGAGGGAGCCTTCCAGTTCTTGCTTTAGAGTGTAAACACATTTTATCCACCCCATAAGTTTGTTCTTTTTATTTCTCCATTCAGTCTACTTGATTTTTCATCCACAAAATAGCAACAATAACCCTCAAAGTTAACGTGGCATAGCATCTTACCATCATAGATTTCCACGAAGATGGATTTTCTCTAAGAATAACATTGGTTTCTTTTCACTTCATCATTCATTCTGCTTATAGAGAGTAGAGTGTCTTGGAGAGCCGATTTGGACATGTTTGGCAACACTTTGTTCTTCCTTCACTTGGGAAGATGTCTCCCAAAGAGACTACTTCATAGACTACGTTTTACCAGGGCAGGCTCATTATATGATATATAATAAAATCTGACATATAATACTAATATCTCATAATATTATCACTTATATGTATTAGTTAGTACATTGTTGTTTGAATTGGCCATGTATAAACTGACCAAAGTAAGTTGCCATTTCTCTCTCATACCTCTATACGGAGCCTATCCACAGGATGTGCATTTTCAATTTCTCATTGAGGTATCTAAGTTTTTTTTTCT
Source organism: Nyctereutes procyonoides (assembly GCF_905146905.1). Taxonomy (NCBI): domain Eukaryota; kingdom Metazoa; phylum Chordata; class Mammalia; order Carnivora; family Canidae; genus Nyctereutes; species Nyctereutes procyonoides. The sequence goes on from NW_026575048.1 coordinate 28,072,596, forward strand.
CCTTAACAGTCATTATAAGAAAGGAAGAGAACTGGTCATGGGAACAATAAACAAATAAATGATTTGTCCACACTAGAGCAAATTCACATAATTTGAATCAGTCACAAACTGTATTTAGGAAAATAAAAATTATCTATGCAGCTTTTAATAAAGAGCCTTTGGGGAGGAAAGTCATTTCTCACTGCAGAGGGGTTTTTTGTTTGTTTGTTTTTGTTTTTTTTCTTAATACCACATAATAAAGCAATGTTAGCAATATACATGACCAGAGCCCTCTAAAATTTATGCTTGGGCTCCAAATTAAAAATTGCTCCAGTGAAGGTACATGGCATTACCCAGTGTCCTGTTCTTCTGGGAGAAAGCAAGTTTGATAGACATATGGTGTAAAGGCTATTAGATACTGATAAATCCATTTAACAAGAGGAAGAGACATAAGAAAGCCTGATGCAGGAGGGATGCTACAGGGAAACAAATTAGATGGAACGAGTTGCTAGGAAACAGGGCAAAGTAAATGCACTAGAGTGGTTAGATAGGGTAACTGAAGGACTAACAGTACTACATATCCAGGCAAAGGCTAAAGCAGGCCAGGTTTGCAGCCTTTGTCAGAAAATAACACAAGCTGTGAAGTTCGGCCTTGTAGGTATAGAGAAAATCTCATTATACACACCTAAACCCCAAAAAATTAAAAAATAAAAAACCTTATTATCCCACATCTATAGTATACTAGCAAAGTAGATCTGAATGTGGTCCAACTTTATTTCAAAGTAATATATTTTCTCACAAGCTCCTTATAAACAGATTAATGTGTAGAAATACCTTATACCGAGAGCATGAATAGAAGGAAACCTGAATCATGGTTTAAGGGATAGGAAGTATTTTGGGGTCATGAACTGATATACTGAATTTTCAGTTTTTATAGGAGATTGTCTAGAAAAAAAAATCTATGCCTCCTCCTTGGATTTCATCTTTAGTGTCTCTTCCTCATTAGTGCTGAGCATTCTCATGTTCTGTTAAATGCATTTTGGGCATGTAATTAAAATACGACCTTGTGGAGAGAGGCAAACCAAGAAATAGACTCTTAAACTATAGACAACAAACTGATGGTTACTAGAGGGGAAGTGGGCAAAGGGATGAGTTAAATAAGTGATGGAGATTAAGGAGTGAACACCAGTTTTAGTATGGAACTGTTGAACCACTAAATGGTACAACCTGAAACTAATATTACACTGTATGTTAACTAACTGAATTCTGAACAAAAACTTTAAAAAATATAAAACAAAATAAAATATGAGCTCCTAAAGGTCAGTTTCCTCTTCATTTACTTATGTGCATGACATCCAGATTGGACCGTGGGTGACAGTAACTGCCCAATCAATATTTGTTCAATATTTGAAATAATAACTGAATATCTATTTTATCATTCATGCTTTCTTTCATTTATATATATGTTCTGACTTCCTGAAAATACTTGAGCCCTTTAAGTATACATAATATTATTTATCTCCTCCAATCAAAGAAATAGGTCAATATGAAAAAATAGATATTCAAAGGGTATTTATTATATTAAGCTAAGTATCTATAGTCAGGTGATTCATTTGGAGGAAAGGTAGAGCTATGCTAGCAGGACATGAAACAGATTTTGAGAACAGTTTAAATTTGTTATAGATTATTGTGATTCAAAATAGTGACAGCTACAATAACAAAAACAAGCACAGTAATAATAAATATTCATTAACTACCTGGGCAACATTCTAAGGATGACCAGGAATATAGAAATAAACAAAACATACAAGAACCTCTGCCTTCATTGAGTTTACATGCTAGTCAGGGGAGGTAGACAATAAATAATCAAATATATGGTGTTGGGTGTTGATAATTGCTCTAGAGAAAAATAAAGCAGAAAGAGGGAATAGAGAGCATTGGGATGTTGCAATCTTCAATAGCATAATCAGGTGAGATGGTAACATTTCAGTAGAGACCTACACTAGATAAGGAAGGGAAGAATTAGGCAGAGGAACCAATGATGTCCTGAAATAGATTGTAGCTTCTGTTTGAGAAGCAACAAGGAGGACAAAATGGCTCTTACTGAGTGAGCCAAAGGAGAACTAATATGAGAATTAACAAGAAACAGATGTCCTATGGAGCCTTGATTATCAAAGTAATGCTTTTGGCTCTTTCTTTCAGTGAGGTGGTGAGTAATAGAAAGGTATTGAACTATTGGGACTTCATCAAGATAAGAAGCTTTTGCACAGCAAAGGATACAGTCAACAAAACTCAAAGACAACCTACAGAATGGGAGAAGATATTTGCAAATAACATATCAGATAAAGGGCTAGTTTCCAAAATCTATAAAGAACTTATTAAACTCAACACCAAAGAAACAAACAATCCAATCATGAAATGGGCAAAAGACATGAAGAGAAATCTCACAGAGGAAGACATAGACATGGCCAACATGCACATGAGAAAATGCTCTGCATCACTTGCCATCAGGGAAATACAAATCAAAACCACAATGAGATACCACCTCACACCAGTGAGAATGGGGAAAATTAATAAGGCAGGAAACAACAAATGTTGGAGAGGATGTGGAGAAAAGGGAACCCTCTTACACTGTTGGTGGGAATGTGAACTGGTGCAGCCACTCTGGAAAACTGTGTGGAGGTTCCTCAAAGAATTAAAAATAGACCTGCCCTACGACCCAGCAATTGCACTGTTAGGGATTTACCCCGAAGATTCAGATGCAATGAAACGCCGGGGCACCTGCACCCCGATGTTTCTAGCAGCCATGTCCACAATAGCCAAACTGTGGAAGGAGCCTCGGTGCCCATCGAAAGATGAATGGATAAAGAAGATGTGGTTTATGTATACAATGGAATATTACTCAGCCATTAGAAACGACAAATACCCACCATTTGCTTCAACGTGGATGGAACTGGAGGGTATTATGCTGAGTGAAGTAAGTCAATCGGAGAAGGACAAACAGTGTATGTTCTCACTCATTTGGGGAATATGAATAATAGTGAAGGGGAATATAAGGGAAGGGAGAAGAAATGTGTGGGAGATATCAGAAAGGGACACAGAACATAAAGACTTCTAACTCTGGGAAATGAACTAGGGGTGGTGGAAGGGGAGGAGGGCGGGGGGTGGGGGTGAATGGGTGACGGGCACGGAGGGGGACACTTGACGGGATGAGCACTGGGTGTTATTCTGTATGTTGGTAAATTGAATAGAAAGGTATTGAGAACAATCATGTAACGCAGTGACTTCATTTTAATAGAATAACTCTGGCTCTTACAAAAAAAAAAAAAAAAAAAACAAGCCCTAAAGGAAGACAAGGACAGTAGCAGCTAGACCAATAAAGGGGCTGCAGCAAGAACCTGGATCTCACTTGGATCAGAGTGTCATCATGGAACAGATGGGAAGTGGTTAGATCCTGGATATATTCTATAGGTAGAAAAACTTGATTTTTTGATGGTGTGACTGTAGGAATGATGGCATCATCTTTGACTGAGAAAGGGACTTGTTGTACATGTTTAGTGGTGGAGGTGTTGGAGCTCCTTGAGGGAAGAATTGGGATGTTGGCTGTGGATACTTAAAGACTGCAAGTTTATTAGACAAGTTAATGGACATGCTCAGTAGGCAGTTGGATATGCAGGTCTGAAGTTTTAGGGAGAGGTCTTGGCTCTAGATATAAATTTGAGGAAAAGAAAAGAATCGATGGAATTATGTCCTTGTTTATGTAAGAGGTGATGAGATCTATTAAGTAAGTGAAATTGTTTGCCTTTATTAACTGCACAGGGAATTTATGTTATTAAGTGAAGAAAAGTCAGGGTATATTGGAACAGACTTATTTAAGTGGACAGATATGGTAAGCTGGTTTTGTGGAAGTTCTCTTTTATCTACTTTTATTTTCTCAATGAAATAGGAATAAAGTTAATAACTAAGAGTGATGATGAAGGATGGAGCTAGGGTTGTTAGATGTCTTCTATATACCGAACATGTCCCATATCCATGAGACATAGAGTTGTTAGATGTCCTGTATTGACTTTGTTAGGGTATCCTAAATGTCCTACAGCCAGGTTTTTTTCAATAAATAAAAGTTCGGCTGTTAGAGCTATTTTTCTACCATCCTAATTGGCAGTTTACAACACTTACATGACAATGCTAGCTGAAAGTCAGACCTACACAAAGAAAAATCTGGATAATGCCTATGCTCCTCCATGCAGGTTTGGCTGAGAGAAGGCCAAAAGAGACAACTGATAATTAAAATACTTATTTTTCATATTCAGGAAAGGACAAGATTGTTCTTTGGACAAAGTTCCAACTTGTGAATAAGTAAACACCATTAGAGATAACTTCAGATTAGTACAGATGTTTTGAAAGTCAGCGGATCAACAGCAGCCCTACTCAAGTAATTATGACTTCTGAAAGTCAGCCAATCAATAATAAAACTCCAGTCTTGAAAAGCAGCCAATCAGTGACAATTCTACACTTCTAAACTTAGCCAATCAGAAAGTGCCTCAGTCACTTTCTGAGTTTCTGAAAGGCAACAGGTAAATATCAGCCTTATTACAGTGATCACACGAACACTATTGAAAGTCCTATTATCCTCTAAACATAGAGACTCTCTGAAAGTCTGCCAATCTCTGAAAACAAGGCTTCCTAAAACTTTATATAACATCATCCCTGGCTTCATTTACAGAGATAATGTCCTACAAGTACCCTCTTACATGCAAACAAACCAAAAGTTCACTTTTTTTTTTTTTGCATCAGATAGTTTAAATTACTGTTTATAAGTTTACAGCACCTTCAACAGTTTAAGACCTGTTTATGGTTACTTCTAAGTTGAGACTTGTGGATGGTGAAAGCAATAAGACTGCTGTGAGATTATCAAATTCAATTTTTTCCATTTTTGTGGTGATTTCTAGTATGTACTTTTTAAATGTAGCCTCAAAATGTCAAATCACAGATCTAATAATTGTGAAAAATTTTCTTAATAAAGAGTATTCGCTAAATAAGTAAATAGTCCTTTTAGAGGTCTTTGTGTACAATGCAATTATTCATTAAATATTTGAAGTGGTGGAAAGTCAGGTATGAACAAGCATATTGACATAAGAGATGTATGATTTTCTCAACTAGTACCAAAATAATGATAAAATAACAAAATTTTGTTTTAAGTGAAATTCATATGAAGAAAAAATAATTGTAGTAGTTATTATAATGGCCTTCCACATCAAATATCATCAGCCAGCTCAAATGTCTTTTGAATGTACAGCTACCAAAAGTATTTTGTGATTTTAAAATTGTGACCAAATTTTCAAGTTCCAGAACTAAATCTACCACAAGTTTTAAAATGGCTATATCCACTATTACAAAGATTATCAAAGACCTAATTGCTTTATCATATTACATAATAACCATGGTGTAAATAATCACAATGCAGAAAAAAATTCTTTTTTAATATTTTATTTATTTATTCATGGTAGAGACAGAGAGAGGCAGAGACACAAGAAGAGAGAGAAGCAGGCTCCATGCAAGGAGCCTGATGTGGGACTCGATCCCAGGACTTCAGGATCATGCCCGGGGCTGAAGGCAGGTGCTCAACCACTGAGCCACTCAGGCATCCCCACAGAAAATAATTTCTTTTGCTTATGTAATACTTTTCTTATAAAGATGTCTTCCTTATATGAGGCTCTGGGGAACAAAATTCATTTGAGACTTCAAAAACTATAACAAATTTTTGCAGAGACTCTCTTTTTGAGTTAGAGTGTAATGAGAAAAAAAATGTACTTCTCTTGATAGAATAAAAATACAAATTTTGGTAAATGTCTTTGTAAAGTGCAAACGATATTTATTCAAAGTTGAAGCCAAGCACAAATAATTCTTTGGAAAGTGTGAACTCTTCTGCCCATGTACTACACGGTGTTGCTCAAAGAGCATGCCATATCCTTTATGATAACAATAAAGTGGTTCCATAAAATTATTCTCTAATTTCAGTATTCCCTGTCAAACTGAGTGAGTAAAGGATTTTTTCAATTTTGTTGCAATTCAGTATCCTTCAGTTCTCCTACATTCAAAAGCCTATTGACTTTCTTTAACAAATACAGTTGAGATCTCCAATTTATTTGAAGCACTGAAATTAAACTTTAATTCTATAGAAGAGGCCCCCAAAATTCTTGTTGACTTTTTAAATAACCCATTGAGTGGTTTCTACTTATTTCTTGTTAATCATTTTCAATATATCTTTAGCAATAGGATTATACAAATTGAAAGAAGAGCAAATAGGGTTATTGAACTACTTCATTACTTAAAGAAACCTGTGGAATGTGTTAAAGAGAGAACTAATGAAAAATTTATCCCTATGTGTCAAGCTGTTTTTTAAAAGGAGAATATAACCATGAATGGAACAGGAACTCCATCTTTAAATGTATACTTATGATGGCATTTTCCATTATTACCTTTTGAAATGTACTTCATACCTTGAAGAATTTGATTCTTTTACATGAATATTACATGGGAAAAAGTGAAAACATATGCAGTGTTGAAAAGCAAGAGGATGAAAATTGAAGAAATACTCTTTCTATTTAGGGCCCAGGATTTGAAAAGTCATTCATCAAGAGATACTACTTAATCCTAAAGAATGGTTAAGCAAGTCATGCCAGGAAAGATGGTACTATGTATTCCAATAAATCAAATTTGAAGGGCAATTCTGAGACTTGGTAACTTTATGCCAGTACATGATTGTATACTGGCTTATATTGCTAATGATGAATATATTTTCTCATGAATATGTTTTCAGTGAACAAAAAGACAAAATAAGTTGGATGGGATTACTGTAGAAGCTATTTTACAATGTAAATGGAATAAGGACTGCAAGGGATTTTATAAACAAATTCTGTGAGCAAAGAACTGTTTAGAAGAGCCAAATCATCAGGAAAAATAATCTTTAAAAGCAGAGTTATATTTCAGATAAGCAACAAGTAATTCTCTAGTAAAACTATGACCAGGGCAGCCCGGGTGGCTCAGTGGTTTAGCACCGCCTTCCACCCAGAGTGTGATCCTGGAGACCCGGAATGGAGTCCCATGTCGGGCTCCCTGCATGGAGCCTGCTTCTCCCGCTGCCTGTGTTTCTACCAATCTCTCTCTCTCTCTCTCTCTCTCTCTCTCTCTCTCTCTCTCTTTCTCTCTCTCATAAATAAATAAAATATTTAAAAAAAAATACTATGACCAGTGCTTCTATTATCTCAAAGTACATTTGGATAGTGCTTAGAAATTATTCAAATTTACCTGGGCATCTTGTTCCATTTGTTAAATCAGGCAAGCTCAATAAAGATGGAGATTTTGAGGAGAGATTGAAAGACATGAATCACCTTGGGCAGTGCCTGAATGAATGAGCCAGGAAAATGTAGTGTGACAATCATGCAGCATTTTAGAACGCAAAGAAGTTTAAAGTCACAAATTCTAAGTAAGTAGTCAGAATGGGTATGTGTTTACTTCCAATCACCTTCAGCTGTGTGAGCATAGCGAGTGGATGGAGAGATATATTAATTAGAGTTATAATTTTATGTATAACATTATTCTAATAAAATTGTTTCCATTAAAAATCATTGCTATGTGATTCTAGTCTTTAATCTTGACCATTAGGCTAAACTTCCTCTCAGGGAGAAGTGATTACTTAAGATTAAAATCTTGTTTCCCTATAAAATTTGAAATAAAAAACAAAGAAAAGGGCAACCTGGGTGGCTCAGTGGTTTAGCGCTGCCTTCAGCCCAGGGTATGATCCTGTCAAGTCCCATGTCGGGCTCCCTGCATGGAGCGTGTTTCTCCCTCTGCCTGTGTCTCTGTCTCTCTCTCTCTGTCTCTCTCTCTCTCTCTGTGTCTCATGAATAAATAAATAAAATTAAAAAAAATAAAAGTTAAATTGTATTTAAATAAAACAATTAGCAAACCACGTATATGTAAATTATAATCTATAATCTCCAACACTGAAAGATGGCTCTCATCTCTTAGTCTGCTTCTAGCTTTGCTCTTGCTATCTTCTAAAGAATGTAAGGAAGGTCACACTTGTTAGGATATAGCAAAGAACAAGAAAATTGAATGATCTTCACAAAAGTCAGAAATGCCATATAGCTTGAAGTAAATATTTAGAAAATATAGGCGTTAATTTTGATCCATTCACCAAATCAATACCACAGTCATATTTCTGTGACCTCAGCTACAACTGTGGTATCATTCTCTGAATAATATACCAATGCCAAAGAGATACATTCAATCTGACCTAACACACTTTGAGCTTTTCTGAAGATGAAACAAAGTACCTACAAGTAGAAAGAATCATTGGGCCAAAAGTGTTCCCCCAGCACACTATCTAGGATTGTCCCTTTTTTAATTCTTACATTAATAAGGTTGGAAGCTTTTGCTATTCTTTATTTTTTTCTTATATATTTGAGTTTGTATTTCCCAAAGGATTTTGACTATAAGCAATATATATTTCCCATCTAAAATGCCTCTGTTGTATCGCAGAGACAGAAAATATTCTCTATTTTTCTACTAGTCCCGTAACACAAATGCTTTTAGACATTCAATGATCTATTTCTTTAGTAAGTCTCTTTCTATTTCAGTGTTTATGCATGAGATTGATCTAATGCCCAGAAGAGAAATATCATCGTCAGCTTTTACAACATTTTCAGAAAGGCACATATGCATTTTGCTTCTCCTGTTTTATGAAGCTCTTTTTACTGCTTTCTCTTAAGAACATATGAAAAATCCAATTTCCCTGCAGATATGTCGGACTGTGCTGTTTCTTGAAAGCTGGAACAAAATCTGCTTTCCAGATGACTTATGCAATTTGGAACCAAATAGGTGGGTGTTCAGCTTGAGAAATTTTCATAGAATTATCATTTGCAATATTTCCACAGTCTGGAACAGGAACTCATTGATTGTTTTTAATCTGATGTACATCCAGTAATGAGGAGCCAGGCACCACTCTGAGCATAGATTTGAATAATCTCATGAATTGTTTTGTACTAACTGGCTCAGTGAGCCAAAGAGAAATCTGAAGTAAATATGGCTCTAGAATGCAGATGTGGAAGAGGAAGGAAGAGGAGGATAGTCAAGGAGTAAAGGGAAGTTTCCAAAGAAAAAATAACTGCCATCTTTCTCCTCAACTACCATTTGTTTGTATGTTTGTATATTTACTTGTTTTTAATGTAATAGTATTTGATATGTAGAAAAGAATTAATGTAACATAACTGTGAAAACTAAAGCACAATCATAAAGTGAAACTCCATGAACCCACTATCCAACTTAAGAAGTAAAGTCTTATAACACCATGCTACCTGTGTGCTCCTCCTTACCCACTCCTGCACAAAAGTGACTACAATATAAGTGTTACTTATACCCTTCTTAGAGTATCTTTACATTTTTTTACTACTTATGTATTGATTCAGAAACACTATCAGCTTCCTTTCTTTCAGACCTTTGTAAACATAACATACTGTAAGTAGATTTCTTAGACTGCTTATTTATGCATATTGTGAAATATAGGTTTATTTCATCCATTTCCATTTGCAAAATATCTGAGCAGGTGAATAAATCATTCTATTTATCTATTTTTCTGTATATTTGAAGTCTTTCCTTCTTCCTCTTTCCCTTCATCTGTCTTTTCTTTCTTTTCTACCTCTCTCCCCCATCCTTCCATTCTTACAATCCCCTTCTCTTTACTTTCTCCTACCCTTACTTTCTTCCCCATCTCCTCCTTCCTTCCTTCCTTCTTTCCTTCTTCCTTTCATTTTCTTATTTTCTATTACATTAGTTTTGCCAGAGATGTTTTAAGAATTTATTTTTTAAAGCAGTTTTGGGTTTACAGCAGAATTGAGAGGAAAGTACAGAGATTTCCCCATATACTCCCTTCCCCTACACATGCATACCTTCCCCTAGTATCAACACCTCCCACCTCAGGGTACATTTGTTACCATCAGAGAACCTACACTGACATATCATATTACCCAAAGTCCACAGTTTACATTAGGGTTCATTCTTGGTGTTATACATTCTATGAATTTGGACACATGTATAATGATACGTATCTTTCATTATAGTATCATGCAGTGTTTTTACTGACTGAAAAATCCTCCATGTTCTGCCAATTCATCTCACCCCACACTCCCTCAACCACATTTCCATAGCTATCTCTTGGCACTTGACCAAAGAAAGCATCTAACATGTTTACATGGAAGTGAAATTGTTAGATCATAGCTTAAGGAAATGTTCAACCTCTTAAAATAATGCTAGCGTGTGCCTCATATTTATACTTATACCAGAAATTGGTTGATTCATTTCCTCTCTAATACCCAGATTTGTCTGACTTCTTAATTGTTGTGAGAATTAATATCTATGGGAATAAGATCATGTCAATGGGTTTAAAATGGTAATTTGTATTTCCCTTATTGCTAATGAGGTTAAACATCTTTTCATGTGTTTGTTCTCTCATCATGTTTCGTCCTCTCTGAGATGCCTGGTTGTGTCTTTTACCTAATTTTCTATTGAGTTTTGTCCTTTTCTAATTGATTTGGAAGTGTTAATCCCTTGTAAATTGCATGTACTGTAAACATTTCTCAGTTTGTGTCTTGCCTTTTCACTATCTCTAGGCTGTCTTTTGTTGAAGTTTTCAATTAACAAACAGTGGAATTTATCCATTTCTTAATGTTTAGTCTGTATCTTAATTTAAGGTACCTTCCCCTAGCTCAAATTTGGAACAAAAATAAATATTATTCCTTATTTTCTTCTAAGGCCTCAGAGATTCTCCTTGAATTTTTAAGTCCTCAGCTCATCTGGAATTGACTTTAGTGTATGGTGGAAAGTAAGAATTCAATTTAAGGATCCGATTTTTTTTGTGGGCAATTAATTGCTCAATCACTTTTATTGATGGTCCCTCCATCCCACAATGATCTTCAATCCCACTTTTGTAATATATCAAGTTGTAAAACACAGTCTATTTCCCAGATCTTCATTTTGTTCCTTTAGTCAATATTTTTCAATTCCTGTGCCAGTTTCATTTATCATTATAGCCTTATGATATGCCTTGATATCTGACAGGGCACATCCCTTACTCTTCTTCCTCAGAAATGTTTTAGCCTTTTTTTTCCTCTTCACATATATTTTAGAATTAGTTTGTCAAGATGCATGAAAAGGCCCATGGGGATTCAGTGCAATTGGTTGAAATTGCACTGAATTCAGATAAATTGCAGGAAAATTGATATTTATACATGATTTTGAGCTTCCTATCTGTAAGAATAATACCACTCTTCATTTATTTAAGTCTTTCAGAAAAAGTTGATTGGACGTGGAGTTTCATCTTCTCTCTCAATTTTGCAGCTTAGCAAAATGCTGGCTTAGCTGGTCTGAATTTGACGAAGTTCCAGATCAGCACTATACTCTCCAATAGATATGTAATGCAAGCCACACGTGTAACTCAAAATTTTCTAGTAGCTGCATTAAAAAAAAGGTAAAAAGACACAGGTGAAGTTAATTTTAATATATATATTTAAGATATTATCGTTTTGACATGAAAGCAATATGAAAGTTGGTAATATTTTACACTTTTTCTCTTGTCTTCAAAATCTAGTGTATATTTTATCCCCAAAACACAACTCAGTCAGGACTAACCTCATTTTAAGTGCTCAATAGCCATATGTGACTAATATCTACTGTACTGGACACCGTGGCTGTAGTTTCCCCATTTCTTTGATCAGGAAGTGTTATTGAATACATAATTACATAGACATTTCTTGGCCCTTCTTTTAGCTACAAATACATAAAGAAGCAGTAGGAAAGAGTCTTCCACCAACACCCTTTTCATGAAGTACTCACTCCAGTGATGTCTGTGCTTGAAAGAATGTTCATTTTCCAATTGTTGGATGTCAAGATCTACATATGTCTCTTTAATCAAGCTTATTGATTACATTGTTCATAATACATATATTTATGAATATTGTATCTGCCTGATCTATTAATAATTGGGAGAAATGAGCTAAAATATTAACACTATGATAGGTAAGCTATCCTGAAAGAGTTTCAGGATTTTTGTGCTGCTATAAACATTTTCCTACAGAACCACCCTATTTGTTCATTTTGTCTCAATTCAAAGCATTCAACATCAGTTTCAGTCCTTTCTTGTTTTTGTTTTTGTTTTACCTTTTTAGGAAATTTATTGGTATAGGAAATGGGGTATTCTGTGTTTGAGATTTCCCCTTATTTCAGCAACCCAGTTGGTACTCTATTAAAACAATGCTTTATTCCTGCTACAAAACAAATAGCAGGAGTTTCCTTGAGTATTAGATACCTTTCCAGGAGTAAAACCCCTTTATTGGTATTTATAAAAGCACTTTTCCTTACATTAATTTTTATACTACCTAAAAATCCTGTAGGAAATTAATGTCTGTATATTAATATAAAAATTATTTTCCACACTGTCTTTTGAATTTTTTAAATTGATATTTTTCTGTGTTTTACAAAAGTTTTAAATGTTTAGGTTTTCAAAGCTACTTGCTATAACTTCGTGTTTTCTGGTTTTTTTTTTAAAGATTTTATTTATTTATTCATGAGAGACAGAGACAGAGAGAGAGGCAGAGACAAATGCAGAGGGAGAAGCAGGCTCCCCACAGGGATTCCTATGTGGGACTGGATCCCAGGACTCCAGGATCATGCCCTGAGCCAAATGCAGAGGCTCAACCCCTGAGCCACCCAGGAATCCCATGTTTTCTGACTTTGTTTCCATATTTACAAATATCTACTGCCTTTCGTTTATCTAAAGTTTATTTTAGAGAAAAGATTGTGTAGGAATCTCATTTAATTTTTACTTCAGTGATTATCCAATTTTCCTGGAATCATTAATGAATATAATCCATTCCTTTTCTGATTACTTGAAATGCTACTTTTGTCATAGAGTAGATTATCTTCATTTCTTGAACATTTTCCTGGCTCTGCTATTCCAATAATCTATCTAATAGGTTTAAGTGTTTTAATTTTTTTTCCTTTTTTTTAAAATATTCCTTATTGTTTATTTTTTTTTAATTTTTTTATTTTATTTATGATAGTCACACACACACACACACACACACACACACAGAGAGAGAGAGAGAGGCAGAGACATAGGCAGAGGTAGAAGCGGGCTCCATGCATCGGGAGCCCGACGTGGGATTCGATCCCGGGTCTCCAGGATCGCGCCCTGGGCCAAAGGCAGGCGCCAAACCACTGCGCCACCCAGGGATCCCTAAGTGTTTTAATTTTAATTAATACTGGTTTATAGCAAAGCATATGTATTATCATAAATACGTCTTTATTGCTTTATTTGTGGATTTTTTTACATATTTATTATTTTCTGTTTTAAACTTTAAACATTTAATACTTTAAACATCCTTGGATGAAAAGACTTGCTAAGATTATAATTGTTACATCCTTTTTTAAAAAGTTTTTTTTGCTTATTTATATGAGAGTGAGAACATGAGCATGAGGGAAAGCATGAAGATGGTGGGCAGAAAGAGAAGGAGAAGCAGGCTCCCCACTGAGCAGGGAGCCCAATGCTGGGCTCCATCCCAAGACCCTAAGATCATGACTTAAGCCAAAGGCAGACACTTAAATGACTGAGCCACCCAGGCTCCCTTATGATTGTTAAATCTTTTATATTAATTTTCAGATATTTTTTATTAACATTCCCATTCTAGCAAAGTTGTTTTTATTTCTCAATTTATTCAACTTGTTAGTGTCCATTACTGGAATTCTAAACTTCTCTTCACATGGGTCCTATAAAAGCTTATTTCTAAGACAAGTAATTTTTTTTTCTAAAACTTTTTATTAGAAAAACAGCAAACATAATCAAAAGTAGAGAGAATAGTAAAATGAATGCCTGTTTATTTATTACCTGGAATCAGCAGTTATCAACTAATGGCTATTTTTGTTTCATTTGTGCCCTCATCTAGGTCCAAATCACCCATTTTATTTTGAAGCAAATTCCAGAAATCATATTATTTTATATATGCCAATATTTTGGTATTAGTAAAAGGACTCATTGTTTTACATAATCACATTACTATTACCACAGCTCAAAAATTAAATATAATTCCAAATAAATAATTCCAACTAAACCTTATATGTTGCAATTTCCTCATCTGGAAAATGGAGGAAATAGTACTATATCTTAAGTAAAAAACAAAACAAAACAAAACTAATGTTATTATTAATAATTTAAAAGATCATATTCATTTTTCTTTTGGTCTACTCTGTGACATTTATTGAGGTATTTTTTATGTTGAGTTGTCATGCATTTCTAGAATGAAAGCTCTCTGGTACTTATATATTGATATTTTAGTATATTTTTGGAATTGAGTGGTCAGTATCTTACTTTGTAATTTTGCATCTATCTTGTAATATTACTTTTTAGACTTTAATTCATTTTTCTCTGCTGTTTGAAACTTGTTTATGGAAGCATTTGGTCTTGATATTTAGGGAGGTCATTCTTTTTCAGTTTCTTTACCTGGCTTTATCCTTTATCTTTCTTAAAGTCCGAGTCTAGGTTGCATAGCCCTTTTCTAATCTCCTAAAGAATATTATGCATTAATATTTTACTTGTTTTATAATTTTTCTGCATAGTCTTTCTCTCCCATAGAGTGTGAGCCTTTCGATGGTAAGAACCATTCCTAAGGGACACCTGGGTGGCTCAGCGGTTGAGTGTCTGCCTTTAGCTCAGGGCGTGATCCTGGTCACGGGATCGAGTCCCACATCGGGCTCCCTGTGAAGAGCCTGCTTCTCCCTCTGTCGGTGTCTCTGCCTCTCTCTCTGTCTCTCATGAATAAATAAATAAATATCTTTTAAAAAAACAAAACAAAAGAACCATTCCTGATAATAGATACTCAACAAATGTTGGCCAAATAAATGAGTGAATTAATTAATATATTTGTAGCACTGAATACACTGATTGACGTAGACATCAGTTGCTCTTTTTAATTTAGCAAAAATTTAAAAAATAATAATCGTGGATTGGGGGAATGAAGATGATAATCCCATTATGTTCTAAAAATCACTCTGTCCTTTTGAAGTCTTTATGTAAAATAATGGGTATTGAGGCAACTACCCTTTCGAAAGTGCCCAGGATACATGAATTGCTCGTCTTTGGTTTTCTTTTTTCACAACCTCCACTCCCTGTTCAATGCTTCCTAAGAAATCTAAATGGATGAAGAATACCATGTGCTGAGAATAAAAGAGACAAAATATCTGAAAGGATAAGTGAGAAACAAACTTTCTCAAAATCATAAATTATATGGTAATGCCATCAAGCATTCTTCACGCAGATAGAAAAAGGATAAACTCAGCAGGTGATGATGATAAAGGCTGTAAACATTCATTTTTGGTCTGCAGGAGACTTGCTGTCAACCCTTAGGGAAACCGTTTAATATGTGTGAGGTTCAGTGTTTTTATCTCTTACAATGATAACTTGTTTTACAGGAATTTAACCCAAGAACTTAATAATAATTAAAACTCCAAAAGGAAAATGAAAAACAATTAAGAATCATTAAAATAATTGTAGATATTAGATAACAATCATGTGAGAAATTTAAATAATCTAATAGCTATGTTTAAAAGAAAGTATTTAGAGTTGTTCATGAAATAATGAAATGTTTCAGATTTGTTTTAAATCTGAAAATGAATTTGTATATACCAGGAGTTTTGTCAGCTTTATGGTTCTGGGTAAAAGTTAATCGTGGACAGAGAGGGCTGTTCCTCAATTTCGACTGTCCCAGAAAGGAAACAAGTGTTTTTTTTTTTTTTTTTACAATGAATTATACACATTTTGCTTCCAATATCAAATGCTAGTTCATATCCTATACATTTGAAACATGCACTTGCTTCGATTATGTTCTGGGTATTTCTCTCATATTTTGTTAGGATTCATTGTGTTTAATGTTTTGTTTGGCTTTTCACAAAATATATATTTTGAAGTTTCGTGCTTTAATGGATTTTGTTGTTTTTTTTCTGTCCCAATTTTGAGGGAGTTGGTAGAAAGGCTGTAGCCTGTCATGTATATGGAACAACTATTATAATATTTCAGAACAAAATAGAAGTTTCCAGGCACTTACTGAAAGCTATTTTATTTTTAATGAGGATTCTAAATTGTATGTTTAAGTTGTCCCATTCACTTTTTCAGGAGGCTTTCTGTCTTTAAACAGCAGTCCCTCCCTTGCTCTCACACTCCCACCCATCCACACATACAATGTGCATATATGAATCTAACACCTTTTGACCTTTTGGACATGTTAAAGAGATCCCTGGGAGCCTGATTGCAGAGATTCAGTTCAGCTCATCAAACTGTAATCATCTAGTGTGCACATCTGTTCATGTCAATATAATAGATACTCTGCAGAACAAATAAAACAAAATCTACTCTGCTCACGGTAGTGCTAGAGAACAGTGGGACTCTAACATAGCAACCAGTATCATATCTCCATTAGACTAGTTTTGTATTTCACTATGAAAGTTTGATAACACAAAACCTTCTTCCGCATCACCCAATTCATCCATTTTAACCCCCTCCATTTCATTTTTTTTTTCTTCACAAAGCATTTACATCTTGAGCCTAATAATGAAAAATATAACACTATATTTTTATAGTGCTAATTTCCACAAATCCTGCCTTCATCCATGCACAGCACTGTAAGGTGTGGATGTCCTTCCGTTATGGGGATAAGCAGTTTTCTTCTTGCCAGTTCCCAACAGTTTTCCTGATTTAAAATATAAATACACAGTTGGAGTTTCTTTGGTTACCTCCTAGGGAAGGAGAGATAAAGCTAAAGCAGATACCATATATGTCTAAACTAGGATTTTTAAAAGGAACTTCTCACTTATAATTAGCCTCTTTTCCATTATTGTTATTGTCATCAGTAGCCCTTGCTTTGAAATTTTTTAGTATCAGGAGATATTTAATTTATAAAACTAGTTGTTGATTCACAGATAGAACCAGAACTGGACAAGATCACTTTTGATAGAATTATTAGCATAACTGAAAATGTGTCTGAAGATCTCAATATAGTTATTCCTCTTTTTAAATCATATTTGACTTCACCAATAAGATTATAGTATTATCAAAATTGCCCAAAGACCAATTACAAGATTCAATAGTTAAATACCACAATTATAAAGGAATTAACTATTGAAAGCATGTTAATCCTTAATACTAATTTTGCAGGGCCATTATTAACTTTTGAGGAAAGATCAGCATTCTCAACTAAATCTCTAAAGTCTAGTGTTTTTAGATATCAGAACATAAGTAGCTCTGTGTGTGTGTGTATGTATGTATGTATGTATAGTCTATGCTGCCATCTAAGAGCTATTGAAAGAAGTATGTGTAATGACACATCAGGGGAGTTTTTGTTTTTCCAAAACCTCTATAAAATAAGTTTTTTTAAAAAACCTCCAACTGAACAATCTATCACAATACTCCCACTTGGGTACACCAGAAAGAGTCACATCTGGAAATCAGTGAGGAAATTATCAGTAAACCAGGCAAGAAAAAAATAATGACTTGAATTAAGGAAATAGTAATAAGGGATGAAGAAAAGGGAAAATTAAGAGAAATTAAGGTGTTAAAATTGAAAGGTTCGGACATTTTAAAAGATCTGGTTTATGTATACAATAGAATATTACTCAGCCATTAGAAACAACAAATACCCACCATTTGCTTCAACGTGGATGGAACTGGAGGGTATTATGCTGAGTGAAGTAAGTCAATCGGAGAAGGACAAACAGTGTATGTTCTCACTCATTTGGGGAATATGAATAATAGTGAAGGGGAATATAAGGGAAGGGAGAAGAAATGTGTGGGAGATATCAGAAAGGGACACAGAACATAAAGACTTCTAACTCTGGGAAATGAACTAGGGGTGGTGGAAGGGGAGGAGGGTGGGGGGTGGGGGTGAATGGGTGACGGGCACGGTGGGGGACGCTTGACGGGATGAGCACTGGGTGTTATTCTGTATGTTGGTAAATTGAACACCAATAAAAATTAATTTATAAAAAAAAAAAAAAAAAAGATCTGGAGCGTTTGGGGCAGCCCAGGTGATTCAGCAGTTTAGCGTGGCCTTCAACCCAGGGTCTGATCCTGGAGACCTGGGATCGAGTCCCACGTTGGGCTCCCTGCATGGAACCTGCTTCTCCCTCTGCCTGTCTCTCTGCCTTTCTCTCTCTGTGTCTCTCTCATGAATAAATAAATAAAATGTTAAAAATAAATAAATAAATAAATAAATAAATAAATAAATAAATAAATAACAAAATCTGGAGCGTGTTGTGAGGAAGAAACCGATATCCACAATGACGCCCAGGATTCTGTCTTGAGCAGTAGAGAAATATGCTTGAATATATCATTATAGCCTTTGCAACAGAAGTTCTAGTATGAAAGAATGAAAAATGTTATTAAAACACTATTATAAAAGGACAATCAAATTTCATGCAATTTCTGGGATCACAACAGAAGGGAATTCCAAACTGTAATTGGGCAATTTAGAATATTCCAGGGACCTAGATCAGTGATGCCAAGCCCAAATACTGTTTGAATGCTGGAGTAGTCACATGTTATCTAATGAGTTTCAATATAGTTAAGTTTGGCAAAATATCCTTTTTCCTTCTATGGTCTGCAGGGTCTTCCTAGTTTGAGGACTCTTTAAAGGATTAGCTAAGGCCTTTGTTGTGACTACATTGTATTTCAATTTCATCCTCTGCCCAATCCGTTTTCCTTCTCTCTCCCCACAGGTGTTAATTCTGAAAGCACTCCATAATAAAGTTCCTTCAGACAAATCTGCATCTCAAAGTCTTCTTCCTGGAGAAACCAACCTGTACAGAATTTCAGCAAGTCCTAATTTTCCATCCTTTCAATTTGAGATACAGGTAATATTTTTCAAGCATAAATTTATGGTTATATAGGTATATAGATTTCATATATATGACATACATAATATAAAATAAGTCGATCATACAAAGATTTCAAGAATACAGTAAGATACTTTGCCAGAAGGTTCATTGTTATACCAACTACCATTATGAACCAGACACAAGCCACAGTACAAAGGATCCTGAGGCATATGTCATTTCAGGGATGTGAATCATTGAAGGCGGTATCACTCATAGTCACTGCTAGGACTTAGAACAATCTTAAGTTGACTGATCTTAAATTGGTGGAGATACTTTCTTTGACTCTGTTACAAAAATCCAGGGAGGAAAGTGTCCAAAATAGAAAGATATACTAGAATTCTATAGCTAAATCTAGAATTGTCTAGCATGTAGTGATTCTACAACCTACGCCAGATTATTTCTCTACCCTTATTTCCCTCCTTTGTGTTCCATCTACAGTGTGTTTTCTGATGTCGAGTATCTACCAATGCAGAGAATAAAGCCTTTTTTTTTCTCCTTTTGATAGAGTATTGCTAAATTCTTTCCATTCAGAGGTCAAATTGTTTTATTCTATCGGGGTTTTTTTTAATATTTCAAGTTTTTGCTTAAATTTTAGTAAGCAGCATATAGTATAATATGAGTTTTAGAGGTAGAATTTGGTGATTCCTCACTTACATACAACACCCGATGCTCATCACAAGTGCCTTCCTTAATATCCATCACTCATTTAGCCCATCCCTCTGCTTGCTTCCCCTCCAACCACCCTCAGTTTGTTCTCTGCAGATAAGAGTCTCTCATGGCTTGCCTCCTTCCTTTTTTTTCCCTTTCTTTATGTTCATCTGTTCTGTTTCTTAAATTTCATATATGAGTGCAATTATATGGTATTTGTCTTTCTCTGACTGGCTTATTTTGCTTACCATAATATATTGTGTCTCCATCTACATCATGCAAATGGCCAAATTTCATACTTTGTTATGGGTGAGTACCTATCAGTTTAGTAATACAATGGTTTTCTTAATACATCCCACCTAGATTAAAATAAAACTGAAATTGTTTATCAGAAGGTATCTAGAAGTACTGACTTCTAATATATTCTCTATCACTAAAAATGATGATACGAATGATGCAGCTTATTTTTCATTATGTGTGCTGTTATAGTTTCCATGCTTAGCAATTTTGAGTAATCCTCAAAAATCATAACCCTGTAATGTATATTACTATGCCCAATTTATTGATGAGGAACTCAAGTACAGCAAGTCTGGGCAGCTTAACCATAGCCACTCAGCCGGAAAGTAGTGAAGGCCAAATATGAATCTGGGCAACATAGCTCTAAAATAAGGGCTCTGAACTTTGACACTCCGCTGCCTCCTGCTAAAAGTACTGCCATCCTCCTAGATCATTAAATATAAAAAAACTGGATTACAATAAATTAGGCCAAAACCCTACCTCTAAACCAAACCTTAAGCCAAACACTAATCCTCATTCTTGATATAAATGTTTCCTTTTCAAATAAATCTGCCAGCAGCTCTTAACATTTCTCTTTTAAATCACCAGGAACTATCTACCCCTACCCTTGCCATTTCACCTGAGGGCACCAGTCGCTATACATCCACAGTTACATCTACACAGATGAATGTCTGCCAAGTTGCCAACCTTGGTCTCCATGGCATTTGTTTCCACAATTTATTAAAACACCTCTCATGCAGGTTCAGCAGCATGTTTAGCATCATTTAAACCACAAAGCAGAAAAACTTATACAAATGCACACAGCCAATATGAAAAGTCCATTGATTTCCTGGGGTTAAATATTAATTCTCATAAATTTTGTGTTTATGAACTAATGGAAAGGGACTGATAGTAGTAACCAGGGGCAGAGACAATACTTGAGAGAATTGTATACAGAAGGTTATATCACAGCACCACAATAATGCAATCAAGGAACCACAATCATTCATTCAATGTATTGCTTTAAAATAGCACTTAGGGGCTGCGCCTGGACGGCTCAGTTGGTTAAGCATCTGCCTTTAGCTCAGGTCGTGATCCCAGGATCCTGGGATGGAGCCCCCCCAGTGGGCTTTCTGCTCAGTGGGAAGCCAGATTTTCCCCCTCCTTCTTGTTTATGCTCTCTCTCACTATTTCTATCTCTCTCAAATAAATAAATAAATAAATAAATAAATAAATAAATAAAATCTTTAAAAATATAAATAAATAAAATAGCACAGTCTAGATCATATATGCTTGGAAGGAAAATGAACTTTATGCCTATTATTCTAAAAAAAACATATGAATAGGAAAAGGAGACTGGGCATTAAGAAAGCATGAATCAGAAAGAAAACAGATTTTAAAATTATTAGTAAAATTGATTACTATCCTGTTCTGGTGTCCAGTTTCATCAAATGGAAATGTGGCAAGAAGTGTGGGGAAAGTATTCAATCACAGTATGGGCAGGAGTATATGATTATTATCCATAAAATCTCAGTTTGATTTCCAGCTACTTCATTGCTGCATGTAAAACTTTAATCAAGTTGCAGAAATACTCTATATGTCGGTAGTCAGAAAAACATGTTACTTATGTATTTATATTGTCTAATATGTTAGATAATCTAAACAGAAGTACTTAATACCAGAACAAGAAAGTAGGAAACTTTAAGTCAGTGCTAATTGAATGTGACCTCCTTTGGTTCTTAAGGGCATTGAAAAAAGTCATTCTATAATAAAAAAAAATAAATTTAACACATCTTATATATTTGTAGAGCTCTCACTATTAATTGTATTTTCTATTCAAGATAATTAAAGTATGGAAGATGTTATGGAGTGGAAATGTACTTAAATACCATAGTGTTCAGGGTCAAATCAGGAGACAGAAACTGTAGAGTAATTTGAACAATGAATGCTTAGTATAAATGTTTATTAACTTGTAACAAGGGACTAACTACCAAGGGGATAAAGAGAAATCGAAAGAACACAGGAGCAGAAGATATAGGGGTGAGGGAGAGCACCAAAGAAGGAGCGACTTGAGGAAGGACCCTCACTTCCAAAGGTATGATTCAGACCTCATGATAGAGGGGATGGCTGTAGCCTACAGGTCTATAATGTAGTTCACTTCACTAGGCTAAGATTTGCACACAGGAAACTAACCATTACAGTGCTGAAAACCCTCACCTGTCAGCTGCCTGAGGAAATGCTATTGAACTTGACTACTGTACTGTCTACTAACACCAGAAGTATTCATTAGGAAGCTGTCTACATAAAGACCCTCAGCTGGGATATTAGCTGGAGTGTCCGTGGAACTCCCCAGGAAGTTGTTCATGGTGACAATACTGAAACACTTGGGGAGTAACTACCACTAAATGTCTGTCACTATGTGTCCCACATGCCAACCAAATGCTGAAATAGGGAGAAGAAACAAAGAAACACCAGGACAAGGAAGAGAAGCCCCTTACTCCTACAGTGTACCTCAATGCCCTATACTGACAAAAATGAACATAATTAAATAAAGGAGAAATGTTTACAAGGTCTAGTTTAAGTATCACAAGCAGAGTAATAAAGGGTAGAGTTGGAACTGAGAGGCACTAATTGTACACATATGCATACTCATCTCTACAATGTACACATATCCATCCCTTGGGAAAATATTATTTACTGTGTGTTAGCTCTTTTAATTCAGTATCAGAAGGCTGATATTCATTTAGGAAACAGAATACCACTATCTATCCTTAGACATCAAGTCATTTATTATTTAGAGAATAGGAACAGTTGTCCAGCTACTACCACTTTGCCTTCAGAAGCAATTCCTGAGAGCATTGCTGGAGACTACTGTTTCCTTTCTATAAGGCAAATCTGTAGTGAGTGGTTAGCTTTTGCCAAATGTGTTTGTCTCTATGTAGATGAAGCGCTATAAATCCCCAAGAGTGGAGGGAGAGAAATACAATGGCATTCATCTGGTTTCCAGAGGAGTGAATGACAGAACAGAAGGAGACTGGGAACTAACACATGAACCTGTTTGTTTGGTCAAAAAGTGTTGTCAGTGATGTGGATCAGGGAAACTCTTTCATCCTCTAGGTGGATGCCTAGCCAATTTGAAGACCAGCTAAAAATATATGGCAAAAATGAAGATGTATACATCCTATTGTTGGTTTAAATCTCAAAGAAAATTTTACATGTTTTTTAAAAGATATGTACATGAAAGTACATAAAAAGCATTGTTATAACAATATCAATGTTTATCAGTAGAAAAATGGATAATTTGCTGTATTCTCATACAGTGAAAGACTCCAGAGCAGCAGGAACAAATTAACTAGAGCTATTCATGTCAGTGTAGATGAATGTCGTAATTATCTTTAAACAAAAACTGCAAGTTGTAAAATAATGCATATAATATTTATATAAAAGTTCAAAGTAAAAATATATACACACATATATAGTTTAGGACTACATGAATTGTTAATAAATATATAATAACACATAAATGATACACACAAATTTCAACATAATGGTTGCCTCTGGGAGTGAATAGAGAGAAATGGTATCAAGAAAGGATTCACAGGGAGCGTTAACTTTTCATGTAGTATTTTATGTCCTAAGGTAGGGGTAAAAATGATTCTTTTACTGATGTGATGTCTTTGAAAATTTTAATACTATATTTTCTTATTGGAGAAAGGTTTGACACAAGTGTATGGCCATACTGATATTGACTACTAGAGATGCTTTAGAAGATCATGATGGAAGAACCCTTTTATTCATAGCTTCTAAGATCAAGTCCTTGGAAACCACTTACATAGGGAGGAAGGTCAGGTGTTAGAGCTTGAGGAAGTAAGTAATTCCTATTTCAGAATAGAGAAAAAATTTTCCTATGACACATAAAAAAATGGGAACACAAATAAAAAGGGAGTATAGAACCTAATTCCCAGTGAACAACAACAAAAAAAAAAACGCTTTAGAAATTAGACTAATGGTCCACCACTTATATTCTTCCAGATCTCTTTCATAGCACAATGGTAAGTTCTCAGTACTCTCATTGAAGAAATTTAATGAACAAGCAGATTTTATTACAATGAATTACATCAGTTGAGGAATTCTAGGTATATCTTACAATATCTTTAGTCATGAGTCTGATACTCAGCAACTGTAAACTCAAAAATTTCATGAATGTGACATTAGATATGATGTAGCTCAGAATCTTGAGAGAGAAAGTAAATCTTATATATAATTAATTTTCTTATAGTTTAGTTATTAAAAACTAAGGTGCAAGCTTCTGAAAATATATCCTCTTAAAACTGTTATTTCACTTACTCTTTACTTTGAAACATCTGTGTAGGACTGCAAATATGTTTTACTCATCTGATCTGACAAAGTACCATTTAGCCTGCCAAATCTGTATTTGCTTACTAACATTATGAATGCCAAATGTGGTTGGTGAGCATTACAAACTCCCTTCACTGCTTCCCCAATGGCCAGGATTAGTATATAAGAATCTATTTAGAAAGCTAGAACTGGAAGCCATGTTCTGATATAATTTCCATGAAAATCAAAGCTACACGTGATAATGGTTAGTATAATGACATATTCTTTTCTTTGGACTTTTTAAAATATATTTACTATTATATATGTACTACTTAATTTTTTCGGTCTTCTTTTTTCCCTACTTATAACTAAATTTAAGTTTTGAGTACCTACTTAGTAAATCAAACACTTGTGGTCAATCAGAAGTAAAATTGTTAGTAAGCAAGACAAACCTAGTTATATACAAGGCATATAACACACCAAATAAAATCATTATCCTCTGTCCAAGATTCATGCAAACTGGACTTATTTAGAGCAGAAAGAGAATTCATTCCCGAAATGAATGTTGTACCCTTAAGATATTAAATTCATGGCCTAGAGATAAAATACAACAATTTTATTTCTGTGTACTCAGAGGAAGAAAGAAAATCTTGGGCCACTTTCCTAATGGTACCAAGAGTGGGGAAAAAAAAGCACAAAGGAAGCTGGGAGGACTATATTCATTATATAGGGACACTCAAGGGCTTCAGCTACCAATCTCCCCCTCCTCCTTTCTTCCCACCCCCTTTTAGCCTTATGATCAAGTAGTTAAGCAAGGTGAAGAGAAGAAATTTTGTGCCAGTGGGTAGCAGATTTGGGTGGGACAAGTGTTGGGCATGTTGCTGGCAAAATAAATTTGTTATTCCCATTACATGTGATATTAGCATATTACTTTTGAACAAACTGAATTCTAAATATTCTCTACTAATTCAATATTTATTGAGCTACAAAGGCTCATGTTATTCATTCTTCAAACTACTTACTAAGACATATGCAAATGTACTGAGCATTATGGAGGAGTCTGTTTTTACTAGTGGCCTCTAACAATATGTGGAAGTTTGGAACAAACTGCTATAAATGAAATATGTCAATGAAGATAACTTAAACTTTGAAAATAACAATTACAATCAAGATACTTTAGTCAAGTTTCCATTTTATGGGTTCTTGTCTCACCTCTCTCCTTTGCCCTGAATTTTTCATTCCATCCATTACCTCTCACTAATCTTTCCTACACAATAAAAAAGTAGATGTTGCATTAAAAACCATTGGTTATTGTGCAAAACATTCAAAGATTTGAAAGATTTTTGGTAATCACTAAACCATTGACCTTGCCTAAGAAATAAAGTACACAATCCAAGAAGGCAAGGGATGTGAGTTATTCAGAAGGCAGTAGAGGAGGGATAACAAATAATACCCTGAGGTTCAGTGAACTGAATGGGAGACGAGGACTATTAGGATAAATAACCTGTTCATGGGTTTGTACACCAACCTAATCAATTACCAGCAAAGCTCACACATTTGAACTTTTAGAACTAAATCATTTCTGCAGTCTCTATTATACTAAATCAATTCAGCTACCCTCAATTTCCTTAATAATTTGAAAATGGAGCTATTGGTGCCCAGTTATTATAAATGATTATAATAGAAATATTATCCTACTCTCACCTAAAAAATTTAATAACTAAAAATTTTACAAAACTTTATGTTAGAATATCAAAAATTCACATGCTTGCTTCAAATTCTATTATGGCTTGGAATGAGACATCCAGTTTCAAATCTTCCAAAAATAAATTGTTTCTCTAAAATTATCTGTGACTGTGGTGCCTACAGTATAGACGTGTGTTGAGCAATACATTTGATCAATACATATGTGACTATGAGCATTTATCAGTGGCCAGTCTAAATTGAGACATGCTACAAGTTTAAAATAAATTTCAAAAACGTAGTATGAAAAGAAATTTCTCTTTAATAAATCTCTATGTGATTATATGTTGAAATAATATCTTGGATATATTGGGTTCAATAAAATATATTATTAAAATGAATTTTACTTCCTTTAACATGGCTACCAGAAAACACAAAATCACATATATGGCTCATATTTGTGGCTTCCATTATTTCTCCATTGGACAGCATTAGAATAGAGAACTGTAAAGATCATAGGATAGACATTTTCTTTTGTTTCGTTCATTGTTGTGTCCCATGCAAACATAACTGTGTCTGTTACATAGAATGCATTAAACAGTTGTAGAATGAATGACAAGACTTGGGATGTTTTGTGCCACCCTCTCCCCCAACTATTTGACCTTGTAAAGATTTTAAATGCACTACCGAGAATGTTGGTAAAGAATTAAGTTCATCTAATGGATATTATTGCAGAAAATACTTCACAAAAAAGGGTAGTTATGTTCTGTTTACTTCAAATTTTCATATACACAAAACTCCTCCATATCAAAATACTATGGCCAAAAAAACTCTGTGATCAGAAAAGTAACCCATAATATTTTGTATTTCAACACTATGATTATTTTAGCAATGAATATTTCATTAAACTGTTAAATTATGCTTAGATTAACAAATAAAACATATACTGACTTCTGAGATTTAATTGAAAACACATCAGAAATCTAAAAACTAGAACTTATCTGATACATTTAAAATGAATACAAAAATAACTTGATTTCTGATGGCAAAATAAAATAAACAGATCACACTTTGTATAGTCTGGAATAAGATTCTGTAGTATCAAAGGGCAGATCTATCATAATAAAATAGTTTATCTCAAATTATGCATAGTTTAAAATTCTTTTCTAAATGATGTATTATAAAAATTATTATGAAGAAGTTTAACCAAATACTAGGCAATGCCAAATTTCTTTGCTATGTAATAATATAATGTAATTAAGGTTCATTTTCTATTAGATTCACTTTTTTTTTAATATAGCAGGCAAAGACTTGCAGGTTCAAGCATTAAGTATTTATGTGCTTATAAAACACACACACACACTGTGAGGTCTAAGTGAAAAAAATAACATAATGCAGCACTCAAACGCTTATAGCAGTCATCAAACAAAGGTAAATATTCAGCTTAAGTGCTACTTTGTGCATTATGTTTATTGACACAGAAAAACACAGAAAATCTAGAATTGTCCCCTGAATAGAGATTTTAGAATTGAAAGAATACATTAAGTGCCCTCTCTCTTCAAAAAGTGGGCATGAAAAACACACAAGAAAAATACGGCATATGGACACAGAAGTCAATAGAAAGAGTTACCAAGTGGCCAAAACTGGAATAATTTGAGCAATGAAATAAATTTAGTATGGGATTATAAACCAAAGTCTAAAATACACTTCATGAGTCCACACTAATATAAGCAAGTGATTAAAGGAGGGAAGGAGGAAGGAAGGAAGGAAGGAAGGAAGGAAGGAAGGAAGGAAGGAAGGAAGGAAGGAAGGAAGGAAGTGGGAGGGAAGATAGAACAAATCCCTATTTGTGTATTTACTCCCTGAAAGGAGATAGAGCATAATCTCAACTTCTTAACTGCAGACTACACATGGTGACTTCATTCCAAAATGTATAGCAAGGAAAGTAGGGAAAAGAGGAGCTTTAGAGAAGAGAAGTCTGACAAAAACTACCTTAGCGAAGTGATCAAAGCCCACATGAACTGTGATAAATCATATTGACAGAATATACCCTTGATATCATGTAGTGAGAATGGCACTTTACCTCTTTGATATTCTTTCCAAAAATCCATAACCCCAGTATAATCTGAAAAAAAAATCAACAAAACTCAAAAGACATTCTACAAGCTACAAAATACCTGACAAGTATCACCTGAACACTTGTCAAGGTCACAAAAAATAAAGACTGAGAAACTGTCATAGTTTAGAAGAGTCTAAGAAAATATGCTAAATGTAATATGTAATCCTGCATGAGATTCTAAAACATAAAAGGAGTATTAGGAAAAAATTAAAGAAATCTGAATAATCAATGAAATAATGCATCAATATTGATTCATTAAATATGACAATTGCCCTACAGTAACATCGGGTGTTAACAGTAAAGGAAACTGGATGTGGGATATATGAGAAGTTTCTATGCTATCTTCACAACTTTTCTGTAAACCGAAAATCAGTCTAAAATTAAAGATCTACTTTTAGAAATGAGGGTATGGTTGCCTATCCTTCATCATCACTTGACAAGTAGTAAAAGCAGGAAGTAAGAGAAACAACCTGAGTGTTAAGTTTGTGTACACATCAATTATTCCTTGAGTGCATTTGTAAAATGACTTTCTTCATAGGTCTGCAAAACTGAATTATTTGGTTTGGTTAAAACCAAACATGTTTTTCACACCATGGTTAAAACACCAAAAATTGCCATTATATAGAATGGGTTCAAAATTGTTACTACCAATAGTAGTAGTAGTAGTAGTAGTAGTAGTACCACTTTTCCACAATATCCAAAAAAGAAAACTGGCATTTGCTACAATATCCAAAGTAAATTTTGTATAAAAATATAATATTAGAATCATGGCTTATCAGCTGATAACAAAATGAAGGGCTTCTGAGCAAAGTTAGAAGGCTCTTTAAAGTCTGAGTTAGGGGATCCCTGGGTGGCGCAGCGGTTTAGCGCCTGCCTTTGGCCCAGGGCGCAATCCTGGAGACTCAGGATCGAATCCCACGTCGGGCTCCCGGTGCATGGAGCCTGCTTCTCCCTCTGCCTATGTCTCTGCCTCTCTCTCTCTCTCTCTCTGTGTGTGACTATCATAAATAAATAAAAATTTAAAAAAAATTTTTTAAAGTCTGAGGTAGATGTGTTTAGTAGAAGACACTATTATCTGATTTTTTTACGATTATCTGATTAAAGAGCATTTGAAACTTAAAAATAAGGTGAAGATAGAGGAAAACATAAGTAAAACTATAAAACTCTGAACTTGACAGCATATGAGACATAAGGAAATGACAGAGTTCAATTCAATGTAGTAATCATTTGTTGAGCTTATTGAGTCCCCAATATATTCCTCTAGACTCTGAAAGATACCTAAAGGTGATTGTGAAGACATGGTCATCCCACAGAGACTTCTGCTGCTGCTGCTGCTGCTGCTTTGGTAATCCATGATCTCAACTGTCCAGCATTATAAAATTCAAAAAAACATATAATATCTAACACCTCTGGTCAATTATATACCTTTGGAAAACTGAAGGATTAGAAAATTCTGTTTCCAGGGCAGCCCGGGTGGCTCAGGGGTTTAGCGCCTTTAGCCTGGGGTATGATCCTGGAGACCAGGGATCAAGTCCCATGTCGGGCTCCCTGCATGGAGTCTGCTTCTCCCTCTGCCTCTCTGCCTCTCTCTCTCTCTCTCTCCTCTCTGTCTGCGTGTGTGTGTCTCATGAATAAATGAATAAAATCAAAAAAAGAGAAAAGAAAATTCTGTTTCCAAGAATTTTAGTTTGAATGACTTATGTTTAGACTTTGTCAATGCAATGCACCTCTGTCCACAGTAAAACTGCGTGTACCTTAATCTGTTTGCCTCTGGATCATTTTTTGTCCTTCTTTTTTTCTTCCTTAATTTTTTTTAAGATTCATTCATTTATTTATTCATGAGAGAGAGAGAGAGAGAGGAGGGGGGGCAGAGGGAGAAGCAGTAAAATAATGAAGTTTGTAAAGTAAGAAGGGGGAAGGAGGAGTTGATCCCTAATCTTGGAATTTTAGGTCTACAGCTAGATCTCAGATGTATTAAGAAGGAAGAAAGGGCAGCCGGGGTGGCTCAGTGGTTTAGCACCACCTTCAGCCCAGGGCCTGATCCTGGAGACCTGGGATCCAGTCCCGTGTCAGGCTCCCTGCGTGGAGCCTGCTTCTGCCCCTTATTTTTTTATTTTTATTAATTTTTTTACTGAGATACTATTGATATTTAACATTGTGTAGGTTTAAGGTAAACAATGTGGTGATTGGATACTTTTATGTGTTGCAAGATGACTACCACTACAGTTTAGCTAACATATACTTCAAAATTGCTAAGAAAGTAGACCTTAAAGATTCTTACCACAAAAAAGAAATTATAATTATATGACATGATAGAGGTGTTAACTAAAGACCTCTTAACAATCAAATCAACAACTTCTTTTCAGACTATAATCTTCTTGATCTATAATTCAGTTTTTGATTCCTTGATAGCAGACTTCTGATGAAATTTTTCTCCTCCATGATATTTTGATCTCTAATTGTTCTCTAACTCTCTGATCATAACCTGTCTGGCATCTCTCTATTCTCACTTTGTGAACAAGTGCATTCCATTGTCAGCTATCCTCTTCCTTTCACTTTTTGCCCTGAGCAACCTCCCAGACTACATACTTTCACTACCATTCCCCATACAACTTTCAAAACTCAGCATTTGCTGAAGCCAAACTAGACTCTCTCCTGAGACATATGCTAAGCCTTTAAATCTCTATTCTCCTACTCTTTGTATTCCTTTTTCTTTGCATTCTACAAGCCCACTTCCATTTCACCGTCTCTCCTTATCTGAAACTTTCTCACTATCTTAAGAAGAAATATCTACTTCCTCTGATATTCCACAGTACTTTATCTTCAACTCCATCTTCCATTATTGTAAGCATGTATGCAGTGTATCTACCACAACAACTTGCACATTGTAATACCTCAATTGGACAAAAGTAATATTGAATATTCTCATATATACTTCCTTTTCCAAGGAAAAAGGGTTGGAAAGTAATACTAATAATACTAACATCTAAAAGTAGCATTGGACAAGTAGAAAATACCTCCATTGTTTACCAAGATATGAAGGAAGTAACAGGAAGTCCTCCATCTGATAAAATTTTTTAGGGAAATGTATGAAGAGGACAAGGAAGTTGTAATTTGTTGGGAACGGTAGTGAAGATTCAAGGCAAGGAAGGAATAAGACAGTATGATTTGGAAATGGTATAAACTGCCAGAATGGTAGAAGACTGTACAATAGGAAACCATGGAATAGGGCTATATGAATGGGAGAAAGCAAAGAATGAAATTATACTGAAAGATGAGAAAGGGGTGCTAAACAGAAATAGAATACTGAGAGAAAAATCCCAAGACAGTGATGAAAATCCCTTGCTCAGTGATGAGGAAGCAGAAGGAAAAGTGAAGAGGATGGTATTTCTAATTAATGATACTATTTCAGTGCTCAAACCAGCTTAGCCAGTTTTCCCTTTTCTTTTCGGGTGTGGGTTTCAGCTGTTGTTTTCAGCAGTGTTATGCCTCCTCAGGGAAAGTTTCCAGATAAGTTTCTCCTGATGGGCTGCCAATGGGTCAGGTTTACCTTATCTTTAGCAGAACAGATAATACCTTTTGAAAAGTGGAAAATATTTTCCTTTTGCTAAGGGGAGTTGTAGCTTTCCCAGCTGGAGACATAGCTATGAGCAAGAGCCAGAGAATTCTTGGGTACAACACAGATCTAAGTCCATGCAGGAAGGAGATGGATGGAACGTGCCCTTGTTTCCATACCTGAAAGGTTTTAATTGCCAGTATCCTTTCACCTATAACCAGAATTGAACTTCATTCCATTATCTGGAATGAGGTACAGCAAATGATAGCTTAAGAAAAAATAGTTCTTTATATAATGAGTAAAAAAATTCTACGATGAACATATTAGACATGTTTATTACTATGAAGCAGAGACAAATATGTAAGTTCCTCTTAGAGTGATGTTTACCATTATCAAAGGGATACCAGAATCATTATGTTGTGCCAGTGTACCTCTGTCAGTATATGGTGTGTGGTTGTCAGTGTACCTCTGTCAGTGTGGGTGTGTCAGTCTATGTGGTATTGGTGGGAGATAGTTGTAATTTGACAAGAAATTTCCCCAAAGAGTCTACTATTTATAAACACACTTGAAAACCACCCTCTTAGAGGTAGGGATTATTTTCAGAGTCCAGGGAGGACAGCATTTATCTTTGCCCTGTGCCCTACCTGCCCATTTTTGCATTAATAAGAAAGAGTTTATTAAATCTTTTTAGAAGGGTTATATTTTACAAATCATGTAAATCCCTCTGAAAAAAATCCTCTTCAAATATCTCTTCTGGGAGTACCAGTTCCTTTTGGCCTATTTTTCAAATCTGTTGTATCTGTGAGTCCTCAGAACTTCTACTCTATAGAGATCTATTAACTCCATCTTGATATCCCCTTTATGTTCAGAGCAATTTAGTTATCTCTCTACTTCATTTTTTTATCCTGACTTGCTATTCAGTGATTCAAATCTTTTCTAATAAGATGTCAAGGTAAGAGACATTATAATATACAAAATATATGTAAAATATTAACTATTATATTAAAGTATAAATATTAAATATATATTTTTGTGTGAAAGGGGGATCCGTGTCAGAATCTTTCTTATTTTCCAACTCATCTCTTTCTGGACTTTAACAAGGCATGTCTTCTGTTTTTTCAGGACTGTTCACTTTCCAAGATTACTCCTAATCTTGGACTCAAAGCCCTAGGCTTAGCATCAACTCCATATTTACTTACTGAAATGTAACCATTCTGGTTATTCAGACTTTTTGAGACCCAGAGTTTCTGGTAGCCCAAGATCTTGCAAGTTTTTCTGTTATAATTCTTGCTTTGTGCTCTCTTGCTTCAGCTTCTGATCTCCTTATCCACTGGACTCTCTATTGCTGCCCTGTCTGGACTGCAAGATCTTGATTTTATCTTTCTCTCATATGCATTGTTCTTGGTATCAACCATATTCATCTTATCTCTTTGTTTCCCAATGTTGTCTTCTGTTGGCTTGCCTTGAGCTGCTGTTGTGAAGTTAATTCTGATATTTCTCTCCATTTGCCATTGATCTCCTAATCCCTCAGGAATATAGTCATTGACTAGGTTTTTTAATCCTAGTGTGACTTTAACTTCAAATTTTTGACTTTTAAGTTGGAAAAGAACTTAATGATAATACAACCCATCTCTTTTGTTCAAGAGGTTAGAAACCTGATGTATAAAAAAATATTTGTGATAACTAGAAATAAAACTGGAGCTTTCTAATTTCCAAGCTAGTGCTCTTGCCACTAAGTCATGCTTCTCCTTGTCTAAGACACTTTTCCTCTTATGGCTTTAGTTTTTTTTTTTTTTTTTTTAATTTATTTATTTATTTATTTATTTATTTATTTATTTATTTATTTATTTATAGATTTTATTTAC
Organism: Nyctereutes procyonoides; assembly: GCF_905146905.1. Taxonomy (NCBI): domain Eukaryota; kingdom Metazoa; phylum Chordata; class Mammalia; order Carnivora; family Canidae; genus Nyctereutes; species Nyctereutes procyonoides. The sequence goes on from NW_026575048.1 coordinate 28,106,038, forward strand.
TTATTTGAGAGAGAAAGCATGAGAGCAAGCATGAGCAGGAAGAAGGGGAGAGGCAGAGGGAGAAGCAAAGTCCCCACTCAGCAAAACCTGATGAGTGGCTCAATGTGGGGCTTGATGCAGGGCTTGATGTGGGGGTCGATCCCAGGATCTTTGGAATCATGACCTGAGCTGAAGGCAGAGGTTTAACGACTAAGCCACCCAGGCACCCCTCTTGTGGCCTTAGTGATTCATCTTTATAGTAGAAATCGCTTCTAAGGTCTCTCTTGAATCAGATTTTGTGATTAATTACTATATCACAACTCATTTAAAAAAAACAACAATGAATGAATTGTGTTTTTAATACTACAGAGAATTGTTTGCATATTTATTTCAAATATTTTGCAAAAAATGTTTAAGATAAAACAAGTGTAATAATTTTATTCTGGTGATGGAGAGCATTAGATGGAATTTTAGCATCTCTATATGAATATTTTAGGACTATGCATATTTATCAATGAATATAGGTATCTAATAAAGTAAATAAAATTGTTTCTAATAGCAAACCCTTTTTAGTGATGAATAACCCTATCACTCTAAAATTTCAAATAATTTCAATTTTATCAGCATAATTGAAAATATCAAAGTAGCATAAGCTAATGAACAAGGCTCTGCTAAATGCTATATAGAGTACAGTAAATGAAGTTCTTGTCCTCTGAGGGTTTAAAATTTAAAATGGTCATATAAAAACTGACATGACCATAAGTAAATGACATAAAGGAAGCAGGGCATAATCAAGTCAATTCCCATTACACTAAATAGCATTACTATAAAGATCCTTGCACGAATAATTTCTATGTCATAAATAATAGCTTATTTATTTCAACTAGTATTTAGTAATAAAGTTTTATTTACCCAAGAAAGGAGGGGCCATATATGTGCTAAAGCTAATTGCTACAGTTTCTACTGCTCCTACCTAGTTAGCAGAAGTCACCATTGGCAGGGAAGAAACAGCACGGAGGTTTCAGAATCTCCTCAGACACTACTGCATGAAAGGAGCATGATAATATGAAATTATTTGCAGAAAGACACAGAAAATTATCAGAGATGACTGCAAAGAAATGATAAATAGGAAGAATAAAGACCAGGAATAATACTGCAATGCCCTTCATATTATGTTTGTCTCCATCTCTGATAGGAACACTAATAATATATGGTGCAAATTAAGCTGGTCTTTCAGAATAAAAAGCTAAAAACCTGAAGAATGTTTCTGCCTATTTTAACTGTACCCCAACTGACCTCCACCATTAAGTGTCCAGATTTCAAATATCATCTCCCAAGGATATGGTCAGGGAAGTAGATTTATTAAATTCATTATTTCAGAAGTGTGGTAATGCTGGTTGACAATAATATTCAGGATGAATCTATGGGAATGGGTGGTTCAGAATGAACTGCCATATAGGTCACTGCAGGTAAGAATGTATTCTTCACTAGACATGTATGAAATAGTTCAATGCCAATATACAGAAATAAAAGAAAACAAAGCCAAGAAATAACCCTGTGTCTATCAGTTAAAGATTTGGCAGTTGGCATGACTCCAGAATCTAAGGTTACAGTGTTTTTTGTGGCATTCTCTGAGCAGCATTGCCTATCAAAACACTTAAACTTTTACAGTTGTTTCTTTATATGTCTGATTTCCTGCTAGTTTATAAACAGGTGGAGTTCTAGTGTCTTTTCTTCACAGTACAGTTCCCAAAAGATAGCAGCTCATCAATGACCTTGTTGGTTCAAATTTATCTCCAATGTCAATGCTTTGGTGATGTGTTTCAGTCACAAGTCACATCATCTCTTGCCTACACTACACAATGTATGGTCTCATTCCTCTCAAAATCTTGCTCTCTTCTTCAACAAGAGTCCTTTTTCTAGGGCAAACATTATTACTTCACTCCTCCACTTGAAACCCTAGAGAGCTCCCCTTTTTCTACAAGAAAAATTCCAAGTTCCTTAGAGTGGAATTAAAAGCTCTGCATGTCAACTCTCAAAAGTATTAAATCCTGCCTCTTCCTTCCCTTTCATGTTGTGCTATTTCAATAATCATTCTCCCACCTCATAGCCATTTTCACTTGACAAATGCGTAATCATTCTTCAAGATATTTTTTACACTGTCCTCTAACGTAATACCTCCTCTGTTTTTATAATATTTAAAAAAATACTATCTCCACCACTTTTGGACCTTTATTTGTAATTGTTAATATGACAGATGTTATTAGTGAACACTTATATCATGGACCTACTTCTTCCTCATTCATTTGAAAGTAAGCAGGCATGTGACATGCAGTGGACAATGACCTATGTGAGGAAGTGACCTAAGTGAAGCATTTAATTACTAATGATTAACTCTCTATTTCTCTCTTTCCTGCTGAGGCGATAGTAAAAGCACATTTTGATAAGGAATTGCAATAAGTGAGCCATCTCATGGAGAACAGTTTTCCCAGAGCATATATTACCTAGACTTTCAGCAGACTGTGTTTAAGCCCCTCAAACTTGGGAGTCAATTTATTATTATTATTATTATTATTATTATTATTATTATTATTGAGCTATCAGTTTACATTCCTTCTTCCATACTAGACTGAAGTTCTTGAGAGCTATTACTGTACTCAGTGCATTTTATAAAATGAAAAAGGAAAAAGAGAGAGATTAATTGAATGATGTGGCAGCCTGAGTATGATTGATCGGTATTTATCCCTTGTTTTTTTTAGCAGCTATCGAGCCTCTTTTAGTTTTATTCTTCTCTGTCCACGCTTGTTCCTGATGATGTGAAGTCAGTCTGACCAATACCAAGGTAAAACATGCAGTTCTTTATTCCCTAAGTTGCTACTTTAGGATATTATGTAATTATGAAATTAGGTATGTGAGGAACCAATTTCACAAGACTGACTGTAGCAATATGTATGCATTATAAAAGAGTAATCAAGGTAAAATTGAGTTCATTTTCCATGAAAATTTCATGCACAGCTACTAAAAAAAATCATTTTTGAAGAGGTATTTTAAGGGCAAAAAGTTGTAGATGCAAATAATCCAAATGGTAAATGTATTTGCTCTCTCATCTTGAAGGTAAATTTCATGTTTTCAGCACTAAAAATTAGTACTATATTTTCCCTCTTCCTTAGCTCCAGTGGACACCAGCAAACCTTTGCATAAAATTTTTAACTATCCCAAAGCAAATACATCTTTGTATTGACTCTCTTCCAGTTCTGCTTGGTTCAGGATTTTTCGTAGAGGAGTTTGGGATTTCCCTCTCAAACTATTTTCAGGACTAGAATTCATTTATCTAAAGATGCTAACTGGGGCCTCTGTGCTCTCTGCTCCATTTTAACCCTGAAGTCTCAACCATAAATCCACACCTCATTAAGAGGCTTTGTCTATTGTATTTGGCAATTTTTCAAAAATTTAATGCATAGTAAAAATTTCTACATCTGAAAATAAGTAAAGACAGTCCTGAATTAAGTTGTCAATCTTAAAGTACATTCTAATTTTCTCTGAAACTTTAATAAACATCTTATAGTTTACTTTTCTTCATCTGTAAAAAAAAAAAATCTGTTCCTAATAGGATAGAGATACCAAAATTTATAGTAGTCATTATTCCTTTAATGTGATGAAAGTCATACTATCTACTGTTATAACCTAATAAATTTCCTGTTAGGAATACTATTAAGTAGGGATGCCTGGATGGCTCAGTGGTTGAGCATCTGCCTTTGGTTCAGGGCATGATCTCAGGGTCCTAGGATTTGAGTACTACATTGGGAACCCCATAGGGAGACTACTTCTCCCTCTGCCTATGTCTCTGCCTCTCTCTGTCTGTGTCTCTCATGAATAAATAAATAAATTCTTTTTTAAAAAAATTATTTAAAAAATTTAAAAAAAAACATATTAAATAAACCAAAACTAAATGTTGGGATGTCCTTATATGCCTTGTAATGATTATGTTTTAAAGATAGTGACTGTAATTTTCATTGTCAATACACACATTGAAATAGCATTATAAGTGAAAAAAATCAAATTTTACCAGTTATTATATATTAGACTGGTATATATACACTGGAATGTGATATTCTATGATTTAATAATGGTTATATCTAGGGGTGCCTGGGTGTCTCAGTTGGTTAAGTGTCAAACTCTTGATTTTTGCTCAGCTCATGATTTTAGGGTCATGAGATCCAGTATCAGGTCAAGATCTGTGCTCAATACAGAGTCTCCTTGAGATTCTCTCTCTCTCCCCTCTTCCTCTGGCCCTCCCCTTGCTTGCACTCTCTCTCTCTCTCTAAAGAAATAAATAAAATCTTTAAAAATGGTTATGTTTATTTAGACTTGTGATGAGACTATTTGAAATATGTTTTAAATCTTTAGTTCACTTAAATTTCAGCATTATACAGTTGCAATAGAGGGAATGTAATGTGGCTCCTTTAACCATCAAAGTTTATAAGAAGTGAATTGAATTGAATTGTAAAACAAGCCTCTGGACAGGTACAACTTCAGATTAGTTCTAGGGATTATATTTGGATTTTAAATGATACTTTGATATCTTTCAGGAAAGAGTAGGTTTTCTTTTCTCTCAAGGTAGAATGAAAAGTATACTATTAAAATGTAGAAAATAAAATCAAGTTGCTCTAAGTGACTTTTTTTCTTGCTTTAAATCCTATTAAATATACATATTCTTTTATGTTGCATCTATAGTGAAATAAGAGTCAGAGAAATAGCAAAATTAATTTGCTCTTCAAAAGACTAGAGGCCTCAACTAAGTCCATCCTTTTAGGTTTTATAAAATTCTAGATATGTGAAAGAACTGTTTGTAGCTGCATGAGAAAAGACTGCTACCATAGGAAATACTTTGAGCTATCTAAACCTGTGCTATCCATCTGCATGGTATGTTATTTCAAGGGAAGATACAAGTGAGTTACAAACTTCCTTCGTTAAGTCAAAGGATTAAGCCAGCCATAAACAAATTATATTTAAAAAACATTTTATAAGTTATATGTGAAAAGTATAGAGAGAACCCAATTTTATTTGGATGTTTATTCATTTATAGATAATATTCTGCAGGAATTTTTAAACTAGCATTTGGTAATCTTTATAAAGGCATCTACTTTGATTAACCCTTTCTATAACTGACTTGGAAAACCTAAGCATTCTTCTTAGTTATGTTTAGCTATCTGTGGTTAATGACTGGCACAGTTAACTAAATGACAAATGAATACTAGCTATGGATGTCAGTTGCAGTGATTGTAGCCTTACTTCTACTAAGATATCTAAACCTCTTAAAATAAGAGTCATATGGTGATAAAAACTTATGCACAGAATTAAGTTTTAAATGGGTTCTGTATTGTAGATTTCTACTCTGGACTAGAGGAAGCAAGGTCTGATTTAGCAAATGTGAACTAATAAAGGAGCAGAAATAAGTGATGATGGAAATCCTCTAGAGAATAGGACTCTGGTCCCTTGGAAGGTTGCCTCTTTGTGGGTATGTGTTGGACAAAAGGGAAAAATCCTAAATTTAAGATTTAAACAAGGGTCAGTAGATTGAATTTGAGCAGAAGTCAGATTATATTTACAAAACAGGTTATTATGACAATTAGATAATTAATTTCTATAATCCTTAGGAATTCAGAGAAACGTGGTATATTGAACAAAATTTGGGTCATAATATTTTGCAACTCAACTCACCAAGAGATGAAGTCTATTTTTCCAAGCCTTTGATGTGGTCTTGGCCCTGTGACTTTCTTTGTCCAGTAGGAAATTAGTTAGCGTAAAACCAGAAAAAGGCTGAAAATTGCTTGCTACTGGGTCTTTCCCTCCCATACTTCTTCTTGGAAACTTGAGACCATCATATATGGAAGGATGGCCTAGGGGAGGAGGAGAGATACATATAGTAGAGGTAAGCTGCCCCAACTGAGACCCACTACAACAACAACCCTGCCAATCACCAGATGCGTGAAGAGGGTCATCCTAAACTATCTATACCTAGCTGAGCTACCAACTGATTATAAGCTGGCTTATACCAGATACAATGCCAGACTAGAATTAAGGCATGGTTGACCAACAGAACAGAATCATAAGCAAATAATATGATGGTTGTTCCATGCTACTAAGTTTGGAGCGGTTTCTTATGTAGGAAAAGAGAAATTTAATTTTTTTCTTTTGCCTTTGTTTCCTACAGTAGATATAAAAAAATGAAATTTGATCTCTTCCTAAGGTTAAGTTTTGGACCTACCTTAGAAAATCCTATTGCTTCAGAGAAGGTTTGTAAGGAAAGGTTAATGAACACATGACATGGCACACCTCTACTAGAAAGTGGCAAGTAATTTCCATCTTCTGTATAATTTCAGATAAATTGGAAGTGGATTCTAGTATTGCTGGTCTAAGAAGGGCTTAATAATCAACACAAATGAATACCATGATTGATTAGTATTGTCAGTTGAGGAATATTCCATTAAATCAGGAAGGAAGGGTTACTGATGCACTAGAGTTTGGTGTCGAAAAGAGACTAAGGGGTGGTCTTCCTGCTTTGTTAATGCAATAGCTCTTAATCCCAACAACCACTGTACTGTTTACAGTAGATGTTTTGCAAATCCTCCCTTACTATCCGAAGTTAAATTCAGAGGAAATACAGTCTCCCCACATGTATAATTAAAAAGCTATCAGTAATAAACTTTAACTTCCATATAAGCAGGAGATAAAATAAGTTAATTTACAATAAAAATCAGTTAGATATTTTATCATTGATGAATGCTCCAGTAACATAATACAGAAAGTATTCTTGCAGCTAAAAATAGAAACTTATCTATACATGCTATATTTGTAAACATAAAGCCACAAAGAGTACTGCCATCTCTTGATTTGCATAGTAGTTTCATTCCCAGCAAATTCAGCACTTATTAAAATCAAGCAAACAACTTTTTTATGTATAAAACAGAGCTAAATCCTAGTCTCAAAAATATAGATTTTTGTTTCATCTATATAAATATGCATCAAGTTATTTGCATGTAGGATATTTGAGACTTATCAGTGTTCAGTGTCTATTATTGGGTCTCTAAGTATTGTTCATTTCTGAACGTCTTACAGAATACCTTCTGTTCTGTAATTAATTTTTCCCTAGAAGTAATTATAGTTTCATTTTATTTGTTTATTTTATCATTTGTTTGGTTTTTTCTTCACATCCTAATCAATTTTCCAACCTCCTCTAACAGTTCCATGAAAGCCCATTGACAATTTATCAATTTTATATTTCTTCTTTTTCCTAGAGATATCTGATTAGGTGTTCTCTTTTTGGTTCCTGGATACAATTCCAACGTGTGTGTGTGTGTAGACTTCTCCACACTAACAAGCAATACTTGGATACCAATAGGGTGTTCAAGAATTCAAATCAATTTGATACTATCATACTTGATACTTTGATACTTTTATTTCATATACTTTTATATGTGGTTTTTCAAGTAAATACATCCATGTGCTTTTTTTTCTGGAAGCTTTTAGGAGTCATATGGTGATAGAGGTCTCAGTTCCCCAAGACACTCCACTGCCACTTCAGACACTAGTAGCAAGTCCAGGTTACCATCTGAGCTTCTGATCAATTGGCTATAAATCAGAGGTTCCCATGACCCTTTCCTTGGGTTTGATTAATTTGCTAGATAGATTTACAGAACTTAAAAAACTCATTTACTCATTAGATTACTGATTCATTAAAAAAGTATATTAAAGGATATGAATTAACAGTCAAAGGAAGAGATATATATAGGGCAAGTTCCCAAATGAAGGAGCTTCTGCCCTCCTGGAGCTTGGCACTTGGCACTCTGACATGTGGAAGTATTCTGGTTCCCTAACCTGGAAGGTCTCAAACCTTATCCTATTGGGCTTTAGAGGTTTCATTATATAGGCATTATTGCTTAATTCATTGGCCATTGTTTATTAGCTCAACCCCTAGGCCATCTTATTGGGCTAGAAATCAGAGGGTAGGAATGAAAATTCCAACCCTCTATTCATGTTGACTCAAGATTGATTCCCAGGCAACCTGTTCCCACCCTTCTGTACATTCAAAAAGTCACCTCATTAACAAAAATCCAATTGTGTTGGAAGGGGCTTATAGTGAATAGTAAGACTATCTTTTTAGCTTGATGGCTCTGAACCATTTTCAGGAAATGAGGACAACCAAATATTATATAAAAAAAAAGATCCTCCCGTTACTCTTATCACTCAGGAAATTCTAAGAGTTTGAGGAGCTGTGAGCCAGGAACTGTAGGTGAAGACCAAATGCATCTGAGAAATATATTTTGGTCATCTGAATAATCAAACACATATATTGTTAAAAAAAAAAAGTCACAGGCCCAAAACAGTGTCATTGAGACTAAGTCAGCAAACAGGTTTCATACCTACCTAAGTATAGTTTCAATCTCCCCCCAGAAAGGTAGTCTTAACTGGTCAGCTGGAAATGGGAGATTTTCTAAGTACTGGTGAAATAATCTGTCACCTGTGCCCTCCTTACCCACCAAAAGAGTATGAGATAGTATGCATGAAAAGACCTCCTACCTTTCCTCCTATAGGAAGGTGACCTTGGAAACAATCCTTTCTTTTCTTTTGCTAATATCTCCTTGCCTCAGCCTCCTTCCTATAGAAACCTTCCATTTTGTAAAACTCCTCAAAGCAACTTTCTTTGGGATGAAATACTACCCCATTCATGAATTCCTTAAGAAAACCATTTAGATCTTTAAATTTACTCAGCTTTATTTCGATTGTTTAACAATGTATTTCTCATAAGTCAAAATATCACACCCTTCAACTCTGCTTCTCCCACTTGGATTGCTTACTCTCTTGGCTTTTAGCCCAAGTATCACTATGAGTTTTCCTTTTCCTATCATAGGGGAGATTTCTTCACCCCTCCTCTGCATTGATCTCCCAATTTTCTGTTTCTTCTTGATTTACTGCCTCATTTTAGTACAGAGATCTTACACTAGTTCCCTGAAAAAAATAATGAAAAGGGGTAAAATTTTAGAGACTTAGCTCTTGAATCTTGGTTGAAATTCATATTCACTCAGAATTTTGACATTGCTTCTAATTCTGCTATGAAGAATCCACTGAGATTTTTATTTCATATACTTTTATATGTGGTTTTTCAAGTAAATACATCCATGTGCTTTTTTTTCTGGAAGCTTTTAGGAGTTTCTCTATACACCTGATGTTCTAAAATTTTCTATTATGTGTCTTAATGTGGATATTCATTCATTTTGCTGAACCTTAGGTGGACATTTGATTTTTTCTAGAAGCATGTATGTCAGCATTGATAAACTTTTTTTCTTAAATATTTCTTAGATTTTTTTCCTCTCTTGCTTTTCCCCATTTCTCTATCCTTCTTTCACGAATCTTGTATTTTCTATGACAACTCTCAGCACATTTATTTTATTTTTGGACATCTATCCATTCCTTATCTCCATTTCCTTTGTATTCCTTTCTCTTTTTATTTGTTTTCTGCTATCCATGGTGCAAGTTTTCTCCAAATTTCTGATGGTCTTTGTTCATGCACATTTAAGAGTAAGGCACTACAAACTGCCTAATACATGACACTGTGTATTCCATGGAGCTTCTTCTAGTGACAGGGGTGTGCTAGCAAGACTTTCCATTTCAACACATTTACACAGAAGGATATTGTCTCTGAAACATTCAGTTTATCATAAGAGACTAACAATCTCTTCTTTAGAGATGGCTTGTAGTGTTAGGAACACAAGTCTCTGCTATTGCTCAGAAGCCAGGCTGTGAAGTAGACTGGAAACTCATTCTTCAGCATAAAAATGTTTATAATGATATCTCTTTCCCATCTCTTTGGCCAAGATGTCTTAGAATCAGAAATCTCTTTGATACGATTTTTCCTGGGAAAAGACTTCTCATCTCCTGCAAAGTGTAGAGAATGGATATTCATCTGATTACGTAAGGTGGAGGTGGAGACCTGGGGTTTTAACTGCTTCAAACCATATGTGTACTTCCAAATGTCCTTTCTGTTTTTAGCCCTCTTCTTTTCATGATACATGCTGCCTTGATTTCTGAGTAATTTCAGGATTCTTCTGTGCAAACAGACTTTCTTCTAAATATGATACTTTCTAGTGCAGCCTCATAGATTTTGTGCTTCTTCTCTGCTACGTCATTTACCATCCTTAAATTCCCTTTTTATCTTCCCATATTCTGTCTGGTACAGAGACACAGATGTCTCTCATTTCATCAACTAAGCAACTTTATGGGAACTATTTAGGTATACAATAGTTTCTTTCCAAGGTACCCTCTTTTAGGTTTGAGTGATTCTGGACACAAAGATATGAGCGTGGAAATTGAGATGTGATTATATGTAACTATATATATATATATATATATATATATATATATATTTTAAAAAAGGGTTACAACTATATTAGAATAAACTGAGGATTTATACTTACAATGAGATAATAGCCAAATATTCTTTTTTCCCCTAAGAGAATAGAAATGATTTATTTGATACAAAAGAGAAAACAAACAAAAAATGAAATAAGAACTGTGATTGAGGCACCTGGGTGGCTCAGTCGGTTAAGCGTTGGGTTTGGCTCAGGTCATGATCCTAGGGTGCAGGGATCGAGCCCCACATTGGGCTCCCTGCTCAGTGGAGAGCCTGCTTCTTCCTCTCCCTCTGCTATTCTCCCTAGCTCATGCTCTCTCTCTCTCTTGCTCTGCTGTCTCTCTCTCCCTCAAATAAATAAATAAAATCTTCAAAATAAAGAACTGTGATTAAGTACTTGAAAAAAAATAAATGAACAGTTTTTTTCTTTAGTATTTTTACCACTTATCCTCAGGAAATAGAAGCAAGAACCTGACAGAGTAAACAAGAACTAGTTGGAGTTTCTTGAAAGCAATGTTTTCTATAAAATGAGATGATGTAAGATTGCTAGTTTTTAAACTTGTTCAGGTAGCAAAACACCTAGATATTATATTCTTTGATGAAGTATGTGAAACATTAATCAATTTCACCTTATGAAATGATGTGATGTTTTTTAAAAAAAACACAGTTACCTTTAGGGTGACTGGGTGGCCCAGTCCATTAAGTGTCCGACTCTTGATTTCAGCTAAGGTCGTGATCTCAGGTTGTGAGATAGAGCCCCTTGTCCTTGGGCTCTGTGCTTGGCTTAGAACCTACTTAAGATTCACTCTCACTCTTCTTCTATTCGCTTCCTAAAAAAAAAAATCAGTAACCTTTTCTAGTTTGCTAAAGGTTTTATTATGAATGAGTGTTAATTTTTTCAAAATATTTTGTGCAGCTATTGAAATGATTATGACTTTTTTCCTTTAGTTTGTTAATTTGGTGGATTGTATTATAGAGGTTTTTAAAGTTAAAATCCATTAATTTCTAAAATGAAACAAACTTTTACATGATATGACCTTTTTAATATATTGCTCTAGATTTTAACTTGCAAATATATATGTAGGTGTGTGTGCGTGTGTGTGTGTTTAGAAAGAGAGAGAAAGAGTGGGGGTGGGGTCATGTGAGAGAGGATCTTAAGCTGAGTTCATACTCATTGCAGAGACTGAAGCAGGACTTAATCTCATGACCCTGAGATCATGACCTGAGCTGAACTCAAGAGTTGGACGCTTAACAAACTGAGCCACCCAGACATCCGAATTTGCATACATTTTGTGTTATATCGATAAGCTTGAATATAATTAATCTGTAGTTTCCCTTTTTGTACAGAATTTATATTTGTTATAAGTTGGAACAATCTCAGTATGTCCTTCTTTTTTTCCTATAATAGAATTTAAGTTTCTTAAATTACTGATACCTTTCATTATTGAAGCTGAAGTAAATTGGTGGGAATATTTTTGACCATTGATTAAGTTTCTTTAATATTATTTATGCATATTTCTTACTGGGCAGGCTTTCACATTGTATCTTCTGAGTAATGTCTCTATTTCATATATATTTCTAGATATAGTGGCATAAAATTATTCTTAAAAGCTCTCTTCTTAATGTGTAATATCTATTCTGGTTTTCCCTTGTTTTATTCCTAACCTTGTAATTTGAGATTTATCCTTTTCTTGATTTCTACCACTGAAAATCAAGCAATTTTCTTTTCAAAGGATTAATCTTTCTTTCAATTCCTTATTTGATATCTATCTTATTAATGTATACTCATATCATTTTTATTGTCTTCTATATATTTTCCTTGGGTTTGTCTTTTTTTATCTTAACATTATTTTTTACTTGTTTTTTATTGAAGTTCGATTTGCCAACATATAGTATAACACCCAGTGCTTATCCCATCAAGTGCCCTCCTCAGTGCTTACCACCCAGTTACCCCACCCCCCACCCACCTCCCCTTCCACAACCCTTTGTTCGTTTCTCAGAGTTAGGAGTCTCTCATGGCTTGTCTCCCTCTCTAATTTTTCCCACTCAGTTCCCCTACTTTCCCTTCTGGTCCCTTTCACTATTTCTTATATTCCCCATATAAATGAAATCATATGACGATTGTCCTCCAATTGACTTATTTCACTCAGAATAATACCCTCCAGTTCCATCCACGTTGAAGCAAATGGTGGGTATTCATCCTTTCTGTGGCTGAGTAATATTACATTGTATATATAGACCACATCTTCTTTATCCATTCATCTGTAAAGGACTTTGTGGCTCCTTCCACAGTTTGGCTATTGGGGACATTGCTGCTATAAACATTGGGGTGCAGGTGTCCCGGCATTTCACTACATCTGTATCTTTGGGGTAAATCCCCAGTAGTGCAATTGCTGGGTCGTAGGGCAGGTCTATTTTTAACTCTTTGAGGAATCTCACACAGTTTTCCAGAGTGGCTGCACCAGTTCACATTCCCACCAACAGTGCAAGAGAGCTCGCCCTTCTCCACATCCTCTCCAATATTTGTTATTTTCTGTCTTGTTAACTTTCCCCATTCTCACTGGTGTGAGGTGGTATCTCATTGTGGTTTTGATTTGTGTTTCCCTGATGGCAAGTGATGCAGAGCATTTTCTCATGTGCTTGTTGTTCATGGGTAGGTCTTCTTTGGAGAAATGTCTGTTCATGTCTTCTGCCCATTTCATGATTGGATTGTTCATTTCTTGGGGGTTGAGTTTAATAAGTTCTTTATAGATCTTGAATACTAGCCCTTTATCTGATACGTCATTTGCAAATATCTTCTCCCATTCTGTAGGTCGTCTTTTAGTTTTGCTGTTTCTTTTGCTGTGCAGAAGCTTCCTTGGGTTTGTCTTTGTGTGTATGCAATATGCAATATGAAATACACGTAATAGCTGCTGTACTGATTTTTTAGCCTTTCTACTTTTTTTCTGATATACTCACAGTTATATGTTTTTATCTATGTATTATTTTAATGGTATTCCAAAAATTTTTAAATGTGGCATTTTTCATCATTTAGATCAATAATTTTAATATCTGTTATGAGTCTATGTTTTATTTACCTGTTGTGAGTACTGAATTTATTTCTTGGCATGCAGTATTTTTTAAAATTATATCTTAACTGTGAATTTTTAGCCTTATTATACTATAACAGAAAGTAATTTGTTTTATTTCTAACTGTTGAAATTTCTTGAGACTTTGTAGCCAGTTTATGATCAGTTTTGGAAATATTTTTATATGCTGAAAAAATATATTCTGTACATGTATGTCAGAAAAAGTTTGTTAATGATATTAAGACCTTTATACCATTACCTTGTTATTATTAACTAAAGTCCATATTTTGCTCAAATTTTCTTATTTTTTACATAATGCCAGATTTTTTTTCCTATTCCAGAACCCCATTCAGTACCCACATTACATTTAGTCATCATGTTTCCTTAGGTTCCTTTTGGCTGTGACAGTTTCCCACACTTTGTTTTTAATAATCTTGACAAGTTTTAATAAGTACTGATCAGATATTTTGTAGCATGCACATCAACTGGGATTCGCCTAATGGTTTTCTCATGATTAGACTTCCTGCTATTGTCAAATGTTGGTGTCCCCCGCCCACCCCAACCATCCCTCCAAATTCATATGTTGAAAGCCCAAGGTGTGGATACTAGGAGATGAGACCATTAGGAGGTGTTAAGGTGATGAAGGTGGAGCTCTCGCGAATGGGACTAATACCTTTATAAAAAAGAGGCCTGAGATATCCCTCATGTCTTCTATCATGTTAAGATGCAGCATAAAGTCAACAGTTTGCAAAATGGAAGAACCATGCTGCCATGCTGGCAGCCAGATCTTCAACTTCCAGCCTCCAGAATTGTGAGAAATAAACATACATTATTTATAAGGCATACAGTCATTTAGCAGCCTGAATGAACTAAAACACTTGATATATGTGCTATTGGTGGCTTTGATGAAGCTAGATCTTAAATTTAGTGAAGTCTAATTTACCAAGGCAATGCTTTTAGTATCCTTCATGAGAAAGCATAGCCTACTCTAAGGGCATAAAGATGGTCTCCTATGGTTTACTTTGATAGCTTTATTATTTTACCTTTCAAAATTAGGTCTATGATACACTGGAAGTGATTTTTCTATACTATGTAACAAAGCCAAGATTCATTTTTTTAAATCTTAAATAGCCAATCGATTTAGTTAGCATCATTTATTAAACAGGATATTCTTTTACTGCTGTGTCACTGTCACTTGTCATAAGCCACTTAATTACAAAAGCTCTAATTTGTTTCTGAACTCTTTATTTTGTTTTATTGATCTTTTTGTCTATGTTTATACTAATAAAACACTTTCTTAATTATTTGGTCCCTATAATAAAATGATATATAATAGTGCAAGCCTGCCAAATTTTAACCTCTTTAAATTTTTTTTTCAATATTGTTTTGGCTATTCTTGGCCTTTATATTTCTGTGTGAACTTTGTAATTAATTTGAATGAACTTGTCAGTTTCTACAATAAAATATATTCTCACTTTTATTGGAATTGCATCTGTATATTGGAATCCACAGATATATTCGGTAAAATTGAGAAGCATACTATAATGAGTCTTCCAATCTATGAGCATGTGGTATCCCTACATTTGTATATACTTCTTGACTTTTTTCAAAAGGTTTTTATAGTTTTTTAGTTATTTGTTGCTGCTATGTAGAAATAGAACTGAATTTGCTATATTGACTAATGTCCAGTGACTCTATAAATTTACTTATTGAATCTAATAGATTCTTCATGGACACTTTTATATTTTTCATTAATAAAATCAAGTCATTATATACATAATGAAATTTTAATTTTTTTGTCTTTAATACTTAGAACTGCTTTTTTCCCTTACCTTATTGCATAAGCTGAGACACCTGGTAAAATGCTAAAGAAAAGTGCTTATTGTAGACTTCTTTGTGTTCTCCCAATTTTGGACTAAATATTCAATATTTTGCCAAGTACAATGCTTAATGCAGATTTTATAGATAATTGTATCAGAATAAAGAAGTTTTTTTTATATTCCTGCTTTGTTGAGTTTTATCATAAATCAATACTGGATTTTGAATGTTATCACATACCTTTTCTGAATCTACAAAAATAAAGGTATGTTTTCCTTCTTTATTCTGTGTAATAACTAATACCAAATAATTTTAAAACTTTATGCCAATCTATCTTTCCTGGATAAACTCCATCTGGTCATGCAATATATATCCTTTTTGAATATTGCTAAATTGATTTGCTAATATTTTTAGAATTTTTCAATTTCCATATCTATTTTCCTGAAAAGAACTGACCTATAATTCTCATTTCCTTTATTCTAATACTTTGTTATATCTTAGTAACAAGGTTATGAAAGCCCTTTATAATGATCGTAAATGTTTCCTATTTTCTTTGTTTTGGAAAGTTTTGCATGAAACTAGTGTTTGGGAAAGTTCACCATAAAAATATATGAGCTCAAATTTCCATGAACTTACTATAATACTGTGATTTAAAAAAAAAATTGGGGGATCCCTGGGTGGCGCAGCGGTTTGGCGCCTGCCTTTGGCCCAGGGCGCGATCCTGGAGACCCAGGATCGAATCCCACGTCGGGCTCCTGGTGCATGGAGCCTGCTTCTCCCTCTGCCTGTGTCTCTGCCTCTCTCTCTCTCTCTCTCTGTGTATGACTATCATAGATAAATATAAAAAAAAGATTAAAAAAAATTGGGCATCCCGGGTGGCGCAGCGGTTTAGCACTGCGTTAGGCCCAGGGTTTGATCCTGGAGACCTGGGATCGAGTCCCACGTCAGGTTCCCAGCATGGAGTCTGCTTCTCCCTCTGCCTGTGTCTCTGCCTCTCTCTCTCTCTCTCTGTCTGTCATGAATAAATAAATAAAATCTTTAAAAAGATTTAAAAAAACTTCCTTGATTAAGTATATCTTAATTTTTTAGGGATATTATAAATTCCATACAGAGTTTCAAACTGGTAAAATATGATCTATCATATACTCTTATTTTCAATATCTGTAGGATCTTTATTGATACTCTTTTTCTTTCACTGCAAATAATGCTAATTTGGCTGCATGTGTCTCTTTCTTTTGGTCAGTCTTACCATGGGTATGTCAATTTTATACATTTTCAAATATCATTACTTTTTATTAATTTTTTATTAATCAATTATTTTTAATTTTATAATTCTGCTTTTTAAAATATTTTATTCCTTCTACTTTCCTTGAATAATAACTGAATACATAATACATACATACTGAATACATAAATATTATACATGCACATGAAATAGTTTCCAAAATTGAGTACACTTATGTTCTATATGCACTTGAAAATATGTATTCTGTTGTGTTTTCTCTAATTTTTGGTGGCAGCGATCTATTCATGTCAACTATGGCAATTATGCTTACCGCAATGTTTATATTCTCTGTATACTTCTGATTTTTACAAATCTGCATACACTACCAATTATTGGGAGAGGTCTGTGATTTTAGATTTGTCATTTTTAATGTAATTCTGTATTACTTATCTTATATATTTTGAATCCCTACTGTGAAGTTCATATAAATATAACAGTTATATCTTTCTAGTATACTGACCCTTTCATCATTTTGAAGTTTTCCTAATTATCTCATTATATTTCTTGCTGTTGTGTCTACTTTGTTTTTATTACTGACATACTAGCTTTCTTTTTGCCTGCTAGATCTTTTCCCAACCTCTTATTTTTAACCTTTCTGTGTCACCACGTTTAAAGTAGTGACAGTAAATTTGAGTATTTTTAAAAATCTAGTCTTACAGTCCTATTTTAAGTGGAGCATTGTGTCCATTTATACTAAATGTATTGCTTGACATATTTGATTTTATATTTAGCTTTTACTATTTCTTTCTATTTTTCCACCCATTTTATGTTCTTTTGTCTCCTCTTCTTAGGAATTAATTCTTTCATTACTGATTCATTCACTTTTAATTAGCTTATCCATTATATATTCTTTTTTTTGTTATATATTCTTTACAATGATCTTAGTGGTTACAGTATGTAACTTTAATTTATTAAAGCCAGAAATAAATTAATACCTTTTAGCTGAAAATGCAATGACTTTAGAACACATTTAATCTAGTTACTCCCTCCGTCTTATTGTTATTCTGTCATGTACCTTAACCCTTATATATTTTATGCATCGCAATACATTATTGTTTTGTAAAAAGGATATCAACCCATATACTTAGTTTTTCTAGAGCTTTCATTCTCTCATGTATTTCTTAGTTCCCAAATGTGATCAATCACTTATCTAAGGAATTCCCTTTTAGTGTGTGTATGTGTGTGTGTGTTTAAGTGTGGATTTGCTGGCAATAATTTCTTTAGTTTTTCTTAGAATGAGAATAAATTTATGTCATCTTTATTTTGTTTAGGGTAATTGTCACTTGGGTATGAATGGTTGTGTGGGTAAGATTGGTACTGAGGGAGGTCGTCTGTGAGTGTCGTGCTCATGGTGGGGCGTCACCCCTGGTATGCCCTACTGGCAATGAATTCTATTGCGTCAGGTAGTTGCGTTGGTCACGGGCTGGTCGGGAGAGAGGGCATTTGCGAATGGGGTGGTAATTACGTACGGGGGGGTGGTCTGCGGTTATTAGACACTACTGTCTGAATAGTACTGTACCTCTGGCTGGGTCCAAAACTTGTGTGGTGGCCTTTATCTCCAGGGGGCAGGGTGTCACGGGGCTATTGGGGCTTACGGGGTCTGCATGTGGGTGGCTGTGAGGGTTGGGGGGCGGTGGCATGTATGAAGGACGGGTGGGGGGGGTTGGTGGGTTGTGTAGATGGATAGGGGAATTGCAGGCATTTTCTCGGAGGGGAAGAGTGATGGCGGCGGCCTCGGAGCGGCTCTTCCTTCGTGGTGCCGCTGGGGGGGAGGTGTGGGGCGGGGTCGGAGATGTGTCTTGGGTGGGATGTCTAGCACACTCCACCCCCCCCCCCCCCGCACTCATCCATATAGGTTTTCTCTCCTTCTTCATTCCCAGATTAATTTTACTCAACTATTATTTTACTCATCATTATATTAATCACCTATTAATTTTGTTTAAACAGTAGATAACTCCATGTGTTGAGTAATTAGTTTCTATTATTGCTTTCTTAGCTCAAAAGTTTCCACTTGTTTCTTTGACACCAGATAACAATTATCTGATGAAATTCTTCCTGTTGTTGTCTATGTTCTTGGACATAGTAAGTTGTAAGTCTAGTCTCACAACTACAACACCTGGATCCTGTGCTCTGTTGTCATTATTGGTTTTCCTGTTCCCTTCCTTTTTTTTTTTTTTGTATGCCTAGTTTAGTCTTGCCTTTTATTTTTTAATTAAATTCTGAACAGCATACATGAAACGTTTAAAGCCATTAAATAATATTCTCTTTTTTTCAGATAGAATTGAGACTATCCTTTCTTAGGCAGGCTATGAGGGAACAGATCTTTTATTTAACTGAGGAGTGAACTGATTCAAGGAAGTGGTGCAGTTTGGGAGAAGCTTTATGTACTTATGTTTGCCCATAGCTTCTCACTTCAGCTATTAGAGATCTCAGTCAAGAGCCTGTTAGTGTTTATCAAAGGTCCTCCTTCTTTGCTGGTCAAGAACTCCCTTATCTCCTTTTCACCAAGAGATTTGATAATTGTATAAATTTTCTAGTATTCTTTTAGTTTCTTAGTCTTTTTCTCCAAGCACCTTAAGAATTCAATAAATGTTATAAGGGGAGGAAAAAAAAGAGGACTTGGCTTACTTCTCAGCACCTCCCTTCTCTCCTCGATGTTGGCTCCTTAAATCCTGCCTGCCCTGAAAAATCTTGTACTTTAACACTGTCTGACTGCTAAAGCTCTGCTTGCTTCTCTGGTTCTTGGCAGCTTGCTATCCTCAGCCTTGTTTTTCAGCTTCTCACTCAGCATAAAGATTTGGCAAATTCCTTATGGGATAAACTGTGACAGATAATTGGGCTCTTCTCTCTATAACTTCCACTTCTCCAGAATCTTGATCTCTTAATGTTGTTACCTCAATAGCTCTGGATGACTTCAAACAGATTTTAAAGTATGTTTTACCTAGATTTTCCCATTGTTTTTAGTGGCAATTTTGGTCTTTCCTAGGCTATTTAATCATAGCTTTCTTCTATGTTGTTAAGAAAATATTTATTTTTCAGAGTTATCTAAATTGTCTTTAACCCATGAGTTGATCCAAATACTCTATAGCCTGTTCTGTTTATTCTAAGTGCATTTCTTTTTTATTTAATTTTTTTTATTTATGATAGTCACAGAGAAAGAGAGGGGCAGAGAGAGAAGCAGGCTCCATGCACCGGGAGCCCCACGTGGGATTCGATCCTGGGTCTCCAGGATCGCACCCTGGGCCAAAGGCAGGCGCCAAACCACTGCGCCACCCAGGGATCCCTATTCTAGTCCATTTCTATGCACACATAAGTTATTGTGCGCCAGTTACAATACAAAATGGAAAAGTTTCAGGTATTCTGAGTTGCATATCTTATACAGTAAGTGGCAGAATTTACTGTAAAGAAAATCAGTTTTATCTGACACCAAGTCTTAATAGTACAATAAACTCATAAACACTCATGATTATCAAAACACTCATGAAGTAGAATTATGAATTATTGGCTATTCCAATTTTGTTAATTAGTATTAATTTGCTATTTTTTCATCACATGGCAATCTCCTAGCGCTCACAAGAGAATAAATGACAGCCAATGTCTTCATTTTAAAGTCCAAATAAAAAGAGGAAAAACTATTTATTTATTTTTAAAATTTTTATTTATTTATTCATGAGAGACACACACACACAGAGAGGCAGAGACAGAGGCAGAGATAGAGAGAGGGAGATGCAGGCTTCATGCAGGGAGCCCAATATGGGACTAGATCCAGGGACCCCAGGATCCCACCCTGAGCTGAAGGCAGATGCTCAACCGCTGAGCCCTCCAGGCACCCCATGAGGAAAAACTTTTAAAGTGAGCAAATTCTACTCATCTATCCTTTCTAGAGAACAGGATTTTCTTTACTTGATGTAATTAATATATAATATCTGACCAGTTCTTACAACCCAGTGTAGAAATAATTTGATGACCTCTTTTGCTACATTAAAGCAGGAATTTGCATATTTGATTTACTTATTGGTTTATGTATTTATGGAGAATGTGACATCAGGGTAAATTTAATGTTATGTAACTATATCTGAAAATAGAATTTTTCATGAAATTTGAATATTTTTGTGAATACCAGAAATACCATAATAGCGTAAAGTCTGGTCCTTGCTCTCTGCAAGCTCTCTATTTAGTGTAGCAAGTGCCAAAAAAGTGGTTTAATCAAAATATATGTGAAGCCTTGTAAGGCTTCAAATAATTAACCAATTTGGACTGGATTTGTAAAGTAAAAAACAGATTTAAAAAAAATAAAGTAACAAACAGATTTTAAAAATTAAGGAAGAAATAAAATAAACATGTCAGGACAAAGGAAATTAATTTCAAATATCAACAAGATATCTTCATTACCTTAATACTTAGCACTGTGCCCATTGCATAAAAAGTAATCACAAAGAGGATGAGAAAAAAATACCTTCTGAGTTCTATAGACTTGAAAAAATGTTTCAGGATGATTTAAAAACATTTTCAAGATGGCATCTATTTTGGAAGGTATACCACCCTCCATGTTCTTTGCCATGAAGGGAAGAAGGGGAGAGTATATCAATCATTTCTGACCATTTTTTTCTCTCACTGTCCATTACCATATCAAATATCACCACACACTAAGAAGAGAAATTATTGGGGCAGTAAGAATGTGGGAGTAGCAATGTAGGACTGAAGACTAAAGATTTATGTATCTTTTTAACTCTGACATACCAAAGAAAATTGAGTATCATTTAGAGTTGTTTTGGTTTTTTGACAACCAAATGTCTGTAATAAAATTCATTTGTAAGAGAAGAAATAGCCTATATTTATATATTCTTTATCCTATATAGTCTGTAAGGGTCTATAATAATGCAGAGCAGCTTTCTTTGATAGCCAGCCTAGTCTTACCCTTCAGAAAAAATTTGTAAAATTATTTCCTTTACTGAGACACTAGGCATTTATTGTGCATCTAGACTGTGCAGAATATTGGGGACTAGTTCTGAGAAAAATGCTAATGAAGGAGCTAATATCATAAATACATAAGATATGTTATTTATGTACTTGAAGAATTTTGATTTCTTAATATAAACAATGGGATTTCATTTGATACTTTGTTTGCCATCACACTCTTCAGCAATGCTGCACTAAAATCAGAAATACAGTCAACTATTTTTTACTAAAATCAGAGGAAAACTGAGTCTTTGCTTAAAATAAGATATACATATAGAAGATTATAAATCAAAGAAAGCAATAAAACCTACTTAGTCATATCTTAGCCATTAAAAAATACATGGGTTACAAATGACTTATTCTTGGAAATAGTGCCTCAAATTCAAATTGTGGCATAACTCACAGTTCCAATAAACATGAAAAAGCTGTCAAATATGGTTCTAGCTCCCAAAGATACCATCATCTGCATTAAAAATAGATGAAATGAGAGAGAAAAAATCTGTAGTTTATATTTGTCGTTCTTTTGTTATCTTCATGTATTTCAGGATAAAGGGCTGGCAAAGTTCAGAAAAACCTTCAGGACTTCAAAGGGAATTCATGGTTGCAATTTTAATATTTTAGAGTAACCCATATTTTGGACTAGACAGCCATTAAAATCTGTTGTTGTCTAGTAGTCTCTTTCCTTTAGGCCAAAAGCCTGTTTTTGCTACAGCTAAAAGAAAGAGCTATTAAAAAAAAAATACTGAAGATGAGAGGACAAACGGGAAGAAAATTTCATGATCATTAGTCAGGAACCAACAATCAGAGTGCAACTGGGAGTGCCACTTGTTTCAAATCTTTGATTTGAAATTTTATAAGAACTAACATGCTCTGGAGCCTTTAGAAGAGAACATTCAGTTTAGTTCAAAGTATATCTCACTCAGACCCTACTGGGCTATATGGACTCTTAACATTTTCTTTGAAAATTCCTCCATTTAAAAAAAAGAAAAAACAAATTACCCTGTATTTAATAAATTTTATAAAATAGTGGCACAATTCTCAAAAGGAAGTTATTTCTAATATGGGACTCTAATCATATGTCAAGGGAACATATGAACCAAGTACCTGACTCAATAGGAGGTTTACTAAATAAGCAGAGTCCTACAGCACTTGAGTCAACTATGTCACAAATAGAAGTCTGTGTGTGCATG
Organism: Nyctereutes procyonoides; assembly: GCF_905146905.1. Classification (NCBI taxonomy): domain Eukaryota; kingdom Metazoa; phylum Chordata; class Mammalia; order Carnivora; family Canidae; genus Nyctereutes; species Nyctereutes procyonoides. The sequence goes on from NW_026575048.1 coordinate 28,128,748, forward strand.
TAGAAGTCTGGGACACCGTGGGGTTACCTTGCTTTTATTGCTATTGTGGTAGCACCTAAAAAAATGGAAAAGATAAGAAAACTGGTGTAACTATACTCATTTCAGGAAAAAATAGGTTTATTAAAAACAGACTGCAATAAGAGACAAAGATGAATGCTATATAATGAAAAAGGAGTGAAACGAACAAGAAGATATAAAATTTGTAAATATTTGTGTACCCAACATAGGAGCACCTAAGTATATATAGCAAATATTAACAGAACTAAAGAGAAAAATTGAAAGCAATACAATAATAGTAAGAGACTTTAATACCCCACTTACAGCAATGGATATAGATAATGCAAACAGGCAATCAACTAGAAAATATTAAATGACACATTAGACCAAACAGACTTAATATGCATATACAGAACATTCTATCCAAAATCCTAATACACATCTTCTCCAGTATACATGGAACATTCTTCAAGATATACCAAATGTTGGGCCACAAACAAGTCTCAATAAATTCAAGAAGACTGAAATCATATCAGGCATCTTTTCTGAGCATTATGGTATGAAACTAGAAATCTATTACAATAAGAAAATAAAAACCACCAACATATGAAGGACAAACAACATGTTACTGAATAAGCAATAAGTCAAAGAGGAAATCAGGGACACCTGGGTGGCTCAGTGGTTGAGCACCTGCCTTTGGCTCAGGTTGTGATCCAACGGGTCCTGCCATCTAGTCCCACATCAGGTTCCCTGTGGGGAGCCTGCTTCTCCCTCTGCCTGTGTCTCTGCCTCCCTCTCTATGTCTCTCATGAATAAATAGTAAAATCTTTTAAAAAAAGAAGAAATCAAATAAGAAATTAAAAAATACCTTGAGACAAATGAAAAGAAGACTACAATATACCAATATCTGTGGGACACAGCAAAAGCAAAAGCATTTCTAAGGGAAAAATTCATAGCAATAAAGGGCTACATCAAGAAATAATAAAAATATTGAATAAACTATATAACTTTATAGCTAAAGAAGCTAGAAAAAAAACAGAACAAAATAATACCAAAGTAGAAGAAAGGAAATAATAAAGATAAGAACAAAAATAAATGAGACTAAAAAGATATTAGAAAACATTGATTTAAACAAAAAAAAAAAGAGAGAGAGAGAGCTGAACAGCCCCGATGGCCCAGCAGTTTAGCATCACCTTCAGCCTAGGGCATGATCCTGGAGACCTGGGATCAGGTCCCAGGTCAGGCTTCCTGCATGGAGCCTGCTTCTCCCTCTGCCTGTGTCTCTGCCTCTCTCTGTCTGTGTCTCTCATGAATAAATAAATAAAATCTTTAAAAAATAAAAAAAGAGACATGTATCTTTGAAAAGATAAACAAAATCGACAAATCTTGAGCTAGGTTCACCAGAAAAAAAAGAGAGGTTTCCAATAAATAAAATCATAAATGAAAAAGAATTTACAACTGATACCACAGAAATATAAAGGATCATAAGATAATACTACAAACAATTTATCAACAAATTGGACAACCTACAAGAAATGAATAAATCCCTAGAGACATACAATCTTCTAAGACTGAATCAGGAAGAAAAAGAAAACCTGAATAGACTGATTATTAGGATGGAAATTAAATCAGAAATCAAAAATCTCCCAACAAAAGTCCAGGACCAGATGGCTTCACTGGTGAAATCTTCCAAACATTCAAAGAAGATTTAATACCTACCCTTCTAAAAAATATTCTTCCAAAAAATTAAAGAGGAGGAATGATTCTAACCATATTTTATGAATCTAACATTATCTTCATACTAAACAAGGACAGCACGAAAAGAAAAGAGAAGAAAAGTAAAAGAGAAAGTGAAAGAAAAAGGAGAAAGGAAAAGAAAAATTACCAGCCAATATCCTTGATGAATATAGATATAAAAACCATCAACAAAATATTAGCAAACTGAATTCAATAATATAGTAAAAAGATCATACAGCATAATAAAGTGGAATTTAATCCAGTGATGCAGGGATTCAACATCTACATGGTTGAACATGGTTCAACATCTACAGGGCAACCAATGTGATACACTATGTAAACAAAATGAGTAAGAGACATACGATCATCTCAATATATGCAAGAAAAAAAGCACAATAAAATTCAACATCCACTTATGATAAAAATAAATCTCTCAACAAAGTGGCTATAGAGTGAATATATCTCAAAATAGTATGACAAACTCACAGCTAGCATCATGCTTAATAGGATACCACAATGAGATATCACCCTATACCTTATATCTGTTAGAATATGAAAAGCTTTTCCTCTAAAAGACCAGGAACAACACAAAAATGTTCACCCTCGCCACTTTTATTCAATACACTATTGGAAGTCCTAGCCATGACAATTATTATTATTTTTTTAGCCATGACAATTATTAACAAAAATGAAATAAAAGCTATTCAATTAAAAAAGGAAGAAGCGAACTGTTAATACTTGCAGATGATATGATAGTATACATATAGAAAACTCTAAAATCCCGTCTAAAATCTGTTAGATCAAAGATGCAGTAAGGATGCAGGATACAAAACATTAATATTAAAAAGATCAGTTGCATTTCTACACACTAAAAACAAACTATTAGGAAGGGATATTAAGAAAATAGTCCCATTTATAATAGTACCAAAAATACTCAAATATATAGGAATAAATTCAACCAAAGAGGTTAAAAACCTGTACATTTTAAGACTGTAAGATACTGATAAAACAATTTAAGACATAAAAAATGAAAAGTTAGTTCATGCTCACAGATTGCAAGAATCAACATTGTTACAATGTCCATACTACCCAAAGCAATCTACAAATGCAATGCAATCTCTATCAAAATTCCAATGGCATATTTCATAGAACTAGAACAAATAACTCCAAAATTTATAAGGAACCACAAAAGATCATGATTAGCCAAAGCAATCTTAAGAAAGAACAAAGCTAGAAGTTTTAAACTCTGCTATAAAGTGATAGTAATTAAAACAGTGTGGTATTGGAACAAAACCAGACCCACATGGAACAGAACTGACAGCCCAGGTATAAACCCACACACATTTATAGACAATTAGTTTATTGACAAGAGAGCCAGAAACGTATAAATGGAGGGTGGAGTTTTTTTTTTTTTAAATAAGTGGTATTTGTGAAAACTGTATAGCCACATATAAAAGAATGAAAATAGACCACTATCTTGTACTATACACAAAAATGAACTCAAAATAGATTAAACACTTGAATGTAAAACCTGAAGCCATAAAATTCCTAGAAGAAAATATAGGTGATAAGCTCCTTGACATGGGTCTTAGCAATGTTTCTGTGGATCAGACTCCAAAGACTAGGGAAAGAAAAAGCAAAATCAAACAATCAGGACTATATCAAACTAAACATCTGCACAGTGATGAAATCATACTCAAAATCAAAGAGAAACCTATTGAGTGAGAGAAGATATTATATATCCAGTGAGAGTTAATATCCAAAATATAAGATGAACTCATACAACTCAACAACAAAATCAAAACAATCTGATAAAAAAAAAAGGGCAGAGGACCGAAATAGACATTTTCCCAAAAAAGACATGCAGATGGCCAACAGGCACATTAAAAGATGTTCAGCATTACTAATTATTAGGGAGAGGCAATCAAAACTACAATGAGATATCACCTCATACCTGTTAGAATGGCTATTGTCAAAAAGACAAAGACTAACAACTGTTCGAGAGGATCTAGAGAAAAGTAAACACAAATACTGTTGGGATTGTAAATTGATACAAGTCACTATTGACAACGGTATGAAAATTCCTCAAAAAATTAAGGGTAGAACTACCATATGATCCAGCTATTCAACTTTTGGGTATATAGCCAAAGAATATGAAAACATATACTTCCAACAAAAAGAACATAGGGGTATTCACTCCAGCATTATCTACAATACACAAAATGTGGAAACAAGCTAAATGTCCATAAAATGATGAATGGATAAAAAATAAGATATGTATCCACAATGGAATACTACTTAGCCATAAAAGGATGAAATCTTGCCATTTGTGACAGCAAATGGGGTATTATACTAAGTAAGATAAATTGGAAGGAGAAAAAATAAATAAATATGATTTAACTCATGTGGGATCTAAAAATAATAAAACAAGCAAACAAATAACAAAATAAACTCATAGATATGGAGATTGGATTGGTGCTTACCAGAGGTTAAGGGAGTTAGACAATAGGAGAAAGAGGTGAAGGGATAAATTGTAGGGTGATGGGTGGTAGCTAGATATTTAGGGAGGCTCACTTTGTGTGTACACATATGTAAAATTATATATAATTTTTATATATAAATTGTATAACTGAAATTTACATTTTAAAATATATATATTGCATGTCTTCTAGGCAGAAATCCTGTCTATGGCAGGTTGCTGTGTAATTCATTTGAGCATCTGTATTGTGTCTTATTCATGCTATTGTAATAGGCATACTAATTACAAAATGCTCACCAAAAAAAAAGAGAAAAAATAATCCTACTATTCATGAAGCTATGTGTATTTTTGTGCAACTGTATACCACAATGAGATATCACCCTATACCTTATATCTTTTAGATTATGAAAAGCTTTTCCTCTAAAAGACCAGGAACAACACAAGAATGTTCACCCTCACCACTTTTATTCAACACACTATTGGAAGTCCTAGCCATGACAATTATTATTATTTTTTTAGCCATGACAATTATTAACAAAATGAAATAAAAGCTATTCAATTAAAAAAGGAAGAAGCTAACTGTTAATACTTGCAGATGATATGATATTATACATATAGAAAACTCTAAAATCCCCTCTCCTGTCCGTGTATATATTTAAATCATATTGCTACTGTATAAGTATAGAAATAAATATTTCCTTAATGGTAATTGTCAGAATAAATGACTTTATTTTTAAAAGAAAAAAAGATGGTTTCATCTGCTCTGGCTCACCAAATGTAGATCTCTCATTCAGCAATTCTCTTCAATAAGAAAAGAAGTACAAGGAAACCTGGAACGTACTCAACACAAGCATGTCACCAATGGAACCGGTGCCACAACATGCCCACAAATGAAAAGCATGCACAATTGATTGCATGAAGCCAGGGAAGTGATAACCAAGGGTGATGCATGTGTAAATATTATATAGTGCTGGGTTTAAATTGAGCAGCATTGCAGAGGAGTTCAAATTGTTTTTGACAGACCATAACTATATCCTTGGATATTGCTTATAATAGAATACACTTGCACTTCTTTTTTTCCTATTGGTAATGGAAATTTAAGCATTGCCAATAACTATTCTCTTGAGGACAACAAAAGGAGGATATAAAGGCTGCAATAAAAATAGGATTGTTTAGTTTAAATATGTGTACAGAGTCAGGTTTCCAAAATTAGCCACAGAATTAGAGAAAAATCTAATTATGAACATTTTCTATCAGAGGGCAGCTCAATATCCCCCTGCCCAACATTACAATGACCAAAAGAGGGATGTAGATTTCAGTTTCTGAAGAATGGTATAGTTAATTTTCTCCTTGATTTCATCCTTTTTAAGTCAATAGGAAGAAGGAAGCTTTCTATCAAAGCAAAGACCAATAAGTCTACATGTAGAAAACAATTTGTAGTTTAGGGTGGGGTTGAGTTACCAGTATGGTTAGATATATACCAATAAGTTGGACTATGCAAAGTCACACATTTAGCAAAAACACTGTGGAGAATGCACAAAAAAAATATCAGCCATCATGCCCTAAATCAATTAGGTAAAGCAATAGTCTATCAATATGCAGCATCCATTCTCAGAATGCAAGTGAGAAATATGGAACATTGAAACAAAACAGCTACTTTGGCAGAAAATGCTTACATTATTACTACTAGATCAGCATCTGCTCCCAGGTGTGAAGTACTTTTGGCCTGCAAAACTATAGACTTGAAAAAGGCTGCATTTGTCTAGAACAAATATAAAAAGTACCATCAGCTAAGAGGGGATGTTGACACAGCATTGAGGTAGCAAAACAATGTGAAAATTTTGAAGGGAAGCCCCAGTGAGTCATGTGAACCAGTGACTCTGCATTCAGGGTCATTTTGCCCCTCCAAGGACATCTAACAATGTCTAGAAATACTTTTGGGTGTCCCAACTCTAGGATGTACTGAGTAGAGGCCAGAGATGCTGCTAAACATCCTACAGAGCACAAGACAGCCTCTCACAACAAAGAATTATGTAGCCCAAACCATGATCAGTGCAGAGTAACCCATTCTAGCCCAAAGGCAATGTCATTACAATGGAAGAAGAATGCTATTTTGTCTGTTTATTTAGTCTACCACAAGGAAAACTTCCTGGAGGCAGGAAATTTGTCTGCTGTGTACATTGTGTTATGACTAGTATGTAGAACAATGCCCAACACACAGTACATACTTAGTACATGTGTGATGACTGAATGCAAGACTGAGAAACCACAGCAGGAGAGGATTTGGCAGTCAGCTGGTTGAACTGAAATAGGAGAGGAATGATAAACCCCCAAGCGTCAGAGATGTATCTCATTACCCCCCAAATCCTAACACTGTCTGAACATCCCTGGAGACTACTTGCAAAGAGCTAAATCTCGAAGAACAGAGCAAATCATATTATTCCTCATGTAAACCTATTCAATAACAGGAAGAGGATAATATTTATCAAAACCATTGAAGTCAAAACATTCCAATACAAATTCTTATCTTCTCAGAGAGAAAATGTTATAAAGGGACATTTTACTATCACTGCTGTCATTAAACATCACTTTGACCTTCAGGGTCAGAGGTTAGCTCGTGACTGGGATAGCATGCAACAGGCATATAATCCTTAAAATTTGTATCTTCTTGGATGAAAATTCCAAAATCTCCATCTTAGGAATTGTTTATCTACTTTTCCCTATTCAGTTTTCAAATCATATAAGAAAGTGAATTTTTAATTAGTCTGCTTCTGTTTAAGAAAATCATTTCACAAAAAAATAAAAGCCAAAATATCACCAATTTCCCACTATAAGTTTGCATATTTAAAATGCAGTGAATTTCTTATTCCTTATTTAGATTTTATTTGATGATTTAATTTTTAATATCTACCAATTTCATCTCATTAACATTGGTCTTACTCTTGATATTTTTCTTCTATTGGTTGTCTGAAATATAAAATTATAACTTTTTCTTCTCAATCAGTTCAATGCTTGAATTGAATGTATTTTTGGCTATGACTTTTCAGAAAACATTAAATGCTTATCTCCTTTAGAATGGAAGACAATGAGTAATTCAAAAAGAAATTCACTAATCATATTGCTGCCAATAGATAAAGGCACAAAACTGATTTAAATAGCTAAAAAAGGCATTATTTAATGTCAAATGGCTTAAATTAAATACTAATTACATTCTACCATTGCAGACATATTAAATATTATTCCTCAATCCATGTTTGTATTACCAATTTACTTTTTTTTAATGCTAGAAAACCACTGGGGTAGGAACAGAAGCACAGTTAGCACCATGACATCAGAACCCAGCCCTGTCTGCTTGACACTAATAGGAAAATGATAGTGTAGAACTCGTGACAACCAAGTACTATGAGAACTGACTAGAAGCCACTCATTTTCTTTTTCTAATCATGATATGTGACCTTGGGTATTTAGTCTTTTGCTTATATTTAAATGATTTCATACATACCACTGGTCTCATTCTGGAGTATTCTACTCTGATTTCAGTTCTTCATTTCTTGCATATAGTTGTTGAGTAGTTTTATTTTTTTTTTTGTTTTGGTTTTTCAGTAAGAAATCCAGGATATTTTATCCTGAAATAATTTTGAATTTGAGAGTACCTGTCTATAGCTTTTATGCTGGTCTGGCATGTTGTGTGAGTTATCTTCTAGCATTATATTACTTTTTTTCAGAACAGTGTGGAAATTGCTTAATTGCCTTTTGGCAGTGACTGCCATGGAGAAGTCTGAGATTGGCTTAATTTTGTTTTTCTCTTTATCAAAAAATGATTTTCTTCCCAGAGTTCATTTTCTTCTCTTGGAGTGTGGTGACTTACATAGCATATGTCTCTGTGTTTATTCTGTATCTCTCATAAACAGAACACAATTTTACTTTTCCAGCAGATTCATTTGGGAAGTTTTTTTCTGTAATGTCTCAGTGTTCTCTGTTCCATTTGATTTTCAACTTCCAGCATATTTATGACAGTTTATTACATTTCACCTATCTATTATATTATCTATTATCTATTATATTATCTGTAGTGTTTGTGTCCTTTTCCTTTGTTTATATAAACAAGCTTTTCTTCTACATCATTAATTAATGCTTCTATTAACTATTGTCTGGTCTGTTCTTCAACCTTTTAAATTTATTATTAACTTTCTAATATGATTTTTTTGGTCTTGGTTTTATTTTCTTTCATATTTAAACTGAATTTTATTCACTTCAGTCTTGTGTCTACTTGTGTCTTGTGTTTTGATTTAATATACTTACTAAATTATCCTCTAATAAGGAGCTCTCTTAGGGAATTTTCTTCTGTTTCTTGGACTTTTTTCCTGATTAGATTCTTCACTTGTCTGGTTTGCATATTAGATTTCTCTTTTCGGTCCCATGGTGGTATGTTTACAGTTTCCATGTTTTTATTTACTTTTATCTAATGTTTCAAGTGGAATCATCTGTCAGGATCATCTATGTGCTCTGTACATAGTGAGTGGATTCTTCTCAACCCCTTTCACAGCTACTGGTCATCTCTCTTCCATTGATAGTTTGTGTTTTGAATATTTCGTTTTCTATCCTTCTTTTTGTTTTTTTCTTCAGCTTCAGAGGATGGGAAGCAATACAAAAGAGAGCTCAGCGTTGGCTATGTGCCATCTTTCTTTGGTATTCCGCACCCCACCATTAAATAGGATTTTGTTGAACATGCTATTTGGTGGCTATTTTGTGAAATTTTCCCATTTCATATTACATATTGAAAAATCATTCCATATGAGTGCATTAAATCTACTTTATTCTTTCCTTGATAATTATTTGCATTAAAAACTTAGTAAAGGTGTACAGGCATTTAAGTTGTTCTTAAAAGGATTTGGTGATGCTCATAAGGATACATTATAAAAATTATTGGAAAACATAAATTCAAAAAATATTGGTGAGGAAAAAGCAATACCAATAGAAGAGTGAGAATTATATTAAAAGTAAATAATGATAGAGTCATACATCATCTCAATTATCTTGCTGTTTATCATATATCTTTAGGTAACACTATATTAATTACAATGCAAAATTGATATTGTAACAAAGATTTTTCAGTATGTATTTTTCATTTGTAAATATATTACAATTATAATGTTTAGCAGCAAATTAAAAAAATTAAGATTTTACTTATTTATTTGGCAGAGAGAGAGACCACAAGCAAGGGGAGTGGCAGGCAGAGAGAGAGGAAGAAGTAGGCTTCCCACTGAATAGGGAGCCTGTTGCAGGACTAGATCTCAAGAATTCAGGATTATGACCAAGCTGCAGGCAGACCCTCAACTGACTGAGCTGCCCAGGTGCCCCAGTAACTTTTTTTTTTAAACCAGTGACAATATGAAGAGCTATGACAAGTTCACAAATTCGTTTTTCTTTTTTAGATTTTATTTATTTATTCATGAGAGACAGAGAGAGAGAGGCAGAGAGAGAGAGAGACAGAGACACAAGCAGAGGGAGAAGCAGGCTCCATGCAGGGAGCCCGATGTGGGACTTGATCCTAGGACTCCAGGATCATGCCCTGGGCTAAAGGCAGGCACTAAACCTCTGAGCCACCCAGGGATCCCCTAACTTCAAAAATTTACAGTTACAATTAAGTCACATTCACTGACTGACCAACTGTGATTTTAAGATACCATTAATGTTATGATGTATCTAGATTTCAGAGATGTAAAATATGTACTACATCTTAGAATTATAAAACACGGTGGAAAACTGAAAGAAAAGATTCACAAAATAATGCATTCTTACTATATATAAAATAAAAACATATGAAATAATACCTTATTCATAGTTAAATTCAACATTCTAATGTATCTCACATTTTATTTTTTTAATTCTTTTTTCTAAGATTTTATTTATTTATGCATGATAGACACAGAGAGAAAGAGAGAGGCAGAGACACAGGCAGAGGGAGGAGCAGGCTCCATGCAGGAGTCTGACGTGGGACTCAATCCTGGGACTCCAGGATCACGCCCTGAGCTGAAGGCAGGTGCTTAAATTGCTGAGCCACCCGGGCTGCCCTGTATCTCACATTTTAAAGTATTGATTGTGAATCACTAAATTTGATTTTATGAGCTATTAGTGTAAGCAGGCTCATGACCTGCTGTTTGAAAAGCAATGATAATTTAGGATATTCTATGCAGATGTTTGCCAATGAAGAGAAGGAAACAGGGTATATGTGCAGAGTTGAGTGAAAGCTGTTCTTTGAAACTTTGGTTGTTAATGGATTTTTTTTCAGAGCTAAAGATGTTTTAAAGCTTTTTCTTTTCTCAAGGAATCATCATAATCAGAAGTTTATAAAACATCTGGATATATCTGCTACACTCAATGTAGATGAAATGGTCTTTCTTCTTTAGCATTTATTATAAAACTTATATGGACTTAATGAAACTAAATATTTAGCAGGTATCTACAGTATATTCTTATTTGTTTTTTTTTTTTAATCTTTTGACCCCCTTCACCCATTTCTACCACCCTTCTACATCCATCTCTGGCACCAATCTGCTCCCTATATCTATGATATTCTTTTTTTCCCAAATGTTATACACGTAAGAAAGATCATACAGTATTTGATTTTCTCTGTTTGACTTGCTTCACTAGCTTAATGTCCTCAAGGTCCATCCATGTTATTGTAAATAATGAGATTTCATTCTTTTTATGGCTGAATAATATTCTTCTCTCTGTGTGTGTATCTCACAATTGTTCATTTTTGTTATTGAGTTTTATGACTTGTTTATATATTTTCAATATTAGTTGTTATCAGATGTGATTTGCAAATATTTTCTCTTATTCAGTAGGTTGCCTCTTCATTTTGTTGATGATTTCTTTCATTGTGCAGAAGCTTTTGAAGTATGATATAGTTCCATTTATTTGTTTTTGCCTTATTTTGCTTTTGGTGTCAGATTAAAAAAAAATCATTGACAAGACTGTGTCAAAGGCTTTACCACCATTTTTGTTCTAGAAGTTATATGGCTTCAGGTTTTACATTCAAGTCTTTACCATTATGAGCTAATTTTCGTGTATAGCTCTTTTGTATGTGGCTGTCATTTTCCTAACATCATTTATTGAAGAGACAGAACTTTCATCATTGTATATTCTTGGCTCCTTTATTGTAAATTAATTTACCCATATATGCATGGATTTATTTCTGGGCCCTCTATTATATTCCATTGATCTATGTGTCCATTTTTATGGGAACACCATACTGTGCTAATATGTAACAGGTAATGTAATATTAATATCTAATAAAGCTATAGTAATAGCTTTGTAGCATAGTTTGAAATTAGGGAGCATTATGCCTCCAGTTTTGTTCTTTTCAAGATTGCTTTGGCAATAATTTTGTGTGTGTGTTATTCCAATCTTTAGGATCATTTGTTCTATTTCTTTGAAAAACTGCTATTGGAATTTTAATAGGGATTGCATTGAATCTATATGTTGTTTTGGGTTATATGGACATTTTAACAATATTGATTCTTCTAATCCATGAGCACAGAATGCCTTTCCATTTGTTTCTGTCTTCCCAATTTCTTTCATTAATGTCATATAGTTTAAAACATATATGTATTTTACCTCCTTGGTTAAATTTATTCCTAGGTATTTTATTCTTTTGCTGCAACTGCAAATGGGACTGTTTCCTTGATTTCTCCATCTCATAGTTTGTTATGAACAAATATAAATGCAACAAATATTTGTATATTGATTTATTATCATGTAACTTAACTGAATTTATTTATTACTTCAACAGTGTCCGATGGAGCCTTTATAACTTTCTATGTATAATATATCATGTCATCTATAAACAGTGACAGATTTACTTCTTTGTTTCCATTTTGTATGCCTTCTATTAGAAGGCTTTCAGATTTTCAAAGTTGAGTATGATGTTAGATGTAGGCTTATCATATAAAGCCTATGTTAGGTTTAGATACATTCCCTCTAAATCTACATTGTTGAAAGTTTCTGTCATAAATGGATGTTGAATTTTGTCAAATACTTTTTCAGCCTCTATTGAGATGATCATATGATTTTTACCCTTCGTTTTTTTCATATGGTGTATCACAACAGTCTTACAAATATTGAACCATCCTTGCACATCTGAATTAAATCCCACTTGATCATGGTGTATGATACTTTTTAATGTATTGTTGAATTCATTTTGCTAAAGGTTTTTGTTGATAATTTTTGCATCTATGTTTATCAAGGGTATTGGCCTATAATTTGTGTGTGTGTGTGTGGTGTCCTTGACTGGTTTTGATATCAGGGTAATAACTCATGAGATGAGCTTGGAAGAGTTCCATCTCTTCTATTTGTAAAAGTATGAGAAAAATAGGTATTAAATCTTTGAATGTTTGGAAGGCTCCACCAGTGAAATTACCTCATCCTGGACTTCTGTTTGTTGGGAGGTTTTGATTGTTGTGTCAATCTCTTTACTAGGGATCAGTCTATTCAGGTTTTATATTTCATCATAATTCAATCTTCATAGGTTGTATGTTTCCAGAAATTTATGAATTTCTTGTAGGTTGTTGCATTTGTTGGCCTGTAATTGCTTGTGGTAGTCTCTTACAATCCTTTGTATTTCTGTGGTTTTAGCTGTAACATCTCCTTTCATTTTTTATTTTACTTATTTGAGCCTACTCATTTTTGCTTACTGAGTGTAGCTAAACATTCGTCCATTTTGTTTATATTTTCCAAGAGCTACTTCATTCTTTCATTGATTTGTTCTTTTTCTAGTTCCTTTAAGTATAAAGTTTGTTTGTTTGTTTGAGACTTTTCACCTTCCTTGATAACCATTTATCACTATAAACTTTTCTCTCAGAACTGCTTTTGCTGCATCCCACAGATTTTGATATATGACATTTTCATTTTTGTTTGTCTCAAGATATTTTTTTATTTCTCTTTTCATTTCTTTTTTTGACCCACTTGTATAGTAGCATGTTATTTAATCTCCACCCTTTTGTGTTTTTTTTCTTCAGTTTTCTTCTTCTAATTTCTTCTTCAAATTAGAAGTTTCTAATTAACTTCTAGTTTTGTATCATTGTGGTCAGAGAAAGTGCCTGATATGATTTCAATCCTCTTGATTTTAAAAAGACTTGTGACCTAACATATAATCTATCCTGAAAAATGTTCCATGTGCACTTTAAAACTATGCTTATTCTGTTGCTTTTGGATAAAATATCCTGTATATATCTATGAAGTCCATCTAGTCCAATGAGTAGTTTAAGGCCAACATTTCCTTACTAATATTCTGTTTGGATGATTTATCCATTGATGGTAGTAAATAGACAGAAATACAATATTAGTAGAGGATTTTAATGTCTATTTCTCCCTTTAGGTCTGTTAATATTTGCTTTTTATATGTAGGTGCTCCTATGTTGGATACATAATATTTACAAATGCAATATCTTTATATATTTATCTATATCATGTATCTATAAATGTATAAATATATATAAATGTTGGATTTATCCCTTTATCATGATATAATACTCATCTTTGTTTCTTATTACAGCCTTTATTTTATAGTCTATTTTTTCTGATATAAGTATAGCTGATCCAGCTTTCTTTTGTTTGTTTCCATTTGCACTAAATATCTTTTTTTTCCATCCCTTCATTTTCAGTCTGTATCTGTCTTATATATACTAAAAAAAAAAAAAAAGGCTTGTAGACAGCATTTTTATTAACCATTCAGCCACTCTGTATCTTTGATTGGAGAATTTAGTCCATTTACATTTAAAGTAATGGACAGGTATGTACTTACTGTTATTTTACTAATTGTTCTAGATGATTTTGTAGTTCCTCTTTGTTCCTTTCTTTTCTTGCTTTCTGCTTTTGTGGTTAGATGATTTTCTTTAATGGTATGCTTATATTCCCTTCTCTTCACTGTTTGTGTATTTGCTATAGGTTTTTGCTTTGTGGTTGCCCTGAGGCTTATATATAACAACTTATACCAACAGTCTATTTTAAGTTGACAACTTATGTTTTATCCTATCCTAAACCTCACATCTTTATTCCCCTTGCCCCCCCATTTTCTTTGTTGTGTAATATTTTACTCTTTTAATTTTGTATATCCTTTATTTATTGCCATAATAATTGTTTTTTACTACTTTCCTTTTAATCTTCATACTAGGTCTATAAGTGATTAATCCAACAACTTTACTATGAATTTACCTTTCCAGGGATATTTATTTTTTCATGTTTTCTTGCTATTATTAGCAGCTTTTAAGTGATTTTAATAGTGACTAAAATACCTTTACGAATTTGGTTTTATTGTCTGAATTTTATTTTATATTAATAATAGATTACTCAACATTGCCTTCTCCCTTTACATAAACCTACTGGTTTGCCTAATCCAGTTTTTTCAACTGAGGTTATCTGTACTATTTACATACACAAATATGTACTCCAATAAGCCTTTCCCAACCAGATATTACTAATTGCAAATCTGCTCCCTTCAATGCTTTAATAGTGAGTACAGTCATATATTTTCTAATCTTGAGGGCATAAATAATTCTTCAGTAAAATTCTACTGGTAATAAAACAAAAACAAATCACATCTCTTTAATCATATACTTAAAAGCTGTAATTTTAAAGAGGATTGGATTGTGAGTTGGAGATACATGCAGTCACATAGATGGACCCCATTTTGTAGATGATTCTCATAGACTTTTATTATAGAGTTTTCCTTGTCATAAATTTCCAGCTTGTAAACTTTATGATCTTTAACTTCCTGTTCACCACAAAGAAATCCATCTCTCTTATTCCTCTCAAATTTAGTAAAACCTGTGGCCCATAGCTACTGTATTTTGTGGTGTTGAAAGATAAACTGAGGCATATTAAATCGTTTGTTTGTGCAAAAGTCAAATCAGGAAGTGCCAAACTAGAAGTGACTAAAAGAGTCTCACTGACACAACCAGGAGAAAGACTCATACAAAGTGCAGAAGCAAAGAAAGGAAATTATTGTTTACCTATAGCATAAAGCCTAATTGGGTGTTTGTGATTGGTATCCTTAGCATTTTTATTTTTTTGTAACCTTGAGGCATTTACAGGCTTAGTTAGATTTTGGTTTGCTAGTGTAGACAGCTACAGCATTAGAACCACTTCAGTCTAATGGCCTCCTTGTTTAATTAATTCAAAGACTTCATTTAACTGATTTTCTTTATTCTAATTGTGTTGTAGATAACATGGGTTCCATCTTGTCTTTCACCAGTACTAATTTTAATGAAGTTAATTTTACCTCAAACGGTGGTTTTCAAGCTTTCTCAAATATTTACTTGAAAATGTCCTTCCTGGGATCCCTGGGTGGCGCAGCGGTTTAGCGCCTGCCTTTGGCCCAGGGCGTGATCCTGGAGACCCGGGATCGAATCCCACGTCAGGCTCCCGGTGCATGGAGCCTGCTTCTCCCTCTGCCTGTGTCTCTGCCCCTCTCTCTATATCTGTGTGACTGTCATAAATAAATAAAAATTTAAAAAAAAATATTAAAAGAAAATGTCCTTCCTTTTCATCCATCTTCTAATCCTTAATTTTCTCAAGAACATTTTCTGTCCTTGATACTTACCTGTATTTCCCTTCCAATCCATCTACTTTCTTTCCTCTCTGATTCTGTATGAAATGTATTAAATGTTTTAAATTTCTCCTGTTTATTAAGATGGTGGTCATGGTTCTCTACATGTGGGAAAACAGAAATCATAAACTTTCAAGTACAAGTCTAAAAAATGAAGAGCCTATCTGTGTCATCTATTTATGTATTCATTGAAAGTTCAAAGAGGGCAAGATGGCCAAAGAGTAGGGTCCCCAACTCACCTGGGCCCACCAACTTACCTAGATAACTTTTAAACCATCCTGAACACCTACAAATTCGACCTGAGATTTAAAGAGAGAACAGCTGGAATGCTACAGAGAGAAGGGTTTTCACCTCTAACAAGGTAGGAAGGTGAAAATAAATAAATAATAAATAAATAAATAAATGAATAAATAGGAATCAAGTGGGGGAGGGGCCCTGTGAGGAGCTGGGTGAAGGCCGGGTGGCAAGAGCCTCGGGACAGGAAAGTGCAGCCCCTGGACAGGCAGGAACTTTAAAAATTCGCACCGGATTCCTGCCAGACGGAAAGGCTCTTAGCAGGTAAATTGGGCAGAGTCACAGGAGGGGCAGTGGAGCCTCCAGTCTCCTGGAGTCACTAACAAAAGAAGTGCACCCAGGAGAGAGTGCACCACACACAGGGGGGCAATCTGGGTAAAGGGCTGGAGTGCACACCCGGCAGGGCCTCGGGGAGCAGCCGGTCGGTCAGGCGGGGGGCTCCGGGCAGAGGGGGCTGCGCCCTGCTGCTTTCAAGAGCCGTGGCCCTGGGAGCATGATTCCAACAGCACAGACCCCAGATCCCAGGGCACTGGGGGACACAGCCCGGGATCCTGTGCTCCCCCGGGACAAGTGGAGGTGGGGAGGGCACAGGACAGCGAGGACTCTCCTGCTGCCGGGTGCCCCTGACCTGTGCAGGTCAGTGCCCTCGTCCCCGGAGCATCCAGGCCACTGCGAACTGGGAGACAGCGGGTGGTTACTGGGGGAGCTGACTCTAGGGCTGGAGACCTGGCCACCTCCAGTGTGGTTGTTACTCCTGGTGTCACCCTGTGCCTGGGAGGGGGGGGCCACCAGGGAACAGAGGGCTCACAGGGTAAACAGCTCCCACTAAGCCCGGCACTGGCACTGGGCGGGCGACGGAGTAGCTCCCCCAGGTGCACACACCTGAGTCAGCACACCAGGCCCTCCCCCAGAAGACCAGCTGGAAGGACGGGGGAGAGCAAGTTCTTGACTGAGCAGCCCTGGAAAGCTCCAGGGGAAGTCAAGGTATTTACAATATAGAGAACCAGAGGGTACCCCCCACCTCTTTTCTTTCTTCCTTTTTCAAGTACAGCTCCTTTTTATATCATACTGTAAATTTCCTTTTTTTTTCTCTCTCTTTTCCCACCTTAACTATAATATTTTTACCACCCCTTCATTTTTAAGATTCTTCTTTTTTGACTTTCATATTTCTACAATTACAGGTCCTAGATATATTTTCCAATTCTAGATTCCCTTCAACATACTCAATTTTGGGAGATATACAAGATATGTTTTTTTGTTTTGTTTTGTTTTGTGTGTTTTGTTTTCTCTGCCACATTTTGCTCTACAATGGTGGAAGTTAATACCTTCTAAAACATGACCAGTATTCACCCAGAACCAAGTGGTATATCATGCTGGTTCACTCTGTGAGATTCCTCATTCCCATTCTGTCCCCCTCTTTTATCTCATTTATGTTTTGATGGTCAATGTTGGGGCTTTCTACAAGTATTTCTGGTTTATATAAATTTGGGACTGAGCATCTTACAACATACAGAACTTAATATACTCAGAAAAAGAAGATCACCCTCTAGAACCCCTCAGTGGGGGTGAGATGACATTCTCCCTCCACTACAACTTCATCACCACCATCTCCCAATCCCCCCCCCCTTTTGTTCCTTCTCCTTTTTTTTTTTTCTCTTCTTTGGGATTCTTGGCCTTTTATTTTTTACTACATTGTTTTAAAATTTGTTTTTCACTTTAACAGTCCTTTTGTTTTATTTCATTCTGATCTTTGTTTTCAATTTCTGGTCTCTGACCTCGGCAGAATCATCTAGGGTGAAATTTACTTAGGTCGTGGTTGATATTCTTGACTAAGGCCACTCATACAGCCACTCTGCACTGAGCAAAATGACTGGAAATAAGAACTCACCACAAAATAAAGAATCAGAAGCGGTGCTCTTTGACACAGAGTTACAGAATTTGGGGTAGAATTTGATGTCAGAAAGCTAATTCAGAAGCACAATTATAAAGCCACTGGTGGCTCTGGGAAGAAGTATAAAGGAATCAAGAAACTTCATGACTGCAGAATTTAGATCTAATTAGGCCAAAATTAAAAATCAATTAAATGAGATGCAATCCAAACTGGAGGTCCTAACGATGAGGGTTAATGAGGTAGAAGAAAGACTGAGTGACATGGAAGACAAGTTGATGGCAAGGAAGGAAGCTGAGAAAAAAAAGAGGAAAACAATTAAAAGACAATGAGCAAAGGTTAATGGAAATAAATGATAGCCTCAGAAGGAAAAGTCTGCGTATAATTGGAGTTCCAGAAAGTGTCAAGAGGACCAGAGGGCCAGAAAGCATATTTGAACAAATCATAGCTGAGAACTTCCCTAATTTGGGGAGGGAAATAGCCATTCATACCCAGGAGATAGAGAGGTTCCCCACCCCAAAATCAATAAAAACCATTCAACACCTCGACATTTAATAACAACACTTGCAAATTCCAAAGATAAAGAGAAAATCTTTAAAGCAGCATGAGACAAGAGATCCCTAACTTACATGGGGAGAAACATGAAATTAATAGCAAACCTCTCCACAGAGACTTGGCAGGCCAGAAAGGGCTAGAAGGATATATTCAGTGTCTCATTTAGGAGATGAGAATGAGATGAACATGCAGCCAAGAATACTTTATTCAGAAAATCTCTCATTCAGAATAGAAGGAGAGATAAAGAGATTCCAGGATAGGCAGAAACTGAAAGAATATGTGACCACCAAACCAGCTCTGCAAGAAATATTAGAGGGGACCCTGTAAAAGAAAGAGGAAGCCCAAAAAATAATTCACAAAAACGGGGACTCAATAGGTATTACTATGACACTAAATTCATACCTTTCAATAGTAACTCTGAATTTGAATGGAATAAATGATCCCATCAAAAGATGCAGGGTTTCAGACTGGATCAAAAAGCAAGACCCATCTATGTGCTGTCTACAAGAGACTCATTTTAGACCTAAGGACACCTACAGCGAAAATAAAAGGTTGGAGAACCATTTACCATTCAAATGGTCCTCAAGAGAAAGCTGGGGTAGCAATCATCATAACAGTTAAAGTTTATCCCAAAGACTGTAGTAAGAGATGAAAAGGGATACTATATCATACTTACAGTGTCTATCCAACAAGAGACCTAAGAATCATGATTATTTATAACCCTAATGTGGGAACGGCCAAGTATATCAATCAATTAGCAACCAAAGTAAAGATATACTTAGATAATAATACACTAATAGTAGGAGACTTCAGCATGGCCCTTTATGAAAATGACAGATCTTCTAAGCACATCTCCGAAGAAACAAGGGCTTTAAATGACACACTGGACCAGATGGATTTCACAGATATTTACAGATCTTTGCATCTGAACACAACTGAATACACATTCTACTCAAGTGCTCATGGAACTTTCTCCAGAATAGACCACATACTGGGTCACAAATCAGGTCTCAAATGATACCAAAAGATTGGGATTGTCCCTTGCATATTTTTAGACCATAATGCTTTGAAACTTGACTCAATCACAAGAAGAATTTGAAAGAAACTCAAGCACATGGAGGTTAAAGACCATCCTGCTAAAAGATGAAAGGGTCAACCAGAAATTACAGAAGAATTAAAAAAACACATGGAAACTAATGAAAATGAAGATACAATCATTCAAAATCTTTGGGATACAGCAAAAGCAGTCCTGAGGGGGAAATATACATCACAATACAAGAATCTCTCAAAAAATTGGAAAAAACTAAAATACACAAGCTAAACACACACCTAAAGAAACTGGAGAAAGAACAGCAAGTAAAACCTAAACCAAGCAGAAGAAGAGAGATAATAGATTTAAGCAGAGTTCAATGAAATAGAGACGAGAAGAATTGTAGAACAGATAAAAAAAACTAGGAGTTGGTTCTTTGAAAAAATAAGATAGATTTAGCCAGCCTTATTAAAAACAAAAGAGAAAAGACTCTAATTAATAAAATCACAAATGAAAAAGGAGAGATCACAACCAATATCAAGGAAATACAAACAATTTTAAAAACATTACGAGCAGCTATACGCCAACAAATTAGGCAATCTAGAAGAAATGGACACATTTCTGGAAAACCACAAACTACCAAAACTGGAACAGGAAGAAATAGAAAACCTGAACAGGCCAATAACCAGGGAGGAAATTTAAGCTGCTATCAAAAATCTCCCAGGACACAAAAGTCCAGGGTCAAATGGCTTCCCGGGGGAATTTTATCAAACGTTTTAAGAAGAAACAATGCTTATTCTACTGAAGCTGCTCCAAAAAATAGAAAGGGATGGAATACTTCCAAACTCGTTCTATGAGGCCAGCATCACCTTAATTCCAAAACCAAAGATCCCACCAAAAAGGAGAATTATACATCAATATCCCTGATGAACACAAATGCAAAAATTCTTTAAATCTTTTTTTTTAATTTTTTATTTCTTTATGATAGTCACACAGTGAGAGAGAGAGAGGCAGAGACACAGGCAGAGGGAGAAGCAGGCTCCATGCACCGGGAGCCCGACGTGGGATTCGAACCCGGGTCTCCAGGATCGCGCCCTGGGCCAAAGGCAAGCGCCAAACCGCTGCGCCACCCAGGGATCCCCCAAATGCAAAAATTCTTAACAAGATATTAGCCAATTGGATCCAACAGTACATTAAAAAGATTATTCACCATGACCAAATGGGATTTATCCCTGGGATGCAAGGCTGGGTCCACACTCATAAAACAATGTGATAGATAACATCAACAAGAGAAAAAACAAGAACCACATGATCCTCTCAATAGATGCAGAGAAAGCATTTGACAAAATATAGCATCCATTCCTGATCAAAACTCTTCAGAGTGTAAAGATAGAGGGAACATTCCTCAGCATCTTAAAAGCCATCTATGAAAAGACCACAGCAAATATCATTCTCAATTGGGAAACACTGGGATCCTTTCCCATAAGATCAGGAACACCACAGGGATGTCCACTCTCACCATTGCTATTCAACATAGTACTAGAAGTCGTAGCCTCAGCAATCAGACAACACAAAGAAATAAAAGGCATTCAAATTGGCAAAGAAGAAATCAAACTCTCTTTCTTTGCAGATGACATGATACTGTACGTAGAAAACTGAAAAGGCTCCACCCCAAGATTGCTAGAACTCATACAGCAATCAGCAATGTGGCAGGATACAAAACCAATGCCCAGAAATCAATGGCATTTCTATATACTAACAGTGAGACTGAGGAAAGAGAAATAAAGGAATCAATTCCATTTACAATTGCATCCAAAAGCATAAGATATCTAGGAATAAACCTAACCAAAGAGGTAAAGGATCTATACCCTAAAGACTACAGAACACTTCTGAAAGAAATTGAGGAAGACACAAAGAGATGGAAAAATATTCCATGCTCATGGATTGGCAGAATTAATATTGTGAAAATGTCTATACTACCCAGGGCAATTTACATGTTCAATGCAATCCCCATCAAAATACCATGGACTTTCTTCAGAGAGTTGGAAAAAATCATCTTAAGATTTGTGTGGAATCAGAAAAGACCCCAAATAGCCAGGGGAATATTGAAAAAGAAAACCAGAGCCGGGGGCATCACAATGCCGGATTTCAAGTTGTACTGCAAAGCTGTGATCATCAAGACAGTGTGGTACTGGCACAAAAATAGACACATAGATCAAGGAAACAGAACAGAGATCCCAGAAATGGGCACTCAACATTATGGTCAACTAATATTTGACAAAGCAGGAAAGACTATCCACTGGAAAAAAGACAGTCTCTCAATAAATGGTACTGGGAAAATTGGACAGCCATGTGCAGAAGAATAAAATGAGACCATTTTCTTACACCGTACACTAAGATAAACTCAAAATGGATGAAAGGTCTAAATGTGAGACAAGAATCCATCAAAATCCTAAAGGAGAACACAGGCAACTCCCTCTTTGAACTTGGCCACAGCAACTTTTTGCAAGATACATCCATGAAGGCAAGGGAAACAAAAGCAAAAATGAACTATTGAGACTTCATCGATATAAAAAACTTCTGCACAGCAGAAGAAACAGTCACCAAAACTAAAAGACAACCTATCATATTAGCAAACGACCTATCAGAAAAAGAGCTAGTATCGAAGATCTATAAAGAACTTATTTACCTCTACAGCAAAGAAACAAACAATCCAATCATGAAATGGGCAAAAGACATGAACAGAAATCTCACAGAGGAAGACATAGACATGGCCAACAAGCACATGAGAAAATGCTCCGCATCACTGGCCATCAGGGAAATACAAATCAAAACCACAATGAGATACCACTTCACACTGGTGAGAATGGGGAAAATTAACTAGACAGGAAATGACAAATGTTGGAGAGGATGTGGAGAAAGGGGAACCCTCTTGCACTGTTGGTGGGAATGTGAACGGTACAGCCACTCTGGAAAACTGTGTGGAGGTTCCTCAAAGAGTTAAAAATAGATCTGTCCTATGATCCTGCAATTGCACTACTGGTAATTTACCCAAAGATACAGATGCAGTGAAAAGCCAAGACACCTGCACCTCAATGTTTATAGCAGCAATGTCCACAACAGCCAAACTGTGGAAGGAGTCTCAGGGTCCACTGAAAGATGAATGGATAAAGAAGATATGGTCTATATATACAATGGAATATTACTCAGCCTTAGAAATGACAAATACCCACCATTTGCTTCAACGTGGATAGAACTGGAGGGTATTATGCTGAGGGAAGTAAGTCAATTGCAGAATGACAAACATTATATGGTCTCATTCATTTGGGGAATATAAAAAATAGTGAAAATGTTAAAGGGGAAAGGAGAGAAAATGAGTGGGAAATATCAGGGAGGGTCAGAACAGGAGAGACTCCTAATTCTGGGAAACAAACAAGGAGTAGTGGAAGGGGAGGTTGGCGAGGGGTTGGGGTGACTGGGTGATGGCTACTTAGGGGGGCACTTTACTGGATGAGCACTGAGTGTTATATTATATATTGGCAAATAAAATTCCAATAAAAAGTATACAAAAAAAGAAAGTTCAAATCCCTTCAAATCTCTGTTAATATTAGTATACCTCTTATTTAATATATTTTCCTCAAGCACCACTATTCATGATGAATTCAAAACAATTACAGTATTTGATACTTTAATGTTTATTCTTAAAATTTAATTTCCTTAATTGGTTTCTAAAATTTCAAGTATGTAGTCATTTAACTATATCAAAATTTAAGCATAATATGTAAGTATAAGCCATCTTAGGAGATTACACATATTTATTTATTAGTTTTGAGGTGTGATTCAAGAAATACATAGGTGCCCTATAAATTAGTTGTATTTTAAAAATGTGCTCATTTGTTGCAGGGAGAATTAGTATATCCCTGTTAAGATTTTGGATGTAAAGTAAAATGCATTATTCTAATGGGTGAGTAGACCTCCAGATGGTAAAATAGGTCCAGGACATGAAGAGCTAGCCAGAATCAGGGCCAAGGGTGACCTGGGTTAGAAGCGTAGTGTTCTGAATTTAGAGATACTTAAGGGAGTCACAGATGCTTGCAGTGAATTATGGACAGGTGAGAAGCATGAATTTTAAAGGACACACTATTAGTCAAAATTCTATGACACTGTGGTCAAGAATGAAAGAGAATTTCACACATTAGTACATCAGTGCTGTGGTAAGAGAATCAGCGGTCATCAGAATTAAATTACGTGTCCAAAGAGAGAAGCAGCAGGAGGCAGAGAGTCTATAGGTAGCTAAGGTCAGGAACAGGTACCAACAATCATGGTAAAGTCAAAACCTATATATATATAGTCAGAGAAGCCTTGATATCAAAGTAAAAACAATGCATCTAACCTCTAATCCCTGGATAGGAGCTTCCTATTTTTTGCTCACTCTGTTCCTATGGAAACAAGGGATGTGTTAACTCTCCCTGGTCACTAATCATTTCTCCTCTGAATAATCCCTTTTCTCCTGTCCTCTCTCCAGAAATGTGTATTCAATCTATATTTTTTTTTGCATTCTAAGGTGTTGATTATCATGTGTTAATTAACATGTGTTCATTTATCATTAATCATATAAATATATATGATTAATAATATGAATTATTAATTCATTTATCCTCAAGGTATAAACCTTTAATTACCTCTCTATCTGTAATATTTCTCTTTCACTTGAACACTCAGCTTTTGGATCTATGTCCCTTTCAAGCCAATGAAAAGAGCTTTCGATTAACTGACTTTTGCTGCAGTTTAGACTTTCACTTTCATTATATACCAAGAATCTCTTTTCCCTACACAACAAAAGGAATTTCATTCTCTTCAATGTGTCTAATTTTTTTAAGCAAGTAGTGCAAAGAAAATAGGCTTTATTCAAATATCATCTCTACCATTCAGTTGATGTACAAATTATCTGGTCCCTTCACCTATGTAAGAGCCTGGTACATATTCACATATAAACAGGATTTAAATGAAGCCACATATTAAGAATTTTGGAAAGCTTTATACAGGATAATATATATTAGGATAATATGTATTAATCACCTGGCAAAAACCGTAGTTCATAAGAGTTAACGAGATCTTAGAAATTTGACCTACTTTTCACTTCAATATATCAAGAAGCCAAAGAAATTGGATTATTCTTTAAGATTTTTGCAATGGAATCTAACCTGTAAATTTAAGCCAAAATATTTGTATTACAATTTTTCTGTGTGTTTAAGATCCTTATGGATGTAGAATCTAATTTATACCTGCTTGAATTCTTAAAACATGGCATAGAGAAGAACCTCAATAAATATTTAATAACAACAATAGTTATGATGTAACACTACTGACAAAACTGGGGTTGCATAATTATCACCGTGCAAAATGAGAAAATTTTTACAATGTCAAATAAATAAGCTAAAATGTGAAGACCAACAGTTTAGCACATAACACTATAACTCACATTAGTAGTATTTCAGCAAACAGTGAAACAAGTTCTCAGAATATTTGCTCACAGAAATAAGTCAGATTGACTTCTGTGAAAAGACAAACCCTAAGCAAATGTTTTAAAAATAAGGGTAGAATTTCCTTTTGGTAAAAATAATAATAATAATAATAATAATAATAATAATAATAATAATAATAAAATCCTCAAAATTTTAATTAAAAATATTTGGTTTCCAAAGGAAGGACATTTTAAGCACATAATAAACACAAACTGAAACATATACAATGTTCCTAACAAAGCATAAGCAATACTCTCTTGGATATCATCTTTAGCAATGTATTTATAGATATGTCTCTTCTGGCAAGGGAAACAAAAGCAAAAATACACTATTGGGACTACCCAAAATAAAAAGCTTTTGCACAGCAAAGGAAACTATCAACAAAACAAAAAGTGAATCTAGTAATTTGCCAATGATATATCTAACAAGGAATTAATATCCTAGAATCATAAAGAACTTATACAACTCAACCCTCCCAAAAAATCCCACTAAAATTAAGCAGGGCACCTGAATAGACATTTTACCAAAGAAGATACACAGATGTTAGCAGAGAGACATGAAGACGCTCAACATCACTAATCATCAGGGAAATGCAAATCAAAATCACAATGACATATCACCTTACATCAATCAGAATGGCTAGTCTCAAAAAGACAAGAAACAAGTGTTGCTAAGGACGTGGACAAAAGGGAACCCTCTTGCTTTGTTTTTGGGAATATAAGTTGGTACAACCACTATGGAAAACAGTATGGAGGTTCTACTAAAAATTAAAAATAGAGGGATGCCTGGGTTTCTCAGCCAGTTAAGCATCAAACTCTTGTTTCAACTCAGGTCATGGTCTCAGGGTCCTGGGATTGAGCCCCATTGGGCTCTGCTCTCAGTGGGAGTTTCTTTCTCCCTCTTTCTCTCTGAACCTCCCTCTGTTCCTGCTCTCTATCCCTCTAAAATAAATATATAATTTTATAAAAAAAATTAAAAACCATGTGACTCAGTAATCCCACTACTATTTACTCAAAGAAGATAAAAACACTAATTTGAAATTATATATTCACCCCTATGTTTATTGTAGCATTATTTATAACAGCCAAGATATAGAAGCAACTGAAAGCCCATCAATAGATAAACAGATAAAGAACATGTGGTATATGTATGCAATTGAGTATTACTCAGCCATAAAAAATGAGATCTTGACATATACAACAACATGGATGGACTTAGAGGGCATCATGCTAAGTAAAGTAAGTCAGGCAGAGAAACACAAACAAACAAAAAACAGACTCTTAAATACAGAAAACCAACTGGTGGTTGCCAGAGGGGAGGTGGGTTAGGGGTCGGTTAAAATAGATAAAAGGAATTAAGAAGTACAAACTTGCAGTTATAAAATAAATAAGTCACAGACATGAAAAATACCGTAACGGGAATGTAGTTATTATAACATATGGTGACTACACTTATTGTGGTAAGTACTGAATAATACATCAAATCAATATGTTGTAACCTGAAACTAATGAAGCATTACACGTTAATTATACTTCAATTTTATACTTTAATTTCAAGTAGAAAAAAAAGATAAGCACAATTAATATAAAAATTGGAATAATTCATTTGGATTCCACACAGGGAAGTGAAAGTAAGTCCATTGTGACACACTTAACATGATGTTTAAGAGGATTGGCTAAAAATGATTTGTGAAATGGTTTTTCTAATTCTGAATATAATATATGCTTATTAGAGAAAATACTGGAAAACTAAAAAATATATAACAAAACACTGTTTATTCCTGTTTCTTCTATGTAAAAATAGCTATAATGAATAACTTTTTATATTCCAGATTATGAAGATAAGAAACTAGATTCTGAACACAGATATCAGAATCTTGCTTTTTACTGTAATAAGATATTGTAATTATATTTTCCTTTGTCAATACAGTTCTCTGAATAAATGACTTTTTGTTGTTAAATAATATTTAGTTATGGGACAGTATCTTCAACAGCATGGCAACAGATGTGGATTACTAATCCACATTACTAATCCAAGCCCAGCCAGTAGCTTGCTCAGCTTCTTGTCTCTAGATCTCATTCCTTCTCTGCTTTGCTGCTTCAGCTTCCTCTTTCTCCTTTTTGTAATTCATCCTTTCCATCACCTTCCCAACTAAAATACTATATTAACTTCCTTCTGTTTCAAATATATCAGATTCCCTCTTCTTGGTTGGACTGTAAATGATAAAAATCTCTATTTCCTTAAGAAAGATTCTTAGAACGAAATTCATAATTCAAAACATATAAACTTAAATTTGTTTAAGGTTGAGAATTTTCAGTTTTTAAAGTTCTAGAACTAACAATACACAAATATAAAACATGCAGGTGCATGATAGAAAAGGAATATAAAGAAACAAAGACACTCATATGGCAAAACAAATATTTTTCTTCTTTCAATCTTCACTACTCAGCATTATGTTTAGCATAAAGTATTTTCTCTTGACGTGTTCTTTGAATGAAGATGAATAGATACATGCATGCTATGAGGTTCTTTTTACAAGTAACTAAGATATGAACCTGTTAGTCTTAGAAAATACCTTACAAAAACATCATCGTTTTATATATTAGCAAACTACTGACAAAGAGAGAATGATCCTTCATCATTCTAAAAACAAAAACAAAAACAAAAAACAACCAGAAACTTGGTATAGTTTACCATAATTATATGTAGAAACATTATATTAATATTACTATGGTTTGATTTTATATATTCAAAAGGTAGGCATAGCAAAGAAAATGACCTTTATTTTACATAATGCAACATCATCCAACACTGGCCTGGAAGAATACTGGTCCTAAATTAAAAATTCATGAAATGAACTTTTTCATGAAGAAAAGGTAAAATTGATGGAGCAGAGTCTAAAGAAATGTTTCAAAGAACAAGGAATTTATTCATCTACATAAAGCTCTATCATAAAATTATGTAACAGCCCATCTAAAATATACTATGTGTTATAACAGCAGACATTTAAATACTTAGTGTTTATTAAGCAGTATTTTGATGCTACCTGCAATGAAACAAGGAAATCTTAACACATCATAAAAGATGACAAAGGATCTTAGTACAAAAGGAACTATTTAACTAAATGATAAAGACAACTTAATATGTAATTTAGTATAATATGTATTCCCTGATGATCAGCAGCATATTTTGAAAATATAGTAAAAGAATACTGTCTCCCTAGAGAGGCAATAGTCATTAGAAAACCACCATTAACTGCAAATATCTGTATGACAATTATTTTGTGGTACAAATAAATAAAATATTTTATCTCACATTATATAATTAGAGAACTTGATTCTCTCATTGCCAGGATTGCTCCTCACAGATTGAAGCTGAAAGAGATGCAGAATAGTTGACTCTAATGTTTAAATTTATTCTCGTTTTGTTATTTTTTTTCTATGCAAGTAACAGTGCTGTTAGAGGAACAAACTATGAAAGCCTGAACATTTATATAGGTAAGGAATGACATTAAAGAAAACAACAAAATTACGCTGATAAACATCAAACCATGAAATTTTTTTTGGTCTTTATGGTAATAAATAATCACAATTCCTATGATTGACAATTAAGATTGGTTTCAGGCAGGGCAATCTAACATACATGGATCAGCTGCTGAAAGAGAAATGGGGACTGAAACATACCTAGTTGCTCTGTTGTTCCATGCAAAAACCTAGTTCCTCATAACTATCCCAGCAGATATTGACAGTCACTATAAACTGATACGTGTCTCTGGTAAGTTCTCAAATGTCAGTGTTCTTAACAAGATTACCTAGCATGCCCTAGCAATAAGAGTCCTGATTTAGCAATTCAGGAAGAGGGCACTGAAATCTGCATTTGCAAGCATTCCAGATCAGTCTGGAAATTGGAAAGGCTTTTTAGAAAAATTTTGTTTACAGCAGTTTCATCAGATCTTCATTGTTTCTGTCAACACTAGGATGTCAAAGATTGTCTTTGAGGGATCCATACTCCTTGAGCTTTCAGTTCAACTGTATTAAGTGGAAAGGATAATGTGAGCTTTATTCTGTTTCTCTTCTCCATATAAAAAGAGATACCAACTGCAAGTGTCAAAGAGCATCAGAAGGAAAAAGTTTCCTCCAATTCCTCTTGATACTTAACAGGCAATATCCACTCATCAGAAAAAAGTATTAGACCTAAACAAGTGGCCCAAAGGCACTGGCCGAGAATTCCACAGTGGCAAAAGGGGGAGTCCCACGATCAAGATATCATGGCCCAGCTGCTAGGTTCAAATAAGGAAAACCATGTACTCAAAATGTGATTCAAAACTATATGTTAGTATATAGGAAATCTACATAGGAGCATCAAAAGTTTATGCAACAGACCTCTCTGGAACTTCCTTCTACTACTAGAATAAATGCCCCACAGCTAATAGAACTTCTCCAACATTTCTAAGAACTGAAAACTTTTTGCCTTTGGGAGGTCGTGGTCAGAGGGGACCTTGGTAAGAAGAAATGAAACGAATCCTAATCTCATTGGATAAAGAAAGCTCTAGTATTTATAGCCACTAGGACTTCATCACAACACTGCCTGAAGGGGATAATAGAGCTGTTTTTTCCAGTCAATGGTGTTTTTATAGCATCTCTTTAATTTTGGAATCATAAGCAGTTCAAGTTATTTTTTCTTAATATCTCTTTTATGCTATTACGATGTTGTTATCATGCAAATTAGGAATTAGGTGGCAGGGTATGAAAATGCCATACAGGTACACATTAAAATGTTGCCTTATAGGAGAAAGAAAAACATTTTCCCTAAGTGTGCTGACAGATGAAAATTTTCAGCAGACATCCCTCAGAAGTCATCTACTTTTAAGTTTAATATATGAAGAAACATCATGTGCTCTCTAAGAAAATAATTGCAATGATGAAAAGAATAAAAGAACAAAAACCTAGTCCCTATACATACATAGCTCAATTCATAGGCCAGTGCTTATTTTTTTTCAGTCCTTTGTACCAAAAACTTGAGGGAAACAATTTAAAATGTTTTGACCTGAAATATTTCAATATTATGCCAGTAAGACACATTTTTTTTTTTACCCAATGATTACAGAAAGTCATTTGGTAACTCCTTATCTAAATAGGAGTTAGGATTTTGTAGTCTCTGACTACATGAAGACCTCAAAATGAGATTATAGAGGTATGCTTATGAGCCATACTTCATTGTAAACTCTTTCTGCATTCTTTCCATCTATATGTTCTTGGTAATTTTTAAAGACTAACACCTGGTGACTTTTGCTTGGATGTAATTATTACTGATTCTAGAAATTTTTCTGTAAAGTCTCTACAACTACAACCAGACATTACTACTTTTATAGTTCTATTTAACATTTGCTTGGAGAAAATGGAATTAGTCAAAGCCCCAGGATGAGGAATCCTGATTTAGCAATTTGGTAAGAGGGTACTGAAATCTGCTTCTGCAAGCATTCCATCTCAGTTATATAGGGGATCAGAAAGGTTTCTTAGAGAAATTGCATATAAAAGCAGTTTTATCAGAATCTTCTTTGATCATTATTATTACTAATGAAACTCAGTAATAATAAATAATAATACTTGATAGTAAAGTCTGCCTAAAATACCATCCATGCTTCATATCTACATTATCACACCCACATCCATTTTTTCTGATATATTAAGTAGAAACTTCACTTGTTCAGACATTTATTAAGACAAGCTTTTATTGAAATCCAATTATCTTCTGGGCAGTATATTTAGAAATAGTATTGATATAAAGTAAAATTTAAGGTTCTATCTCACTTTTGGAATGCCCTGCTAGCCTAGGAATCACACAGCCTACTGAGAGGGGCAATTTCAACTTGCTCAGACCACACTTTAATGCAATAATGTCAATAGCAGAGTAAAATCAATAAAGCAATGTAGATATAGCATTAAATGATTTATTAATTTATTTGACCTTATAAGAATAATCATGACAAACAATGGGTTTATAGAACTTCAGAAATTTTCAAATAAGCATATAAATAGCAACAAAATAAAGATTTAAGTCAACTATCTACTTACAAACTATCACTTCCTTTCCCCCCCCCCCTTTTTTTTTTGGTGTTCTACTTGGTAGTTCTCATGAAGAGATTGACCAACTCTCTAGGTAGATTCTTTTGTACTCAAAGTTTGACCATATACCTCTTTAATACCATGTCTTACTGTCAAAGAGACCTGGTGACCTCTGAACCTAGTGGATCTTTGATAGTGCTTCTTTGATGTTTTTGCCAGGTATGGGAATACCATATTACACCTTAAGGTCAAAGCTACCCAAATGATAAGATGCTTTTTTATAGATCCCACATTGTTACATATTGATCATATTTTAAAATTGCCTTTGGACTTTCCAAATTGCTTTTTGGTGCAGGTAGTGTCAAAATTGATTTATAAATTGTAGTTCAAACTTTAACCTGACAATATATTTTGTGAATTTTACTTCATCAGTTTTTTTTCTCCCCATAATAAAGTTGAATAAGACAGACTCCAGGTGTTCCAGTTAATGTTGCCCATAATTATGAGCAGTCATGATCAATCAACTTTACACATTAAATATCATTATTACTTTAAGTTGAATTGCTACATATATTTCAAGACAAGAAATACTAAAATAAGCATATGGCTCTTTAGGTCTTCTTTTATTATTGTTTGTTATTTTAGTTCCACTATAGTTAACATACAATGTTATATTAGTTTCAGGTGTACAATATAGTGATTCAACCATTCTAAGTGCTCATCATTATTCAGTGCTCATCATAAGTGTACTATTAATTCCCTTCACCTATCTCACCCATACCCCCACCCACCTCCCTTCTGATATGTTTGCTTGCTTGCTTGCTTGCATGCTTTAAGAAAGAGAGAGACAGAATCTATAGCAGACTCTACACCCAGCAGAGCCCAACACTAGGCTCCATCTCACAACCATGAGATTATGACCTGAGCTCAAATCAAGTCAGATGCTTAACCAAACTACTCACCCAAGCATCTCTGATATGCTTTATTTTAAATGAGTACCCTCAGTTAAAGTTATTTTTTTTTCAACAGTATCATTTTTTTCTTGAAGCATACTTCAGAATACATGATTCTAAAAGTTATATATAAAACATTCTATCCAAGAAAAGTAGAATACATATTTTCTTCAAGTACACACAGACAAACCCCCTGGTTAAATCACGTAAAAAGAGACATAACAAATATTATAAATGGAAGAAGGCTTAAATCATACCAAGTATATTTTCCAACCTTATTTGTAAGATTTTGATAAACATTGCCATTATTTTTTTAATGTTTAGTAGAATTCACCAATGAGACTTGGACTTTACTGTGTTGAGAGATTTTTTTTTAATTCTTAATTCAACTTTTATTCTTGTTATTGGTCTAAGAAGATTTCCTATTTCATGGATTCAGTTGTGGTAACTGGTATGTTTTTAGGAGTTATCTGGTTTTTCCCTAAGTTATCTCATTTATTAGCATATGATTGTTTATAGTAATGTGTTATCACACTATGTATTTCTGAGGTATCCATTGTATTGTTTTCTCTTCCATTTCTCATTTTGGTTTTAAGTCTCTCCTTTTTTCTTAGTTAATGTACTTAAAGCATTGCCAATTTTATGTTGTTTTTTGGGGGGCGGGGGAACTGGCCATTACTTTCAATGTTATGTTATGGTTTATTCTGGTCTTTTTTATATTTATTTCTGATTCTTCTTTGTTATTTCTTTTACTAAACTCAGTTAAGTTTCTTCTTTTCCTACTTCCTTGTGGTGTAATATTAAGTTGTTTATTTGAATTTTTTAATACAAGCATTCATAGCATGTATTTCACTTTATCATCTGCTTTTGCTGCACCCACCTACATTTTGGAATATTATATTTCCTTTTACTCTTGTTTTGAGACATATTTTGATTTTCTGTTTGATTTTTTACTTGGCCCATTGCTTGCATAGTAGTGTGTTGTTTAATTTTGACATATCATACATTTAATATTTACATTGTAGATTTTATAGTTTTGTCTTATTGTTGACAAGTCTTTTTAATTAAGTTGCTTAACTGAGAACATTTAAGGGACTACTCTCTTGCTGAGAGGAATTCTCAGTTTTGGTGGTTACCAAAGCAAAAATAACCTAATATAGCTAGCTCTAGTTTCATGCTATAGATTTTATAAGCTCATCCTTATATGAATACACTTAATGAGATGAGCAGAGCCCAGAAAACCATAAGATTGTTTTACATTTGTTTTGCAGATGTGTGTGTGGTGTGTCCTACTTTAGATATGTTGCTTAGTTTTGACCTCAGCAAAGTTAGATAAGAAATGTACACTACTTCATATTTATTTTAAAATAGATGCTTTTGGCTTTAAAAGTATTATGCCAGAGGAACTCTGGTATCACTACTCGTTGTTTTCCAAATCCTTCCCATTCTTTTCTATCCATCAAGATCATGTTAGCAACCTCATTTCCTCTATACCAGACTGTTGTTTTTTTTAAACTTCAATGTGCATTTTAATATTTCCTGCTTCTGAATTCATTGATGTGATGGTTCTGATAAATCAAATCTCTCTAGGTAAGACAGGTGTTGCTAACAGACAGATCACAAAAGCTTATGTGCCTTCTAATGAATCCAATATTTCTAATTTACTTTTCCCTCAAGAATGCATTTGCTTTCTACATTGCTTCAGTGTAGAACTCTCAATCATCTGTCAGCATGTGTTCCTAAGATGACATTTCTGAAGTGATAAAAGTAGAATTTTAAACAGGAAAAGGAATCTTAACAACTACATTTAGTCTAAAAATCTGTCAAGTGCATTTTGAATATCTGTATGAATGTAACATGATTAGCTCCAGGAGGGTGTAAGAAAAATAAGAACATGTTTCAGCTAGGCTATGTATCATGTCCCTTTATACTGGATAGAGAATCAATCATAATGTGTTTAATTTAATTAATAAAGAGGGTGTATGTTTTCAATCTCATCCTTACGTTATTCTTTATAACTTAAAATACTTCAACATGAATTATTGCATTTAATTTTCAAATAGGCCCCAAGATGAATAGCATTATGCCCACTTAACAGATGATGAAACTGAAGTTAAGATACGTTAAGAGGTTTGTCCAGGTTTACAGAGTTAGTATCAGCAGAGCGGGAAGCTACACCAAAGGTGTTTTGACTTGGAACTTCAGCTGCCAGTTACACTGGCCTAATGCTAAACAGTCTTAAATCTGAGGAGGTTAAATCAGAAAATAAGGATTACAAAAACAAAATTAAGAAAGAAAGAAAAGAAGAAGAAAAAGAAAAAAATAAAATGAGTGTTTCCCCTTCCTAAAATATCCATTTAAATCCATTATTCTATAATAACATTAATTCATCAATATTTATAAGGAGCAGTATCACAGTTTTAGGGCTATCCCACTCACAAACCTCTCATAGATCATAGAAAATCAAAATATCCCATTATCAACTTGACTACAAACATATTGAAACAGCATGAGAAATCTGAAAGAACCATATGCCTACATTTGAAAAATATCATTTTGTCCCAGCAGGAATTAGTCAAAGAATCAATAAATGGGTTTATGATTTTCATTCAATTTCTGTAACAAACAGAAAAGATTTTGTAAAACCATTTAGTATCAAACTCTGGTTGCTCTTATAATCAGTAAAAGGAGTTTAAATGATCAATAAAGTGAAATTCAAGCACAATTCAGAAATTTATAGCATTTTTATTTGCACATGGTTAATAATGGTGTCAATTAAAACATAATTTCTTGCTTCAAAGAATGAATCCAAAAACAGATGCCATCACTGATAATAATAAATCCTTCCTTTAGGGAAATGAGTATTTTCAGTTTCCTGATTCCATTAACAAGATATTAAAAGCTGGAAACTACATCTATACCTTCTTTAAAAATAATATTTAATGCAAATGCTATTCCATAAATATTAGCAATTTGACTAAAGTCCTGTGAAGCATATCAGTGAGAAACTTTAGTATGATACAGAGAAAATGCTATAAACACAAAATATAACACTATTTTAAAAACTGAAAATAAAGTTAAAAATAATTTAAAAATGAAAAATAAATAAAAAATAAAACTCCAGTGGGTGTTGAGAAAGGAAGATCTTACAATTTCAAAGTTTTATTTTATTATTGAAGTCATAGATTAGGCTAGGCATTGCATATAGATATAGATAGATATAGACATATAGATATAAACATATATATAAATTAACTCAATGTTTATAGCAGCAATGTCCACAATAGCCAAACTGTGGAAGGAGCCTCGGTGTCCATTGAAAGATGAATGGATAAAGAAGATGTGGTTTATGTATACAATGGAATATTACTCAGCCATTAGAAATGACAAATACCCACCATTTGCTTCAATGTGGATGGAACTGGAGGGTATTATGCTGAGTGAAATGAGTCAATTGGAAAAGGACAAACATTGTGTTGTTCTCATTCATTTGGGGGATATAAATAATAGTGAAAGGGAATAGAAGGGAAGGGAGAAGAAATGGGTAGGAAATATCAGAAAGGGAGACAGAACATAAAGACTCCTAACTCTGGGAAATGAACTAGGGGTCGTGGAAGGGGAGGAGGGCGTGGGGTGGCGGTGAATATGTGACGTGCACTGAGGGGGGCACTTGATGGGATGAGCACTGGGTGTTATTCTGTATGTTGGCAAATTGAACACCAATAAAAAATAAATTTATTATTAAAAAAACAAAACAAAATAAAATCCTTATAAAAAAGGAACTGTGATTTCTAAAATAGTAATTATAATACAGCATGCTAAATTCTGTAACATACAGAGAAGAATTATGTAATCTGTACCAGATATTGAAGGACTAGAAGAATTTACTATATGGAGAACAGAAGGCAAGGCATTTCAGGCAAGTATCATCACATCAAAACATGAAAGAACATAGTGATATTACTGAAAGGTTGAAATGCTTTTCATTCAGTGCTCCCACACAAGCCAGTTATACTGCTACCCTCATGTGATTTCATGAGATCAGTATTTCCTGACAAAATCATGACTTCCCTATATGTCTGAAGGAATCCTTCTCTGTGTTAATTCAGATGGTAAACCATGAAGACAATTGTAAAAATTACAAACTCAGCTTGGTGTCCTATGGCATTAAACTATTTCACATTTTAACACATCAAATTGAGAAATTTTGTAATTTTCCAAAACAATATAAAAGGAGCAGTGAGAAAAGAGAAAACAGAAAGTAGTAGTGGATAGTTCCCTAAGTGGCCATGGACATGATGAAACTCAAAGAGGACCACACTGATAAGGGGTGGCAGACATTTTGAAAACAAACTCGCTTTGCTGCAAAACTTCTTCATTCTGGGTACAATTCTGACCTGCCCCTTCTT
Source organism: Nyctereutes procyonoides (assembly GCF_905146905.1). Lineage (NCBI taxonomy): Eukaryota > Metazoa > Chordata > Mammalia > Carnivora > Canidae > Nyctereutes > Nyctereutes procyonoides. Next base: position 28,165,291 of record NW_026575048.1, read on the forward strand.
CTCTTATTTCTCTTTTGTACCAACCCACATGAGATACTTTACCTTCATACTTTCTTGTCAGGGAGCAAAGAGAATAAGTCTGTGTTTGAGTGGAACTTTCAAGGGGACAGCTGATGCACGAAGGAATAAAGGAGACACAGGATGAAAAATAGAGAATGAACATGATACTAAAAAGATCAGAGATTCTGGCACTAGGCCATCAAAGCATCTGATCTTACTGGCCACTTACAAGCTCTGACTAATAAATAATAGTGGGTAAGGTACTTAACTGTTCGGGTCTCATCTATAAATAATAAAGGTCCTTCTTGCCATGTTGGACAGTTTTGAGGACTCTGTAATCTCTTGCTTTATTTTTTTATAATAGTTATCATCGTTTGGCATAGTAAATACTTCTTTAACTGTTTTCTACCCCTTCAAATTCATATAAGCTCAAGGCCTTTTTGTTGTTGTTGTTCACTGTTAAATCTTCAGTACCTGAAACTGTGCCCGGTCATAGCAGGAGTTCAATAAAGAGTTGTTTCATTCATTAATTGTCTTAATTAATGATTTAAAGAATAGGAACATAAAAGAACAATTTAGACATAGCATAGACACTTAATAAATGTTAAAGAGATACCAACAATCTTAGGTTCAAATTCTGGCAGTTTCATTTACTAACAGTGTGACCTTGGACTTCCTTAACTATAAAATGGGTGTGAGAAAATACATAATATTTACCTTTGTTGAATATCATCAAAGTAAGACTAGTAAATGGGGAGAATAATATTTATTATGTAATAAATTCTAAGTCCATGGTAGCCATTATACATAATTCAGAGTAAGGGGCTTGTCCAATGATATGTATGCTAAATTTCCTTACAGCCAAGTTTCTCCACAAAAAAAAATTGCCTAGTTTGAAAATGCCCAAGTAAGGAGACAAGAGATCACACTTGTTGTGTTCCCCTGAAGTTAGTATATCTACAGGACAATTAGAAAAAAAAATCAATTTACAGTTAGAATGCAGCAATAGAAGCTAAACTTTGGGATTCAGAGGGTTGGCTTTTATTTATACACATCTTCCCCAAACTTATGATGGCATTCTGTCGTGAAAAACCCATCATAGGTTGAACATATTGTTAATTCAAAATGCCTTCAATAAACCTGATATAATGGGATGCGTGGGCGGCTCAGCAGTTGAGCATTTGCCTTCAGCTCAGGGAGTGATCCTGGGGTCCTGGGATCAAGTCCCACATCAGGCTCCCTGCATGGAGCCTGCTTCTCCCTCTATGTCTCTGCGTCTCTCTATGTCTCTCACGAATAAATAAATAAAATCTTTTAAAAATAAATAAATAAACCAGATATACTAAACATCATAAGTTAGCTTAGCCTACTTTAAATGTGGCTTATAATACCTAAACATTAGACTACAGTTGGGAAAAATTACCTAACACAAAGACTTTACAATAAAGAGTTGAATGCCTCATGTAATTTATTGAATATTGTATTGAAAGTGAAAAACAGAATGGCTGTATGGGTACAGAGTGGTTGTAAACATCTCAGTTATTGGCTTTCTTGATTGTGTGGCTAATTGGGAGCCTCCACTTACTGTCCCTGCCCAGCATCATGAGTATCAGACCACATATGACTAGCCAGGCAAAAGATCCAGATTCAAAATTCTGAGTACAGTTTCTACTGAGAGTATATCACTTTTGCATCGCTATAAAGTCAAAAATCATAAATCAAGCCATCATAAGTCAAGGACTATCTGTACATATAAGGATTCTTGTTTTCCCAAAGTATACCTAACGGGCTCCCATGTATCAAAAAGATCATGTCTATGGCAAAGACATTTCATAAAACAAGGTGATATAGAGTTAGCTTACTCTTCATTTTTTATTTATAAAAAGATAGTCTCATAGCATGTTGGATTTAAGAACATCTAAAGACAAAAAAACATACATAAATAAAATGAGCTACTCTTGGTCATGGGGAATGAAGGAAGGGATTTAATCATTAACTTAGTTTGGCTCAATAATCATTCCCTAAAGCATCTATTTTTCCTAATTTTCCATACTCAGCTAGGTGTTCAAAATGGTTTTTGAAGAAAGATTTTTAAAAAATGAATTTGTTTAACTGGAATACATAAAAAGCCACAAAACATTTAGAAGTGAGTAAACATGTTGTATTTTAGTAAAGTGTTCAAATTTTTAATTATTGAAAATTCTATTTTATTAATGTAGTAAAATAGCATCACACAAAGTTGCCTTATTTTGTCTTGCTTTCTTTCATGTTCTCCCTAGTGTGTACAAGAAAGATAATGAAATAAAAAAGAGAGTGTGTTACCACTTCCACAGAAATGTATAAATTAACCAACTTAGACAAGAGCTATGAAGTATCCTGTAAATATCTGGAATCTTATAGTAACCTCCAATTGCTACTCTACTCAGATACAAAAGAGATATAATCAGTGACTTCAATGTTTTAACTATATATACAAGTTCACCTCGTGCCGTACTTTAATACTTTGGGTACTCCAGGAAGCAGATCTGAGAAAGGGCTTAATGTGTAGGATGTTTATTCAGAAGTGCTCTTGGCATCAACACTTATGGAATAGAGGAGAAAGAATCAGAATTGAACAGATGAAAAAACCAACCTATGACAGAGATTCAAAGATACCTTCATTAAGCACAAGTACACTCGCTGTTGTGATATCTCAGAAGTTTGAGAAAGATGGGGACTATAGTAATTACACTATACAATTATGTATAATATACATATACTCCTGAGAGCTACCTGTACACTATAGATAGACAATATAAAGCTCAGAACAGGTAATCAAAAATGTAAGGCAAAGTCTATCAGAGAGTCATCTTGAATATATAAAGAGACTTATATCTTCAGTAGCAAAAGGGGAAATTTGCCTGAACCATCTGTCTGTAGAGTGTCCCATTTATCCCTTTCAAAGGCTAATTCTCACCTCATGGTGATATAGGGGATTTTGCCTTGTAAGCCAAACTGTCTGCCTCCTCAGAATCTGCCTCTATTTCCCCTTTTGGCCACCAGACCCATGATTAAAGTAAAATCTCGGCATAACCAAAATGCAGGAGTCCTGGACTAGCTAAGGGGGAAAAGGGTTGCCAACACTGTGCACCAGCAGGAGCTGTGGGACTAGGGAATGAATCCTATGGTGACAGAGAAAAAAGAGTGGAATATTAATTGGACAAAGAGGAGTCTGCCAATTGAACAAAACATTTTACATGATGGCAAGGACTCCAGGAGACATTTTGCTGCTAGGGTGGTTCTAGTAAGATTGGACAACATAATGAGCCACAAAAAATGAAGTGAAAGGGCTAGAACTCCTGTGGAGGCTGGTTGAGGAAGTATTCAAAAGGCTCAGATTTGGGAGGCCTAGAGTAGATACACCATGTAAAGCTAGAAAACCAAAATCTGATTGTATCCCACAATATTGTAGGAACATACTTGTGTACCAAGGTGATAAGAAAATGTGCTGGTGAAAGGGGCACCAGCATTTATGAGAATCTAATCTGTGTCTGTCTTTATAGGCCAGATCTAAAAATAAAATATGCTTTTAAGATTACTGAGATTCCTAATAGAAATGGTGATGATATATCTCAAATGCAATACATGGGGAAATTATGGCAATTTATAAGCAAAAGTAAGAGAAGTAAAATTATTTTAATAAGTAGGCAAAGTGTCAGCTAAATTATCTGATTTTAAAGGAATTGTGGAAATTACAATGAACAGAAATTAAACTTCCTAGGAGCAAGATAGATGCATAGCTAGCTAAGGGTATTTTTAATTCATTTGTACCAATATTTCTCAACTGAGAAAAATTTTGATACCCCCATTTCCACCCAGGGGACATTTGGAAATATCTGGAAATATTTTTGGCTGTCACCACTTAGGAGATGCTCTCATATTTAATAGACAGAGGGCAAGGAAGCTGCTAAATAAACATCCTACAATGCACAGGACAACTCCCCATAACAAAAGGTTATTTGGCTTGGAACAAAATAGTGCTAAGATTGAGAAAACATGGTCAATTCAAAAAATAAATCAAGGATAGAACATCAAAAGACTGAGAGAATATATTATAAAAAACAAAACAACAACAACAAAAAATGAACAAACAATTCTTGCCCCAGATCTGAGCCAGTTTTCAGATGCGGAATATATCTAAAGACTAAAGAAAGAATCCTGCAACACCGCGGCATGTATATATGGTAATAATTCTTCCACTACTTCCCAGCAAGATGAAGGGCTATTTAATTGCACTACAATACACTAGACGTGGGGAATACTCATGTGTTCCCAAGGGACTCTGAGACATGTTTGAATTGGGATGAATATTTGAGAACCAGAATATTTTTCATGCCCCTTCTCTTAAAATGAGGCATATAGGTTTTAGATTATAAATAGAATTTTAATTCTTACTTAGCTCACATAGATCCACTGGGTCCATAGAGCCATCTGGTGGTCCTTTATTTTCAAATATATTATGTAGTAGACATATTTAATGGCTGTCAGAAATATGATATTGTTCTTTGGTCTAAGAGCTATCAGACCATAAGGCAGAAAAATAAATAGTGAAAAAATAATTGTGAGGAATTTCCCAAATTTGATTAAAGACAGAAACTTACAAATTTAATGGCTAAACGATCAACAAAAAAGAATCACACACATCCATGATGAGGCACATTATAATCAAACTACTTCTAAAAGGCCATGGTAAAGAACAAATCCTGAAAGCAGCAAGAGAAGAACAATATATTACCTACAGAGTCAATTAATGGTTGGCTTCTCATCAGAAATCATGGAGGAGGGATCCCTGGGTGGCGCAGCGGTTTGGCGCCTGCCTTTGGCCCAGGGCGCGATCCTGGAGATCCGGGATCGAATCCCACGTCGGGCTCCTGGTGCATGGAGCCTGCTTCTCCCTCTGCCTGCTTCTCCCTCTGCCTGTGTCTCTGCCTCTCTTTCTCTCTCTCTGTGACTATCGTAAATAAATAAAAAAAAAAAAAAATAAAATAAAAAAAAAAAAAAAAGAAATCATGGAGGATAGGAGAGAGTAGAATAGTTTCTTTAGAGTGCTGGGGGAAAAAAACTGTATCCAATAAAAATATCATTTTTTAAATGAAAGCAAATAGAAGACAAATCCAGATAAAAGAAAACTAGAAGAATCTATCATGAAAGACTTCCTATACAAGAAATACAAAAGGAATTTCTTTAATATAAAAGGAAATAATACCAGACAAAAACACAGATTCTCAGAAAAGAATGAAGAACATTGGAAATAGTAAATAACTATGTTGGTGCAAAAAACTATGTATTTCTCTATTTACCATTCTCCTATTAATTTCATTATAAGTTACATGTATTTAAAATAGAATTCATAATATTGTTTTACTGGATTGATAATTAAGTAGTTTTATTACATGTAACATGTAACAATACGATATAAAGAATGGGAATATGTGGGAATTACCCATACGTCTGTAATATTCCTAATTTACAGGAAGTACGACATTATTAAATTTACATGGGCTGTCAAAAGATAAATATGAATATGAAATATTTAAGGCAATCATAAAAAAGGCAAAGAAGTATAGCAAAAGGAAAACTAACATGGGATTCTAAAGAATATTTTAACATTCCTCAAAAAGATTGGAAAGGAAGAAAAGAAACAAAAAAGATAAGTAGAAAGAAATAACAAGCTAGAACCCGAAAAGCCACACTGATAATTTTGTTAAAAGTTAATTAGCTAAACAATGCAATCTAAAGGCATGGATGAACAGATGTTTTTTAAAAGGCAAAAGAACAACGATACAAATAATATTTTGCTGACAACAAGAGACACACACTTAAACAATAAAGATATTACCAGGTTAACAGTAAGTAGACATAAAAACAAATGTCATGCAAGCAGTAAGTATAAGAAAACTGAGGTGAATATTTGAATACTGGACAGCATAGCTTTAAAAAATATTTAGGGCCTTGGATGGACAATTGATAATAATAAAAGTTCCTATTCATTATAGAGGCATCAAAAATGTGTACATCTGAATAATAGAGTTTTGATATGCATAAAGTAAAAAATGACAGATCTAAAGGAAGCAATAGACAGTTATACAATTATATCCATACTGAATTAATTGATATTTACAGAACCCTAAACTTAAGAAAGGCTGCATACCTATTCTTTTCAAGTGACTATGATATGTTCAGCAGAATAGACAATTCTGGGTAGTAAAACAAGCTTCAATGAATCTTAACAAAATTGACTGCAAACAGACTGGACTTCCAGAACAAAACAGAATTCAGTCAACAATTAACAATAGTCAAATGACCAGAAAAACTACATATTTTTAAATAAATGAATAGACTTTGAAATAAAGACTGAGTCAAAGAAGAATTCACAAAAGAAATGAGAAAAAGTTTTGACCTGAATGATAATGAAAAGGGAATTTTGGGTTTCGGTACATAGAGAGAATTTATAGATTTTTCTTATGAATGTATAGATTTAAATGTTTATATTAGAATAGAAAAAATTCTTAAATCAAGTATCTAAGTTTCTTTGTTTTTCTAAGTTTCTATCTTAAGAAGCAGAAGAGAAAATTAAACCCAAAGCAAGCAGCAGTAAAAAATTAATAAAGATGGCAGCAGAAATCAAAGAAACAGAAAACAGACACACTAGATAAACTCAGTGAAACCAAAACCCTATCCTTTGAAAAATAATAAGAATGATAAACTTAGCCTGACGATTAATAAAAGAAGAGGAAATATACAAACTACAAATATCATGACTTAAAAAGAGGAATGTCACTATAGTTATTTCAAGCATTCAAAAAATAATAAGTGGATGTTGTGAACATTTGGTATGAACAAATTTGACAACCTAAATGAAATGGGAAAATTCTTTGAAAGACACAAATTACAAAATCTGACCCAACAAGAATTAGGAATTATAGTCTTATACAGATTAAATATACTGCAGTTCGTCCCACAGTAAAACTCCAGCCCACATGGAATCTCTAACAAGTTCAATTAAACATCTGAAGAAGAAATAATACTAATCCTATACGGAATCTTTCTGAAAAGAGAAAGTAATACTTTCTCTTTTTTTAAGAGTTTATTTATTCATGAAAGACACAGAGAGAGAGGCAGAGACATAGGTAGAGGGAGAAACAGCCTCCCCGCAGAGAACCTGATGTGGGATTGAATTTTAGGACCCAGGGATCATGCCCTGAGCTGAAGGCAGACACTCAACCACTGAGCCTCCCAGGCATCCCAAAAGTAACACTTTCTAATTCATTGCTAAAGATAGTTTTACTTGATACCAAAATCAAATAAAATTTAAAATTTTACAAGCAGAAAGTACTACAAACCAATACTCCTTATGAATATGATGAAAAAACCCTAACCAAATATAAGGAAAATGAACTCAAATATACATATTAGGAGCGAGCAAGATTTATATCAGGAAAACAAGTCATGCTCAACATTTAAAAATGAATCAATGTAATTTACCACATTTATAAGATACAGAAGAAAAATTCTACTCATTGACTCTTATCATTTCAAAGCATTTTTTAAATAATAAATTTATTTTTTATTGGTGTTCAATTTGCCAACATACAGAATAACACCCAGTGCTTATCCGTCAAGTGCCCCCCTCAATGCGTGTCCCAGTCACCCCCATCCCCCGCCCTCCTCCCCTTCCACCACCCCTAGTTCGTTTCCCAGAGCATGCAAAGAAAAGTACTAACAAAACCTCACACCCTTTACTAATAAAAACTCTCAGAAAATTTAAAATAAATATGATCTTTATTAATTGATTAAAGACATCTTTTTTTTTGATAAAAGACATCTTGAAAAACAACAAGCAAACAAGGCAAGGTTGTCCACTCTTTTATTTGATAATATAAGGGAGGTCCTAAATGTATAATAAAGCAAAAATAATAAATAAATGATATATAGATTGGAAAGGAAAAAATAAGTACATCTGTTCAGTTATTTATTTAGAAAACATAGACTCTATTAAAAAGCTATTAAAGGGATCCCTTCCCTGGGTGGCGCAGTGGTTTAGTGCCTGCCTTTGGCCCAGGGCGCGATCCTGGAGACCCCGGATCGAGTCCCACATCGGGCTCCCGGTGCATGGAGCCTGCTTCTCCCTCTGCCTGTGTCTCTGCTCTCTCTCTCTCTCTCTCTCTCTCTCTCTCTCTCATAAAAAAATAATAAATAAATAAATAAATAGCTATTAAAGTCACATGAATATTGAGTAGGATTGTAGAATATAGGGTTAATATAAAAAATCACATTTCTATATATATCATCAACAAACAAAAAGAAAAAATAATTCCAATTATGATTGCCTAAAAATTAAAATTAGGAATAAATTTAACAAAATATATGAAAAAAATATAGCTTGAAACAACAAACTACTTCACAAGGAAATTAAAGCACACCTAAAGAAATGAGCATATGCAATGTTTATGGATTGGTAGCTTCAGTTTTGCTAAAATGGGCAATACCTAAAACATGCAATGTGTGTTTATCCCCAGAAATTTAACAAGGCATGTGTAAGACTAGTACACTGAAAACTATATCTGTAGAAATTCAATCAGCCATTTCAGGGTAAAGTTGATTATATTGGACCTCTTTTACTCTGGAAGGTGCAGCTATTCATCATGACTGAGATCAATACAAATTCCAAGAATGTGTCTGCCTGACGTGCCCATAGAGCCTTGGCTAGCACCACTATCTAAGATTATTGAATGTTTCATCCACTGACATGAGAACCTACATAACAATGCCATGGAATAGGAAACAATTTTACAGCAAAGGAGTTGTAGCACTTGGCATATGACCATAGTATCAATTGCCAGCCTAATAGAGGGATGAAATGGTCTTTTGAAGCTAATGCTTAGAAAGGATATCCTACAAGGGATGGGCAATCATCTAGAATGCAGTATACACCCTTAATCAATGCCCACTGTTTTCAATGCTATTTCCCTATAGGGATAATACACATATCCAGGACCCAAGGGTTGAAATAGGATTGGCACTGCTTACACTATTCTCTGTAACCCACTTGGTAATTTATCTTTTTTGTCTCTGCAAATTTAGGCTCTTTACATCTACAAGCCCTGACTTCCAAACAAGTGAGGTTTGCATCAGAGGACAGAGAGCCTCATTAAAATGCAAGCTAGAGTTTCTAGTCCATCATTTTGAATTCTTTATGCTAAAAGACAAGGAGACAAGGAAAAGGGTTACCATACTGGCAGGGGAAACTGACCCCAGTCATGAGAGGAAGGAAGAGTTGTTTTTCAACAATGAGTGAAGGAAAGAATATGTGGGACCCTCAGGTACTCTACTGGAGCTAAATTTTAGTAATGAATGAACAGCTATAGCAATCACAATCTGAGAAGGACATGGTGACCAGAAACTCATACTCCTCAGGGATGGTTTATGTCAATTAACCAGGGGAATCACCTAAAACAGTAAGGATGCTAACCAAGGGTGAGAGAAATCTAGAATGTCAGTAGAGACAAGTTGTCAGTTACAGCCTTGAGACAAAGTGCAGCAACTAGAGGCTATAATGTATCTGAAAAACTTTCCTCATATGTATCCTTAGGATATGGGGCCAATCAAAATCTGAGAAGAGTATTCCTGTATTAGGTGGCATTATTAAATAAGTAATTAGGTCTAAAGAGTGTAAGAAGTGGACTGTAGTGGATGTAATTGTGCCCTAGATCCCCACTTCAGGAACAAAGTACTTATCCCTCTAGCTTCTGGGAATGCAGGCTACAGATAGTCTGCATTTTTCTCCTTGACCACTGATTTCACTTGGTCAAAGGGACTTATGTCACCCAAATTAACATCTCCTCTTACGTTCGCACTACATCTAATGACTGGTTGATGCAGAGATGCAAATGCTCAGCCCTCCACCCCCGTCTTAACCTGGACAACTGTGAATATATTCACATTTTTATAATTAAATAGAATAATTAAAAAGAAATTATTAAACTTTAAAGTTTAAAATTAATTAGATTCAGTGAATGTGTTAAAGAGAAGATTAAGTCTAGCTAAAGAGAAAATTACTGAACTGAAAGTGATGAACAAAGAAATTAATAAGAATGTAGCCTATAGATGAGAAACAAAATGTGAAAGTGGAGTTGAGGAATACAACGTATAGGAAGACAAGGTCTAAAGACATCCACTCCCTTTCCAAGTAAGAACAGAGAGATGGGAAGAGAGGCAATATTAGGAGATACAATGGCTGAGAAATTTTCCAAACTGTAGAAATACTCGACTCTATAAATATGTAAATCATATTATATACTCTGCAGAATAATTAGAAACACACCTAAACACATTCTAGGAAAATTGCAGGAACTCATTGACTGAGAGGGTTAAATAAGCCTAAGTGAAAGGAAAAGAACCAAAAATGGCAGGTTAACCTGGCAGGGGGAAAATAACCATTTTCCTAGAACTGTGTCCCCTTTAAAATTATCTTTCAAGAGTAAATAAATGCATTGTTTTGATCCAACTGAGGAACTTACTACATTTTAAAATTTAGTTCATTAAGGAACATATCTAGAGAGTATGCAGTGCCCTTCTTACCCAAAAATTGAGAACATGTGATTTCATTTAGTCCTTTGATATCCATGCCTTCTGCTACTCTGCCATTTAAATTCACACAATTTTTAACATAGAGGCCCTACATCAGCATATTGCTGTACTGAGAATTATGCCTTTGGAACAAGATAGATATGCAGTTCTCTCCCTATGCCTGGCTCTCCTAAAACCCCTTTTAAGTGTGCCCTTCTATACCTAGGGGCAGGAATAGCCTCTCATCACCTTTGCTCTCATTAAATCCATATTAAGCAATTTCCAGCATGTCCTCACCTCTCACTCCTTTATAGGCAAGTGCCAAACGCCTTTTATAGTCAAGGAACTTACCTTCTTAGCCATCTTTCTCACTCTCTCTTCTCAGTGCCCAGAATTCAGCAAATACACATTCAAATAGGTCCTCAGGAATTTTTAAAATTTAATAAAATATAGGAAGTTTTTGTAATAGACTTTTTGTTTTTGTTTTATGCAAAGGCTGCCTAAAATAAGTTCATTAGATTGAATGATAAATTGAGATTTATGGCTTGTAATTATTTAACATAGTATTTTCCCATGGCAAATATTTTCATAATTAGACCTCAGAAATAAAATTTAAATTAAAAGAGAAAGAGTAAAATCATTTAGGTCTAAACTAAATAAGTATACTCATTCCTCAAACTAAAATCTGTGTCAATACATGCTATTGGATGGTTTATTATATAAGAAAACCCATGTGTAAATTGATGGCAGTCTTCCCAGAAGAAATCAGATAAACTAATTTAATTTTTTGGCAATATTCTTCTATTTTCTCATTTAGGTTCCTCATTATATTAGTCATGGGAAAACAATGAACTGTACCAAACTGGAAGAAAAAGAAAGAAAGAAATGCAATTTTCCCTGTGAGCATTAAATGTGGTGCATAAACCATAAAGAAATTATCAGCTTTTTGGATACCCTTTGAAATGGCATTTTCAGAGGACTTTAATAATAGACTTCCAGACATAGATGATAGATATGATAGATGATAGATTAGATACATAGATACTCAAATGCCTAGTGAATACTGAGCTATAGAGGAGCTCATATATAAGTTAGAATGACAAAGTTCTTGCTAGACAGAACTCCTTCTATGGAATTGAATATTGATGTTTTAAGATAGATAGTAAAGATAGTTAAGACATAAAAATATATTAATAGTATATTCCATAAGCCACCCATAAAGTACATTTTAAGGAATCTATGTAATCTGCACTTTTGATCATTGCTACCCATGAGTATCTATCAAACCCTGGACTTAAATCTAAGCCCAAAACCACATTAGCACATGAGCACAAATGTGATGTGGGACAAAATAACAAGTTTTATTTCCAATAAAGTCTTCAAATTTTGTGATGTCTTCATTAAAATAAAACTCCATTAACTCATTTATTTACTTATTCTTCAAAGATTTAATCTCTATGCACTATATTCTGGCACTGCATGAAGTTCTAAAGAGATAGGGATGAATAGGACTTGCCCTCATCTGTTCAAAATCTACTAGGAAAATCAGAGAAAGTAACATTATCAAACAGAAGTTTCACTAGAATAGATTTTAAATTATGGTTAGTCTTTTGTTGGTTGTTTTTGTTTTTTGTTTTCAGTGTTCCAACCTCAGGCACACATTTTTGTCCTTAGCTTTTGTATTCACAGATAGAAACAATGAGCATATCTAATCTAATATTTATTATAGTCAAATAAAGATTTTCCTCAAAATTCTCGTGATAATTTGGCAAAGAAATTTTAACATTTATAAAGTTTGAATATCATCTATGAATAAATCATCAACTTAAAATATTTTCTGATGACTAGAGACCTTCTTGGTACCTTCTGCCATGGAAAAATGGAATGAGATCATTACATGCCTATTCTAACCCTGTCCCCTTCAGGGCCCCCTTAAGGTTCTACTACCCTAACTGACCAAGGATGAATACATTATATAATGCTCCTTTGCTCTATTTATACAGAGCATAACTGACCCATTTCTGCTATTACATCAATAAGATGTCATTAATGTTCCTTTTTTAAGATTTTATTTATTTATTCATAAGAGACAGAAGAAGAGAGGCAGAAACACAGGCAGAGGGAGGAGAAGCAGCTTCCGAGCAAAGAGCCCAATGCGGGACTGGATCCCGGGAATCCAGGATCATGCCCTGAGCCAAAGGCAGATGCTCAACTGCTGAGCCACCCGGGTGTCCCTCATTAATGTTCTTTAAGAAGCCAGAACTACTGTGCAACGGTGGCTTCACAAACAAACAAATAAACAAAAAATAGGTGGAGGTTCTGAATTTAAATAAAATCATCAACTGGATGTGGAAATAAAATTGCTTGGAAGAAGAGGGCATGATACACCCACAGTCTGAAATAAAATAGATTAAATAAGACAGATAAGGTTTATAAGAAAAGAAATTTGAAACTCATTATTAAAATGAGGAATATTATCCACACAGACTTAATCAACTACAAATCCTTCATGAGAACCTGTTAACTAGGCAATATTTCAAAAACTAATGTTTTGTGAGCTTTCATTAGAAAGGAAATGTGGGACAATTACTTTTATAAAGATTACCTGCTTTGGCAGTTACCACTTTTGAGTCACAAAGAGATTACTTGTTAGCTCTAATTATTCTTCAATGTCAACTAGAAGCACTAAGGTAAATGTGTACCCTTAAAGATTTTCAAGATCATAAATATTGACACAATATTCATCAATTCATAATTGACCCTATCCCCAAATGACAGATGGATTTTTAGGTGAACAGGTGTCTGCACACTATTGAAAGTATTTTCATCTAGTTGGTGATTATAAACATATTCTCATCACTAGGAAAGACATTCCTGTTCACTTTAACCCATTTATATAGTTTTTTTAAAAAAATTCAGCATTCATAGCCAGAAATTGACTAGAATATGGTATAATCTAATACATTCTTTATTCTGCCATTATACACCACACTGACAAATATTTACCCAATTTACTTGATTTCTAGAGAACAACACAAACATTTTGCTTTCTGCCCCTTTTCCATCATCCTGATTCAATCTTTCAGGTTGTATAACATCATGAAGGTCAGGAATATCACTTCTATTTCTGCAGTTACTGCTGAGAAACCAGAGAAAATCAATTATATCTCTTTGTTTTAAAGGGCAAGAAATGGTAAATGAGAAAAATAATCTCATTTTTCTGCTTATTAGTGTGTTACTGATCCATATTTGAAGTGGTAGGAATTACGAAATAACATTCTGCCTGCATTCACAAGGGATGTGATATCTCACATCATTCTTCATGTGGCTCTAGTTTGAGGGCAGATCGATGAGTGACATATCGCTGGGAAAGAAAGGGGTTATGCCAATCACAATACTTGATATTTAGATGTCACTTTACAATTTAACATTCATTTCCACTTGTGCCATTTAATTTCAACTTCAACAACCCCATCACATGATAAGAATAATATTAATAACTGGAGTTCACATTACTACCAAAAATCTACCTCAGGAATGGCAATTTTGAATAGATTTCAAAATCCACTTAGAGTTACTGAGTCTCTTCAAACAGAATAAATCTAATTAGAATGAATAGCAGAAGAGAAATACTGAGAAGAGATTTAGACATGCAATAGAAATGGTTATATTTTTATGTCTGCTGAGTATAAAGGAAGTCTTTACTTTCAGTTAAATTTAAATTTGCCAAGTCTTTGCTTAAAATTTACCAGATACATTGCACTGTATCTTACACTCAGGGGTATGCAAAAAGCAAATGATGGAGTTCTTTCCAACAAGAAGCTTGCAGTCTCCACAGTGATACAAGATGTACTGCATATAAATTAGAGAAAATATAACAATAAATGATATCTTAAGGTGAATAGACAAACTTTAAGAATGAAACAAAAATGTCTTGATGTACATCATATTTGAACTTGACCTGAAACATTTGCTAAGATTGAGGAAAGGTAGACAAGTACGGTATTCATTGTCTACTATATTAGGTGAATTAAAACAAATCTTGCCCTTGAGGGCATAATTGAATGAGTAATTCATAGTCACTTTTAAAATGCCCACAGGAGGTCATAGGAACATGGTAAAACATAGTTTTGGCTACATTAAGATATTAGAAGTAACTAAAGTTCCTTTAATAGAAAGCTACGTAATAATAGTGAAAATTCAGAATAATTGGCAGCTGTCTTCACATGGAGGTTTTTCATCTATCTGTATGCAACAAAAAAAAATCTGTTAAATATCTTTTCACCTTCTGCATATATTTAATGGATATAAAGAAAACCCACACAAATTAATGCTGAGGATGATAAACTGTGTATCTGTATGGTAAAGTCTTATTATTTTTATTTTACAAGGCTATATTGATTTCTACTAGTCTTTTTTCAATGAGCATTTCATTCTTCTTTCCCATTCACTGCTGAAGAAGAATAGGAATATATTACTGAACATATGCACACACAACTTGAATCATACCATTTCATGATTTTTGAATAGTACATTTTATTTCTTGGACAGACCTTATTACTTAAGTGAACTCTTTAAATGTGCTTGAGTGTATAGCATTGTCAAGTTAGAAATCGAACACAGAGTTCAGTGGAGGAATTCACTGAGCAAAGACTGATAAAGAAAATTATCAGTGTGGTCACTACCGGTAAATCCATCGGCATTGCAATAGTTCAGGGTATTTATGGCAGGACAGACAAAATTAAAGTAAGCTATTTGATTTAACCATCCATACTGCCTTCCTTAAGGCAAAGTATTAAAAGTCAACATTTTATTTATGCCTATGTGATATAAGGCCATTTGGGGAGCTGTTTGTAAAATAGTCATAAATCGCTTTTCTGTTGTTATTATTATTACTTTACTGACAGAGTTCAACAATTACATGAAATGATCTGGGTTTTTTTTTAAGATTTTATTTATTTATTCATGAGAGACACACAGAGAGAGGCAGAGACACAGTCAGAGTTGGAGAAGCAGGCTCCATGCAGGGAGCCCAACGTGGGACTCTATTCCGGGTCTTCAGGATCACGCCCTGGGCTGAAAGCAGCGCTAAACCGCTGAGCCACTCAGGCTGCCCAAAATGATCTGATTTTAAAGGGACTTCATCCTAGTTATTTTTTCAATTTCCCATGTTGTGCATAGAAATCTTAATGAAATATTTAAATGGGTGAAGGAAATTGGGGTTAATATAAGTTTCATTCAAGGTTCGCTTTAATTACTTATTTTAATGTATTCCACATTTTCTATGCATTGCCCCAAAACAAAACGGACACAATATGTTTGCTTTCTCTTTTGAAAAGAAGCAAGAGAGTTGGAAGTCTCTTGACCAACAACTATATCTCCAATTCATTCTTTTAACGTGGGCTTCAGAAATAAGCATTGCTTACTTTGTATTTCTATTTAATTTCTTCTCTAAAAGAGAAGTTAGATCATCTGAGGCTGCTATAAACCTACAATAGCCTATCTCACTCACTCAGTATAATTAAAACTTTTTAAAAATTGTTTAAAATTTGTATTTATTTACTCATGAGAGACACAGTGAGAAAGCCAGAGACATAGGCAGCGGGAGAAATAGGCTCTCTGCAGGGAGCCTGATGTAGGACTCAATCCCAGAACCCTGGGATCATGCCCTGAGCCTAAGGCAGCTGCTCAACCACTTAGTCACCCAGGCTTCCCCCAGTATAATTAAACTTTAAACAGAATACCAAAAACATCTCCACAAGGATGCTGCAAAGCAAACACTAATGCACTGGATTGGAGAAGAGGGTCAACTTGGAGAATGGTCTGTTCTGCCGCAAGATTATATTTTCCCTCTTTCACATCTTAGCTTTGACCCAAGAGCAGCCAGTAGTAGAATGCAGAGAGAAGTAACTCTGAGAGAAACCCCCTATTTCTATCTAAATGATCAGAAAAAAAGGGACTCTGTGAGCAAAAGAGGGTGACTGAAAGTCTCTTTGCTCTATCCCAACTTGCCCTAACTTTAGTCTCAGGGACAGACCCACACAGCTACAACAGCAGAACCTAAAAATCCAAGAGAATATCTATCTTGCTGGACAGAAGAACCTGGAAAAGTCCAAAGAATTGGAGGAAATCCTCATTATCTTTTTATATATTTGTATCCCCTATTTACCCTAAGGATGTCCTTAATCACACAAAACAACATTACAGCCAGAGAGCTAAAATTCTTAGAATAAAAGATGTTTCTAGCCAGAATGATGAAAATGGGTTGCTAGGTTTCCAGAAAGTGTGGCAGAAATATCGAGAAGAGAACTGAAGAAGGAGAATCCCCTAGTTCTGTGAAATAACTAACAAAGGCCCTGGCTGACTTGCCAGCTGCAAATGTGTGGAATAACATGAAGAAGCATAGCAAAGGCATTGAGAACTGACCTACTATACAAACCACTGGAAAAGTCTCAGACAACTCCCACATTCATGGGACGGGCTTGGACATTTTCTAATGTGAAAATGGAACTGACGCTGGAAGAGCAGGTGACACAGAGCTTACAATTTGGTTGGTTTCCTACGTGAAAAAATGTATTCTTTTTTTTTTTTAAGTAGGCTCCACACTGGATGTGGAGCCTAGTGTGGGACTTGAACTCATGACCCTGAGATCAGGACCTGAGCTGAGATCAAAACTTGGATGTTTAACTGACTAATTAATCCAGGTGCCTCCAAAAAGTGTATTTCTGTGGTTAAGGATTTTAATAGGACCCTGACCTATGTAACATAATATTCAAAATTACCAAGAAATAATCCATGTTCTCAAAATACAAAGAAACAATCCATGATCTCAATATACAAAGAACCAAGAAAATCTAACCAATTCACATGAAAAAATATGTTGCAATTATACTTTAAAGCAACTAACCTAACTGTGCTCCAGAAGGTAAACATTCTTGAAACTAATGGACATTCTCAGCAGAAAAATAGAAAATATTTCTAAAAGAAATAGAAATATAAGAACTAAGAAATACAATAACTAAAATTAAATTTTTCATGAATAGACCAAATAGCAGATTGGAGATGACAGAGAAGAGAATTTTCAAATTGAAATTCCATTTAAATGGAGCAATTAAAATTATCCAATCTAAAGAGCAGAAAGAAAAACATCAAAATACAAATAAACATATCAGGAACCTGTGAGACAATATAATAACTAACATCCACATCATTAGTTTCAAAGGAGAAGAGAAAGCAATTGGTGCAAAAATGAACAATCAAATAAAAATAATAGCCCAACTTTCCAAATCTAGTGAAAGATATAAATGTATACATTCAAGAACTTCAGCAAACCCTAAGACAACAGGATATACCCATGAAACATGCCTAGACACATCATAATCAATCTTATATATGTATTATATACATATATACATATAATATATATATACATATATATTATATATATTACATAATTACATATTGGAAAAAGATTTTAACGTCTGCCAATTTCTCATCAGAATCCATAGAGGCCAGAAAGCAGCAGAACAACATTGTTAAAGTGCTGAAGGAAAAGAATTATCAACCCACAATTCTATACTCAATAATTGCATCCTTCAGGAATAATAGTATAATAAAGACAATCTCAGATGGAAAATGTTAGAACTGTGAGATGACCTGCTCTAAAAAAATTGCTAAAGGAAATTTTTCATGTTTATGCGAAAAAATTTTAAAAAGTATCTTAGAACTTCATGAATAAAAGAGGATGGTAAATATCTGGTTAAAAAGAATAAACTTTTCTTCTCTAAATTATTTAAAAGACATATATTGTAATAAGATAAATAAGATATTTCATATCACATAATAAAATATACATTATTTATAATATAATCATACATAACAAAAGATATTATAGTTATATGTATATGTTATATGTATGTCCAATGGGATTTTCAGTGTGTGTAAATGTATTACATATGGCAACAATAACGTAAAGCAGAGAGGGTAAAGGGACCTATCTGGTAGGGAGGCTTCCTCATTTTAGTTGAAGTGATAAAAATAATAAGTAAATAGTCTGTGAAAAGTGAGTAAGTATATCATAATCCATAGAGGAACCATTAAAAATATGATGTAAAAGATCATCAAAAGCTAATAAATAAAAACAGAATAAAAAACAGAATACTAAAGAACATTTAAATAATCTAACTCAGGAAAGATGACATGCAATAATAAAATCATTCTGTGGCTCTCTTTTTTCTTTTCTTTTCTTTTTCTTTTTCAGCAACCATTCTCTAGGTCCTTACAGGTTCTTAAACAGCTTAACAATAACCCACAACCCTCGGACCAACTTTTACGGGTTCTTAAAAGTCCCTATTTGTTCAGTCTTCTGCTAATCTGCCCAGGTTTGTGTCCTACTACTTTCCCTCTGGCTTACTATGTTTACATTATATGGTATCTGGTACAATTTCTAAAACATTATTGAACTACTTTCTTTGGTGTCTGAGTATATATTGTTAACTGGCTTGGTACATCTTCCCCTACCCAATCCATATATGTACATACCCTTCACCCAGCTCCCATTCATCTTTTAGGCTCACTTTTATTTCAAAAAGTCTTTCCTGACCATCTCTTCCATCTAAATACATTGCCCTTTTAATACACTTTCATGCACTCTGACATTTTCCTTCATGACATTTATCCCAATTTTAATTATAAAAAGGCAGCTCCAGAAATTCCATATACAAGGAAACTTAAAGTGAAAATCTGGAAGAAAGTTAGAGCAATTCTTGCTCACAGTGCTTTCATTGAAATAATGGAGTAACATATAATAATATTACATTCCTTTCTCACTAGCCAGACTTAGGCATGTGTCTGCCAGGTAAGTATAGAGGAGATAGATGATGAGGTTAGGATTACTAGAGCAGGTATGCAAAGAGACAGTTCATGTATTTTCTGACACCTGTATGGGTGTATGTGTGTGTGTGTGCATGAAAGAAAGAAATTTTTCAAGTATGGAGGACTTACAGCATATAATGTCTACATGGTATTGCAAAAACACTCCTTTTCCTGGGACTTTATTACATAGAATGGAGAAAAATGACCCATGCCACAACCTCCTCTCCAGTTTTTAGTGCCTAGAATTGGAAAAAGAAGCAAGAATGAGGGACAATAAAAACATCTGAAGCCAGGATAATCATTCTCATTTCCTGTCCATTTTCTGTTTCATCCACTAAAATGTAGGCATAATAAGAACACAGACTTTTATGTGCTTTTTTCTCCAATATCCTCAATGCTTAGAATAGTGCACATTGTACATGTTCAAAAACTATCGGGTAAATGAAGTAAATAAGTGTATCTGCTTAACTAACTGAGCCACCCAAGTACCCCAAATATTTTTCATCTTGAATATATCAAGTACTTTTCTCAATGACTTCAAAATATTTCACACATTGCCCAGTTTGTTATTTTGATATAGATAAAGAATAATTATTACCATCATTTGATTGAAGGCAAGACAAATTTATTAAGTGACATTTTTAAATTTCTTCATTTCTTCACTCATGTGGAGTCAAGCTTAGAGTCCTGGATTTCAAATTCTAAGGATAATGCACTTTTCATTAAAATGTATGATGCAGCAGACAGTGTTATGGTCACATGAACTACAGACATATAGAAGAAAAGTCAATCAAGCATATAAATGCCTACATGTTTGGCATCAGGGCAAAAATTTTTTTAAAACACTCATGACTTCTTTTTGGTTTATTGAAATTACTCTTCATCTAGATTTTGCAATCAGTCTTTGGACTCATCACTTGAAGCTGTCAAACTTATTCAGCTATTGTAAGCCACATTTTTCTATGATGTCTGACTGTTTAACTCTTCAGGCATTTAATTATAAGAAATTCTCATTTATGAGGCCTTCAAGTTATCTTATATATTTAAATATTGTTTGAGAAAATAATCTTAGGCTCAAGTATGAATTTTTAAGTTTAAGTCCTTAAACCTCAACGTCATTGTAATTAATATGACTTTAAAATTATTTTGTGGATTAACAATTTTATATATTCTATGCATACTAGAAATTTTAAGTCTAACAGTTTTCAAGTGAATTCCTTAGGAATTTCTATATATCAAATTTTATTATCTATAAAGAGAGAAAGTTTCACTCCCTCCTTTCCCAACTAGATGCCTTTATTTCTTTCTCTTGCCAGATTTCTCTGGCCATAATTTCTAGTGCAATTTTAATAAAAGTGGTAAAAACAGGCATCTTTGTCTTGTTCCTGATTTTAAATTGGGAAACATTCAGTCTTTTACCATTGAGTTTGATATTAACTATGGGTTTTTGTGGATGCCCTATATCTAGATGAGAAAGTTCCCTTATACTCCTACTTTATTGCACATTTATATCATGAAAGCATGTTGGATTTTGTCAGATGGTTTTTCTACATCTATTGAGGTGATCACATTTTTAAAATTTTATTATATTCATATAAGTATTTTACACTAATTGATTTTTGGATAATAAACCAAGTTGCCATTTTGGGGATGAACCTCGTGTTGCTGGACTTGGTTTGCTAGAAACGTGCTAAGAATTTATATATATATATATATTATATATATATATATTCATACAGGGTATTAGTTCTATGGTTTTCTTTCCTTGTTATATCTTTGTCTTTATATTAGTTTTCTATGGCTCTATAAAAAGTCATTACAAATCTAGTGACTTAAAAATTAAATAAAATTATTTTTTAACAGTTCTGGAGTCAGGAGTTCAAAATAAATTCCATTGGGCTGAACCTATGGTTCTGGCAGAGCCACTCTCCCTCCAGAGGAACTAGGAGAGAATTTGTTTCATTGCCTTTTCCAGCTTCTAGAGATGAATTATTTGACTTATGGCCCATTTTCCCATCTTCAAAACCAGCAGTGTAGCATTTTCAAAGCCCTCTGCTTTCACCATTACATCATCTGTTCAGTTTCCATCTGTCTCCCTTTTATAACCACACTTGTGATATATTTAGCACCCATTCAGGTAGTCTAGAAGAACATCTTCATCTCAATAACCTAAACTTAACTCATATCAGAAAGTCTCTTTTTCATATAAGGTAACATTCACAGGTTCCGGAGATTAAGACCTGAGTTTATTTGAGGGGCTGTTACTTAGCCTACCTAGATCTGTTTTGATTTTAGATTAATACTGGCTTTATAGAATGAATTGGTGGAGGTAGAAGGGGGATAATAGGGACTGATGGTAAGGGGTACAGGGTTCCCTTCAGTGGGAACAAAAATACTCTAAAATTAGATGGCAGTGATGGTTGCGCCACTCTATGAATACACTAAAAAAGCATTGATTTCTATATTTAAGTGGATGAATTGTAAAGTATATGAATCATATCTCAATAAAAGCTTTGAGATATGTATTTTGGTTTTGTTTTTAAATACCCAGTACACCAAGTAAGAGTTTTATTTTCTTTGTTTCTGTAACATAGCTGTAATGGAAACTTCCTTGATAGGTAATCTTCTGGTACATTAATTCTATCAGTAGCACCAGGAAATACAAAGTAATAAACAAAAAATGAGTGAGACTCATTTATTTTGGTGACCAGTGGTCAGATTTGACATTTGTCAAACTGAGACCCTCTCATCAAATCTCCAGCTCTCTTGATACTCTATGAATCATGAAGTTGTAATTACAACACTACTCATATTTTGATTGAAATGTGTTAGGTCTTCATTTAATGTGTATATCATGTCTGTATTTACTTAGTAAATTTACACAAAATTCAAGATCTCACACCATGGAAGTACACAGTTTGTACTGGGGTAGTGCTCTAGAGAAGTTTAGAAAGGGAGTTTTAATTTGGAAAGAAAGCTGGAGTCAGAAGTCATCAACAGAAAGCCTGTTTTGAAGAAGTCTTAGAAAACTAAGGGGAAATGACAGGCTTGTATTCAATAGAATTTGGTTTTAAATAGATTGAAAATCAGTATGACTTAAAGACAGAATGTGAGATGAATGAGAAGTAATGAAGTCTGGAGGTAAATGAGGGCCATGGTACTCTGTGGAAGAAGTGAAAATAACTTAATTTGACCCCCAATAGGAATGTATTGAAGAACTTTGAGCAATTGGGTAATAATATTTGAATATTAAAAATACTACTCCTGCCATAATGTTAATGAAGAGGAATAGAAAAACTTATTCAAGGATATCAATTTTAAGACTATTTTAGCAATATAAGCAAAAGAAAGTCTGAATTGGTCTAATGACAACTGGGACTAAGATCAATCAAACAAAATCAATAAATATTTAGTAGGTAGATCATACCCGTCAGAATGGCTAAAGTCAAAAACACAAGAAACAATAAATGTTCACAAGGATGAGGAGAAAAAGGAACCTTCTTGCACTGTTGGTGGGAATACAAACTGGTGCAGCCACTCTGGAAAACAGTATGGAGGTTCCTCAAAAGGTTAGAAATAGAAATACCCTATGATCCAGTAATCACCTACTTGGCACTTACCCCCAAAATACAAAAACACTAATTCAAAGGGATACATACACCCCTATGTTTGTAGCAGCATTATTTATAATAGCCAAATTATGGAAGTACCCCAAGGTCCATAGACAGAAGAATTGATCAAAAAGATGTATATATATTCCACTATATAGTTGGATATTATTCAACCATAAAAAAAATGAAAGCTTGCCATTTGCAACAACATAGATGGAGCTAAAGAGTATAATTCTAAGTGAAGTAGGTTAGTCATAGAAAGACAAATACTATATGATTTCACTCATGAGTGGAATTTAAGAAACAAAACACATGAGCAATGGGAAGAAAAAGACACAGAGAGAGAAACCAAGAAAAATACTTGGTTTATAATTATAAAGAACAGATTTATGGTACCAGAAGGGAGGGGTGACATAGGTGATGGGATTAAGGAGCATATTTGTCATGATGAGCACAAGGTGATAGATGGAAGTGTTAAATCACTATACTGTATACCTGAAACTAATATAACACTGTATGTTAACTATAATGGAATGAAATAAATATAACAATAATAAAATAAAATAAATAAACATTTAGGAGATAGTTTCACAGGGAATTAGTAATGCATTAGATGTTGCAGGAGTGGAGGGATTGTCATCATGATGGCCCTATTATCCATGTTCCAAGTTGGCTAGCAAGGACAATAATGTTTGAGGAATTAGGGAAGTAAATAAAGAGTTTAATTTAGATATATGGAGAGTAAGGTACCAGCAGGAGAGATACAAGTAGTCGATATCAATATTCAGGAGAGAGGCTGGAGCTAGTGATAAAGGTGTGTGTAGGTAGTGCCATCAGAATATGAGCTACTTGTACCATAATACTTTGGTAATGCACAGTGAGAAGCAAGGTTAAGTACTGGGTAACATCAATACTTCAAGATGGAGATGAGGATCAGAGTGGGGCAATAATTAGCCTGTGACAGGAGAAGGGAAGGCTCTTCCATTACACAAATTTTTAATCTGAAATAATGTCAAAATCACCAAGAATTTTAAGAGCAATTAGAGGTGATTGTCAGAGCTTTGCTGAACTGATAAATCTCTATCTCAGGATCGGCATTCAACAAAATGTAGCCCTCAAATTATGTTGTAAGTTACTGGCACACAGCTAAATTTGCTCTTGGTTGTCCTGTGCTACATTCTCTGGTCTTGAAACTAGTGTTTTTAGACAGCTGGTCAGTGAACGGTTCTTCACAATCTGTGATGAGATAAGGAGCTTGTGCTAGAATGTAAATCAACTAAGGCATGCAAGGAATATCAATCAGCTGCTTGGTTCAGCTGACATTCGAAGGGTAGGAAATATATAAGACTTTTTAGATGACGGAAACAGTGCTGGTATATATTCCAGCACAATCATCTGATCTCATCATGGACCAGTAAGATAGAGTTATCAGATTGCCATTTAAACAGCACTGCTGAGAACTCTCCTTTCCAGCTGCGACGGACAGCTTGGTTCAGACCAAATCTTCTGTTCAAAACTACTACAAAAATGAATTAATAATAGTTCAATAAAAGCTTTGCAGCAACAACAACAACAAACTACACACATCAGAGCACAACTAAGGCAGTTAGAGCTTGAAGGACCAAGATCCCCAAGAGGAAAGAAAGACAGTAAAGGTAGAGTCATACATTTACCACTTGAGTTGCTCAGATCATTTGCTGATTTCTAACTGCACATATTTTGGGCAAGAGGCCAAGAATACATGGGGGGAAAAAAGTTTCTAAGAGATGACAGTCTTAGAAGAGTTTTTAGCAGTGTCACTGTACCAGAGAAACAAACATTTGAGTTCCAGAATTCCCCATAGAGTTATTGTAAGAATTAAATGAAATAATGCATCTAAAGACCTAGGGGGAGAGACTTACAAGAAAAGAAAAGGGAAGTATACTTACTTGGGAGTGTGGAGGTTCAGGGAGATGGAAGGATGATGCCATATATTACTTTGTAGGGCAAGAGAGACGATATTTTCCAGAAGGGCAGAAGAGTCCTAGGTTCCCAAATCATAAGAATATTAATGGCAATGAAGAAAACGAATGGATCTCTAGTTCAGATAATTAAGAGTTCTTTGGTGAGAGGTTTCAATGAAGTAATGGGTAAAGACAGCATACTGCTAGGACTGAGTGGGAGCATAAGTAGGAAATATTGAGCACTCTTGCAAAGGTTAGTAATGAAAAAGAGACTGTATTTGTAATATGATGAGTTATTGATCTTTTGACATTTTTTAACTACTCTGAACTTACTAGCAAACGAATTAAAAAGTTCTTTTGATTCTTTTTTACATACAGAACCATACTTACAATTGGGTCAAAAAGCAGGAACCTTTCAAAAATAAAGGATAAATTATCTTCCAGAAAGTTGACCCCAATTTACATTTCTCTAAGCACTATATAATACTGCCAGAGATGAGTATCCTAAAAGATAAATATCCTAAAGCTATAAAACCTTATTCTCTGTTTTGTAATTTTAAAAGTATTCCATCACTGTATATGCTTATTTTTACAATAAAAAATGTGGACATGTTAGCTAGGGAAAACATTTTTTAACATCCAATATTAGTTCCTTTTTCTATAGAATATTGTGTACTTTTTGAGTTCTCCAATGTCAAAAATGTAATTGGTGACTAAAGATATTCCATTCTCACACACAAAAGAAGACTATTTCAAAGAACTTCAAAAGCATACCCATGTATTTTCTTGCCTAAGATTATTTTTTATAGAAAGTAAATGGATCATTATCAAAGGTACAAATTTATGACACTGAAATGACATTGTCACATTTAAATAAAAAATAGACTTGTAAGAAAATACATTTTTTTTGCAAAATGAGATTCTTTCATTTTATATTTTAGCCCACTCAGATTTAAATGGAGCCTCCTCTCACCCAGCACGTTAATTTAAAAATTGTGTTAATGATATATTAATCAAGCATGCACACTGTTAAATAATTAAAGATTATTCATAGTAACAACACATCCAACATCTGATAAGGGAAAGGAATTGAAATGTCTTAACTTTTTGTTGGAAGAATCATGCAACATGCAAATAATCCTTAACTGGGTTCATGATTTGGAAAGGTGGAGTGATATATGTCTGTGCCCCCTTTTGTAAACCAACAACAATGACAACAAAACATAAAACCAAAATAAAGAAAATCAAAGTCAATTTCACACTGTATTTAAGGAAATCTTTCATTTGTGAAAGTTTTTTTTTCCTGTGCCCTATTTTAACTTTTTTAGTGGCCTGAAACTCTGGAATTATCAATACCGATTCTTCTCTTTGGAATCAATTGTTGGTACATATTTTCTGAACTACAGAAAGAAGTTTAATTAGAGGAAAATATTTCAATATTTAATCTCTGGACTTATAAATTCCTAGTAAAACCAAGACCTCAGAATTTTAAAATAGCTTTGAAGTATTTTCCATCTTTTTTCATTTTGACTCTCCTAACCACTTTGCAGTTCTGAATATCTTCTCCCATACCAAGGATTTTAAAAGTTCTTTATGAAAATGCCTTCACTGAATCTGTGCTCAGATCTGTCTACAGGAAGCCTATCAATATTATCTGCTCTTGTCTCATTCTCCATGAATACTTAGACAGCTAGCTAATCTATTAAGTTAACTCTTGTTAAAAGCATTAGTGAGGGATTGCAGATTCTTTAGTTATTCTTTCATTGCATTTAATTCAACACACACGAATTATGAATTTTACATGCCAGGTACTATCATAAAATTCTGAGCACACATAGATAAATAAAATGAAATTCCTTCCTCAGTAGTTCTCAGACCAGAAAGCTATTAGTAAACGATGTGGCATACGTTAAACATTATTCAGAAAGCACTGCAAAATATGGTTGCAAAAAGGGAAGTATACTCAGCTCCCTCTATCAGAAAGGTTTGACTATTATTTTGACAGGTGTGCTCTTGGAGATAAATTCCATAATCCAAGGGCACAAGGAAATAGTAGCCTAGGAGAATAAAAACTAAAGAGTATTTTTTTGGGGGGTGGGGGGCAACGGTGCATGGGTTTGTGGAAGGCATTTCTGTGGTCTTCAAATAATGCCACATAGTATACCAACCCGGCTACTTCCTTCAGACATGGGTATTTTCAAAAGTTTTGAAAATAGCATCTGGGCATTCCCAACTTACTCATATTACATGGATAATATGGAAGAAGAAAAGATGTCTGTACCAGCATGGATAGGTGATTTGTACTTGCTGCCCAGTCCACTTCTCCTTGGAAGGAAAATTGATCTTCCCTCAGGCTACTGCTAAGAAGGAATATCCTATATCCTGTTTTTCCACATCATCAGGACAGCTGACAGATAACTGGGAAGGCCCTAACTCAAACGCAGGCCATTCTCATGTCAGGGTACGCTATGTGCTGTATCTTAGAAAGCTTATGTGTGCCATCACCACCAGCAGCAGCAGCAGCAGCTCACACACAGATTGACATGGCTAATGGGCTGGCAGAGCTGAGATTTAAATTTAAGCAATCCAGTAAAAGCAGGAGTGAGGACCTACTACATCACATTGCCTTTCTACTTTTTGCACTTAAATTATCCAAGAATTCATATGAAAAAGTCTTTGATAGCACACCTAAATTACTATGGACACATAAATCATGAAGTGCTTGTGTCATATGATACAGCACTTACCATTTTAATCATTTGAGAAAATGGAGCCAAGAATTCAAATAAAGACACTGTTCATGCTACAGAAGCAAATATGCAAGTTATTTTTTGCTTAATGGGCTGAACCTCAAAGCACCGAACTGGACTATATGGATAAAATCTAGTTCTCAATAAAACTATTCTGGACAAAATATTTTTTTTCATATATCTTCTAATTGTGAAGATGTGCATTGTTTTCATTATTTTGATTTAAATGCATATTATTTAAATACATCTTAATTTAAAAACATATTTCTCCAGGGACACCTGGGTGGCTCAGTTGGTTGAATATTGGTCTCAGTTTCAGGTTAGGTCATGATCTCAGGGTCATGAGATCTAGCCTTGTGTGGGGCTTCCTGCTCAGCATGGAGTCTGCTTGAGATTCTCTCCCTCCTCCTCTCCCTCTTTTCAATCCTCCCACATGCTCTCTCTCTCTAAAAATAAATATAATAATATAATATAATATAATATAATATAATATAATATAATATAATATAAATATACACACATACATAGAAGTCTCTCCATGAAGACCATATAGTACTGTGTTGTGTGCTTTTTAATATATGCACAAATAAATGTTATTACATCTCTCTTTATAACTTTTTTAACTTCAATATGGTATTTAGCTCAATCAATTTAATTAATATAGAGCTAGCTCATCACTGTGACTATCTGTAATACTTCATAGTGTGAAGGTACTATAATTTATCACTCACTCAATTAGAGGCATAAAAATAAAAATATTTTCAACACATCAGTTTTATAAATAATGTGACAATAAACATTCTTATATAGGTCTTCTGGTGTATCTAGGATATATATACCTGGAGGTGGAATTGTTAGGTCATGAAAGATTAATTTTAGTGTTTAGTAAATCCTACTATATGCTCTCTAATTTTAGGAAATATCTATACCTTTATTTTATTAATTTTTACTGAAATATTTATATTTTCTTATTTAATTTGAAGACTTTATCTTTTATAGACATTAAGGATATCTCCTAGTTCATTGTTGGTTATAAGATTTTAATCTTTCTTTTTTTTTGGTAAAAGGCTTTTTAGCATAATGTATGAAAATTTTAAATATATTTTCTTTTTTTCTCATATTAACAGCAGTTTCCCATTTGATTTTTAATACAATTAGAATTCATTTTGTAACAATGTAACATAAGACCATTTTTTTCCATATTGTTGACTAGTTTTTAAATAGGCTGTTCAGCCATTGAATGTTGCAATATTAATCAAGGTCAATTTTTAGCCCCTGTTATGTCCCACTCTTTTGTCTAACTCAGTCTGAATTCTGCACTATTTTATTCATCATAGCTCTGTAATACTTCTTAATATCTGATGGGATGAAACTCCTTCATTTGGGCCTTCTTTCTAAACTCCTTTTAATTCTTGTGTATTATCTTTCATATGCATTGTGAAATCAGCCAATACTCTACCATTCAAAAAATTAAGAAATAATAAAAAATTAAGAAATAAAAGGATCCTATTTTGAGTGTAATTGCATTAATGATTATTAAAATTTTAAAGAAATTTTATAACAGTTGATCAGTCTATTCATTAATATTTTTTCTGCATTTATTCAGGTCTTTTTAAATGGTCTTCAGTAAGGTTTTGAGATTTATTTGCACATTTTGCTAGTATTTTCCATTTATATACTATCACTTCAATGATAGATAAATGTTTTCCTTGTTACATTCTCTAATTTATTAATGAAGATATAAAAGAAATTCAACATGTTTTTAAATGTTGGTCCTGGGTCCAGCTAACTTGCCATCTTGTTTAATAATCTACACATTGGTTCTTTTAATTTTTTTCAAAAAGATTGTAATGCTGTCTGCAAATAATGCCACTTTGGTTTCAATCATTTTAGCATATCTACTTTCCTCTTCTTACTTGACTGGGGTCTCAATTACTATGTTAAATAATAAGCATGATAGCAGGAATACTTCTTTTCATTTAAGCTGCATCATTAGAATTCTCCCAAAGGTTTAGCATGAAACCTGCATGTCCTCCAAACTTGCTAATTTTAAAGTCTTTGATCAAATGGTACTAAATTACAATTCCTTATCAATTTCAGAGAAGAATTCCTTATCAATTTCTTGTACCCCAAATTAGAAGGATAAGAACAATTTGCAAATAAGGATCAGGTTTTGGAATGTTTACAACTTTAAAATACTGGTGCATGTGGATATACAGAGGAAAAGTTGTCAGTGCAATACAGAACTGCAAGTTAAAATGAGAGAAAATAGCAATCATGGATGAGCATATTGTTCCTGTTTTTACTGGAGGAAAGGGAAGAATAGGAGATGATATAGAAAGAACCATATTTTATTGCATATTCATTGAAAAAATATTCCAGGGCACCTGGGTGGCTTACTTGGTTAAGCGTTTGCCTTCAGCTCTGGTCATATCGGGCTTCTGGGATCTAGCCCTCTGCCTCTGCTGCTCCCCCTGCTTGAGCTCTCTTGCTCTTTCTCTCTCTAACAAACAGATAAAATCTTTAGAAAAAAAAGAAAAACTATTCAACAGTAATTGAATAATTACTGGATTAAGTAAAAATCTACCTATTAGGTAAAAGTGATCTCCTCAGTAAAGATTAATCCTAACCCCAGACTACCTTGAGGATGGGCTAGACTTAGTAACTCACTTCCAAAGACTAAAGTAGGGAATGGGAAAAGCAGTAATATTACAGAACAGAAACCTGATAAGCACTATGTTAGTGATGAAGTGATAAAGGCTAACATTACCAGGAATGTCATGTGGATGTCATGTGACAAGAAGGATTTTTGACCTATAACATACTATTTCCAAATACTCATAATTCCAATCTTATCATGAGAAAAATAATAGACTAAGCCCAGATATGGGGACATTCCATAGGACACCTGGCAAGTTCTCCTAACACTGTCAAGATCATCAAAACAAAAAGATTGAGAAACTATCAAAAATCTTACTTGCCTTGAAGACATGATAACTAAATGGAATATAGTAATGTGTAAAGTAAAATAGAAAGAGCACATGAAGAGAGGGCATTAATAGAGAAACTGGTGAAACTCAATAAAGTCTAGGATGTAGTTAATAGGAATATATCCATATCAGTTCATTTTGACAAATGAAGTGCAGTAATATTAGATGTCAATAATGGGAAAAACTGGGGAAAGGAAATATGAGAACTCTCCGGACAACCTTTGCAATTTCCCTTAAAACATCCCAAAATAAAAAGGTTATTAAAAAGAGAGAGATTTCTTTTTTTCTTTATTTTTGTGTTTTTGTTGTTTGTTTTTCATATGTGTGTTTTGGATTCTTTATCTGGCTCAGTTTTTCCATGTTTTTAGGAGAAAGAGATACAAGAATTGTCATTGTCTTGCCTCCTTAGTTGTCTTCTGGTAATCAATGAAACTTAATTGACAATAAATTTCCTAATATGTGCTGCATTAACATCTTCTAGATTAGATAAGAAACTGGAATAGAGGTATAAAAACAATAGGATGAATTCAGACCTCCATAGGAAATGGACTGTGCATTGAGCTTCTCATTCCCAGAAGACAAACTTTGCCATTTATAACTTGAGGTTGTAATCTATGACACATAGATTCTGAGGTTTCCATTAAAAAAAAAAAATGTTCTATTCAGGGCGCCTGGGTGACTCAGCAGTTGAGCATCTGCCTTTGGTTCAGGGCATGGTCCCGAGATCCAGGGATTGAGTCCCACATGGGGCTCCCTGCAAGGAGCCTGCTTCTCCCTCTGCCTATGTCTCTGCCTCTCTCTCTCTCTCTCTGTCTCTCATGAATAAATAAATAAAGTCTTAAAAAAATGTTCTACTTGTGCACTAAAAAAAATAAATATAATTTAAAAGGTAAATAGTAGGTTGTATGCCATATACCTACAAAGTAATGTCTGCTTTTACATATTGCTTTATAAATATCTTATTGTATTTAGGTCATGCCAGCTATTCAATCAAATACTCTAGCAAAGAAGCAGGCTAAAATTAAGACAAAAATCTGAAACCTTTGCCCATGATTTCTACTTCTAATTAAAATATTTTGTTTTGGTAGACTCTATGACAAACTTTTCATTCTTGATGTGCTGTCCATCTGAAAATTGGTTGCCAGGACTCCCAAGGTATCCATGAAACAGATGCCAGTCTATGTAACTATTCTAGTTACATCAGGGCATAGTCAAGGAAGTGCCACCTTCCAATATGTTCTATAATTTGGATCAAAAGCCTTCAATATTTACTCCCCAAATGAGTATGCCAAGAAAATTCATGTACACTTATTGGCAATTTGTAGAATGGAACCAGACTATTCAGAAACCATCCTTCTGCCACCATGGCAAGTTCCAATTTTTGTTCCATTTTTTCCCTCTTCAATTTGCTCTTTGAAGAAACTAGGTCATTGCCCTGTAGAATTTCACACAGGCTGGGTTTTGCAGAATGCATTCCATGATATTTTTTTAAAATGATTCTCCAAACTGCCCAGTCATCTGAATTGCTTCTGTAAAGATAAATTTCTCTATATCAGCTCTGCTGGTTATACTAAGATATAGTTTGCACAGTAAAGGAAGACCAGACAAATTCTTGATAAATTTTATTTTATTTTATTTTATTTTATTTTATTTTATTTTATTTTATTATTTTAAGATTTTATTTATTTATTCATGAGAGACACACAGAGAGAGAGAGGCAGAGACACAGGCAGAGAGAGAAGCAGGCTCCATACAGGAAGCCCGATGTGGGACTCGATTCTGGGACTCTAGGATCATGCCCTGGGCCAAAGGCAGACACTCAACTGTTAAGCCACTCAGGTGTCCCTTAATACTTTTTATTTATGAGGATTTCAAAGATAATGAATTAGTTTCCTGGAATCTTTCAAACGTGTTAATGAGCTTTAAAAGTTGTTAAATTATCAATATGAACTCATGGATTAAAATATATTTGAAATGTTTTAAATACATTTCTATTGTCATTGTATTTATATTCAAATTGACCTAAATTTGGTCAGCGGATCCTAAATAAATGGATTTCTAGGTCCTTTGATCCAGAATCAGAACTCTTTGATATCTTTCTCTTTCCTGTTAATGACAAAATTCTCCAGGTGCATTTTGGATATTCCTATGTCTAGAATCAATGATTTTTTCAAAAAGTCCTGGTTCCTTTCAGAAACATATAATATTTACCGACTATGATTTAAACACTGTGGTTGGTCATGGTTTCTAGACTTTTTCACTTAAAAAGATAAGGAAATAAGTAGTTTTTGACAGAATATTTCTTGAGTTCACATTGGCATTTCCAATTTAAACTCAGTGTTTGGAATTTTAACTTCTTTAAACTTCTGTCTGTTTCTTTCTTTTCACATTCTGATGACCTAAGATCTCTTCATCACATGCTATAAAAGTAACCATCACAGAATCATAATGCCAACATCTACTAACAAAATCACTGATAAAAATACTTTAAGATTTTTGTTTCTTGGGATGCCTGGGTGGTTCAATCAATTAAGCATCTGACTTTAGCTCAGGTCATGATCTCAGGGTCCTGGGATGGAGCCCTGCTTCCCTCACTCCTTCTGCTCATTCCCTGGCTCAGCTAGTTCTCTCTCTCTCAAATAGATAGATGATAGATAGATAGATAGATAGATAGATAGATAGATAGATAGATGATAGATAGATAGATAGATATAGATAAAATTTTTAGATTATTTTTGTTTCTTTTGTCCTCAAGTGTATACAACTGGTGATGCAGTAGCTTAAAATATTCCTCAATACAAGGAATAGTCATCTCTGTTACTTTTAACATTTAAAAAATTAATATAATAACCAATTTTGTTTTATAATTATAATAAGTAAAATATGTGCAATTTTCAAAAATAAAATCTACAAAAGAAGTTACCTTCAGGGAAATCCAATATCAATTGCTTTCTCCTCTACTATACTGTCTACTTTTACAAATTGAGTTTTTTAGTCATTTTTTAATATTAATATAAAAAGGTACATACATGTTTATCTGCTTTTGTTAGGTAGGTAGATATATGATATATGTCAGCATACTGTATGCATTTTTCTGTACTATGCTCTATTTATTTAATATAATCTGGAGATCCCACTATATAAGTATTTGGAGATAATCCTCATTGCTTTTCTGACTGCAAAGTACTCCATTCAGCTGTATACCAGCTATGTTCAAGTTCTACCATATCAATGAAGCTGTTTTCTATTCTTTTGCTAGTACAAATAGATCCATAATAAAGGATCTTGTGCATATATTTATTTATACACACGTGAATGGAATAAATTCTTACAAATGTAATTGCTGGGTTAAAAGATAATATATGCATAATTTACAAAAATATTTCACCAAATTTTCTTTAAGAATTGTATTGTAACACTTTGTATACACTTAAGCAATATATCCTAGTACTTTCTTCTTTACTACTGTACCAACAGGGTACATTATCAAACCTTTGGATTATTGCCAACATGACAGTCTTCTCAGTTTAATTTTAACTTGCATTTCTCTTATTATAAGTGAGGTTGGGCATCTTTATATATTTTAAGAGCCATTTCATTTTTTTCTATGAACTCATTTCCCAATTTTCTATTGTGTTTTTAAGGGTTTTTTAAATTTTTTTAAAAGCTGTTTATACATTAGACATATTATCCCTTTTTCTCTAGAATAGGGATTGGCAAGTAAACTTTCTCTATAAAGGGCCAAATAGTAAATATTTTAGGTTTTGCAACTATATGTGTATCTGTCTTAGTTCATTCAGGCTGCTATTTAAAAACGCCATCAACTAGTGGATTATAAACAACAAACATTTTTTTCACATAGTTCTAGAAACTAGGAAGTCCAAGATCATAGTCCTGGCAAATTTTGCATCTTTGAGGGCCCACTTACTTGTTGATGGGCATCTTCTAACTTGAACCTCATATGAAGGAAGATGAGGGATCTCTCTGGTTCTCTTTTGCAAGGGCACTAGTCCCATTACTGAGAGCTGTACCCTTAGGACTTAATCACCTCCCATGGCTTCACTTTCTAATACTATCTCCTTGAGAATTAGGATTTCAATGTATGAATGGCAGTGGGGGGCAGCATATACATTCAGTGCATTGCATCACCCACCTATTAAACATCTCTGAATAAGAATTCATCTTATCCTGTTGATTTGTGTTGCTATTTTTGGAGTATATGTATCATTCTTTACAAATAGGTCTATATCTAGAATTTCCATTCTACTTCCTTAGTGTATGTATCTGTTTATGTGACAGTAACACATTTTAACTTAAAGAAGGTTTTTTTTTAATTTTATTTATTTACTTGAGAGAGAGAGAGAGAGAGAGAGAGGTGGAGAGGGGCAGAGGGAGAGGGAGAAGTAGACTTCCCACTGAGCAGGAAGGCCAAACTTAAAGAAATTATATAGACATTTTACTATCTAGTAGAACTAGGCTAACTCTTTCCATTGCTCTTCTTTTTGGGGGTTTCTCCAGATTAATCATACTTGTTTGTTCTTACAATCAACTTGTCTGGCTCCAGAAAAAGAAAATAATCTAAAATTATTTCTATTGATGGGATGAGCACTGTGTGTTATATGTTGGCAAATTGAATTTAAACTTAAAAAACTCAAAGAAATTATGATAGAGATCAATTATATGACCCTATGAAATTAGCATTCAATGACCAAAAGTTTGTTTATATAAATTATATAAATAAATATAAACTAAAAATAAAAATCTTTCTATTGTGATAGCATTGAAGTTGTCAACTAACTTAGAATTATCATATATACAAGGTCAATTCTTACTATCCAAAAATATGGTACGTCTTTTCATTTGTTCAAGTCTACTTTTGTGTCTTTCTGAAATCTTTTGTGGTTATTCCATATAGGTTATATCCTATTAGTTTTAGGCTGCCTATTTTGTTTGTTCAGTGGGCTTCTTAGTTTGTTTTATTCTCTCACATGAGATCTTTACTTTCATATGAATTCTAGTTGGCTTTTGCTTTTATTTTTTGACAGTTATTGATTTTTATATGTCAACTCCGTAACGTACTAATTTTGTTAATTCTTTTCCTATTTGAAGCAGTTTTCCATTGATCTTCTAGATTTTGTAGAAACACAATCATATTAGTTTCAAATAAAGATGCCTTTACTTTTTCCTTTCCAATTTATACCTCTAATTATTTTCTATTTTCTAACTTTATACTTCCAATACAATATTCATAATACTCCCTACAGAGTATAAGACATGAAATAGTAGTCGTTTTTATTGTATTCACTACTTTATGAGTGAAGCCTCTAGTGTTTCCCAGTAAGTAAGATGTTGGTTTTGAGATCACAGTTTATGTATTTTATTAGATTATTAAAGTATCTATCAATTTACATTTTTTCAAAATTATCGGTACTAAAATTTGTCATATTTAATTACATCTAAAGAGATTACTTTAAAATTTCCCCTTATGCTATTAATATGATAAATACAATAAATTATCTTAATGGATTTCCTAGTATGAAACCACTTTTGCATTACTAGAACCAACCCTACTAAGTCGTTATGTGTTATTTTTAGTGGGTCATGGGATTCTGTTTGCTAATATTTTATTTTTTATAAGTATTCATAAAGAAAATTTATCTACCATCTTCTTTTATAGTGAAATTTTGCCAGGTTTTGGAATTAAAATCACATGCACATTATAGAATGTACTTGGAGTTTTTCTTTTTTTTTTTCTATTATTTGATATATACATTATATGGTATTGGGATCATTTGTTAGGAGAAATCTCTCCTGAAATTACTTGGAAAATGATGAATTTGAGAAGTACTCTATTTTTTTCTATTTCTAAGCTGAATGCATTCTTAGAATTTCCATCTCTACTAGAGTCATTTTGGGTACTTTTTTTTCCTAGAAAATTATCCATTTCATGTAGATTTTCAAAACAGTTTGCATAGGATTGTTTAATGTAGCCTTATATTTTTAATCCTGATCTAAATTTCACAATAATAAACATCAAGGTTGTGACTTTCATTTTCTTTTTCTTTGAATTTTCTGGTATGTTTTTTTCCATCTTTTTACTCTTCATCTTTTTACTTTTAATCTTTCCAAATCTTCTTCTTTTAGTACGTATATTGCAAAAGTCATAGTTTTAAATTTTCCTTCTTTAGTCAACTGAAAGTCTAGGTGTCTTTTTTTATTTGTATGGTTGGATAGAACTATGTATTTCATCTCAGTTTTGTCATATTTGCATAATATACATATATATTTTCTTTTTCCTA
The DNA here is from genome assembly GCF_905146905.1 of Nyctereutes procyonoides. NCBI lineage: Eukaryota > Metazoa > Chordata > Mammalia > Carnivora > Canidae > Nyctereutes > Nyctereutes procyonoides. The sequence goes on from NW_026575048.1 coordinate 28,202,366, forward strand.
TGTATGTATCATTTTATCTCTCTCTTTATATGATGGCAGATCTGGGCAGCCCTGGTGGTGCAGTGGTTTAGCGCTGCCTGCAGTCTGGGGTGTGATCCTGGGGACCCTGTATCGAGTCCCACATTGGGCTCCCTGCATGGAGCCTGCTTCTCCCTCTGCCTGTTCCTCTGCCCCTCTCTCTCTCTGTGTCTCTATGAATAGATAAATAAAATTTTAAAAAAATATGATGGCAGATCTTTTGTAAATTAAATAGGCTAAATATTTTTAAATACACTTATAAAAATATGACAATTTGTTCTAAGGGTCACATTTATTATAATATCTTTATTTTAATATCATTAGTCCCTTATTTTGCCCACTCTGTCTTGGTTCCCTGCTATGACCAATATTGAAATTAACTTGTCAACTCAATCTTTCCTTTCCCTTTCTTCTCATTCAGCACTTAGTCTAATGCAATAAGTGAGCTTAATCTACTTTCCATAGAGATTCCCCAATTTCCCTAATTTAAAAAAGTTATGTATACATTATCAGAGAATATTTGATTATCTACAGCACATATTATACAATATAAATCATTCAGTATATATACATTTCCAGACCACATCTCATTACATACCTTCTTTCATATCCATTATTTTGTTTTATTTGTAAGGAAAGGTATATACTGACTTTTTACTAACAATCCTTATGTTAATAACTCTGGGCTTATGAGAAAAATATTCTTTAACTTCTTACATGTTCATTGCATCTCTTGCATATCTTTATATTTGCAGATCTTTCTCTCTTAAATACTTCTGTAGGTTACTCACTCCATTGTTCTGGTGAAATTTTGGACTTGAAAAATCTGATGTAAATCTGCCCTTTTCCAGGTCACCATTTCAGGTGACTTGTCCATTTTGTCTATTTTTTTAAAGGCAGTTTCTCTGGTGTTGGCTGTTCTGAACACATCATTTATTGAGATTTTTCAAAAATTAAGTTTAAATCTCTTTTATATAAGTTTGTTTTTTGAACTATAATTTTAATATTTTTGTTTATTTCCTGGGTTTTGGTTTTCTATTCAGAGACTTCTATTACACATATGTTGTACTAGATAGATGGATAGATAGATAGATGATAGATAGATATATATATCTGTATTATCTTTCCCACTTTCTCTCAAATCCTTTTATCTATTTATCCAGTTCTTTCTGATTAAAAAAAGACTTTTCCTCCACTTAATCTTCTATTATCTTTGACATTATATTTGTTCTAGTGTTTCTCTATTTTTGAAATAATTTTTCCTTGATTTTTTTTATTCTCTTAAGAGCTCTATTAACTCTCATTAGAGTCTTTTTTATACCTAGCATATCATTTCAGAATTTGTCTCATCAGAAATTATGGTCTTTTATCATTATATTTATCATTACCTTAAATATTATATATTTTTTCAAATTACCATGTTAAAATTTGTATCTTTTGCAGGCATTTTGTCCTTCATACTTCCATTGTCTATAAACCAGTCTTTTTCTCATTATTATTACTGTTATAATGTACTTGTAGGATTCAACCATAATCTTTTTATGTTGGTTGATTTGAGATGAGATTTTGTTTTTCGTACTTCTATAGGACAGGGATATTTAATATATCTTTGCCATCTTCAGAGCTCCTGTGATTATTCTTTTGCTAAAGTACTCAACAATAGGGTCGTTTATCTTCAGAGATTTTCTCATCTTTTTTCCTTATACCTTCTTTTCATCTGGCTCTTCTTTTTGTTCTTCCCATATCTTTTTTAATTTAATCTAGATTCTATCTTCAGTATTTTCCACTCAATTATGTGGCTTTGTCCTAGAAGTAAGCTTACATTAATAGTTTCAAAAAAATCAATTGGAACTATACCATCTGGCTTCATCCAACCTTTTCCTAGTTAGCCTCTTTGCATTCACCTGTGAATTGGAGACTGCACTGCCTATACATACATAGTCATTCTCATATGGAGTCTTTCATACATTCTACACTGGAGAAGATACCCTCATTTGGGGAAAGATAAATTGCCATACCTTATAGTTAGATTGTCTGTCTCAAAGTCACCAAAGTTCCCTTTTCTCTTCACATTTCCTTCTCCCCAATTGCTCATACAAAAATTTGGTCTAATATTGCTATTAGTTGTTTAACCTTAAACACTATTATGTGTACTTTATTTTGTTACTTAGTTTATTATTTTTTGTATATCTCTTTATTGGAGTTCGATATGCCAACATATAGCAAAACACCTAGTGCTCATCCTGTCAAGTGCCCCCCTCAGTGTCCATCACCCAGTCACCCCAAGCCCCCACCCAACTCCCTTTCCACCACCTCTTGTTTGGTTCCCAGAGTTAGGTGTGTCTCATGTTCTGTCATCCTCACTGATATTTCCCACTCATTTTCTCTCCTTTCCCCTTTATTCCCTACACTATTTTTTTATATTCCCTAAATGAATGAGACCATATAATGTTTGTCCTTCTCTGATTGACTTACTTCATTCAGCATAATACCTTCCAGTGCCATCCATGTTGAAACAAATGGTGGGTATTTGTTGTTTCTAATGGCTGAGTAATATTCCATTGTATACATAGACCACATCTTTATCCATTCATCTTTCAATGGACACCGAGGCTCCTTCCACTGTTTGGCTATTGTGGACATTGCTGCTATAAACACTGGGGTGCAGGTGTCCCGGCGTTTCACTGCATCTGTATCCTTGGGGTAAATCCTCAGTTGTGCAATTGCTGGGTCGTAGGGCAGATCTATTTTTAACTCTTTGAGGAACCTCCACACAGTTTTCCAGAGTGGCTACACCAGTTCACATTCCCACCAACAGTGCAAGAGGGTTCCCCTTTCTCCACATCCTCTCCAACATTTGTTGTTTCCTGCCTTGTTAATTTTCCCCATTCTCACTGGTGTGAGGTGGTATCTCATTGCGGGTTTGATTTGTATTTCCCTGATGGCCAGTGATACCGAGCATTTTCTCATGTGCTTGTTGGCTGTGTGTATGTCTTCTTTGGTGAAATTTCTGTTCATGTTTTCTTGCCCAATAAATGATTGGATTGTTTGTTTCTTGGGGGTTGAGTTTGATAAGTTCTTTATAGATCTTGGATACTAGCCCTTTATCTGATAGGTCATTTGCAAATATCTTCTCCCATTCTGTAGGTTGTCTTTTAGTTTTCTTGACTGTTTCTTTTGCTGTGCAGAAGCTTTTTATCTTGATGAAGTCCCAATAGTTCATTTTTGTTTTTGTTTCCCTTGCCTTCATAGATACATCATGCAAGAAGTTGCTGTGGCCAAGTTCAAAAAGGGTGTTGCTTGTGTTCTCCCCTAGGGTTTTGATGGATTCTTGCCTCACATTTAGATCTTTCATCCATTTTGAGTTTATCCTTGTGTATGGTATAAGAGAGTGGTCTAGTTTCATTCTTCTGCATCCGGTTGTCCAATTTTCCTAGCACCATTTATTGAAGAGACTGTCTTTTTTCCAGTGGATAGTCTTTCCTCCTTTGTCAAATATTAGTTGACCATAGAGTTGAGGGCACATCTATGGGTTCTCTATTCTGCTCCATTGATCTATGTGTCTGTTTTTGTGCTAGTAGCACACTGTCTTTATGATCACACTGTCTTTATGATCACAGGATGCTGTATTTTGTAGTTCAACTTGAAATCTGGCATTGTAATGCCCCCGGCTCTGGCTTTTTCAATATTTCCCTGGCTATTCGGGGTTTTTCTGATTCCACACAAATCTCAAGATTATCTGTTCCAACTCTCTGAAGAAAGTCCATGGTATTTTTTTTTTAAGATTTTATTTATTTATTCAGGAGTGACAGAGAGGAGAGAGAGAGGGGCAGAGACACAGGCAGAGGGAGAAGCAGTCTCCACACAGGGAACCCAACACAGGACTCGATCCCAGGTCTTCAGAATCACACCCTGGGCCGAAGGTGGCACTAAACCACTGAGTCACCCAGTCCATGGTATTTTGATAGGGATTGCATTGAATGTGTAAATTGCCCTGGGTAGCATAGACATTTTCACAATATTAATTCTGTCAATCCATGAGCATGGAATATATTTCCATCTCTTTGTGTCTTCCTCAATTTCCTTCAGAAGTGTTCTATAGTTTTTAGGGTATAGATCCTTTACCTCTTTGGTTAGGTTTATTCCTAGGTATCTTATGCTTTTGGGTGCAATTGTAAATGGGATTGACTCCTTAATTTCTCTTTCTTCAGTCTCATTGTTAGTGTATAGAAAGCGACAGATTTCTGGGCATTGATTTTGGATCCTGCCACACTGCCGAATTGCTGTATGAGTTCTAGCAATCTTGGGGTGGAGTCTTTTGGGTTTTCTATGTACAGCATTATGTCATCTGCAAAGAGGGAGAGTTTGACTTCTTGCCAATATGAATGCCTTTTATTTCTTTGTGTTGTCTGATTGCTCAGGCTAGAACTTCTACTTTATGTTGAATAACAGTGGTGAGAGTGGACATCCCTGTCATGTTCCTGATCTTAGGGGAAAGGCTCCCAGTTTTTCTCCATTGAGAATGATATTTGCTATGGGCTTTTTGTAGATGGCTTTTAAGATGCTGAGGAATGTTCCCTCTATCCCTACACTCTGAAGAGGTTTGATCAGGAATGGATGCTGTATTTTGTCAAATGCTTTCTCTGTACCTATTGAGAGGATCTTCTATTAACTTTAAATTAAATATATTATTACTATGAATATTCAGAAAATTAAAATTTCTTTTTACAATTTAAAACAAATGTTAATGTATTTCATATTTTTAAATCAGTATATTTCATATATTAATGAATTCTTAGAAATAATACCAAGAAATGACATTCATATTCAGTTGGGAAATATATGTCAAAAATAACTGATATAGAGACATAATCAAAGCACTTCTAAGAAACTTTCAGTGTGGCACTAGATAAAGTTTGTGGATTAAAAATAAACTATTTGGAATACCTAATGTTTTAGGCATTTTATTTTGCCTCATTAATACTTATCATGAAAACATGTGCTATTCTTTTTCACCAGTGAGATTCTGTCTATAAAATTCAAAATTAACCAGTCTTTTTCCAACCATCAAGTCATGTCCTGCTTTCAAGAAATCATTTTGTTCAGACTAAGCTAATTTCTAAACAATGTTGAAAATGAATACATTCAAAACTCTCAGGACACTCTTATTATTTTCTCAAGAATCTATAAAACCCCATTACCTGTTAATAGAGTTTGATGTAGATTGAAGAAAGATAAGTGTATCACAAATCACTTAGTGATGAGATCTCAAACTGAGCCACTTATTGATTCATAACTTCTGTTTACCCTATATCATGTTTAATTATGCCAATTTCACTCTATTTATTTGGTGAGATATATTTGAATGCTAACACCTGAATTGATAGAATGATAAAATTCTATTTCCTTGAAAATAAATACTATTCTTTTGCAACATGAGTGACGCTTAAATTTAAAAACAAGATATTTTTCTACATATATCAATATCTATGAGATATATAGAATGACATATTATTTACTTTGTTTATTCTAATAGAAAGTTATTTGCAAAAACTATCCTATTTTTCTGTTTTGACTATCAGTGATGAACAGTCTAAGTTGTAAATGAGTATAGTAGGCAATCCTCCTTAATACATATTAAAAAACAGTACTTAAATCTAAAAATATATATATATACAAGCATAAAAATTTAGAATAGATGAAAGAGATATTAATATATCCTTAATAGAGTAAAGTATATTTTATGCAAGAATATGCTAATGAATTGGTCATTAGCAGTGAAATGGATCATTTCTATAAAAATAAAAAATAATCACAATTTAATAAAAATTAGGAAGCTCTAAGTCTAAGAATAAATAAAACTTGTTTAAAAGTATCATATTTTCCACTGAGAGTGGCAAATAGCAAATATATCATAAAAAGAATCTCTTCTAACTTGCTTAAAAATAACTGTAAAAACAGAAAAAAATAAAAGAAAAAATTAATGAGCTGTGTAATTGAAAAATAAGACTAAGAGACAATCTGGTGATAATAGAAGCATTTTCTCCACCTTCCAAGCTTTGGGAGTGAGGTCATAATTCTAAGTGTAAAAACTAAAACTAAAACTCTCAGAAGAAACTGTAGAAAATCTATCGCTCACAAACTGATCCTCACCAAAACTGAAACTTCTGTTCTTTTGCAAGACACTGTCAAGATAATGAAAAGGTAAACCAAGATTTGGAGAATATATTTTCAATGCATATCAGACAAAGGACTTTTATCCAAAATATATAAATGCTACAATCCAATAATAAAAGACAAAAGACCCAATTAAAATTGGCAAAAGACTTGAACAGAAACTTTACTAAAGAAGACATTTAAAAAGCCCATAACTATATGTATAGTTGCTCAACCTCATTAATCATCAGGAAAATGCAAATTTAAACCACAAAGAGATATCAATGCACACTCACTAGAAACACTAAAATTAAGAAGCTTGTCAATGCCAAAGGAGAGAGGCTCTTTTATTTGATTCTTTATTCGAAACTTCTCAATTTGAATCATTCAACTAACTGCTACTTGAACTTCTGTATTTGGCACACAATTAAAGAGGAATTATGTGAGAAAATTCACTAGCTAATTAATATAATTGAGCATTGATTTTCAAACATTAGTAATAGAGGGAAAACTTCAGCTTTAGCTTCCTACTCCCACCCTCACCCCTGCTAACCTTGGATCTGGTATTTTTTATGTAGTAACAAAACCAATGGATTTTCTTACAAATACTGGTAAGAATGAGGTGAATTAGGGATTTTCAAAAAGAAGGAATTCTTTGGGAGATAGGATAATGAGATTCAGCCACTTTTTCCAAGTGAAAACTTTTCCTCCATTGATCACCTTGAATGTTCTTTTTTAGTTTTCTTAAAGAAGACAGCAGATTTCCACAGTTTTCCAAAATTCCGCACATTTAAAAACTCGAAAAAATTCCAGTCATAGTCAATGATCATAAATAAGATCTTCAGGAAAGACAATAGTCATAAAAAAAGAATTCCCTACAAAGTCATGGTGATTGTTTATAAGGGAGAGGCATTTTCCTATATGAATAACATTTAAGCCTCAATGTCCAGAATCCACAACTGTTTAGAAAATCACTGGAGTGAAACTTTTAAAAAGCACAACACAACATAAAACTAAGTTTAAAGGTTTATGAATCCATTAGATCATGTTTTGATATTTTCTTTCAAAAATAAGTATACCGAATAAGCGCATTTTGAATAAAGGTACAGCTGGAAAATTATTCAGTGACTTGTGGGAGCCTGTTAAAAGAAAGATATCTGAACTAAATAATGCATGAACATATATAGTTGCCACTTTCTCCTTGATTTTACTTGAAAAAGTGCTTTGCAAAGAGTTGTTGCTTATTAAATATTTACCAAATGAATGAAGGGCATATATTTAAATTCAAATGGGTATATATTAAAAAGAGTTTCAAGATGATGATGTATGGGAGTAATGTCTTCAATTTTTAATAGTCAAGAAGAGAGTTTCAATTGTTTTGTGCCCAATTCAGTTGAAAAAATTAATTTGTATAAAAAATTAATCCCACGCACATCATGACTGAAGGAATGGAGAACAAAGGATGTGGTGGTAGCTCTACAGCGCCTGCTTGTTTCTGGGAAAAAAAATATTCAAATTGATAATCAAACTGACTTTTTAAATACATTTTAATCAAAAGCATATCTTCTCCCTCCAAAAAGCTCTGAAACAAACTATTCTTATAGCACTCTAACTTCCACATTTCAATTTATGAAAATTATCATAAATGTACATGCTGATTGGTTAAACAGATTTATAAAAGTAAGTGACCATGTCACACCTAATTCATCATGTTATTGCATCTACTGCCTTTTAAGTCCCTCATCCTAAATACAGAGACACAAACACATTGACCTTTTTATTAAAAGTTAAAGAATTGTTATTAACTTTCTGGAGTTCTTAAATGGAACCAGAAATATTTTTTTTCTTAATTGTTTGATTCCACTGTTAACACAAGGAAATAAAGTTTTTTAAGAATTCAAGTATACTAACATATGCTTGAATTTTCTATTTTTCTACTGAAATCCAAATATTCATTTTGCATTAACCCCTTAGTAATGGTTAATTATTAAATTCTGAATGACAAGATCCGAAAGGGAGTTGAGAGAAGTGTGCACCAACATCCTAATGTGTGGTTTCTGTGATGCTGTAAACTCTTTTCAGGGGACAAAATTCATTTCTGTATTTACTATTGGAATTTAGATTTTAGAAAATCATAGATTATCCTGGCTTTCAAACAATGCCTTATCTTTTTGTCAAGATACATGCATTAAAGAATATTTCTTGGAAGTATACAGGTATCATTTGCTTTTTGAAAGTTCTCATTATGCCACTCCACTTTTAGGGAAGACTTACATTAGTATGTGTTTTCAATAAGTGAAAGAAATGCAAAGAGGACTTATGTGTGTGTGTATGTATGTATATACATTTTTAAAGGCCAAAAAGCTAAAATATGGCTCAACATTTGTTCTGCAGTAAGCTGTTAGAGAGGCAGCATGCACTTCCAGCAGTGAGAGTGACGCCACCAAGCTCTTTCCCTGGGAACTACACTAAGCATCATCCACTTCAAACTGTCACAGCTTTGAAATGTGTCTGTGAGCATCTGTCTTTTATCATGATGTATTTTGTGCATGTGTTAAAAAGATGTGGCCTAAGGTATCAAAAAACCTTAAGAAAGGTTATTTTGGGGGTATGGTACACTCACAAAATTTTCATATAAATCAATGATAACTGCTTCTTCACTTATACCATTTTGGCTTACAAAAGTTTTCATAGGAATATGATTTTTGAATAGCAGGAACAACATGTGTTTGAGCCTAGGCCATCTACTTCTGAGGATCCTATTAGTTCTCAAGTATCATTATAAAATATTTAGTGTTATTACTGATAATATTCACAATTCAGCTGCATTTCTCAGTAGTTTTTATCTTTTCTTTCAGAAAATCTTGTCATTATATTTCACCAACCTCACAATATCTTTATTTACCATTTACACTTTTTTTTTTGCTTAAATACTTTTGTTCTTTACTCTGTCAGCATGTCACAAATAAGCAATAGTCCAGCATACCTAAATTTGACAATGAACACTGGCTATGTGTCTTTCCCATTTTTTTTCTTATACCATTTGCAAAAGCCTTTCTTCCTATCATTTCGTGCTTTAGAACACACATCCTTTCCCTTGCAGATTATGCTTCACAGGAAACTTTTGCTCCTCCTCTAGAGTTTCTCTCAAACAAACACAACTGACCTTTTCAGTACCCAAGTTTATAGTAACAGATGAAAAAGCCAAATTTTTACTCTCCTATGTCAAAATGTTTCTAAATATGGGTATTATCAACCAGAGTACATAAGCACCCCTTTCCCCCGATAGCTGAGCCCACTTTGCTGAAGGTCTCTTCCAACTTATTTAACCATAGGTTGTTCAATGTAATGAAATGTCTAATTTACCAATAACTTCCTCTTTCCAGGTCAGCTTACACACAAATAAAATTATTTACCAAACAAATTATTTTCAAAGCCAAAATGACATTATTTTTAAAACATACGTAATAATCTACTCCACCATGCTTCATTCACATTTGAACTTGTAGCACACTTTGAAGGCTACATGAACTCTTTAAGAATCGTAGAACTTTAGGAAATCACTGAAACAGTAGAATTAGTTCACCATTAGGATACTCAAGATATTTAAATGGCCATCTGAAGCAACATATTTTAGAATAACATAAGTGCAAATAACAGATAGTTTAGTACAGAGCTACTTAAATTACCCAAAGTCCTTTCTTGGAAGTTTGTGTAATTACTGACTTCCACCATTACTCATCATCATTTTATATAACAGAGGGCTACTGCTGGGATTGAGAGTTAGGATTTTAACCATGCAAGAATTTGAGTTTTCTTTGATATTAAGTTTCTCTTTCTTTTTTGTCCCATTTGTCTATATTTATTTTTATCATTCTTCTACCTTCCAATGTGGTTTAACACCATACAATCTAGGGACACTGAGGAATTTGTAATGCTGTTTTACTCAATCATTAAGTAAAAACATTTAAGGAGCCCATAGATGGCTCAGTCAGTTGGGTGACAGACTCTTGATTTTTGGCTCAGGTCATTGTCTTGAGATTGAGCCCCACGTTGGGCTCTGTATGAGTGTGGAGTCTGCTTAAAATTCTCTCTCTCCCTGTCCCTCTGCACCTCTCTCTGCACTCTCTCTCTCTTTCTGTCTCTCTCTCTCTCTTAATAATAATAATAATAATAATAATAATTAATAATAATTAATAATAATAATAAAATGTGATAGGCTTACCATGAATCCCTCTGATATTATCTGAAACACCTCCATTGCTCTTCATGCATCACTGCCTACCCCCATTTTTACTAATTCAAATGAAATACCTTGACCAACTGAGAGTAAAGAGTGACAGACCCTTCTGGAAGGAGGAGAAAAGAGGCAGGCAAATATTTGGTGCAGGAATATTAATGTACAGGAACATGACTGGTTTTGATGTATTTACAAATGAAGTAGCAGTGTTTCTCTAGCTCCCAACTTCCCAACCTCCTCAACAACCTTGGTGTAGAAAGTTCTCCAGATAAAGTTCTTTCTCTTTCTTATATTCTTTTTTAAAAGATTTTATTTACTTATTCATGATAAACACACAGAGAGAGGCAGAGACATATGCAGAGGAAGAAGCAGGTTCCCTGAGGGGAGCCTGATGTAGGACTTGATCCCAGAACCCTGGGATCACAGCCTGAGCCAAAGACTGCCGCTCAACCAGGTGTCCCTCTTTCTTATACTCTAAAGTATTTGAAACTTGGCACTATATATCTGATGGATTTTACTGTTGTTGTTCAGATCAGTGATCAGTTGACTCTGGGAGCATGCTAAAAGAAGAGCCGCTTGGTCATTTCCAGTCTTTGATCCAAATTATTCCAGTTGAGTAAATTTAATGATTTTTTTTCACCCATGACTGATTAAGTGAGTTGAATTGATTTGAACATTTCTTTCTCTCATCCTCACTCTTATGTATGCCACATGATTGCTCTCTTCTATCTCTTTTTCCAATGGATGGACAGTTGGCTTTTTCCTTTGAAGTCCACTTAACTTTGTTTTTGTTTTGGACCAACCTAAGACAGGGATTACTGGCACTAATTTTTTTTGTTTGAAGCAAAGACTTCAAAGAGAATCATGGCTGCCAATTCTTCAGTGCTGTGACAGGTTTAGACATATTAACAGCGCCAACATGACAACAATTTGTTGCCATGTGTGTGGGTGCCCAACAGTCAGTGAGGAATGAATTATTTTACTTTTTATGCATACTCATGTCACCTAACATGGTTAGTGTCAGGATTTGACTTTTTACCAGACCATTTGCCTGTCAGGCTGCAGAATTGCTGAATATATTTGAAGAATGTGAACAGGCTGAGATGATGGCCTTTACTCCAATGCAGCTGGTCTAGCACAGCGATCAGCTACATACTTCCCCTGAGGGTCTGACTGAGCAGAAACAATCAGTAACCCAGGAAAAACAAGGGAAATAAAGAGGAGACCATAGAAGAGGAAGATTAGAATGTGAAAGGTACTAAAGGAAGATGTAAATATTGGCAAATGGGATAATATCAATACTAATGTCTCTCTATGTAGAAAACGTTTTTCCCCCTAAATCCTTCCAAGCTTCACTTAAAAGTACAGTAATCTATACATGCCATTTTCACCATCTCAACTCTATTCTACCCATTTTAATCTTGTCCATTTAATATCGTTTAACTCAAAATGTTTTGAATACATTCATCAACGAATTTTTAATATTTAAAGCCTTTATACATACTTTTCTCCCTGTTTGAGTATCTCAGCCCTGCTTGCTGACTGGCTAATTTCTAAGCTAAAACCTTTCCACCAAGTCTCTCCTCTAGGAAGACTTAGCCTTCTCTTCTCTCCAGAGCAAGAACATTCTACTTATATATGTATTGTAGTACTTAACCACACAGAACTGAAAGGACAGGCTTGTGGATTTATTCTCTTACTAATAACAGGTCCTAATGACACAATCTTATTTTTTTCTTTTTATCATTCACTAAATGTTTGATGAAATAACAGACTCTGAAAAAAAAAAGTTGTTTTGCATATAGACTCTTAAAACAAGTATGCAAAAATAAAAGTGATAAACTAAACACAGTACTGGCATTTTTTTTTGTTTGGTTTTCTTTACTAAGAATCTTAGTAAGACTAATAGCTAACATTTATTGCATGCATACTATGCACAAAATTCCACAGTATATTCTTTATAATCTTTATAAATTAATTTGAATTTCACAAAAAAAAAAACAAAACTATGAGACAAATTCTATTATTTGTGTCATTGACAGGTGATAAAACAAAATTTTGAGAGGTGATATATATTTCCAGGTCACACATCACTAAAGTGGCTGAGCTGAATTTACCTCAAGTTCCTTTTTAGAGAGATTGTGCCCTTAGCCACCACTCTAGGCTACTTCTCTTTTTGATATTATATGCAGTAAAGAAAATAAAACTCATTTAACAACATATAGTACATGTTTATCTAATAAATTTAGATATTTTAATTAAAAGATTGGTATTCTTTGTCAAGATGGTATTATTTTCTTTCACTCTCAGGACTTATCGCAATGTTAAGAAAAGAATAGAAAGGCATAAACTCAGAATAATGTGAACAATGGAAGAAGGCCAGCTAAAGCAAGAGAGTTCATTCTTTTTCTCTAGAATTTAAAAAAGTAGAACAATAAATATTGAGTAAAAAAGCAACTTCCCAGAACACCCACAGAGAAGAGAACAGTCAAGGCATGTGCAGACCTCATTAGTCATATCTTGGAAAGATTTGGAGCTTGAAATTCCACGTACTTGGATAACAGGAGGCAAGCATAGTGTGGAAAACGGGAGGCTTAATTGATAGTCTTCAATAGAGCCTTTACTTTCTCTACCACCAGGAAAAAACTAGTTACAGCTTGGTGTTTATACTGCAGGTTAAAAGAAAAAAAAAAAAAGATGCTTCTTCAAACAAATGGAAAAGTCTATTTGGGGGAGAATTAGTTCAGGTAATATGGGCTTTGGTATCTAAACTATTTGGGGGGCATCCAAGTACCAACATATCTCAAATAAATCTGCCAGTCAACAAGGACTTACATACAGAAATCTCAGGAGGACTATTGACTCATCTTTAAGTATGAATAGAAAAAATTTTTTTGATTGATTAAATCTTCAGCATGGCAGAACATGTTCAAAGTTTAAAAAAAGTGAGAGATCATAGTTGCAAAAGGAGGAAAATATGTAAAAAAAAATTTTGAGTGGAAACAACTTTAAAATATTTTAAAGAGATTTTCAATGAAAAAGATTGATAGTTAATGCGGCCATAAATTAACAGAAAGAGAGCAAAGAAAAATTAAGAAAGACCTCTAAGTAACTCACTATGAATACAAAAATGTTTAGAGTAATTGTTCAATGATTAAGTAAAAAACAAAAGCCTCCCAAAATGCAGAACAAAAATACACATAAAATATTTTTAAAGCATGTAATTTAACTGGTTCTGTTACTGATACTTCGAATTCTAAAACGAGAGAAAGCAGATAAAGAATTAATATTTTTAACATAGTAACAATAATACAAACTATGACCTAAAGTTAAACAATAGTCTTCTAAATAAAATTACCCCAGTAACTAGCACATGAAGTGAAAATCAACATACTTAAAAACTTCAATGTGAAATCTCTGAATACAAAGAAAAAATATAAGGTACTAAAAATACAGAAAAGAAGAAAAATGACTACATACCAAAAAAAATTAAATTAGCAATATATTTCTCAGTAGCAATGTTACTTGCTAGAAGGCAATGAAAAAATACATTCAAAGATCCACAAAAGAATTCTTTGAGTTCTATACTCACCCTTATCAAGTAAAGGTGAATGCAGTTTTTTCAGACATAGAAGAAACTAGAAAGTTTAAGTTCCAACACATCTTCTCTTGTAAAATTATTTGAAGACTCATTGGAGTAAAACAAAGATGACAATAAATAGGGACATACATTCCAGAAAATAAGTGAATGGAAATCACAACTTTGCAAAAGACTTAGTAAACATTTAATTCAGAAAAAAGAAACAAAGAATTTCAAAGAGAAGTGTCCAGGAAAAAATGAAAGGGGGACAGCTGGGATGGAAGAAGGCTTTATAGACAAAATTGAATGATTCATAGTTTATAAGAGTTTGATGTTATAATAAAGATGTATAATGTGAGTAAAAAATAATAACAAGAAGTAAGACTTCCAAAAATTTCAAAAGACAATTTTAAACGTTGGGCAAGAAAATCAAGGTATAGATCAAATGGGCCAAATTGAAACACTGACTCAAACTGAAATAGTAATTCAAGAAAAAATGGAATGGATTCCAAGCAAAGTTTGAATGGGCAAGAAGCTGGAAGCAATCAGGGACATGGAGACAGAGTCATTCTCCCAAGAGGAATAAGGGATAGCTTTCAGATTTGCTAACAAAATTTTAAAAGAAAATTAACACTGCATAAAAGGCAAAGTACAGTTTGGCATGGTTTGAAATAATATGGTAAAGTACATGGTTTGGAGTAAAACATGGTTAAAAAGGGAATTAAAATTAATATTCTCTTTTGAAACGACAAAAATCTTACTTGTGGAAAGGGAAAATAAAATATAATGATAGCATTCTATTCAGGATCTGAAGTGAGTAATGTTTACACTATTATTCCAAGAAAGACATTTTTTTAAATTTTTAGGTTAGTTGGTTTTGGGTTTTTTTCTATGTTTTGTTTTGCTTTGTTTTGTTTTGGTCAGGGGGAGAATTCGTCCAGGGTTAAGGATTGGTGCCTTCATTAGGGTTATGGAATAGAATGTAAATGCAATCAACCTTGACAATGTAAAAGCTCAATTAAGTACAAATGACAAAAACTAGGAACTGAGGGTGGGAGGAAAGCCAGGGCACTAAATTGGAAAGAGAATGAAAGTACAAACAGCACAATTCTCATTTATAGCAGGGAGTATATAGATAATTTAATAAGTTCATAAATCAAGAAACAGCAAGGTAAGTTTATTTTTAAAGATACAGATATAAAGCCAAAAATAAGGTTTTCCATCATATTGTCTGCTACCCTATTTGATTTTTAAATAACATGCATATATTAATTTGATAAAAATTTAAGAATTTAAGTACTGCATTTTACACAATTTAGAATGTTTAGAGCTTACTTGTGTTTATCTCCCCAGAAGATTTTCATATAGTTTGACCAAGATTTCTTCCTAGTTGACAGCAATTATAAGACATCACCAACTGTGAGATAGACCTCAAATGCAGAGATACTAAAAATGTGAACATAAAGAGTGTCTTAGGATCTGTACATTAAGGTAGATCAGATTTAATTCAGACACATGTCCCTATTTACCCACAAGAAAATGTAACAGAAACCACTACAAGAATGGATAGCTAATAGTGACAATCATTGGTTTATTTCAAAGAATGGCACAGATGCAGGTTATCAGAGCTACAGGGAGTGATAGCTTATCAATACATAACCTTAGCTCTGGACAGTAATCCTCATGCAAATATTGTTAATGAAAATGGCCTCATTCTCTGAAATGTTGCTGTAAGAAATCTATACATATTGAATGGTTAGTTTACAACTGGACAATAAAACAAAGAAGCTTAATTATCCATTTACATAAAAGAAAGATCATCCTCCTGTGAGAGCTCCGAAGAAAATTACCTGAGGTTGATCACTACATGACATAAATTCCCAGTAAAATGATTTTGCTATACCAAATTAAGGTCATAAATATTTGCAACAGGAGAATTACAAGATATGTCAGTTCTTTTGTTCATTGAGGCATTCTCTGATTGACAAAATTTGCCTCAGTAAAATCAATTACACAATAACCCATGGAGATTCTGGAAAGATGAAATCATTTATTCATTTCTGGCTGAAGAATTCAGAGGACACATGTTCCATAAAACAGCATACAATATACAGTAGGCTTTGACATAGTTTGTGTGAGGAAGGGGCATTATTCCAGTACTGAAACTTTCAGGAATGGTTAGAATATTCTGATTATCTGAAAATGTTTCAGATGTTTAAATGGTACTTCAGAAACAGTTGCTCTCCATGGAAAAGAAAAGAGCTTAGGTAACAATGGATTACCACATAGACTTGTTTAGTTGTAAGCAGTTGGATTATTGGAGTTATATGATTTTGTACCACTGGAGTTAGTTGATCCCCAGTTGTGGTAGTGAAGACAAGTAAAAGCTCCATGTACAATAAATTGTAAGTCTTCAGAGGTTCATAAGCATGTATGAACAACTTGAGAATTGATAATAAAAGCAATAACCGTGTCACCAAATTCCAGAATAGGAAGAGCACATTGCTATGACCTTAGGGCTTCTCTCTTGTGCCCTTTCCTACCACAGTTCACTGAATCTTCCCAAGAGTCATGGCCATTATCCTTCTCTTGCCAATTTTTTAAATGATTTTGCCTGTTTTTAACTTTGTGTGAATGGAATGGTACTCTAAGCCAACCAACAAAGCAATCAACAAAAATCTTCCATCAATGATGTGCTTGTTCTAATGAGGGGAGGGGGCAATATAGGTAAAACAGTGATTTTGCCCAGTAATGCCTTTCAGAATTGAAAAGTAACCTCAAGGACCTAGCTTGACTCTGAGTAACCTGTCTGAACACCAATTAAATAACAAAACCCACAAACACCCTTGTTGCAATCTAAGGGATACTTTTTAAGGGTAGAAGGAAGAAATGATACCAGAATAAAATGGACCATATTGGTAAGCAGGCTGAACACAACTAGAAAAACCACGTGGTCACAGAACAGAGCAAGCTTTGAATAACTGAGATGTGAACAACACCTTAAACTTTAACTTTTCTTGGCCATGTGATAAATGCTGCCTTGCTAATATAATCAGTATATTACTTACATGATTTTCTGGGACATTCATGTGATGATTAGGTAGACTCGTGATTCAAAAAGAGGGTGTACAACTCAGTGCCACAAGTAACTTGTATGGCATGAGACTGGTGGCAGGTTTACAAAACTGATTAAATGTGGATCCATGAATTTATGGGCCAGTGTCTCTTCCTGATGTACACGATACTCTGAAAAACTGATTCTCTAAGGCAATATATATATATATATTTAAAATGAGTGAGAAAATCCTAAACATATGTCAAAGGATTTGCTATCATCCCTGAATGTCAATTTTGCCTTTTCTCTCATAACCATAGATTTCCTGGTTTTTAGTGGGACACATGATAATCTAAACTAAAAGGCCACATTTCCCACCTTCCTTTACAGCTAAATGAGGGAAGAGAAACATAAACACAATTGTTGGGTAAAAAGTATAGATAGGATCCTTAAAAGAATCCCTCCCTCTTATTGTAAGGAGCATGACTGCCATAACAGGTCCTCTTAAACCAGGAGACCAGGGCCATATCCTACAGGTGGTGAGGAACAGGACATTACCTATTACACCTTGTGATGATGTTTTGTTTTGTTAATTTATTTTATTTTATTTTTAAAATTGTTTTATTGGAGTTCAATTTGCCAACATATAGCATAATATCCAGTGCTCATCCTGGCAAGTTCCCACCTCAGTGCCCATCACCCAGTCACCCCAACCCTCCAACCTACCCTTCCACTTTCCTTGTTCATTACCCAGTTAGGTGTCTCTCATGGTTTGTCACCCTCACTGATATTTTCACTCATTTTCTCTCCTTTCCCTTTATTCCCTTTCACTAACTTTTTATATTCCCCAAATGAATAAGACCATATAATGTTTGTCCTTTACCGACTGACTTATTTCATTCAGCATAATACCCTCCAGGTCCATCCACGTCGAAGCAAATGAACACCTTGTGATGATGTTATGGAGCAGAGCCATTATATACATGATGGACCACCTCACTTCAAATTATTATGTAAAGAAAAGTAAATTTCTGCCTTTTTTAGCCCTTGTTCTTGTGTATCTCTGTTATGCCCAGCCAAGCCTGTGGCCTACACGTGTAAATGGAAAGCAAAACTGAAAATCTTACTTTTTTATCTAACTAGACTTACGTGGATGAAAAAGTTGGCCTTGGCAGAAATTAAAGTAATATTAATCTTTTCCTCCCTTTTTTGACAAAACTCTATGTTCATTAATTTGGAAAATTAAACTAAATACCATAGAGTACGTAGTGAAACTTCAGTTTGTTATAGTATGTCATACTATTATTCACACTATGTCAACGATAACTCAATAAAGCCACACACACACACACACACACACACACACACACAGAAAATGTTATACCACAAATGTGAAAATACCCACTGTTACAGTAGTAAAAACAATAAATTACAAGGAAAAATAAAATTCTCTAGGGACATCTGAGTGGCTCAGTGATTTGAGCATCTGCGTTTGGCTCAGGTTGTGATCCCCGGGTTCTGGAACTGAGTCCTGCATCGGGCTCCCTGCAGGGAGCCTGCTTCTCCCTCTGCCTGTGTCTCTGCCTCTCTCTGTGTGCCTCTCATGAATAAATAAATAAAATCTTTAAAAAAATAAATTCTCTAAAGTGCCTTTTCATCATAGCTTCTAACCATCTCATGTGCATAAGCTATTTTAAACTTTGTAAGTATCTTCATAGATAAAAGAGAAACAAGTAAGAATTGTATCAGTAAAAAAATAGCAGAAATGATAACTGAGGTGTCTTCTCATGACTGTCTCCTTCTAAATCTCTTCTGTATGTAGAATAAATGCAGAATTCATAGCCATTATAGTTTCCACCAAATAAAATTGATAATACTTAAAAGCAAACTTACATAGGAATAAATACAGAAAAAATAACTTTTAGAAATAAAAGAACTTTAAAAGTCTGGAAAATTAAGAGGGATGAGGGTAACCTTGAATTTCTAGGAAAAAAGAGGTTACATTTACTGTAGAGAGAGAGAAACAGAGAGAGGAGAGGGAGAAAGGGAGGGAAGATGGAGGGAGAGAAAGAAAACGAAGGAAGGAAGTTATTTTGAAATAAGTAACCCCCCTTACACATCATCTGGTTCCAATTGCGTTCTCCCACCAAGGACATCAAACTTTGTAGCTACACATCTCTACACTACTTTCCCTCACTGTAAGCACTACTATATATCTTCATGACTGTTTTGTGTAATACATATATTATCAGCTGGTGGGTTTGTTTTATGTATACTGTTCCACAATTTGCTGCATTAATACTTTATTTTTTTCATTTTAAGTAGTAATATAGGAGGGGGTATGAGTACCGTTTTAAGAGTATAGATACAGGGATCCCTCCGTGGCTCAGTGGTTTAGTGCCTGCCTTCTGCCCAGGGCTTGATCCGGAGCCCCTACATCGAGTCCCACATCAGGCTCCTTTCCGGGAGCCTGCTTCTCCCTCTGCCTGTGTTTCTGCCTCTCTCTCTCTGTGTGTCTCATGAATAATAAATAAGATCTTTTAAAAAAAAAAGATTATAGATACAGCAGTCAAATCCTGTTTTAGGTACAAATCCCAGCTCTTCCACTCATCAGCTAGAAGACCTCAAGCAACTTCCCAGTGTCCTAATTCCCTTACTTTAAAGAAAGCACCTACTACTATGCAATAATAATATTTTCTCCATAAGGTCACTATTAAGATTGAATGAGATAGTGCACATATAAAAATTCTGATATAAAATTGAGACTATTGTTCTTTTTATATGTATGTGACTCTATATATGTGTATTTCCCTAAATCTCGAACTCTACAAATTGTAAGTTGCAGCATTATTTTATGCATCTCTAAGAAATAAAAAGGTTACATTTTCACTGTAATGTATTATTTTCTCAGAAAGTAGAAATTTAAATTTTTGCCTATTTTAAATGAGCTATATTAGACATAGAGAAATTTTATTACATATTATTAGGCATACCTACAAAGAAAATACAAGAAAAAAGTTGGTTACAGTATTTCTAAAACTTTTTCACTTCCACCTGAAATCCTTTACAAA
Source organism: Nyctereutes procyonoides (assembly GCF_905146905.1). Taxonomy (NCBI): domain Eukaryota; kingdom Metazoa; phylum Chordata; class Mammalia; order Carnivora; family Canidae; genus Nyctereutes; species Nyctereutes procyonoides. The sequence continues at coordinate 28,222,486 of NW_026575048.1, forward strand.
TAGGAGTGCACATGTCTATATTTAACTACATGTTAGGTTCTGTGTCATCAAGAACACTGGTGATAAAGTATTTTTTGAAAGAAACTTCCAAATAACTAAAAATTTTTCGTTCTGAGCTCTTAAGCTAGCTTTAAAATTTATCGATAGTAACTTTTTTACTTTTGTTTTTTTACTATTGCTAAAGATCTCTTATCCCTTATCTTTATCTTATCTCTTATCTTTCTTATCCCTTCAACCCCTGTTTTTATTCATTTTGGTTTTTCAGAAAATAAAGAGTTCTGAATTCTTCCAGGCCACTCACACCCATTCTGCACATTTTTATGTTGTACTTTTATGTTTATTTGCATATTCAGGTAAAGACATAAGCGTTATGTCATTACTGCCACCTGGCCCATATCTAACATATCATTAATGGAATAGTAATGCAAATGCAATGTAGAAAAATATGTTAATGAATATACCAATATCCAAATATCTATATCTGCATATATTTAAATATATCATCTTAATATTGTATAATGCAATCATTTCTCCTTTTTTGATGTAACAAGGCAACAATGGGCACTCAAGTCTGTATCTCTTGATATGAATATTTATGCAAGTATGTCTGTAGGATGAATGCCTATAAATTTAATTGTTGAGTTTGAAAGTACTAACCCTTTTTTACTTTTATAGCTATTTCTTTCTAAAAATCTTTCCTCTTTTTATATTCTTTTATATTACACACAAATCAGGCAGATGCGTTCCTATTTCAATGTGTGACTGTTAACTCCAATATTATTAACCTTAGTCTACATATCTTCAAAAAAGATTCTCTTTAAGATATATCTTTTCTACAAAACTTGAGTGTTAAATTGTCTAAAATGTGCTACTAGACATGAGAATTTCTGGATATATCTTCAATGAAATTCATCTAAAGCCATTTAAACTCCTTGATCACTTTGCCATTGTACATGCTTAAGTGCTGCCATGTACAGAATGTACAATGTGATCTCTTACAAACAATAACAACAAAAAGACAGCATGATGAAGAGCAATCTAGTGGACTATTGGAGACACAGCTCTGTAAACCTGGCAAAAGATAACCACTGAGGGACTGATCCTTGTTAGAGGGTCAGTTAACATTGTCTAGGAGACATCATGGTTATTCCAACAAAAATAGTGTTATTTTCATGCAATATTTTACCCATTCTACTATTAATTCTTGCATTAACATCCCATATACTGCTGCACATATAGTAGGGAGTTTTGCTAACATGATAATTTAATGAGGACTATCAAAATCAACCATAGAAAAATTAGACTTAAAAGCCAAAATGATTTTACTGTGAGACAAGGTGATCTTAGCTACTTGAGTTGTGTATATATGTACATATACATATGCAAACACATATACACACATAAATGTGTGTCTTTGCATAAAATAATCCTCAATCTCCGATTTTTAAAAATTTCCTTAGAATTTCTTTTTCTCTGCTTTTTAAAATTGGATAGGCTAATCAATATTTTTAAATCTTTTAATCCATCATCCAGCTTATCTCAAATGCTCCTTTCTTCAGACAGCTAATTATTGATCCCATAAGGTCAAATTCTTGCTTCAGGTCAGTAAACAGGGTTTAAGTTTATCTATGACTTGGCATTAAGGACCCAGATTATGCCTTTCCTGCAGCCAGATAATGCAGAAAAGATAAAATAAATGCACAGTTAAAAGTAGTTTATCATAAAACATTTATAAATTTTCTGGTAAGAAAGATGATGTTCAACACATTATCATGCTTTTATCCCATAATTCAAGTGTATTATTTTGAAGTTCAATATTTTAATGACTATAACAAAATTTATAAAAACAAACCTCAGCATATCATTCAGCAGTTTATGATTCATTTTTATTTTAATTTCCTCCTATTCCAAATATAGACTTTTCTCAGGAGGTTAACTTAAATATGTTTTGTTTTACAAATCAAAATCCTTGTCCAAATCATCTTCTCTTCCTGGAAAATCTCCTTTATATATGTCTTTTGTAACTCTTCAAAGTAATAACAGAAACTCTACTATATATAAGCACTATGATTTAGGTAGCTTAATTTCAATGAACACATCAACTTATGAGTTAATAATTTTTTATTTGTTATAAATTAAGGATATTGAAACTTAGAGAACTTTAGTTATTTGCTTGAAAACCCCATTGACAATAACTGAAGGAATAAGGAGTCTAATGAAAATCACTGTGATCCCAGACAATAACTTCTTCTATGTACTCCCCTTACCTAGAATGATACCCTCCCTCATCTTCACCACTGGAAAGTCTTCTAAATGCATTATTAAACAATATGTTTATTCAAATGTTTTTTAATGATTTTCAAAATGTATGGAAGACTTTAGGATTTCTATCAGAGCTACTGAAGAACAGGGAAATGATACTAGTCCTATTGTACATATGGATTACTCACCCATAATTAAGTGAGTGTGGTCTTTAGTACTAGAATAAACAAACTAATGAATGAAATATGGAGAAACAATTAGACTCATGGTACGTGTTGTGAATCAATCATCAAATTAACATTGATACCAATATTAATAATTCAATCTAAATTATCTAGTTAACTGTTATAATTTTCCCTTTTTCTTACAGTTCATAAAACTTGCATTGGGAGAAGCCTGGGTGGCTCAGTGGTCGAGTGTCTGTCTTCGACTCAGGGCGTGATCCCGGAGTGCCGGGATATAGTCCCACATCCGGATCCTTACATTGAGCCTGCTTCTCCCTCTGCCTATGTCTCTGCCTCTCTTTGTGTGTTTCTCATTAATAAATAAATAAAATATTTAAATTTAAAAAAAAACTTGCATTGAGAGAAAAATGATGGAAAATAGCAATTATGGTATTTGATGTTTCCTGAAAATATCCACATTTTTTTTCATTTTAACATATGTATGAACTTACTGAAACAAGCAACACAAACATAAAAATATTTAAAAAGAAAAATACATATCTTTCTTCTATTTGTCCTTTTAATTTCTGATTTTTCTTCCTCATGTATGTATGCATATATATAGCTTATATATTATATACATTATTCTGCTACTTAATTTTCTTATTTGTTCAACAGATAAATTCTTATAGTCAGCAATATAGATTTAATTCATGTTTAATCATCGCTGAATATTCCATAGTAGGAATTTAACAAATAATTCAAAGACACTAGGATTTTACTTTCCAACATTTGACCCTACAGACAAGGATGAAAAATTATCTATTTAATTCTGTCAATTTAACAGTAAAAATAGCATCTCATTTTGCTTTAGTTTATATTATATTTATATTTTCCTTAAATATAAGTAGGACTGAGAATCTTTTCATGCTTATTAAATATATTACATTTTACATGATTAATATTTTTCTTCAGAGTTCTATTGGGTAGTTTGTCTTTTTCTTATTTTTTTGTATGTTAGGGTTAATAAATGATTTTTTATGTTTTATAATTATTTTGATGCCATCCTAGCATCCATTATTTTTTATTGTGTAGTGACTTTCTTCCTACCCTATATTATAGTTTAAGTTTTTAGTCTTATTTTTCAAGATCCTCCTCCAAACTTTCATAAATATTATCCTAATTTTATTTTCTTAAGATTTTTAAAAATTGTTTTAAGATTTTTTAAGAATTGACATACTGTTATATTAGTTTCAGATGTATGAACAAATTTTCTTTTTAATATAATTTTGTACTGTTTATTTTTAAATCTTTTAGAATTTAAATAATATAAACAAAAATATATACTTTTTTTTCAACAAGATTTAGGACCAATTATGAAAGCCTCATAGATTAAAAAACAAATAAAATAAAACCACATTTTCCTCCACCTACTGGAAATTCCATCTTTTCATTTATTTCATTCTAGAATATATTTTAATCTCTTTCTGGACCTGGACTCTATAATCTGATTCACTGATCTATGATCTTTTGCTGTGTCATTTCTCTGCATTTGTGAATTTTAGACTTTATAAGATGTTTACAATCTGTGAAGGTAAGATCTCCATTACTTTTTAAATTATTTTTATAATTTACTTTTCTCTAAGTAGAAGCATCGATGTGCTTATACACTTGTAAACCATTATCTCTAGATCCAAAGTTCCCAAAATGTGTTCTGTTGATCATGGGCAGTCTTCAAGACATCTTCAGGAGTCCAGAAATAAACACTATTTTCATAATAATTATAAGGTGTTATGTACCTCTTTTATTGTGTTAGTATTTGCATTAATAAAGCAAAAACTGCAATGGGTAAAGTTTCTGGCATCTTAGCATGAACCAAAGCAGTGGCACCAAACTGTATTTGTATTCACTGTATTTTTCACTATCACACACAGAGAAAAGAAAAAAAAAGTTTCACTTACAAATGTCCTTGATGAAGCAGAAGAATACTACTACTTTATCAAAAATCAACCTTGAGTACATGTTTTTTCATATATTCTCTGTGAGAAAACAGGACATACATATAGAGCATCTCTGCTTCATTTTAAAAGTATAGTAGTTGTCTGAAAGAACAACATTTGTGTGATATTTTTTAGTCACAAGCTGAATCACTTGCTTTTTTCACTGAACATAGTTTCACTGAACAGGAACTGGCAAACTATGGTTATTCAGAAAGGCTTATTTGTCAGGCAGGCGTTTTCTCACAAAGAATGAAGTAACTATTTTAAGAAAAACAGTATTAGTTGCCAATAACGATGAAAAGTTAAGCTTTCAAACAAAAATTATAATTTTGGATAATGTGTATCTTCTGCAATAAGATGGAGAATCTTTTTCACAAGTTAAAGACTTTTCTGATGAAATGAATGGTGATTTTAGCAAATATTATTTTTACATTCCATAATGAAAAGTGTCAACATTTGGAAGATCTGTATAACTCAGGAAACAATATTTTCCATTTGGCCAATGCATTATATCACAAAATTTTCATGAATAAAATATCCATTCGACATCTAATCAATAGTGTTTAGCTGAATATGAAAAGTTTTTTATAGGTTTAAGATTCCAATTGAAATTAACCTTTATAAAATTGCCATCTGTCAAGTTTTGATGTAGAATAAAAAAAATATTTGCAATTATGTGAAGAAAACTATTAAAATATGCTTGCTTTTTCCATCTATATATCCATGTAAGACCAAATTTTCTTTTTATATTTCATTATAAACACCATATTGCAACAAACTGAATAGAAAAGTAGATATAATCAAGTTCTCTTCTATTAAACCAGACAGTAAAGAGATTTTTTAAATGTAAAATAATAACCCTATTCCTATGACTTATCTGGAAAAATATAGTTTTTCATAAAAATGCTTTATCTTAACATGTAATGTATTATTATCTTTAAATAAAATACTTTTTATTTTTTAATATTTTATTTATTTATTTATTAACTTTTTTTTTAATTTTTATTTATTTATGATAGTCACAGAGAGAGAGAGAGGCAGAGACATGGGCAGAGGGAGAAGCAGGCTCCATGCACCGGGAGCCCGATGTGGGATTCGATCCCGGGTCTCCAGGATCGCGCCCTGGGCCAAAGGCAGGCACCAAACCGCTGCGCCACCCAGGGTTCCTTAATATTTTATTTAAATTCTGTTTGCCAACATCTAGTATAACACCCAGTGCTCATCCCATCAAATTCCCTCCTTAGTGCCAGTCACCCAGTTCCCCCCTCCCCTTCTACAACCCTTTGTTAGTTTCCCAAAGTTAGGAGTCTCTTGTGGTTTGTCTTCCTCTCTAATTTTTCCCCACTCAGTTTCCTTCTTTTCCCTTATAGTCCCTTTCACTATTTCTTATATTCCATATATGAGTGAGTGAAACCATATGATAATGGTCTTTCTCCAACTGACTTATTTCACTCAGCATAATACTCTCCAGTTCTATTCACATCAAAGCAAATGGTGGGTATTTGTCCTTTCTGATGGCTAATATTCCATTGTATATATGTATATATACCACATCTTTATCCATTCATTTATCGAAGGACATCGAGGCTCCTTTTACAGTTTGGCTATTGTGGACATTGCTGATATAAACATGGGGGTGCAGGTGTCCCATTGTTTCACTACCTCTGAACCTTTGGGGTAAATACTCAGTAGTACAATTGCTGAGTCATAGGGTAGCTCTATTTTTAACTTCTTGATGAACTCCAGACTGTTTTCCAGAGTGGCTGTACCAGTTCACATTCCCACCAACAGTGCAGGAGGGTTCCCCGTTGTCCACATCCTTTCCAACATTTGTTGTTTCCTGTCTTGTTAATTTTCACCATTCTCACTGGTGGGAGGTGGTATCCCATTATGGTTTTGATTTGTATTTTCCTGATGGCAAGTGATGCAGTGCATTTTCTCATGTGCTTGTTGGCCATGTGTATGTCTTCTGTGGTGAAATTTCTGTTCATGTCTTTTGCCCATTAAATGATTGGATTGTTTGTTTTTTGGGTGTTGAGTTTGATAAGTTCTTTATAGATCTTCGATACTAGCCTTTATCTGATAGGACATTTGCAAATATTTGCTCCCATTCTGTAGGTTGCCTTTTAGTTTTCTTGACTGTTTCCTTTGCTGTGCAGAAGCTTTTTATCTTGATGAAGTCCCAATAGTTCATTTTTGCTTTTGTTTCTTTTGCCTTCATAGATGTATCATGCAAGAAGGTGCTGTGGCTGAGTTCAAAAAGGGTGTTATCTGTGCTCTGCTCTAGGATTTTGATGAATTCTTGTCTCACATTTAGATCTTTCATTTTGAGTTTATCTTTTGTGGTGTAAGAGAATGCCCCAGTTTCATTCTTCTGCACGTGGCTGTCCAATTTTCCCAGCACCATTTATTGGAGAGACTTTTTTCCAGCGAATATTATTTCCTGCTGTTAAAGATGCGTTGGCCATAGAGTTGAGAGTCTATTTCTGGGTTCTCTATTCTGCTCTATTGATCTATGTGACTGTTTTTGTGCAGATACCATACTGGCTTGATGATCACAGCTTTGTAATACAGCTTGAAGTCAGACATTGTGATGCTCCTAGCTTTGGTTTTGTTTTTCAACATTCCTCTGGCTATTTGGGGTCTTTTCTAGTTCCATACAAATCCTAAGATTATTTGTTTCAACTCTGTGAAGAAATCCCCGGTATTTTGATAAGGATTACATTGAATGTGTAAATTGCTTTGGGTAGCATAGACATTTTCACAATATTTATCCTTCCAATCCATGAGCATGGAATGTTATTCCATTTCTTTATGTCTTTCTCAGTTTCTTTCATAAGTGTTCTATAGATTTTAGAGTATAGATCATTTATCTCTGGTTAGGTTTAAAATAAAATACTTTTTAAATTTTCACTTCTAACTTATAAAACAGTAAATATTGATAGACATAATCCATATGAACTAGAGCTCTTTGGGTGATCTCATTAATTTTTAATGGTGACTCTAGTTCCTAAGATCCCAAAATGGTAATCTAAACATACCATTGAATCTAAACATACCATTGATGTCATTTAACACAGGAAAACTTTGCTTTAGAGGTTGTATAAATTCATAAGTAAAATCTGAGCTTGCTAGATTTTGAAACTACCTTGCTATTTTCTTAGGAAGGATTTAACTTTCTTACTTAAAAGTTTTTCTTAAGTTTATAGAATACATTTTTTACTTACCTTACAACAATTTTAATAGTTATTGTTTTGCTAAGACATCATTTATTCTAAATTTTCAACTTTGCAACCATGGAGTGATACCCAATGATCTTTGGCATTTTTAATTAATATGTTTTATACCTGTAGTCCTATACCTACACTTTTACACTTGTGTGCCTTATACCTATACTCCTCTCATTCTGAGCATTGATTATTCCTTTTTTTATTTTTTATTAGGCTGTCAGAAGTTTAACTATTTAGCTATTTTCTGAAATTATGCATGGGATCTTTTTTATTCTTTCCATGTGTGCCTTTACATCAATTTCTTTCTTTTTTTTCTAAGTATTTATTAATTTGAAGGGACAGGGAGAGAGAGCAAGGGGGGTTGGGCAGAGGGAGAGAGACAGGAGACTCCCCCACTGAGCATGGAGCCTAACTCAAGTTTGATCACAGGACCCTGAGATCATGCCATGAGCCAAAGTCAGACCCTTAACCAACTGAGCCATCAAGAAGTCCCTTTTTTAACTTTGTTGCTTATTTCATAATTTGAAGGTAAATACTAAGTTAATTTGTATTTTGTCTTTTTTTTTTAATCATTAGAACACTTAAAGCCAATCTTTATCTTGGGTGTAGCTGTGTATGGTTTAAATATGTCTCAAATGTTTGAGGTACAAAACATTTCATCATTGATTCAGTGGATTTTCCCATTCCTTATTGTTTTAATTAACTATTTTGATGTAAAATCTATAGAGAATAATGTAACAGACTCTTTGATATCCTAATCCAGCATCAAAACTAAATATAAATATGATTGATGTTTATTTTTTACCTAACCTTGTTTCACCCCTCCTCCATTCACCAAAGGATCTGTTATCCAAATTATCACATATTTTCATTCTTTTGCATGCTTTTAAAATGACCATATTTGTCAAACATCGTATTGTTTTGCTTAAAAATTTTTGAAATTTCACGTAAACCAAATTTTTGTATTCTGTAATTTGCTTTTTTAATGAAATATTGTATTTGAAAGGTTTGTATAGCTGTGCTTTAATCTTCTCTATACATTAATTGCACTGTATGATTATAGCATAATTACTTCTTTTATTAAACATTTAAATTTTTTTTCTTTTTCATCATGATTTCTAGGAATGCAATTTCAAAGTATTATATCTCCTGCATTCTTGTTTCTTTGTCCTTGATGTCATATGTGACCATTAGTGATTACAAGAAAGGATAAAGATCTTTTCATAGGCTTTAATGATTCTTGTTTCATAATTTTTTAACTTCCTGGAACTGTACTATATGTATTATATTTTAGATGTACTACACACTATATTGTATACACATACACACACTAGATGGTTTAATTTTTATATAAATGAATGAGAGACAGAAAGAGAAAAAAGCCTATTTGCAAATCTAAATTTAAAAATCTTCTATGTTTGCAAGTACTTTCTGTACCAGAATGTGAACTTTCATTTTTTAAATAATGAAAAAATCTTCCTTTTATTGTTTGGGAATTTTGTGTTTTTTAAAGAAACCCTTAATTTTAAATCTTAAAGATATTCATTTAATTTATCATTTAAAAACATGGTGAGGGGACGCCTGGGTGGCTCAGTGGTTGAGCATCCACCTTTGGTTCAGGGTGTAATCCTGGAGTCCTGAGATCGGGTCCCACATCGGGCTCTCTGCATGGAGCCTGCTTCTCCTCCCTCTGTCTATGTCTCTGCCTCTCGTTGTGTCTCTCGTGAATAAATAAATAAATAAATAATAATAATAAAAAAACATGGTGGGTTTTTTTCCACTCAAATTTTAATAATTGCTATTTATGGTATGAAATAGGCATCCATTTCCATTTTTATCTATTATTCTATTATTAACCAATTATTCTTGCTCAGTGATCTGATATGGCACTTCTGTCATATATGAATTGTGGGTCTATTTCTGAGGTCTGTTTTCAATTCCCTCCATCGAGTTCCCTACCATTGCATAATAATGAAGTATCTTAATATTTTATTGAAGAAATAGTATTTTCTAGTGTTTTGGTGTAGAGGTTCTGGTAAGTCTGCTGATTTGAATCCTAGAACTCCATCTACTAGAGAGCAAAATAAAAATCATTTAACCTCTCTCTGTGACTGTTGTCTTATATGTAAAATTTGAATAAAAACAGTGTCAATCTCATGTGATTGTTATGGGAATTATGTGAACAGATATGTAGAAAGCATTTGAATACTGTCTGTAACATAATAACAAAATAGAATTTTTAGCCATTATCATTTCTGGTGAAACTCTACTTGTATTTAGGACTTCTAAATGGGTTTCAATAACATGTATACTTTTCTCCATAAAGGTCTGGCATATATTTTGTTAAATGTATTCCTTGATGCTTACTTCCATTGCTATTACAAATGCCATCTTTTTAAATATTAAGTTTTCTAAAATTATGTTGCTAGTGTACAACAATTATTCTTGCTGTATCATTCTTGCGGCATTCCCAATAATTCTAAAAATCTGTTGGTTGATTCTTTAATTGTAGAAAATTTTAATCTGGAATGATGACAATTTTATTTCTTTTCATCTCAATGTCTATTTACTTTTCCCATCTTACTGCACTGGCTACAGTTTTCAATACTATTTTGACTAGAACTAAATATAATAGGAATTCTGAGATAATTTCTAAAACTTTCCCACTAATTAGATGTTTGATTTAAGGATCTATAAATTGTGGAAAGAGATGGTTAAACTCACCTATTGCAATGTTTTATCATTTTCTTCATATAATTCAGTCGACATTTTGCTTTGTGTCCTTTAAAACTAGACACTTGAGGTTAAGTTATCATTTAAAATTGGTTTGCAGGCAGCCCGGGTGGCTCAGCAGTTTAGCGCTGCCTTTGGCCCAGGGCGTGATTCTTGAGACCCCGGACAGAGTCCCACGTCAGGCTCCCTGCATGGAACCTGCTTCTCCCTCTGCCTGTGTCTCTGCCTCTCTCTCTCTCTCTCTGTCTCTCTTGAATAAATAAATAAAATCTTTTAAAAAATAATAATAATAAAATAAAATAAAATAAAATTGGTTTCCATCCCTGCTAGGTTGTAGTTTTTACCATGCCCATTATCATTTTTGCCTTAAGTATAATGAATCTGAGAGTATTATATATATATATCTACTTTATTGTGGAGATACAGATATAGATCTCTCAAGCAAATACATATATCTGTTCCTATCATTTTAATTTTTCTTCATTCTTTAGTGTGTCCCTTTTAAACAGTATTTATCTGTATTTGTTTTCCAGTCATCAAGACAGTCAAATCAACCTTTCTGCTTCTTTCTTGTTATTTAGTCAGTATTTTAGATCTAATAAACCAGTGTAATTTACATTTATGGAGGTTTACCAATTGCTTTACTCATCTTACTTTCTTGTATCTTAATATTTCCTTCTGGGTTTTTCTCCTTAGGTACCAGCTTCATAATTTCCATTCATAAAAGCCTGTTAGTAAACCACTTTTGTCAACCTGAGATCCTTTTAATTTCTATTCATATTTTTAGGATCATTTCACTGCATGTAAAAATCTAGTTTTTTTAATTAATTAATTTATTTATTTGTTTATTTGTTTATTATTTATTTATTTATTTTTCCCCTCAGTATTTCAAAGTTCTTCTCTTCTTTGGCTGCTACTTTTGAGGTCTACTGTCAACATAAATATTTTTTGTTGGGTAATTATTTTGTTGTTTTATGATGTTTTTTTATCTAACTTGTAATTTGTGTTGTCTCCTGAAATGCAAAGTTTATGTCTTTAATTAATTCTAGTATATCCTGTCTGATCTTTTTAAGTATTACCTTACTATCATTCTCTATATTTACTCTCTCTAGAATTCCTATTTAAATGTTTAATTATCTACTCTTCTCTTTGTGAAATTAATGCTAATTTCCCCAGCTTATTTTCTGCTCATTTATTTCATATCTGCATCTAATCTGTCCTTTAATGTACTGTTTGAGTTTTTAATATAAATTTACATTTCTAAAATTCTTGTGTGATTACTGAACTAAGCTGTTCGGTTTTTTTTCAATAATATAGGATTAGATTTCTATCTTAATTACATCATTTATTTAAATATTTAACATCTATGTATTCTAATATCTCTGATGATACAATTGTCCGGAATTATATTAATTAAACAAAGAGGCCATGATATAGGTATTTGGCAGTCTATGAAAGCAACCTGAAATCTAAGCCTAAAATGCCTCAATAATACAAAATCAAAATTCTAAAGACAGCTAATCTCCAAGAACCAACTAGGTTTAAAGCTACAATCAAATAACTTCCTTTCTTTGCTTCTGTAGTTTCTCTATATAAGTATTTCAGTGCTCCTAACTTCCAGTTTGGTGCTGCCTGATTCCAATTGACTTTTGCTTAAATAAACTCTTAAAATGGTTAATATGCTTCTTTTTATCTTTTAACACTGGATATTCTAGAAGTCAAAAAAAATTCTGTAAAATCCTTTTCATAAGGGCATATTTCTTTGTGTTTGGTAATTTTCAATTTTAAACTTGTTTATTTATGGGAATGTGTAGCTTGCTTTGAGGGTTGACCAGTTATAAAGTGGTTTTGGGTCTGATTCTGTTTGGTGCCTTAATGGCTTTCCTACACAAGAGATTAATTTTTATACTGATTTTTTTCTGTCAGTGTAGAAGACCACATTAATAACATAAATATGAAAGGGACCCTTGAGGAGTGTTTATAGATTAATAAGGGATATTTTGTTTTGTTCTGCTTTGCTTTACTTTTTCTCACCTAAATCCCAGGAAAAAAAAAGTGTTGTGTTAGTAAATTTTCTTTCTGTTTCCCTTTACACTTAAGAAGAATATTTCTTTTCCACACTTTCAGTGAAGTGTGACTGTCTTCAGGGTACCTGATTTCGTGTGTGTGTGTGGGGGGGGAGAGTTTAGGGAGCAGAGATTCTCAGTTCTAATACATTTCTCCTGAGCCCAAAGCTCTATTACCTCCTGTTTCTGTGAGATTCTAAAGCCTAAAGTTCTTGATTACCACATATACTAACCCCCAGAGCAAGCAAGGATTCATGATTATTTTTAATATCCTCTTTTTTTATTACAACTAGAAGTTTTCTTACTTTTATGAGATCAAAATAGATTTAAATTATCTACACGGGGATTTGAACAAGTATTTGCACACCAATGTTCATAGCATTCATAATATCCAAAAGGTGGAAACAGAAATGTCTGTCAACAGATGAATGGATAAACAAATGTGGTATATACATACAGTGGAATCTTATTCAGCTTTAAAAAGGAATGCAATTCTGACACATATTACATCACAGGTGAATCTTGAAGACTTTATACCAAGTAAATAAGCTAGGCACAAAAGTACAAAAGTTGTATGTTTCCATTTATATAAGTATAAATGGTGTGTAAACAAGATTATTGTCTGGATTACTAAAATCCTTTTCTTCAAATTTATCTTTTGTTTCCATAATCTATAAAATACCTGAAATGGATTAAAAATCTCCCACTGTCATTAAGCTTGAGTTTTATCAAGTTTTCCTTGTAGTTTCATACATTTTTGTTTAAGAATATCAATTTAAATGTGGATGTCATATAATTGAGTGCAAAAGATTTTTGACCATTATGTATTTTTTAAATTTGGTCAAGATTGATGATGATAAAAGGAAGAAAAATCAGTGAGCATTTATGAATATTTAAAAATTTCACTTTAGTTATAATGATTACAGATATCACATTTTTGATTTATGTAGTTTGAGTTCCTCCTAGCACATTTTTCTAATAATATGATATAAGGTTATATATGATCTTTGTTTATGCTCAGTCCTAAATCTCTTAGGAGTATCAGAATTTAATTTCTAGCTTCCTACTTGACACCTTTGCCTGGATCACTGTTATCCCTAACTTAAAACAGTAAAGGCAAAATTTAATTTCTATCACTTCCCCTTAAAAATAAAATACTTTCTCTGATATTTCCCCATCATTTAGTCAAAAAAATATTTATGATGTGCTCAAAACCTGTCAGTTAAGTGATCCATATGCTGGGAATATAGCAGTGAAAAAAACAGACAAGTCTTTGCCCTTGTGTAGCAAATATTGTAGAGGGGTGGGTAACGACATATAATAAACACATTAATATAAAATCACATGGTCATAAATAATAAGAAAGAAAAATAAGGTTAAGGGGTTCTTATTAAGACTGAGTAGGAAGGTAACAATTTAGCAATTTCTCAAGAAATTCCCAAGAATTCTCAAGACAGCAAGCCATGAAGCCATCTAGGGGAAGAGATCAGAAAATGCAAAGGTCATGCTTCCTGGGATCAAGGAGAAGCTAAAGTCACTATGAGTAGAACAAAGACAAAACCAGTAGGAAAAAAGGCCAGAGGGATAAAAGGATGTCCTAGTATATAAAGCTTTTGAGGCCATTTCTTTCAGCAGTATCTATTCAAGTCTCCTACTTATTTTTCCCTTAGATTGTTTTGTTTTCTCATTAATTTGTAGGATCTTATTTAATTCTCTGTATGTGAGTCAGCCTTTTCTGTATGTGAACAAGCCTTCAGTCCATTATACATATTATAAGTATCTTCTCCTAGTCTATGGCTTGCCTTTTCACTCTTTGTGTGTCTGCTGGTGAACAAAAGTTCTTAATATTAATGTTGATACAGTCCAACTAATCAAACTTTTCTTCTAGGGTTAGAAACTTAATATCTTTTTAAAAATATTGTCCTTCTCCATGGGCATAAAAATATGTGTTTCTATTAGAACCTAGATATATTGCTATCTTTTTAGCATGTAGATCTTCAATACATCTGAATTATTCTTTTCATATCATAATGTAGGTATCAGGCTTCATAGCTGTTAGGTATGGACAATCGCATTGCTGCAGTCCATTTATTGAAAAAAGTGTTTCCCCCCACTGTATGTAGTGTCTGACTTAATAGAAGTCTCATGTATTTATGAATCTGTTTGTGGATTCTATCCTGTTCCATTAGTCCACTTCACTGTCCTTTAACCAATACTCTTCTTTTACAATACTGTAGTTTTATAATAAGTCTTAATATTTAGTGAAGAACATCTCGCAACTTGTTATTCTTTAAGAATGTAATGGATATACTTGGCCTTTCAATTTCTATAAAATTGTATAATCAGCTTATCAAACGTCAGTTTTTGGTCTCTTTTTTAAAGATTTATTTATTTATTCATTTGTTTATTTATTTACTTGAGAGAGACAGCATGTGCATAAGCAGGAAGGAGAGAGGGAGAGGGAGAGGAAGAGGGAGATAATATCAGGCAGACTCTGGGCTGAGCACAGAGCCCCATGCAGGGCTCAATCTCATGATCCTGAGATCATGACGAGTTAGATGCTTAACCAACAATGCCATCCAGGTGCCCCAAATGTCTCATTTTTTAATATAGACTTTGTTTAGGATTGCACTGAATCCAGAGATCGATTTGAAAGGAAATAAAGTATTTTCAATATTGAATCTTCTTATTCATGATTGTGAGATCCATCTCTCAATTTGTTTAGAAGTTTCCTTAAGTTCTCCAAATAGCATTCAATACATTTTGGGATTTGAGCTTTTGCATAATTTCAATTAGATTTACCATTGATAAAATTGAAAATTAAATATTATAAAGTTTCATTGTTTATTAATACATAGAAATAGGATTCACTTTTGTACTTTGATACATATGCTCACTTCTTAATTCTAATTATTATTTGTGGGTTCTTTTGGGTTTGTTATGCATATGGCCATATTGTATTTAACTAATGATTTATTTCTTTTCCAATTCTCACTATTTTTAATTCTCTTTGCTTTCTTTTTGGACTATAAGAAAGCATCCTGGTCTTATTCACAATCTGAAAGGGAAAGTTTTCAACATTTTACCATTCAATATAATTTTTCTTTGTTTTTTGCATAATTCCTTTATCAAATTAAGGAAGTTTCTTACAATTTTGGTTTTAATAAAATTTTACGATTTTAGATCTTGAAGTTATCAAATCCTGTTTCTGCATCTATTCAGGTAGTTAAAAATTTTTTCTTCCTCCCATTAATGTGATATATTACATTCATTGATTTTTTTCACTAACCTTGAAAGTAATTTTCTACTTCTGGTTGTTTTTAAGATTTTTCTCTTTCTCATTGCTTTATTGCATTATATTATGCCTACATAGTGTGTAGATAGATTCTAGATACTATATTCTAGATACTATAGATGTTTGTAGCAACTTATGAATATATAGCATGATGAGCTTCATTATATTGTAAAATTTTTGGTCATATTTACTTGCTCAAATATAAGAACTCATTTCTGATTTCAATTTCCAATTGGATTATAGCTTCCTTAATAACCAGATTGCTTTTCTAATGCCTTTTAGTTAAAATTGTACTAACATTTAATGATTTACCTTCACAGAGTACATTACATTCTTTCCAACTACAATATTTGGGTAAAGTATAATACTTTCTACAGTGAGTCACAAAATGTGCTAGTTATTCTCACCCTCTAGGAATGCTAGGAATTGAATGTCTCCTAGTATGGTCATATATGATCATCTAATATCCAACCATTTCTCTTATTTGTCTACAATATACTTCCTTGGTTTTATCTTGTTATCAAGACTACCTCTGTATTAAGAATAAGTTTGTTACAAGCCTAAAGAAGTAGTAGGCAAATGAGTAATTGCTTTGTTTTCTCTCCAAATACCTCAAGTATCAAAAGAAAAAAAAATTCTATGGTGGTTCCCAGCCATTAGAGTTTGCTGTTACCACCTAATCCCTTATGCTCTCTGGGGTAGAGGTGGTAAGCACAGAATTTTTCTTCCTGCACTCTCTCTGTCAGTTATAATCCAGTGGAAAAGCACATAATGCAAAGATAATAAATTAATATTAAATAAGAAGAAAATGAGTTAATATTAAACAATGCCTTTATAAATTATCATGTGTCTATCACCTTTGCACATTTTTATTTCTTATTGAATAATTTTGTAACTCTACTTAATGAGCCAAAAACAGTCTCCATATTCTATCAATACAACTAGATCAAGTATTTTAGGCACTTTTACTTTGTAAGGGATAATCAGAATATACTTTACTCAAATATTTTCACGTTTACATTTTTTCTTAATCACTTCCCCTGACCCTAAATTTCCTAAAAAGTACTTTGCATTCACCAATATCTGTGTCTTCAATAGGTTTCTCTTTTTCGTGTTCAATTTGTGTGATTTAATAAAACAATATGCAAAAATTGAGCATATAAAAGTTGGAGTGAGATAGGCTTAGGTTTCACTTCTAGCTTTGACTTTTACTGGCTTAGTGGTCCTAGGATAATCAGTTTAACTCTGCAGGTCTCTGTCCTCTTGCCTATAAAATAAGGAAGTAGATTCTTCATAGCATTATTCTAGGGGTTGTAATCAAGGTGTTAATGACACTTCTTACATAAAAGACACTCAATACATAAGTGTAAGTAATTACAATGTAATAATAAGTATTGTTTTGAATCATGCACATATAATGCCTTTTTCTTAATTCATACATTCATACATATACATATACTTAGAAAAAAGAAAAAACAAGAGAGATTTGTTTTCATTTTCCTCATACTGTTAGTGAAGACCAGTTTGAAAAAAAAAACTTAAAAAAATAACTTTTATTATAGAAGTCTGTGTTACTATATTTTATAGTTAAAAAAAACAGGATTTGGAAGTAGAATAATAGATATGAAAGTAAGCTCCTAATTATTTTTAATGGAAGCTCCAAAAAGAAGTCATGAAGATCAGAAATTTTTCTTCCAAACCTATTCCATTTACCACAGATAAATGGAGCTTTAAATTACAGTTAAAGATTACTTTCCTTATGCTGCAATTTTTTATAGGAATCTGTTTTTTTTTCTCAAATAGGATTGGAAATAATATTAGAAAATATATGAAGGCTTTAATTATAAAGCTTCCATATTCAAATTATGAGGAAAATGAAATTCAAAATTACTCTTTTCATGATATCAAAATCTGCGTACACTGTATGTACCTAAGGGATGGCCCAGTTATAAAACTGAAAATAATATAAAATATTGAGAAGTAAAAGAATGACTGGCCTAAACCTCCAAACTTCCAAGCCAAACCTGGAAAAGCAAGAAAGAGAAGACAGGAATATAGAAAAGAAACAAACTTATGTGAACATATGTTTAATTTGATTGTTTGTTTCTAGCAAGAGGTTTTGATTAGGGATACCTCTACCTTTCTGACTAAAAATGAAGTTGGAAGTAGAATAACAGATACAAAGTAAGTCCCCAGTAGCTTTAATAGCAGCCTCTAGAAGTCATTAGGATTAGATATTTTCCATCCAAACATAACCCCCATTTACCACAGATTCATGGTGATCAAATTATAGTTACAGAACATTTGCACTTTTGTTTCGATAGAACAGAGTTCATTCACTGCCTTTTACATATGGTCAATAACCTGAAAAAATATATTCTTATTTTCTAAGGAAACTAATTCTTACAGTGGCTCAATAATTCTTCAAAAGGCAGCAGAATTTCTATGGTATTCCAATAAAGGATGCTTTGTTATCTTTCAGAGCCTTTTAATCTTATCTCATACACAACAGAGTTGTGAGACTGTTGAAGATCAAACACTTCAAGGCTAGTTTATCCACTTCATTCACATCTCTTGGTTTCTTATGCTCACCTATCTTTCATCCAACTTCTGTCTTTCTGTCTCCTTACACACATAGGCCCCATCTCACAGATATGTGTCACTCCTGAATCATGGTATTCCAGTCTTAAAATAACATTATTTCTTCAAAGTGTTAAAAAAATGCAATCTATTGAGGCTTTACTATTTCTCAGTGATTCAGTTAAGAATGCTTTTGGGATCCCTGGGTGGCGCCGCGGTTTAGCGCCTTTGGCCCAGGGCGCGATCCTGGAGACCCGGGATCGAATCCCACGTCGGGATCCCGGTGCATGGAGCCTGCTTCTCCCTCTGCCTGTGTCTCTGCTTCTCTCTCTCTGTGTGACTATCATATAAATAAATAAAAAGAAAGTATTTAAAAAAAAGAATGTTTTAAGCATTGTTTTACATAAATTCACAGCAATCTGAAAGAGACAGGCAGTATTTTAAGATAAGGGCTAAACCCTAAAATATGACTATCTATTAAGCAGTTGTGAATAGAATTGCTAGAAGTCTGGGAATTGCAGTAGAAGTTGGTGAATCTCCAGGAGAAAGCATGCTCAGAGACTCAGGAAAAAGACTGATGTGTGGATCCATGAGAAAAACAAGGGTCCCGGTGACATAAAGAGTTTAGGCGAATTATGTACACGAATGTACATCTTTTTCCATTCCAATATTATAGACAGAAAGGAAAAGACAACAGAATAATAAAAATAACAAAAAATCTTGGTCAGAAAAGATTTGGGGTTCATGTAGTCCAGCATTTCACCCAATGTAGAAATCTTTTTATGAAAAGGAGCAAAATTAGTTTAATGGGCAAGTGGAATGATAAGAGTTTAGTTCCTAAATTATGACCAACAATAATGACTATAGAGAGCAAATAAAACAGCAAAGAGGGGTTGAGAGAGAGAGCCAGTGAAGGTGTTGATTTAAAAAAGACTCTTCCATGTGGAGTTATGTCCTGTGATGGTGTGATTCAAGCCCATGGCCTTGTTGATTATCAGATAATAAAAGGTAGATACGAAAGGGGATGGAGCCAAAAAAAGGTCAGAGAGTCATCTTTATCAGGGTGTGAAGGGACAGGATTCCTGAAGAGATAACTATAGATCTTAGTAAGTGGAGGTATAGGAAGAAATTATTGGCTAAAAGAATAGTAGGGACCAAAACAATGAGCCAGAAAAAGGCATGAGGATCAGACTGAAGTGACTTCGTAAATGGCCATCCCCTCAATGTAACAAGCATAATCAAGTGCGCAGTGAAGGCATGCTCTGAAAAGTATGGTATATTATATATCAAGCTTGTATTTATTCTGAAGGCAAGGTAGAAATGTAGAAAATGGAGTGAAGGGAAATTCATTTGAAACTAAAGGCACTAGTTTGAGGCTATTCCAGAAATTTAGATGAGAAATGTTGAAAGCCAAAAATCGGTAGTGGTGAGATGCAGAGAATCATTTAATCCACTTAATTGATAGAGTCAGTGATATACAAAAGGCAGAGCTTTTGTCTTGAGCAGCCAGGGAGAGGTTGGGTTCTTTCATGAAAGAAAGGTTCATGAAAGAACTCAAGCTCTAAATCATTTGGTATAAAGAAAGATCAATCACTTAGGAAGGTCTTTATGTGGAAGGATTCAGTATTAGACAAGTTGAATTTAAACTACCACAAGGCATTAATAAAGGGATGTTTGAAAGTCAATTGGACCAGTCAAGCTCAGTCTACAACACAATACACAACATTGATACAGTGGACCATGCGCATTCACTCACATCTGCATAACAGCAAACTGTGTTTGAAACTTGTTTTTTAATTCTCAGATCGAAAAGATTTTAAATAGTAACTCACATTTTTATTTTCTTACTTTGAGACATATATAGAAAAGCCATAGCCTGGTTTCCGACGTATCTTAGTTCTCTATTTACATAGCAGGTTATGCTTTATGTTTTAACTCTAAAGCTATCCATAGAAATATGTAAGGAAATATTTATGTTGTCATTATTAATTTAATATGTCCATTGTTAAAATCTGTAGATATAACTGAATACATATTTGCTTCTATGCTAGGGATCTGAAACTATAGTTTGTTGTTGTTGCTGCTGTTTCTGGAAGACTCAAAGATATATGTTTATATATAAAATTCATAATAACAGTTGCACTTACTATTGCCACAGGAAACACATTAGGTATAAAATCAGCAAATAAAAGAATTGCTGAGCTTTCAGGTTCTCACAGCAATAGGATGCTCATAGCCAAATTGAAAAAGGCTTAACTAAAGAGATGTGCCTTGCACAGTGAGTTGAAATTCAATAGGCTGAGGTTTTTATTGAACCATGAGAAAACAGAGTATCCAAACTTCTATAAAACATGCTATTTCTGAAGTAACATGTGTTTTTAATCTAAGAACTGTAGCTACTGAATTGTACAATGTGAATTTAATCAGTGACATATTACTGCAAACTAAAAACAATCAATAAATCAAATATATAGATCAAAGTAAAATCTTCAGATTGTAGCAGCTAATATTTATTTAAGTGCTCAGCTTAAAGATACTCAAAATTGAAATAGAGACAAAGAATATAAGCCATTCTTGGGTTTGGCATTAAAGCTGTATATCTATACTTTCAGCACCAAAAAACAAAATGCTTGTGACATTAAAAGAAAAAAATGTTCCAGGCTACAGACAGAAATAAGAATCTAAGAAGAGGAGAATAAGAATTTCTAGCTTTCAACTATAGACTATAAACAGTTAAAGCAGGGGACAAATCATGTTTTCATTCTCATTTTCCAGTGTCTAGTAAAAAGAGTACATCACATATCAAAGATGGCCTATAAATATATGCAGCAGAATGAAGAACATAAAAGAATGTTTTTAGTTGTCCATTACCAGCAAAATAATGGTGATAATGAAAGAATAAAACATGCTATCAACCCGCTCAGCATGTCATCAATACTATAAATGGGGAATCCTCTTGTACCATAAAATCTTTAAGAAGAGCCTTTCTCCAATATGGTAGCTTTTTTACTGTGAGACACTCCCCATCTTCGAAAGAAAGAAAGAAAGAAAGAAAGAAAGAAAGAAAGAAAGAAAGAAAGAAAGAAAAAAAGAAGAAGAAAGAAAGAAAGAAAGAAAGAAAGAAAGAAAGAAAGAAAGAAAGAAAGAAATGGTAAAGAGGAAAAGCATTTGTCTACACCTGTCCATTTTCATCAAGATAGAAACAACTGAGTAAGACAATTAGGCAGATATCAACTTTTTCTAACTTACATTTTATTTCCATAATTCTCAAAACTATGTAAATAAGAGAAACTCTGTCTAATGAAGAATGCCAATCTACCAAATACATTGAAATACCTGTGCTCTCTAACTAGAATTTGTAAGCTCTACTTGATAGTGTTTTCACTTTTTAAAAACTCTTCTCAAATCATGAACTTAATGGATACTGGTTTAGAAAAATTGAAAAGACTGAGTCATAAAAGCAGTAGACTAAATACAATAAAGCATAACATAAAATAACATACAACCTTTCCCTACGAGGCACACAGAATCCCATCTCATTAATGATAATAAATAGGAGCATACATTAAGAAAACTGAACCTTTCCAAACTAAAAAGCAAAGAGAGAAAAAAAAAGAACTTAACATTCAAGAACTGTGGTTTCAAAGGTACAGCATAGTTGTAAATGGGATATCAGAAGGAGAAAAAAGAAAGAAAAGAAATATATCAAGTGATAATGGACAAGAATTTTCCAAATCATATATCTAAACTAAGAAGAATAAATGCTAAAAATCTATACCTGAGCATATACTATGCAAAATGCAGAAACCAAAAACAAAGAGAATCTTCACAAAAACCCAAGTGAGAGTTGGGGAAAAGAAACCTTGCTTATGGAAGAACAAGGATATGAATTATAGTGGACTTCTTGTGAGAAACTGTGCAAAAAGAGGAGAGTTAAGTGAAATATTTGAAGTGGTAAAAGGAAAAAAAAAAACAAAACAAAACACCAATCCAAAACAGTACATTCAGTGAAATCTTCAATTAAAAGTGAAGGAGATAATGATTTTCTAAAAGAGGAAGAAAAAAAAAAAAAAACAAAACAAACAGGGCATTTATTGCCAGTAGGACTATTCCACAGGAACAGTTAAGGATTTTCAGAAAGAAATAATTGATACCACTGGGTCCTAGATCTACACAAAGAAATGAAAAGCACAGAAATCATGGGGGAAAAATTTATAATTATTTTTTAGATTGAATTATACTAAAAGAGAACTGTCTAAAGTAAAAACAGAACCAATATGTTATGAGCTTATAGTATACAAAAAAATAGTCTAGCATAATAGCACAGAGGATGAAGGAAGTAAATGGAAGTATAATGTCATAAGGTCCTTAAACTGCATATGAAGCAATATAATATTATTTCCAGATAATCTGGTTAAATAACTATACTTAACCAGATAGACTGGTCATATATAAGTATATATATATATATATATATATATATATATATATATATATATATATTCTTAGAGAAAATACCAAAATCAAAAGAGTTATAATTAATGTCAATACAGAAGATAAAAAGTAATCATAAAAAATAATCAATAAATAGCACAGAAGGAGAAAAAAAGAAACAAAAGAGATGGAACAATTAGAAAAAGCCAGCAAAACAGTAGCTCTTAATCATAGCAATAATCACATTAAGTATGAATGGTCTAAAAAGAACAATTAAAAAAAATAGAGATTATCAGAAAAATAAAAAAGTGAGATTCAATTACATGTTGTCTATAAGAAATTCACTTTAAAGATAAAAATAAGGGCAGCCTGGGTGGCTTAGTGGTTTAGCGCTGCCTTCAGCCCAGGGTGTGATCCTAGAGATCCAGGATCGAGTCCCACATCAGGCCCCCTGCATGGAGCCTGCTTCTCCCTCTGTATGTGTCTCTGCCTCTCTCTCTGTGTGTCTCTCATGAATAAATAAAATCCTTAAAAAATATAAAATAAGGATAAAATAAGATAAAAATAAAAGGGTAGGGAAAGAGATATCAGGGAAACAGTGAACTGTAGAAAGGTGAACAAAGAATATTAATGTCTGATAAAGTAGACTTTATAATAATTCATATTTACAGGGCTAAATACACATTACACAATGATAAATGAGTCAATTCTTTAAGACAGAACAGTCCTTAATGTGCATAGTCCTTACAATGTACCTTAAAATTACATGAGGAGGAAGATAATAGATTGAAAAGAGAAATAAACAAATACATAATTATGGTTGAATAATTCAACACTCTGCTTTAAGTAATTGATAGAACAAGTAGATAGAAAATCAGTAAGGATATAGAGGATCTGAGCAACACCATCAATCAACTACTTTGAACTTTATAGAACACTTTATCCAACAAAAGCAAAATAGTATACACTTCTTTCAAGTGCACAAGTAATATATTCTCTAAGACAGATAATATTATGAGCCATAAAACAAAACAAACTTAAAATAACAGAAATCCTGTAAAGTGTTCTCTGTCTATAGTAAAATTAAAACAGAAATAACTGGAATTTATTCCAGTAGCTGGAATACTCCCTCCCGGGTTTTTAGAAATTAAATAACACTCTTCTAAACAACCCATGGATCAAAGAAGAAGTAAAAATAAAATATTTTGAAGTGAATGAAAGTTAAAATAGAACATATCAAAATTTGTAGGATGTGGCTAAAGAAGTACCGAGAAGGAAAATCATTACATTAAATGCTTATATATTGGAGAAAAAGTTGGATCTTAAATCAGAAACCTAGACTTCTCCCTTAAAAAAAAAAAAAAAAGAAAGAAAGAAGAGGGCACTTGGGTGGTTCAGTGGTTGAGTGTCTGCCTTTGGCTCAAGACGTGATCCTGGGGTCCTGGGATTGAGTCTGGAATCAGGATCCCCTCAGTGAGCCAGCTTCTCCTTCCTCCTATGTCTCTGTATCTCTCATGAATAGACACATAAAATCTTAAAAGTAGAGAAAATTAATATATAATTTATGTTTTACAGATTGCAGGAGACCAGGTCAATATATGTCAATCATATTCCTATACACCAGCAATGAAAAAGTGAAATTTGAAGTTTAAAACCTTACCCTTTGTTATAAGACTAAAAAATGAAATATTTAGATGTATATCTAACAAATAGAAGCAGGATCTATATGATGAACACTACATACCACTAATGAAAGAAATCAATGTAAATCTAAATAAATGAAAAGTTATATGATGTTTAAGGACTGGAAGACCCAATATTTTTAAAGTATTACTTCTCCACATTTTTTCTATAGATTCAATGCATTCTCAATCAAAATGGCAGCAAGTTGTTTTTTTTAGATATTGACAAACTGGCTCTAAAATTTCTATGTATAAATAAAATAAATTTTAATATTAATGTCTATAGAGGATTTCAAATTAGGCAACCTCATTTATTGTAAATGTTCAAAGGTAAATGGAGATTAGTTGTCTTGAATATAAAGCTAAATATGGAGATACCCGGTGGCTCAGTGGTTGAGGTCTGCCTTTGGCTCAGGGCTTGATCCCATGGTCCTGGAATGGAGTCCCACGTCAGCTCCCTGCATGGAGCATGCTTCTCCCTCTGCCTATGTCTCTGCCTCTCTCTCTATGTCTCTCATGAATAAATAAATAAAATCTTTTTTAAAAAGCTAAATATGTATGCATGTGTATTTATGTATGTATGTGTATTTTTAGATGAATGATTTTTTTTAATTTTATAAACCCCTATTTCTTGAAAAAACTAATTTTCCAAGTGAAGAAATTTCATCTATGAATTTCAGATGTGATAGTTGATATGATTCTGAAATTTTCAGACGCCATAATATCAGGATTTTTTAATGACCAATATTCCCAAAGATAATTTTTAAGTTCAATATTCACCTACATTAGAGAAGCAGCATGTGAGAGTTTTTTATGAAATATTGAACCATACTACAGGAAATATCTGGAATATTCTCTCCACCATTCTCTTGGATAATTCATCTTCAGTTCAAGAGTTACCTTAAAGGGGAAGTCTCTTTTGAACTAATATGTATTATGATTTAATTAGGATTCCTCTATCAGCAAGATCAAAATACTAAAGGTAACTTAAAATGAGTTTATTGTCTTGGGTAGTATCAACTTGAAAGATAGGTAGTTATTACAAAATTGGTTCAGTGGCCCAATGGTCTTAAAACTCCAAGTTACTCTCTCTGTGATTCATTAGATTTTTCTTTTATGATCACATGGACAATAACTATAATAATTCCTCTAACAACTGCAATCCAAAACAGAGAGAAGGGAAGAGATGCAATTCTACAACTCTTTATGCCCATCTTTTTCTTTTTTAATAATGAGGAAAATTTTTCTCAGAAACTTCCCTTCAGGTCTCATTAGTCATAATAGGATTTTTGCCTACCCTTCAGAACACTGGGGAGAAATGAGATCATACAAGGGCTAACATTCTCTGAAACTAGTGCCACCATAAAGTTGGGTTCTGAGAAAAAAAAATCACCAGCAATGATTGTCACTTATAAATATCAATTATAATCTTTTATTTTTATATATGTTCTTCCTTCCTGCCACTGATGTTTCTCTCCTTAAAAATAAATGACATATGAATATGTATGGATGTGGATTTATGAATAAGAGATATTAAAGCTCTTTTGCCACTATCAAAAATATGAAAATGTTAGAATTAGCATTTTAGTCTCTACTTTTTGCCAATAATGCAGACTCCCTTCTTAATTTTATGTAAATACATTAGAGTTGAGTTAGTAATAACTTCATGCAAATATATTAGAATTGAGCTAGTAATAACTTCTCTAATCTGTTTCCATCTGTAACTCTCTCATTGTCCTATTACTAAAAACAAGACAACTGGTATCAAATGAGGTTGCTTATGGTAAGTCCTACATCACCAAACCAAGACTTGACTTCATTACAGTTTCAGATCTCCCAGAAATGGAATATTAAATTAGTCAACCAGGAATCACAAAAATCAGCACTAGTTAGACAATCTACATAACACACCCTTATCATCCCCTAAAGAAAAGTGGTCTTGCCACAGCCAATCCACTTTTGGGATACTATAACCTCCTTGTTCCCTTCTGCCTATAAAAGTCCTTTATTTGATACAGCTTCTCAGAGCTCCCTTCTATCTGCTAAATTGGATGCTGCCCAATTCATGGATTGAATAAAGGTAGTTGAATTTAGTTTTTTAACATTATCCTCTGCTTATTATTCTGTATCCTACTGATACTTTCATTTTACTATCTTTTTGAAAATTATTTTTGGTCTTTTGTCTTTTTTTTTTCCTATTTTCACTCTTTCCAGTCTTTGACTTTCTCTTTGTTTATAATCTGTGAAAATCTACCCAAGCACATAGGAGACTCAAAGGATAAAGGAGTGTATCCTATAAGACATTTGACTAATATTTATCAGCCTATTTTACCCAATTAAGTAAGATTCCAATGATATCAATCCCCCAGGAGGATTATGATACAACTGAATTTTCAGAACACTTTCTTGGTATCTCTCATAACACATAATTCTACTACATATAATGAAAACATGACAATTAGAATATAGTGAATTTTGAGTTATACCAAGAAATTTGTATATATTTTCTTGTTTAATGCCTATAGTTGACTCCATGAGAAGTAAATCCAGCAGTCTCATGGCCTGACCAATATTTCAATGTGCATGTGGCAAATTTGAAATTAAAACAATCAATGCAAAGACTGAATATATATTGCTTATCATTCCTACTATATCATAAATTCATTAAGGTCAAACACTGTAGCCAGCTGTCTTTGTAATAACTTCAATATCTAACACAAAAGATCAATAGCTGATTTTGAATAAATGAATGAGTAATTGAATGAATAATGTGAAAATTTTTCTACTATTCAGAAGATATACATATATGTAGTATAAGATGTTCACTGCAGTTGCAAAGCCCCAAAATAAAGTTACAAACATGAACAAAAGACAGAAAGTCTTTTTAAGTTTTTGAAAGATATAGACTTTATTTTCTTAGAAGAAATTATGCAAATCACAAACATTTAACAGCAAAAGATCCGTGGAAGTAATAACCCAGAAAAAAAATTACTGTCCTTAGACAAGCCACAAGAAGAGATAATCTCATAGGTTCTGGACTGAGAACCTATGTTTTTTGGGCACCAAATTTATGTACTTGGAACCAAGTTTATCAGTTTCTTAATGGGTTATGTGGCTGTTCTTTAACAATATGGCTTGTGATACTTTAGCATAGATTCTGAGAAGATGAGAAGCCAGAAATAACCTGAGGCATTTTTGGTTCGTTTCTGAAGTAGAAAGCTGTCTGTTTCCATAGCAGAATGTTAAAAAAGAAAAAAAAGAAAAGAAAAGAAAAGAAAAAAAGATTACTAAGCTAATTAAGCCAGAGAGGAAATTAAGCAGAAAAAAATCAAAGTAGAATTTGGCTAAGCTCTTGGTGAAGAAAGGATGGTATACCATTACTATCTTGCCTTATACAGCAAAAAGCAAAAGAATCTAAAACCAAATATTGTAATAAGCTAAACTTTTATTAATGAGCATAACTTGATTGTGTAAGACTACCTAGGTAACATTTTAACCTTTTTAGTAACATTAAATAGTAACATTTTCAAATATCCCTGAACAGGCTACAGAAATATTTTCTACATCTACAGCATTCCTCCAAACCCCAAAACTAATATACACAATATACTAAAATACAAACTTACAAATCTCAGTTCAGAGTATGACTAACTGAAGACAAGATTCATAGAGCCTTATTTTAAATATTTAGCTAGAGTGCTATATTAGATGATTCCAGCTCCCTTGCCCTCAACATCTTATAGATGTTTCTGTAATCCAGGTTTGGTGTTTGCTTTGGTATGCCCCATTGTGACCTCCAACACATCACCCTTTTCGGCATCAATTAAGTACAAGTGGGATCCCTGGGTGGCTCAGCGGTTCAGCACCTGCCTTCAGCCCAGGGTGTGATCCTGGAGTCCTGGGATTGAGTCCTACATCGGGCTCCCTGCATGGAGCCTGCTTCTCCCTCTGCCTATGTCTTTGCCTTTCTCTCTCTCTCTCTCTCTCTCTCTCTGATGAATAAATAAATAAAATCTTTTTTTAAAAAAATTAAGTACAAGCTAAGCTCCTAACTAGAAATTACATAGTTAAACCCAGAGATCAGAGTTTTGCTATCTGGGGAAAAAAAAAAACACTCATTTTTCCTCTTAGCCTTCTCTATATCTCTGTCTGTGCCAATGTACAGAAAATTATGCTTATCTGCCTCAGTATTTAAATAGTTTTTAAAGAAATTATGATTTGTTGGGGGAAACTAGCACACATAAAACAATACCAAGATTACAGTTAGAGAAGTTCCTCTCTTTGAGGTAGGTTGGCTAGAGGAGTAGGATAAGACAGGCTGAGATTCCAAGTTCACCCCTACCAGTCACAAACTCAATGACTTTGAGTGAAACCTTCAAATTATCTGAGCTTCAGCTTCCTTGCTTTATAAAAATGAAGATTATAGTGTATATGGTGTCTCCTGTGGCTGCAATATTCCTAGCTGTGCAGCATCCAAGACTGATTGTCCATCCTCCTGGAAATTATTCAAGCTACCTTAAGTATGAATGACAGTAACAATAAGAATAGAAAGCAAGGAAAATGTGAGTATGAGAGACTTTTTAAAGGAAAAGTGACAGTGTGACTAATTTTTAAAAAGTGAGGATCAATGAGAGAAATTAACTTACATTACTCATCTAAAAGAATAGTGTATCTCATTGACAAAGGCAAGGAAGTTAGGTTTAAGGGGTGGCAAATGGGGATTCAGAGAGGAAGAGATATGTTCTAATATGAGTCTGCTCCATTTGAATAGGTTTGATTTGAAATATAACAGGAAAGTTTAGAAAACTATTTACTAGAGGAAGTTAAACCTGTGTATAGCAATTTCTTTGGGATAAAGCATAATAGACATCATATAACTATTCTTTCTGAAAATGCAATCGATACTACGTAATTTCCACCTACAGCACAGGTGGTTTATTTTACATAAGTTTATTTTTCTTTTTTAAATTGACAATAATTGTATACAACTCAGCTTTGGAAATGTAGTACATTGATTAAGACAGAGAGAATATAAATATTGTTAAAATATATAAGCCATCTCTGGTTCACAGGCAGGAGACAGTAAATTTTTGTGAAATGTTTTTGTTTCAGGGTGGCATATGAAAAAAAAATATACATTATCACATTGAGTTTGAATGCAACACGATTCATTAGAGTTTTCCACCATTAAATTCAATACAGTGGTACAGATATACAATACATAATATTTGAGACATAAGATGCAAGAGAGAAAAAAGACAGAAACTGTGTTCTGTCAACTAAAATATGCACTCAGGCTTTCTGCTTCCTTTGTTGGCATTCAAATTCCAGGGGGTCCAAACAAAAATTACTCTTTGATCATCCATCTAAGAACTCATTTTTACTCATAATTAGATGTTGGGATACTGTAAAACTGGAATTTTAGAAATGTCAATACTGCTGCTCATCGAAATGCTGAATTCATAATTATCTACTTAAAATAATTTTAAGATTTCTCATTACAATAAACTTACCACTCTATGCACACAGTTTTAATAACTGAAGGCCAGGCCCCATATATTTATCATTTGTGCTCTGAGTACATTATAAAAGTAATTAGCACCTCGCTCCAGTGACACACTAAATCATGTTTTCTTTCAATTTTTAAAATGTGCTACCTAATCATGAATTGGGAGGTAGCATGATTATGGGAAAGGCCATAAAATGAGGCTTAAGATTCTGGATCTCTGTCTTTGATCTGATGCTTCCTTGAGCTATTTAATCACAGACAAAGTTCTTTGGTGGTCCAAAGGAGTTAAGTATTCACGTCATCTAACTAAAAATCCGGCTGGAGAAGTTGAGGGCCATTCAGCCTCAAGTATTCTGACAATTTTGGTTAATACTTGTACTGCCTTAAACAGAGTAGTCATGATTCCACCTAGTTATTTCCCTGAATATCTTGAACTAAGAATCTTCTGTTGTATTTTAGAGTTTTCACATATATTATTTTATTTGATGCATAATGCAGCACTAATAAGTAAGGAAGATAATAAACATTTTCAGTTTTATTTTTGCTTCAGCTAAGATGTGCCTATTAACAAGCCATACATCTTTCCCCCTTGCATTAGTTTCTTCATTAATAGTATATAAGCTGTCCTGGTAAAAATACAATAAGAGGGTACATTAACCTCTATTTACCATAATGACACTGTTTTATCTACAGTCTCTCAACCTCCAATCTATCTTGGTTTTCTTAGAGTCTAATGCATATTTTTTTCCTGATAAACTTATTTTCTCTTTTAACTTCCTAATGGTCTTCTCAGACATCTATTAGAATAAAACTGATAAAAAGAAAGAAATTCTGCAGCTGCTATCAACCTAGAAATGGCAATACTGCCTTGGGTCACCATGACCAATACAATTAAACTGCCCCAAAGTTTTTTATCCTCTTGGCTCTTAGTAGAAGTGAGAATATGAATAAATTTGTGCTCATGACTTCATTCTTTTTAAACATTGTTGATAAAAGCTGTTGTAAACCCTATGCTTTAGGCTTTTAAAAAATGTATATGGTGAAAATAATGTGACTTTTTCACCATCTGGTAGATAATTAGCATTTTTAAATCCACACAGAAGTAAAAAGAGGACTCCAATGCAACAAGGATGTTCTCTGTGTATTTAATTTATTCACTCATGGAACTCATGGAGTTAGCTTTCAGTCATTCACCTGTTGAACAAACAAGTACTAAGCTCCTACTATATAAAACACACCTTATTTCTTTGTGCATCATCAAATGAGGGAAGAATTATAGTGCGTTGTCAAATGGAGGAAGAATGATAGGGGTATATGTTCGGAAGTTAGAAGTAAATAATTAACTGTAATAGAAGAATGTATTAAATATCTTCTTTTGTCCTTCCAGACCTACTTTCTACAATTCTTTTTCTTTTAAGATTTTATTTATCTATTCATGAGAGACACAGAGAAAGGGGCAGAGATATAAGAGGGAAAAGCAGGTTCCCCACAGGAGCCCAGTGAAGGACTTGATCCCAGGACCCCGGGATCACGACCTGAGCCAAAGGCAGAAACTGACCCACTGAGCCACTCAGGTGCCTCCCTACTTTTTACAATTCTTACCCTGCTTGTAGCCTCAGGAGGCTGATTTATATAGGTGCATTCCTGAGCTGCTAGTTAGGTTTGGCAAGCAGGAAGGTGCCAGAGGACTTAAAGGGAATAAGATCAAGTATATATTTTCTTTCATCCTTCTTCCTTCTATCCCTCATTTAGCTATATTTCTTGACGGAAAGACATAGTATCATCATGTAGCTCTTTCCTAGAGCACTTCATTCAGGTAAATTGTCCATTCCTTTGCTTCTTCAGAAAAAGAAGTAAAAATTCAGCTACTGTTATTGATACATAGAGTACAGTACTACCCCTTGTTAGTTTCCATAAACCCTGACTTGGCAATTTAAGATATGTATGAAAAACCTTTGGCACTCTTCCTATCACTCAGTGAAGCCTAACATATTTTTACTTGAACCTGGGCTGGCTTTGGAGATGCTCACAACTAATACAGTGCAGCAGCACCTGTGTTCTGTGACTTCTGAAGCTATTTCAAAAATGGACATTCGCTTCTGGCTTGCTTGTTTGGATACTCCTGTTTGGAGCCTCAAGACACATATGAAAAGTCTCATTATCCTGTGACCAAGCACATTATAAAGAAGCCCAGCCAAGCCACATGGAAAGACCATATATACACACTCCATTCAATAGTGCAAGCCTAGGTGGTGGACACATGAGTGAAGATGCCTTTAAATTAATCAAACCTCACCCATCAAGTCAATCCTCAGTTCAGTGCCTTCCCAGATGAAACCTCACACATCATGGACCAAAGAAGAATCATCCTCTTTGTTTAGTTCTCTAACTCTTGACCCATAGAATCCCATGGGTATAATAACAATGCTAATTACTTTCTGTCACTAAGTTTGAGGTGGCTTGTCACACACGAATATAAATCAAATACCTACTCACATCTTTCTAAGTAGTCCTTTTATTCAATTCTTTTTAAATTGCCCAATTTGAGTGAGCTGTCTTTTTCCTGATAGAATCCTGAGGGATACAAAGAGAACTCCAAATAAGTGTCATATGAGTGGTATTAACAAAATTCTATAAGCGTGTGAAGGGAAGAGAATTCACTTCCAGTTAGCATGATCAGGGCAGTCTCAATAAGGCCAGGAACCATGTCTGTCTGACATCCCAGATGCTCAGTAGCATCTCTCGAAGTTTGCTAAATGGGAAAGTGAGATTTTTACTGGAACTCGAGAAACATCTGTGATTAGGATGGGATGAGATGAGATGAGGGAAAAATGTACATTTATATATAGACAGACAAAAAGGATAGTAAAAACGAAGAGCATGGCAATAAGAACCTGTATTCAAACAACAAATTCCGTAATAGAACAATCTAGCTGGAACATGTACTCCACACTGATGTCTAGGACTCAAATATTTCACCCTTTTCCTAGTACACAACCTTCACTCATTCTCCATAGCTCTCAAGTGAAAATGCAACCTTCTTAACATTGCTTTCTTAATCCTTCCGGATTTATCTGCCTCTCTCTGACCTCATCTTTTCTTTCCAGCTCTCCATCCCCATCTTTGTTGTACTGATGTTAATTATCTGCAGATTCAGCCTTGTACACATTTGTAATTTTAATTTTTTTTAATTTTTATTTATTTACGATAGTCACAGAGAGACAGAGAGAGAGGCAGAGACACAGGCGGAGGGAGAAGCAGGCTCCATGCACCGGGAGCCCGACGTGGGATTCGATCCCGGGTCTCCAGGATCGCGCCCTGGGCCAAAGGCAGGCGCTAAACCTCTGCGCCACCCAGGGATCCCCACATTTGTAATTTTAAACACGCTACTCTCTTTGCCTAAAATATTCCACATCCACCCTCATCCTCTAACTTGCAATCACCTTGAATCAAATATTCTATATTGAATATGAATATACAAATATGAATCTATATAAATATGAATCCTCCCCTCCAGGTAGCCTTCCTAGACACTTGCGATGTGAGATAGTAATTCTTCCTAATGGTTAACATAATTCCCTATGTTCACAAGTAGGGAGGCACTTATAATGTTGCTTTATAACAGCTTTTACTTTTGGTCTGTCCTCAGACATGGACAGGAATTTGGGTCTTATTATGCTTGAGGAAATAAAATAATGGGATGTATTAATGATTGCTAAAAGTAAATATTAGAGCAGTAAGTGAAGAATCAATAGGTTTTATGCAATGAGTATCTGTCCCCAAGACTGCAGACACTGGTTTCTGTTCATGTCAGTGGCTCCGGAAACCAGAAGATCGCCCATTACAAATGTTTGTTGACTGAAGAAATGCAGCATGAATGAATGGCTATAAATGAAGAAGGAGCAGTTGTCTCTAAGATTACCATTTTAGATCACCAGGTGGAACAGCTATTTAGAATTCATGTATAACTGTCAATCCCAGAACTGTTTGGAAAAAGGGTTTACTAATTATATTACTGTGTTTCAGTCCATTGAAAGCCAGAGGGAATATTTAAAAGAGCAACAGGGTGAACTTTTTTACAGCTACTAGTCATTGCTTCCTCTCTCATTGGCCAAGTATACTGTTCTTAAGAACTAAATTTAATTAACACTTTGCTCAAGGGCCTGATTTTGAAGTTTCTTGTCTGAGATGGGATTCCTGGTTTATCTTTCTGTAGCCATGACTAAGGGACTGGTTCAATTTATCTGAAATGTTTATATAGTTAATGTGTTTTTCAGCTTCTGTTTGCTTTGATGATTTAATGTTACCTACCTGCAAATGCTTCTATCTGAAGTACTAATTTTATGAATAGCTGCAATTAATGAAGTATCTTAGATGTCTTGCTTTCAAATACCATTTATACATGGTACTCTATGTTATAAAACTTGGATCCAATGTGCAGATAACTGGTTAATTCTATTCATTTAATAAACTTTGACAGTTCACATTTAAATTATTCTTGATTTACTATTATTTTGACAGGGCTTTGCATTGTCAAAAGTTAGAAGCTTTTAAGCTTATTTTAAATAAAGTTCAATTTAAGGAAATATGGACAATTGACTTGAACTACCAACTCTCTCGTGTTCCTCAGAGCAATGCTTCTAGCTTTCAGGAAGCCAAATCATCCTCATGAGCCTAGAGAATGATATCTAGCCTTTAGTAAAATTGTACCATAATCATGATTTTTAAAATTTTAAAAGCTAGTTGTTTTCATATACTCCCCAGTTATCATAGGTGATTGGAGTTACTTAATAATAAAATGACCTTTAACCACTGTTGTGACCATATTTCACATCATGTTAGTTAGACTACCTCATACACAGGTGCTATTTTGAATGAGCTTCCAGTCAACTCTATTTAGCTCATTTTTCTCCAGATAACTTTTGTTTTCTTTATTGACTATATATCAACTTCCCTACAAAATTACCATTCGAAGCTTTGAATCCTGGAGTTTAAAGTTTGCTTCATGTACCATCTGTTGACATTTGATTTATGATTAGTGCATTGAGACCTTCAAGCCATAATAGATAAGACATTCATTTCCTAGGTCTTCCCAGATTGGTCATTTGGTTAAAAATACCCTTAAAAACTACAGAGAATCAAAAACAAATGAGCTAGCTTGAGATAATGTCTGTTCTGCCTCAGAAGCAAAAGTTACCATTTAAAAAATTGTTTCTAGCCTGCGAGCTTTAAAATTTTAACAAAGTGTCTGGGATCCAGCTGCATGTTTAACTTGCATCTCTCTCTCTCTCCACACTCCTGCAGCTGAATATGTTTCACATGTGAATATATTTTCTATTGGAATCACCAGAGAGACTATATATAGGAAGGTCCATAGGTTCCAGCAAGGATCATAAAATTGCCTAGGTAATTAAAACTTTTAAATAGCTGGTTTCTATCCACCTTAATTCTTTTGGCTTCTGGGGCTATGCATCTATTTCCAAATAGAGTACCTAATACAATTTATAAAATAAACTAGGGTGCAGTTTTTTCCTAAGAGGACTTCCTAACACTCAAGATCATATCCATGAAAAAAAAAATACCAATCACCGTAATGTCAATAAATCTTGGTCATCAAATGAAGCAAAAAGAAAGCTGAGTCATGAGAGGTAATTTGTGCCCATTAGTTCATCTCCTTAAAGAAGATTGAAAAAGAAAAGTCAAGATTGCCTTTTAACCTACTTATTATTTGAGAGAATTATCCAGAGAATAAACTTCAAGCTTTGGCTTTCAACTGAATTCTTATCCTCAGTTAAGTTACTTGAAATTTATGTTCTGAAACCTAAGAGGAAACAAACAAGAGGGTTTGTATTAATTAATACAAACTACCTTTTAAAAAATGCCCATTTTTATTTCTGGCACATGAGTACATACCCTGAAAACCAATCTTCCTGCTGGAAACAACTACAAATACTGGATTAAAGAAAAAAAAAAGGTTTGTTTTTATTTTATAAGAATGCAAGGGATGTCCTCAAAAGCCAAAACAAATAAAAGCAGTAATCTAGAGAGTTAAGCAAACTCTAAAGCTACTGGCCACTTTGAAGGCACCTGATAATCTCTGGTGACCTTGAGTCTCATTTTTGACAACCACACAGGAAATAGGAGACAAGAAGCAAACAAAGCCTGAGGCCCACCCTTAAAGTGGTTGGTGTTAGATTAGAAGACTCCCAAATAAAACCAGAACCCCTAAAGTTGCATCTTCAGGGAAAAGTATTGTAGAAACTAGGTTCAAAAAAAATTATAAATATACATACACACACACCCCCACATACACACACATATACACGCACTCATGCTTTTTTTTCCTAGTCTACATTAAAAGCCATCATAGAGTATTTCACTTTTTCTTTACTTAACTATCCAATGATTCATTTTTAAGAATGCCTTTGGGAAGTATAGTAGGGAGTTAGTGACAAAGACAAAGCAGTTGTGTCTGCTAAAACCAAGTTGCATCATTATTGCTTCTTAGAAGGAAACCCTGCCCTCGCTATGGACTTCTTTTCGAAATACAAGTTTTGGTGTCTAATCCAATGATCTATTGCTTTGTAACAAACAACCCCAAAATTTAGTGTCTTAAAATAACATTTATCTTGCTTATAAATCTGCAATTTGGGTAGAGCTTTTCAGGGAAAGTTCTCTGTTCCATTTGGCATCACTGTGTACCTCAATGGTTAGGAACTATCATTTGAAATCTCATTCACAGGAAGCCGGGTTTAGCGCCGCCTTCAGCCCAGAGTGTGATTCTGGAGTTCCAAGATCGAGTCCCATGTCAGGCTCCCTGCATGGAACCTGCTTCTCCCTCTGCCTGTGTCTATGCCTCTCTCTCTGTGTCTCTCATGAATAAATAAACAAAACCTTTTTAAAACATAAAATCTCTTTCACTCAAATGATGCCAACTATTGTCTGGGACCTGAGCTGGGTCTGGCTGTCAGAACACCTACACACAAACTCTTCATGCAGCTTGGGCTTCCTGATACCATGATGCCTAGATTCTATAGGTAAACATCCTGAGAGAGACACACACATGTACGAGTCACATTCCATTTTACGGTGTCAGATGGTGTCATTTCTGCAATATTCTTATTCACTGAGGAAGTCAAAATACTCTTCCAGATTTGAAGAAAAGGGAGAATATATACATTCTACCTCCTGACAGGGACGCAATAAAATTCCTGGAGAGTATTTAAGACCAAAAACCTTGCTAAGGTCATTTTAAGGAAAATATAATCTACTACATTCCTCAATACCATTCCATAATTGTCATTGTATTTGTTCAATGTTTAGCCAAAAAAGAGGGAGAAAGAAGGTTTACTGGGAAATGGTTCCCCAGAAAGTATAAATTCAACCCTTTTTAACTGGATGCCACCAAATATAGCCCCTTACCTTCCACTTCCAAGCACCAATGCTCTAGGAATGTGCCAGCCAACATCTAGTTTCAGAGGCAGCAGTGCTTCCTGCTATCTTTGTTTGCTACCAGGTGGGCAAAAAGTGCAGGGTGGAAGTAATCATGAAAACCCCATATGTGCTTTCTGAAGGACAAAACAGAGTTCCTACTGTGTGTTGAGAATTGTTATATGAAGATTTCACCATCTATGTGTATTAAAACAACTTTTCAATTTTTTTGTTTTTAAGATGAGGCCAAGGTTATACTAATAAAATATCAAGCAAAGGGCAGAGAAGAGAAAGGTATAAGATGTGGGGTAACGGGTTATTGCAAGCATAGAAACTGTGAAAGCCAGTGTAAATCACATCTCCTTGTTCGAACTGCTTGGCATCAGCACACATACTACACAAAGGCTTACTCCTGCACCCCTTCAGTGTTTTCTTCATGCCCTGTTGGCCTGTCATTCCATGAAGCTTTAAGAGGAAACAACAAGCAAGCTATCTTAGTGGTTTTAGAGAATCAATAATCTCTCTCCTAAAGGCATTTCCACATTAATCCTTTCTAAATGTGAAATCATTGACTCTCATTAAAATATTTCATAGAATCCTCACAGAAGTGGAAGAAATATTTGAGGGAGGGGACCATAGCAGTCCTTCCATTTCTGCCTGAAGTGGTACCAAACAGGTAGATGCTCAGAGTTAGGGTAGAAGCTGTGGGGAGTGCAGAGGAATAACCTCATTACAAATGACTAAGAACAGCTAAAGAACATGTACCCAGCGGCCATACAGCAAGCCACTTTAGTGCTTGAGACTAAAGAAGGTAACACTCTAGTTCTCCTGCCATTGTCAGTTCCATCTGGAAACAACTATGTATATTTCCCTGTATATTTCTCTTTCCATTTCTGCATTTCTTATCAGAAACATATCAGGCAGACAAATATGTTTTGCTGTCTAAAACAACCTTTTTTAAAAAAAGGATTGGTTCAAAAATAATTTTAGCTCAAAATCCAATAAGAGGACTTTCCAAAGTGGAGATGGTTATGGAGATTGGAGGAGCATGGAAGTGGTAAGGATGTAAGCCTTGGGTCCCCTTACTCCATGCGGTAAAACTTCCCTGATTTCTCCTACCTCACTTCTTAGCTCTTGCTTGACCTTGGTTCTTTTGAATCCTAACCCCATTTATGGAAATTCCCTTCTCTTGCCACCCCCTCCTCCCTTTTTTGTTTTGGTTTGTTTGTTTGTTTGTTTGTTTGTTTGTTTGTGAGAGAGCACAAAGGAGCTGGGAAGCAGGAAGCAAGGTGGGGGAAGGATATGGAGGGGCAGAGGAAGACGGAGAGAATCTTGAGCATCCATGCCCAATACAGAGCCCAATGTGGGGCTCGATCCCATGACCCTGAGATCATGACCTGAGCCAAAATCAAAAGTTGGAGACATCCAGGTACCCCCTCCTCTGTTCTTTTAAGTCCAATGATCAAAATTAGACCTGTATTACTGTCATCAAAAGGTTTCCTTCCAAGTAAAGAGTTAAAGCAATTTTCCACTGAAGTGTTTCCATCACTGCATTATACAACACACCTAATGAAATCCAGCAAATCAGCTGCGAAAGCATACAAGAAACACAGTAGGCATAGGGAATTCCAGCAAATGTTCATGTTAAGTCAGATCCCATCCAAACACATGGGCACCAGCTTTCTCTAGCATATGGCATGCTGGGAAGCCCTAAAACAGAAGTGTCAATTAGATGGAATTTCTTTTAGGTAATTCCCCATGTTCCCTCCCAGCAACCTTGTCCCTTTTCAAGCATTCAGAGCTCTCATTTCACCTTTTGCTTGGTTGCTTACAACTGTCCATGGTGAACTTCACAAGATAGTCCTATCCCTCTCACTCATCCAAATCATTTTTTCTCAAGTCCTACCCCTGACCTTGGCAGCTTTATAGATTATTATTTCATAGGGGGATATTAGTATGTATCTGGAGTTAAATGATATCTCACTACTATTAAAATAAGGATTTTTAGAAGTTATAGTTTCATTCCTCTCAGCAGACTGGAGTTTGGAACAGTCAGTTAGAAATCCATGTATAGTTCAGAAAGGAAGGAAGGGAGGAAGGGAGGAAGGAAGGAAAGAAGGAAAAAGAAAGAAAGAAAAAGAAAAAGAAAGAAAGAAAGAAAGAAAGAAAGAAAGAAAGAAAGAAAGAAAGAAAAGAAGAAGAAGAAAGAAAGAAAGAAAGAAAGAAAGAAAGAAAAGAAAGAAAGAAAGAAAGAAAGAAAGAAAGAAAGAAAGAAAGAGAAAGAAGAAAAGAAAGAAAGAAAAAAAGAAAGAAAAAGAAAGAAAGAAAGAAAGAAAGAAAGAAAGAAAGAAAGAAAGAAAGAAAGAAAGAAGAAAGAAAAAGAAATCCATGCACAGTTCAAATCACACTAGGCTAAAAACTGCCTGGTCTCCAACAATAAGAGCAATCCTATTCACACCACACTGTATCATAACAATGTGAATATGCTAGTTTTTCCCAAGCACCCTGTCCCCATTACCACTGTTCTGCATTATCATAAGTCTAGTAAATTCTTGGCTTTTGACACATTTGCATCTATTATTGCATTACTTTGGTTACTCTGCCAGTACAGAAATTCCATTATTCTTGCAGTATTCAGGCTGACCTGCCCTTACTACCTAGGCTACGGACTAGTCTTTGGTCTCTACCTTTCCTCATTACCTTTCTACTCAACATAGGAGCCAGAGTTTTCCTAATGAGAATTCGGTCATGTTATTCCTCTACTCAAAATACTACAGTGGCTCCTATGCCATTAGAGTCAAAACAAAACTTACAAAGCTACAAGATCTATCCTCTCCCACTCCCCAACCCACCATTTTCTCTCATGTCTTATACCCTTACTCATTTACCTCCAGATAACTTAGGCCTCTTTACTGTTTGTGGAACTACGCAGACACACTCTCAGCTCCAAGCTTTTGCACTTGCAGTTCCCTCTTCCTGGCACTTCCATCCCTCAGATAGCAACATGGGTCCTTTTACCTCCATGAACACTTTGCTTCTCTGAAAGGTACCAGATTCTTCTTTTTTTTTTTTTTTTTTACAACTGCAAGTCTTTTATTTTCAATTTTTATTTATTTATGATAGTCACACACACAGAGAGAGAGAGAGAGGCAGAGACATAGGCAAAGGGGGAAGCAGGCTTCATGCACTGGGAGCCCGACGTGGGATTCGATCCTGGATCTCCAGGATCATGCCCTGGGCCAAAGGCAGGCGCTAAAACACTGAGCCACCCAGGGATCCCAGATTATTCTACTTAAATATGCAATCCCCTAAACCTCTTTACCTTGCTCTGTCCCCCCCCCCCCATAGGGCTTATTTTCTTCTATCATACTACAGATTTGGTTTATTCAGCATGTTTAGCTGGTTTCCTTTTATTAGAATGTAAGCTTCATGAAAGCAGGAATTTTTGTCAGCTTTCTTCACCAGTACCTCCAGTGGCTATAAAACAGTCTGAAAAAGAGTTCATGCACAATAGATATATATGTGTTCAGTGAATAAACAAAGGTTTGGGGACTTCCTTTTCTCATTCCG
Organism: Nyctereutes procyonoides; assembly: GCF_905146905.1. NCBI lineage: Eukaryota > Metazoa > Chordata > Mammalia > Carnivora > Canidae > Nyctereutes > Nyctereutes procyonoides. Next base: position 28,263,442 of record NW_026575048.1, read on the forward strand.
TATCTTCAAATTCCCTAGAAAAAGAAGCTTTATTCATTTGCAGAGTTAATGTCAGTTTTACATTTGCAAAATAATGTCAGTTATACATGATTTTGGCCAACTTTATGGTTCAAAGCAAGTCCATCATGTGGGATAATATTTGAAAATACTTTAATTCTCTCCCCAATAGCCTTTGCTCTACCTGATATGATATGAATATATTTTACATCATGATCACACTATTTCTGGGCACAATGTCTCCTCTCAATTTATGAGTCCTGCAAAACTTATGAGAAATTATTTGAAGATAAACATGCCTGAGTGATTTAGTCTCTCAATGTCTTGTTCAAATATTTGTTTCATAATATGGTGACTTTTTGGAACAGTGATGACACAGTCACAGATGTGCAAACAAATGTGAATGTGGATATACATTGTGGTTTGCTAAATTCTTTTGGTATCATAGTCCTGTGGCAAAACCTTTCAGTCATATTGTTCGTTGGTTGCTTGTTGGGCTTTAATTCAAAAAAAAAAATCAAAGAGTTTTACACAAACTTGCACTGAGTGGTATTTAGGATTGTGAAGAAGGCAGAGGAACCAGTAGCAGGCATTCAAATTCAGGGTTTCCAAGGTGAGTCCCACCATACATTTCTGCTTAATTACAGAAGGCACTTTTTTATTTAGCTGACTACAAAGACTACTGTCACAGGGATCAGTCCGGTTTAGTAGAGTTTTCAAAAGCATTCAGTCTGGAAATATGCATTGGCGTTACCCACACATAACAGAGCTATGATTTGCTCTCCAGGCCATTCACACCTTATTTTACTGCTTTTCACAGAAATGGATTAAGAGGGCACAAGTCTATACCTGTACAGACACATATAAAAGAAAATCAAAAGGGAACTGAAAGCCGACACTGAATATATCAGATTCCTTTTAGGCATGATGCCCAAATTTCAATAAACCACTCCTTAAATTCCTCTAGACCTGCACTGAGGATCCCTTCTAGCTCAAAGATCCTAGGCTTCACTGATTCTCAGACCCTCAGGATATTGACGTAAACTAATTTGCATGGCTGAATTAGGATGAGGTTTCTGATGCTTAAATGGTGATAATTTCACGGTACAGGAAATATAGGGACAAGAGGACTAACTCGGTGGGAAAGAGCTTTTTCTGTCAGGACTTTTTTATTAAAACAAAAACCAAATAGCAAAAAAACAGCAGCAACTTTGTTCATGTCCAAGCAACTCAAACTTCCCATGAGGCTGCCAATCCTGCACCATTGGGAGGGTGTGGTCACAGGTACAGGAAAAAGGATCCAAGGAGGAAACAGAGTACAAAACACAGAAGAATGCCAGGGGAGAGAAAATAAAAAGTGATATACCACTACAGCGCAGATATATAATCTACTTCTAGTGCTTTATCTAATTAAGTTGAAAGGCAATGTGGTCTAGTGGAAGAAGTATTGCTTTGGAAGCCCGGAAAAAACACATAATGTAATCAGCTAGTTTGTGCAAGTGTCTTTATTTCTCTGAGCACTATTCTCCTTAACTGTAAAATTAAGGAATTTGTCTCTGAAGAGTTAGGTAGGGTTTGTAAGTCAGAGGTACCTGCGTTGAATCACACCATGCTTATGTATTATGTATATGATTTATGGCAGATTGCTTCTACCTCCAAGTCTCCATTTCTTCATCTGCAAATAGGGAGAAAGAACATCTAGCTCAAAGTGTAGTTATTTGGCTGCAGTGAAAGAGAATATCTAAAAGTATTTTTCACCTGTTAGGTTCTTTTTTTAAAAAAGATTTTATTTATTTATTTGAAAGAGACAGAGGTGGAGATAGTGACAGAGCAAGAGAGAGCAGGAGTGGGGAGGAGAGAGAGAAGCAGGCTCCCCACTGAGCAGAGAGCCTGAGGCGGGACTCAGTCCCAGGACCCTAGGATCATGACCTGAGCCAAAGGCAGATGCTTAACTGACTGAACCACCCAGGTGCCCCTCACCTATTTAGATTCTTGATTAGTATTTGTTTTAAAGCAAAAATCTTTAAGATAATCTTGGAAAGGAGTCAGAAAGAAGGTAAATTATAAAGATAAAAACCCTAAAATTATATTTTTCTTTTGCTTTATCATTGTGGGTGATGTTAATCCATTCTAAATGATACATATATAGTGGGTGACTTTACATATATGAAAACCCTTTCTATATAAAGGATTGAAGCTGGAAGCCCCAATCAGCAATAAATCCTGAGCCAAGAGCAGTCTTGGAAAGTGATGGGAAAAAACAGACAGAAATACATGGCTGGCCCACTCCAGAGAGGAGCCAAGAGTATAGTTTACCAAATCCAAGGGGTGTGGTGCTTTTGATTTCAATCTGAGCCACTCTTCAAAACCAAGAGATCTGCCCTGAGGACAGAGGGCAGGGAACAGCTCCAGCTGGCAGAAGTTTTTAGTGCAAGTAGAAATCTATGCTGGTAGTATGGGTGGGTGGTTTCAAAGAGGTATCCAAAGCAGAAGCCATCCCTGGGGACCAAATGCCAGGCCCAGGATTTAAGACCCCTAAATAAGAATTAGGGCCAAGCCCAGAAGGTGACTGGAATTGGGAAGTGGATGCCAGAACACTGAGCAGAAGTCAAGCCAGGAGACTGGGCTATCCATAGAAAGAGCAAACCTTTTCTAGAGCTCACTCATCCAGAAAGAAAAGAGCTGCAAATTTCCTATCAGCCCAGGCTCTCACTGGTTTAAAGATTAGATCCTGAGGCTGCAGTGAGAGATGGTTAGGGCCCACAGCTGTGGAAAATGGCACTGGCCCTAATTGGTAACATCTGCAGATAGATCTAGTAACTCACTTTGCCACCAGTTGTAACACATCCCCAACATTCAGCAACCACAAATATTACCTACATCCCAGAAAGCAATCTATCTACTGTATTCTACAGTGTGTCAGTGAGCAAGGAATTCACCACCACAAAGACCCAGATGAGAGGGAAACCAGAGGAAGGCAAAATAGAAGAAGGTAAGTTGGAGATCCCTTCTCATTTACTCATGCAAATGAACACCACGTATATCTCATGCCAACTCTACTCTAGTGTCTCCCTTTGTAAATTTTTCATGAAACTGAAGGTAAAGAGGACATTTAGATTCCAAATTCAACCCATGGGCATGTGGCAGAGCCCGAAGGCAGTATTTGGTCTTTCAGGCTAACTGGAAGAGTAAATGCAGATGGAGGGTTTTCCTCTGCCAACCAGAAAGCAATAAGCAATATGGTGTTCAACCAGGCAGGGGCATGCACTTAACCCATCATATTAAGAATTCTGCACATAAGGAGAGAAGGTACCTCAGCAGATACACGAGTCCTAATTTTATCAATAGTACCCTGACAGAGGGTGTGAGTGATTTGCTTCTAAATGAGATCAAATATTTCACAAGCACAGTTGGAAGAACCTAGTTGTTTAAGCTGGCATTTTTTAAAACACAAACAATTAAATGTTTGGCTAGAAAAGAATTTTAGAAACTTTATTTAGGACCAAAGCCAGCTTTGGTAGTTTGAAACAAACATAGTGTGTTTCATTATGGGGCTCAGGAAGTAACATAAAATATTTTCCACCAAATTTGCCTCCAGGTAGTTGTAGTGGGATTCAGTCAGCAATTTCAGCATAATTTGAAAAGAAATAGCAGGAAGTCCCTTTAGCAATTAAAGACACATCTCAAAAGATAAATAAAATGGAGTTAACTCAACTCGACTCTAAAGGTAATCAATCCTGCATGGTACTGAGAATAGAAAAAGTGAAGTAGTAAAGGAAATAGCCAGCACTAGTCCTTATATAAAGGAATTAAGTTTAGTGAGGGTGAAGAGTAGGAAAGTGTGTGGAAGGGATGACAAAACTGTAACCATTGATCAGCCAGCTGAATTAAAAGTAGAATAAATGACTGGAATCTAAATAGATAACAGTTAAGGGACATCAACAGGTCTACAGACAGAAGATAAAATACTAATGAGCCAAGACAATTTACTTTGAGAACTTTGGGTATAGTCAGACCACCTATGGGCATCATAACAGAGAGGAGTTCACCACCTGTAAAACATTCTGCTCCAAGATCTTAAAGGGTTACTCTCATAATGCCCTAATGCCCCAAACATTCACCACCTAACAGTATTAGGATACAAGGCAGAGTAGTGAACTGAATAGTGTGGATTTGAAATCAGAAAATTAAGTTTTAAGTTTAAGCCTAATACTGTAAATTCCTAGCTATGTGACCTTGAGCAAATGCATTCTCCTCTTTAACCTTCCGTGCAGGTAGCAGCTTTCAAAAGGAAGCCTACTTCATAAGAATGTTCTCAGGATTAAAAAAGGCAAAATCAACGATAGAAGCCAATGAAATACTCATACAGAGCGCTAAAAATTTTTGAGGATATATTATGTGCAAGACAAAATGCTAAATGTTTTATATACATATACATTACATATATAAATTATATATACAAATATATATACAAATGTATATATATACACAGATATGTATACAAATATATACATATATTACATTCAATTAGTAAAACTGTCCTGAAACAGAAATACATTATCTGATATTACATAAGAGGAAACCGAACCTAACTTCCCATAGCCTCCTTCCTTTCTTCAAATAATGACATCAAAATCAGAAAAGCAAACAAACAAAAATCTGTTCAGGCATAGAGTTATCAACTATATATATAATTACTTTAATAATCAACAAAGGACCTCAGAATCACTAAGAATTCTGAGAAAAGGAAACTAATTCCCTAAGAGTCTTTTCTTAATCCTGGGCAATTCTCAATGCATCATTGCTTTTTATTCACTTGTTTCCTCATTTGTTTGATTCTCCCCCAGGAATTTTTTGAGCTATAATTGACATTTAATATTATATTAGTTTTAGGTATACAGCATAATGATTCTATATTTGTAAATACTGCAAAGTGATTATGACAATAGGACAATATATCTAGTTTCCATCTGTCACCACACACAGTTAGAAAAATTTTTTTCCTATGATGTGAACTTTTAGGATTTATTCTCTTGGCAACTTTCTTTTTTTTTTTTTAAAAGATTTTTATTTATTTATCTTGGCAACTTTCAAGTAGGCACATAATATTATTGACTATAGTTACCATGCTTTACACTATATCCCCATAGCTTATTTATTTTATAATTAGAAGTCTGTACCTTTTAACCCCCTTCACCCATCTTGCCTACTCTCCAACCACTCTCTCCTCTAGCAACCATCCTTTTGTTCTCTGTATCTATGAATTTTGTTTTGGTAGTTTATTTGTTTTGCTTTTTAGGTTGCACATATAAGTGAATATCTTTATATATTGACCCATTGATGGACACTTAGGTTGTTTCCATATCTTGGCTATTGTAAATAAAGCTGAAATGAACATCAGATTGGAGATGTTTTTTGAGTTAGTGCTTTCATTTTCTTTGGATGAATACTTAGTATCAAAGTGGTTTTTGGTATCATATAGTAGTTCTATTTTAATTTTATGAGGAACCGCCATACTGTTTTCCATAATGGCTGCACCAAGTTGCATTCCCACCAACAGTGCACGAAGGTCCCCTTTTAGAAACTTTATTTCTGCCAATACTTGTTATGTCTAATAACCATCCTAGCAGGTATAAAATGATAGGCTTTCAGCCATTTTGTGTCTTTTGATTAGAGCATTTAGTCTGTTTACATTAATGTAATTATTGATAGGTATGTACTTTTAATTGTTTCTGCATGTTTTTGTAGTTCCTCAAAGTTCCTTTCTTCTCTTGCTCTCTTTCCTTGTAGTTTAATGTGTTTCTTCAGTGTTATGTTTAAATTCCTTTCTCATCTTTGTTTATCTACTATAGACTTTTGCTTTGTGGTTACCAATCTATTTTATGAGGATAGTAACTTAAATTTTAACACATTCTAAAACTACATTTTTACTTTTCTGCAGTGTTGTATGTTTTTCTACATTTTTTAATGTTTAAAATATCACAATTTGTATCTTTTTATTTTGTGTATCTCATAACTAATTATTGTAGTTATAGTTATTTTTATTACTTTTGTCTTTTAACCCTCAGGTTTTATAAATGATTCATCCATTACTTTGCTATATATTTATCTTTACCAGTGAGATTTATACTTTCATATGTATTCTTTTTCTTTTTTTTAATTTTTTTAAATTTGTATTTATTTATGATAGTCACAGAGAGAGAGAGAGAGGCAGAGACATAGGCAGAGGGAGAAGCAGGCTCCATGCACTGGGAGCCCGATGTGGGATTTGATCCCGGGTCTCCAGGATCGCGCCCTGGGCCAAAGGCAGGCACCAAACCTCTGCGCTACCCAGGGATCCCTGTATTCTTTTTCTAATTGGTAAACTTTCTTTCCAGCTTAAAGAAGTCCCTTGGATAGTCTTATAAGACCAATTTAGTGGTGATGAACTCTTTTAGCTTTTGCTTGTCTGGAAAACTATTTCTCCAATTTTGAATGGTAACCTTGCCTGGTAGAGTTTTGGTTTATATTTTTTCCTTTAAGTCTTTTAAATACTTACTTCTTGCCTGCTGAAAAATCTGCTGATAATCTTGTGGAAGTTCCTCGTTGTATGTAACAAATTGTTTTCCTCTTGGTACTTTTAAGGTTCTCTCTTTAACTTTTGATATTTTAATTATAGTATGTCTTGGTGTGGATCTCTTTGGGTTCATCTTGTTTGATGAACTCTGTGGGTCTTCTGAATCTGGATTTCTGTTTCTTTCCCCACATTAGGGATAGTTTAAACCATCATTTTTTCAAATAAGTTTTCTGGCCTTTTTCTCTCTCTTGTTCTTTTGGGACCCTTATAATTCACATGTTATTCTACTTGATTTTGTCTCACAGGTCCTACAAGCTCTTAGCTTTCTGAAATTATTTTTTTCTTTTTTTCTTTTTGATGCTTTATTTGGGTGAGTTCTCCTGCCCTGTCCTCTAGCTCACTGATCTTTTCTTCTGTTTCATCTAGTCTGCTGTTGAACCCCTCAAATGTATTTTTTCAGTTTCATTACTGTGTTTTTCAGCTCTATGACTTCTGTTTGGTACTTTGTAGTATGTTATATCTCTTTTTTGAACTTCTCACTGCATATATCCATTCTTCTCCCAAGTTTGCTGAGCATCTTTCTGACCATTACTTTGGACTCAATCAGGTAAATTACTTATCCAATTTCTTTAAATCTTTTTTTTTAAGTTTTCTTTTTAAAGATTTTATGTATTTTTTTTTTGGAGGTGAGAGAAGGGGCATAGGGAGAGAAAGAATATCAAGCAGACTTCCCACTGAGTGCAAAGCCTGAAATGGTGCTCTATTCCATGCATCTGAGATCATGACTTGAGCCAAAATCTAAGAGTTGACACTTAACTGATTGAGCCACTCAGGCACCCCCTTCTTTGAGGTTTTTATCTTGTTCTTTCATTTAGAATATATTTTTCTGTTCCACATTTTGCTTGAAATCAATGTGTTTGTTGTTATGTATGAGATGCAACAGCCATCTCTTCCAGTCTTAAAGGAGTGGCTTTAGTAGAAGATGAACTTTATCTCTCAAACTTTCCCTAGCTCTGGTTGTTTCTCAGACATTTCTGATATTCTAAGCAGCCTGATTTATTCTTAATAGGCTCCAATTATTGAGATTGTGCCAAGACCCATCTGTGTTCTGAAGGGAGGGATCTCAGTCAGCCCTTAGTTTCAGGCTAATCCAGAGGCAGACCTTTAGACTTCAGCTTTTAAAGTATGAAAATACATACAGTCCTATGGGGTTACAGTTGTAAACCCTGTGGCCTCCAGATTAGGTGATCTGCAAATGTCTCCTAGGTGATAGTTCCAAAAATCAGGGATACAGACAAGTGTATAAGCTCCTTTCTGAGAGGTACTGTCAAGATATAGTGAGATGTAGAGAGAGCATAAAGATGGCATTCTCTGGCCTATGTTTCCTGAAAGCACCTACATAGCTTCTAGGTATGTGGCAAAACTAAAATCTGCCACTCAGGCTAAAGCTCCAGGGCAGGTAAGTAGGCCTTTTTCATAGAAAGACTAGGGGTGTGTTCCAAACTGCTGTCTGTGTGGTGCCCTGGAGGTTGCCAGCTGCCAAGAACTATGTCTCCAATTGTTATAGTCTTATGGGACCCAGGAATGCAAGCCCCCCTGGCCACTAGAGCTAAGCAACCAAGTAGTGTCCTCTATGTGGTCTGTGCATACCCACTGGCTTTAGCTAAGCAATGGAGAGTACAGGAATTGTGTGTACCTGCCAGCTTTAGCAAGGTGGCATCTTCCCTAGGATGTGACCAACTTTTCTTTTACTAATATCACCAGTTTTACTAATCACTCAGACTGAGTATGAAATTGACATGGTATAATGTTTCTTTACTCCCTATGGAATAATTTCAGAGTTTCTTTTAAAAGACCTAGAAAATCCAGTAAAACAGACAAAAAGGTAACAAACTGCTAGATCATCAATGCAGAGACAACACCAAAACAAATCCAAATATATCAGACATTACTAATGCCCTATGAAGTAACACAATCTTATTTTCAGAGATCTAGAACTGTCAAATACCCTTACAGTTGTTAAGAAGGAACCTCCAATTTTAAGACATTCATCTTTCAGATTCTTTCTTGTGGAGACAAGCATCATAACATCTGTAGAAGTAGAGAAAACAGAATTGGATATGCTGGTGCTGTCCTAGAGGAGAGCCAGCTGGCTGCCCTGATAGGCACTAAGCAAGTGACAGCAAATTGGAGGAATCAACATGGTTCATGACTTTGCTGTAGCCCATCCAGAGTTATTCCCATCTCAGTTTATTTCTATCTTGTTGCTGTGCCTGAAAGATATTTTCTAGCCAGTAATTAAAATGGAGCCACCATATAGTGAAGTGAAACAACTTCATTTATTACTATAAGTAGACCAGCATCACCCAGTCTCATCAGAGTTATGTGACCCCCATGGCACTTTGAGGTCCTCAGACAGAGTAAGATGATCAGAAACAGTGGTTTAAATTCCACACTTGCTCAGAAACACACGCTTCTGTTGTTGCTTTTGTTTTTGTTTAGGGGGACTCTGAAGGTTTTTGTTTTAAGTTTTTATTTAAATTGCAGTTAGTTAACATACACTGCAATATTAGTTTCAAGTGCACAATGTATTGATTCAATATTTCCATATAATATTGATGCTCATCACAAGTGTAACTCTTTCATCTCCATCACCTAATTAGCCCATCCTCCCCTCTGGTAACCATTAGTTTGTTCTCTCTAGTTAAGAGTCTTTCTTGGTTTGCCTCCCTCTCTGTTTTTCTTCTTCCCTTTGCTCATGTGTTTTGTTTCTTCAATTCCACAAGAATTTAAGAAACCTGCACCTGGGTAGCTCAGTAGTTGAGTGTCTGCCTATGGCTCAGGTCATGATCCCAGGGTCCTGAGATCGAGTCCCACATCAGGCTCCCCACAGGGAGCCTGCTTCCCCCTCTGCCTCTGTCTCTTTCTCTGTGTATCTCATGAATGAATAAATAAAATCTTTTTTTAAAAATTCCACATGAATGAAATCATACAGTATTTGTCTTTCTCTTACTGATTCATTTTGCTTAGCAAAATACTCTGAAGCTCCACCCACGTCATTGCAAATGGCAAGATTTTCTTATGACTGAGAAATATTCCATCATAAATATATACTACAGCCAGGAGACATTTGGGCTGTTTCCATAACTTGGCTATTGTAGATAATGCTGCTATAAACATTGGGGTACATGTATCCCTTTAAATTAGTATTTTTGTACCCTTTGGGTAAATATCTGTAATGCAAATTCTGGATCATAAGGTAGTTTTATTTTTTAACTTATTAAGGAACTCCATACTGTTTTCCAGAGTGGCTACACCAGTTTCCATTCCCATCAACAGTGCAGGGTTCCCCTTTCTCTCCAATCTCACCAAATCCTATCGTTTCTTGTATTGTTGATTTTAGCCAGTCTGCCAGTGTGAGATGATACCTCATTGTAGTTTTGATTTGTTACTCCTACTGCTTGGGGAGGTCTATATTTCTCTTCCGTGGAAAGAGCTTTATTCACGACAACCAGCTCCAGGACAAATCTCTTGATTCTGTCTCCCTTCATAGAGGATTTTGTATCCTACTAGCATTTGGTGGAAAGGTAGGTAGGCTCATAAGAATTGTGGAGGACTGTTCGTGAGGAGATGTCTTTGTTTTGCAGTTGCCATAGCTGATTAATCAGATTTGGGGCTGTGAAACAAACACATGGTCAATCAGGCTGGAATACAGGATATGAAATTCACTGAAAAAGGAAGCAAGGGATTCTGTGATAGATGCCTTATATTCACTACACCAATCAGTTAAAACTTTTATCTTATGTTATTATAGGGGACTGACCCCTAAAACCTACATTTGCTATGATTCTTTATCTACTGACTTCTAGTTAACTTTAACCAAAGGGAGGCTCTGGTAGGGGATTAGATGGGGCAGTAAGGGGAGAAGCCATAAAATTTCTCTTCTGGCTCTGGTTTGAGAATTGTCTCTGATATTCACTGTATCTCTTTGTGTGTGAAGCTCATTCAAGGAGCCCTTCCCAACTTGTTTCCATCTCACTCAAGGAACTCCTCCCACCATGATTTCAGCACTAGCTTAGCAAGGTCCCTACCATGAGATCCCAACTTTATCCAGATAGCCTTGTCTTTGGGTTCTGGTAAGACCACGTCTTCCCTCTGTCCCTCCACTACAGAAGTTGGGAGTAGCATTCTATTATTGCTCCTTAAGCTTTAAAATTAATTCCTTATATTAAATTCCTTCTACTGGACAATTTAAAATGGATTTCATTTGATTGGTTTCACCCTAATTGATACATTGACCTTATATTCTATAAGCTTAAGCATCAAGAGCTTCTCTTTGGGAAATCAGGCCCAGTGGGAAATGTCATTGAAATTAACCTTCAGGCTTAGAATGAGGAACATAGAATTTTATTGCTAGAAAGAACTTTAGGCATCATCTAAGTCTGTCATTTTACAAATGAGGAGTTGTTCCCCAGAGATAGTAAGTACCATGTCCAGTCTTACACAATTCTTAAATGTCAATGCCAAGACTAGCTCTGTCCATGTCTAGCATATTTGTGCTATTGCATATTTCTTTTGCTGCGTGTTTTCTGTTTTCATGAATGCATAATTTGATACTAAACTGTATAGATATATATTTCAGTACTATTGGCCAAAGTTATCTTAGAAAAATTAATGGACTATCTTAGGGTTCTGTCCTTTACATATATAAAACTTTTTACCAAATGTGTGGAAGCCTATTAAATGTAGTTGAAATTAACTATGGGAACTTACATTAATAATATGGGAGATATTTATTTTCATATGTATATGAAGAGGAAAGACTTATATAGGAATTAAAACATAAAAAAATGACATATGATTTTTTTAAAAAAGAGCATTACAATCCTAAGATAGCATAGTAATAGTTCTCTGGGTATTGGGATAAGAAAGAAATATGACTTTAGAATTGAGTAAACAACAGCAAACATTTTAGCAAAGCAATGATTTTACAAAGTGATATGAAATTTTCAAGAAAACAATGCAACCATATATTTTAAGAGAGAAAGACATTGCTGAATAAACACCCTAAGAAGTTAAAGGAAAATAAATATTTATGTTCCTTTATAATGCACAATGTTCTAAAAGCTGCATAAAATCATCGCACTGAAGGGCTCAATTTAGGATGGAGATCAATAGACAAGATAAGAGAAAAACAGGATAAAGTCCTTTAAGTACATTTCCGGCATCCACAGCAGTTCTAGATAGGTAATAAAATGTTAGGATTAAGAGCTTAGAACCTAGAATGAAACTACTTGGGCTAAACTATAAGCTCTGCCTTTTACTTGTCGTGCACCTCTGTTAGAGTAGTCAAAGCTGCAGTGAAAATTATGCCCAAATGTACATTATGGTTTAAACACAGAAGTTTATTTCTCACTAAACAGTCTAAGTTAAGTTTTCCTGATAGGATATGGTTTGAGAATGGATTTTGGTGTACAGCTAATGCTTTGTGCTCTAGGGCTAATTACTTAGCTTCTCTGAGATTCTGGGATTTTTCCTCTTGTATAATGTGGGAATAATAATAGTGTTCCTAATAATAGTGTTCCATGTATTAAATATAGTGTTCCTATAATAATAGTATTCCTAAGTGGGCCAATGCATATAAAATACTTAGAAAAGAAGTACTCAATAAGAACCAGCTATTGATGGGTACTAATAGTTCACACTAGCAATTTTTGAAATTCTGCCTAACACTGATGGCTCCATCTACTCCATATCAATAAAAGATGCAAAAATGTCTACCATATAAACTTTATTTTGCTAGGACATTTCTTAAATCAGTGCACATCAGAATCACCTGGAGAGTTTATTAAATCCCATATGGTTGGGCACTACCCTGAGACCTTCTGAGTCAGTGAATCTGGAAAAGAGACTAAGAATTTGCTGTTCTAACAAGTTCCTAGATGGTGCTGATGTTGCTGGTATGAGGACTACACTTTGAGAACCACCACTCTGGAACAAAAGGCTAAAAAAGTCTGACTCTACAAGGACTGAAAAAGATCCAAATGGTTGTATTGTCAAAAAAAAAAAAAAAAAAAACAGAAAGAGAAGAAAAATAGTAAATACTACTACTGTTTGGTACCCTACTTTGACTATATTCCCTCAGATTTGTGCCTGTAAATCTCTGGTTTTCTTGTCCTAACTGAGCTTTCTCTTTTTGAGGAGATCCACAGCATCAACATACCCCATCTCCTCTTTCCCCACTTTGGAACACTGAGATTGTACCAGAGGAAAAAAAACTATGCTTCTTGGAAACTCAGTTATGTATTAAACAATGTTTATTTCCAGGTGCTTCTGTGGCTCAGTCGGTTAAACATCTGCCTTAGGCTCAGGTCATGACCCCATTGTCCTGGGATTGAGCCCTACATCAGGCTCCCTACTTAGTTTCTCTCTCTTCTCCCTGCTTGTGCTCTCTTTTGTTATGTTGCTATCTCTGTCTTTCTCTCAAATAAATTTTTAAAGTCTTAAGAAAAAAACAATGTTTATTTATTCCCTATGGTGTATGAATCACAATAGAGACATTTTCAAAATTTTATGGGCACATTACCCACATTGTAAAGGGATGGTTTTAATATGGTATTTCATATTGCTTAGCATATGTTTGGCAACCTCCCCCAATCCTCACTTCATATGTGTTTATAGAGCAAACTATACCTTGATATTTGCTATGAAAATTGGTTATAATAAGAATATTGCAGTGGACTTCAAGAAGGTATATTACATTTTCTACCCCCACTGCTTAAAGACAAAATCTAAATTATTTAATCCTCAGGTGGCAAAATAGTGACCAGTTTGAATTTAGTCAGCAGGTGTGTTTTTTGTCAGCATGTTTTTAAAAAGATTTAAAATTTGAAGATGTTTTTCAGAGCATGCCTGTCCCAGTTAGATTCTCCCCACCACTCCCTTTTGTTTGTTTTTTTTTAAGATTTTTTTATTTATTTATTCATGAGAGACAGAGAGAGAGAGAGAGAGAGAGAGAGAGAGAGAGAGAGGCAGAGACACAAGCAGGCTCCACACAGGAAGCCTGACGTGGGACTCGATCCCTGGTCTCCAGGATCATGCCCTGGGCCGAAGGCTGCACTAAACCTCTGAGCCACCAGGGCTGCCCCCACACTACTCCTTTTTGAATGATGATATGTGAATATGTATTGTTGTGAATGTGTATTGCTTCTGGCCTGCCCCTTGAGTATACCAATTTGTCATGCTTTAATGACACTTATAAACTACATTTATCATTCTCCACCACCTTCCTCACCTCCATCTTTCTATGAGACTTCCTTAACTTCACCTAAATTCACTCACTTATAAACTGGCAAATATAAGATGTACTGCAATAATATCAAGTTTGCACTTCTAACATAGGCTCAGTTAACCCCAACCTCCTCTATACTCATCAATAAAATGAGGTTAATGATAAAACCCTCCAGGTCTTTCAGACAAGATGGTAGTCTAAGCAGATATAAATATCTCTTCATTTTGCTACAAATATATAGTACTTCTGGATAAAATAAATATTAAAAGTCTAAAAGAGATAGCTAATCTCAAAAGGGGAAAAGAAAAAAATTTCCTTAGGAAAAGTCATAAAAGAAGGAAGTCATTTAAAAATGCTAAACAACAGGGAAATCCACTGTAACCCACAGGGATACTAGGATCAGATACACACCTATGAACCAGAGTTCTGATATTTGGGCTGAGTCAGCAGTCACAGCCATATGGCCCTGTGTGTAAAATACAAATTGCTACCTAAAGCTAACAATGAAGAAAGGATTTCATCGTCTATCATAGATCAGAAAATCTACATCTATAGGCCTAAGGTTATGTTGAGGATAAGCCAGTCAATCTGGGCTCTGAATAGAACTAAAATCTTTAACCTGTGTTGAATTGGGCAAGGTGACCAAATTTAGACTACCAAAATGATGAGGAAATTCTGAACCAAAAACTAACTTAAGAATCACTATTTGACCAGTAAATCTCATAGGACATCCTGAACTATCCAATAATGTTGTCTTCATGATTCAAGCCATATGTGGGTTTCCCATAGAAGACTAGCTCACTAAGGATGAACTCCTTAACAGAATGTCTGAAGACATGAGGAAAGACACTGCCATATGCAATAGAAAGAAAATGCAACAGATCAGAGTATTCATACATGACAAATTGAAGGAAATAGAACAATTTCAAAGTATCTTAAAACAAATGTTAATTTTTTAAAAAGATTTTATTATTGATTTATTTATTCATGACAGACACAGAAAGAGCAAGAGAGAGGCAGAGACACAGGCAGAGGGAGAAGCAGGCTCCATGCAGGGAGACTGACATGGGACTCAATCCCAGGTCTCCAGGATCAGGCCCTGGGCTGAAGGCGGTGCTAAACTGCTGAGCCACCCAGGCTGCTCAACAGATTTTAAATTATCAAAAAAGAAAAAAGGAAAGAAAAGAATACATAGAACAAGAATAGAATATTATGGGGGAGGATGAACCAGTTTGAAAGGGAATAATATATTCTTTTCAATATTTTTGAAAGGGAATAAAATATTCAAATATAAACAATATTTGATCTTCAATTTTTTAAAAGACATCCCATAGACACTTAAATGGAGACTAGACACCATTGAAAGGAAAATTTATAAATTTGGAAATTGCTGGGGAAATTATCCAGAATATAACACAAATAAATAAGGAAATAAAAAATCTATGAGAAGTTAAATAACATGGATGATAAAAAATAAAGAAGCAAAATGGTTTCTTCAGTTAAATTTGTAGAAGTGAGTCAGTCTCATGCATATATGCCATATTTCCCAACCAGATAATCGTAAATATTTAATGAGCATTGTCCCAATGTGGAGTAAAGAAGAAAAGCAAATCTCTGACTTCAAAAGCACTAAAATAGCACAACAAAGGTGGTAGTAGCAACGATTATATTAAAATTATAACTTATGGGATTTCAGTTCTGCAAGGTGAATAAGTCATGGGGATCTACTGTACAGCATGGTATCTATAGTTAGCAATACCATATTGTATATTCTACTGGTCAGGATTCTCCAGAGAAATGGATCTATCTGTGTGTGTGTATATTTGGAAAGATAGCTATAGATGTCTAAAGATGATGATGATGATGATGATGATGATGATGATGATGATAGATAGATAGATGATAGATAGATAGATAGATAGATAGATAGATAGATAGATAGATAGATATAGATAGATATGTGACCATAGAGAATCCCATGGTCTGCCATATGCAAGCTGGAGAATGAGGAAAGCCATGGTGCAATTCAGGCTGAATCCAAAAGCCTGAGAACCAGGGGTACTTATATCCAAGGGCAGGCAAAGATAGATGCCCCAACTCAAGAAATTGGAACAAATTCACCCTTTCTCCATCTTTTTGTTCTATTCAAGCCCTAAATGGATTGGATGATGCCCACCTGCTTTGGTGATCTTTACTCAGTCTCCAAGTTCAAAGGGTAATCTCTTCCAGAAACAACCTCACAGACACACTCAGAAATGTTTTATCAACTATCTGGACATTAGCCCAGTCAAGCTGACACATAAAGTTAACCATCATATGTACTTAAAAATTTGCTAAGAGAATAGATTTATGTTAAGTACTCTTATCACAGAATACAAGTAATAGTAATAATAAATAAACAGGGCAGGAGGAAACTTTTGGAGAAGATGGATACATTCATGGCATAGATTGTGGTGATGATTTCATTGATGTATAGTTGTCTCCAAACTCACCAAGTTATATTCATTAAATATGTACAGCATTTTGCATGTCAATCATTCCTCAATAAAATGATTTTTTAAAAAATCAATATAGTTACATCCTGAACAATGTAGCCACTGACAGTGATTAAGAAGTTATTTCAGTTCTGTAAGGCAGTCTTTGCCAAATTGGTGCCTGTGTTTTTAATAATAAAATTAAAAATTTGTAAAAATAAATAATATTTGAAATTTTAAAAATTGTTAACTTATGGACTGAAGGTGAACTACTGAAGAAACAACAGAAGGTGGTAAAAAAATTTGAATTTTAAAAAGGTATTCCAAATTTTACATTGTGATTTACTCATCCATCCCAACATTTGTCTTTTATCTATCCTAGCAAGTTTGGGTGCCCAATCCTTGCTTAAGCCACTTTTTTTGTTACTTAGAATGGCCTCTTTCAACCAAACCATATAATTCATTTTTTTCTAAATCAATGTTTCTTTTCCGTGCCCATCTCCCTCAAAATCACGAGATAAATTATAAAAATACCCTCCCCAAATAAACTGAAGTAGAGTGTGTTGTGGGTTCCAGAAATTTATCCTAACAACCTATTTAAGTGGTCCGTAGACACCTGTTTGTTGAAGCGCTCTTCTCAATGGTTCTCAATATTTCCCTCTTAAAAGAAATCTTCTCAACTTCATTCATCATAAATTATCACAGCAATCTGAAGATTGTAAACTCTTGGGTCATTGGACCAGCCTCTATTCCTTCCACATTGCCCAGGGATACTTAACACCATGATTGATAAACACTGATATTTAAGAATGGCAACACTACCAATTTGCTCAGCTTTCCCAAAATGTGAAACATTCACCCAATCTCTGAAGAATCTGCAATAGCTAACTTTAGACTTTCCTCATCAGATCTCTGATTCTATTAAAATTACCCGTTTTTCTGTAAGCCTCAAGAGAAGTAGCCAGGGGACATCCAATATATACATCTTGACAAGGAGATTGTTGTTATTTTGACTAATCTCTCCTTAAATACTTAAACTTAGGATGTTATTTATAATGGAGAAAATAATGCTACCAGTAACTTGGATGATAATGGATTTTTTTTAAAAAATATCAAATCTAGGGGCACCTGGCTGGCTCAATTACTTAAGCATCTGCCTTCAGCTCAGGTCATGATCCCAAGGTCTTGGGACTGAGCTCCACATGGAGCTCCCTGCTCAGTGGGAAGCCTGCTTTTCCCTGTCTTGGTCTCCCTGCTTGTGCTTGCTCTCTCTCTCTGTCAAATAAGTAAATAAAAGTTTTTTTAAAAAATAAATTTAAATAATAATAAATATCAAATCTGTTAGAGCCAACTTATACTTCAAAACTTTTATAGCCACTTGATTAGGTTTCTTCCATTTACTTGTCCATACTAGGACACATTACATCATGTTCATAAGCCAGAGTGAAACTGTCTGTGGTCTTTACCAATCAGGAAGATGGAAATACAGATTCGCAGCAGCAGGGACAAAAGTCCTGCTTCACAAAACAAAGCTAAGAAACTGCAATTCCCTCTAGATACTCCACTAGCCTCTGCATAACCAAAGGCTGTTCATTCTCTCCTCCTTGGCTCCCCTGCCCTTGCCTATGAGTATCTCTGCCCCTGCCCATTCCAACCTTCTGCTTGTCTCTCTGGATTTCAGGACACAAGGATATCTATAAAGCTATAATAATGGCAATTAAAGATACACTTTGGAGGGAAACCAAAGAAACCTAACCACAGCATTTTCACAGGACTCAACTCACACAGTCTCCTAACCTTCACAAAGCTGTCCACAATATGGTATTCAATAGAGAATAAGCCAGAATTAATTCAATTTAAGTTATGCTCAAGATACTGAGACTATACAAGGCACAGGGCAGTGGGCAAGATGGACCCGTTGTGAGAGAAATTTGAACTCAATTTAAGTTCATCAAATATTTCTAATTCTGTTTCTTCATCTTTAAAATAAGGACATTTGCAGTGTAATACAAATGTGGGGATTATGTGCTAACTGTAAAGCGCTACTATGTATTATGCACAAAAGAGCTGACTACTAGCCACAAAGAATGTATAATTTTTTTAAGAATGTATAATTTAATAGTTTCCAGAGTGGTGAGGTAGCATAAGATTATAAAGCATATTTTAATCTTCTTGGGTTGCCATAACATAATACCAAAGACTGGTGGATTAAACTGCAGAAATTTATTTGCTCAGAGTTTTGGACCTGGAAGTCCAAGATCAGGGTCAGTAAAATTGGTTTCTGGTAAGAGCTCTTGTCTTGATTTGCAGATGCCTTCTCACTGTGTTCTCACATGGTAGAGAAAAAGAGAAAAAGCAACCACATTCTGGTGTCTTTTCTGATAAGAGCAGTAATGTCATCATGAGAGCCCCACAATGGTGACCTCATCAAACCTAATTACAGGCATATCCCATTTTTTTTGTACTTCTCTTTATTGTACTTTGTGAATACTGTGTTTTTTAGAAATTGAAAATTTGTGGCAACCCAGTATGGAATCTGCCATGTTAAACAAGTCTAATGGCATAATTTTTCCAACAACATTTGCTTTCTTCAAGTCTCTTTGTCACATTTCAGGTATTCTCATAATATTCTTGACTTTTTCATTATCATTATGTTTATTATGATGATCTGTGATCAGTGATTATGACTTCCTGAAATCTCAGATGATGATTAGTATACTTTAATAATATCTTTAAACTCAAGGTATATGCATTGCTTTTTTTTCTAGATGCAATGCAATTGCAGACTTAATAGACTATAGTAGAGTATAAACATAACTTTTATATGCTCTGAGAAACTACAACATTCATTTGACTTGCTTTACTGAAAAATTTGCTTTATTGCTGTGGTCTTGGACCAAACTCAAAATATCTCCAAGTTATGCCTATATCTCCCAAAGACTCCATCTTCAAAAGCCATCACATTTGGAGTAAGGGCTTTCACATATGAATTTCAGGGAGACATATTCAGCCTTTAACAGAGCACCACCATGCCTATCTCTCATTTGACCCTCACCCTTAACAACAGTGATGGATACTTTTAAAGTGAAACTAGAAATAAAAGTTCTCAGGACAGCAAATTGGAGAAATATGAAAATGGTTCATACAACTGATTCCCTTTTGTAGTATTGTATAACTCCCAGACTGAGGAGTATGCACCATTAATGTCCTTAATATAAGGGGGTTGGTGAGATGTTCATTCATATAAATTCAGGATGGACAGTAATTACTCATGTAACCTTTTGTAGAATGACTTCAATTTACATTGCAGAAAAATCCTGTGAAAATAAAATCAGTTCTTCTACCCTCAGTTCATATAATCCAAATGCAGTGCTACCAGCACTGAAATAAGCATGCTTTCACACCTTGCAGAAAAATCTCATGTAAGGCATTATAAGTTGAATTATATCCCTCCAAAAAGATACACTGAAGCCCTAGCCCCTAGTACAAAAGAATGTGACCTTTCTTGGGAAGAGGTTCTCCGCAGATGTAATTAGTTAAAATGAGGTCACACTGGGGTAAAGTGGGCCTCTAATTCAGTATGACTGGCTTCCTTACATGGCCATGTAAAGACAGAGACTTGGGGAGAAACCATATGAGGACAGGATTGGAGGGATGCATATACAAGACAAGGAACACCAAAGATTGCTAATAAATGATCAGAAGTTAGGAAAAGGGAAGTGAAGTTTTCAGAGGGAGGATGGCCCTGCCTTAATCTTGATTTTGGACTTCTAGCTTTTAGAACTATGAGCCAATAAATTTCTGTTCTTTTGAGCCATCCATTTTGTGGTACTTAGTTACAGCAACCTTGGAAAATGAATATATAAGGAAACATGTCTTGGGCTCAAAAGTAGGCAGAACATTCCATCTTAGATTAGGCAATAAATTGGGATGCCTGGGTGTCTCAGTGGTTGAGCATCTGCCTTCAGCTCAGGGTGTGATCCTGGAGTTCCAGGATGGAGTCCCAAAATGGAGTCCCACATTGGACTCCCCACAGGGAGCCTGCTTCTCCTTCTGCCTATGTCTCTGCCTCTCTCTGTGTGTCTCTTGTGAATAAATAAATAAAATCTTTTAAAAAGATTCGGCAAGAAATCTAATATAAAACAGTCAAACATAATTCATTTTCTTCTTTTAGGATATCCTGGGTAAAGAGCAATACTAAAGACAAAGGAATAAGGCTCAGGATTCTTCCAGTGGGGTCTAGGGTTTTGTCTCTTAGGAAAGAAAGCTTTCAAGTAATTAGAAGGACAATCTAATAGGTTGCTAGGCACAGGTCCCTACCAACTCTGGGATTCTCTGATTCTCAGAAATGGGCAGTTCTGTGGGATACTGTTCATACTGTCTCTAGTCTGGCAGAAAGGTCTTCATGAAACATTACTTCAGGCAGTCCTCCTGTTAACTGATAACAGGTGGAAGGTAGAAGGGATATGAGGCTACGTCTGATCTAGCTACACAGAGCATCGGGGTTTCCTCCCAGGAAGCTACTGTTGTTTTAATGGCCTTCTCTCAGCCTGGAGACATCTAAATAATATCTTTTCTCCTACCATTAGGTTTTGCCTCCTGCTAGGAGAATGACGTAAGAAGTCAGTTAAATGAGCCTCTTTCTTCAGATCTGGTTAATATTCCTGTTATCCTACTTGTTGGTCTCCTGACTTTTCCATTCCCATTAAATCTCCAGACCCCTTCCCTGAGACCTCAGGTGGACTTTTGGCCTGCCTCCTCTCCTCCCTTGCTTGGCAGATCTATTCTGGTATCCTAATCTATCCTGTTTTCTGCTGTGGGTACCGGACAACTCAGTGGGAGCTACTGGTTCAGTTCTCCTCTCCAGCCACTGACTCCTGCCTTCCCAGTCCTACCAGTTTTATTTCCTGCACACTGATCAGATGGTTCTTGGCACTCACTTCCTGGCTCCTAATGTGTCCTCCAGACTCACTCATTCATTCCCTTATTGCCAACACTGAAAAAGCATTCATGTTTTTTAAGAAATATCCTCTTATGGTGGTAAAGTTTACCTCTTCAAAAGAAGAATAGCTGACTTCTGGCTGGAATATTCAAGGGTGTTAACCTACCACAAGCAATCACCTTGTCCCTGCTACAGCTATCTGTAAGCATCACTGGGCATAGGGCAAACAGAGCAGAACCCTTCCTTTGTTTATGAGACAGAAAAAAGATGTCATCCCTCTAGTGACTGAACCCTACCTATCCTGGACCACCTCCAGACAGAGGTGAATGTCTCCTGAATGGTAAAAACATTTAGAAGAGAACTAAAGAAATGGCCATTGCTAAAATATTTCACTTACTCATTTTCTGCCCTTACCTGCTATACTGCATGACAACCTAACTAGAGATATTTTAATAGATTTCCTTAGAAAGGCAAGGAAATGACAACTCATACACTGATTGCTATGGCCTGAATATTAGTGTTCCACCAAAATTCATAGGAAGTCCTAATCACAAGTGTGATGATATTTAGAGGTAGGGCCTTCAGAAGGTCATTAGGTTTAGAGGAGGTCATGAGGGTAGAGCCCTCATGATGGGATTAGTATTCTTACAAAAGCCACAAGTGCTCTCATTCTCTCTCTCTCTCTCTCTCTCTCTCTCTCTCTCTCCAATATGAGGATAAAGCAAGAAGGCAGACATCTGCAAGCCACAAAGACAGGCCTCACGAGAACCACACAATGCCAGCACCCTGATCTTGGACTTCAAACCTCTGGAACTGGGAGAAAAATAAAGTTCTATTGTTTAAACCACCCAGTGTTTGGTATTTTGTTATAGCAGCCCAAACTTACTAAGGCACTGATAGACTACCTTCGCAAATGATTAACTTACTGAAAAAATTTACTATTTTCATCTAAAAAATAGAGTAAGGAAAGAGTGGCATAGGTAACAAGTTTGTATGGGTAGTGAGGTTGACAAATCCTAAAATAAGGCAATGAGTTGATAAACTGATCTATAATCAAGGAACATCACTCTGTACTCTCCAGTCATGGGGGCACTGAGAGTGAAAGACTAAGAAAGAACATATGCCACAAGGACAATGAAAAGACAAAGATATTTTGAATACATTGCAGTTTTGCCTAGGGAAGTCTTTTTTTCACTTGGCTTTGCACAACTTTGCTCCTCCCCTCCAGAATAAATAGAATCAACCCAGGTGTTTTACAGCCCAGCTGGCCGGGTCAGGGCTGCCAGGCTCAGACAGCCAAGGATTCCTGAATATTTGAGTTGTGGCTATAAATCCAACTCACTCTTGAGTGTCCCAAAAGATACAACTTCAAAAAGAGGCATGGATTTAAAATGTTTTTCATCCTATGCTTTTCTGCCTAAAGAATTTCATTCTTTATCTGAAAGTAGTTTTGTTTCCAAAAGTTTGATGAATCAAAATTACTGTTGTGAAATGTCCCCCAGCCCCATTCAATCTGCTTGGTTATGTAGCTGGATATCTGTTTTGTAAGCATTTATCATTTTAATAGGAGAGGCCTGAAGGGGGAAAAAAAGTACTTGTTAGGATTTATTTTATTTCTTGTAAAAGGTTCTAGCCCCTTAGTCCCAGAAATTGTCTCTTTAGTTCATTCTCCTAAGTCATATTTAATTTACTTCAGAAGCAATACATATTTTGTGTCACATAGTCTATTTAGCAGAGTTGGGTTGTTTTATTACCCACAACTATTTCCTTCTGTGATATATACTCACTCACAAAATTTGAACGGCTCCTCTTGTTGTATGGTATCTTTTTGCAATCTTTCTTTTGTTCATAATCCATCTCTTCAAAATCAAATACACTTTACTGTTTACTTTTAAAAGAATTATTACTATTTTATATCTAAATGATGAGAAATATAAACATGGTAATCAATGTCTTCATGCCTTTTATTTGTAAAAACATCTGATCACACTGACCTTTTATTGCACACCTTGAGATATTTATTCCACAGGTAAAGAAGCTAAGACTGTAGCTCACACATAACTGAAGATTATGTTGGCAATCATATTATCATTTATGCTTCCCTGTCTTCTCCCTACATTTTAGGATCTTGGACTCTCAGGCTTCCACTGGTGGAGGATGTGGTAGTTTTCCCCACTGAGTTATAAACACTAGTCCATGAAGAAGTGCGCATAGATTGATGATGTAATAAGTGGGATCTTAGAAACTGTGATCTTATGCATAAGACAAAGCCAGGGAGATATTCAGAATCCAAGTCTTTTTAATATCCATAAAAGAGCTATGACCAGCCATAGAATATAAAAATAATCCAGTGATCAATCCATCAGGGAATATTTGTTTAAAGGAGGTTATCTGCAACCTCTCTGAGATTTTGCAGACTCAAACTAGGTGAAAAACATTTGGTAAAATGTAACTGAAAACCAACAGAAACCAACTGAGTTTAAAGAGTTTAGATTAAGAATTGCTATTGTAAAAGCAGCTAGTTACTGCGCCTTTCACTGGCGCAAGATTGAGTCGGCTTCACCCAGAATCCGGACAAAAAACCCTCAGGTTCATAAGCATTCCCTGTTCTTATGGGATGGAAACCCCAACTTACCTGAAATATAAAACTATTTCCTTAGTGAGAAAGAGGATCTTAACCCTGGCAAGAGCTTAGAATTAGGTACATAATTGATTGAATTTACTTTGTACTTTGCCAAGTCAGGGGACATAAGAATTTAAACATATTTTAAAGTGTTTAAACAAATGTAATAGACTAATTTTAAAATAAGCCTAATTATTTAAATAAGTTTATTCATTTCAATTTGAATTGATTGAAAATTATCACACACATCCCTGTATTGATCCTTACAGTTTACTAGAATTATAAACAGTAAAATTATATCTGTACATTACATTTAAAAGCTTAAGGAAAATCAGGTTTTAAACTATTACTTTAATAAACTGAATTCTAGATTAATAGCTAAACAGCAATCGTTCTTTTTTTTTTTCTTCTTCTTCTCAGAAAAGCACTTCCCTTGCCATCAACTCCAGGAAAAACAACAACAGCAAAAACAAAAATAAAAAAAAAAACCTCACAGAAATACATGACATCCCAGTTAGAAAAATATGAAAATGTCTGCCTGGTCATATTGAATAAATATCTAGTTACCTCAGGCTAACCATCCACTGTCCTAATGGGCCTCCTGGAGCCAGTAGTAGCCAGTCTCCCTGCCCACTGTTGTTCTTTTCCATGAAGGTGAAAGGAGACAAAGCAGCTGCTTCTTGACTTGTCAAAGTTCACAAAGAATGCTGAATTGATGACAACAGAAGGTGGATGAGGTTGGATATTTTGATTGTGAAAGACAAAATATACCAGATAATTAAGGAGATGATTTTATTTAGGTTCTTGCATTAGGAGGAAAACATTCGTTAATGAGAAATTTCTAAAAGAAGAGAGAGAAACTCAAGGGTTTTATAAAACAAGGGAGTCATTGAGGGAGGGGTGATTTTGGATATTGTCTTAGAATATGCCATGGCAGGTGGTCCTTGTGGTTAGCCTAGCAATTTCTCAAAACAGAATAAAAGGGGGATGAAGGCTTTTCCAACCATCCTTTGAAACATTTTTTTGCACAAACATACATACAAAACAATTCATGTAAAATTTCTAGATTCAAAGTTAAAAATGGGGATCCCTGGGTGGCGCAGCGGTTTAGCGCCTGCCTTTGGCCCAGGGCGCGATCCTGGAGACCCGGGATCGAGTCCCACGTCAGGCTCCCTGCATGGAGCCTGCTTCTCCCTCTGCCTGTGTCTCTGCCTCTCTCTCTCTCTCACTGTGTGCCTATCATAAATTTAAAAAAAAAAAAAAAACAAAGTTAAAAATGTAGTCCTTTCATGAAAAATGTTGTCTTTTATTCTGAGATGATGTCCTTTCTATTTTTTTAATGAAAATTTCCTGTCATTTAAAAAATGGTGATATATATATTTACAAATATTTTGTAAAATAAACACAGCTAATTACCATATATTTGTAGTCCTAATTTTTTGTTAATAAATGTGGTCATACAAATCCAAATGCATGGGAGATATTTTTCTGAAAAGTAATGCAGTTGGAAGGGACACAAAATCTTAAAATCTACTCTCAGAGATGCTTTCTGCAGTGCTCTTTTATCATGCGAATATTCTAGGAGAATTAACATGTCATCATCAACATGTATAGTTTTCTTAGCGATTTCCAACTGGGATGGCCTGGGGCAACTAAGATTATAATTTTTTGGAGAAAAAGGGAGAAAAAGAATCACACAGTATAAGGTAGACTTTATGAAGGTCTAGAGAAGATGACCAAAAAATGAACTTATTTACTTGATATTACATAAGGAAAATTAGCAGAAGAAAGAATGGAGAAAAATAACATTTATTGACTATCTGCTATTAAAAAAAAGGCAGGATGCCAAGGAACTTCTAATTATATTATCATCTTAATGTATTCTTCATTACTCATTATACTTCAGTAATTTCTAGATGAACTATTTTAGTTATTTCTCACTAGGTACTGGTAAATGTTTTATCTTATTTAATCCTCATAAGAGCCTGGGGGTCAGATGTTTTCATTCAAATTTTATAGATGAGAAAATCAAGGTTTAGATACATTAGATAAGTCACAAATCCCAGTTAATGAGACCAGAGACAAGACATCTCAATCTAGACTTGCTTCCTCTATGCTATACTCAAATGTTTGAAGGCCAGAATATTAGTTAGGATTAGGCTTGCCTACATATGACAAGTCCAAATGGCATGCTTCAACATGACAGAAGTGTATTTAAATCTCATATAAAGAAGGTGAAATATAGGGCCTCCAGGGTTGGTATAGTAGCTTTACAATGCCACTGATGTCCCACATTTCTTCAATAGTTCTTCTCCATCATCCTCAGTATGCATCCCATCCTCAAAAATGCTGCATGGTTCAACATGCCAGCTAGAGCTCAAGTTATCACCTCCATATTTCCGGCTAAATGTACAACTTTTAAAAAGGAGAATTCCTAGAAATCCCATATGACAACTTTTGCATATGCCTCTGTATTAGTGTCCTAGGGCTACTATATAACAAAGCATACTATATAATAAAGTCCCCACAAACTGGGTATCCTAAAACAACAGATATTTATTTTCTCACAGTTCTGGGGGTTAGAAGTCTGAAATCAAGATGTCAATAGGACCATGCTCCCTTTAAAATCCTGAGTAGAATTCTTTCTGGCCTATTTCAAGCTTCTGGTGTGGAAATCAATTCTTTATGTTCTTTGGCTTATAGCTGTGTCACTAGTCTCTGCCTCTGTTGTTCACAAAGTTCTCCCTTTATTTGTGTCCCCTCATGTTGTTTTCTTCCCTTTGTCTGTCTTTTCATATAAGGGCACCAATCATTGGATTGAAATCCCCATCTACTCCAGTATGAGTCATCTTAACTTATTATATCTGCATGAATCTATTTACAATTAAGGTCACATTCTGACATGCTAGAGTTTAAGAACTCATCATATCTTTTTTGGGGAAAACAGTTCAACCAATAACAACGTCATTAGGTGGGATTTAGTCACATGGCCACAACAATATACAAGCATGAGGGAAAGTGCCAACACTGGCTAAATATATTACAATTCCAAATTAAACTGGTAGTGATACGAAGGAAGATGATAGATATTGATTCTCTGTCTCATCAAACAGTATTTGTTATTGACCACCTATACAGAATTCAGTACATTACATGGCACATATGAGACACTCATGAAATATTTTTTGAAAGAACAAATGAATGAGTGATCTAGAACAATGTTGATAAGAAGAATGAACATGATAATGGGAAGTTTATAAAGTACAATAAATTATAAAGCTCTAAAACTGGGAACTCTAATTTTATCCAGACAAGATATACTTTACAATTCTTGGAGGTATCTTAAAACTCTAGAATGAAGATCCTGTCAAAAATTCTGAGCCTTTTGGCTCACAATCTGAAAATAATATAAGCCATAGGTAAGAAGGCAGAAAGCTTTCTGCTTACACTTTATCAACAGTTCTTAACAACTACCAGTGGTTAGGCCTACACAACTGGGCACACAAGAGCTAAATTAAGCAAAGAATGCAAACAAGAAGTCCAGGAACCAAATCCAAATTATAAAGATCTTTAGTGTACAACAGTGTTTTTTCAAAATTCTAGTTTGTTGCCAGATTTTAAACATGGAGAGATTTCAGATAGCAATATGTATTTCCAAATTTTTTTGAAAATCTGAAGATCTTGTTATTTTGAACCCAAATAAATATTCAGCAGTTATTAACTGAGTCTGAGCACCAGCTGTCCACTTCAGATGGTAAACACATTTCCTATGTTTCCAATTGCCTCTCTTGACAAATGTATGCTTTTTTTCCCTGAACTTTCAAGGCATTTGAGTGTATCACTCCTGGTCTACAGTCATCTAGAAAACCCAATGAAGGTGATTGCATATACATAAATGTTCTCAATTGTAAAGTACTACTTTTTACTAGCAAATAATAAAGGCACTATTAGCTAGGGATGTGTGACATGTAAAAATGAGCTAATTATTTCTAAATTGTATAATATACTACTCAGGGTTTTTTCTCACCAGATTGGTGAAAGTAAAAACATGTATCTCTCTTTTCACCTCATGTTTTGGAGCCATGAACTGGTAAGTTCACCAATAAGTAAGGGAAACTAATGTGATGGTCCTTAAAAAACATGTGGAGATTATACATATATATATATGTATAATATATGCAAATATATTTGTACATATGTATGTATATGTACATATATATGTATATGTATATATATGCAAAATATTGAAAAATACTAATTGAACATATTGGCAAGCATTAATAGCATTGGATTGTGACAAGGAAAAAATAGACACAAATCCCTGCCTTCATAGATCTTGTCTAGTATTTGTGTTTAGGGAGAAAAGGGAGAGAAGAGAGTAATAAACAAACAAATGATTTAAAATACTATAGTCAGATTATGATAGGTTTTAAGAAAAATAAAGCAAGCAAAGGGAATAGGTAAATCTGGGCCAATATGATTTTTAGAAAGGTACTTAAGAAGAGTGTCACTTAAGAAGGCATCCTTGAAGGAGATGAAAAAATAAGCCATGCAATATCTTGAAGGAGAACCTTCAAATCAGAGGGTAAAACAAGGGCAAAGGACTTATGATGATGGGAGCATGACCAGCAAGTCCAAAGGATGAGAAAGGAAGCATAGTGTCTGGATGAATGAGCAAGAGAAATAATATAGATGAGGCCAGAAAAGGTGTGGGAGGGTGAATCATGTCATTTTATGTCTTATATGTCATTTTAAGTATCTTGGCTCTAAGATACCTTTACGTATCTCTCATGAGGGAGATAGAAGCAAGAAGCAGAATATCATCTGATACTACATTTTAAAAGCATCATTTTTGGTTGCTATATTAAGTTAGACTGTAGGAGGGAAAGGAAGGAAACAGGAATATTACTTATGGAGACTATCCAGGGAAGAGAGAATGTTGGCTTGGACCAAGATAAAAGCAATGGGGATGGTGAAGAGTCTTCAGATTTGGAATATATTTAAGGTAGTATTTGTTAATGGATTATATGTGGCATGTAAGGGAAAGGATCAATGATAATGTAAATAGATAGGTAAATGTAGTGAAAATGTATAGACATTCTTTTGATTTGCATTATTAAAGTGTATTAAAGCAAAGAAATCAGTTGAGGATGAAGATGGAGCACTGGAAGTTTGGAAAAGAGGTAAAGGTAGGAAAAAGAGCCCCAGCACAGTGAAAGTGAATGAATGAGGGTAGTAGGGAGGATGGCTCAGTAGCACTGGGAGCCCACTCAAGATCACACATCATGAATTTAAAGTGAGACCAGACAGCTTAGTTTTGCATCTTGCTCCAACTGCAGGTACAGGAACAACATAAGTGGAAAGAAATATTCAACCAGGTTTAGAATTTGCCAAACAAGCATAATTAAGATGGGTAAGCAAGTTGAGGACATATGTAATGGAGACTTTTAATGTCCAATGATATAATCTAACTTGGATAAAGAAGCAGTTGTAGGGGGATCCCTGGGTGGCGCAGCGGTTTGGCGCCTGCCTTTGGCTCAGGGCGCGATCCTGGAGACCCGGGATCGAATCCCACATCGGGCTCCCGGTGCATGGAGCCTGCTTCTCCCTCTGCCTGTGTCTCTGCCTCTCTCTCTCTCTCTCTCTCTCTCTGTGACTATCATAAATAAATAAAAGTTAAAAAAATTATTAAAAAAAGCAGTTGTAGACATAGAGGGTGTAAAGGAGAGTGAAAAAGTGCAAGAACCCATAGATTACACCAAAGAACTCAAAGAATTGTTGAATTAGGGGGCCTAGAAAAAGTGAGACAAAAATATGAAGAGGCACTTGGAAAGTGTGATGCCTGAAATTAAGGTTACAAAAATGCAATTTTTTGTAATGATGTCACCTAGGGTATTACCACAGGAATGAATGGTTGCAGAAGGGTGAAGAACAAGATCACTGGAAGAGAGGTGGGCAAAGAAGTTTGAGGCCAAATAATAAAAAGAATTAACTAAATGGATATTGAAATCGCTATGATCCATACAAGAGCAATGTTGCAGAACCTGACAGCTGTCAAAGAGCTAAAATCTTCCAGGAAGAGGGAAAATGGATATTGGAATTGGTGGATGACTACAAAAACGTAGGGTGGGTAGTTTGTGGAATGCTTTGATCACAAGATATTTAACATGTAGGGATTATAGGAGAAAAGGAAGGGAAAGGGTCTGGAAACCATTAGAGTGAGCAAAGATCTCTATGCCATCCCAAGACCAATGTTATAATCAATGTGGGAAAGAAAATAACTACCACTTGAGAGGACAAGTAAAAAAACAAAAGAAGCAGAGCAAAAGAAAAGTATTCAGAGAAGAGTTTGAAAACATGAGTGACATAAACTCTTAATCTAACTCTTCCAAGCTCTTAGATATCTATGAATTCTGGAAGGCAAAGTGAAGGTTAAGGAGAAGTTGGATGGAGACGAAGGAGAAACACATGAGTTTGATAGCCCAGAGGATGAAACCTAGTACTCTTGTGGTAACTGACATAGACAAATGACAAATATATTAGTCAAGACAAATATATTAGTCTAGATAGAGCTGGGGCTAGGGTCACAGAAGAATGAGGCACTGTTTCCAGGTGCAAAATTTAAGGGTGCACCAAGTGAAAAAAATTTATGATAGGCAAATGATGAGAATTTTAAATAAAGATAAAATCAGTGTTACTGATTTTTCCTTTGGCCCCAGAATACTATATGGCTAGGCACAGCACTATTATTTCACATTAATTTTGATTTTTTTAAAGAAAATACTGCATTCAAATAGTATTTACCTTGATTACTGAGATTTTTTTTTTCTTACATCTCTAATTTTTAACCCATTCTGCCATCACCAGGTCAGTGCTTCACTGGCTTCACCCTAGTCCTGCCCTGAGGCTAGAAAAAAAGTGATTGGGGAGGGTCTGTGAGTGCTTTATGAGTAGGGAAAAGCAGAGCATGTTGAGTCCTGGAGTTCTGTGTTTATTTCTGCCAATGATGTCATGGTGGTTTTAGCTGGAATCCACAGGTTTCCCTACTGATTTCCTGTTTCCCAACAATTAAGGGATTTAGGCCAAGGGAGGACCCACTCCATTACCACTGCAAGTTATTTCTCTTCTTTAGGAATCAAAGATCTGAGACCTGGATTCAGAGGACATGATATATTTGATGTGCCCTGACAAGTTAGATGCTGTCTCATTGTCTACCAAAAAGGAGGTAAAAAGATCATTAGGTGATGGTGTAAATCTGTGCCACTTTCTTAGATGTGACTCATCGCTTGCTTATAAGCAGAGCCAGAAGAATTCTTAGGAAAATATAATTACATACGGGTTCATCTCAAAAACTTGTCCAAAATTGGTCTCCTATTTCCCACCCCACCCCAAATTGCTGTTTCTATAAGTCTTCCTCATGTCAGTAAATGACAACTCCATTCTTCACGTTCCTTAGACACACTCCACACAGTGTCTGTCATGGTGACTAAGAAATAACAGCTAAACAAGTGAATACAATGTGTATTATGTACAAGGAAATGTGTTTATCTGGGGAAGAAATTACATGTGACTAAGATATGAATGTTGTAGAAATAAAGCTTAAAATTGAGTAAAGTTGATAAGAAAAGGCATAAAACTGTACTGTGTTTATAATTCCATCTCATTCCAGCAAGATATAAATCACTACATATATATGCAATAAAACCAGGTTTAAAATTCTGAAGAAGATTGGGAGTTGGAAAAATAAAGTTAGGAAAAAGAAGATGAAACTGTAAGTATACCAAAGACATACCAAAATGTCTAGAAGATTTCTTAGAGATAAGCAGCAGCAAATTTGACTTTGAGCTTGTTGGTACCTAGTGAAAGTAAACACATCTTCAAGTGCTCATTTTACAGATCTTATAAGAATTTTAAAATAATAATTAACAATGAGTAATAATAATAAATCCTCAAAGGGGGGATTCCTGGGTGGCTCAGTGGTTTGGCGCCTGCCTTTGGCCCAGGGCGCAATCCAGGGGTCCCGGGATCGAGTCCCACGTCGGGCTCCTAGCATGGAGCCTGTTTCTCCTTCCTCCTGTGTCTCTGCATATCTCTCTCTCTCTCTCTCTCTCTCTCTCTCTCTCTCTCTCGGTCTATCATAAATAAATAAATAAATAAATAAATAAATAAATAAATAAATAAATAAATAAATCTTAAAAAAAAAAAATCCTCAAAGGGAAAAAAAATCCAACTGTATTTGATAGTGAGACCTGAGGGGAACTTCTTTTCATGGGTCCCCCTAAGGGAAAAATGTAACTGTAATAAATCAGATTCCCAACATTCCTGAGATACATTTAGCAATGACTTTTAAAGGTCTCTTCCAGAAAGGTCTATCAATGAAGAACAATGACTATCACCAAACTACAACTCAATGAAAGCCAAAATATTGTGCTCCAAAAACACAATGGAACCAAATTAAATTAAACCAAGATTGAAATTTAAAGGAACTATCACAGGGACTGTTTTCTCCTTAAAGTTGTGAACATTGTGTTAACTCTTGAGGTGCACTGTGATTCAGGAAACCTAGTCTGGAAAGGTACACTGTTCTAAAGCTGTACATATCTATTGTATTCTCTAGACAACCTTTCACACTCAATCCTTTGATCATTCTCTAGACATTCTTCAAGACAATTTTCTCATAATCAATCTCCTGATAAATAACTGGTAGCAAAACATCTAAGGTTGAACTCCAGAAAATATCTGGATTACCATACTCTGTGTTACTAATTTAGAATGAATACTTTCACTTGATAACAAGCTAAAATAGGGAGAGAGCTGATAGCCTCTCAAGATCATTTGGAGAATATAACCAGGGCTTGTGCCTATATAATTGGTCACCCCCATTTCCATGTAATAATTACCATAATAAAATATTATGAATCAAGAATGCCATCCTCTAGGATAAAAGCCATTCCATAAAAAGCCTATACTAAAAATGAGTCATAGAGATCACTTCAAAAGAAATGTCAGGTCTGTGGATACAGGTAGAAAGTTTTATAAATATAGTGATCTAATTTGGTTATTTTTTTTAAGATTTAAAATTAACAGAATCTTAAGATACTCACTTGGTACCAAGGCAATCTCCAGCAGCTGAATTAACACATAAGCTAGTCAAAGAACTCAAAGAGCCCAACACTTTCCAGAGTTTCAATTCACAGTTTGACAGTCAGACAGCCAGTGACAAGCCCTACTCATCAAAAACAAAAAAAGAACACTTACTCCATTCATTTTTATGTCCTTATGACAGGTGAGGTGACTGTGACATAGATATTATGAATGAGGTGGGAATAGTTCATGGTCTATTCACTGAAAAATCAATGAGGTGAAAGCAGATAAGTTAGGACTTGCCAATGTGCACCTGCTCTTCCTAGACTCAAATTAAACATTCAGCAGCATGAACCTATCCCTCCAGCCATTACTACCTCCTTCAGCTCTCACTATCTCCTAAGATACTGGTTCAAAAATGAACAAACAGTAGCTTTTTCTTCTATTCCACTCTAACACTATTACATATTTTTAAGCCATTCCATGAGGCTGGAACTGACATTAAGCAAATACTACCTCTAAAGTTTTCTGAAAATCCAAGTTAAGAATGCAAGAGACATTTGAAGCAAATCATAATGGGCACAAATGATGTTAGAAATTGAAGCTCTGAGCTTAAGAGATTCAGAAGCCTGAAGACAATGGAGAATTTAGTAAAGTGATATTCAACCTGCCTCTTAAAAAACATTTCATTTTCTACTCAACATGCCAAATCAGGTATTTAAGAGTACTGGTTAGAAGTAAAATACTTAATATATAGACCAGGTCTCATCAAATCATTCTTGGGAGTTTTCCAAAACATTTTCACACTTACGTATTATATTGAGCATTGCCAATTACTTGAGGAGATAATTAAGGGGAATTTGCAAAAGTTAAGTCTATGGATCTTCATTTCCTCCCTTAGTATCTAACTTCCACACACTGCTTTAGTGCAGCAATTGTTCCTAAAGATCTCTTCCCAG
The DNA here is from genome assembly GCF_905146905.1 of Nyctereutes procyonoides. NCBI lineage: Eukaryota > Metazoa > Chordata > Mammalia > Carnivora > Canidae > Nyctereutes > Nyctereutes procyonoides. Next base: position 28,297,368 of record NW_026575048.1, read on the forward strand.
TTATTAGCCTATTATGACCTGATTCCCTTTATTCTCCTTATTCATAAATTGTGAATCCCTCTCTTCAGAAGCCCTCACTCAGAGAGATAACAGACTTTTTAGTTGTGTCCCTAACCATTCTGTAGATTGGCCTCCTAAGTTTAAAAATAGTCATAATGGAAGTAAATTTAAATTGCTTTTTAGCATTTGTTGTTGTTGCTTCTTACTGCTTCTTATTTGGAAATATTAGTCATGAGAAGAGTAATAGAAATGTACATTGTGATGGCAGTGGGATTGCCAGAAGGTGATTCAAAATCTGAATTATGCCAGGTACCTACTAATTTAAACTATAACCATTTTTCATGTGATTAAAATGTTCATATGGCATAGACATAGGAATCAATCATGTGGTCTTTCTTTCTTATCAAGAAACAATAATAGTTAAAGAATGCCTTCAGCATTTTACATGGCAGGTATTTCCAAAGTTATGAATGTAAAATAATACTCTTCTCCCTTTTGGGCAAGATTATGCTTTGCTATTGTTGTAATTATAAAAGTAGTGATGAATATCAGAATGAGAAAAGGCTTTCCTAATGGTTCAAGAATAGTATTCCAACAAGTCCTATCTTGCTAGGAGGAGCTTAGCATATGAAAAATATATTCAAAAAGACCTTAATCATCTTTGATAACCAAAATAAAATACTGAAGATGGTAGAGCAAAATAATTCAGACTTATTTAAGGAAAATGCTCTAATGTTAGAATTTATAATATAAGAGTACTATAGGGAGATGTAAAATAATCTTCCCAAAGCAGAAGCTTCAGAAAATAGAGTTGTAACTGTTCATAGAGATTCTTTCATCGTGACAAGATGTCCATTCATGTTTCTTCAAGCAATATTGAAACCTTGGGCCGAACAATGTGAAGGATTTGATTCCTTTAGAAAGCCATATACTCTAAATGTAGAGTTAACCTGAAAAGGACAATGAAAAATAAAAGTGGAAGTACAGCTGTGTCAAGCACAAAAGGGAAAGCAAGACAACAGCTGGAAGGCTTAGGTCCATTGAGAAATTTCTTCTTATCTTGAAAATTGGCTTGACTGGAACCTAGGAACTATTACAGAAAATGCCCAGACATGTGACCTCCCCCTTTTCTCCTGTAGCCTTACTCTTGCGATGGAATGCAGGATGGCCCATCAGGACAGCAGATTCATACAGTCTAAAGCAATCATGCTAGGGAAAATATTCTGCCCTTTGAAGATGCCTTAAAGTTTATCTTCCTCCTTCTCAACACCCTCTCTGTTCAGTTTGAGACCTTTCTATTCATTTTTTCCTCTGGCAAGGAAGCAACATCCTCTGAGTATAGAAGACAGAGGAATTCCTTGGCCCTTTTCTGTTGAAAGCCTGAGCTCTTGTTTATAAGCTTATATTTATAAGCACAGCTCCAAAAGCTGGTTTCTTTCAGGTACTTGGCAGCCTACATTTCTCTAATCTTTCACTTTTTTTAGAGTCATTCCCAAAGCAGCAGAATGAAAAATCAAAGGCAGTAGGAAAGAGACTACTACTCCACTAGCTGGAGATACCTTCACGTTCTTTGGAAAATGCAGATGCGGATGGTTCCATGTGAACAATACATCAACAGAAGAATGAGCAGGCTACTTCTCCTCAGCATCTCCTTCCCACAATAAACTCATCACAGATGTAAATTAACTTAATCATCCAATCTCAAATGATGTAGATTCTCCCCTCCTTTAGTTCTGAAATTCTAAATGTCTTATTCTTAGTCAATCTACCCAGCAGACCCCAGGTCCAGTCTCAATATCAAGATCATTAGTTTTGTTTGTTAGTTTTTGTTTTTGTTTTTGCCATTAGAAGTTTTTAAGGAATGAAGCTGCAATAAGTAATTCACTTGACCTTCTAAGGTTATGTTTAAATGTTAGAACACTGTTAGAGTAGGGCTGCCCACATAGTACCCCTTGATGGGGCAGATTTTGATGTTTAGAGAGACATACATTTTAGAAGATGCAAAGAAATTAAAGACAGCTGATCACCCAAATTCTTGCAAATTTAGAAAGAAGACAAAACAAAACTGGCAATAACTTTGAAATGTACCATTTAAAAAAACTATTTCTAATGAAATTGATTACTAGCCTTAAAAGAAATTTCCTAGGTAAGATACTTGTCCAAGTGGAAAATGTGATAGTGATGGTGACTTATTTGCAAATCATTGTAATGTGGTTCTATAGGCATATTACAGCACTCCAAAGCAATTTCCTGATTGTACATAGTAGATTAAATTATGACAAGACACAGAACTGCAATGACAACACAATAGAAAAGGCTAAAGAAAATCTAATATAGATTGTATTATGCAGAATTTAAGTATAGATGTGTAGCTTTATTACTCTTGGTTTACATTTAAATATGCTATCTTTAGTCTTTACAAATATTAGATAACATCACTTAGTTGTATTACTGAAGGTATTACTGTACATATGTAATAGATTTTTCTATTATTTGATGTAATATGATCAGGTCCATATCTAGAGTTCCTATAATGACCAATTCTATTTCATCTACAAAACTATTTCTCATCTGAAAAAAAGTAAAGGCTATTTAGAACAGAGCCTGAGTCTCAGTTGAAAGTCCCTATATAATTTCCTGTATTATAGAAAATGGTTCCCACATCAACACCATCAAACTCAAACATAATAAAATTCATGTGCAGGCCCCTATCGATAGGTTATTCAGCCACAAATATGCTCACTGAAAATTAGATTCTGTTTATGGAAAAACTGGCCCTAAAAGATTATCAAGTTTCTTTTGTTTCCCATTAGGGAAAGCAAGATATAAGAATGAAAAGTTGCTGTTCTCGCAATATGTGGCAATAATTGACTCTACATGATCAAAAATTCGATGGGCATATTGCTGCCATGTAGCAGACATTGTCCACTACCTATTCAATTTTCCAATTTTCTTCTCCATCTCCTTCTAACTGAACCCCAGTTCATTCCCTTTCCTCCAAATGGCCATGATTTTCAGGGATCTGCTTCTAATTATAGGGGACGAAGTCTATTGATTGGTATAAGTATATTGTGGGGGTCTTATGCTTTTTCCTGGAGGTGGGTGGTTCAGACATGAGCATTAGATACAACTTTTTATTTTTCTCCTTTCACAGCCTTTGGATACTGATTTCCAGGACATCTGGGAAATTGCATCTGAGACCTAAAGGGACAGATGATAGGAAATTAATAACAATTGAGCTATCAGATGAGGCTTTGAAGAGAAAGATGAATTTGAATGAGGTATGATAGAGTCCCTAAGATATTTCCAGGAAAATACTTCTTATGTTTTTATAATTAATAAGGACAAAAAGAAGAAAGCAGAACCAAGTTCATAACAGGATAGAAAAAGAGAGAGCCAACAGATGCCACCTCCAGCAGTTCTCTTCCTTTGGCTACAATTCACTTATCTGTGTCTTTGGCAATTTCCTCAGTGTAAACCAGAGAAGTGGAGAAAAGTAATTTTCCATATCTAAATTCATCTCTATTAAGAGAGGGATAGCAGGCATGTTATATTTAGAATGCCAAGTGTAATGAACTAATCACGTTTCCTAAAATGCTACATTGTGGGGGATGCTAAGGTCCAGACCCAGACCAGCTGAAAGGAGATCTGGGCCTAGGGGTATGAACCTGGAGTCCAGCATAGAAGAATGGCAGCTAGCTTGCCAAGTATTTGTCACCTTCAGTTTTGTTGATCTGACTAAACTCTGTAATATATGTATATTGTGCCTCTACAAATCTGAAAAAATCTGGAAACAAGTATAAATATTTCTAAGTTGAATCTCTGCTCATCATTAATTTATATATTTGGTAAATATGCCGGGAGGGGACAGAAAGAGGTAATTACTTAAAATGTAAGGCAAGAAGTGATTAGTGGTTAGTGCTACAATAAAGGTGTAAAAAAGGCACATCTTTTCCTAATGAAACTTAGACAATTTACAGCCTTCTCTCTTAGACTTGGTAGTCGATCCCTCAACTGTTTTCAGCATTTTAGACCAATTTGCCTTTTAAAAGCAGATAAAGTTACAATTACTCTTAAGTGTAAGACACAGTGGAAAGAAAGTAAAAAAGAAAAAGGAGGAAATAGAAGAACAGCTCCAGGAGAAATGTTAGAAAACTAAATGAAAGAGGCAAGAAAGATGTAGGGAGCATGGGAAATGGTTACTAACACCTCTTCATGTGCTATTCAACAACCACCAGGAAGACTCAGCACAGTCTCCACAGTATTAATTATGATGCTATTTATTTTATTTTTTTCTCTAAGCCTCCTGGGTATGTAATATTTTTGGAATAAAATGATTAAGTCTGCACAAAAATATGATTCCTATCCCAAATATCACTTAATCTAACCTAACCCATGTTACAAATATCATTGTTACTAAAGTCAATTTTGAAATTCCAAACACAAAACAACTTCTAGTGCAATAGGAAGACCACTAGTATTTCAAGTAATTTTGGTATAAACCAAAAGATTAATTCTAGAAATGATGATAAAGTCTCCTTTGCTTTAAAGTGTTTCCCATTAGATGGTATCATCTATCAGTTTTAAATCTAGAATACTGACTTCTTTTTGTCATAACATTTTAATTATTGAAATAAACATGATGGAAGTTGAAAAGAACTTTTAATGGTCATTGTCTATACTTCTCTTTTTTTTGTTTATACTTCTCTTAATCAAATGAAATAATAAAATCAATCTTTAATAGAACAATAAAAATATCAGAATTCATAATCTTTGCTTTTGTTTCTGGTCTGTGTTTGTAGTTTTATAATGGGTCACCTTGATTTTATGGTATTTCGTTTTGTGGACTGCAGTCAAAATATTTGAAAGCCACTATTTTAAATTAACTTCCCTAATTCTATTTGCCTATTCAATTTTTTAATGGAATCATCACTAAAGACATACATAACGGTAGGCAGGGATATGACTGGGAACAATGACAATATATTCAGTCTAGTCAATTGGTTTGATAAATGTCTGCATTTGAACTCTTACTTTTCTCAAACACAATCTCATTAGGAACCCTCAAAATAAAAAACAGAAAAGCAAAACCAAATAAAACAGAATTTCTCCCATTGGAACAGGGTCTGCCCCGTCACCTCCTTTAGCCTCCATGTGGAGAAACAGCATTGACAACATCTATGTCAGGTCTTAGCTCCTCCACAGAGCAGTCTGCATCTTGAACAACTTATTTAACTTCTTCAGACCCAACTGTTCCATCTGTAAAATGCGGAATTTATAATCTCATTATGCTCACAGACTTCTGTGAGTAAAATTTGCACAATAAATCTCATCTCCCAACTTCATAAGCTGTTTTCTCAGCCATTGTTTTGTGTCAACTCAATGATTTTCACAAAGTGTCTTAAAAATGTATCAAAGACAAATTAATTTGAAATAACCTCAATACATTTAGGAACCTGCAGCTCTTCTCTCAATATATTTGACAACTGTTAATATTATAAATAAAACCTGATTCAGAGACCTAGGAAAAATATATTGTGTCCCATCTCTGGAAAGTGCCTTATCCTACATGAAATCATATCTGTATTACCATAAAATGTGAAAAGTAAATAATAATAATAATTGTATGGGAGAGCAAATAACAGGCACAGAAAAGTGTAACGTAGATTGAGACCTTATTAAAATATATATATATATATATATATATATATATATATATATACCTAAGGATACCACATGCCTGAAGATAAAAAAGAAAAAAGAAAAGAATGTTTAGTGAGGTAAATTAAGCAGAAAGAGGAGAAATCAAGCATCAAAGAAAATTTGTTTATTATGAGTGATAATAATTCCAACTAGTATAAGTAAGAATACCCTGCATTTGCATTTTTCTTGCTAATCTACCACATATTAAATCCCTGTAATATCCATATGAAATACTTAGATAAGCCTTTATAACTTTTTTTAAAAAATAGTTAAATAAAAATGGTTAATTTCTTTTTAAAAAGCTAAATAAAGTAAAGCTAAGAAAAAGGTGAATAAATTGCTCAATTATAAAAGTTAGTAAGCAGGGATGCCTGGGTGGCTCAGCAGCTGAGAGTCTTCCTTTGGCTCAGGTCATGATCCTGGGGTCCTGGGATCCAGTCCTGCATCCCCGTGGGGAGCCTGCTTCTCCCTCTGCCTATGTCTCTGACTCTCTCTCTCTGTCTCTCATGAATAAATAAATAAAATATTAAAGAAAGAAAGAAGAAAAAGAAAGAAGAAAGAAAGAAAGAAAGAAAGAAAGAAGAAAGAAAGAAAGAAAGAAAGAAAGAAAGAAAGAAAGAAAGAAAGAAAGAAGAAAGAAGAAAGAAAGAAAGAAGAAAGAAAGAGAAAAGAAAAGAAGAAGAAAAAATAATCTGGGAAAAGAACCTCAGCCTTCTATGCTCTTTTAAGTATATCTGCCCTCCCACCTCCCAGTCTTAAAAAAAAAAAAACCAGCCTTGAGTGCCATGAAACAAACGTGAAATATTCCAACCCTGGTCACCAGAAATAGGAGTTCAGTAAACTTGCTGAAAGAAGTTTGCAGTACTTTAAATTGTTCCCCAATGATTTTAGGAAGTTAATATAGCATGCTCATTCTATAATGCCAGGGTAGATATCTATTCAAGGGGAATTGAATTAAAGAGAAAACACAAAGTATCAATACTATTGCATGTTCTTTAGGTACATGGTAGGTACTTCAGCACTGCCATTAATGACAATGACAAGGGAAGCATTGCTACCAACACTGGACCAAACACCATATTTGTCAACAGTAAAAATCACTAACTAAACAAGTAGTTCACAGTTTTGTAACATGTGGTGAAGATGTATCTCTGACTTCAGTGCAGTATTTTTATTTCCCGGGCTAAAGAGCAGTTACAAGAAAAAGATGTTGGATATATTTGACCATTAGTTGATGCTGCTGAAATAACAGAGGAAACATAAAAATGAATAAACATCATGTATCTTAAAATAACATTTCTGAAAATGTGACCTTGTGAATCAAATACAGTTTACTCATGGGCATTGCTAGAAATGTCTTCTAATTCGCTTCTGTTTGCAGTCCAGAGGGAAACTTACCTACGGGCTACATTTGCTGTTATTCACTTTGTTTTATTAGTTTCACTTGACTTGTGTCCTTCTTCTCTACTGTTGTGATTTAGCATTGTGAACTTTCTGATGTACTCTATCAGCGCTATCAACAGTGTTGTCTCAAGAGTGCTCATAGATCATTACAGTGTGGATGCAAAGACAATATGCTGAACTGAGTTTTTGATATTAAAGTATTTTTGTTCTTAAAGGCATAAAATATTTTTTTAATTCTTAAATATTACAAAGACTAAGCTCAACCCAGACAGCTAGATAGAGTAGACAACTGTCTATGCAATTTGATTTCGGTGTCTAAACTAACAATTTCTGCTCCTTTCAGAATTCTTCATCCTTTTGCTTCACTGGTACATGAAATTTAACATTTACAGTCTCTTTCAGCAAAAGACTTCATTATCATTCATAGAACCAAACATTTTTAAAATAGATATTCAAATGTACACTAGTGTAAACCAAGACATTATTGAACTTCTGGTGTAAATGTCTTTAAATTTTCTATGGAGAAGTAACATTCAGTGCTGACAGAGAAGAAAAATACTTTGCCTAATTAGAGGAAAAATTAGTCAAAATTTGCATTTTTAAGGAAGTTTACTAAAGTGTATGTCAAATGATCTACACCATACTCCAAGAACTCTCTGGCTACCTTCCTCAAAAGAGGCTATGGATACAGCATATACTCAAAATGTCCTATAGATAGGTACATTAATGAAGCCATTTGCACAGATAGACCAGGAAAATGATGTTACTCTTACAGAGTTAACTCTTACAAAGTGACTTAGAAATGGGTTTTTGGTTTTGGCCACTGTTGTTTTGTTCAAAATTTTCTTTTGAGGTCAATTCAGACTTACGGAAGAGTTGGAAAAAAAAATAGTACAGTAGTTCCCATACATCCTTTACCCAATTCCTCCTACATTAACATTTATGTAATAACCACTGAACATTAACCAAAACTAAGAAATAAACTTTGGTATAATAGCATATAACTAAAGTACAGAGTGTATTCAGATTTCACCAGTTTTTGTCATCTGTGTCCTCTTTCTGTTCCAGGAGCTAATCAAAGGTCCCATATTTCACTCAATTGTCAGGTCTTCTAATTCTCCTATAATCAGTGATAGTCTATATTTGTTTTTCATGACCTTGACACTTCCAAAGTACACCAACCAAGTATTTTGTAGAATTTCTCACTTTCATAATAAAATTGAGATTACATGTTATCAAGAAGGATACCATAGGGTGAGGTGACTTTTTCAAGGGGTACATGATGTTGATATGTATTACTAATGATATTAACATCAATCATTTAGATTAAAGTAGAGTTTACCAGAATTATCCACTGTTATGTTACTACTTTTTGCTCTGAGATTTATAAGTATTTTGGGAGGAGTTACTTTGAGTGTGTCCACATACCTTTTTTTTTTCTTAGGTTTTCACTTATTTATGAGAGACACACAGAGAGGGAGACATAGGTAGAGGGAGAAGTAGGCTCCCTGTGGGGAGCTCAAAGCAGGACTCTATCCTAGGACCCAGGGATCACTCCCTGAGCTAAACCACTGAGCCACCCAGGAGTCCCAAGTACCCAGATATCTTGTATCTGCTTAAAATTTTCCACACTTATTTTGGTATTAGTGGAACTTGATTGTAGTAATCACGACTGTGATGTTCTAATGGTGATGTTCTATTTTTGTCATTCATCTTCATTTATGACTTGTAATTCTTCTCTAAGGAGAGTTATCACTTCTCTTCCATTCTTTATTTCTATCAGTGCAAACTCATGAATATATATTTAATTCTCTGCCCTATAATCCAGTACTACTGTGATTTATTTTATTGCTCGGGTTGAACACAACTTTTAATTTTTATGAAGTCTAATTTATTTATTTTATTTTTCCCTTTTAGTTAGTGCTTTTTGTATGTCTCTAAGAAATCTTTACCTAACATAAGATTGTGAAGATTATGAAGATTTTCTTATCAAAGTATCAGTTTTAGCTTTAGCATTTTAATCTATCATTCAACCCAAGTCTGTTTTTGTGTATGAGGTAAGGGTGGAGAGTCTTTCTCCCCTTCCCTCATTCAATTGGTCCAGCAGCATTTGCTGAAAAGATTTTCTGTACTTTAATTCAATTGCTTTGGTACTCTGGTTAACCGTCATATGCTCTACTTGTGGGAATATTTCTGGCCTCTCAGAAATATATTTTGTTTTGTTTTTAAAGATTTTATTTATTTATTCATGAGAGACAGAGAGAGAGAGAGACAGACAGAGACAGAGAGAGAGAGGCAGAGGAAGAAGCAAGCTCCCCTGCAAGGAGCCTGATGTGGGACTCGATCCCGGATCCCAGGATCACACCCTTGCGGAAGGCAGACGCTCAACCACTGAGCCACCCAGGCATCCCTCAGTTGTGTATTTTGGTCCACTTTTCTGCTATCACTAATGTCACGCTGTCTTAATTATATAACTTTACAGCAAGTTTTGAAGTAAAAGCAAGAGTAAAAGCTCCAAATTATCTCTTTTTTCCTCTGTTCACTTGTTTCGTTTCTTAAATTCCACATATGAGTGAAATTATATGGTATTTGCCTTTCTCTGACTGGCTTATTTCAGTTAGCATTATATCCTCTAGGTCCAAAGATCTCTATTTTTTTTTCAAAGATCTCTATTTTTTTTTAATGTTATCTACTCATGTATCAATGGACACTTGGGTTGCTTCCACATCTTGCCTAATGTAAATAATGCTGGAATAAACATAGGGGAGCATATATGTTTTCAAATTAGTGTTTTCATTTTCTTTGGATAAATACCCAGTAGTAGAGTTACTAGATCATATGGTAATTCTATTTTACATTTTTTGAGAAACTCCAGAGTGGCTGCACCAATTTATACTCCCATCAACAATGCATGAGGGTTCCTTTTTCTACATATTCTCACCAATATTTATTTCTTATATTTTTGATTTTAGCCATTCTGACAGGTATAAGGTAATATTTTATTATAGTTTTGATTTGCATTTCCCTGATGATTAGTGATGTTGAGCATCTTTTCATGTGTCTGTTGGCCATCTGTATGTCTTCTTTGGAAAAATGTCTATTCGTCTCCTCTGCCTATTTTTTTATTGGATTTGGGAAGGTAGTAGTGTTGAGTTCTATAGATTCTTTATATATTTTGCATACTAAGTCCTTATGGATATATAATTTGCAAATATTTTTTTCCACTCAGGGAGGTTGCCTTTTTGTTTCCTTTACTGTATGAAAGCTTTTTATTTTGATGTAGTCGCAATAGTATTATTTTACTTTTGTTTCCCCTGCTGGAAGAGACATATCTACAAGAAATGTTACTAAGCTGATGCCAAAGAAATTACAGTCCATGCTTTCTTTGAGGAATTTTATGGATTCACATCTCACATGTAGTTTTTTAATCCATTTTGAGTTTATCTCTGTGTGTGGTGTAAGAAAGTGGTCCAGTTTCATTCTTTTGCCTGTAGCTGCCCAGTTTTCCCAGCCTGATTTGTTGAAGAGACTCCATTGTATATTCTCCATTGTATATTCATGCATCTATTGTCACTGATTAATTGACCATGATCAGTGGTCAATTAAACCACAGGTTTATTTCTTGGCTTCTAATATATTCCATTGATCTCTATGTCTATTTTTGTGCCAGTACCATACTATTTTGATTACAATAGCTTTATAGTATATCTTGATATCTAGGATACCTCCAGCTTTGTTCTTTCTCAAGATTGCTTCGGCTATTCTTTTGCCATTCCATAGAAATGTTTCACTTTAGTTTGACAATTTTGGTTAAAGAATCTTAGAAAATTTGATGTTAGATTCAGATCTATTTAATATTACTATAATTTTTTTTACTGTTTGACACTTTTATCTGATATTAACACAGTCATATCAATATTCTTATGCTTAGTGTTTGCAGGGAATGTATATATTTCTGTCCTTTAACTTACGGAAATGCCTATGTCTTGGTGCCTGTCTTTAAAATACACCCTGTAATCAATATGTAGATCATTTTTTAAATCCTGCATAATAGTCTCTGCCTTTTAGTTGTATTCTTTAACCTATGCATATCTAATTTAATTATTGAGATATCTATAGTTAAGTCTATGATATTGGTCTTTTGATGTGTCCTTTAGTTCTTTGTCCCTTTGTTCTTCTTTCCAAGCCTTTTTTGGGGGGTCAATAGGTTACATTAAATTATGTATTTTTAAATATACCATGTATGTCCTTTATTGGAATTTTAGCTTTGCTTTCTGTTTTACTTTTAGTGTTTATAAGATATTACAATATGCATTTTTAACCTTCAAAAGCATATTTTTTCACATACACAAACAGCTCATTTTTGCATATAATGTTCCGTTTCCCTGCAATGCTTTCTACACAGTTATCTTTAAGATTCTCTTTCTCACTTCTTTCAGGTCAACGCTCAAATGTGTTTTCATCATAAAAGCCTTCCATACCTTCTTTACATAGAATTGTAACCCATTTCTCTGTCTCTGGTTTTATTTTCCTTATAACATTTTTATATTTTAGATAATTTGATTAAGGTAATAAACAGGACTGATTGTTCAAGGGGTTGTTGGTATGTTCAGTTTGAGTTTGCTCAGATGAGTAATCACAAATCAATATGACTGTTTATATTTTAATATATTTCTGAAAATTTCAAAATTTGTAATTTGAATTTAAAAGCATAATATTGTTTTGTTTTATAAATTTACTATTTACTTGAAAGCTAAGTAACTGTAAGTAATCCTTTTAATGTTCAAAGTTCTCTCTTAAACCCTCTTTGACATCTCTCATTCTTCATATTTTCACCTAAAATTAACTTCTTTGAAATATTGTCCTCATCCCTCAAGTCTAGGTTCAGAATCCCCCTATGTACATCTAGAATACCTTTTTATAAGAATATTTATCCCAAAGTGTTGTAAATGCCAATCTGTCTCCCAGGACCTTGCATAGTCCCAGACACATAGCAAACACTCAATATATATTTGTGGAAAGAATGAAAAGTGTGGAAAAAAGGAATAATAAGAGACAGGAAGAGAGGAAGGAAGATGCCCCCTTCTAACTACTTCTGGTCAATGCTCCTTCAATGCCTTACATTTTTTTTTTACCTCACGAAATATCCACATTTCTATAGTGAAATATATTAAAATAGAAGCATTTTTTTTCAATTTGGTTAGATCCCATATAATTTAAGCTTCACATTTAAGCTTAGGAGAGGGAAATCATTCTTTCTGGCTGTCAAGTAACGCTTGAGCAATCTCTTATTGGTTTACTAAGGTTTAATACACATGGAGTGAATTTTCAGAATATGAGATTCTGTTACTTTTGTATGTTCCATATAGTCCTAGGTACAATATGCACTATTATGAAATATTAAATCAAATGTCACTGTTTCTTAACTTAACATGTTCCATCTTGTTGCTTAGTTACTTTGTTCTACAAAATCTCAAATTCACACTTGCCACTTGAAGCAGAAATTTTAAGGAGAGAAAAAGCTTTAAGGATAATGACTCAGTTCTGCAGTCTACCTAAATTTTCCAGAAGATTCCTCAAAATATTTATTTGTGCATAACCAGAATAACTCTTCATAGGTACAACAGTCTTCCTTTCTAGTATTTCCTATCAACTCCCTTCTGTTTCTCCTATCCTTTGTTTCAGTGCCATTCTATTCATCTTTCTTTAACTACATCATAATCACAGATGCCCTCACATCTGCTATGCCCATGCCCTGGATTTCCCATTTCACTCTTACTTTCTTATCTCAACCTTCCACTGAGAATCAATCCTTTGTGTTCCAAAGCCTCTAAATTGCATTGCTCATATCTATCATATGTTATTTGGTATAATCATAATTATAACTATACCTACCAAAAGGGAACTTTTCCTCCCAGTGACATCTTTCAAGAATTACACTGTCTTTGTTCAGCATAAATTAATACACAAGCTATTTCCAGATACAACGGGTAACCTGGCAGGGTGGGGGGAAGGGCTGAGTATGAGCAGAATCATTCCACAATCTTTTCTACAGAAGAAAAAGAATGTGCTGATTGGTTTCTCCTCTGGGATACAAAGCAGCAAAGCAAGAAACAGGGGAAATGGTGATGGATGATGGAGTCCTCATGATTTAAAATGTGATCCCACCCATATTTTGCTGAATATCCATGTTGAAGGAATAAATTCATGAAATGCTTGCATGGCAAAAGATTTTGTGAGAGACTAGTGAAAGCTGGAGTTTTTCATTCATGTGGCCTGGGTGAAATTATGACTGAAAGGATAGATGCAGTCAGGTGACATTCAAGAGGAATGTATGAAAATAAAAGTATTAGATGCTGGGTGTTGGCAGCAAGTTATAGAAATCTTTTATGCCTGTAGTCACTTAGGTTTCATTTTAGACTCTATGTTATGAATCCTGTGATCTAGCATGACTTGGCCAGCTATATGTAATCATCTACCCTCAAACATAATCAAGGTTGTGGATATTCTTGCATTGGCTTAAATCTGCTGAAGGAATTGAATAAGGATGTAGTGCATCACTAAGAACAATTATTGATTGCTTTTGGAATATACTTCAAAGTCAAAATTATGGAAACTACTACTTACACTGTTGAATGGTGTCAAATGGAAAGCTAAGTACACAGAAAGTGGGGTGTGAACTTATTAGACTCAACAATTTTAAGAAACTCCCATCTGAACTAGCTGACTAGAGGTTGTCTTTAACACAGCTTAACTGACATGCCATGCTTTAAGAAATTGAAGAAATCTTTCCTAGAAGGGGAAGAAAGTCTGTTGTACATATATTTAAGCTGAGTTTCTTTCTCCTATTTCACCTACTGAGAGGAATCCACAACCTGGACTGCTACTATATTAGTGTTTATCTGGCAGGTATTAAAATCTCTAAGCATGGCTTCAAGCTACTGGAAACAAGGGATATTTTAATGAAGCACATATTTAGGCTTTACAGAAGAGAATTTGGAGCTAAGGAGAAAGGGTTTTCCTTAAATGTTTCAGTGTAGCCACAGGTCTTGAGTAGAGAAGTAGCAGCTATCAGAAAGTTGGGAGTATATAGCCTGTGGTCCCAAAGCCACCAGTGAAACTATCTTGCAAGTACAATAGCATATAGTAGTGGAATGGGTATTCAAGAAAGTGGTGAAATTTTAGAATGCAATTCAAATTTCTGACCATAAACAGGAAGGGAATGGGGTAGAAATATTTTAAGACATATGAGACATTATAAATAAACCATTCAGCAAAGTTCTTGGAAGTCATTTTCAAAAATCAGACCCAGTGAGCAATTTATAGCAATGCTTTACTTGAAAAAATTTCAACAGCATAAGCAGATTTAGAGCCCCCAAATTCTTACTATTAGTGAACCTAATTCAGAAAAAAAGAGAGTGATGTGACATCAGCTACTGTCTGGGATCAAGAATGCACTTCCACCCTGAAAATGAGTGGGGATTTTGAATTTAAGTAAATATGATGCAGATAGAGAAGTCAAATAAGTCTGCTGGAAATGGCTCCCTACCTTTAATAAGAAGGTATAGCAGCCATGCATGCTGTTAAGTATTTTCCTCTTCTCTTTTTCTAACATATAGTGGTATCACATTTCTCCATTCCCTGTGAATTTAGGCATAGCCACCCAACTTGCTTTGGCCAATGAAATGTGAACAGAAGTGATCAGTCACTTTTCAAGACAAAAACATTCAGAGTCAGTGCACAAGTTGTTATGTTCCTTCCCACTGCGGCAGTGATTAAGGGAAAATGTCCAAATGGCATATCCATTAGCCTGGTCCTTGATTTTCCCAGGTAACAGGTACATAAATATGATGGAGAAATAAGCCTGTATTGTTGTAAGCTCTGATGGACACAGTCTAAGATGATGCCCAATACTGCTCATCTCCTATTGTTCATGTTTTTGTATAATCCCCTCCTTTTGAGTGTGGATGGGGCCTGCTTGTAACCAATAGAATACAGAAAAAGTAATAGGAGGTTATTTCTGATTATACTACAATACATGTAAAAATTTCTTACTCATGGACAAACCAGGGACTCACCAATGGCCTTGAAGTAAACTACCATGAAACAAGGACCTATGTTGGAGAGGCCCAGAGACAAGGAACTGTTGGTAGTCTCTAGGAGAGAAAGGTAGCCTCAAGCATGAAACTGAAGTCCTATAGCTAATATGAGGTAGGGTCTGCCAACAAAATGAGGGAGCTTAGAAGAGGATCTTTTCCTAGTCAAGCCTCTGCTGAAACTACAACTGGATAATACCTTAGTTGCAGGCTATTGAGAGTCTCATGCACAGAATCCAGAATCCCAACTTCTGACTTGCAGAAATTGTGAGATAGTTAATGTGTTTTAAACTATCTAGTTTATGGTAATTTGTTAGGCAGCAATAGAAAACTTATACAGAAGCCATTGTGTTTTAGAAGTTGTTACTTAAAGCAGCATAACCTATCCTCTGTCAGAAGAATCCCAAATAAGCTCAAAATTTATGTTCAAGAGTATGCCTACAAATTCCTTTACAATATAGGTGGCGCTAGCCCATAAGCAAGCTCCTAAGATCCACTAGTTTTGCTTATTTAGGTATACACTGTGTGGCATTATGTTTGCAGTGAAACTGTCTCATATGTGTGAGACAGATTAAGGAATAGCCAGAAATTTTGAGATGTAGAAATACTTACCAGATGACTTAGATTGCAATGATCACTTGGTCTCTTAAAACAGTAACCATGAAGCGAACTCTATTTTCTTTATCAAAAATTTTCAAAGAAAACTTATGACTTAGGATTACATAACATATTTATTTGTAACATATTTATTCATATCACTCTACACCCTCTGGAACACTATCATATATCTCCAGATTTATATGCATCCTAATTGAAATGTGCAGTCTTATAAGAGCCAACTATATGAATTATAAGTTATAAGATGAACTCATGCTAATGCTGATAATAGTGGATGCATCTACAATCATAACATTAATACATTTTTACAACAGTAAGTCTGCTATTTGTCATTTATGCTAAACCTCTGTAGAGCCTCAACAACTTAGCATTTGGTTATTATTTGCCTCTCATTTGTTATAACTTCTCACTTATGTCACTTTCAGAGTCTACTATGAGCTACATGTAAGTAGTTTCTTCTGAGCAAGTATTCTTCCCTAATATTAGAGTCTGAGAACCTTCAGGAAAGGGCCATATCTCATTTTGATTCCTATATTAAAAGTTTAGCATGTTGGCTGGCGATTGGTTCTTGGAATGGAATGGAATGGAATGGAGTGGAATGGAATAGAATGCCCTGGTCTTGATTGTTTGGTTGTTGTACATCAACCAAGTTACTGGTGAAACTGTATTCCCAGGACATGATCTGTGGTAGGTTAAGAGTAAGATGTGACATGTGAACATAATTCTAACAGGTCTATGAGGATTGACTCAACCACTTTGAATTGAAATTTGAAGGCTGTTAGCCCAGCCCATAAATATACTTTTCTGAATACTATCAACACACCTCTGTATTGGTGGTGAATTTTGAAAGTGGTGGACTCAGAAGTTATGTTTAATTTTATGAGCCCATTCTTCTGTTGTTACTGAAAAAGGAGACAACAGACTCAAGTTAGAACAATTAGATTTTGTTCCTAGCAAATTTGGAATTAGGATTCATTAAAACAGTATCCCTTGGTTATTTGAACGGAAGAAGAATTAACTGAGGAGCTGCATGGATGGCCATATGCACATAGAAGAAAAAAGTTTCAATGCAGAGAGAAGAGAGAAATCACAAAGACAGTGCAAAAAATAACAGACCAGGTAGGAAGTGGGAGAGAGAACAAGAGAGAAACTGACTGACTTGGTGACAGAAGATACCCATTTCCATCCTTAAGTTTATTATAATTCTTCTTTTATACTTAGAGCAAATTTGCCTTTATTTACTCTGAAGTATGATATTTATGAGATATATCTCTAGTAACATGCAGCCTTCTCCAAGGCCTGGAAAGAATTTAAGTAGTCCATGAACTTAGATGGGGGGAAAAAGGATATCCTTAGCTTTACCAATCTCTAAGTGAAATTAGAATTTTTTCAACTATGGGTGTAAGATAAAAATATTAATAAAAAACAATAATTGTAACTTTCTCATCAGTAGATATCAGAAATGTCCTACCCCATTTCAGTTGTCTCAGAAATCTTGATAAACTATGTATGTTGACTACAGCTTCAAAATGATGATAGTTACTAGACTCACTATTAGATAGTATTATTTAATGCATTAATAAGGAAGCATGTAATTATTATATCACAAATTTGTTTTTAATACTTTGCTAATTGCATTTCAATATAATTGGTTTCCATTGCAACCCTACATATTTTATTACACAATTTTTAAAACATTATTCTGAGAAGGGATACACAGGATTCACCAGATTTCCAAATAAGTTTAGGGCATATAAAAATATTAAGAGACCAATGGTGCCCAGTTTAATGTCTGGCTCTTGATTTGGGCTCAGGTCATGAAATCACGGTCATGGGCTCAAGCCCTGTGTTGGGTTCTCTCAGTGGAGAGTCTGCTTCAGATTGTTTCACTCTCCTTCTGTCCCTCACCACCCTTCCCTCTATAATAAATAAATAAATATTTTTAAAAAGATATTAAGAGACCAAAGACAGACAAGAATTAAGTGATTGATTACCAGTAACCAAAACAATCAAATCTATGGAAACCAGGGAAAGACCAAGTGGAAGCAGACCCTTATACCTCTGAGATTTACTCTATTTCCTAAACCCAGGACATTTTACACCTACTTTGTTATATATTTGACTATATCTTTAAAAGACCTTAGTGAAAAATATGAAATATAATTCTGTTTCTGCTGTAGCTGAAGTCTTTATATGTTATGGTTGATGAAACATTAAGTGCTATATTATCATGCAGAGTAAAATCACTCAGGTTGACTACCAGTTAAGGAACATAAATACAGGTTGTATTGAATTTGGAAGGAGTAATGAAAAAATTAAACCCCATTACGCCTATAATTTCAATTTTTTTCTCTTATAATGTTCAAACCTTCTTTCAGTAACTTAAGATAATTTAGATGATAGATAGATAGATGATAGATAGATATAGATAAATATATAAACATATATATATTATATATAGAGAATATATATTTTTTTTTTCTAGTGATGATTTTAAATAGCATTCTGTCAGCCTCCAGTTATTACCTAAACTAATTTGAGAAAGAGAATCTGTGGCTAGAATTACAAATGAGTGGGTTTGCAACTGATACTTAGGGAGTGAAGGACCATTGACAGTAATTACTTCTTTTCCCCTTGAGGGCCTCTGAGAAGGAATGTACTGCGTTTTCCTACTGAGGAAATTCAATGTTTGACAGACCATATACAATTATAAAATTAGCTAATTGATAACTTATTAACCTAAGAAGCATACATGTTCATCAGTAGATATTTTTAAAATAAACTCCTACTCCAATTTCAAATGACTATTTCAAATGAGGCCTATCAAGAAACTTTGTTTTATTTTATTTCCTTTTTCTTCATTTCCATTGTTGGCCATTCCTGATCAATTCTGGAATCTTTAGAGATTTAGGAACATATATAGAAAACCACTTACTATGAGGTCTCTAAAGTTTCCCACAATCACAAATTAATCTATGACATTTTCTAAAAATATGAAAAATCATTATCAACAACTACAACAGGAGCCAGGCCAGATAAAATACGGCCACCTCTGACTTCTTCCTTAACATACAAACACACACACACCTTGATTCTTAACTATTTGAGGGCAATGGACACTATTTATAGGAAGAATAGTGAATAGTATAATTTCAATATCTTTAAGGACTCATTTTATAAAAAGACTTAGTTTAAGCCTATTCTGCTTAATCTACAAAATCCTTAATAAATTTTAGTCTACTGAGAAATGAGAATAAAGAAAAATACCTTATGAAGAGAAGAGCTGTATAATTGTAATGTTCAAACAAAGTCTAACTAAAAAAAAGAAAAATCTTGATTTTTAACAATATCATAGTGCCATAATTAATGGAAGTGTTCAAAAGCTTACAGGCCAGATATATCTTGAGTTCAAATTCCAAATATTCTCCTTTCCACCTGCATGTCCAAGGAAAAATGACTGAACAAGCCTCAGATGATACATGTGTAAAAGGAAGAATATAACAATTCTTCATCCTTGCCTCAAGAATGTTGTGAGGATTTCATAAAACAATAAAAGTGGGCAGGGTTTTGAGCGGGGAAAAAAAAAACAATAAAAGTGTCTGGTAAAGTGCCTGACATATAACATGGTCAGCAAACTTTAGCATGCTGCCCTCTCTTACTGGTTTTGTATTCCTACTGACCATCAAGCTGAAGAGCATGTACAAGAATGAGTCAAATGGATGCTGATTCTGGGTAAGATTGAATCACGGAAAAGAAGGGAACATAAACTTAGAGTGATTGCATTTGAAATAGAAGTAAACCTTAAGAAAGAAATAACAACAAAACAATACATATCAGATGAGCAAAAAAATAACTCAAGCTTAGGTGTCTTTCATTCTTGTTAGTTTGAATCTCTCACCGTTTCTTAGTTTCTTCTTCCTTGGGAACCTCTTCAGCATTCCTCATTGCCTTGTAGAAAATCCTTGCTTATATTTTGATTATTTATTTAATGCTATATATTTAAATTAAGCTTATTATATGTTTAATCATTTAAAGGAAGTGGACACACAGTGGTAGTATATAATAAAATTTCTTAATGCTTACTGTCCTAAACTAAAATTTAGGTAATAAATCACTAGAAGAATGGTTTAAAGTACCCCATTCTAAAACCCCATAACCCTAATGACTGGCTTGTTTAAGCAACAATAAGTGAAAAGAGAAGGAGAATTTTAAAAAGGAGAGAAGAGTGAAGGAAGGAGGAAAACAGGAAACAAACAAAAAACAAAAAGAAAATATACACTTTTTCAAGTATATATATATATTTTTTTTTTCAATAAAAAAGAACTAATTTCAATTAAGTGAGTAGTGAATGGCTTCTTGAAAACCAAGACTTACAACGTTTCTGGAACCCAAAATTCCAGCAAAGCACCAACTGTTTGCAAGAATATAAGAAAATTCTAGGCCTTTCCTATTGCTTCTTCCTTTATAATCCTATATATCTCTTTGTTGTTGTACTTCCAGAAGTGCAAAATGGAACTGATAGGTTTTCAGCAAAGAAAAGCTACAGCAATCACAAGGATTCAGAGTAGAAGTAGAGCTAGCGAAGACAGCCAGCAATGCAGGAAGGAACTCAAGGTACAAAACCCTTCAACTTGGAAAGGTAAAACCACAGGATGTTAACCACATTGAAATCCTTAAAATACAAAATGATTGATATGACTAAAACAAGCACATACTTAACTTTCAAAATCTGAAAGACTAGGGTGAGTATCCTTTAAAGGAGATGCTTCTCAAAACTGAGCAAGGTAAATTTAGGACAAAAAGAAAAAAAAAGGAAGTACTTCTTTATACAGAGGGCAATCATCTAATGAAACTTTTAATCCCCAAGAGATAGGTACTGACTGCAAATGTAAGTAAATTTTGAAGGGGATTGGTTGGATTTATACACCACAGTGCTGTCAATGGAGATTACGAAGAGCTGACGCATGTTCTACCTCTAAGGTTGATGTCAAGATGAAAAATTACAACTACATATGTCATCCCCTAGGGCCATTGTTTGCACAGATTTGGGGGCTAGATGGAACATTAATCTTGATCAGTCATAGTTATTTCTAAGCTTTTGTGCTTTATTCCCCTAATTTAAAACCTATAAAGTCATGAAATAAGTTGGAAGAAAACTTAGAGCTCATCTAGTTTAATCCCTTCATATTATTCATAGGAAGCTAGAGTTCCAGAGTCATGGCAATTTAAGGTTACCCAGTTGGCTGATCAAAGAGTCAGAAACAAAGTCAATTCTAATTCAAAGTTTGTAGATAATGGCATTAACTTTCTTCTTTCAAAGTTTGTAGATAATGGCATTAACTTTCTTCTTTCCTCATAGCAACTATAAATAAAATTATAGAACATAATAGAGTTAACCCAGATGCAAACCCAGACCAGGGATCACTGTGGTTCCCCTTCCTCAATCAGGAAATTGTTTTGTAGTAACAGTTTGAGGTATTCTATTTACCTCTTCTTTTTTTTTTTAATTTTTATTTATTTATGATAGTCACACACACAGAGAGAGAGAAAGAGAGAGTGAGAGAGAGAGAGAGAGAGAGGCAGAGACACAGGCAGAGGGAGAAGCAGGCTCCATGCACCGGGAGCCCGACGTGGGATTTGATCCGGGGTCTCCAGGATCACGCCCTGGGTCAAAGGCAGGCGCTAAACCGCTGCGCCACCCGGGGATCCCCTATTTACCTCTTCTATCCAACTCTTCCATCATGTGCCTTGAAATCCACATAAATTTAGTTTCTTTACAAACTTCTTCAGTTCCCAGTCAGTTTTGAAGCCTAAACTAAAACAAAAACCTCTGAAACTTTCTGTTAAAGGAACTTCAAATTATGGAAATTGACATCATCTTTATCTTACTGAATTTTAATACTCACCCTGGTAAGCAGCTCTACAAAAAGTAAATAGTATGACTACTGAGGTTTTATATGTGTAGATGCCTCCAAAACCACTTAACTTGAACTAAATCATAGAAAACATCCCTCCCTGGCTATCCTGAGAAAGTGGAACCACTCAATCATAGCTAATAGGCATGTTCCCTCCATTACTGTGTGTACGCATATTTTTAGACATTTTACAGAGAATTGCACTATTTGGCATTGCATTTGCAAACTCCATTGAAGTAGATGGTCTCAGATATTTACTGAAAACAAATAAGAACCATTATTTACATGTAAAATATAAGATGTACACTACATTACTTCACTGCAAGGATGTTGCAATTTTATTTGACTTGTATTCAGAGAAATCAAACTACATGGAAAATTAACTACTGAGGACCCAGTGAAGCTCTGGTCACCAAAAGGTCACTCATGGAATTATATGTTAATATCTGTTATCAGCATTTAGTAGCCAAAAGGATATGTAAAGTATAAGCAATATAGATTAATTGAAAAAATAAGCTACATATAATTATACCTAGCATATAAATGTCCATGAGTAGAAGATAATATGAGAAGATCATGCAGAAAGAGAAAAACTTGTTATTCTGGATGAATGCAATCTATTTAGGGTGTGAATTTTGCCTAAGGCCTTGCTTGCTCTCAGGCACTTCTGAGCAAACCTTTACTTGGCTGTAGCATGGAGATGTAAAGTGACTGACTCATCTAGTGGACTGCTGTTGAAACTATCCATGTTAAGACTAGGTCACTGAAATTCTCTCCATACCAGTCAGTAGTGTACTCTCTATACTCTGAAAAATCCTAGTATTCTGTTTTATGCTTAATGATTATGTTTGTGTTCTTGACTTTTTAATTAAATTATAACATATTCAAGGAAAGCAATATTATAATTTTTTTAAAATACTTTTAAACACATTGTGCCCCATGTAGTACCTGACTTGGGCCATTAATAGACTAAGCAATCATGGATCATGATAGGCAATCAAAATGGAGCATGCAAGGAAAAAGAGGGCCATTTTTCAAAGTACATTTATATTCATAATCTGACCTTCAAATTTCTTATCAAGTTTTGGAAATTATTTTTTGATAAGATAAAGTTATTATTTCCATGCATACTAAATTTGCTGTGGCTGACATTTTGGAATAAACAGAATTCTTACACAGCAGAGAAACATATATAAATTTACCTTAAAAAGAAATTCAAACCCTGCCTGGCCATAATGTGTAATAATACCAGAATAATTCTACTGTAAGCCATTAAAAAGCAGACAGAATATGTGAAATTACTCTTTTAGTCACTAGAAAATAGGTAGCACAGACCTATGATCCCTGAAAATGAGAGTCCTTGGCTTTCTGCTTATATGCATTTTCAGGGCTGGACAATAGGGAAAGAAAATTCAAAGAGAGACTGCCATCTTTCTTAGACAGAGATTGGGGTTTAATGAAGCCAAAGAAACTCAAATTGGTGGAAAAGAAGGAAATGCCAGAGAGGAGGAAGCTATGATGAGAAAAAGGTCCAGATATGCATTGCAGTCCTCTTGAATCTTTACCTGAATATGAACCTGCACATATTTGTGGTGGGCCAGGCAAAGAACAACTTTCATGGAAAGAAAACTTATTGGTAATCTGTAGGCAAATAATTCCTAGTGCTCACTCCAGGCAAGAAATAAGTTGTGTTCCCACCAACTGAAATCAGGATTATTTTGTCGTTAAGATATGGGGCATTCAGTAAATGTCCTAAAAGAATCATCCTTTAGCAATAAAGCTAGAATGGAAACTACTCTGTATCTGTCCCAATCCCAAAAGCTTGTAAACAAATCACAAAAGCATCAAAATGATCTGTAAGGAACTTTATTGCATGCCAGGCCATTCTTCTTTTAAATTTAACAAGTTGAATACTCAAAAAAAAAAAAAAAAAGTACAATCATAATGCCCAACAGCCAGTCAAAATCACTAGACATATGAAAAAACAGAAAATTTAATTTATAACCAGAAGAATCAACTAACAGAAGCAGACGTAGAAATGACAATGACAATGGAATTAGAGAAAGATGTTAAATCGTTATTACTAACATATCCATCATGTTCAAAGATTTAAAGAAAAGCATAATGAGAAGCAGAACATATGAGAATCAAATGGAACTTCTAGAAATAAATTATCTGAAATGAAGCTATTACTAGGAAGAACTAACACTGTATTAGACACTGAGAAAGATCAATGAACCTGAAGACATAACAACACCAACTACCCAAAATAATATAGTAAGAGAGAAAAAAAAAAGAGAGAGACTGAAAAAAGAAGAATCTCAGTGACATGCACTTAATTGCAAGACATATAACCACCATGTGATTCGAGTACCAGAAAAAGGGAAGGAGATAGAAAAATATTTAAGGAAATTAAAATTCTAAAACTCTCCAAAAGTTTCCCAAATTTAGTGAAAACAATAAACCCACATATTCAAGAAGATAATAAAGATCAAATGAACACAAAGAAAACCACACCAACGCATGTTACAATCAAATTGCTGGAAACTAGCAATAAAGAGAAAAAGCATTTAAAAAAAGACATTTCCTACAGAAGAAAAAAAAAAAAAAACGACCACAGACACATCAAACTCAGTGATCCAGAGTTGATGAAAAAAAAAATTGTCACATTAGAACACAGTGAAAATATCCAACAAAAATTAAGCAATGAAGACATTTCAAGCAAACAAATTTGAAAGATTGTTTTGTCAGCAAGTGTTCATTAAAAGAAATGTTGAAAAAAAAAGGGAAAGAAATGTTGATAGAAAAACTTCAGATACAAGGAAATGATACTAGATGAAAAACTAGGTGACAAAAAAGAAAGAAAAGCCACCCAAAATGGTAGATAATAGGGTAAATACAAAAACATATTTATTTCATAAAAAAAAACTTTAAAAATAATTGATTATTTAAAACAAAAATATTTTGTGGGGTTTAACTTGGCTATTTATTTTTAATTTTTTTTAAAGATTTTATTTATTTATTCATGAGAGACACAGCGAGAGGGGCAGAGACGTAGCCAGAGGGAGAAGGAGGTTCCCTACAGGGAGCCTGAAGTGGGACTCCATCCCAGGACCCGGGATCATGCCCTGACCCAAAGGTAGACACTCAACCACTGAGCCACCCAGGGTCCCCTAAATTGACTATTTAAAACAAAAATATTTTGTGGGGTTTAAAATATTCCTATACCTATACATATGTAAAGTATACCATAATCAAAGTACAAATGACTGGAAGGGAAATAGTACAGGGAAATGTTTTAAGGTTTTTAAGTCATACATATAATTTAAAATATGTTAAGTTAAAGATATATAGTATAAAATCTATAGTAAACACAAAAAGATACACAAAAATGTACAGCTAATAAACCAAAAATGAAGGTAAACAAATATTACATATTTGTTTTTAAACAAAATTAAATTAATCCAAAAGATAAAGAAAAATTAACAAAAATCAGACATGATGATAAATTTAAGGCCACTTATGTTAAAAGTTACTTAAGTATGAATGATCAAAGTACTCTAGTTAAAAATGAGAGATTATCAGATGGAATTTTTTAAAAAAACAATAATATGAGTCTCTGGGTGGCTCAGTAGTCTAGTGCCTGCCTTCCGCCCAGGGCATGAGATCTTGGAGTCCTCGAGTCCCACATCAGGTTTGCTACATGGAGCCTGCTTCTCCCTCTGTCTGTGTCTCTGCCTCTCTCTTTCTCTCTGTGTCTCTCATGAATAAATAAGTAAAATCTTTAAAAAAAAAAAAAAAGGCAGTAATGAACTATATTCTATCTACATTTTAAGTAGGCTTTTTTAAGTATAAAGACGTCAACAGGATAAAAGTATAATAATGCAATTAGATGACTGTAATACACTAACATTAAGAAAGCTATAGTGAAAATAGGTAAAGTAAAATGCAAATTAAATAATATTAACATGATTAAAAAGTATCTCAGTGTTTCATAATGATAAACGGGTCAATTCTTAATAAACATATAACAATTTTACATTTTGGGGGACCTAGGTAGCTCAATCGGATAAGTGTCTGCCTTTGGCTCAAATCATGATCCCAGGGTCATGGGACTGAGCCTTGCATTGGGCTCCCTGCTCAGTAAAGAGTCTGCTTCTCCCTCTCCCTCTGCTGCTACCCCCACTTGTGCTCTCTCATACTCTCTCTGTGTCAAATAAATAATTTAAAAGTAATAATTTTACATTTTATGTACCTAAATATAAATTATAAACATGAATTTCAAAATTCCATGAAGCAAAAAAATTGGCAGAACTTAAAGGAGAGAGGCACAAATCTATTATTATAATTAGATATTTCAACATTCTTAGTTATAAAACAACATTGGACAGAAAATCAGTGAAGTTACAGAAAATGAACAACACATTCTAACAACTTGACCTGATTGACATTTATTTACAGAACACTTTACCAAAGAACAGCAGCACATACATTATTTTCAATTGAACATGCCACATGCCACCAAGATAAACCATATGTTGGACTATAAAACAAGTCAATAAATTTTAAAAGATTCAAATACACAGTATGTTCTCTGACAACAAGAGAATTAGCACAGAAATTAACAAGCCTATCTGGAAAATTCTGTGGACATGAAACAATGCACTTCTAAATAAATATGTTAAAGAAAGAATCACCAAAAGAATTAGAAAATACCTTGAAGTGATGAAAATTAAATCATTAATATATCAAAATTTGTAAGATTTGGCCAAAACAATGCTTAGAAAGATAATTATAGCTTTACATATTTACATTAGAAAAGACAAAAGGCCTAAGAATAAATAATGTAAGCTTTTCTTTCAAGAAACTATAAAAAAGGGGGGGCTAATTAAAACAAATTAGTCTAATGAAAGTAATGACTACGTAATTGAAAATCAATAAAATAAAAAACAATAAAGAAAAATAAGTTAAAGCAAAAATTATTTCTTTTTTTTTTTTGCAAAAATTATTTCTTTGAGAAAGTCAACAAAATTAGTAACTAATTAGTCTGATCAAGTGAGAGCGAGAGAGAGAAAAGACATAGATTACCAGAAATGACAGAGGAGATCACTAAAGATTCCACAGACATTAAAAATATAGTAAAGGATAATTTTTACTTGATAACAATATATTGCTACCTTTAAGAAAAACATAAATTCCTTAAAAATCACAATGAGCCAAAACTAACACAATATGATATAGAAATAATTTTTTCAATATTCATTAAAAACACTGATTTTTCTATAATTTTCACAGAAACTGTAGGACCTTATGATTTCAATGAATTATGTCAGACATTTATGGACGAAATAATAACCATATACATACTCTTTCAGAAAACAGAGAAATAAATACTTATCAAATCACTTTATAAAGCTAGTTATCACTCTAATTCCAAAGTAAGTAGCTCTGAAAACAGGAGCTACAGACCACATTATTATGCATATAAACATAAAACCCTTAGCAGTTTATAGTAAGTAAATTCTAATAATATTTAAGAAGGATAACATATAGGGTTTACCCTGGAAATGCAAAGATAATGATGAAGAAAGAATTAAGATCCATTTGTGGATTCTTAAGGAACACGAAGAATCAAGGAACCATGATACCACCAAAAGAACACAAAATAGCTTCTTCAGTAGTGGTATTAGAACAACTGGCTAGCTATATGGAAAAAAATAAATTGCACCTCTTATTTGCATCTTAAAAATATTAATTCAAAATGGATCTTAGATTTAAATGTAAAAACTGAAATTATAAAATTCTAGAAGAAAATTTAAGATAAAGTTATGTGATCTTGGACTAGGCAAAGAGTTCCTAAGTCACACACACAAAAAAAGGAATCATAAAAGAACTGAACTTCATCAGAATTAAAAATTACTATTTTTGCGAAGACAATGTTAAATAGAAAGTCAGAATCCAGGAGAAGATATTTGCAATACACACATGTGATAAAAGACTTCTATGCAAAATATATAAAGAATTTTTACAAATGAATAATGTGAAGGAGATCCAGTTTAAAAATGGGCAAATAAAAATTAATTTATTAAAAAAAATAATAAAAAATAAAAATAAAAATGGGCAAATAATTTGAACAAATATTTCATTAAAAAACAATACACAAATAACTAATAAGTGCATGAAAAGATATTCATTATCATTAGTCATCAGAGAAATATCATTTTAAATTGCAATAAGGTAATGCTGTACACGCTTACCCAAATGTCTAAAGTTGAAAACACTTATTCAGGTAGTAGAGCAACTGGCACTCGTACGTGGCTGGTGGGAACACTGAAGTAAAACCTTTGGGAGACTGATTTTTTAAACGACTTTAAATGTACAATTACCATATGATTCAGCTATTCAACTAAGATATTCACTCAGGAAACCTGAAAACATGTATGCACAAAAACGTTTGTACAAGAATGTTCATGGCAACTTTTTTCTTTAGTCAAAAACTAGGAACAACCAGAATGTCTATCAAGAACAATGTGGCTGAATCTAAAAACAGCACACTAAGTGAAAGAAACCAGACACAGGAAAGTACACACTGTATGTTTCCATTTCTACAAAATCTAAAAGAGACAAATCTTATGTATATAATGATAGAAAACATAGCAATGATTACCTAGGATCCAAACTGCAGTAATGGAAGTTTTCTATATATTGATTATGGTGGTAAGATACATACATTTATCAAATTACATAAAACTTTTCATTACAAATCACATATTTTTT
The DNA here is from genome assembly GCF_905146905.1 of Nyctereutes procyonoides. Taxonomy (NCBI): domain Eukaryota; kingdom Metazoa; phylum Chordata; class Mammalia; order Carnivora; family Canidae; genus Nyctereutes; species Nyctereutes procyonoides. The sequence continues at coordinate 28,325,881 of NW_026575048.1, forward strand.
GCTCTCTTTAGCTACCAGAATGAAGGACTCTGAGGTCTAAGGAGTTTTGTAGAGCTTGTTTTCAATCTGCACATTTATGACATTTAATACCATAATGCAAATTACATCATCATAGACACAAATGCGCAAATTCTTTATAAATGTTTGTTAATAGTCTCTGCTGCTTTAGAAAAGTATATGCATTGTCTCAATATTGGCTGCAGGGTTCTATACATGCCTATCAGTTCAGGTTGTTTATTAGATGGTTTGATCTAACAGTGCTTAAAAATGTCCCATCAAAATTCTGTTTGGCAATTTTTCTTTGGTAATTCTGTCAATATTTATCTATTATGTTTGAGGTATACATTGGCACATGTATTCAGGTTTCAGAATTGTTATACCTTTATGGTGAATTATTCCTTTTGAAATTAAGTGATAAACCTCATTATCTCTAGCAATACGTTTGTCTTTGAAGTCTATCCATATTGATAATATTGCTACATCAACTTTGTTTTGATTAAACTTTTGAAAACACATATTTTCCATTTCTCACTTTTCAACCTTTCCGTTTCTTTATGTCATAGGAATGCCTCTTGGAATTACCTTATAGCTGGATTTAGGTTTTGCTTTTACAGCAAGTCTTTTCCTCTCTTTCTCAGTAAGAGATTGTCATCAAGAAAGCTTCTTATATTTATAATTATTGTGATTATTGATATACTTAAACTAATTTTAGCTTATAGTTTCTCATGCATTTTATTAGTATGAGGATTTTAATATCAAGTCTATAATATTTATTAGTTGTATTTGTTACAGGAACATGATTTTTTTTTCATTTGAAGCTCTCAAGAGGTCTTTCCTAAACAGGATTATCAAAAAAGAGGAGTAGAGGCAGCAATGTCTGTTTCTTAACTGAAATGATCAGTCCCACTCCCAGTATAAGGATGATGTATTCGTGAAAACTTTGGAGTTGAAAAGAATCTTAAAGGTTGCTTTATCCATTTTACATATGAAATTGAAGTCTAAAGAGTTTAGATTTGTTGTTCAAGGTCACAAAGTGAATTAAAAATTATGATCTGATTGGATTGAAGTCCCCTAACTCTTCGTCTAGTATTCTCTCCATGCTGTCCTTTCAGATTTATGTTGTACAGACTGTTGAATATCATCATTTCAGCAATACAATAGTAGCACATGTCTTCCTGAAGGAGCTTGTAAGTTGAATCAATTCTGATATGCATATTAAGTTAAGAAGCAGGCAAAGCAGATGGTAAAATGCAAATGGATTAAGAGCTCCAAGGTTATACAGATTTGAATCTATTTTAAAAAGTGATAGTCTTTTTTAGTCTCATCAGTGACTTTGAAAACAATAGGCTCAACCACGATGGGAAATATGAAATATTTTCTAACTTGCAGTTGCCCTTTGTAAAAAATGTTTTATTTCAATATCTAATTTATTATTGCTCATTTATGTAATACCCTGCAGCATTATTTCTCTACAACTTTTACCTTCCCATTGAGTGTTTGAATTTCTCTATCATTTATTTTCACTCAAAGGCATTAACCTGCTTTCCTAAGTCATATTTCATTTTGTTACTTTTCCAGATAACTAAAATTTTTAAATATTATTTCCAGTTAATCCCATATGGCACACAAAATGAAGAGCCAATGTAGAGAATAATTATTCAGTATTTCAAAATGCAGAACTGCTGGGGTAAATAGGTAATGGGAAATGATGCCATCAGGTCTCACAGTGTTGACAATGGAAGAGTGGCAGTCGTACTCAGAAAAAGCTTATACTTTTCTACACGAGAAAGAAAAGGGAAACACGAATATCCAATCTCAAATTATGCTTCAATTTCTACTTTGATGTTCTCTTCTAAAATACACATTGCCAAACCCCCTGGTTCAGTGATCTTTCAAAACCAGCCTTGGAGATTTCAGTCTAGAGCAACATTCTGAGCATATTTTTTAGCAGCTAGACCAATTAGGCTTTTTTCCTGACAGCAGCCAATGTTGTGAGGCGTTTGTTAAATTCTATCGCATCTTGTGTTTATGAAAATGAACTGTGTCCTTGGGAATTTCAAAAGGTAATGAAGCATGGGCCTAAGGAGAGCACCAGAGGGAGGCAGAGCACAATGTGTCACTGTGAAGCTCTGATGGGGTTATTTGGTTTCTAATGTTAGGGATGGTTCTCTACGGTATGTAGGTCCAAAGAAAAAGAATCAAAACAAAACTTCATGAACTCTAATATCTAAAAAACTCTAATTTTTTACTAAACTCATGTGTACTACCAATTAATTCTGAGAAAAGGTAGAGTTAGAATTTGGTATATATATATAATTTTATTGTATTGTATTTTTTTTTACGGATACCTATTCAAATATGAACGGGGGAAGACATGAGGTGTTTACAATGTCCTGGGCATGTATCACATGCCAGCCCTAAGCTCAGCCTTTCACCTTTGTGGATGAAGTCCTCCCTCAAAGGTTGGCTTATCTTTTGGCTTTATCCTCCAATGTGTGGCTTACCCTCTACTCTCAAACTCTGGCCGTTCCACTTTCATTCTTCCCCCTCTTTATTCTTCTTTGCATCCCACTGCCATGCATGTGTTTATGTGTTCATCCTCAGGTCCCTGGAACTTCACTTCGGGTGATCAAATCATCAAGCTTTGCCAGGGACTTTTTCAGTTAAACCTAAAAGTCCATGTCCCAGGAACACCCTATTTTTCCTTTCTAAGCTGCTCTGGAGATTGACATCTTTCTCCAAGCCCAACCAAAGGACTGACTGACCCTGCTGCATATTTATTCCTTCAACAGAATCCTTCATCTAAAGAACATCACTGTCCATCCCTGTCCCCAAACACACACACATACATACGCGTGCACACACCCACACACAGAGTTTAGTTTAGAAATACACTTGAGAGTGAGACCAAGGCTTTGCTTCATTGTGGCAAATGCCTCCCCTTTGTCCTTTCAGTATTAGCTAAAACCTACTTGAAGGATTTACTTCAATCTACTTAGTATCTATGCCTTGTATTTCTGTGTTCCCTGATCAGCCTTGTGCTTAGTAGGTTTTACTCTCCCTTTGGCTCATTTCACCATGCTTTTTATACTCTCTGATGACCTTTACTTGCTGGCCTCAGGCTTGTCTTGGATACTGAACCAACCTAAGAGAGAAAGTTCCTATTTCAATAATGCCTCTCCACTGTATTTCTAGGAAGTGGAACATGGAATTGTGACCCGTCAAATATTGGGATTTGCTGGCTCATCTATAATTGCTCATTTTGTATGTGACTTGCGTTGTCTTCCTTCTTTGGAAGCTTTTAAGCTTTTTTGTCCCTACTATTCTGAAATGTCACAAATATGTTCTTTAATGTAGGCATTTTTTCATCCATTTTGAGTTTAAAACTCAGTGAGCCCTTTCATTCTGAAAAATCATGTGTTGATAGCTTTCTTATACCAGTTCTTTATTAACTTACACATTCTGTAATTTCTCTGTTCCCTTGAATAGTTTGTCTTTTACTCTTTTCATTATACATGCATCCTATTCTTTTTAATGAATATAACATTTTCCCTTATTAAGGTGATCATAAATGTAATATAATGCATTTATTTAACGTTCATTTTCATCTTTCTAAATATCCAATAATTTTACTGGAATATACCTCCCAATGCCCCTAATTAACTTAGCTATAAATTTCCTTGTATAAGTTAAAAACTAAAAATTGCATTTTATGAATGTTGAGATTATGGCAACATATAATTAAGTAAAATTTTGGGAGGTTGTTCAAAGTACAATGGAAAATCTTGTTTCTGGCCTCTTGATTTCACAGCTTTAGAGAGCTGGTGAAAATGGAGAGCAAATCTAATCTACTACATGTTTTATGCCAAGAGATAGATCATCTTAAAAGAGTCACTTCCCCCCACCCCTTTATTTTTCCAGTCCATGGAGGTCAGTTGAAGAATTGAAATGCTTTAAACCTATCAGTGTGTTTGGGCACCTAGGTGGCTCAGTTGGTTAAGCATCTGCCTTTGGCTTAGGTCATGATCTTTGGGGTCCTGGGATCGAGCCCCACATTGGGCTCTTTGCTTAGCAGAGAGTCTGCTTCTCCCTCTCCTTCTCCCTCTGTACACACACACTCTCTCTCTCTCTCTCTCTCTCTCTCAAATTAAAAAAAAAAGTAATCCTAATTGTTTTGAATGAAATCACAGAAAAAAAATTAACTCCATAAAGGGACAGCTTTTTAAAATAAGAGAAAAAAAAAGAGTAATCTTAATCAATCAGAAATGAACCAAAGGCTGGGACACCTGGGTGACTCAGTGGTTGAACATTTGCCTTTGGCTCAGGTCATGATCCCAGGGTCCTGGGATCAAGTCCCACATTGGGCTCCCTCCAGGGAGCCTGCTTCTCCCTCTCCCTTTGCCTATGTCTGTGCCTCTCATGAATAAATAAATAAAATCTTAAAAAAAAAGAAATTAACCAAAGTCTAAGTGAATTTTAAGTAAAATACGCCCTTGGGAAAAAAAATTAAAGTTCTTAATGGCACAAGGGTTCTTAGACAAAGACAGGAAAACAATAATGAGTCAGCACTGAATTAGTAACAAAATGCCTTGTCTGCTGATGAAATTACATCACACTACAATTGAATAAGATGGCATAAAAAGTCACTTCTATGTCAACAATCAATGTTAAAGCTGAAAGGAATAGTACAGAACAATTATCTCAACTCTAATTTTTTCAAAGAAGGAACTGACATCAAAAGAAATAAGTCACTTAAGTCTGTACAAATAGCTAATGGTCTGTGCAATAAACATATTGTTGCTCCAAAATCAAACTCTTCAATCTCTTCATTCCTACAAACTTCAATGTCCTCTTCACTACAGAGATTGGTCCTGTAATGAAATATCTAATTCAACTACAGTTAAATTCTCTAGGTGAGAAAAGCTGGCAAATTCCAGTTATGGCCCATATAATTTAATATTCAATACAGTATAATTTTGAAAAGATTTTCAATCTCTATGTTTTAAATAAAATATCTTTGAAAGTTGAACGTGAGATAGTACAGAAATGTGTAAAGTGACCTTCTACATTTAAAAATCATCTATTAAAGATGTCACGAGTTCGATTTAAGAGGAAAAAATGTAGCAAAAGATATTTAACAGCTTTATTACATCAGATGGAATACTTTGATGAAATCCCAATTAAGAGTCTACTGAATTCGTGAATTTTGAATCTCACAATTGGCATTTGCTGGCTCTGACAAATGTTGAGCTTTATTTACATGAGAACTGGAGAGGTAGTTTTCCAACCATTTTATTAGAAACTATGTGGCAACACCATACCTCTCTAAAGTTCTACAAATACTCATAAGGTATACACTAAAAATATAATTTCTTTTTTCCAAATTGAGTCTACTGGTTGTCAGATGAACTCTCAGTTGAAACAATGGAAGAAGCACAAAGAATCTGGAATTTAGACACAACAGAATATCCAACAAGATTACTTGACAGCTAAACTCAATAGTAATAAAATGTCAAATTCTTAAATTTCCTTATTGATTGAAAAAAATCTCAGTCAAGACTTTAATCTGTAGGTGAAATGACCATAGAGCAAAAGAAGGAACTATTGAAGTCCTAATTAATAAAATATTCCCATGTAGTCAGTTCTAAAATAATGAGACACACATGTCCCTAAAAATCAGTGCACTCTGCAAAATTGTGCAATAAAAACCATAAGGCTTATGCAACAACAACAACAAATGAGACTGAGGCACATAGTGAAAGCTTCTTCAGTGAAACACTGGGAAAAAAACAAAACATAGGAACCTAATGAATATGGACAGAACAGTTTTACACGTTAAGTAGCTAAGATATACATAAGTAATAAAATACACAAGTCATTTTAGCTCGAAAAAAGGATCTGAAATTGGCTTGTGTAAGTGAGCAACAGAGGTTACAGCTTGTGAGTTATTATGAAGAGGTAGAAGGAGGATTAACAGAAATCACTGGGAAAGTTGTAATTCCAGAAACAGTGAACTGATGTAGCCAGAAGATGTTTGAGGTGTGTATGTTTTGCGTATTCCTACCTGATTCCTACCTGAATCACTTTACTTGGACCGTTTTTTGCATCTACTATTTCTTGCAGATACAACCATGCATGAGCAAATGCAAAATTCACATATGCTCAAATTGTTCCCTAAAATATCAATTTCATGGAAACAAATCGGTTTTCAAAACAAGATGATGTATATTGCAACTTATCATTGATAAAGACTTAGGAGACTGGGAATAAATTTCCCGGAAAAATAAAATAATTAGCACTGAACTTTCTAGGATTAAGGAGGTAGTGAATGAGTTGAATAATAAAAATTAGCACCTTAAAAAACTTTTCTTGGATTTTCTTCTTTTGCTATTCCCTTGCTTTTTGAAAATCAACACAATTTCCTAATACTCCTATTCTTTTTCTTAACCTGACTTTTTCTTCCCCCTGTTCATCACCATGAATTATTTTCTTTTTCAAAATGTTTTATAATCTAACATTTTTTATTTTCTTTCTTCTAAGCAGGGTATTAACTTTATTTAAGTGTGAGAATAAAAAGTCTTTTAAATACTTTATTTTGAGACAAGGGAGGTTTGGGGATTGGTAAGGGGGATGGTTGGTTTGTAGTTGTCATTTTTTTTTCTAGAGCTGCATTTCTGTTCTTTCAATCTGTGAAGACAAGTACAGTTGTCTCAAATTCCTCAAAAACGTGGGTTACAACCTGAACAACAATAATGTTGACCTATCTACCCAACTACATTAACCTTGATGTGCTTCTTTTTAATCAGGGAGAAGACCTTCAACTAAGATGGAAATCAAAAGATTTCTGTGTTCTAGATTTAGAGCTGTTTGTCTTTAGAATGTTTCAACAAATGCTTCCACAAAAGCTTAGAATGTTTTTGTTCCCTCTGGATACAGAGTTTCATTTAAACTAAGGTGAGAAGGCATTAAAAAAAAGTTCCTGTTAGTATTTGAATATCAGCTTCCAACCTGACCAACTTCTAACCATAGAGCTACTTAAAAATAAAAAATCCTTTCAAATGTCTTGTCAAGTGTCAGCTGTGATGCACAGTAAATATTCCTGGAATTATGGAACAACCCCTCCGATGTCAGAGGCATCCCCAAAGAGGGTACAAAGGATACTAGGTACAGAGACAATCCTAAACATAAGCAGAAGAAAGGCAATTTCTCTGAGGGCTGGCAACAGTGAGTAGGACCCTAGTCACAGATGGTGTGCAACCCACATTTCTGTCCAACCATATTTTGAGGGGCCTCCAACCTAACAATTGCCAGACTAAATTTGCAGGACACAAGATGAGATAGACAAACCAATGGGTACTTGAAAGCAAATTCAGAAAGAAAAAAAAAGAAAGAAAGCAAATTCAGGAGTCACAATTCAAATATCTAATTCTTACAAATGTTTTCTTGTCTGCCAATCTGATTTTGGAAAGGAAGGGAAAACATGAAATGTTACCTTCCTCTCTTTACCAAGAACCACAGATACAGATTTGGGAGAAATAACTGCAGTTAAGAATCTTACTGTTGGCCAGCTTCTCCATTTTTCCAGGATCCTATCTTTAGTCTCCAGAGCAAGTGGATTTCATCCTGGTCACCAGGAAGAGGAAAAGTAATTTCCCCTCTACCCTTTGTAGTGAGTACTTGACTAAGAACCTTTTTCTTTCCCTCTTTTTTTATTTTCTTTCTTTCTTTTTTGTTTGTTTCCTTTTTTGTTTGTTTTAGGGCACCTCATAAATGGAAACATCTAGTTTAAATTTTCCACTTGCCATCAGGGAAATACAAATCAAAACCACAATAAGATACCAACTCACACCAGTGAGAATAGGGAAAATTAACAAGGCAGGAAACAACAAATGTTGGAGAGGATGTGGAGAAAGGGGAACCCTCTTGCACTGTTGGTGGGAATGTGAACTGATACAGCCACTACCAAGTTAAACTTTTAACTCAAAGAGTTAAAAAATAGAGCTACCCTATGACCCAGCAATTGCACTACTGGGAATTTACCCCAAAGATACAGATGCAGTGAAACACTGGGACACCTGCACCCCAATGTTTATAGCAGCAATGTCCACAATACCCAAACTGTGGAAGGAGCTTCGAAATCCATCGAGAGATGAATGGATAAAGAAGATGTGGTATATATATACAATTGGAGAAGGACAAACATTATATGGTTTCATTCATAAAGGGAGTATAAGAAATAGTGAAAGGGATTATAAAGGAATGGAGGGGAACTGAGTGGGGAAATATCAGAGAGGGAGACAAACCATGAAAGACTCCTAACCCTGGGAAATGAACAAGGGTTAGTGGAAGGGGAGGTGGATAAGGGGGATGGGGTAGCTGGGTGATGGGCACTGAGGACGGCGCTTGGTGGGATGAGCACTGTGTGTCATATATATGTTGGCAAATCAAACTTCAATTAAAAAAATTCGCCACTGTGGCCACTGTAATTCAAGATTATCTTTGGTAAGGGTAACCTGTTTGTTTAGCCTTAAAACAATTTTTTTTCCACCAGAGGTCTCACACTGACCTTAGTTGAGTTTAAGTCGGACCCAAACTGACTGTGTGGACCTGGCCTGTCCAGGAATTCTATTGGGCTTCCTAGTTGGACCCGGTCTAGGAACTCTGGGTGCCAGGTCAGACCAAGTCCAAACCAAACCCACTCCTGTTTCCAAGTCAGACCCAGGTTGACTGCAGATCCTGTTTGGCTTTTGAAATTCAACCCAGTGCCACTCTGGCTGGGTTCTAGGTCCAGTCCACAGGAGAAAAAAAAAAGAAAAAAAGAAATTTTACAGCTCATAACACAAAGGCTGCAGAGCTAGGATATGAAACAAGATGTGCCCACCACCTCCAGAGACAACTGGAAGGCAGCCAGCCCAAGGGGCTCAGCAGGTATCTTGGCCTGATTGCTCATAGCTCCTACAGGCTATGAAGGTCTCCTTCAGTTCCTTCTTCTTTATTTTTTTTAATTTTTATTCTTTTAAGATTTTATTTTTTTATTCATGAAAGACACAGAGAGGCAGAGACACAGGCAGAGGGAGAAGCAGGCTCCCTTGGGGGAGCCCAATGTGGAATTGATCCCAGGACCCTGGCAGGGATCACACCTTGAGCCAAAGGCAGATGCTCAACCACTAAGCTACCCAGGTGTCCCGGTTGTCTCTTTTGACAGCATAACTGTTAAAAGATAAACTGAGGCATATTAAAAATTCTGAGTTCATTTGAGCAAAAATGGATTCAAATCAGGCAACATCCAGCAGCAATAGAAAGGAGCCCTGGAGAGCTATACAAAATGAAAGAATTTTATAGGCAAAAGGAGTGGGAACAAGAAAGACTAGGGGGAAAAATTCCTTTCCTTCAGGGGTGGCCAATTAACTCACTGATCAGATGACTCCTGATTACTGGCTTAAGATTCCATTTCTGGGACCGCTGAAACTGGAATTAAGTTAGCTTTCAATGTGGTAGGTGATGTGAGCATTAGCATGAGCAGTTTAGCACCAATTCATTTTGGGCCTGTTATCTTGTTTTTAATAAGTATTTTTAATTCTTTTAGTATCTTTGACATGTACCAGAGAACAAAATTCTATTAAAGTGCCTATTTCTCCAACCCTGAATATTGCTGATCTTTGTCATTTCCAATTCTCCAATGGAAATGAGTGAGAATGATATTTCATTGTTGGCTTTGTTTGAAGTGCTCATGTCAGTAATAAAATTTAGCATTTTCATGTTTATTAACCATATTTCCTTTTTGAATAGACTGTTCGCACCATTTTCCCACTGAGTTGAGTTTTTTTACAAAAGATTTTGCAAGACTTTTTTATTAATACATAAATCAATGTCTATCATATGTCTTATTTGTTTTTCTGGGGTTTTTGCTTGACTTTTATGCCTTTTAATGGACTTTTCGTGATGGAGAACTTTTCAATTTATATGTAGCAAATTTGGTCCATATTTAATTTTATGTTTTCTGGGCTTAGAAAAAATTTACATGCCAGTAGGTTATTTCAATCGCTCCTGATACTTTATAGTTTTTCCATTGATATATTTTGGATTTCTTTTCTTTTGTAAATAGAAGTGAGGGCAAGTGATCTGACTTTTTGTTAGATGCTTTGTTAAAGCATAAATATTAATCTTATACCACTTGAAATGCCACTTTTATGTGTGTCATTAAATTCCCATGTATCTAAATATGTTCCTGCATCATATATATATGTATATAGTTTTTCTAATCTATGATAAACATGAACCAGATATCTAAAATATTAGCAAACCAAATTCAATATTTTATTAAAGGAAAACATTAAGACCAAGCTGGGCTCATGCCATAAATGCAAGGATACAGTGTTTTCTCTTTGCTGAGTGTGCTTATTTCTATTTTTCTTCAGTTCTGCTCCTTGTGTTTACCAGATTAATTTTTTTCATTATTTTTTTTTCTTTGCTATTTTAGAGGGTCACATTTGCTATTACTATTAGTGACTATACTTAGGCTTTAAAAATCTTATCTGTACATATTTTCTTATGAACTTTGAGAAGAAATATCTACTGTTACCTCTTGAATAAGGCAAACATATAGCACACTTAATTCATCCTCTGTTCCCCAACCAGCTGAAAACTGTATTTTTCAGCCTTGCTTGCAGCTAGGCGTGGCATGCAACTAAATTCTGGGGTTCTGACTGGTGGGTTTGGAGTAGAAGCATCCTGTGGCAACTTTTTGGCACCTTCTTTGAAAACAAGCCACTCATTCTTTGACACTTCTCTTTATCACTTCCTCTGTCCTCCTGCCTAGAATGTATTAAGGTCAACATTCTGAACTGGATGAGATCACGGGTCCCTTAAGAGCATATCTCTGGGTGGCCTCCTTGCAGACTTTCATATTACCAACAAAAAGTTTACCTTTTTTAGGCATGCTTTTTTAAAGTCACAATTATGTTTGTTGTCTTTCTCTCAATTAAGATCGATCCTAAGCAGTACAGACTTCCTGAATAGATCCTATCTTTATTTTTCCTTTCAGATTTAATAAAGTTTCATAGTTTTTATCACAGTCTATAAGAATCACATGAGTGGTAGGGAAAATGAGGTGTTATACATCAAACTGTACAAATTTCCAGTTGTAAGAAGAGTAAGTTTCTAAGAATCTGATGTACAGCATGGTGACTATATAACACGGTGTCAGTAATTTAGTATTGTACACTTGAAAGTTGCTAAGAGTAAATAATCATTCTCACCAAACAAAAAGGAGTTAACAGTTTGAAGGGTTGGATGTGTTAATTATCTTGATCTTGGTAATCATTCTATGATATTTATGTATATCAAATCATTACATTGTGTACTTTAAAAACATACAATTACATTTTTCAGTTACTACTTAATAAAGTTCAAAAAATCTTCCAATTTGTGAATTTAGTTTCAGCTATAACCTTTCTCTTACCTTACCCCCCACTATTTACTTTTAACTAAACTTAGTTAACTTGTTTCTTAATTCCCAAGACTTCAAATTTGCTTTTCCATTGAAGTCTGTCATTTTATTCTCTCCTAGCAGATACTAATAAGTCATTTTAAATTTTCTTTTATACCTGTATTAATTTTTTTGTGTGTGATCATTTCTTAATTTTGTTGCATTTCCTCTTTTTGGGTTTCCTTACATGCTTGGGATCTTGTTGAATGTTCATATTTTTACATTAGCATCTAAGAAACACTGCAAAAAAACCATACAGGGGGAAAAACAGTTCTGACTTAGGAGTCCTATATCTAGTGGTTATGCATTGGAGCAAAAGGCAGGACTTGTGGTGAGTTAGCATTTTAAAAGTGCATGAGAATACTTTGTTCAGAAAGGTGGGGGGGGGCTCACTTCTCATGTTAGATGTAAGTTATCTGGAATCTTCTCCATACCTCAATCTCCATAACTCTCATAATCTCTTGTGAGAATGTCTAAATTAAAATTCCTTAATATGCAGCACCTGGGTGGCTCATTTGGTTAGGCATCTAACTCTTGATTTGAGCTCAGATTGTGATCTCAGAGTCTAGGGATCAAGCCCAAAGTCAGGCTCCACACTCAGCTCAGAATCTACTTGAGATTCTCTCTCCCTCTCCTTCTGCCCCTCCTACTTGTGCTCTTACTTTCTCCCTCTCTAAAATAAAAAAATATTTTTTTAAAGAATTCCTTATTTATATCTTTTTCCTCCAATTCTATCCTGAGGCCAAAATTAGGAAAGAATGGAAAAGATAATGAATAGATATTTGTCATTAGTTTTCCTTTACCCAGCATCTGAAGCCTTTTCCATGTCAGGAGAATTTCCCATCATATGAGCCTTGCTGAGGCAAAAAATGCCTCCCTTTATTAAAATTGAAACTCTAGTGATTCTCTTTTCTAATTATCTGGCCCAGACTCTGCCAATCAAAATACATATGTGACAGATTTGAAGCTCCAAAAGGGAAGATCTATGCCCACGCCTACAAAATTCAGGTCCTTGAACAGATGTGGTTCAATGGTAAGTCATTGTAATGCTACCTGAATGATGTTACAGAAATTTCATAGTAAGACCACTTCCGTGGCTTGGATATGGTTGTTGTTCCTGGCAGCCCAGCCTACAGCCTGGTTCTTTAACTTCTTGCAATTCTGAGCCACACAAATCCTTATCTCCTTCATTCAGAGTAGCATTTTTTGCTCACATTTGAGAACCTGATTAATACAATTGGCAAACTTATTTCACAGCCCTGTTATTAATTACCAACCACCTTATATGACTTCCTTCTCTAAAACTTATCAGCTGTAGGAAAAGGTGGGTTTTTTGAGTACCTACCTTTGCCTGGTATGTACTTTTCAGCAATCTTGCATTCCATTGTCAATCTAATATTACATGTTTTATTTCTTTTAAAACTGCAGCTTTGTTCACTCTTCCCAAATTTCTAAATTCCTATACATCCCATTTTCTTAAATGTATGTTTCCATGAAATTGAAATGGTAGGAAAGGCAAATCCTATATTTAGAAAGCCATACTGAACTGAAAATTAGGTATTTTATTTTCCACATTTTCTTCATGATAGATTTTGAAATAATAATTCCTATATGAGCATACTTAAAAATTAGGTATATCTATAGATCTTTTGAAGAATTTCTAAAGTAATGATGATAATAGTAAACAAATGGAGACTTTGCTATCACATCATTTTGCACTGATATGTCATTGTGATCAATGCAGTCAGGTTGATTTCAAGCTGCATTCATTGTGCATCAGCAAAGTAAACATTCCATTCCAATTTCCGCTACATAGTTCCTCATCTGCTTTCAACTGAGATCATCTACAGTATGTTTGTTCTCTCTTTTGTTTTTTGTTTGTCTAAATACCTGTTTGAGATGGAATCGTGAGGATGATGATGGTATCTATTTACTGTGGTGAATATGATATTTCCTGATTTTTCAGGCCTACAATAAAATCATTACTGAGTTTATTCAACATAGTGGTCCGTTTATATTTTGAAATCATATGTTGCCAAAAAGCTTAAATAAAATGTTTCATTAACTGGACCCTACTTTGAATGTAGCTAAGTCCATTGTAAGTGGATGTACTTAAAGCAACTGAAAAGAATCTATCCTTTTCAACACAAAATTGTCAGCACATTGCAGATGCCCAATCACAATCTTGTGTGATTGACATTCTGTCTTTCCTGCCCTGTCCCCACTGAAAACAAAAATAATCTCTCTAATTTGTCTTTGTTTTAAAATTGTCAATGCCTGTAGACGGTCTTCCTAAGATAAGGCACATCTGTATATGTCTCTAACCACTGAATTTTCCAATTGCCTCAACATTGCATTCCCCAATACTGCCTTGAAAGCTTTCTCTGTTTTCTTTACCTTTGCTGGTTTTCTTCTGGTGAACTAACATTTTTCAGGAACTCTTTTTTCAATTTACTTTAAACTTCTGACTCTACTCTCTGAGTTTTTCTGCTTCTCTTTAAACTTGAGTCAGGCTGTCAACACCACTTATTGAATGCCTGCTGTGAAGAGATACAAAAGGAATCAGGGCAACATTTTCTTTCCTGGAAGACTGTAAAATCTACTTGGTGAGAAAGAACATACATCCCCACTGAAAGCATCAAAAATACTACAAAATGGCCTGAAATAAGCATGTATTAATTTAGCAGAACACTTATATGTATTCTAAAAGAATTCAGTTTTACTTAGTACTATGCAAAATGGATTAAGAAATCTCTTCTAGATCTGAGTTTTGAGTTTCTAGCCTATCAGACATCATGCCTCCTTTTTCTTTTCTTTTTTCTTTTTTATCATTTTTTAATAAATTTATTTTTATTGGTGTTCAGTTTGTCAACATACAGAATAACACCCAGTGCTCATCCTGTCAAGTGCCCTTTCAGTGCCCACCACCCAGTCACTCCCACCCCCCACTTCCCCTTCCACCACCCCTAGTTCGTTTCCCAGAGTTAGGAGTCTTTCATGTTCTGTCTCCCTTTCTGATATTTCCCACTTATGTTTTCTCCTTTCCCCTTTATTTCCTTTCACTATTTTTATATTTCCAAATGAATGAGACCATATAATGTTTGTCCTTCTCTGATTGACTTATTTCACTCAGCATAATACCCTCCAGTTCCATCCATGTCGAAGCAAATGGTGGGTATTTGTCGTTTCTAATGGCTGAGTAATATTCCATTGTATACATAAACCACATCTTCTTTATCCACTCATCTTTCGATGGACACCGAGGCTCCTTCCACAGTTTGGCTATTGTGGACATTGCTGCTATAAACACTGGGGTGCAGGTGTCCCGGCGTTTCATTGCATCTGTATCTTTGGGGTAAATCCCCAGCAGTGCAATTGCTGGGTCATAGGGCAGGTCTATTTTTAACTCTTTGAGGAACCTCCACACAGTTTTCCAGAGTGGCTGCACCAGTTCACATTCCCACCAACAGTGTAAGAGGGTTCCCTTTCAAATATTCAAATATTCCCTGATATTCAAATATGGTGAGGATTTGGAATAATTCCTTATTGCATAAGATTGTCCTCACACTGACAGATGTCTAGTACCTTGATGCTGGTCATCCAATCATGTGATGACTGTCCTTACACTGAAGGATATCTAATATCTTCCCACTCACCATCCTGTCCAATCATGTGACAACTTGAACATGTCTCTACATATTTGCCAAGCATCCTTTGAATATGGCACTACCTCCATTGAGAATAACTGGAAGTGGAAGAGAAGACAGATCTTAAATGAGAAATGGGCCAACCATTTCAGCACCTTCTTTCCATCCCTTTGGTTCTTAAGCCTTATTCATGTCAAAACCACATGGAGAAACTTCTGATTTGTCTAGTTAGCACACTTAACACATACTCACATACTGCTTTCTATACCTGAAATTGTTATAATCACTCTACGTATATTATCTCATTTAATCTGCTTAACAGCCTTTTAAAGTAGACACTATTAGTACAAGTTAGATTAAGAAACTTGGGTTGAGAGGTTAAGTGATTTATGCAGGTCACATAGCTGAGTCAAATACAGGTATTTTGAATTCAGGGTAAATGGTAAGTAATATATTATGCAATAGACCTATAGATCCCATCTTCAATGGTTTTGACTCAGTAAATCTGATGTAACGACAGAGAAATCTGTATGTATTTGAATAAGACTGTTACATATAATTAGAAAGCCATTGCCTACTATTTGGAAACCACAGTACTATACCACAGCTCAATTGGGAGCGACAGGAAGGAGATATATTATTAGAGTCAAATCTCTGTATGAGAGTTTATAAGAAAGCAAGAAAAACAGTGGGTGGGGGACTATCCAAGCAAAACCTTGGAGGCCAGGCTAATACACATCACTTTTGTAAAATGGTCAATAGGGAGCTATGTAGTGTTCAATAGAATGATATATATTGAAAGCACAGCATCAGAGGAAGAGCATAAACATAAAAATGTTATAAGTATAATGAACTCAGCAAACACATAAAGATAATAAATCTGCTGTTGAAGAAAGTACATTAGGTTGTATGCATGATGTGAGGAAGAGTAATAGTATCATCTACCTACCTGTTGAATAGCTTTCAATTATGAGGTTTACAAACCAATTAGGTAACTGTGGGCTCATAGATAGGCACTGCAATTTAGAAAGTACCTTTGAGAGCATTAAGTCTGGAAGCCACAAACCCAAACACCTATAGAATCAGGCAGATCATGAAAGAGAATATTCAAAGACAATGGAGAGGAATGGGGAGGATGTCAGACTCAAAGGTGCATGAGGGCAGCCGTCACTCTCTTCCAAGCATAACTATGCTAGCCCAATATTAGCAAACATTCTAGCCTTTAAAGAGAGGCCAGATATTGAGATTTTAATCAATTAATCCACATCTTTACCAGGTTATGCTCAGTATATTTTAGAAGCTTTATCAAGTAATTTGTTGAAATCTGGATATAGTATTTTTTTCACTTCTCCTAGTTTTTATAATGTATTAAAAATGACAGATAGTGACTATAAAAAATATAGGGACTTTAAAGTATTGCTGGATGCCCTTTTACTAATTCCTCCCCTATGACAAGTTGCAATTACAAAAACAAAACAAAACAAAACAAAAACTAGCTGTTCCACCTGCAGCGATCCCTGCACTCATAATGACAGGTAGTTATAAACTACACGTTCTAGGGGTCATGAAAGATTAAATCCAAGCCCATGTGTTCCAATTATTAGGCACACTGCATTCACCAATTCACTTAATTCCCAATCCATATTTCTCACCAGGTTACTATAAAAATCAAATGTACATCAAATATATTGAATGTAGTACAGTGGATTGGAAATTAGGAGAATCCAGTCAATTAGTGATTGGTTTTCCAACCTTGAATTGAGATTGATCCAGAGCAATGATCACTGATAAGAACATAATATAAACCACATTTATAACTAAATTTTCTGGAGTCTTCCCTGAAAAAGGAATAGGTAAAATTAATTTTAACATTATTTATTTAATTCAGTGTATCCAAAATATTACCATGTCAACATACAATCAATATAAAAATAATTATTGAGATATTTTACATATATTTTTATCCCAAATCATTGATAAATGATGTGTATTTTATACTTACAGCAAGTTTCAATTTGTATTAGTCACATATCAAGCGCTTGACAGTCACAAATGGTAGTGGCTACCATACTGGATAGCACAGATCAAGATAATGACTAAACTCCCCTTCAACTCTTAACTTTGATACATGTCTCGTTATTATATAAACTTAGCTAATGATGTATGTCTCAGTATTTTTAAATGGCTAAAGCTTAAGTCTACCTTATGATGAGTTAAATAAGATCTTTAACATTTTAAAATTAGGAATTGAAATGATCTGGCAAAATTATTCTTTTCTAATTCCATAGTAAGGAGAAGATACCAAGAATTACAGTATATAAACAATGTCCTTTGATAAATATAAAACTAGTGTAGTCAAAATTAAAATTTTATTCAACAGAAAACTTATTCAGCACTTCCATTTAGAAGGGGCATATACAATTTCACTCATGTAAGCTGCTTGCTGTATTTGTTGTCAAGTCAACTGAATGCCAGACATATAATTGAATTTTGAAATCATCAATCTGCTCTAGGAGATATCCACCACCACACTGGCATAAAGAATTTGTTTAGTGCAGATAAATCTATCAATATGGTGATGAAGAAAAAAGATGCATGGGAAAACTTCCCATTTGTTTTTTTTAAGGTACACTGAAATATTGTCTTCCTTTCTGATCATCTTATGGGAATTTTTAGAGGACACAGTGGAATCTTATCAAATTCTTTAGAACAGAACCCTAACTCTAAGTGCAGGCAGTGACTTAGTTATTAATTCAACACTTCAACTTTCAGTTGAAAAAAATAAGATGAAACTTTGTAATTCCTGAAAGGAATGATCCAGAGATTTCCCCTTGGTCTCCTTTAGGGGAAATGTTTAAATCTATGAGCATTATATTTGTGTTATTAACAGTGCTTTAAATTCAATGTGTCATGTGTAGAATGCTGCAGGACCACAGCATTGCACTAATCCAGAGGGCACCACTTACATTTTATTGTATGGAGTCCACAGCCAAAAGGGGTATAGCTGGGTGTTTGCAACTTGGCAGCCTTAATGGATTGTATTTCTCCCCAAAACATTTATACGTGTCTTGAGATTAATCAATGCAAGTTATTCAGCTTAACCGTCACCTGTACATATTTCCTTCCTGTAAATCTCCATGTACACATATATAACCACTTCTTTTGCATTTCCCATTTTTCCAACTGAGAGTCCTCTTTCATTATTTAGCAAAAAAAAAAAAAAAAAAAAAAAAAAAAAGCTCCCACTCATTATCCTCTACATTTGATTAAAATGACAATGAAGCATCTCCTTTATTTTCTGTGCAGATGCTATTTCAAATATAAATATCAGAAAAAAATACCTAGAGGTAAATTATCCATAAAATGACACTTCCTAGCTAATCACATATTTACAAATTTTATTATATTGTTTCTATTACAAGTAAATGAAGCAATCTTGTAGAAATTTATTATGTGTATTCTACCAAAGAACACATAAATTTTGCTTTAATTATCATTATTATTAGTGTTTCTAAAATCAGAATATCACTTAATTTTTTAAATTATGCATTTTTATATATCTACCATAAAATATGATTCAAGTTGGAGTGTGTGCATGTGTTCAAGACATACTCTACCATTAGTCTAAAAAAGCATAGTCAATTCAAAGTGGAAAATCTCACCCAAAGTTGTGCAACAAAACAATAGCAAAGTTTAGGATCTAGAAGATCTAAAATTTATATTAAGAAAGCCTCAATTCTTAGAATGTGAAAATTCTTTAATAAAAGTCCTACATGTGTACAAGAGAGCAAGGGAGAAGACAGAATAAAAAAGAAAAGAGGTAGATAATATTCAAGCAAGAAATTTCAAGGTGGTGTTGTTTATATTTAGTATTTTCTTTCCACCAAGCTTTATCTCTAAATATTTTTGTTCCTGAGAAGGAAGAACAAGGCAGCATGTGCACATCCAAGCCCTTGACTTCTTTTCATAGTGTTGATTTTGTACTAGTAAGGTTTATAGGCCCCACTGCAAAAAGAGAATTAAGAGACTTAAAACAATAAAAAAAAGTGTAAGGGTCTGAGAACATATTTGAAAAATAAATGATGCTCTAAGGAAACTAGAATAGAGAGAATTTGCTCAACTTAATAAAAAACATCTACAAATACCTACAGCTAACATCATGGTGAGAAAGTTTAAGCTTTACTGCTGATACCAAGAACACAGCAAAGATGTCCCTTCTCATGACTATTTTCCAACATCATACTGGAAGTCCTACTTAATGCAAGAAGACAAGGAAAGAAAAGGTATTCATATTGGGAAGAAGGAAATAAACCTGTCTTTTTTGTGAATGACATGATCATCTAAGTAGAAAATCGAAAGAACAGGCAAAAAAAAATTGGAACTAAGTCATTATAGAGGCTTGCAAAATACAAAGTTAATATACAAAAGTCAATCACTTTACTCTATGTTAGCAATGAAGAAGTGGAATTTGAAATTAAAAACACATCACTATTATATTAGAACCCAAACAAATAAAATACTTAAGTATCAATCTAACAAAGGATGTGTAACAGCTATATGAGGAAAATTATAACTTTCTAATGAAAGAAATCAAAGAATAAATAAATGGAGAGATAATCCATATTCATTAATAGGAAGGTTCAATATTGTCAAGATGTCAGTACTTCCAAACTTGATATAGATCTAATGCAATCTGAATCAAAATCCTAGCAACTTATTTTGCAGATATTGACAAATTAGTTCTAAGTTTATATGGAGAAGCAAAAGACCCAGAATAGCCAACACAATATAGAAGAATAATAACTCCAGAGGACTTACACAACCCAAATTTAAGACTTACTGTAAAGCAAGTAATCCAGATGATGGGTACTGGTGAAAGAATAGGCCAACAGATCAATGGAACAGAAGAGAGAACCTAGAAATGCACCCACATAAAGATAGTCAATTGACCTTTGACAAAATATCAAAGGCAATACACTGGAGCGAAGATAGTCTTTTCAAGAAATGGTGCTAGAACTAGATATCCACATGTAAAAAACTAATCTAGAGACTATATACCCTTCACAAAAATTAACTCAAGTTGCATTATGGATCAGGATGCCTGGGTGGCTCAGCAGTTTAGTACCTGCCTTCTGCCCAGTGTATGACCCTGGAGTCCTGGGATTGAGTCCCACGTCGGGCTCCCTGCATGGAGCCTGCTTCTCCCTCTGCCTGTGTCTCTGCGTCTCAATCTCTCTCTCTCTCTCTGTCTCTCATGAATAAATAAATAAAATATTTTTTTTAAAAAAAAAAAGATGCATTATGGACCGAAAGGTAAAGTGAAACACAATAAAATTTCTAGAAGATAACATTGGAGAGAAATCTACATGAGTATAATGGTTATTTTTTAGATACAACATAGTACACAATCCATAAAAGAAATAATTGATAAACTGGACTTCATTGAAATCTAAAACTTCTGCCCTGATAAAGGCAATAGCAAAGAAATGAAAAGATAAAACACTTGGGGAAAATATTTTCAAGAGACACATCTAAAAAGGACTGTTATCATATGTACAAAGTATTCTTAAAACTCAATAATAATGTGAACAGCCTGATTTTAAAATAGACTAAAGTCCTAAACAGACATTTCACCAAAGAAGATATACAAATGGTAAATTAGAATATGAGACGATGTTTAACGTAGCATGCCATCAGGAAAGGGCAAACAAAAACAATAATGAGGTACCACACAATACACCTATTAGAATGGCCAAAATCCCAAGCACTGATAACACCAAATGCTGGTAAGGATGTGAAGCAACAAGAATTTAATGTGCATTGCTCTTGAAAACACAAAATGGTACAGTCATTTGGAAAATAGTGTCTTACAAAACTACACATAGCCTTACCATACAATTCAGCAATTGTGTTCCTTGATATTAAAACAAATGAATTGAAAACGTGACTACACAAAAAAACAAAAGCAGATATTTATAGTACAATTATTCATAAGGCAAAACTTGAAAGCAGCCAAGATGTCCTTGAGTATGTGAATGGGTAAACTGTGGTACATCCAGACAATGGAATATTATTTCTATTCAGCCTTAAAAAGGAATAAGATATCAAGCCATGAAATAACATGTGACAAAGATTTCTGTCTTAATGTCTTGGCTACTGTGAATAATGCTGTAGTGAATTTGGATGAGCAAGATTCTCTTTTCCAGCATACTGATTTTATTTTCCTTCACATTATATGCCATAAACAGAATCTGGATCAAATGTATTATATCTTAAGTTCCTTTTTTAAATTATTATTCAAGAGAGCACACAGAGAGTGATGCGTGAGTGAGTGAGTGATGAGTGGTGAGTGAGAGAGAGGCAGACACAGCAGAGGAGAAGCAGGCTCCATGCAGGGAGCCTGGCGTGGACTCATCCCGACTCCAGATCCCGCCCTGGGCGGAAGGCAGGCGAACTGCTGAGTCACCCAGGATTCCCATATCTTTATTTCTTGAGAACATCCATACTGATTCCACATGATTGTACAATTTTGCATCCCCACAACAAACAGCACACAAGATTTCCCTTGTCTTCACATCCGCACAACATTTGTTATCTCTTGTCTTTTTATAACAGCCATTCCTAAAAGGCCATGCTGTGATACTCATGGTGGCTTTGATTTGCCATTTCCCTATTAGGGATTTTGAACAACTTTTCATTACTTGTTGGCCATCTATGTCTTTCCTTGGAAAAATGTTATTTTTTAAAACAGACTGTGTTTTTTTGCTTTGATTTGTGGAGCCTCCATATATACCTTTGGTAGTAACCCTTTATCAGTAATATGTTTTCAAATATAGCTCCCACTAGTAGTTTTTGACATATCTTTACTGTGAAATTTTTTTTTTTAGTTTGACATCATCCTACTTATTCATTTTATGTGTTGCTTTACCTTTGGGTGTCACATCAAAAATGTGAAGGAAATATTCCCTATGTTTTCTTCTAGGAGTTGTACAGTTTTAAGTCTTACATTTAAATCTTTAATCTTATTTTGAGTTTAATTTTTTTGAGTGGTAAGATACAGGCCCACTTTCATTCTTTTGCCGTGTAATATTCCACTTCCAACACTATTTGTTGAAGAGACTATTCCTCCCCGCTCCCAACTCCCGAATAGCCTTTGGTCAGATTAATTGGACATAAATGTGAAGTTTACTTCTGGCCTTACTCCTTTCCATTGAACTTATGTCGCTGTTTTTTTATTCCCAACCATACTGTTTGATTAGTATTGCCTTGTAATATACTTTTGAAATGAGAAAGTACAATACCTGAAGCTTGTTCTTTGTCAAGAAATTATTGGATAATAGGGTCTTTAGCGATCCCATAGGCATTTTATGATTTTTTTCCTATTTCTAGAAAAATGAATTGAAATTTTGGTAAAGATAGCAATGAATTTTGTAGATTGCTTTGGGTAGAATGACATTTAAACAATGTTAATTTACACCATCCCATCACTAATATCGTTCCATTATCTGTATCTTCTTCAATTCTTTCAACAGTGTTACAGTTTCAGTGTGTAGATCTTCATCCTCTAAAATATTTTTATTGTTCTGGTGTTGTTCAAATGGACCATTTTCTTTGTTTCTACTGTCAGATGGTTTGTTGTTAGTATATAGAATGCAATTGATTTTTTTATGTTTATTTATAGCCTTACTTACCAAATTCCTTAATCATTTCTAACAGTTTTTTGTGGATTCTTTGTATATGATCATGTCAACACAAAGAGAGATCATTTTTCTGATTTGGAGCTTTATCTTCCTAATTGCTTTGGTCCACGTGTAAGTAGAACCCATTATCTTTTCTAATCTTAGAGGAAAATATTTGAAACTTTGTCATGAGTATGATGTTGGCTATGAGTTTTTCATATATGGCCCTATTATTTTGAGGTATGTTCCTATTACACCCAATTTTGAGAGATTTTATTATGAAATGGTGTTGAGTTTCATCAGACACTTTTTCTGTATCTGTTGAGAGGATCGTATTATTTTTATCATTCATTTTATTAATGTGGTGTAATCATATTTATTCATTTGCATATGTTCAACTCTTCTTGGGTTCCAGGGATAAATCCCACTTCATCATGGTATATGTTTCTTTTAATATAAATAAATTCAATTTGCTAATATTTTAAAAGAATCTGCATCTATATTTATCAGGGAGTTGACCTGCAATTTCTTTCCTTGGTGTGTCCTTACTTGGTTTTGATATCAGAGTAATGCTTGCCTCATAAAATGGGTTTGGAAGTGTTCCCTCCTCTTCAATTTTTTGGAAGAACTTGAGAACAATTAGCATTAATTACTCTTTAGATGTTTGGTAGAAGTCACCAGTGAAACTACCTGGTCCTTGACGTTTCTTTATTAGGAGGCTCTTGAGTATTGATTCATTCTCCTTAGTTGGTACTTGCCTGTTCAGATTTTCTATTCATGATTCAGTCTTTGTAGGTTATATGTTTCTGGAAATTTATCCATTTCCTCTAGATTATCCAGTGTGTTGGCATAGAATTGTTCATAATATCCTCAAATGATCCTTTACATTTATGTAGTATAAGTTGTAATGTCTCCTCTTTCATGTATATTTTATTTTTCTTTGAGTTAGTCTAGCTAAAAGTTTGTCAATTTTATTTATTCTAAAATAAGTCAATTCTTTTGTTGATTTTTTCTTTTTGAAGTCTTTTTCATTTGTTTCTACTTTGATCTACTATTTCCCTCCTTTTATTAACTTTGAGTTTCATTTATTCTTATTTTACTATTTCCTTGAAGTAAAGTTAGGTTGTTTATTTGAGATCTTTCTTTTTTCTTAATGTATTTTTTGCTACACACTGCCCTTTTAGAACTGCTTTTGCAATATCTCATAGGTTTTGATGTGTTGTATTTCCATTTGGATTTATTTCAAAGTATTTTTAATTTCCATTTTTATTTCTTTGACCCCTTGATTGTTCAGAGGTATGTTGTTTAATTTCCATGTATTTGTGAATTTTCCAGTTTTCCTCCAGTTATTGATGTCTAATTCATAACAAGGCAGTCTCAAAAGTTATTTGATATTATTTCAATCTTCTTAAAGTTTTATGATTCTTTTTGTGGCCCAACATATGATCTATCTCGAAACATGTTCTTTTTTTTTTTCAAATAAGATATTTAAGTTTAATACAAATTTTATACAAAGAAAATGTGAAAAAATACTTCCATATGCTAAAAGCAATTATGCTTCACAAATAAGGCCAGCTAGGCTATTTTTTTTTTGACAACTGCAATTCACAAATGTTCTCTCTCTCTTTTTTTCTTCTAATACTCTTTGTGTAGTTCTTCTCTAAAATGGGTAACTAGCTGGAAACTGTACACAGTTCGCATCCTCTTATCAACAATGAAGAGAAAGTAAACAGGACTAAAATGTACAACAAAATGTACTGGAATGATATCGTACAATTAATTTTCTCATATACATACATCACCTTTTGCTTTGTTCAATGCTTTTTTGTTTTGTTTTGTTTTACACAACATACAAAATGGTACTACAGTATACGTAGTGTAACGGACAGCGCGTCCGCTGTCTTGCTTCCTCTCACGCTGCCTTTTGTTTCATGCTTACATAAAAACGCAAAGAGAGAAGTGTGTATTCTGGTGCTTTTAGATGGAATGTATTGTATTTATCTGTTAGGTCCATGTAGGCTATAGTGTTATTCAGGTATGCTGTTTCCTTTTTTTTTTTTTTTTAAGATTTATTTATTTGAGGGGCAGAGGAAAAGGGAAGAGAGTCTTAAGCAGACTCTATGCTGAGAGTGGAGCCTGACATGGGGCTCTATCTCATAACACTGAGATCACAAACTGGGCTGAAAACCAAGAGTTGGGTGCTTAACCAACTGTACCAGCCAAGCACTCTTGTGCTGTTTCCTCTTTGATTTTCTTTCTGGATAATGTTAAAAATGGAATATTGAAGTCTCCACTCTACTACATTTCTATCTGTTTCTCCCTTCAATTCTATTAATATTTGCTTTAAATACTTAGGTGCTCTGATATTGGGTGCCTATAAATTTATTGTTATATCCTTTATATGTGTTGACCCCTTTGTCTCTTTTGACTATGCACCATCTTATGTAATACCACATAACATCTTATCATTTAGAAACTTGTTATTGGGTGCCTGGGTGGCTCAGTGGTTGACCATCTGCCTTTGGCTCAGGGCATGATCCCAGGTCCCTGGATCAAGTCCCACATTAGGCTCCCTCCAAGGAGCCTGCTTCTCCCTCTAACTATGTCTCTGCCTCTCTCTCTGTGTCGCTCATGAATAAATAAATAAAAATCTTTTAAAAAAACTTGTTACTAAGGAAAAACAACTATAGAAAGGTAAATATAAACCTATAACTCATAAAGCTAAAATTGATAATAACTTTGGATCCAATCATCACTTTTCTTTACTACTAGGAGTAGAGATTATTTCTATTCTATCTATAATCTAAGTTAGAAAAATTTTAAATTTGCTCAGTTTTAAATGAAAAACTAAGCAACAAAAATTTTGCCTAAGTCTAGAAGGGATTTAGCTTATCTGAATTTCCCTTCACCTTACTTTGGTTCAACTAGAATCTCACAATCACTATCCTCAGAACTTCTATAGGCTACTCATGCCAAAAGTAGGTACACTAAGCTTCGTCTCAAAGGTAAGGATGGACCCTGGAGTACCATAACAATGGATAGATACATTATAAAAATTAACAATAATTTGATTGTTAAGAATGATTTGATACATTTTTATTTTTTTTATTTGATACATTTTTAAAATATTTTGTTTATTTATTTGAGAAAGAGAGAGAGAAAAAGAGAATGAGCAGGGGGAGGGGCAGAGGCAGAGAGAGAAGTCAACTCCCCACTGAGCAGGGAGTCAGGCTCAGGACTTGATCCCAGAACCCTGGGGTCATGACCTGATTTGAAGGCAGATGCTTAACCAACTAAGCCTTCCAGGCACCTGATTTGATACATATTTATTGAACATTTTCTGCATTTTATACAATAGTTATGATAAAATATTTAGTGTATAGTTGAGAGATACTCCAGACAAAGGGAACTTTATCTGTGGTCATATAGCAGAAGGTAGAGAGGCAGAAAATGAATTTGAAAAATGGATTCAAATGTCAACAATTAATAAAAATAACTAATATGAGTATTGAACTAGAGAGGAAATTAAGATGATCATTGGGGAAATTCTGAAACAAACAGAGAACAAGAAAAGCACCACAGACTAAGTAAAGTAGAATATACAGCTGCCCCTCTTCCCAGTAAGAACATTATACATCCCCACAGACTGTCCTGAACTTTCAGTACCTATCTGTAGGCAGCATCTACTCTTTCCTTTCATTGTTAGGAGCATTTGACTTGCTTTGGACAATGAAATATAAGCAGAAAAGACATTTAGGATCCTAAGCATAGGATAGATTTTACAAACCATTTGCATGCTTCTGCAATCACCCTTGTTTTCTTCTCTGTCATAAGACGGGTAGGTCGAGACTAGGAACTGCTTCTTCAGTTTGAAGCTTGGAATGAAGACAGGAGGGCCACACCAATCATGACCACCACAGCCACTGCAGTCTACAAATACCATCAAAAAGAAATATATGAATAGAAATCTCACAGAGGAAGACATAGACATGGCCAACAAGCACATGAGAAAATGCTCCACATCACTGGCCATCAGGGAAATACAAATCAAAACCACAGAGAGATACCACCTCACACCAGTAAGAATGAGGAAAATTAACAAGACAGGAAACAACAAATGTTGGAGAGGATGTGGAGAAAGGGGAACGCTCTTGCTCTGTTGGTGGGAATGTGAACTGGTGCAGCCACTCCGGAAAACTGTGT
This sequence comes from Nyctereutes procyonoides, assembly GCF_905146905.1. NCBI lineage: Eukaryota > Metazoa > Chordata > Mammalia > Carnivora > Canidae > Nyctereutes > Nyctereutes procyonoides. The sequence goes on from NW_026575048.1 coordinate 28,352,898, forward strand.
GGAGGTTCCTCAAAGAGTTAAAAATAGACCTGCCCCCTACGACCCAGCAATTGCACTGCTAGGGATTTACCCCAAAGATACGGATGCAGTGAAACGCCGGGACACCTGCACCCCAGTGTTTATAGCAGCAATGTCCACAATAGCCAAACTGTGGAAGGAGCCTCGGTGTCCATCGAAAGATGAATGGATAAAGAAGATGTGGTTTATGTATACAATGGAATATTACTCAGCCATTAGAAACGACAAATACCCACCATTTGCTTCGACATGGATGGAACTGGAGGGTATTATGCTGAGTGAAATAAGTCAATCAGAGAAGGACAAACATTATATGGTCTCATTCATTTGGAAATATAAAAATAGTGAAAGGAAATAAAGGGGAAAGGAGAGAAAATGAGTGGGAAATATCAGAGAGGGCAACAGAACATGAGAGACTCCTAACTCTGGGAAACGCACAAGGGGTGATGGAAGGGGAGGTGGGCGGGGGGGGGGTTGGGGTGACTGGGTGACGAGCACTGAGGGGGGCACTTGATGGGATGAGCACTGGGTGTTATGCTATATGTTAGCAAATTGAACTCCAATAAAAAGAAATTTAAAAAAAAGAAATACACCTCAGTTATGAGTCAACAAGATTGGGAGACTGTTACTGCAGCCTCACCTACTGAGAGCATACTAATGCATTAAGCATCCAGCAGGACTACATTTTTGTATGTAATCTGGAGGACTTCATCAATCTTTAAGATTGGAATTTTAAAGAAGTTAGGTGAGGGTGGAAAGGCATTTTCTATGAGCAAGTTTTTGTGCTGAAGGCCAAAGGAAAGATGACAATTTTTGCTTTTAAGAACTTTACATGCCATTTGGGAGAACTTTTATGACTTCACTAGGCTGTAGATAAATGAAGACTGTTTGAAGTTAAAAAAAAAAATACCAGAGGACTTTAAGACTTACTCTTTCCAATTATAAAGTATAAGGAGATATTTCATAAGAAATTAAAATTTAATTTGAATTTTGAAGGAGGGTAGGATCACCTTTAATAGGCAAATAGGAGGTATATTCACATTTCTGCAAGTATAAACACATAGGCAAATGTACAACATTTAGGAGGGAAGCAATAGTAAACGTGTAGGAGCAAAGGCTTATAATAAAAGGACATTAAAACTGGAAATAAAGGGAGTGCCTGGGTGGTTCAGTAAGTTAAGTGTCTGCTTTCAGCTCAGTTCATGATTCCAAGGTCCTGGGATTGAGCCCCATGTCAGGTTCCCCACTTAGTGGGGAGCTCGCTTCTCCCTTTTCCTCTGTAGTTCCCCCTGCTTTTTCTGTCATTTTCACTCTTTAAAAAACAAAAACAAAAATAACAAACTGGAAATAAAAATCAATACAAATTGTACACAGCCTCAAATGCCAACCTATAGAGCATTAACACTGAGTTGTTGTTGTTTGTTTGTTTGTTTGTTTTTCCAAATAATGCTCACAAACACCTGGAAATGAATAAAAATTTAATGACAGCCTCTACAATACTGGACAGGTGCCTGAGTAGCAGTGGTCAGATTTAAAGTTTCCCTATCTTGAGCCGCAAACCAGAATGGAAAAACTCAGCTCAAGATACTCCTATATAGCATATTACTGCATAAAATCAATCTATTGTGTGTTTCTTCAATCAGCTAATGCCCTTTCAAAATCATAAAATTCTGCTCCTTAATGTAACCTGCTATTATATCCCCAGGTAGAAATGTAGCAATAGGAAGCCAAAATATACAGCAACTAGACTATATGTGAGTGTATATACATATTTTCATGGAGAATTTAAATAATACTAGGCAAAAATATACACATTTTATGGGTTACTTTAAATTGCCCATAATTCTATTAAACAATTATTTGATTTAGTAAGCCTTTGTCTTCCTTTCACTATTTACAATCACCTCACTGTCTCTCTGGAGAACAAATTAGAAGGAAAAAAAGAGTATAATGCTGCAACTTTACATATGAGTTTTCAAACACAAAAAGTATTCTTGTTAAGTGTGACTACATTTTCTAATGCAAAATGTGCTTTGCTATATGGAATATTTAATAAGTGTTAAGATAGTATTGCAATGCTAATTTAAATTGAATACTTCTTTTGTTATTTTTATTTTAGGTCATACCTTTAATATTTCATTAACATCCTAGTAATATTTAATGTATTTGTACATTATAAACATTACTATAAAGGTTTGAATTGCTATGTATTTTAATGCATCTCTTTTTTAGAAAATCATGAGGCTGATCCTGAACTATTAGCTTGGAAATAACTGATCTGAAGTCATTTTCTAGATGAGAGTACTTGGAGGATGACTCAAAACCATTTTATAATCAATCAAATCTTCATCTACATTTGCAGTATTAAGTGGAAAGGAAAATAATTTTCTAGCCAATTCAGGCAAAATTTCATTTAGGTGTGTTTGTTTATTTGTATGTTTGGTTGGTTGGTTATTTTTTATGCTAAAATAACATTTAGGCTAAATTCCACCGAATGTATTAATCTATAGTCATCATTTTGCATTAGATATGTAGACACAATATTTATGCTAATATTTGTATGTAGAACAAGAAAACTTACAAATGTAATCCATAATTTTCAGAAGCCTTCTAATATTATGTTGGTATGAGAATGTTAAAGAAAAAATATTTTGTTCAAATTAATACAATATTTGTAAAGGGCCAATTTCCCAGTAAATCTTATCCATACATAGTTATTGAAACTGTACTATGGAAAAGGTACTACCTAGGGGCTATAACCAGAAAGAATGTAATATCTCAGTTCAGAGGCAAAGCCTTAATACATCAAGCCAGATTAAAACTAGGATTTTCAAGTTAGATTCATGATTGATCAAGTCACTCATGCACTTAGATCCCTTCAGTGAAGTCCCATTGTTTTGGGACCCTGCCTTCCTCTTCATCTTCATACCTAGCCACTCTAGGGGCTGGAGAGTTGTAGATTTCTAAACATTTTCTACATATATAATCATACATCATCTCCTAATAGTTGAGATTTGTATTTCTTCCTTGTCAATATCCATGTTATTTCTTTTGTCTTTCTGCACTGCCTTATTTTTAAGTTTAATACGTAGTGAGCATACAGAAAATCCAAAAAGACATATACAATTTGATAAATAGTATAAATAAGCATCTCTCTAACTCCCACCAATGGGAACATGGCTAACATCTGAAAGCTCCATGTGCTCCTCTGGATCATAATGTCCTTCCTAATTTGAATAATAATGATACTATTGAATATTCTGAAATCTACTCCTTTTGCCTTTCCTTATCATTTTACTATCTAATTGTCCATCTCGAAACAATGTGCTTAATTTGTTGCCTATTTTTGAAATGTATATAAATGGAATCAAACAGTTGGTATTCTTTTATATCTGACTTCTTTCACTCAACATTATGAAGTTTTATTTATTTTTGGTATGCATATGTACATATGGAGGTCTAATTTTCTGAATGAATATATAACTGTTTACATATTGTAATATTGATGAAAATTAAGTATTTCTAGTTTTGAGTTATGACAGTCTTGCTATGAATGCCCTTGTTCATGTTTCCCAGCATATTTATGTACACACAATGGGACTGCCAAATAACATATGTGTGTTTCAGCATCTTTCAGATAGTGTCAAACTACTTTACAAAGTAGCTATGATCATTTATATTTCCACCATCAATTTATGAGAGTTCTTGTTCTATACCTTCATCAATATTTGATGTTTTCAACCTTACAATTTTGGCAATCTGGTGGTAGTAGAGTGATATTTAGGTTCTTGTTTTTATATTACATTTTCAGTTCTTTTTTCACAATAAGTATGCATTTAATTTATTTAGCTGCAATATTGGAAGCAAGCACAGACTTTTATTTCCTAACATCCAAGGAAATGCTTCTCAGGTTTCACTTATAAGTATGAAGATTGGTCTAAGTTTTCTCTATGATATACTTTATTAAGTTAAAAAATTATCTCATCTTTCTAGTTTATAAATTTCCAGCATAACCAGATATTGAATTATAGCAATGCTATATCTGTATCTAATGAGATAATCATATGATTTTTCTTCTCTGTTAAGCTAATGTAGTGAATTACATTATATCATATGTTAATGTAAAACCAACCTTGTACCCTGAAATGAATCTAACTTAATTGTGAGGTATTATTTTTTTAATAAATAAACAGATTGGTTTACTAATATTTTATTTAGGACTTTAATATCTATGTTCATGACAGAGATTGTTCTATAATTTTTTGTAAAAACCTTCTTGATTTTATAATCATGATTATACTGCCTTCAAAATATAAGATAAGGAATTCCTGATTTTTTTGTTCTGAAAAATTTTGTATAAAAATTGGAAGTATAGTGAAGGGGAATATAAGGGAAGGGAGAAGAAATGTGTGAGAAATATCAGAAAGGGAGACAGAACATAAAGACTTCTAACTCTGGGAAATGAACTAGGGGTGGTGGAAGGGGAGGAGGGCGGGGGGTGGGGGTGAATGGGTGACGGGCACGGAGGGGGACACTTGACGGGATGAGCACTGGGTGTTATTCTGTATGTTGGTAAATTGAACACCAATAAAAATTAATTTATAAAAAAAAAAAAATTGGAAGTATTTATTCCTAAAATATTCAGGAGAATTTGATGGCAAGGCATGGGTGCCTCTGTCTGTGATTGTGTGTGTGTATGTGTCTGTGTGTGTGTCTGTGTATGTGAAGAACATTAAATCAAGATTTCCATTAAATCAAGATTTCTTTAAAAATATATGATTCTTAGGGACAGCCTGGGTGGCTCAGCAGTTTAGCGCCACCTGCAGCCCAGGGCGTGATTCTGGAGACCCGAGATCGAGTCCCATGTCAGGCTCTCTGCATGGAGCCCGCTTCTCCCTCTGCCTGTGTCTCTGTGTGTCTCTCTGTCTGTCTGTCTGTCTCTCTCATGAATAAATAAATACAATCTTTAAAAATATATATATGATTCTTATATTTATTTCTCACTGTGTTGGAGATAAGTTGCATTTTGTTCAGAATGTTTCCATTTCAACTAGATATTAGTATTTATTAGAATTAACTTTTTCATAAGATTTTTCAAACTCTATTATCTGATTATATTTGTGTGATTAGTTGTATTATTTTATTTACTGTTTCTTTTCTTACATTTCTCTAAGTTTATCTTGCTACTCTTTTTCTACTTTTTTCATATATTTTAAATGTGTCTCTTGTGAACAACACACAGTTTGAGTGTTGTGCTTTTGAATCTAGTTCAACAATCTTTGAATTTTATACAGAGCATTTAGGACATTTACATTTTGTCTAATTACTAGTATATTTGAGTTTCAATCTACCATCTTACTATTTGACTGCTATAGATAATGATTGCTCTATGTTCATTTTTCTCTCTTTTCTTACATTGATTTAGCATACTTGATTACTGCATCAGAGTTCAATTAGGGAAACAATACCATTAGGAAAAATGATGATATAGATAAATAAAGACATATATAAAGGAATTTAGCAACATGGATTTGACCTTGCACAATTATGGGAATTGGTTAACCAGTCTCTACAAGGCTGTCATTTTCACATCTGATGGTACAGCTTGTAATCCATAGAGTAGGCTGTTGGGAGAGAAATCTGGAGGTAAAGTAGAGGAGAGCAAGAACAAGCTGGAACTTGTGAGACTTCTTGTTGTCTTTCCCCTTGATGATAGGGGGCCTGCAGAAGCTTCATCATGTTACTAAATGCACACTCCCCTGACTCAGCAGTTATAAAAGCTGAAGGAAGATTTAAAGATGAGCAATTTCAGGCTTGCCAATTGACTCAAATCAATGGAGGATGGCCCACAGGTAAGAAAAAATATGTGTGAGCTACAGAAAGGTTGCTGCTTCACTTCTACCTTCCAAATATCTCAAAAGAATTTCTCTTGTAGACTACAGGATAGGAATGGGAAATGTAGGTTAGTTTAGCCAATTTGACATATTGCAAAGCAACCACAACTGGTTTATACTATTACATGTTTTCTATAGTTTGAAAGTTATACACACTTTGGTTTCTGTACTTTTACTGTGTGTGTGCAAATGTAAATTTCTTTTTAATATCCAGTTTGACATCCATTGGGCTTATTGATCAATTTTAGAAAATTGTCAGTACCATCTTATGTTACTTTTTCCTAATTTTTTTTCTCCACTCCTCTGGAATTCTAGCAAATGAGTGAATTTCAGACACTCTTATTCTATCCTTTATATTGATATTCCCTCAACTATATTTCTTTTTTTCCAATTCTTCTTGTTTCCTCCTGAATTTCTTCTGAGCTATCTTCCTATTCATAATTTTATCTCCAATTGTATTTCATCTGCCATAAAGGTCATCTGTTAGTTTTTAATATCAGTTATTATAATTTTTAGTTATATCATTTCTAATTGGATCCTTTTCAAATCTGAAAAAAATATATTTTGTGTTTCCAATGCTTTTCAGAAACTTTTTGCATTTAGATTTTATTTCTAAGAATATAATGAACATAGGGCTATTATATTCTGTTTTGGATGATGATCTCCATGTTTTTGCTCTTATGAGTTTATTTCTGTTGGTGATTATGTCTGCTGATTTGGTTTGTATTTAATTGCCTCATGTGCCTCATATACTTTAATTGCTTGCTGGATACTTTATTTGGTAGATTCTTTCTAGAAATAATTTGAGATCTAGAGTTTCATTATCTTGTGTCAGAAATGGTTTTATTTTATTTTTTTTAATATTTCTTCCAAGTTCCTGAGAATCTAACAGTCCAAACCCAAGGCATCAGAATTTTCTGTGATACCTAGATGATCTGGATACTATTCTTATTCCTGCTATATAGTGTAGCTTTTTAGGGTCCTTGCCTAAAATAGGGAGCATCTAAAATAAAGTTTCACCTTTGAAGACTGAAATTTGACCTTTTCTCTTTAGTTCAAGGAGTTTGCCTTAAAGTTCTCCATGTCTCTTAACAACTTTCTTAGAATTGGGAGATGAAGAGGGGAAGGAGACAAGTGATTCTCTGAGAGCTTTGCTTCTGGTGACCAAAGGAATTTGACTGCTGTTCCTTAGTTATCTCTCATGGAGCTCCAGCTCTGATCTGCTTTAGGAAAATGTCCTTGGGTAGAAACAGCTCTGGTTTAATTCAGTGGCTATAATCGAATGCTTTATCATAGTCTGGCAATATCTCACTATAACAGACTTTTGACTAGTCCTTTTAGTTACCACTACTGGAAGGATTAGTCCAAATCATTTGGTTAGCTATTTCTGGGAAGTAGAAGTCTTTCGGGCAGCTTTCATTTCACTACCTTGAAATCTGCACTATTCTGTAGGGTCTTTGAAAATATTTAATCAGCATGTAAATTTTCCATCTACCTTAGAGTATTTTTGAATCTCAGATTGGGGCCTGAGACAGATTTCTCAAATTCTCTTTTAAGTATTAAATTTTTAAAAATTATAATAAAAATTCATTGTTTTAAGTGTTTAAAATCACTCACTTTTTCTAGAATAATAATAATGTACTGATAACATTTATTTAGTACTTACTTTGTGCCACATACTCTTCTTGGTAATCTATACTTATAAAAGCCAGAGTTTTGGGGGGTTTGTTTTGTTTTTGTTTTTGTTTGTTTTGTTTTGTTTTTAAGAACTAGAGTCTAAATAATTTTTCCAGGTCATGTAGTTAGTAAGTGGTGGAACCTAGTTACAGATATCAACAATCTGACTCCAGATTTCCTTCTGTAAACCATTCCACCAAAAATTCCTTGGGTGCAATGACAGTGGTATGTCATTTACCACCTATCTGTACTGTCTAATATAATGACTTATACACAGTAAGTGTTCAATAGATATGTGTTGGAAGGCTGCATGAATCAATCAGCAGTTTTTGTATTTATTATAAACGTGATAATTTATATAAAATAAAAGAAAGATCACATCAGATTAGATTGTCAAAGAATACTTTACAAAGCAATTAGTTTCTTGAAGATGAATTTTTGAATACTAATTATTACTTGAATAGGAAAATACAAATAAAGCAAACAAAAGCAAAGAGGCAAAAAAGCACACATCCCAAGACATATTTTAAATGTTTAGATGGAGTAAACTACTGGGGAGTCATAATATTTATCTGAATATCAATAGTAATTAACATTTTGAACAATGATTCTAGACTAGTAGCATATATATCATTATTTCACTAATATTATAAAGTTTATATCATTTATTCTCATTTTACAGAGAAGAAAGTTGAGGTTCCAAGAGAAATAATTACCATACAACTGGTAAGTGGAAAGGCTTGTAAGTAAAGAATGAGTAGTAGAAGAAATTGGGACAGGGAAATTAAGATCCAGAATTCATATTTTCTTTGCCTACATAAGGCATTTGAATTTGATTCAGGAGGCAAAGAAGATCAAAGAAATTCTACTTATTGGAGAAAAATAACCAAAGTTTGTGTGTGTGGAAGAGAAGTCTCATGGTGGTAGGCATGATACAATTTTTATCTACACTAAATTTGAAATGAGTTTCTTTATACTCTTTCTGATTAGGCTAACATTTATCTATTTGTGGCTGTCGTTCCATCTGTTTTTCTGTTTCTGATGTTGCAACACATGTATAAATATACTCTGTGTCAGGCACTGGGTTGGTCCCCAGAACACAACAAAGAATTTTAAACAGAATGTGCAAACAAATAATTTACATACAATATGGTGCATGGTATTCATTTAAGAAGTAGGTATAGAATGTCGGAGAGAGTATTCTTCGAAGGTTATACCTAAGATAAATGACTGATACAAAGAGTCTAGCCTAGTAACCTTGGGAAGGTAGACCTATTCCAGGTAAAAAGACAGCATAGGGACAGGAATGGAAATATAGAACATTCGGTTTATAGGGAACTAATACTTAAAGTTGAAGCCAGAATAGATGTCCAGAGCTGGACATAAAAGGTCTTGTACACCATGAAAATAAGCTTTAGTTCTATTCTATAAGATGTCTAGAGCTATTCAAAGACTATACCCAAAGCCCTGACATGGATAGCTATCAATGTATTGGTACCTGACTTGAAATTTGTTCTCAGTGGGTTCTTATTAAGAACTTTCTACCTGCTCCATGTGTGGCCACTCCACTTGCATTAACCACATAGGGTTTCAATTTTAGAATCCATATATTTTTAAATTTAGAATTGCTTCTCCCTCCACAGACGCTGCTCAGAGATTATGTCATTTAATCCAAAGTGAATGTGATTATAGAAGGAGCCATAATAGGATAAATCACTCCAAGATATGACACCTTACTGAAGATTGGAAAGTATTGAAGGAGAAAATCCTGGTATATAAATAAAACAATTAAAAAACTGTATGAAAAATTACAAAGAATGAATTTTGGGTTAGTAATGTAGCTGTAAAGAAAGTTATTATCCTGAAATGCTTTATTTGTGCCAGATATTTTCAAGTGTAGACTAACGAAGATATAGTCAGTAAAGCAAGTAGCTTCAGAGTTAACCTTACAATAAAGGTTCCTATGGGATTCTGATAAAATTCATAAGAAATTATCATCAGAGGGGGGAAGCAGCAATAGCTGCAGATGTACAAGGGCATCCCGTAAACTGAAAATGTCTCCAGGATCTCCCCTCCATGAGTTGCTTTTGTATGCCCACAGCTGACCTCATGAGCAGGAACTGGATAGAAAGAAGAGGATACAAAGATAATAAAAAGCTGGTCATGGAGTAAGTACATTCTTGCTTGAACACAATTTCTACTTTAATGAATGTGGAACATAACATGTTTACATGTCTATTTGAGTAAAGTCATTTTCTAAACAATAATTCCATTGTCATCTGTCTTCCCCTCCCACTTGTTTATATCATTTTCCCCTAAAATATATTTAAGCTAAAACTTTATGAAACACTAACTTTTATGTTTTTAATCCACTCATACATAATGTGTCAGATATCACCTTCAGGAAAAATTAGCCTTTACAGTTAGAGTACAAATTTTATTCACTTTTGTATCTTCTTTTTTTTTTTTAAGGATTTTATTTATTTATTCATGAGAGACACGGAAAGAGAGAGAGAGAGACACACACACACACAGGCAGAGGGAGAAGCAGGCTCCATGCAGGGAGCCTGACGTGGGACTCGATCCCACGTCTCCAGGATCACACCCAGGGCTGCAGGCGGCGCTGAACGGCTGAGCCCCCCCGGCTGTCCCCTTTGTATCTTCTTGAACTCAAAGCAGCTTTCTAAGAACTTTGGACATAGATATTATCAATAAAAGATGGTTTCTTTATAACAGCATAGATAATAAAAATTCTAGTTGAGTTTGAATTTGACACCATAATTTTATCTACTACATTTCCTTTACATTAATTCTATACATCATCAGGAAAACGGGACTCAAATAAGGAAAACAAAGAAGGAAAAGCTCCACAGATTTTAAAGGTTAGAAATCTCAGTTACTAATTAAACTTAAAGAATAAATTCAAAAACAATCAAAATCTTATGTAAAAACAATAGCAAGTTTAAAAATGTTAGCCCTATTCAGCCATAGAACTTCAAGGCCAATTCAATACATATAGGTAAAAAAGTTTTATTCCATATGTTACTGGAAAAGTGAACTGAGGGCTTCTCACACTAAGGACACATTCCCACTTGATTTGTCTTAACTAGTGTCAGTAGTTTCTGACTTTTTGGAGTTCTTTCTCTTTGCTTCATGAATTGTATAAGACCTGTGTTGAAAATAAGCAGCCCAACTCAATAAAGTGCCATGGAAAATAGCCATCTGCATTGACACTGCATGGCTAAAACTGTCTTTAGTGCCTACTACTCAAGCATTTCTGCTTCCTCTTTTTGCACCCAACCAACTCCCATTAACTGTAAAGGTAGTAGAATGTACCATGATGTCCCACCGTCAGATGTGCTTTCAGTATAACCAGTCCAACAGAGTGGAGTTGACCAAAATTCAGTGTACATGGATCAACTTACTAGAAGTACAAGTCATTGTAAAATAAAACCCAACAAAATAGGAAGATGATCAAATCAAAACAGAAATACTGGGAGCATTTGACACCACCAATTATAATGTATTCCTCCCTGGCCATTTAAAGAAAACAATCAAAGGTAACAGAACCTAAAAAGGAAGTCTTACTACCTGTAAGTGTTTTGGCTGATTCACAGATGTAACAAAAGACTCAAGGTATAACTTCAAAAGATAAAATAGGTTATAACTGCAAAATCTAACACAAAACAGACTGGATTTAGTCCCTAGAGAGATTGAAGTGGAAGAAAGTCACAATGTAAACCATAAATGAAGAATGTGGGAAATTGTCACCATCAATTTCAGTGGCTTTGGAAGGCATTTGGCAGCCTGTGCAGGAAGACCAAGTAATACCCAATGATGGATTTAGCCCTGTTGTCACTGCTGAGCTGATGGATACAAATCACTTGCCTTTTAAACTGCAAGTTGTGGAAATAGGATGCATTGAGCTGTAAGGGGATCAAATGGATGAAAGTCAAATACCAGCAGATCAGAAGGTAGTCTGGATCATTTTTTTTTAAATTGGTTACAGTAAAGAAAATTAATATTTTCACTGAATTCTAAGAACTGAATTTTTTTAACCCAATAGTTTCATAATAGTGGTGGAAGGGAAGGTGATGTGGTTGATGTTTTAGATAAAGGACATTCCTAGCATCACTTCTAATCATACCAGAGGAGTGGACCTGTTCCACCTCTGTATAAATCTCCAGGTGGAGGACATGGCATGAGACCTAGGAGCTGAAACCATTTACCAGTCATGTGAGCCTGAGACAGTCACTTAATCTCTCCGAAGCTTGTTTTCTTTATAAGGAATGTAGAGATTTTTTAAAAAGTTTTCTATTTCACAAGGTTTTCTGAGGGCTAAAAGAATTAACTTCTGTGGAAATGCATTGAGGTACCTATCTTTAAGGACAGCTGTTTAAGAACAATCAACTAATTCTCTTCCCTTCCAAAATTTCTTTGAAAGATCCAAAATTAAAATTATATTTAAACACTTTATCAGTACGAGAAAATGGAGAAGATATTTGTCATTAAGACAAAATTTTGAAAGGTTTCTTTTAAGATACACTAAAGGTAAGACCAGGTTACAAAAAGCAATAACCAGCTGACAAATCAGCAGAAGTGAAGGATGTGAGAAGGTACCCACATAGGTAATAAATGAACAGGATTTCCAACGGAGCCCTGGGAACTACTAATCTAAAACTGGCATGACTCAAGAAAGGAGAAGAGTCCCTTGGGGATACTTGAAAGACTAGCAAATTGAACAAATTTAAGAATTTCAGAAACTATTTTAGTATCCAGATACATACACCAAGTTATGACTCTCATCACCATTCTTCCAACTGATGTGCCCTAACCACAGGTAAACCATGAAATTTACTACTGCAGACTCATAAAACAGCCATGTCAGTTTGAAATGACACCTCTCCCCTTAAATGGTGGGGGAATAAGGAAAAAGAAAAGAAAAACAGCCTCTCTGATGACTTTTTCTATTCTTCCTTTAAACAAAAGAATTTTTCATGGATACAGGCATCCCAGCTTTCCATCTGGAGATAGTGAGTGAGGACAGCCCATAGGTCAGCTGGTAGAAAGAAAATTAACTGAACAACAAACTTAAATATGAATGCATATATACAAACTTTGCAACAAAGTAAATTTTCCTGACAAAAGAAAAGTGCTTTCCTGGTAGCTAACATCCTAATTCCCACTTTTAAGCACTAGAGATAATACAGAAAAATAATACAATAAAAAAAGACATAAATCCTCACTCTCATATCCTCATATTCTAAAACAGGCTATTTTCTTTTTACTTGAAACTTCCTCTCCCATTTTCTATTGCCAAGGAAAGAAGGGCTATCTCTAGAAAAATAAAATTATTGAATTCATAAAAAAAAACAAAGACAAGGAAATAAATGTTTTCGGATAAAAAATAAGGTTCAATAAATTTAAAAATTAAGTTGAGGCAGTAAAGAACAGATTAGCTACTACAGCAAAATGAGTATTTGATTTAGAAACAGGAGTCATCAAACTTGTCTATAAAGAATAAGATGATAAGTATTTTAGGCTGTGAATTCCAGATATAGCCTGTGTTGCTGCTGCCTATTATTATTATCATCATCATCATCATCATCATCATCATTTCTAAGCTACTCTTTAAAAATATAAAAACTATTTTTAGCTCATGGGCCCTATAAAAACAGGCTATGTACCATATTTCACCAATTCCTGATTTTGAAGATCAACTTATTACTTTAACAACCTGTTGGAAATATGCTAAGATGAAGACAACTTTAGTGGACAACAGATCTAGGAAATTTCCCAAGAGCTAGAGGACAAACAGAAGAAAGGCAAAACCAAAATTAGGTAAGTAACAAAGAGCATTTTTCTAAGTTGAAGGCTCAGAATGATGGATAAAAAATTAAAGAGCTCTATTTGTGAATGTATTTTTGTGCAGAGTGTTAACTCCAAGAAAATTTTTTTAATCCTTCAGGCATTCAGGCAGAGAAAAAAAAATGTTTGCATACAAAATAAAAATGAAATTTTTTTCACATGAGACTTCTTTTCCATTTTATTAATTACCAGAGGACAGCAGAGTAATGTCTACAGTTTGACCAGTTGGGAGTCTGGCCAAATCATGTCACTCAGGTGCCAGAGCAACAGAGAGTTTCCAAGGTCCAGTGACCCAGTAGTACACCAGCTATTTATCACTCCTGAATAAAAATGTCCAGAAATGTACTTTAGAAAAATACATCAAAAAAAGTAGTTCAAGAGAAAAAGTAAGGCATCAAATCTGGTGACAACAACTTCTAAGAAGACTCAGAGAAATGTAATTTAGGGGGAAAAATATATTCTTGGAAATAGAAAAAAACAATAGGAATAAGTAAAAAAAAAATAAAATAGAAAAAATAGAAAAACAAGTTAAAAGACTAGAAATGGAAAGGTAAAAATTTAGGAAAGACTTTAGATTCATAGTCCAGACTCTAGGGAGTACAGCTCAAATACAAAACATTTTTATAAAATTTAGAGGATATTGGATCTCTAGCTTCTGAGTGTAACCAGAGCACTGGCTCTAACCATTTCCTCTGTACCTCTAGACACACCATGCTATGACTTTTCTAGTTATTCTTTAATGCGCCTGTAGTCGTAACATTTCTGCTGGAAATATCTCAGAAATATTCCCCAACTGGTAGGGACCTGCTTCAGCAGAGACACATACTCCCCAACTTCATTCATTACCATCTTAAGAGATAGAGTGAGCCAGGCACTTTCTAGTGCCAGGGATAAAGAGGGAATAAAATAGACACAAATCCTTTCCCTCATGGCACTTAGAGTCTACATGCCAGAGAAAGAAAGGCTACATGAAAAGCTACCCCACGAACAAGTTTTAATGTTTTCTTTTTCTTTTTTTCTCTTTGCTTGCTTAACTTTGCTGCTTAAAATGAGAGTGAGGTCTGTAAGCAACCCTACTGTTCTGCTGAGGACTAGAAGTGACTATGCAAAGAAACAAGGTGTGGGGAGGTATGGAGTCAGGACACCTCTCTGAACCCTGACTTCCTCATGAGGACAAGCTTCAAGTTTCTTGTCTATGTAATAAAACTCACAACAGGATTTGCCCTAAAAAGTTGTAGTGAGGATTAAATAGTATAAGTGATGAAAACGATGGGGGATGGTGTCAGGCTTATAAATGTAGTGCCCAATAGTCCCTACACTCACGTTTAATCATTATAGCCAATCCCGAATAAATGACATACCTTTTAAAGTATAGCTGTAATAATACTAATAGTGATGGTTGTTCACTGAACCTTTATTTCCTCATTTTTAAAACAGACATATTAAAAGTACCCTCACACATACATACACACAAAGTTGTGAAGATATAAATATGAAAGGAAAGATCACATACGAAGTACTACAGGCCACTCCAAATTTGAACTCGGGTCATTCTGACTGTAATGCTACGGTTCTGCTTGTGCTACCTCCTTAGGAAACACCTCTGAATCTCCATTCCTTCACATAACCCTGGTCAACTTAACTCCCTTGGGACAACACAAAGGCTTTGAGGACATTGAACTGAGTGTCACTTACCCTGGCACTTTCCGTATGACAAAAGGCTTCTATAAAAAGAAAAACGCAGTTTAGAAAATGGTATTATGACATTATTGAACATAGAAATAAAGCAGACTGAGCACTCAGGAAGAACACACTGCCCTCAGAGAAGAGCTTACTATGTCACTCTCAGAGAAAAGCAATCCTTATGAAAAGGGCAAGACCAATAATCTAAGAGGAACCTCACTCACACTTGATAGAATGTTGAGTTACTAGCTCAAGAGCAGAGAGAAAGCAAGGGTCGAACAGGGTCATGAAGATGAGGGATGCCATCGGAAGGGTGACTGGCCATAAAATCTGCTTCTATTTCAATACTAATTGCAGCAACAGTAAGCACTTATAAAATGCTTACTCTGTGAGAGGCACTGTGCTGATAGCTTGACATGCTTTATTACATTCAGTTCTCACATTAATAAAGTAAATTCTATTGTTATTCTGGTTCTCTAGATGACGAGAGTGAAACTCAGCAAGGTTAGAAAATTTGCTCAAGATACAAAACTAGTAAGTGGAGTTGCTAAGACCTGGCTAATAAATTCTGGTGAAATAAGTTATAAATTGAATTAAACAAAATTAATCAATTTCGTATTCAATTAACATGACCATTCTTTAAGGAAGAAAGTATATTATGCCACTGATTTTAATACAAATAATTTATCAATTTAATTATTCACTTAATAATCATGCATGAATGAATCTAGCCCATGTTTTCAAGAGGCCCGTTAAATACAAAGCACTTTGCTTGACATTGTAGTAAATTGAGTTGTATAATCCCCAAAAAGTATAGGTTACAACAAAAGATGCTCCTAGCAATCCCAGAAACTGCAGTATCTACACCAAAAGTGAACATTGGCCATCACAGCAGAATCTAGAAACGCTTGGTGTAACCCAAAGCTGATTATACATCCTAACACTGCCTCAACCCCCTCTCACAAAAGAAAACATCCTCCTGCTTTCTCTCAAATTTTACAGAGCACTATTAAGATATGCTTTCTATCTTTAGTGCCATGATACCTGAGAAAACACTGAGACCTTTAAGAAAATGTTGCTACCTGCATCCTAGAGAGTGTTTTTGCAAGATGTAAAGATTAAGAGAGGGAAAGAAAACTGAATTGGGATTGGGCAATGCAATCCCAATCAGATATCACCCAACCCCATGCACAGCTCCAGTACTGGAATGATTTCTTAGAGTTATCTTGAATTGAGTCAAGAGAATCAAGTCATTACTGCTCCATGGATACAAGTTGCTCTTGGAAGGAGCTTCGGGGACACAGTTTCCTTCCTCACCCAATCTTCCAAAGGAAATCCTCAAAGAGGGATAATAACTAATGGCACATCTTTGAGTAGCTCTCAGGACCTAGTGGAATAAAACATACAATTCCTAAAGGAGGAAAAAGGCAGGGCACTTCAACAACCACAGCAGTTCGCACTTTGAGCCCTTTGTATACATTTCTTTATATATGTTTTGGAAGCAGCTCCTTTAGGATTTCAGTGGGCCTTTCTTTCTGGGAGAATTGTAAGGAGGATAGTGGGATAAACTTCAGCCTCTGTCACTGTAGTTGGACTTGGGGCCACAACTAATATCATGTCTCCCTCCTATCTGACTTCGTTTATTGTCAACATGTCATGTCATCCCAACATGTCATCACTTTTTTTCCCCATATATAAAATGGTCTTTATTGTTATGAAAATATGTCTTAGGAATAATTTATTGCTCTGGCAGGTTAAATTCTGCTCTACTAGTTCTATGTTCACCAAGAAAGAGTAATTCCAGTTCACCTGTTAAAGATCAAGATGTATGTTCCATCTCCTTTTCAAGGAAATACCAGTGTCCTATATGGCTTTAATTCTCCATTTTCACTAATTCTTATATTCTAAGAACATAAAACCATTGTTGCTTTTTATGTTTGCTTAACTTACCATTATCATAATAGGTCATTTTATTATCCAACGCTAATGTGGTTAAGTAAGCAAAACAAAGAAGGAAAAATAAACAAGAGATTTCAATGGACCCTCTTTAAAGACTTGCTTTAAAAATGAATATATATAATTTTGACCTAATAACTCCTATGAGTTAATGCATGACTGCATCTTAGTTTATGGCATGGTTAAGAGTGAACATTAATATATGCAAGCTTCAGATTTGTAGATCTCCAATAACCACTACTTGCAATATGAAATGGTAGTTCTTATTTCATTTAAGATGACAATATGAAAAAAATAAGATGACAATATGAAATTCTTTTTAAAATAATAGACTCTATAGTTCATAGATATCCTTAATTTTGAGATTTAAGTAAATTGACTCTTAAACAATAGGCTCTATGGTTTTTTTAGTTGTTTTTTTTTTTTTGGCTTTTTTAGTTTTTATTCTCAAGGCTTTTAATAACCAGATTGAGGAACTTAAGTAATTAGCTAGTTTGCCTGCAGCATCCATCATCCCTAGCAATAACCATCTGTTTCTTCCCCATTCTTTTTTCCCTCAAGCCCCCTCATGATTTTCTCCATGAAAATACTCCAATAGGTTTAGATAAACCAGAGGAACCAATCCCCTTGGCCAAAGTGATCATTTCTGAGTGGGTACTAATCTGGTTAGAGACAATGAGATACGCAAGCATGTTTTCTGGAGCTTCCAGAAATCTCTCACTCTCAATCTCATTATCTATCTATCTCTATCTCTATCTATCTCTATCTATCTCTATCTCTATCTCTATCTCTATCTATCTATCTTTATCTCTATCTATCTCCCTTTATCTTCTGTGTCTGGGATTTGGAAGAGGTAAGACTTGGCCTAACTGCATCCATCTTGTGACATTGAATGGAACCAAACTAAAAATGCCAGCAACTCAAACTCAGAGACAACAGACTCAGAATCTGTTTCTAATAACTTTATTTATGCATCTGAACTAAGGCACGTCGGAAGCTTGTCCTAATCTCAGACTGTCAGTTATGTGACCCAGTAAATGCCCCTTTTCTGTTTGGGCCAGCTCAGTTAGATTGTCTGGCCAGTACCAAATAAGTACTAACTGAAACCATTGATCCAATGAACAATTGTTGTAGAATTAGCTCTTCACTACAAATAGGCTAATAGGAAATTCCAAATACCATGTTATTCCTTTTATTCTTCTGGAATGTTTATGTATCACCAGTATACATACTTTCTTCACCAGGAATGAAGTGAATAAAAATATGTACAAAGTAAGTTAAATGGAGAGTCACTAAGAAAAATATAATAAATCTTCAAAAGTGAAATTATCTTGTTAAACTTACCAAAATCCAGGTTCTGGTTCTCAGTCTTGTGTTTCTAAAAAATGAAATAAAACGTATCAGTATACCCCAGTATAACCCCCAGTCTGTCAATGAGCACCATCATTAAACAAAATCACACTAGGCTAATATATGAAATCTAATACCAATTTTATAATGAATAACTCTATTCATCTAATTTCCAGATGGTCACATTTTCTGTTCAGAGCATCTCTTAATGTTCAGAAAAACATTAAAACAATTGTAATGCCAAAATCGTACTCATATATATATATATATATATATATATATATATATATATATATAAACATGGAAATGAAGCCAAGAGAGGGTATAATCTTCAGTGGACCTCAACCAAAGATAACAACTCCTCATGAAAGTATTTAAATTTAACAGTGATTGGTAGTGTTTGTGGGAGTATTATTGGGGCTTAGTGACCAGAGGTAGGATGCTGCTCCCTTTGGAAATACTTAGATCAGTCCTGACCAAAATGCCAATAAATACTGAATCTCTAGTAAGGCATGTCAGGATGTACAAATCCCAGGATTAGTATCCTTTTCCCTTTATAATGTTCTGATCCAAGAAACAATGACTATCTATAGCAATTTACCCCTAACATACATCTTGTGGTCCTTGAATACCATTTCACACTAACAGAAACTAAGAGAAATGGCTGATTCTATGTCTGGTACAGGAAATATACAATGAATATTTTATGCCAGAAACCTATCAAAGACTAATAAACCCATGCCAAAGAGACAAAGAAGGCAAACTAAAGGGGCTTTCACTGGTCTAGCATAGCATAAATAAGTCATACACAAAAAAATTACTACAATGGATTGCAACACATCAAATATATAATAACCTATGAGTTCATGATGATTTTTCAAAAGTAAAAGTCACTATTTACCACAATGGACAATTCAATGGACAAATTCAGTATTCTGCAGATTAAGAAATGAAGAAAAATACTAAATACCTTTTTGTTTCCTCTAAAACTTTATTTCAGGGTAATCAAATATTTGATAAGAGAGAGTTCTTTCCTATAGAATGCCTGATAAAACTACAGGAGAAATGATAAAATTAGAAAGCCACCATTTTGCAATCCCAATTTTATTAATAATGGATGTAAGCAATATTCATCAATGGATTAAAAAATCTAATGGTGCAATAGGAAGTAATCAATACCACCTATGTAGATTCTGTCCAAAACTACTGAAGTTGCACTAAATCAAGCCTTAAAAAGAAAAAACAGCAAAAAGCTATCATTAAAAAAAAAGGTAGAGAGCCATTTAAAAAAATCTCTCAGGAAAAGATGAGCAGCCAAGTTCATAATATGGGACATTCTACAAGACAAATGACCCAGTTTCTGTAAAATAAAATAAATTAATAATAATAATTTAAAAATCAGAAATATGGAGAGAAAATAAGGGACGGGGTTATTATTGAATGAAAGAGATTTAAAAGGCATAACAATCAAATACGATGTGAGGCACTTGTTTGCATCTTGATCTGAACAAAGCACTTGTTACTAGATAATTTTGAGACAATTAGGGAAATTTGAATATGGCTAGCATATTAAATGGTGTTAAGAAATGGCAGAAAGAGTAGTAGAGTATGTTCTGGTTTTAAGAAACACTTTCTCAGGTATAATAATGTCATAATGGGTACATAAAAATTTCATTGTCAATGAAGTATACTGAATGAGTTAAGAGGGAAATAGCTCTTAGGTTGCAACCTCAGGAGCTGCCTGGGCGAAATCTAAAACTGGCTTCCCTACCCAGAATGCAAGGAGAGTCTGCAGAAAGAGGTAGACCACTCCACAATGGTAGATGACACGTTTAATAAACAAGGGAACTTACAAATGAGGCCTACTTTGAGTGGCCACAAGATGAGTAGATATCTGCACTTGTCAGAATCTTAAAAGTTACATAGAGGACTTAACTTGGTTCAATCATATATTTAGTCCAAATAGTCTCAACAACACCTTACTCTTTGCAGATTGTGAGAACAATCTGCAGAGCATACATTCCAAGGGCAGGGGACAGAGTAGGGAGCAGAGTAGGGAGCATCTGATTGCCTGGGTCCCGCTGGTGGGTCACCTGGTATCACATTCTCTTGACTGTTCTCTAATAGTAACATGATGGCTAGTATGCTTTAAGATGCTCCAGAAAAATAGAAATGTGTATAAGGGGAATAGAAGTTATAAAACTTACAAAATGTTGATCGTTATTGAAGTTGGTTTATTATATTACCTTCTAAATTTTTATATATGCCATTTTCTACAAAATACTTTTTCAAAGAAGATAGTACTAGGGACATATAGCCAAAGTTGTTTCTCTGAGTCCCATTTTGATAAATAATTTCACTGATAGGTTTATACCAGGTAAATCTAAAGGCAGTCTTCACAATGGCTTAACTCTTTCAGTTGCTCAGGATATGAATACAAATACCAGCCTTGACTCCTTATTTTCTTTTATGTCCCACATTGACTCCATCAGCAAATCTTCCTCACTCTGTCTTTGATACATATCCTAAACCTGACTCATCATCATTTGCACTGCTTCTGTCTTTTTCCCAAATCACCACCATCTCTCCTCTGAATTATTACAAAAGCCTCCTAACTGGTATGCTGGCTTCTGTCTTTTTGCTTTTTTGGTTTATTCTCAGTAGGGCATACAGACAGGTCCTGTTAAAAGCTGGGTCATATTAATCCTTTGTTCACCCCCTTTACCTCTGGCATTTCATCTATCTCACTCAGATTGAACGAATATGTTCTTAATGCAGCCTGTGGGGTTCTATGTGACATGGACCACTACTCTTCCCTGTTAATTTCCTCTTTGCTCACTCCATTCCAGCCAGAGTGGCCTCCTCGTCATCTCTTGAGCATAGCAGAGTGTTCTAGTCTCAGGGCCTTTACCTTTGCTTTTCCCTCCACCAGCCGTATGCTCTTCCCATACACCGGTAGGCTTCTTTCCTTAGTTCTTTTATGTCTTTGTTCAATTGTCATTTTCTCAGAATTCCTTTTTTAAAATTCTCTAGCCTTCCCTATTCTTCATCAATATCTTGCTTTTTTCATATCTCATAAACATCTAACATATATACATTGAACTTACTTATACTGTTTATTTCTGTGTCTTCCATTTCCCATGAGGGATTTATGACTCTTCTGTTCACTACTAGATCCTTAGCACTCAGAACAGTGCCTGGTTCATGGTAAGAATTTAATAATTATTTGTTGAATAACATTTGCTGAATAAATTTGTGGAATAAATTAAGCTACTATTCCAATAGTGTTGCCCATGGCTCATTAATGCTCCCAAGTGCATTATCTTGCGTAGTCTTAACCATCAGGGAGCAAACCTACTTCTTGCATTATTTACTTATTCTTTCAAAATATTGAGCTCTTTCTTTGCATTAGGAACTAAACCCAGCAATTCATAAGATAAATATGTTATTCACTCTCCTATAACTATCTCCCAGTTTTTAGGAAAGGAGGAGCACTTCACTGTTTCCTATGATTAGGTATATAGGTATTCAATCTGTTATTCTGGACCCTATGGCAAACCTTCATAAAAAGTTTGCAAATTGTGTATGCTACTAAAGAGTTACAGAGGTAGGTACCGCTAACCCTCTGGAATAGGCAACCCTAGTGGTATTGAGAGGCTGGTAGAAGTCCCAAAGACAATTGCCTCTGATTATTAGATTCCTCATCTGGAGCTCAGCCCAAGGGGAATGGGGTATGACAGTATTGCCTGGTCTTCTCAAGTTGCAAGCACTCCTAGCCATATCTGGCTTTCACCATGAACTCTGATATTCAAGTATGGAGCCAAAGAGTATCTCTGCCATTCTGAAAAAAAGGCAGCCTTACTGATAGAGGTACTCAAGGAGAACCACACAGAATAGCAGTCCAAACTATATATAGGCCATTGGAAGAGAGGGGTACAATTCCTTGGATACAATACATGCAATAGTCAATAATTGAAGTCTTTATTCTGGTACTTCTATTATTTGTGTCTTTTTAGTGATATCCAGGCTAACATAGGGTGACGGCTCTAATGATGTATACATGTTCCACAAATCAGAGCTCCAAAATTATTTTAAAAATCTACACCCAAGATCCCTTTTTATTATCACAGAAAATTTCAACAAGAACCCTGCCTATATTCTTTAAGCCTAATTTCCAATTATTAATTTTTATAATAATGGTTTTAAATTTTTTATCACCTATTTATGGGAACAAAGTTTCTTGTTGATAATGACTATCAAATTTTGGAGACATCATCATTTTAACATCTTTTAAAAAGTCTTAATCAGAAATTGCTGTGGCCATTTCAAGTATAAAAATCTGTTAAAATTACAGTTATGTTCACTGAAGCAAGCTCAGGTTTCTCATTTGAAATGTCAAGGTTTTACTTGGATGTATTTTTCCAGTTAAATATCAAGTATTATTCTTAATACTTTGCTTTAAAAAGAGATGTAATTATTTTATCACCACATCTTGTATAGCTACTCCCAAATTTACTCTGATTTACCCCCAGGAAATATTATTATTTTTCTACATGTGTTTTGAAATGGAAAAAGGTTGACAAGCACTTCGCTTGGGAAACTTGTATGCCATGGGTGAAACCATTGGCCTCTAATGTGCACATTTGCAGACAGCCAAGATTTCCCAATGGCATTTCAAACCTCTTTCTCTCATGACTTGATTCTTGTGCAGATGATGACAAGTAGTGGTGACAGCAGTAGCCTCCCTGTGCTATCATTCAATTCCTTTAGTTCCTTAGAATGAGATCAATAAAACTTCACTCTTTTGAAGGAAAAATTATACCACTGTCTTGAAGTGTCAGTAAAGACAGTATGTGAGTTCAGTAAGAGGATGTGTTGATGGTACAGATTTTCAATCCAAGTTAGAAAGACTGCTTTAGGGTCAAAGAAGTGAGACAGAATTATTCCAATCCATACCAGAATGTCATTTGCCACATTTATTATAGTATAAAAGCTTAAGCAATGGAAAGAGAGTTATGCTTGAAATTACCATTGCCATCTTTGATATCTTGAATATCTTTTAGGCTCACTTACCTTTTTTTCTAAAGAATTACAACATTAGCACCTAAGAGCTATCCTTATTAGTAGTGACTATCAAAAAAAAATGTATAATCAAAGCTGCATTGTCTCAGCAAGATGAGATAACTATGCAACTTGCTGACTACATAGTACAGCTGTTTTCCCATTTATGCATGTTTCTTTTTTATTCAGCAATAGAAGAACTTTATGTAATCATAGGGGAGGCTTTATCTTCTGCATATCCATCATCACTGTGACTTATTCAAAGAAGGGATCTGTGAATGGCATAAAAGATATTTCTCTAATGATTAATACAAATTTTAACACTAAGAAAATAATAATTATATTTGGAAAAAAAGAATCATAAAAAATGCTGCTGATGATCGATGTGGAAAGTGGAGGCCAAGACTCTGTTCCCATTGCCTTTGTAGCCCCCATAATGCAAAGCAGGTGCTTAACCCCTAAGAAAAATCTAATAAGTGTTTATTGGTTTGAATGAATAAAAAATATAAAAAAATTTGTCTTTAGGGCAGCCCCGGTGGCACAGCAGTTTAGCACTGCCTGCAGCCCCAGGTGTGATCCTGGAGACCTGGGATCGAGTCCTATGTCAGGCTCCCTGCTTGGAACCTGCTTCTCCTTCTGCCTGTGTCTCTGCCTCTGTGTGTGTGTGTGTGTGTGTGTGTGTGTGTGTGTGTGTGTGTGTGTGATGAATAAATTAATAAAATCTTTAAAAAATTTTGTCTTTAATATTCATAATGATCATCACTAATACAGTAAGAAGAGTACAAGGTTTTATTGATATGCAATCTTTGGTCAGGCATGAGGAACAGTTGTGAATAGTGGGTATGCTGTAACCCCAATACATGGTAGAGCCTTAGCTAAAAGTTTGTTCTCCCAGACCTGTATTCCCGAAGAAAAGCTATATGTGGTATAGTTCATTTTTTAAAAATTCTTTCCTGCTGCAAGAATTCTTAATAAGTTGAGTTTATAGAATGCGTAGCAGACTGTTGAGTGCTTCAGTCAGAAAGGTAAAAAACCATAGATGTAAACCAATATATTTATAAAGATTCTGACACTAGCTAGCTCTATTGTGTCTGAATAGAGTAATGCATTGTTAAATGCCTCATACACTCTCATTTGATCCTCAGAGTGCTTTTACACAAGAGGTCCTATTTGTAACCCCATCTTACAGATGAGGAAAATGAGGCTTAGCATCTGAACCCAAGTGTATCTGACTCAAAATGCCACACTCTAACCCCTTTGCTCGTTGTCTCTTGATAAATGCACATTAAAGCACCTACATTTTACACATTATATCTAGAAAAGCTTTTCTACTATGACAGCTGTTTACACTTTTTTCAACCTTTTTGGGGAAAAGGTATAATAATTTTTGCTGCTTTACAGGCTTGTGTTAATTATTTGTTAAATTGCAACATTAATTTTTACTTTAGGGAAACCATTGTGTTAATACTTAGAGTCAATTTAAAGTAGATGAGAATTTGGGTATTTTAATATATACTTGAGTTATTAAATACTGATCATGGCGATTGTAACCACTATGAGATAAGAGGATACCCATGGCCAGAAAGGTCAAGAATGAGTTTTCCAGGTCATTGGTTCTGCCCAGAACTGCTCTGGTGAATCACATTCCACACAGCCTCTCAGTGCTGAGCTAGCATCTATGCAGATCAAAGCCGTGGCCAGAATGGCTAATTCATGCGCTAAACCCAAATGTCAAGATTTGTTAAACACATGTCCTTTTATAAAAACTACCTAACTTAACTCACTGGGAGAAATGTGGTAGAACAAATTATTTGTCCAGATTCACATTTAGATGTTTGAATTTACTGTTATGAGGAGCAGTCATGCAATTAAAGCAATGGCACAGGAATAGCCTACCTGGGGGAAAAGTGAGAGTCTGTGGCTGAAAATCTTCAGGGAAAGACGTGAAGAAATTAGTGAGATTGATGAAGTGTTTCGTGGTATATGATACAGAGGTTCATAATGGATTGTCCCTCCAGTCGTCCCTAACCACATTGAATATGAATGCATTATTGAATGAATAAATCAGCAGCTTAATGATATAAAGGTTTTCAATGTATCAACCCAACTGTTCATTCTTAATCCCTCTGCTCTATTTCCCCACCTTTTATTTTCTTCTCCTCACTCCTAATGAGGAATGTCTTATGACTGCAGAAGTACAATAACCCCCATGCTACTACCATCATACACTTCTTTTTTCTTAGGGTGGAATACTAGCTAAGAAGCCTCACAGATCCAAAAGCTAAAACCTATTCTCTTTGCCTCTTTTCTCACCTCCAATTCTTCTCAACCAACTCCAGAAGAGCACCTACTTGACTTCTCACAATGACTCGCATTTATTAAGCAACACCGTTCTTCATATTTTTTATAGTTTCATAAAAATTAGTAGTGTTTGGACAGTCATGGCATGACAAAGCAGGAATTCTGCTACCTTCCCTCTCAGGTCTTATTCACATAAGGAAAGGAGAGAAAATTACACAATTAACTAAAAGTATGTTTATGAAAGCCCCAGTGCAACTTATATACACTACAACATGTTACCTGGGCTAATGTAAGACTTTCATATAAGGTTCATGCAGTCGTCACTCCTTGCCCTCCATGTCCTTTCACAATCAGTGTTTTTTATGTATTTTGCTTAGACAGAGCTAACATGATTATATTTGAATTGTTCAGAGACAAAGAAGCTCGTGTTTAGCTACTATCTTTGATTTTCCTGGTACCTAGAAACTCATTGACGAAACTTAAATTCTATACCCCTCAATTAACCTAAATCCTTATACAGGCATGTCTGAATGAACAGGAAAGGCAGGCAAGGTCATAGCATAAAAGAAAATAAGGCACCCAGATAAAATCATTACAAGTAGCAAATGAGTTTAGGAAGACAGGACTTCACAGAAGTGCCTGAGCATTAGGAAGAACAAGTTGATGTTGGGTGTGAAGCTGCATATGTAAACCTATCCCTCATCTTTGTTATTACCTAGGCCAGCTGTGAGGTAAAATTGAAGGGATGATAAAACTAGGGGCTCCAGCTCCTCTGTTATGGGATCTTCTTATGAATAGAGCGGTGAGAAGCTAAGCTCTGAGAAAGGATATGATCAGAAACTTCCAAAGAAGTTCTAGCATTATGCAAGCACATCAGGTCCAACCCTACAGAGGCCAAAGAATTATATCCAGTCCTTATACATCCATTACAAGCCAAGGCTTTATGGTGACTGGCAAATATTCTCAAGCCAACCATGCCCTCTTGGCCCACACATTTCTAACTTTCCATTCTTTCTTTGATTTTGGCCCCTGTCAGTTTCCCTTATGCTTTTGTGAGCACAACTATGCATTTAAGATGCTTGTTACATTTTATACTGCATTTCTACCTCTTTCTTAATGAAAGAATTTTCACCTCCCAATCTCAAAATTCCTGGAAATTTAAGTGTCTTCATCTTTTCAAAGAACTCTTTCTAAAATAGATTATGTATAAGGCTTCTGTTTAAAACAATGAAATCACTGAAATTTGGTGGAATTTCTGTTACTTTGATATATTTTTGCCTGATACTATTCTCTGATAACTATAGCAGGCCTCTTCTGAACTTTGGAGTCTATGGATATTATTCCCTTCATTTAGTAGCAATAAATGGGTACCCACTGATTAATAAATTAATCAATTTCTACTTTTTGTAGGTTTCGGTGGAGTTACTTAACCAATCTCTTATTTTATTAAAAAATTTATCTATTTCATTTTGTTCATCCACTTGCTTTCTCATCCCATCTTTAAGTGGATAGAATGAAGTGACCTGTGTGGTTATATTTGAAATTCTTTTACGAATATGATCTGGTGACATGTGGTAGAAAGCAAGTAGCGTATTGAAGACATTGTAAACATAAGGACGTAGGGTACAAAAATGCTGGATGGATTATTGTTAATATTAGCCTAGCACTGAGTCAATTTCCTAAATTCCTGTTGTATCTTGATAGAGTTTCTCCAGGCATGTAAACTATTCCCTGGGTGCAAACTAAACACTTTCAAAGCTGTATTCACTTTCTTAGGCTTCTGTGGAAGTAAATTCATTATATTGGACATTCCCCCTGGACTGAAAGACTGAATGTAGTTTCTTTTAAGTGCTCCTTAAGTAAAGGAAAGATGACTTTTAAAAAGTATATTGATTTGTCAACTATTCTGAATCCATTTACAGAAAGAATAAGCACAGGGATCCTTTGTCTGCTGATTATCCCACTCTGGCTCCAGATTTCCAACCTACAGCCATATCTCTCAGGAAGATAAGCCTGGGTAAGAATTTTTAAAAAGAATTTGATGATATGGAGGATGATGATATTTGGCTATCTCTATTCTTCTTTTCCTGTGTAAAATATCAAAAATGGAATGATGCAAGAACAGAGCACTAGGAAGTTGGAAAATAGGGACACAGACAAGTTATGAGGAAGTTAGAAAAGTACAGAGAGATAAGACCTTTGTGGGCTTCTGGATTGATTGCAAACTAACCAATGAATAGGTAGGTCTAACAAACATATTAAACCTAGATTAGGAAAATAAATATAAAGCCATCTCCTAATTACAAATATTTCTCTTTTGCAGACATAAAGAGAGAAAGGAAAAAAATCACCCAAGACCCTGAAAAGGAAGCAAAGACAGTAATACAGAGGGTGGTAGGGGTATTTGGGTGGCTCAGTTGATTAAGCATCTGACTTTGGCTCAGGTCAAGGTCTCAGGGTCCTGGGATTGAGCCCTATGTTGGGCTCTATGCTCAGTGTGGAGCCTACTTAGGATTCTCTCTCTCCCCCAATCCTTTTGCCCCTCCCTCTGCTCACAATCAATCAATCAATCAATAAAATCTTTAAAATAAAATAAAACTACTGGGAATCCAGCCTTATACCAAACTTTCTTTCAAAGTACCTTTTGAAAAAAAAAAAAAACATAAAAAAAAAACCAACAAAGTACCTTTTGAAGACCTGCAATGGGGAGATGATGAAGGTAGTACCAGAAATTTAGATTCTAAGATTGGGCATGGGACAAAATTTAGAAGATTTGCTACAAACTTTAGTAGACATATAAATAGTCAAAAAAAAGAATGAGGGCATGGGGGAGGGGGTGTGAATATTTACATAGGATTGCCTCCTGAGCTAAATAAATTCTATGCCTCAGAAATAAGTGGGTCTTGGAGAGTTAAGACAATGTTCAGAATTTAACCAATAGAAGCATCTTACAATATAATCATCTACACTCAGCCAGGAAGTCTACTCACAGGACTCTCGAAAGGCACATTTAAAAAGGTCGGGATGCCTGGGTGGCTCAGAGGATGAGCAACTGCCTTTGGCTCAGGGCATGATCCTGGAGTCCCGGGATCGAGTCCCACATCTGGTTCCCTGCATGGAGCCTGCTTCTCCCTCTGCCTGTGTCTCTGCCTCTCTCTCTCTCTCTCTCTCTCTCTCTCTCTCTGTCATGAATAAATAAATAGAATCTTTAAAAATAAATAAGTAAGTAAATAAATAAATAGAAAGGCTTTATACACACATATATTGATCAGAGGGTTATCTATAATTGTGAAATTGAAATGTCCAAACATAGGCAGATAGTTAAATGAATGGGATATTTTGAAGATCTGAAAATAAGATTTATACATCCAGATAATAACACAGAAAAGTATTGTGACATTTAAAATGTAGATGTAATATACAGATATTTTAAAATTAATATTGCAGGGGGAAAAAGTTTAATGGAAAAATCATGAAAAAAGTCAAAATTCTTGCATTTGAGTGAGAGGAAATTATGTTGACCTCATCATCCTCATCCCCTTCCTCCTCTGCCTTTTCATCTTCTATTTTATAATTTTCAAGTTTTATTTAATAAACTTGTATATTTTAAATGATTTTTAAAAATAACACAAAGAATTAGAAGCCCGTCTGAGGTTATTTATACAGGGAATAGACAGTCTAAGATGATAGTTCTCAACTTAAGCATCCATCAGAGTTATCTAAAGTTCATGATGTTAGAGATCTGGGACAGGACCAGAAATTTTGCATTTCTCGCATGTTCCCAGAGGATTCTAATATTGCTGGTCCAAGAACCAAACTTGGAATGACTGCTATAAGAGAAATGCTTTCATTCCTCGTGATTTGCAAGATTTTACCCATTTATCCAAACATTTCACCAAAAGGCTCTATTAATGTGGTAGAGTGCAGTGAAATTGACTCTATAACGGTATGACTCAATATTTTGCCCTTGGCTTTTATCCAAAGTTAAAGTAAATATGACACTTTTCTTTTTCTTGGAAAGGGCAGTTGAGGACATTATCTTATATGTTCCAAGTTGCCTACTAAAAGGCTCATGCTGAAAAGCTTTCGTAGAACAAAGAGGGATAAGAATTTAGAAGTAAATTTTTAGCTTTTTTAATTTATTCATGAGAGACACAGAGAAAGAGAGGTAGAGACACAGGCAGAGGGAGAAGCAGGCTCCATGCAGAGAGCCTGACATGGGACTCGATCCCAAGTCTCCAGGATCACATCCTGGGCTGAAGGCAGTGCTAAACCGCTGAGCCACCTGGGCTGCCCGAGGGATAAGAATTTAATCATATTTTGTTAATTACTTTTCTTTATTAAACAATAAATGATTAGTGTTAAATGATTTTAACTATGCATTTATATCTGCTTTATTTCTGGATTTAGGATGGTTTCCATAAATATAGTACACAAGACAGAAAAAAAAGTTGCAAATAGATAAGGAAATCAAGACAAACAATTCACATAACCAAGATGTCATAAGCCTGTTCTCTTTATCTTGGAAAGTTGTACATTTACCATTGCACTACCTTCCTTCAGGGCTGATTTTCTGTATTTCTTTCAGTGTTGAATTTCCTCTTAACTACTTCCATGACTACTTTGAGTACTTTCTTGTAGAGACATCATTCTTTCTACTTCAACTGTCCAAATAACTATGTTAAATTGTAGGAAGATGCTTATATTCCTATTCCTCACATAGTTAATCTTTGACTAAATAATCAACAAATACAGGGTTAGGTTCAACTAGCAACACAACTGCAATTAATACTTAAGGACAAGAATATTAAAGTCTAGTATTTCAAATATAGTTTTAAGTATTTGTTTGGATATCTCAACAAACCTTGAGAAACAAAAGCTTTGAGAATAGGAAAACCTTTCCAATTCAAGATCAAATAAAAACGCTACAGGCATTGTAATGAATTTACTCAACATCTCAAATTTAACCAGCTGAAAATGTTTGTTTTTCCTTTGTAAACAGTATTCTATTCAGCTTTTAGAAATGAAGATCCTGTGTTACAATGGAAAAGCAGTATATTGTCCTATAGATGGAACAAAATGTCCTTGACTTACTAATCCTCTAGGGAGCACTGCCTCTGGTACCAGCTACTTGCATATATTAAAGAAGTAGATTCCAGTAATTCCACTTCAGGGCTTAAAAGTCCAGAGCTTTCCTTTTGTTCAGCATAAAGAAAAATGTCACTCTAATTCCAATGTACTGGCTTCTGCCTAACTAAACTCTGACAATACTAGTCTCCTGCTACATATAAGGACACCCTAAGCGCACAAAAGAAAGAAGCAACTCTAAGTAATTTAAATATAGAATAAAATAAAATAATAAGTTATTGAAGTAATTAAACATGTTAGAAGAGGAGAATGTTGTGATCCAAGAGCCAACAAGTCAGCAGCAAGTTTAAGTGAGACTTGATGTACTACAAATACCTGTTTGCTTCTTGTTGTTTTGGGGAATATATAATTATAACCCAAATAGCACACTACAACTGCAATTGGCAAAATCAGTGAAACAATAAAAGCCTATTTAAGGGAGAAATTTTTATACTTTGTTTTTTAAACAGCAGACCACATGATTGGCATTTGCTTACTTAATAAGACTGTTAGAGATAATGTTTTCAGGGTGGACACATTATCAATTCAAATTGGTAATTAAAGATACAGATGAAACTTGTCAGTGATATTGATATGGTTCAGAGTTGTTTGGAACCAAAGCAAGCTCAGAATGAAGTGTTGGTGGAAATTATTTTTAAGAAGTACTTATTAGGTTCCTCCTGGGTACAGAATCTTGAATAAAACCCTGGAGAGACAGATAAATTATAAACATCTCTAAGAAATATTGTATACAAGGATAAACTGACAGAACTACACCATGGAAAGAATTCGATGTGTTTGTATTCCACTTTTTAAGGGAAATGTTATGACATAATTGGTTCAGAGTTTGCCCACTTTGGAATATTGAGCACTCACCAGGGGTCAGATACTTCATATAAACATTACCTCATTTAATCCTTACAACAGTCTGGAGAGACAGTAACAATTGTTCCATTTTACAAAAGAGGAAAAAATGAAGCTCAAAGTGTTTAAAAAACTGTCTCAAAATAGCAGTCTGTGGGAATCAGAACCAAGACTTCAAGCCAAGACTGCCTGATTTAAAAAACAAAAAACAAAAAACAAAACTCTATTTCCTACAATACACCCCACTGCCATACAGCAACCTCCTCCATATTCTGGAGATACTTTCATCCAATTCCTTAGCAATTTCTCATTTCTAAATCAAAGACCACACTGTTCTTAGGAAACACCTCAAATTCTATTTCCCTTACATATTAAATTTATTCTGGCAGCTTTCAGACCGAGAAGCACTTTTACAGACACTTGGACATCCTTAGGAAGTCATCAATTGGAAATACTTTCATTGCCATGGGCAATGTCCCCACCCCACTTTAGCATCCCTATTTTAGACTTACTCATTTTTCAAGATTCAATTAAGGTAGTACCTCTTCCACAGTCTTTTCTTTTATTCTCAACCAGGGGTGATCTTCCCTGCCTCTGTTTTCATTTTTTTTTCATTTTAAAGATTTTATTTATTTATTCAAGAAAGACACAGAGAGAAGCTCCACAGGGAGCCTGATGTGGAACTCGATCCCAGGACGCCCGGATCAAGCCTTGAGTGAAAGGTAGACTCTCAACCACTGAGCCACCCAGGTGTCCCTTCTTTTTTTTCTAATTGCATTTTGTCTATGGTTCTATATGGTAGTGCACTGTATTTATTTATGCATATTTATTGCCTCGACAAGCATTTATTGACTGCCTTCTAAGTATGACTGTAACTAAGTCACTGCTAAATGCTGAGTCTACAGAAATTAGAAATATGTAAAGACACCCCAACTTCGACTTTGGTTCACAGCCTGATAGAACATGCTTGCTTCGTGCCTTGTATAAGACTGAAAGTTCCTTTATGTTTCAACTTGTGTCTTGTTCATTTCAACATAAACCATGAACCATGTGTTGCATCAATCAACATACTGTCTTTCCCACAGCTGCTTTCAAAAGTGATTGTTTAAGTTAATTAGATTAAAATAGCATGCAATACTTGCAGTGAAAAAAATCCATGTATAGTTTATTTATCAGGAAAATACAGCATTTGTATCACTATCTTGTTATTTCAGATCTATAAAAGTGAGACTTTTTTCTGAAATATAAAACCAGGAACTCAGTATATGGAGTTCCATGTTTATAAGTATATGCCAAGACTCACTAGAGTCTTAAATGAACACAATCTGACATTAAATGCATTTTGAATGCATTACTGGTCAAATTAAATAAGAAACATTAAATAAATTACATAATTAAGATGCCTTAGGCAGCAGGCTCACAAAGGAAATACCCACATACAACAGTCAACAGAAAGCAAACAAAAATGATGTCCATTTCTTTCTCCAAGTGTTAAAAATTGATTCTCCTATATTTTTCTTCAAATGAAAAATAATGAGGTCGTGAAGCTTATTATAGGGTTGATTTAACTTTTGTATGGATAGAGAAGTTGCTTCCATATTTTAGCCAGCCTAGGCCACATTGTTTTAAAGTCCCAACATGACTGCTGCAATTTTTATCAATATTTTTCTTATCCTTTTAATTCCTTACTCCTTATAGCTGATTTCTAGATCCAAATGAATTGCTGTCTTTAGAATCTTCTTCCACTAGTCCCTTAAGAAAAGAAAGAACGTGTATATTCCTCCTTGAAAGAGTTTTGTTCCATCAACATAACTGGGGCATTTTAGAATATCTAGAAGAATGGATCCGTGTTTTATCTCTTTAAAAAGCTTTTTCTAGTGAAAGATAGATATCTTCTATAGTTCAAGTGGATAAGGAGTTTGATATGTGAATGCTTTATAGAACACCTATATTTCATCTTTGTGTCTTATTACTGATATTTCTCCAATAAAGAGTGAATTCAAATGATTAATTTAAACTTGGTCTTCAAAAATAATTCACATGGTGTTGGTAGAATAGAGTCTGATACAAGGATTAAAAGGTAAAAAGCTAAAAAAAGTAATTTGAAAACTCTACCGCCTGATAAATTTAAAGATTTTTTTAAAGATTTTTACCTATTTATTCATGAGAGACACACAGAGAGAGAGAAAAGAGAGAGAGAGAGAGAGTCAGAGACACAGGCAGAGGGAGAAGCAGGCTCCATGCAGGGAGCCGGATGCGGGACTAGATCCCGGGTCTCCAGGATCACGTCCCGGGCCGAAGGCGGCGCTAAACCACCAAGCTGTCCAGGGATCCCTAGAGATTATTTTTTTTATATAAATTAATTTTTATTGGTGTTCAATTTACCAACATACAGAATAACACCCAGTGCTCATCCCGTCAAGTGTCCCCCTCAGTGCCCGTCACCCATTCATCCCCACCCCCCGCCCTCCTCCCCCTCCACCACCCCTAGTTCATTTCCCAGAGTTAGAAGTCGTTATGTTCTGTCTCCCTTTCTGATATTTCCCTAGAGATTATTTTTAAAGGAACTTCCTGCAATCATTGAGGCAGCACCAGAGTAAGAAGTAAAAAGAAAGAGTGGGTGGAGAGGGGGGAGTGGAAACAGAGGGGTTACAGAACCAAATTAAAAATGGGTGAGGAGGTGGGAGTGGTGAGATAGAGAAGAAAACTGGAGCCCCATTCCCAGAAGAGGCCAGTGAGAAAGTCCCCTCTTGATGGTGGAGGGGACTCCACCTCCATCCTTCTGGAGGCTCCAGTATTAGAATAAATGAGATTAAGTTTGTCTAGCTCTGGAAACTGCAGTTGCAGGTAAGCAAGAAGGTGTGGACTTTTATTCTGTGTCCTGAGAACTCTCCTCCAGTCTTCTCAGTACAAGAGAATGTATTTGAAAGCTTCTGATCACCCATCTCCTACTGAGCAGTTGTGAACTGGGTAAGTTCAGCAGATGTGTTAGTTAAAGAGTTTAGGCCAATGCATCTCATCAAATGTCTTCATTATACCTGACATCTACCTCTGGCTATATTTGTTTCTTCGTTTCTCAGATTCATATTTTGATTTTTTCAAACTGACAAAGAGTTTAAAGACTAGTGCAATAAACATTTTAATGCTCTTCACCTATATTCACCATCTCCCTTTTTCTCTCTCTTTCTGTCTTACATTTTTCCTGAGCAATTTGATACATAGTTACATAAATCCTGACACTTCAGCCCTAAATATGACATCATGCATCTCCTAAGGATAAAAACATCTTCCTATCAAGAAAATTAACAATACCATCTACTGTCCATATTAAAATGTTCCCAATGGGGCGCCTGGGTGGCTCAGTCAGTTAAGTGTCTGACTCTGGGTTTCAGCTCGGGTCATGATCTCATGGGTCCTGAGATCAAGTCCCATATGGGGCTCCAAGCTCAGTAGAGAGTCAGCTTGAGATTCTCTCCCTCTCCCCCCCCATTTGTTCCTATGCCTGTGTATGTGCATGCACACACATGTGCACTCTCTCTTTCTCTAAAATAAATAAATAAATCTTTAATAATAAAATAATGTATTCTCAATAAAATGTTCTCTAGAAGTCACATACCTTTATGTTTGTTTGTTTTGTTTTTCAAGACATTGTGTTTTGTTTTCTGGAGGAGTACAAGCCATTATTTTGAAGAACAGATTACATTTTGAATTTTCTGATTGCTTTTTTAGGAATGAATTAAAGTTAAACATATTTGGAAAGAATAGCAAAAGCATTATTGGTACTTTTTATTATAAAGCATTAGGAGCCTAAGGAATCAAATTGTCACACTAACCATCATGCTGTTTGACTGTTAAGGAGCTGACCGCCAGATCTCTCTGGCACATTTCTCCTTAAAAATTCAATTTGTAAATAATTTGTGGGGGTGAATCATTAGTTTGACTAAATATCCTATTCTCTAACCACATTTCATCTAAAAGTATTACCATCTGAAAAAGATCCTTGCCTAATCTAGTTATTACATTGAGGGTTGCCAATAGTGATTTCTTAATTCTACCATTTCTTTCACATTCACTAATTGCTATTTTTCTGTAAAGTGCCTTATTTTGTACCCCTCCACACACAATCTCACAGGCATCACTACCACCTCATAAATATCAGTATCAGTGTGTTATAATCCATTTCCATAATTCTTTCATGCTCAAACTGTCCAACTTTAGTCAATGGGAGCCCCTTCAACTGCCTTCCATGTCATTTTCAAATGAACTTATTGTTTCTGAGCCTATTGCTTCCTGCTACACATATTCCAGGCTCACCTTATGTTTTTCCTGCCTCAGACTAGAAATCAGCCATTGCAGCTATTTGTCAAATGAGTTGCAGTTCTTTTCAGTGGGGAATGGAATGTAGGAACCAATTCTGGGAGCTAGATGTGCTCCTTAGTAATGGAGTGTCATTGCTTTGAGATCCTTTCAGCACTCGGATTATTCTCTTTCTTTCTTTCTTTCTTTCTTTCTTTCTTTCTTTCTTTCTTTCTTTCTTTCTCTTCTTTCTTTCTTTTTCTTTCTTTCTTTCTTTCTTTCTTTCTTTCTCTTTCTTTTCTCTCTCTCTCTCTCTCTCTCTCTCTCTCTTTCTCTCTCTCCCTCTGCATGTATGTGTGTCTGTGTGTTGTGTAATTTTCTCATATATCGGTATGCTTTCACTGGAGTATTAACTTTTGCTACTATTTATTTAAGATATATTTTTAGAGCAGTTTCAGATTTTCAATAATAATGCTTTATCTACCCATATCCTGGGGTAGATGAGAGTAACAAATAAAATAACATATACCATGCCCTTTGAAAGGTGTAAACTGCTATAAAATACTTAGTACATTGCCAATGTTATTAGTCATATATGCTAATAGTTGATCTGACATTTGTGTTTAGAAACATGCCCCAGAAATTTTCAGTTTTTCTGTATTGCTAGATGTTTATGGACTTTTGCTTTTAGTTAAAAATACAATTAGAGAAGTTAACAGTGTAGTATGTTCAATCTTGCATGCTACTTATAAAGTTAGTAATTCAAAGTTTGGGAGACCTTCAGTAGCCTAAGGAATAGGCAGGCATTAGCAGATTTGGAATATAGAGGTTTTCACTTTAATGCTCATCCTATTTCAATCAGCAAACTAAATTCCTTATCACATTTCTCACCCCCAGTGAATTCCAATGTGGCAGAGTACTCTCAAAAAGCATTTCATCATCGTGCAAGTCATAAGATAGGTTGTTAATGAGTGATTATTTCTCATAACAAAGAAGCTTGTTAGAATCAAAGCTATTGTTTATACTTACAAGAAACGTTCTCTGTTCAAACTAAAGTTTGTTCCCATTTTT
The DNA here is from genome assembly GCF_905146905.1 of Nyctereutes procyonoides. Lineage (NCBI taxonomy): Eukaryota > Metazoa > Chordata > Mammalia > Carnivora > Canidae > Nyctereutes > Nyctereutes procyonoides. Next base: position 28,390,064 of record NW_026575048.1, read on the forward strand.
AATACAGTTTAAGTGTAAGTAATTAGAATGTAAAACTGGGTAAAACAACAGAGTGCCTGACAGGGTTCAAATATCAACCCGCATTTTCAAATTTCTCTGTCTCAGATGCTGCTAATACACACACCCACTGTGAAAGATTGTACTCATGGAGACCTGACACAAAAACCCTGGAATCACAGAAGCAGAAGAGACAATAGGGACACGTGAAACACGTGACCCACAAAAGATGAAACTGAGAAGTAGCAGGACTCTTTGGCCCAAGCTCACAGTACAAGTCGGTGGGAGAACAGAGCTAGAGCCCAGGGTCCCAGACTCCCAGACTCCAGGTCTAGTTCTTTTCTATGTGAACCAGAGGGAGACATTGGTTAAGTTAAACAATCTAGGGGTAAACAGAATGTAACCTGGTTGGGTGTGGGGAAGCAAAAGGACAAAAGAAAGTACCAACAGATTCTTACCTCATTCACTGGAAAGCATACCCCTAAAATTTGGCTCCTTAAGGCTATGATTCTATGATTCCAGCTGACATTCCTGACATGGAAAGAAATGTTCTCTTGATACTTTCATGTGAATATAAAATGATATAAATATAATATAATATAAAGGGTATATTGCTGTCAACAAGATTGCCAGTTCCTGGGCACTCTTCTACCAGCAAGAGTATGTTTATCCTCTTATGCTCATATGCTTGAATAAGGGTGATGCCATGCCCAGACCCTAGAAACGTGTGTTGGAGTGAGCTTGTCCCTTGATGGCTTTCTCAGCAAACATCATTGTTCTTAACTCCTAGGAAAGGTCAGTTAGACCTGAGTCTCCCCTTCTAGGATGATTAAGGGTCACAGTGCTGGGCTAGGGTGGAGGAAAAGAGTATTCTTGTCGAATAAGAAAATAGAAAAAAAAAATCTATAAAGAAAATTTTAAATCATATGAAAGGTATATATGTCCAAAGCAAAGACAGATTTTTTTCATGGAAACATAAATAACAAAAATATATATTAAAAGCATGCACTACAAGAAATATCAATTTACTATATACATCACTAGACCTAACTGCACAAAAAACTCAGATTGTTAGGTCCTTGGTACAAATTTACAAAATGTTATTTTGTAACCAAAATGTTACATCCTATGGTCTTTATAAAAGTGTTCTTTTTTTTTTAAGATTTTATTTATTTATTCATGAGAGACACAGAGAGAGGCAGAGACACAGGCAGAGGGAGAAGCAGGCTCCATGCAGGGAGCCGGACATGGGACTCGATGCCGGGACCCCAGGATCATGCCCTGGGCTGAAAGGAGGCGCCCAACCGCTGAGCCACCCAGGCATCCCTATAAAAGTGTTCTGAGAGGGTTCTTTAAAACACAAAGCACCATGAATGACCATGTTCAATATGGAGGGTTGCAAGTGAAAGAAAAACAATGCTGACCATTACGAGATGTTGGGCCAGTTGAATGTAGTTTAATTCATATGGCCTAACAGATGATTATAAAATGACCACTTTGATTTTCCTTTTGCCGTCACCTACTGAGAATATTAACATAATGACAATTTGTATGTACCAGGTGATTGGAAAATATTACAAAGAGGCCCATATTTTTGAGCCCTCTTGGTCTAGCCAGCTTTTAAATCTAACCTAGGTAAATGAGTAGAAGCCTCCAATTAAGCCCAAGATTTAACCCCACGGAGCAAGGAAGGTTAGGGGTGGCAGGTGAAGAACAAAGACTGAGGCAAGAGGAACCAGGAAGCCAACCAACAGAGACCAAAGACTTTCTGCCAATAAGAACTTTTTTTTTAGGATGAACTTAAACACAGGAAATTCAAAAGCAGCTTTATTTTTTTCAATGACTATTTTAAAAACTAAAAGTAAAACATGGGGAAAAGTCCTACCCCTCCAAATATATGGCTCTTAGAATTTAAAGGAGGTTGTCATAAAATGTAAAGCTTAGAGCAACTTTCAACAAAAGTTCTTATTTGATACCTCTCCACCTTCCCCACACTCCATGAATGTTTTCAGCAGGTTTCATTTCTGTTCATACATAAAGTATTAGCTCACTCTCCTTCCCTTGTGTCGTCTGGCCCTGAGAGGGACTCTAAGTAATAATGCAGGAAGAGAGCAATACAGGGCAACCCTTCAGTTTTTCCACTTCCACTTAGATGTCAGACCAGCTCACCCAGCAACTCTTCATTCAAGAAATCCAGTGTAGAAACCAGAAGGTCATGAGCAGAGTCATGAGTCATGAGAACTGGCTAAATTCTAAACGATTCCTGGGACATAACAACTGCCTTCTCAGGGTGACAATAGAGAAAAACAGCTGGCTCTGAGAGGCTTCTTGACAATATAGAATAGAAGTCCAAAATGGTTTGCTGCACCTTTGCCATGCATTAGAATCACCTGGGGAGTTTTTTAAAATGCTCAAGTTCACCCCAAACTAATTAGAGTGTGTAAGAGTGGGGATTGGCCTCGGCAATATTAAAGACCTTTGGGTACTTGTAGTATGAAGCCAAGGGTGAGGACTAGTGTTCTAGAAGATCCAAGGAACAGATAATTAATATAATCTAGTTGCTTATTAAGGATAGTTTTCTAACAAAACATTTAATTAGTGGCTAATCAAGGCCACTAATGAAATGGAGAATTAACCTCAGGCTTTGTCTTACTGCATTTTTGAGATCACAGTCAGATACCAATTTATAAAATGATAGATTGCAGAAGGCTGAGAAAAATGGAATAGTAAAGGGTGTGGGAGGTTGGGTGGGAGTCAGCCAAAGGAAAGTATCCCAAATCCTGAGAGCAGGGACTGCATCGTATTTATCTTTGAATTTCTGTCGCTTAACATAGCAAGTCTGCATAGAATGAGTTCATAACAACTACCATGATCTGACTTAATTATCAGAATAAGCTTCTTATTGTCTGAGTTTCTCCAGTGGATCGTGATACTAAAAGGTTTTTCTCCTGGAAGCCACCATCCCTTCAGTAAGTACCTCCTGACAAGACTGGGTAGACATGCTGGGCAAATGGAACTAGCTAATAATTTGGTGCCTCTTAACATGGACATTCACTTTAAATGTTGGCTGGCCATTGTTTAGAAGAAAAACCAAAGGCTTTGTTTGGGAAGGACAGAACTGAAAAGAGCTGATGTTAATAATCTGGCTTTCTAACATTATATGGACAAAATAGCTCTGGACCCAAATTTGCATATAGCATTTTGCAAAACAAAAGCCCTTCAGTTAATTAATCCACCCTACACAAAGTAATTTTAGTGATACTCTATTGCATTTAAGCTTATTTTTTTTTTTGCATTTAAGCTTATTGATGGAAGTGTCACCTACACCATTCCTAAGTACTTTATTAAGACTATAGAAGATAAAATCTGACGCCTCTTTTACTTTTGGTTCCCCAGGGACTTACATGTGCCCTTCATTTGACTGGTATATCTCTGAATCCACCTTATTTTCCTTATTAATTGCCAATATCACCACACTACATAGCAGTACCTCAGACATTTCCTAGTTCCTACTGGAGATTTCAATTCATTGCCGGCCTCTTCAATTTGTCCACTCTGAGATACTGCTTGGATTCCTCAAACTGACTCAAGAACAGTCATCCACTGCTCTTCCTTGGAAACCCTATGCTTCTACCATACTGTTATATATGACTATCCAGAAATCCAGTCCACTATTTGTCACTTGTGAACATTTTGTCATGCTGGTCCTCATCTTCCATCTCTGCTACAAAAATATAACCTCAAAGATTTGCCTCAAATGTTATCACTTAATAAAACTTTCCAGAACTAAGTATGAATCTCTCTTCTCTGAGCTTTTTGTGCTATAATTCTTCTACAACACTCATGCTATTTTACTTCATGCACACGTGGGTTTGTATTAGTTGGAATCTTTTAGTTACAAGTAAGATAAAACTCACTCAAACTGGCTGAAACAATAAAATATTGAACTGAGAAGTCGAAAGCGGGACAGGCTTCCAGCATTGTTAAAGAACTTGAGTTCCAGATACATGTGCCTCTTAGGTTTTTTTCCTTCTGCTCTCTCCACATGTTAGTCTCATCATCAGAACTGGCTTCTTTCATGGTAGTAAGTTTGATACTGACAGCAACCATAACTTCCTCCTTACATGTGGCAGATATAGGAAATGATATTCCATAATGATTGAAAAAAATAAATCTTGGGTTTTCAGCTGCCTAAGCCCATTTCCCAAGAATCCCTTTACCTATGGAAATGTCATGCACTGATTGGTTGATGCCTAAATCCGTCACCATAGCACTGGAGTTTGGCTTAGACCAAGGGACAGCACTGCCACAAACTGTGGCCTATAGCCCACTTTTGTAAATAAAGTTTTATAGGAATGCAGACACACTCATTTGTTTACCTTCTCATTATGGCTACTACAAGGGCAGAGGTCAGTAGTGTGATAGACTCTATATGGTTCCCTAAAGTCTAAAATATTTACACTCTGGCCCGTTACAGAAAAAGTTTGCCAATTCCTGGGTTACTCCAGTTTGAGACCATCCATGAAACTAAGCTTGGGGTCAGTTCCAAAGGGAATGGCTGCTAACCAATGAGGAATAGAAGGTCTCAAAAAGAATATCTATGTCTTACTAGGACAAAAAAAAAAAAAAAAAAAAAAGGGAAAGTTTCCTTGAGAGCACTGCTCAAACTTACTGATTTTCATACTGCATACAATGCTTTGAATTGAGTTAGGCTCAATAATTATCTGTAGACTTGGTGAGTTGAATTGAATTGTTCCCTTCTCTGCTGTTAACTTCCTCTTCTATTTCCTCTGGGAATGTAGATATTGAATACTTTAGAGATTCTCTTGAGTATAAAGCAAAGTTTCTCCAGCTTGCTTCCTCCATTACTTTGCTGAAGGAAAGTAGGGGATGTGACATTGGATTTGTAATCACCACCTCTGTTTGTTTGCTCAAATCAACCATAAACCATAAAAATACTGCAAAAACCCTAAAAATGGAGAAGGACATCGTATTGTATTTTTTAGAAAAGAATAAGACCAAAAATTCTGTATTTATACATTCAGAAAGGTTTCCTTGTTTTGTTTAGTTTTGTTTCACAGAAACTTTTTACAAATATGAGTCAATTTTAACAGTATATTCTTCCTTTTTTATAGTCTCATAGTAAATGAATATTTTCATGGAATAATTAAATTGGGGCTGTAAATTTTAGTTTGGAAGATTTCTTGGGCTGCTGAATGATATAATTGTCAGTATTTGAAACAAGAATAACATAAAAACTACATGTAACAATTTAATGTTTATAGTTCTGCCATGAAGAAATCATATATCTGACTGAAATACTTTTAGTATAAACAAGGCACATATTTTTCAGGTTTTTTACTTATTAACATACCAATTATATCATGAAATCAGTTTGTCAAAATAATTCCCATTTGATTATTAGCAGGTATATTTTAGCCTACTGATTTATCTTTTTCATAAAATGCTGATTTTCAAAGAGAAGGGACTGGGATAAGGAGGTAGGATGTGGAGCTGTAAAAGTTGCTTATTAATTGCAATAAAAATTACCACCTTATAAAAATATTTATACTATCCTAAGACCAAAAATATTCAATATGTGAATATCAAGTTGAAAATGAAAAGGGAAAATAATTTTCCAAACTGCATAATTTCATTTTGAAAGCAGAAACTGAATAGATGAGAATTTGATGCTGTAACATACTCTGAGTTCAGAATCCTGCAATTTCTAAAGATTAAAATATTAGGGGACTCAAAGCTGTGCAATTCTGTCTGACATTTGGATTGTCATTTACTATTAAGTTTCCTGTTCCATCACTCTAAGGAAACAAGTACTCTCCAACTGCATATTGGAGAAAACTGCTCCCCCATCTCAACTGCAAGCTTCGAAGGGAAATGTCCTGCTTCATCACACCTAATTTCTTGTCTTCCTGTTTGGATTATGCATTGCCCACAATGGATTTCAAAACAACCTTGAAATGTTGTGGTATTAGAATCTCATTACCTGATATTTACCACTGATTTCCTTCCATTCAAAATATAATTTTATGTCCTTAATTTCTTAGCATAAACAAACCACTTCCAATACCCACATCTACTTGCACACTGTGGAATTGGTAATAACTCAGATTCAGTTGTTCTAATTCACCATGGCTCTTTAGGGCTGTCTCCGGAGAGGCAAATATTCTGGTTTCCTTGTAAATAGTAACCCACTGTTGCCTGAAGGCTATGTCTAATTTATCTGATTTTACAAAGATATACTATAACCTGTAGCACTATAGATATTATTAAAATATGAAAACTTTTACTTTGGTTTACACATTAATTTTCTTAAAAAGATACCTTTAGCTTTTTAAAACCATTCACCACTTGGTAATTTTTATGATTTTCATCCACATGGTTTCTGACTTTCCACACATCTTCCGCTGGATTTCTTATTCTTTATTACTGAGAATAAGGGTTCAGACAACAGAACCAGACTGTTTCATCTATTTTATAAAACATCAAAGCTTAGGATAAAAATTATGACACTTTTTTTCTTCCTTAGTTGCTTTTTGTCCCCATCCTACCTTACTAAATCTGATCCTCAAGTAGTTATTCATGGACTATGTAGAAAGGCCTTCTACATTCAACTACTATTTACTCATCAAGGCTCAGTACTCTTCTGCTTTCTTAGGTCTAAACATTTACTTTGTCCCCAGAAGGAATAATCACAATAGAGGAATGTTAATACTACTTTACTATTTGGATATCACTACACTGCAGCATTTTGTTCTACCACAGACCTAAGAGATTATATTATAGTTTGTAATAATCTCCTCACATGAATTATTACCTAGAAAAGGCCATAGTCTACTTCTGTTTAAAACTTCACCAACATAAATCAGGAAAAAGAGAAAGCAATGTCATAGGATCTTTGTATTCGAAGTTAAACTAAGATGCAGTTGAAGGGTTTTGATTCTGGGCATGGGTATCCCTGTCTCCCTTTCCATATGACATTGTTGGCATATCTCTTTGGATCCAAGTGACAGTGAGAGTGGAGTTAGAAAAAAGAAAATGTATCAATAAAGGAAGCGTCAATTAAGTATGGAGACAAAAGGACATACACAATTTAACCCCACAGATATGTTAAATGAGTATTAAATGAAGAAATTAACTAGATAAGATGAAGTAGTATTTCTTGCTTACCACAGTAAGAGGCCTCTAATTCTACTAAGTCTTGAAGGGAGAAGAACAAGGTCTGATTTACTGAGATTCTGAAGTCTGGTTTCAGCAGAGAGGCTTGACGAGGATTAAGTAAAGGTGTGGTGTAATAGTTCAGGGTTTGTAGAATCAACAAGGTGAGGATTTTGAGGTGAGAGGTTCAAAGAATGTTCAAGAGTAAATATTCCACTGATACTTTCTATTGAAGATTTAATGAGTCTTTCAGGAAATTTCTGGAATGAATAATAAAGTTAGATGCAACTTGTATAGTGCTGGCAAGAATCTCCTGGAATAATAATATCATATTGATATAGAGTGATAATACTAGATCCTGCATTTATGATTTCTGTAATATGGTAAAATAATTACTGTCTCTATGTCTCATTTTCTCCATATGTAAAATGGGAATAATTTTTACCTTGCAGTTTGTTTGTGAAGACTGAATGAGATATTTGTTAGGTTCTGGCACAGTACTTGACCTAAATCATCAACAAATGCAATCTTTCCCCTCTTCACTAATTTCTGGACTCTAGCTCTAAGTTCAATTGGCTTTTATTTTTTTATTCTATCTTTTTAAAAAACTGGAAGTTTGTACTGTGATCACCTTTACCCATTTCCCTCAGCCCTGCCCTTTCCCCTGGCAACCACCATTCTACTCTGTTTCTATGAATTCAGCTTTTAGATTCCACATGTAAATGAGATCATACAGTATTTCTCTAACTTATTGCATTTAACATAATGCCCTCAAGTTCCATCCATATTGTTACAAATGGCAAGATCTCCATATCCATATTTTTATGGCTGAATAATATTCCATTGTATATGTATATATCACATTTTCTTTATCCACTCATCTACTTACAGACATGTAGGTTGTTTCCATGTCTTGGCTGCTGTGAATAATGCAGCAATGAACATGGAGGTGCAGATATCCCTCCAAGATAGTGATTTTATTTCCTTTGAAAATACACCCAGAAGTGGAATTGCTGGATCATATGGTAATTCTATTTTTAATTTTTGAGGAACCACCAAACTGTTTTCCAGAGTGGCTGCACCAGTTTGCATTTCCACCAATGGTGTAAGAGGGTTCTCTTCTGTAGCCTTTTGCTTTAGCCAGCTTTTAAATCTAACCCAAGAGCTCCTTCCATCTCCTTTTCTGCATCCCAAAGCTGCTATAAATAATTATACCAACTCTCCCAAATGCTCTTTTACTGGATGTTTTGAGAAATTAGTACATGAGATCTTTTTATTTTAAACTTTTAGTTCTAATCATCTTGGGGAAAATAGATGTGAGGAAGTTGTACAAGTTCCAGATAGTTCAGGAAATTTGTGTCATGGTTATTCCCAGATTTATTGAAGCACTTAGTCTGGGCCTTTCTTTTATTTAGCCTGGCCAACCTATTTCTTAAAAAAGTCCCAAGGAGGTTTAATTCATATATATTTTTAAGTGACTGATAGCTTAATATGTTACCTGTACTAGAGCAATGTGCTAAGAGATTATATAAACAAAAGAACAATGACCAGACTATCCATGACAACAGAAATCTGACCCACAATCTCTGCAGCAACCAGTCCAGGAAACTAAAGCATGATTTCTGCAATAATTGTTGGCCCACAAAGGTCAGGACTTGGTCAATGACTGACATTTTACCTATTTTTTTGCCTTTTTACCCATATCAGAATCATATACAGCCAAATATGATCCCTAAACCAACCGTATAGATGTTGTACTTCTAATTAACCAATCTTGCATGCCAACAACCTCCAAGTCTTCCCCTTCCCTCTTCCATTTTTTTTTTACTATACTGCATTTCCATTACCCAGGCTATCTTTGAGTTTCTGTCAAATACAAAGACTGCCTTACTATAAGAAACTCTAAATAAAGATCCTCTGCTTGTTCTCACTGAGGTGATCACTTATTTATACACAATAAGCCTTCGGCAAAATTCAGAGTCCTCATTAACTTTCAGAGAACCACTTACTATATGGATCACTCATGTGTGAGCCCCTGGTTCCCTCTTACTCTTCCATCATTCAATGACTTAACTATACACAACAGGAGAAAGCTGCCAATGGATCTAACCAGAAGTCAGTATTAACATGCAAGGCTTTCTTTACCACCTCAATTAGCAGTATTCATACTGAAGTCCCACAGATGGACCCCATGAGTTCAAAAATGTATCTCCAAGGGGTAGGCCTCAGGCAGCAGAGCATAAAAAGGTAACAAAAAAATTTAGCTGATGAAACAGAGCAAACAATCTCCTACTACTGAGAGTCTGACCTTAAGGTTTATGACAAAACATCTGATTTATGCCAGAGAAACACCTAAGTGTCTTCTTAGGTTTGAATAGATACTTTTTATGAGATTTCATTCTCAAAGAAATCCAGTGACGTCAATAGATGAAGAAACCGAAGTTCAAATACATGAGCATGTCCACAACCAACCAAAAATTATCTAGATGACTAACAAAGACAAAAGCCAGGGATTTAAGTCCAAATGGTCTATTGGAAGTCTAATGTTCTCTCTGTGACACCCTATCAGAGTATATAGCATGTGTTCCAAACAACAATTTCACATGAGAAACCAATGTCAAGCTCATAGAAATGAGTACATATTAAGTTAAATCAACATGTAAAAGTAATTAGTTCTTCCATACTACTAAATAGGGCAGGGGATCTGTATGATGCTTGTTTTAACTGCTGTCATGGCCCTTACCACATTGTTCTATAATCATCAGATAGTCTTCGGCATCTCCTTGATGTTAGGGACTATGACATTTTGGTTTTTGCATCTCCAGTCTTAACAGTTTGTAACACATCACACAATAAATGTTTGCTGAATAAATGTAGAAATTTTGTGAGGAAGTCAAGAGATTTCAAACTAACAACTGTATTTGCACTATCTATGGAAATTGGTCTGGTCAGTTAATCCACCTGGAACTTGCTCTAGATGAGTGCTTCTCAACTTTTTTTTTTCCATTATTATTCCCCTAAGGGGTCTTTTTCAGACATTTTTTTAAAATAGTCACTTTCTCACAAAATTTTACCACACATACACTGTATATCAGTTTATCCATTATATGTAGATCTGTGTTTTATACATAAAAAGATCAAGATTTTTTCTTACCCTCCAAGAACCAATATTGCCCTCATTGAAAATACATGGTATGGTTGATGTGTATTCCATCTACAAAATATTATAATTATTTGATTTCCTAAGTTTTACAAATTATTACAAATGATGTGTTAGTCTTCAGGGAGGTGAGGAGCTATGTGAAATCCAAAGAGGTAATTGATAAGAAGAACTATAGTATCAGGGTAAGATGAAATTATTCTGATCATGTATAATCAGGCTTCTTCTATTCTAGGCCTAGACATTGACTTTTGACCAAAGATCAAAATCTTCTTGTGGTATTGCTTTCCAATTTGTACTGTCTATCTCCCAGAGGCCCACATGCTGGTAGGCCTTACTCAGAAATCACATACATTAAAGGAGAAGCTTCTAATCATGAATTAGATCCAAAGTCTCTAAAAGTGAACTCCTCAGCAGGGACTATAACATTGTAGCTTTAATTTGAACATTCTGATTTTTTCCTAAGTATTTATACACATCTTGGGAAGTCTCTTCGCTTAAAATCAAGGAACAAGCATATTCTTACAATGGACTTAATTAATAATTTGTGCCTGAATTTATATTGCATTGCAATCGAATAAGGATTAGAAGAATAATTTGTCCTCAACACAAATGCTATTCTGAAGTTATATAGGCTCATTTTTGCATTCTTATATGATAACTGGGATTCTCTCTCTCTCTCTCTCTCTCTCTCTCTCTCAATTCCTCCCTCCATCCTTCCCACAGAATTTCCAGTATGATTGATGGACAAATGAAGTCTACAGTAAATCCAAGCTATATCATAATAGGTCATGATGAAACATTAGAGTGATATTGACCTCAAAAATATTACCATGGTTACTAGCAAAATTTGGATTTGAATGCAGTGAGAGAAAATGACTGTCTCTGAACAAACAAAAGAAAACATAACAGTCAAGGACATAGAGTGATCTTGCCTTAGTAACCCAATTAACAAAGCTCTCTGCAAAGGAGTATCACTCAGTGATAACATTGCCCTTCATTTCCTTGGCACTGAAATGAATAAGCAGTGGGACAAAGAAAACAAACTATGACTGAGTAATAAGCTAATAAACACTCTGGTTATAAAATGATTGAACAGATTCCTGTAGAGGCTTAAAATGTTTTGAATGTACTAAAGAATGCCAAAACCCAGATTTAGTCTATCTCTGGTAATTTTAGTTCATGAAGGTCACAGGTCTCTGCTTAACATAATTTCAAAGTCTATGCTCCTTTCACCAGACTTCCCTAAATAATGCCAAGTCAAAATAATCCCCAGAAGTTTTCTCCAGGTAATCACCTCATTGCCCACTCAATCAGATAGGCTTTCCAAGCATTTTATCTTTTTATTTCCAAATGTTCAGATTTTCAGATTTGGTTGTACAAATCATTTGAATATGCTTGCCATTAAAAGATATATGTGCTGTTGCATACTTGATGATATTGTTTTGAAGTTGGAACCATCCTGTTTGAAAACAGCAGTTGCCATAGGAACAGGTTTTCCAACTAGATCTTACAAGGAGAAGTATGTCATAAATAATTGGCAATGCCCTGAGGGAGCTGTTAAACACCCAAAGAAAGGCAAGAAAAGAAAAAGAAGAGAGATGCCAGAGGACAGCCATAGAGTGACATTCCACCGGGGAAAGGCAATTGCTGTCTAAATACCCTAGATTCCGATGAAGGTAATAAATTAAACTTTAAGATTACAAATCAATACCTGAAATGCAGTGCTGAGTTAATTCTAGTGCAGAGTTAAAAGAAAAGTGGTCATAAATAAAAGACCACAATCGCATTCTATATTAATAACTTTCCTATCCAGGAGTGAATTAATGGTGCTCAGTTCCCTGTTACATAAATGTAATAACATAACTCAAAAAAAAAAGCATATATTATGGTTCAAAGACTGGTTCCTAAATGCACAAATTTCTCTTCAGGAATTGCTGCTCTGCCATAAAGTGCTTGGCAGTCAGGGTGCAGGAACCAGCCTTCGTGGTGTGATCCAGAAGCCGAGGGAGCAGAGATTTAGGCCCTTTGCTCGAGGCTCTTTCCTCTGTTGCAAAGGCTGACTTTTAATCCTATTTCTTCCTCTCATTTTCTCTTCAAGCCCTTTCCTCTCCCGTAAATCTCTAGTTCTAGCTCAAGTTATAGCCCCGTTGATTTTTGAGTAGGGGAAGCTGTCACTTGGGATTGAAATCAGAAGGGAACAGAAAGAATGCATTCTGACATGTCAGGAGGAGTTCTGCAAAGTCAGAAGCATGTACTGGAGACCCGGAGCTCCTATGGAAAAGGAAAAGCTATTCTCATATGTATTTATTTAAGAGACATCCCCATAAGGACTCTCTTTACGTGGATCATGCCCTACGTTTATTTGAAAACTGAAAAACAAATCAGACCCTGGCTCTGCATCCAGAATTTTCCTTTTCATTCAAGCTCTCGCATTGGTTCTAGAAGCCTCTCCAGGGGTGGGCTCCTCAGTGGATGAAACACTAGAGCCGGCAAGCACACAGTACTTTCCTCGGTTCTCCTTACCATAGCTTTAACAGGCTGGATTATCGTCAAACATAGACAATGAGTTCCTGCTATATACTAGGGGAACTCATCAAAATTATTCAAGAAAACACAGGTCACATATTCATACACAAGTTTCCAAAGTCTCTGATGGTAAGAGCACTACTGAATCCCAAAAGCATCAGAAGGTACTTGCCCCCTCTTTCCTTTGTTGCTTAGTCTTCACATGATACTTGGGTTTCCCCGGGTCAAGATGCAAATCTTAGTTTTAATCCAAGGGGTGTGTCTACTGTACTGTGTAGAAAGGATCATAAAGACCAATGGTTTTGACAGCAATTAAGGCAAACTTTTTCAATTTAGAGCCAGAAAAAGGGTGGGCAAAAATGGTCCTTTGAAAATAAAATGCATTGTTAGAATTACAAAGACAAAGAAGAAAATAGAAGGAGGAGGAGGGATAGGGGAGAAGGAGGAGACAAAACACCGCAAACTTTTGTAAAGAGTTTTGTAGAAAGACAGAATTTCCTTAAGTCCTCTACCACAAAGCCCAAGATATATAATGGATGAGGATTCTTTTTTTAAAATCTAGAAACTCTACAGTTGCAGACCATGTGGCTGAGAATTCCTTTAATGTACCAGTATCAATGTTTTCAAATAAGTAAACGATTAATCATATTGTGAACTCAGGAAAAATGAGAAGAAACCAGAATAAATTGGGCCAAAGATTAAGAAATCATGAGTAAGAATTTCTTTTTAATTTTTTTTATTGGAGTTCAATTTGCCAACATATAGCATAACACCCAGTGCTCACCCCGCTGGGTGCCCCCCTCAGTGCCCATCACCCAGTCACCTCAACCCCCTGCCAACCTCCCTTTCCACTACCCCTTGTTCGTTTCCCAGAGTTAGGAGTCTCTCCTGTTCTGTCACCCTCACTGATATTTTCACTCATTTTCTCTCCTTTCCCCTTTATTCCCTTTCACTAATTTTTATATTCCCCAAATGAATGAGACCATAAAATGTTTGTCCTTCTCTGATTGACTTATTTCACTCAGCATAATACCCTCCAGTTCCATCCACGTCAAAGCAAATGGTGGGTATTAGTCATTTCTAATGGCTGAGTAATATTCCATTGCATACATGCATTGGAATACCACATCTTCTTTATCCATTCATCTTTTGATGGACACCGAGGCTCCTTCCACAGTTTAGCTATTGTGGACATTGCTGCTATAAACATAGGGGTGCAGGTGTTTCACTGCATCTGTATCTTTGGGGTAAATCCCCAGAAGTGCAATGGCTGGGTCGTAGGGCAGATCTATTTTTAACTCTTTGAGGAACCTCCACACAGTTTTCCAGAGTGGCTGCACCAGTTCACATTCCCACCAACAGAGCAAGAGGGTTTCCCTTTCTCCACATCCTCTCCAACATTTGTGGTTTCCTGCCTTGTTAATTTTCCCCATTCTCACTGGTGTGAGGTGTTATCTCATTGTGGTTTTGATTTGTATTTCCCTGATGGCCAGTGATGCAGAGCATTTTCTCATGTGCTTGTTGGCCATGTCTATGTCTTCCTCTGTGAAATTCCTGTTCATGTCTTTTGCCCATTTCATGATTGGATTGTTTGTTTCTTTGCTGTTGAGTTTAATAAGTTCTTTATATATCTTGGATACTAGCCCTTTATCTAATACGTCATTTGCAAATATCTTCTCCCATTCTGTAGATTGTCTGTTAGTTTTGTTGACTGTTTCTTTTGCTGTGCAGAAGCTTTTTATCTTGATGAAGTCCCAATAGTTCATTTTTGCTTTTGTTTCCCTTGCCTTCATGGATGTATCTTCCAAGAAGTTGTTGTGGCCAAGTTCAAAAAGGGTGTTGCCTGTGTTCTCCTCTAGGATTTTGATGGAATCTTGTCTCACATTTAGATCTTTCATCCATTTTGAGTTTATCTTTGTGTATGGTGTAAGAGAATGGTCTAGTTTCATTCTTCTGCATGTGGATGTCCAGTTTTCCCAGCACCATTTATTAAAGAGAGTATCTTTTTTCCAGTGGATAGTCTTTCCTCCTTTGTTGAATATTAGCTGACCATAAAGTTGAGGGTCCACTTCTGGGTTCTCTATTCTGTTCCATTGATCTATGTGTCTGTTTTCGTGCCAGTACCACACTGTCTTGATGACCACAGCTTTGTAGTACAACCTGAAATCTGGCATTGTGATACCCCCAGCTATGGTTTTCTTTTTTAATATTCCCCTGGCTATTCAGGGTCTTTTCTGATTCCACACAAATCTTAAGATGATTTGTTCCAACTCTCTGAAGAAAATGCATGGTATTTTGATAGGGATTGCATTAAACGTGTAAATTGCCCTGGGTAACATTGACATTTTCACAGTATTAATTCTGCCAATCCATGAGCATGGAATATTTTTCCATCTCTTTGTGTCTTCCTCAATTTCTTTCAGAAGTGTTCTGTAGTTTTTAGGGTATAGATCCTTTACCTCTCCTGTTAGGTTTATTCCTAGGTATCTTATACTTTTGGGCACAATTGTAAATGGGATTGACTCCTTAATTTCTCTTCAGTCTCATTGTTAGTGTAGAGAAATGCCACTGATTTCTGGGCATTGATTTTGTATCCTGCCACACTGCTGAATGCTGTATGAGTTCTAGCAATCTTGGGGTGGAGTCTTTTGAGTTTTCTACGTACAGTATCATGTCATCTGCAAAGAGGGCCTGCTGTGCTGATTATCAGGTGTGTGCACCTGGGGGAGCTCCCCCGCCCTCTACCAGGTGCACAGCTCAGTGGGAACTGTTTACCCTGTGAAGCCCGTGCTCCCTGGTGGCCCCGCTCAGTTCCAGGCACAAGGTGACACCAGGAGGAAAAACAACGGTGGCGGCAGCGGCCAGCTCGCCAGCCCTGGAGTCAGCTCCCACAGTAACTACCACAGTCTTCCAGTCCGCAGGGGCCTGGATGCTCTGGGGGTGGGGGGCGCCGATCTGCATAGCTTGGGCTGCAGCGGCAAGAGCACCCTTGCTGCCCTGTGTCCTCCCGGCCTCCGCCTGTGGGGGAAGGGGAAGAGCGACGGATCCTGGGCTGTGTCCCCCAGCTCCCTGGGATCTGGGGCCTGTGCTGCTGGAATCAAGCTCCCGGACTGCGCAGCCCCCCCCCCCCCGCGGATCCCCCACCTGAGATGCTCCCGGGGCCGTGCCGGGCGTTCCAGACCTTTAGGGAGCTCGGCCTGCGGTGTGTGGCGTGCTCTCCCAGGATGCACTTCCTCTGTTGGTGTACCACGGGAACCTTGGGGGCTCCACTGCCCCTCCTGGGATCCTGCCTGAGTTCCCTGCAAGAGCCTGTCAGTCGGGAAAGATTGGTAAAGCTCCTGCTCCCCCGGGACTGGGCTTTCCTGTCCCTAGGTTCTCACCATCCTGTCCTAGCCCAGCTCCTCACGGGGGCCCCTCCCCCTTGGATTATTTATTTATTTATTTATTTATTTATTTATTTATTTATTTATTTATTTTCGGTCTTCCTACCTTGATAGAAGCGGGAACTCTTCTCACTGTAGCATTCCAGCTATTCTCTCTTTAAATCTCAGGCCGAATTCGTAGGTTTTCAGGATAATTTGAAAGCCACCTAGGTAAGTTGGTGGGGCAGGTGACTTGGGGATCCTACTCTTCCCCCATCTTGCCCCGCCTCTATGAGTAAGAATTTTATGAGCTTTCAGATACAACTTATAAATAAAACATATTAAGTTACTAATTTATTATTAAAACTAATTTATAATTGTATAGTTTTCATTCTATTTCATCTCAGTTTCCTTTGCTGGGTCCAGCCAGGAGCCTGAGTTTGTGGGAGCTGATTGGGAGTATGAGGGCCATGGGATCCACCCAGAGATGCTGGAGCCATCAGATGCCAGGGAAAGCTGAAGTGAAAGTGAGGGAGAGGGTTGAGTTCACAGAAGCCACCTGGGATTGCCCAAGGAGCCTGGCACTAGACAGGCACTGGGTTGAGCTGGAGGCCTGGGTTCCTGGAACCAGGGAGTCACCACAGGTCAGACCATCTCTTGGGTCAGCAATGATGTTGGCACTTACTTCACTCTCCTTCCACAGGGAAGGTGTAGCCCTCCACGCTAGGCTGCCGGAGCTAGGAGAATGATATATGGAGGAAAGTAAATCTATCATCCCTATCCTCCTCAATGCATTTTTTTTTCTTATTTCCGTGCTTCTCTCAGCTGCTGTAATACCTCACCTGGAATCTTTGGCTCTTTTGATGGCATGTTTATGGACCTAGCACCCAGTGACTACAAAGTCCCTAAGCTTGAAATTCAATGGAAATCAATTTAATACCTAAGAACAACTATCAGGGGATGTTTTAATGACTTCCATCTATAAACATAGAAGAAATCAAGAACATGAGTAAAAACCAAAATGTGTGCAGGAATCAAAGAAGCACACATCTATCTTTTCTGCTTAAATGCTTTGTGGCTACCCTACAAAATGTAGGAGACAATTATGACCTAAATGATGTGGCAGTGGAAAGAGCCATTTTGAAAAAAAAAAAATACAATGTGATTTAGTGATTAAAAGATGATGAAATCTAAGTTCACTTCAATCAAAGGTTTTGAACCTAAGCAATTTGCAAAAAATGATAATTCCATGAATGGAGAAAGAAAAATGGGGAGGGAATTTGTTTTGGGAGTAGAATGATTAAATTAGCCCTTAGGTATATGTCATCTCATATGACAATATAGCACAACCATGTGACAATCAAAGCACAAAAAGAGAATGGAGCTATGGAGCTGGAGACAAACATTTGGGGTTATCATTAATATAGCTAAAAGTAAATAGAGATGATTTATTTTTTTAAGGCAGTATTTTGAAAGCAGAGACTGAACAACAGAATAAATAAAGCTGTTTGAGGTTTTTGTTTGAACAACACTGTCTCTCTTGTAGATAGCATTGAAATAGTTCTCAGTTTTTATCCAATGTGACAATCTGTGGCTTTAAATTAGAGGTTTGGATCCATTTTTGTTTAATGTTTTGATAAGACTGAATTTGGCTCTCTGTTGCCATTTGTTTTCTTTTAGTCCCATTTGTGTTGTTTCTTTTTCCATTTCTTTTTCCTGCCTCCTTTAGGATTAATAAAATATTTTTTGGTATTCTGTTTCAATTCCTCTATTGGCTTTTTAGCTGTACCTCTTTATATTGTATTTTCTTTCTTTTCTTTTTTCTCTTTCTTTTTTTTTTGTATTAGTTGTTCCAACATTTACAGTATATTTCATTTATTTATCATAATGTACTTTGAGTTAACATTGTCCTACATTATGTAAAACAGTTTATAGCAATGTGGTTCCATTTACTCCCTATCTTTATGTTTGTGTCATATGTATTACATATATATCCATAGATTTTATAAACCCCATAACACAGTATTATAACTTTTGCTATATAAACTGTCATATGTCTTGGGATGCCTGGGTGGCTCAGTTGGTTGAGTGTCTGACTTTTGGTTTTTGGCTCAGATCGTAATCTCAGGGTTGTGAGATTGAGCCCCACATCGGGTGCTGAGCTCAGTGGGAAGTCTGCTTGAGATTCTCTCCCTCTGCCTCTCCCCCTCCCCATGCTTGTGTACACACACTCTCTCTCTAAAAATGGGACTGGGTGGCCTAGTCCAATGAGTGTCTGACTCTTGATTTCAGCTCAGGTTATGTTATTAGGGTTGTGAGCTTAAGCTCCACGCCAGGCTCCCTGCTCAATGCAGAATCTGCTTGAGATTCTCTCTCTCTCCCTCTTCCTCTGCCCCTCCTCCCTGTGTGCACTTGCCTGCTCACTCTCTCTTTCTCAAAAATAAATGAATAAATCTTTTTAAAAAAATGAATAAATAAATCTTTTAAAAATACTATCATATGTCTTTTTAAAAAATTGAAGAAATAAAATATATACTATTTTATTTACATGTTTAGCATGTATGATATTTTTCATTATTTCATATAAATGGAGTTTCCATTTGATCTCATTTTCATTAAGTATAAAGAACTTACCTTAGCATTTTTTGCAGATTAGCTAGAAGTTAATTCTCTATGTTTTATATATCTGAAAATTTTTTTGTTTTTATTCATGAAGAATTTTTTTTTTTTAGAGAAATAGAGCATGTGAGTATGAGTGGGGGAAGGATGGGAGGGGCAGAAGAAGGAGAAAGAATATTAAGCAGGCTCCAAGCTCAAAACAGAATCTGATATGAGACTCGATCTCACAACTCTGAGATCATAACCTGAGCCAAAAGTAAGAGTCACATGCTTAACCAACTGAGCCACCCAGGTGACCCTTGAAGAATATTTTTGTTGGATATAGCATCTCAATTGACAAGTTTTTTTTTCTTTCAACACTTTATAGGTATCATCCCCCCAATTCTGAGCTTTCCCCCCAATTCTGAGCTTTACTGCTTCTGATGAGAAGTTTACCATTATTTTGTAAGTAACAGGTCATTTTCTCTCGGGCTACTTTCAAGATTTTCTCTTCATCTTTGGTTTCCAGTTGTTGAAATATAATTTCTGAGTGTGGCTTTTCTTTCTCTCTACTCTGATTAAAGTTTGCAGAGCCTCATAAATGGTGAATTTACATCTTTCACCCTACCTGAGAAACTTTTGGCTATTGTTTCTCCAAATTTTTTCTGCTCTATTATCTATTTCCTCTCTTTCTGGCTGAATTACATATATATATTTTACTAATCAATATCCTATAGGTCACTGAGCATATATTTATTATTTTAATCATTTTTCTTTCTCATCTTCACATTGGATAATGTTTTAATGATCAATTCTTGAGTTCAATGATGTATTCTTATGCAATCTAAAATTTTATTTTCAGATATTATACTTTTAGTTCTAAATTTTTTCAATTTTTGTATTTTTATTTTTTAAAGATTATTTATTTATTTATTCATGAGAGACACACAGAGAGAGAGAGAGAGGCAGAGACACAGGCAGAGGGAGAAGCAGGCTCCACTCATGGAGCTAGATGTGGGACTTCATCCTGGGACTCGAAGACTGCACCCTGAGCCTGGGCTGAAGGCAGGCGCTAAACCACTGAGCCCCCCAGGGATCACTGATTTTTGAATTTTTAGAATTTTTATTTCTCTTTTGAGATTTCCTAGCTGTTCATTCAGTATAACCACATTTTCTTTCAAGTCCTTGAATCTGTACATAATAGCTTTTTAAAAATCTTTGTCCACTAGTTCTTAGATTTAGTTTTGATACACTTTATTTTTCTTTACTATGGGCAGTATATTCCTATTTCTTCTCAGGTTCAGTAGTGTTCATTGTATGCATTAGATTGTGAACAATGGATAATAGAGAGTCTGAGTTAGGACTTCATCCTTTAGATGGTGTTGACTTTTGTTCTGGCAATTAATCAAATTACTATGGGATAATGTTAGTTCTATCAGACATGGTCCTATGATTTGTTGTGACAGATTTTTTTTTTTAATTTTAAAATAAGAATTGTGGTATGTACTTTACCAAAGATGTGATAATATCCTTAAAGTATTGAAAATGTGGACATTGTGAGGTCTCTAACATTGACAGCTCTAACTACCCAACAAGGCCTCTCCACTCTGACTGGGCTGGAACTGCAATGTCTTCTAGAACTGCAAAACCTTTAAAAATCAGCTGACCTCTTTCAGCTCTCATTGTCTCAGCAGGCAATCTCTGCTAGATCTTATAAGTACTCCCCTGCATGTGAGCAGCTCAATCCTTGACCAGTTATATATGAGGAACTCCCACACAGATGTCTGGGTCCTCTCTGTTCAGCTACCTCTTCTCTAGTATGCTGCCCCACAAATTTCAAATATTGAAGACAGCGTGGAATTTTGATCCTCTTCTTCCTCAACTCATAAATTCAACCCACTCTTCTGCTTGGGATCCATCTTCCTGCTGTACAATAGCAAAATGCCATAGTTGGAAATCCATGAAAGTCTTGGCAATCACTTGTCTCACATTGTGTATTTGCCTTCTCTAAAGGATAATAGTCCTACATTGTCTTTTGTTAAATGTTTGAAAATAGTTACATTATATATTTTGTTCACTTTTGTAGGTTTTCTTTTTTTTATTATTATTATTGAGAAGGTAAATTACCTTCTGGGACCCAAAGCTGAAGTCATCTGAATCTATTTTTTTTTTCATAATAGCTATCAGCCCTTGACATATTATGTATGTTAGTTTATTTTTTTAGGTCTTCCCCCATTGCATCTTGATTGAAAGATCCAAAAGAGTCAATATTTTGTCTATTGTTTAATGCCACTTCATCTAGAATAGTAATAAACACATGTGATGTTTTTTAAAAAGTCACTTGTTTGGGATGCCTGGGTGGCTCAGCAGTTGAGCATCTGCCTTCAGCTCAGGGCATGGTCCCAGAGTCCCAGGATCAAGTCCTACATGGGGCTCCCCTTGAGGAGCCTGCTTCTCCCTCTGCCTATGTCTCTGCCTCCCTCTGTGTGTGTCTCATGAATAAACAAATAAAATACTTTTATAAATAAATAAGTCACTCGTCCAAGAATGAGTGAACAAATTCCATAATTTCCATAATCTCATGTCCATAATCTCACATATTCCCGGTAAATTGGCTTTTTAAAACAACATTACAAGCTTTCAGTTTGTTTCTATAATTGTGAAGCAAAGGTCTCTAAAGTGGTGTATTTCACCTGACAACTATTACCAATATTTAATTCTCAGAGTAGTAGCAGTATCCTTGTAAGATTTGTTTACATCCACCATTGCTTGCCACATTCCAAGACCATCATTTTATTACAAAATGTATAATACCTATGAATATGTATGGTGTATACTAGTATAGTGTTTTGTATAGTTTCAGAAATAATAATAAAATAAAACCTGAACCAACCATCCTGATCATGAAACTATCCATTATCATTAACTTTGAGAATCCCTGTGTGCCCTTCTTGATTTGATTACCTTCCCTCTTCCCTAGGTGGATTCAATTACAATTCTAAATAGTTTTGTGTGTTATATATGAACACATATATGTATTATTTGCCTTTTTATGATTTTGAACTGACATTTATTGTAGGTAGTCTGTGATTTTCTCTTTCTACCAAATACCATTTTTGAGATTCTTGCATTCTAATGCATGTAGCTATGATTTCATTTTCTATAATACACCAACACATGAATATACCATAATATAATTACCCATCCTACAGTTTGATGAACATTTGAACTGCTTCCAGTTTTCTGCCATTACAACAATTCTTCTCAGGATGATGTTATACATGTCTTCAGGTATCACATGCAAGTTTCTGAAAGGTATATATAACCTAGAAATGAAATTTTTGAGGTCTCTGGTATGGAAATGTTAAATTTAAAGGATGATTTTAAGTAGTTTTCCAAAGAATCTGTTCCAATAAACATTCTAAAATGCAGCTCATGAGCGTTTCCATTACTCAATATATTTATCAATATTTAGTACTATCAGATTTATAAATTATAGCTACCTAGTGGGTGAAATGTTATTTTATGATGCTTAATTTGCCTTTTCCTGATTACAAATGAGGTTGAATATATTTTCATGTTTGCAAGCCATGCGTATTTCCCCAGTGCAAAATGTCTACAGGCATCCATTCCTCACTTTTTTCTATTATGTCTCTCTCTCTTTTTGATTTATATAGTATGGATACTAATAATCTCTTTATTATAATGTTTATCAAGTGCCTTCTCCAAGTTTGTGATGTTTTTTTTTTCCTCTTCTTAATGGTTGCTTTTGAAGGATAGAAGTTGTTAATTTGAATATAATCAAATTTCTCAGTCTGTACTAAGCTCTTCTGTGATAAGGATTATTTACATCTTGTTTAAAAGTCCTTTTATACTACAAATATGAGATCTCCCTCTCCAGTTCTTTTCCAACATGTTTGCGATTTCACCTTTCTCATGGAAGTTCTTGTCCTGGCTGAATTTGGTTTTTGTATATATGAGGTAGAGATCCATTTTCATTTTTCCATATGGATAAATAGTTTTCCCAAATGTCATTTATTGAATAGTTCTTCCTTAACTCTCTGTTCTGCAACACCAACTTGTTTAATTATCAGATTTCCATATATCAGCATGAATCTATTTTTAAGCCCAATATTCTGTTCTATTGTCCTATTTGAGCTAATGGATCTCTTTTTTAGGATGCTACTATTAGCATAGTTGCACTCCCTAGATTTTTTTTTTTTTTTGGTCTCTTTGCCTTTTGATAGGCAAACTATATAAAAATGACAGTTAATACTGTCAATATTGTCAGTTTTATATTAACAAGAAAGAGAATCTAATGGGCCCAAATCAATCAAGTATCTACTCTAAGTTCCATAATTTATGGTAGGAATCAGGATCTTCCCCAATCACAGAGAGGGCTCTACCTTCAGAGAGGGTGAAACTGTTGTGGGAAAAGGAGCCAGTCCAGGACTTTCTGTTCTGAGGATGTCAAAGCAAGATACTATAGCCACCTGCAGTTACAAAAGATCGTGACTAAATTCTTTTCAGAAACTACTCACCAAAGAGCCCCCAAATAATTATGACAACCAAATATTCTTTGCTTACCAACAAGATAAAGATTTATTCAAATTATAATTGATAATATTTGAAAGGACACAATGGAAGAAGCATGTATGCATTGATGGTAAGAACTTAATTCTATAAGACTTTTCTACATAGCAAATTTAACAGTATTTGTCGAACAGTTTAGAAAGGATGTACCCCATAAATGAGTAATTCTAAGACATTATCTTATGAGAATAATCACATATTTATGAAATGATATCTTAGGTCAAATTCTTCATAATCAGAGTGCAGGACAAAGATTTATTCTACGTGATTTATTTAAGAAGTGCTCCCAGGGGAAAGTGGTAAGCAAGTGGAAGAAGCAGGATCGGGAAAAGAGAGAAAACAAAGCAAGGGTGTAGTTAGGTAAAGTTTCAGGCAGACTTCAGCTAATCCCTCAGGGAAACTTTGAAGGTGAAGTCATACCTCAGGTTGTCCCGCCAGAGGCAAAGTTCCTGTGCAGTCATATCCGGACACCTGCCCATCATTGTTTAAATACTGAATTTCCCAGGCACTTAATGATGTTGTTACAACAGTTGTATTATTCACAGTTAATTATAATAGTAAAACAAAACAAAATAGAACTGAAACAATTATTTAATAGCTAAAAGTGGTAAAAATAATAACAAATAATATGATCATTAAGTATGTAGTTCTTTAATAAAATGGCAAAATGCTTATGTGTGTTTTTTTAAATCAGAATATAAAACTGTGTATATATGTTATAAGGCAAATTATGTTATAAATAGATGATAGAAATAGGAAGGAATAGTTATATTTTGTACCCTATACTCTATAATATTTACTATTATAAGTACATACTACATTTTTAGAGAAAGGGTAAAAGCAAGAGAAAGAAAAAGAGAGATCTTGCATTAACATGTATAAATGTAAATATGCAAATTGCATCAAGCTTGATGCCATTCTCTCCTGGACTGTTGTTACTTGGAAACTATTTGGAAAGTGCTTCTCTTACCTCAACTCCATTTCATCCGCTCAGCATCTGGCTACCTGTTTCCTGTGTCTCAGGGCAATGTTTATACCACAGCCTTTGATATAGACACCCTGATGATTCTAAATGTTGTAACCATGATGTGTGTGTATCTGTGTGTGTGTGCATGTGCATGTAATTTCTACAGCATAAATCAACAAAACTGTCCTGTGCAGTACATTAGAAATTATTGCTGAGAACCATGGTCTTAGGTGATGTTGGAGAATACTGGACAAATTTTAGAAAGCCCTGAAGAACTGAGCTTCTTCAGGTAACTGCTAGCTACAGCAAGGGCATCCAAACTGCCAACTCTCTGTGAATGGTCTCACAGTTGCTGGTGCACATCTCCACAGGAGAAACACCGGGAAGTCCCCTAGATCAGCTCCATGCATGAGCCAGTGTCCATCCCCACACACAAGCCATCTCTTTCAAAAGGCTACATATTTGCTCTTTCTAATCCAAGTTATTTCAGGTCAAGTAAAAGCATTACTTAAGCTAAAGTCCAAACCATTTTTGAATGATTGGAATCTTAAAATTAATTTGTTTCAAAATTTTTCTCTACCTGAAAAGTGCCCTTCACATTTGGGTGTCTCAGAATTGGCCAAATGAATTTTTGTATAACCTCACAATATGTGGCTGAAATAGAAATGAAGCATGAGAAATTTCAGCAAATGGGATATATATATATATATATATATATATATATATATATATATATATATGGTTGGCACTTTCACATTATGGTACAATCCATTTAACATCCTTAGGTAACATAAAAGAACTTTTCCATCCACAGCTTATATCTGTTTCAAACAATATTTTTCTGATTTCCTATTTTACAATGAATTTTACATTGTACCAGATTGTGCAATAGCATATACATACACACAAGACCATATCACATTCCCTATATTTGGTTATATTTTACTGTATTTATAGTTCTTACCATAAAGCAACATCTGAAAATTCATGCAAAACTATAGTGCTAAAAATCACTTTTTGTTTTATTTATCCCAATTAAAATCAATATTCTTTATTTTAAAGTTATTTAAAGTTTATTATTCTAAATATATATATAGCAAAAGCATTATCCTAACTATTAGAGATTTACTTTAAAGATAAACTTCTATCACTATATCAGTTTTCTGGGGCTGCCATAACAAAGTGCCACAAATTGTGTGATATACAACAGAAATGTAATTTCTCACAATTCTTGAGGCTAGAAATAGAAGATCAGTGTGCTGCCAGGGTTGGTTTCTTTTGAGGCCCACCCTTGTGGATGTCCATCTTCTCTTTTCATCTTCACATGGTGTTCCCTTGTTCCCTCTGTATCTGTCCTTGTCCAAATTTCCTCTTCTTATAAGGACATCAGTAATACTGGATTAGGGCCCACCCTAATGGCCTTGGTTACCTCTTTATAGACCCTGTCTCCAAATAGAGTCAACATCCTGAAGTATTAGAGGTTAGGACTTTACTATGAATTAGAGGTAGAGTAAGACATAATTCAGTCCAATCACCTACTAGCACATGATATTTCAGTCCAATCACCTACTAGCACATGATATTTCTCAAAGAAAAGTAGGAGACCTCTTCCTGACTTGCAGTTGACTGCAGAAAGGTTAAACCATTGGACCCTAATTGTCTAACAGGATAGAACCACAGTGACGACTCTGTAGAGCTATTAAAAAAACATGAACACTCAACCTACCTATTTTCTTATGTCTTCTCAAGTAGCATTCAATCTCTCACCTATGAGAAATGGTGTGGCTTTAAATGGAGCAGGCTGAGCATGAGGGAGGCATGGTGTTGGCCATAGAACTAAGGAAGCCTACACGGAGATCAAAATAAAGACATCAGTTTCATCAGTAACCCCTAACCAGCACAAGTAACCAAGTTAAATAATAGTTACTAAGGGTGAAAATTTTACCAGTAAATGTTACCCTGTTTCTTTAAGGTAGTATAAATCCTAATCAGGATTAAATTTTATGTAAGTTTACTATTATACTTATTTATCCTAAAAAAAAAGTTTAAATTTTTTTTGTTTTTAATTTTCATATATCATTCCCCTTTCATGAAATAGATTATATTCTTCCTTCATGTTCTCAAATCCTTATTTTTTAAGACCTAATTCCAATTCCATCTCTGGTGATATTTCTTCAGATATTTTAGCTTGGAGATATCTCTCATCTCTTCTCTTAACTGGCAGTGCTACATAACTTATTCCTAAATGATTTTTATTTAATTTAAACCTTACTAGTTGTGTTGTTCCCAGCCAGACAATAGAACTGGAAAGGGTAGAGATTATAGTTTCTAATCCTCTGTATACAACAATCAATATGGTTGAGGGAATATAGTAGGTTTTAATATATATATATTGACTAGTAAACTGGAATATGGGTATCACAACCATTGTTCACAGGTTACTATCTGACTGTCTCTAAATAATTACTTATAGTCTAGTAGCGTAAACCCCAATGAAATGAGAAATTGCAATATGTTTGATAGGTACTTTTAGGGTGAAGCATGAGCATTAATTCCATGAAAATGTGGAACCAGTGAAAGGTTTTCTCCATAAGAATGATGTGATTAAGTCAAATTTTAAAAATTCACTGTGGACACTATGGCTGGATATGGGGAAGCTACAGTGGTAAGCCAGGCAAGAATTTTTGGTGGCCTGGACTTGGCTAATGGTGGAAATGGAAAGAGAAAAATACAGTGGATAAATAAATACTTAAGAGGTACAATGAATAGGCAGAGCTGTGGAGCGTAAGAAAAGGAATCTTAAATGGTATGCAGATTTTTGGCTTAAACAACTAACTGGATAGACATAATGTTTACAATAAGACAAGAAGAATGGATATAGGAAGGAAGATGATGGCTTCATGTCTGATTATGTTGAGCCTGAAGTAACAAATACCCAAGTAGAGATGTTGATAAAAATATGCTAATCTGAATCTCAACAAGGAAATTTTTTTAATTTAAATTTTAGTTAACATATCATGTAATATTGCTTTCTGAAGTAGAATTCAGTGATTCATCACTTACATACAACATCCAGTGCTCATCACAACAGGTGCCCTCCTTAATACCCTTCACTCATCTAGCCCATCTGTCCTCCTCACTCCCTCTATCAATCCTAAGTTTGTTCTCTATAATTAAGAGTCTTTTATGGTTAATTTCCCTCTCTCATTTTTCCTCCTTTCCCATATGTTCATCTGTTCTCTTTCTTAAATTCCACGTATGCATGAGATCATATGGTATTTTTCTTTCTCTGATGATTTATTTCACTTAACATAGTACTCTCTAGCTCCATCCATGTCATTGTAAATGGCAAGATTTCATCCTTTTTGATGGCTGAGTAACATTCCAGTGTGTGTGTATCACATCTTCTTTATCCATTCATCAGTCAATGGACATTTGGGCTCCTTCCATAGTTTGGTTATTGTTAATAATGCTATGATAAGCATCAAGGTACATGTACCCCCTCCAACCTATATTTTTGTGTCCTTGGAGTAAATATTTAGTGGTGCAATTGCTGGATCATAGGGTAATTCTATTCTTAACAGTTTGAGGAAGAAGGAAATTTTCGATGTAGATAAAGATTTGGAAATCACCTGCAGATAGGTATTAACTGTAATTGAAATTATGGAACTAAATAGGTGGAAAGAGAAAGGACCTACCACCCCAAGAAGACCAAAACTAAATGATTGAGAAGAGTAGGGGCTCTCAAAGTAGCCTGAAATTAGGGGCCAAAGAAATGAGGAAAAGCAAGTAAGTGGGACATCTGGGAAGACATAAGAAAGGAGAGTTTAAAGGAGTAGTTAGCAGTGTACAATGTGAAATGCTCCCAGATGACCAAATAAGAACAGGGCTAAATTTTATAATTTTTAATTTATAAGTTTTAATTGTACTAAAATATATATAATATTAAACTTATAGAATATTGAATATAATTGTAATTAATACTTATAAATTTATAACTTATAAATAAATGTCACTGGTGACTCTCTTAATCAGTTTGAACTACTAGGACAAATTACCATATGCCAGGTAGTTTAAAACAACAAATATTTGTATCTCACAGTACTGGAGGCTGGAAAGGCCAGGATCAGGGTGCCAGCATAGTTGTGTTCTAATGTAGTTCGCATACATTAGAACCTCTTCTTGGTTTGCACATGGCCATCTTCTGACTTCTTCACATGGTAGAAAGCAGAGAACAGAGAAGGAAGCAAGCTCTTTGTGTCTCTTCTTATAAGGAAGGGCACTAATCCCATCCATGAAGGCTTCACCCTCATGACCTGATGACTCCCCAAAAGCCCACCTCCTAATACCATCATGTTGGGGATTAGGATTTCAATAGATTAATTAGGAGGGACACACATATTCAATCTATAACAGTGACCTAAGTAATTGTAATGATATAGTGATAGCAGAGCCAAATTACTGTTGGAAGAGTGAATGAAAGATAAGAAAGTAGACACTCAAGTAGAGGTAATCTTTTAGTTGGCACTTCTATACTTTTTCTTCACTGTCTACACTGTAGAGTCTATTACAGTCTATTAGTTGTTTCTTTAAGATAGTGTAAATCCCAATCAAGATTAAAGTTTATACAGATTTACTATTATTCTTATTTACTAAAAATATGGTTAGAAAAAAGTACTTTAAAAAATCTTTAGAATGGGTTACAAAGACCTCTTTGATTTGCCCCTTATATTGCTGAATCTCTTTGTCTTCAATTATTCTCCCGAAGAGCTCATCATATTTCCAACTATTGCCCCAAATGCCATAGTGTCTCATGCTTCCATATTTTCACATACAGTGCCTTCTTCTATATGTGCTGCCATGTCTTTCACATCTTCTATACCTGGCAAACCCCTTCACATGCTTTTAGGAACCATTCAGGTCACCTTCCCTTCAAAGCCTCCTGTGACATCCTTCTTCTCCAGTATAGCGAAGATGACTCTAATTCTCACACCATGCCTTATATCTGTCTTTTTTATGGTAACTACATAATCTGAATTTAAACACCCTATGTATTTCCTTCAACAACTTCACTACATTTATTTTTTTAGAGAAGGAGAGAAAGAGAAAGTGGGAGAGGGGCAAAGGTTGAAAGAGAGAGAGAATCTTAAGCAGTCTCCACATCCAGCACCAAGCCCAACATATGGCTTGATCTCACAACCCTGAGATCATAACCTAAGCCAAAATCAAGAGTAGGATACTTAACCAACTAAGCCATCCAGGCTCTCTGACATTTTCTTTCAATAGAGACAAATTTCTCAGAAAGTCATAGTTAGAAAAGCCTTATTTCAGGGATCCCTGGGTGGCACAGAGGTTTGGCGCCTTCCTTTGGCCCAGGGCGCTATCCTGGGGACCCGGGATCGAGTCCCACGTTGGGCTCCCGGTGCATGGAGCCTGTTTCTCCCTCTGCCTGTGTCTCTGCCTCTCTCTCTCTCTCTCTGTGACTATCATAAATAAAAAAATTAAAAAGCCTTATTTCTTCATTATTCTCATACTATCTCTGCAAGATAAAAACCACTGGGATCCTATATTTTCTTTAGCAAAGATAAGTCTCATAAAGGCATCTTATGTTATAATACCTAAAAACAGTTTTTAGGCTATTCCACATGTTAAGAAAGGAAGACTTATGATACCATCAGTATTTGAAATGAACTGTAGACCTCGCTTAATAGAAATGTTTTATTCCTCAATTTAATCAACCTAGGTAGTTTTTCCCATGCCTCACAAATGTGGTCAGCTTTCAGGAAGTGGGAAAAGTGTTACTGCCACATGAAATTTCAAAGCATTTATGAGCTGGCATGTTGGAAATGTAGAGTTGAGGAACAAAAAGCCCTATAGAAAAGAAGGGTTTGGAACATGATAATGATTTATCTGTGATTCAAGGAGTGAAACAACTCTAATGATGATGATCTAGCGTTGCAAGAGATTAAAAATAAAAATAATAATCTCCCAAACTATCAGCTTTTATTGAATGAAAAAATAAAAGTAAAAGTAAACGAGACAAACTATATAATCTCCAAATTCAGCTAAATAAATATTGACAAACCAAATGAGAGGATAAAAGCTAAAAATATATTGTTAATAAAAATGTCTGAAAAGAAAATTGTCCTAAATAAATTACAGATACAAGTCAGATAACAGAATTACAAAGAGAATTATGTAAAATATAATAGCCCTGGAAGAGACCAATATGATCAACTTTGTTAAAACCTATTGAAACCTACTTTGCAGCTCATTGTAGAGTAGAAAAGATAACTAAATATGGACATCACCTCAA
This sequence comes from Nyctereutes procyonoides, assembly GCF_905146905.1. Classification (NCBI taxonomy): domain Eukaryota; kingdom Metazoa; phylum Chordata; class Mammalia; order Carnivora; family Canidae; genus Nyctereutes; species Nyctereutes procyonoides. The sequence goes on from NW_026575048.1 coordinate 28,420,762, forward strand.
AATCCAGTGTTCAAAGCATTAAGCCTAGAAACATTTATACTTATTTTTTTAATTTTTTTTAGTTTATTTATGATAGTCACACACAGAGAGAGAGAGAGAGAGAGAGGCAGAGACACAGGCAGAGGGAGAAGCAGGCTCCATGTACCGGGAGCCCGACGTGGGATTCGATCCCGGGTCTCCAGGATCGCGCCCTGGGCCAAAGGCAGGCGCTAAACCACTGCCTTATACTTATTTTTTAAATAAATTGAACACAAAACTAGATATAGAAAATAAGAAGCAGAACAAAATAAATAATGCATTATATTTAGTTAATAATTTTTCTATTTTATCTCTGCTGAAATCCTGCTCAGATGTGGAAGCAAATTGCTTCAGAGACTCTGAGAAAGGAAATCAAGTTAGTAATATGGAATTGGACCAAACATAGACTATGATGTCAAAAGGATTTTTTTTCAGAATCAATAGGTGATGAAAGACTTATAAAAATCATCCAGAGATTTATTTGATTAAAACCATATGCTTCCAAACCAACACAGCTTTGTAGTAAAACCAGTCAAATTTTGTATGGCTAGTGCTCAAAGCATGCCTTTTTCACCACAGAAGTAATTGCCTTTCAGTTTCCAAAATATGGCATGTTAATATTATTTTTTAAATATTTGAATTGGTAATAGTCACATTATTCAGTTTAAAAGCAGTATAGTAGAAAGTCTTCCTTCACTCACCCAGGTACGACTTTCATGAGTGTTTTGTATATCTATTCAGTTTCTTTATGGAGATAAAAGTGAATATGAATATACAATCTTGTTTTCTACCTTTTCACACACAAATTATTTTTTTCCAGTTTCTTACCTTGTTTCCATCAGTAGACACATATCTTGGTAAGCATTTTGTATCAACAGCATTTTCAGATATATTTGGAATAGATTTGAAGGAAAAAAAGTAGTCTCATGAATTTTCTAATTTGTCATTTCTCAGAATACTTTTTCTGTGTTTTATATTTGTACTTTCCTCTTCTGTTCTTGGTAAAGTTAGATTGTTGTTTATCTGTTTTGTGATTTATTGAAATAATACTAATAACATACATATATTGTATATTATATGTGCACACACATATACATATATGTATATGTGTATATATGTGTATGTTATTTTGATAGGAATTACACTATAAACTGATTTTGGAAAAATGACTACAATTTCAGCCTTCCCATCCAAGAATAAAGTGTGACTGAGTCACACAGGCGCACCCTGTGTGTTTCAATAAACAACTGTTTACACAAATTTAATTTGCTTCCCTTTATTTGTCATGAAACTTGCTTTGGATCAGTTATCCTGTTGCTCAGGCCAAAGATGAAGAAAGCAAGCCTGATTCCTCTTTCTCACACACCCTACAACTCACCAGCAAGTCCTGCAGTTCTTCTTTAAGAGAGAACCCAATTCAAGGGCACCTGGGTGGCTCAGTTGGTTAATTGTCTACCTTCAGCTCAGGTCACGATTCCAGGGTCCTGGTATCGACTTCCACATCAGGCTCCCTGCTCAGCCAGGAGCCTACTTCTCCCTCTCCCACTGCTTGCAGCTCTGCCTTCTTGTGTTCTTTTTCTCTCTCTTTCTGTCAAATAAATAAATAAAATCTTTAAAAATAAATGAAATGAAATGAAATAGAACCCAATTCAGACATCTGTGTGCCATCCCTACATCATCTGCACATTTATATGATGTGTTCTAAACCAACATCTCTGCATAGTCTGTTTCACCCGCTTCCCCACAAGCCATCCCACTTCATCTCTTGTCCTTACATGGTCTGTTCATATAGCTTCCAAAGTGGCTTCTTTAAAGTTAAATTAGATCACATCATTCCACACCCAAAACTGTCTAATGACTTTTCATCAAGTGAAATACAAATTATTTGCAATATTTAATGAACCTCTATAATGACTTCTGCCCTTATCTCCAATACAGATATTCATTCCTCCTCTCTCAATCCAACCCAGCCATGCTGGTTCTCCTGCTGTTTTTTGAACAGTCATATTTATTCCTACCTCAAGATTTTATACTTGCTGTTTTTTAAATCTTGAAATCTATCTTTCTAGATCGAGTATGTGCAGTTTTCTCACTATGCAGATCTTGGCTCAAATATAAAGTTGCCAGATTAGGAAATAAAAATTCAAGATACCCAGTTAAATTTGAATATCAGATAAATGATAAATTTTATACTCTAATTCTTTCTATAATATTGCATGGGACACAGTTATACTAAAAAGTTATTTGCCATTTATTTTCAATTTAAATTTCTTCTTGGTCATCCCGTGTTTTATTTGGCATTCTTGAAATTAGCTCCTTTCCTGTTACCTTGTATCAAATAGACCCTTCTCTTCCTCTGTTGCTCTCTAATCTCCTACCCTGCATTATCTGTGTTTATAGCACTTACCACTACCTAAAGTATTATTTACTTGTTTATGATTATGGAAAAATCTTCCTACCTAACAATGTATATTTCATGAGAACAGAAGATTTGTCTTTTATTATACCTTCTTGCCAATGCCCAGCATGTAATAAATGCTAAAACTATGGGTGAATGGTTAAATGGTTAAGTGTATAGCACACGGTTATGTTAAAAATCAACATAAAATATTTCTTTCTTATATTTTTTAAACACAGAATATTTCTAGGGAAATACAAAGCTATTTCCATCACGGAGTCTCGAACAATTTAAAAATCAATTTAAGACTCTTCTGCTTCTAAAGATACCTTCTCAAACCTCAAAAAGAGGTTATTTTTTCCACTTTTATGTAACCCTTATGAACATCCAGACTGTTAAGACTCTTTGCTAGATAAACAAAATAAACATAGAATATTTCTAGAGAAATACAAAGCTATTTCCATCACAGAGTTTCAAACAATTTAAAAATCAATGTGAGACTCTTCCACTCCTAAAGATATCTTCTCAAACCACAAAAAGAGGTTATTTTTTACACTTTTATGTAACCTTTATGAACATCCAGACTGTTAGGACTCTTTGCTAGATAAATAAAATCAAATTAAAATCTGAAGCAAAACATTAACTTATGGAAATTATTAGAGGTCAAATTCTAATTTTACAAATAGAGAGACTGACTGTCAGAAATATAAAATAATTTTCCCAAAGCCATGAAGTTAACATATTTGTTTGTATAGCTTACTACCTATTTTCTCCCCCCTCTGTTATAAGCTCCCTGAAAACAGAAACTTGATCTGTTTGGTTGACTGATTGCTTACAGCACCTTGAAGAATGCTTAACACATTCTCAACAAATATTTGTGCTCAACAAATATTTGTGGTTGAATAATGAGTCAATGAAATGAAATATGACTCTTGTCACTTTCAGCCAAGAATCTATCCTATAAGATATGGCACATTGTTTTATTTAACTATGATGGGCATTTACTGAATCACAGCAATTATTTGTTAAAAAAACTAAAGGAAAATTTTATTTACCATATTATAAATAAACATCAAGTTGTCAACATTTAATTAAGTCACAATATCCACATATAAAAAGAGAACCCTATCTTTGGAAAGTGTTAATTGACTCAAACCCCACAAAATGATACATGAGAAATTTAAAGCTTTAAATTTTCTTTAATTTGTACAAGAGTAGATTTATGAAATAGAGCACTAAATTATTCTGCTAATGAGTGTCTTTGGAGCATATCAAATAACCTGTATTTGTTGGATTTCAATGATCATAAAACTTATTCACTCTGCCTTGTTAAAAGAACAACTACATTACAAAAAGATTTGGTGATAGGAAAGGATTTTGTAAAGAAAAACAGAGCAAATATTATATCTGCAAAGATAAGCCATTGTCCAGAAGTGTAAGTCAGGGATTTCTGAGTGGATTGGAGACATGTAAGTGACACAGGAGCATGGACAAAGTGGTTTATCTAAATGCCTACAGGGCCTTACAGATGAATGAATAAAACAGGAAACCAGTAGAATGTATGTTCTATTTAAAATTGACAATCTCAGGGTACCTGGATGGCTCAGTAGGTTAAGTGTCTGCCTTCAGCTCAGATCATGATCCCAGGGTACTGGGATCAAACCCCACATCTGGTTCTCTGTTCAGGAGGGTTTGCTTCCCCCTCTCCCTCTCCCTCTCCCTGATGCTCTGCCTACTTGTGTGTGTTCTCTCGCTCTCTCTCTGTCAAATAAATAAATAAAAATCTTTAAAAAGGTTGGGGGCGGGCAGTCTCTACTTACCAGGAAAAAACATGGCCTTAGTATGGCCAGATTTTTCTTTTTTTTTTTCCCTTAAGCCAAAATCACTGATTTTTTTAAAATGTGAAATCTGATGTTTTATGAAATATCATACAAGCCAAACAAAATTGAGGTCAGATTCAATATGAATGTGAGAAATAAAATAAACAGAAAAAGAAATTGGAAATTATAGATAACAGAGAAAATCACTTTTTAAAATCTAATTAACATAAGCAGAAGATGAGAAAAGCATTGCATCCATAAAAAAAGAACAACATGCTATTAATTTTTTAAACACTAAAAAACATTTAAAATTAAAAAATATCAAAATACAAATTAATGATATGGGAAAAATCAATTAAATAAATGGAAGATAAAGTCAAAATAATCTTTCAGACATTATAATAAAAGAGCAATATGAGAAAAAATAAAAGAATCAGATGATCACTCAAGTCTTTCTTCCATATTGTAGGAATTTTAGGAAAAGACAAATGTGAAAATTGAAGGGAAGATTGTCATATCAGTAATACAGGATAATTTCCCAAAACTATTGGAAATGGGTTTCCAGTTTGAAAAGACCCATCAAATACCCAAGAGAATAAATTTTAAAAGATACACATATCACTGTGAAATTTCAAAAGACAAGAAATAGAGACAATCCCAAGATCTTCAAGTAAACTTCAATAGCCCTTCAGTGCAGAACCACAGGTCATAAACAGTGATGTAGGTGTCAGAATGATGTCAGGTTTTACAGCTATAATTCCAGATTCTAAAATGCCTTCAATCCTTCAAAATTCTGAGGAACATTGAGTTTCATCCTATGATTCTAAACCAAGTCAGAATAGCATGGTGGTAAAATAGTCATTTTCTCACAAGTGAAGATTTAAAAATTTACTTTCTATGCTACTTTAAATCAAGGAAAAAGAATATGTGTGATCCAAGAAACAGGAGATGCAACAAAGAAGAAAGCAAGTAGATTACCAAGACCATAGGTGTCTTGGAGAACAATCATTTCAGACTGATGGAGAAAGGTCTAAGGTATAGATGTGAAGAATGCAAAAAGTCTAAGTTTTACTGAGGCTAGGTTTATTAGGATAGGTGTTTTGTTTTGCAGGACAGCTAAAGAGAGGGAGAAGGGAAAGAGAAAGAAGAGCTTGAGGTTAATTACAAGGAAGTTATAATTATAAAACATAGAATTATGCTAAGAAGGAATAGAAGTGAAGACCAGAAGTTGCCATAGAAAGCAAATTTTAAAACTTTGCATAATGAATCCTCAACTCTGCTAGAATCCAAATTGATTCTCTATCACTCCATTAGCATATCTGTCTGGGTACTCTGCAGTTATCTTAAGCAACATTTCCAAAAAAGAAGGTATTTCCCCGAAGATTCTTCTCTTGTAATCCTTCTTTCCATTGATGGTCTATAATCCAGAAGAATCCTAGAAGTTCTGATCCTTACCTTCCAACCAAAACCTACTAAGCATACTATAACATACTCATCTTTCCAGGTACTGCCTAGTTCTCACCATTTCTTTACTGATCTTTTATAATGGCCTCCTACTCCTAATTTTTCATTCTTTCAATACATGCTCTACATTGATTTTATTATTCCCCAACCAAACCCTTTAGTGGGTTTTTTTTTTGTTTTTCCTATAGAACTCAAAATGAATCAAAGAGTAAATATTAGGAGCTAAAACTAAAGAAAGCATGCAAAATCTTCATGGGCTTGAATCAGACAATAGTTTCTTAGTATGACATCAAAAGCACAAGCAACAGAAGAAAAATAAATTGGACTTCATCAAAATTAAAATCTTTTGTACTTCAGAGGACATTATTGAAAAAGTAAAAAGATAATTCACAGAATTCAAAAGAACATTTACAAAATATATATCTGATTAGGGATGTGTATTCAGAATATATAAACAACTTTTATAATTCAATAATGGAAAGACAGGAAAGAAAAGGAAAGGAAAAAAGGCAAGGAAAATTTTTAAAAATAAAAATTAGCAAGGATTTGAATACACATTTTCAAAAGATTTACAAGTGACCAGTAAGCATATGAAAAGATATTCAGTATCATTAACATTAGAGAAATACAAATAAAAACCATAATGAATCACCACCTCACATCTCCTAAGATGGTTATAATAAAATTTTTAAAAAGTTATAAAATAACAGGTTTCCATAGGATATGGAGAAATTGGAACCTTCATACATTGGTGGGAATGTAAAATAGTACAGGTGCCTTGGCAAACAGTTTGACAATTCCTTAGAAAGTTAAGCATAGATTGACCATATGGCCCAGCAATTCCACTCATAAGTATACATCCCACAGAATCCAAAACATATCCACACAAAAACTTGTACACAATGTTTATAACACTATTCATATGGCCAAAAGGTGAAAACAACCCAAATGTCCATTAATAGATTAATGAATACACAAAATGTGGTATACTCATATAAATGATGTTACTTGATCATTGAACAGAACAAATGATAATGCTACAAAATGGATGACCTATGAAAACATGATGCCAAGTGAAAGAAGCCAGACTCAAAAAAAGCCACATAAAAATGATTCCATTCATATGAAATGTCCAGAATAGCAAATCCACAACTACAAAAAGTAGATTAGTGGTTGCCAGAGGCTTTGAGGGTGGGTGATGAAGAATGAGGAGTGATTTGTAATGTGTAAGAAGTTTCTTTTTGGGGGTAATAAAAATTAATGATAATGGTTGCAAAATTTTGTGAATATCCTAAAGATAGTGAATTTTATCTTTCAATAGAGTGAATTTTGTAGTATGTAAATTATATCTCAGATTTTTTTAAATGGTTAATTTGCTCCAGGATATAAATATCATCTTTGTTCTACTAATGAACCAAACTGAGATTTGTTGGAGATTCTAAGAGGGGTATGAATCTGGGAAATAAAATAGTTTTTAGCATCTGACTTTAATAAAAACAAATATTAAAAAAGACCTCTTTTTATAGAGCTCAGAAGTACAACAAGCATATCCAGAATGAGGCACTAGGAAATAAGATAGGTGTTCTGTACAGTTGTACTACCGGATGCATATGGGGAATAGGAAAGTATAGACAAGTGAACGAAAGGTTAAAGGGCCTTTCATGAAAGGATGAAGCAATTTTGACTTTTTAATATGGAACAAGTAGTTTCAAAAACTAGCATTATTTAAGAATCACCTGAGAAACTTTTGAAAATATTCCACTTCCCTCAGTACCAGCACTTCAGAGCTACTGATTCCATCCATCTCATAGGAACTAGGAATCTGTAGGTAAAATCCCTCCAGGTGATTCTAAGGGTAGGCGGGTCTCAGAAATGCTTTGGGAGACTTTGGCTATTTTGAGAGTGATAATAAGGACAAGGTTCTGAATTAAAGCCTCGGCAATGAGGATGTAAAGAAAGGAAGAAAGACATAGAGAGAGGCCTAGAAAAATTCATTCCGCACGTTCATTTTTTTCTACATATTTTTACTGAACACCTATTCTGTATGAAACATGGGGTTAAAATGTTGAAATCAATCCTCATGGAGCGTTTATTCTATTTGACAAAATACAGTATATATGGAAGAGTAAGAATTTAAATGATAAGCTTTCTAGCCAAACTAGCTGGATAACAGAACATGAAAGACTCCTAACTCTGGGAAACAAACTAGGGGTGGTGGAAAGGGAGGGGGTGGGGGGTGGGGGCGACTGGGTGGCGGGCACTGAGGTGGGCACTTGACAGGATGAGCACTGGGTATTATTCTGTATGTTGACAAATTGAACACCAATAAAAAATAAATTTATTTTAAAAAAACTAGCTGGATAAGTGGCCCATGTTGGCCTCATTCATTAAGGAATAAAATGATAATATCAGGAATCCTTTATATGTCAAGTGAGGACTTTATACACATTCACTCTTTCATTCCTCACAGTAACCACATCTGTGTTTTAGAATTGTGAACCTGTGCCACAGGAAGGATGGTGGGCTGCCTCTTGTGCTACAGCTGAGGGGTTGAGAGGAGAGGCGGGGTAGAGCCAGAATTTGAACCAAATAGTTAACTTCAGGAGAGACTATACTGAAGTCAATGCTTTTCTCAGCCAAAATCTCATTTTTATTGAGTTAGTCTATCCCTCACTTCTACCTCTAGGGTCTGCAATATTTATTCTAGAGAAGACATTCTTCTCTTGGAGTCTTCAGATGAGTTGCAGGAGGGCCATGAATCCCTGAAATAGTATGAAATTTTTTCACGTGTATGCTTACTTGCATTCTTTTTGGAGAGAGAATCCATAACTCCAGTAAAATGAGTCCATGTCAAAAAAAGATTAAAAATATAGCTTCTAGGGCAGCCTGGGTGGCTCAGCAGTTTGAGGCCACCTTCAGCCCAGGGCGTGATCCTGGAGACCTGGGATAGAGCCCCACGTCGGGCTTCCTGCATGGAGCCTGCTTCTCCCTCTGCCTGTGTCTCTGCCTTCTCTGTGTGTGTGTGTGTCTCTCATGAATAAATAAAATCTTTAAAAAATATATCTCTTCTATACCCATTTAACTCATTTTATTATATGTCGATGAAATTTGTAGGAGAACACTTCCTGTGCTAGCATGTGTGGTGACAGTACTTTAGAGTGGGAACCTCTCTTCCTCCTCTCCTACCCTCCTTTCAGGAACACACTACCAAGTACCAGTCAGCCAGAAGCACCCCTGCACACTGTGTCCAACCTTAAGTCTATAGCTGTGTCATCCCAATACAGGGGAAAAGCATGGATCTGTTCCTTTATCATGTAATTGAATTTGCTTGTCTCTAAGCAAATTATTATAAAATTTCATTTATTAATTCACCTATTAAATGTGCCTGTACACTCTTAGGCTCAGTTCTCACTGAAATCAAAAAGGGCTCTCCCTTTGAATAAGGGAGAGGTTGAGGGTTGATGAGGCAGCATTATTTGGTCCTTGGATATCTCAGTTGTGTTGTCTTTTCCCAGGAGAGGCATGTTCCCTCTGATTGTAGCCAAGTCTTCCAAGGCAAAGTTCTAATTTCAGATCATTGCCCAGTTAAGTTTAATTTTTAAAGAGAGGTTCACAGTAGTTATTCAAAAGTAGCACCTACAATTGCTGCATATCTTGGTAGTTGGGAAGATGGAAGAGAAAGATATTTTGAAGGCAGGCCTGGTATTTAGAGCATGTTGTTTAAAATGTAGCTCCGAGATCACCTGCTTTAGAATCACCAAGCATGCTTATTGAAAAATTGTGATTCCTGGACCCCATACAAATATTCTGAACCAAACCCTGCTAAAATCTGCCCTGTTAGCAACCACTCCAGATTATTCTTAAGGAATTTCAAGATAGTCTAGATATCTGGGAAACCCTGAAGCTAGATTTTGTAGTGAAGTACTAAAATTATGAGACTCCATATCAGATTGCTAGAGATTGTTCAGCCACACTGCTAGTTCGCCTTAGCTGAGGGCAGAGGAAATGATGCAAGCAGAAGGCAGGGGCTGAGGTAGTCCCCTGCTGACACATGGCTTTCAAGTGTCACTGACAAAGTCCCACTTTGTAGCAAAGACCTCCAACTTATACTTTCTCACTCTCCTGGCTTCCTTGCTATAGGCTTGGCCATGTAAAGTTTTCAAACCAAGAGACTCCATGGGAGTTAACATTATGTCAAGAGTTGGAAAAGCAAAAAAAAAGGGGGGGCGGTTAAGGAGTATAGAAATGAAAGAACTTTCTGTAAATCCTCTTCCTTGTACCGTTGCACTCCCTGTTATTTTCCCTGGACTGAATGCAACAATGAAAACAATGAATAGTATGGAATTTTTTCATGTGTATGCTTACTTGCATTCTTTTTGGAGACATTGAGGAGAGAAGCAGCTATAAAACTCAAAAATTTGGATAGTTAAATAACATGTCAATGTCTTCTTCTGTCCTTCCCCAACTGTCAAATAATACTTTGATCTCCTCAGACAGTTCCTGAAACACTCTTCTAAATCTATTTTTTCTGTCCTATCTCAAACACTTAACCTCCTGCTTACTTCTAGATGCCATTGTATCTTGCTCAGCTCCAGAACCACCCACTATCTCCATTTTAATAACACATCTCAATACGCACAATGTCCTACAAAGCCAGCCCCTAGTTCCTCCAATGCACAGCTATCTCTGAGTCCTCCTTTGTTCTTGAACCTTCTGCAGCAATTAAGGAAGGAACTAAAGGGCCATTTTGTGAGTGGAATAGTGCTGATCAGGGACAAGCAAGTTGGAAGACAGTGTTTACTTTTCTCTAACTTGCCTTGATAGAGCTGCTCCAGAGCTGCATGTGTTACAGTTACAAGCCTCTTAATAATAACCAAATTAAACTCTAATAAAAAAAGTTAACTTCTTCTGTGTGTTCATCGTGTAGCCAGAATTTTATTGACTACTGTAAGTGTAGTATGCCTTTTAATCCTCTCATCAATCCAGTGAGTTGGACTACATTATTATTCCTATTTTAGAGGTGAGAAAACTGACAAGAGTTAAGAATGATCTGAAAAGGTCATACAGGTATTAATTGAGAAAGCCTTGATTCAAATTCAGAACTGTTTGATTCCATAGTGAACACACATTAACTGTATTAGATCACCTTTGTGTCAGATAATACAGTTTTGCCTGCAAATAACAAAAAAAAACCTCAGATGAGATTAACTATTTCAAATAATAGGATTGGAGTTACGCATTTCCAAAGTTAGTTAAATCATGAGCTCTCCAATGTCAAGGCTCCAGGTTATATGCTCAGAGATGTTTCTGCCTTTCTCTTTATGATCATAGGATGGCTTTGTTTAAACATCATCTCTTCATTTGACAACATCCAAGGGCAGAAAAGAAACGGGGAGGGTATCTCTTCTAAATGTGTCTATTTTTGTCAGAAAGAAAAATCTTTCCCAGAATTCCCCAGCAAACACTCTCTTCTAAGGAGTCAAAACTGGGTAACTTGCCCCATTCTCACCTCTTAATCAATCATGGGCAAAGGACTACCCTCCCTGTTAAGTCTACACATGATTCACCCCATGGAGTCCAAGAAGGAATCTACCTACACTGAGCACACTGCCATCAACCTGAATTCCTGAATAAAATTAAAATCTGTTAATAATGAAGAGCAGGGTAAGTGGCTATTGTTTAGACAACCAGCAGTGTCTTCAACGCATTGTCTCTCCTGGATTCATCAGGATTTCCTTCACCTATCCAGATTGCTACTCTCCAATGCCAGCATGAAAATACACCACAGATTCTGTGCTTTTCTAACCAATGAGGAGAAAAAAATTCTAAGTATGAAAAATTTAGCATATTTTAATCAAGTAGAAAATATGCAAGTCAAATGATAAATATAACTATTGTTCTCAAGTAATTATAATGAAGGGCTAAAAAACAGTCAAAGTACCTTTAAATTTATATTTTCACTCTGTTTCACACAATCCCCTTCTACTGCTCTTTACAAATATTTCATAAGACCTTTATTTTCTTTTATAAACTTCTTCCTTTCTAATTTCTTCACAGTCTACCTAGTTTTGTGTCACAATAGTTATTTATGGATGAGAGAGAGGTCTTAATTTTTTCTGTTATTTTCTAAGCTGTTAAAATTCTTCCACAAAAAATGTTATTTTCCTGCTATTTTCCAAATTGGTCAATATTGTCACAAAATGGAAATTTCCCTGAATAATTGAGAGTTTATGTAATTGAGTAACTCATTACATTGAGACATTCTGAATCTGGAAAGTTGGACAATTGGAACCTTCTCAATAAGGAGGCTATTTTTATGGGGATTTTGTTTGTTTTTGGGGTTTTTTTTTTGCATAACAAATCTCTTGCCCCTGTTGCAACCATTTAGGGACAGAGAAGTGTACTGTGATCTTTCATCTCTCACATCCTGGCCCATACATGTCACCGCAACCATGTTTATTTTCTTGCTGCTCTTGGAATTTGGTTATTTCTTAACCACAAGTTGCCCTGACTCCACTAATCCTCCTTCCTGTTTTATTTTAAGACATGCATTAAAATTTCTTTTTTATGGAAATTTACCTTTTTTTTGGCTGAGTACATTATACTTTGTTGATGGTACATGATAAGGTAAGGCTCCTCAAGTCTCTCCCCTTATTCATGGGGTCTGGGATGGAAACTGTGGACGGAGTTGGGAGTCTCTCCATTGGGAGACTCTCAATGGGTTGAGGGATAAATGGGGGAGGGACTTCCCAGCTGAAGGCCTCTTCCTTTTGCTCTCACTGGGGCTGGTGGTCCCAGGGGGCTCTTACTCCTTGGAGGCCATGTGAACCATAAGGTCCACCACCTAGTCCTCTGTGGAGCCCAGGATGCCTTTGAGGGGGCCTTTCTATCTTTATTACCTTCTTAATGCCATCATATTTAGCAGCTTTCTTCACATGGCAGGTCAGATCCATGACTGACACTTTAAGGGTGAGGACACAGAAGGCCGTACCAGAGCTTCATATTCAGCTCAAGGTTGACCTTGCCTACACCCTTGGCAGCACCAGTAGAAGCAGGGATGATGTTCAGGCAGCCTCTCAGCTATCATGCCACAGCTTCCCAGAGGGGCCATGCACAGTCTTCTGGGTGGCAGTGATAGCATCAGCTGTGGTCATGAGTCCCTCCACGATGCTAAAGTTGTCATGGATGACCATTGCCAGGGGATCCAAGCAGTCGGTGGTACAGGAGACATTGCTAAACATCTTGAGGGAGTTGTCATACTTCTCATTGTTCACACTCATCACAAACATGGGGACATCAATAGGAGAGGGAGAGATAATGACTTTCTTGGTCTCATCCTTCAAGTGAGCCCCAGCCTTCTCCATGGTGGAAAAGACCCCAGTGTACTCCGCAACATGCTCAGTACCAGCATCACCCCCATTTGATGTTGGCAGGATCTTGCTCTTGGAAGACAGAGATGGCTTTTCCATTGATGACAAGTTTCCTATTCTCAGCCTTGACTGTGACATGGAATGTGCCATGAATGGACTCTTACTGGAACATGTAGATCATGTAGTTGAGGTCAATGAAGGGGTCATTGATGGTGACAACATCCATTCTGCAGAGTTAAAAGCAGCCCCAGTGACCAGACACCCAATGGCCAAATCTGTTTACTCTGACCTTCACCAACCTGTTTCAGGGAAGCAGCCAGCACTTTACCAGAAGATGTGGATGTCTGTTGAACCAGAAGGAGTAAATCACATTTTCAGGTTAAAAAGAATAATAGAAATGTCCTTGCCAATCTTTTCCATTTTATACACTAGGAAACTTGGGCCTGGGTGGAATGAGGCTGCTTGTTCATGGTCATGAAACTCCTTATTGCTTTGACAGGGATTCTGCTCCCCCAAACCAGATAAGAATGGAGATAGGAAAAGGGCACGGAGAGTTAGCAGGGGCAGCAGTGTAAGAGGATTATAGCAATCTTAACTAGAGGGTCGAGGAGTCCAGGGTGCAGAGAATTTCCAACTCGGGCTGATGAAAACTCCAGTTCAGTGCTGCTGGGTAATCTATTACTAAATCCTGCAGGGTACATAATTTTGTTTTCTGCCAAACTCATCTCAAGAAAAATAAAGCTACATAGGAAATTCCATTACTTGTGTCTCTTTTGGTTGCAAGTGATTGAAACTCTAATTTCAATTGCATGTTAAACAATCAAGTTCAGGTAAGCAAAAATACTGCCAGGATTCTCACTCACCATTCCTTATCTCTTCTCTGCACATCGGCCTCAATATCTCATGATGACGAACTTGGTAAGAACCTCACAGCTTCACCCACAAAGAAGAACTGATCTCTACTTTGTCTAGTTTCTTCTTCAAAAATCCCCAGGTACAGTGTTTGGTCATGAGCACATTTCTCCATCAGGAAAAAAAAAATCCAAAAGCAAGGCAAGACCTCATCAGCTGTCATTTTACTTCTGAAGACCTTCTCAGTGAGGATAGCAGAGGCCGTGCTGAGAAAATAAAGTATGAATTGTCCACAGAAGGCTTGCATTCAGGATACAATGAGGACAGAGTCGCATTCCATAACTACTTCTTTAATATCATGGGATTACGATAGTTTTTAGGGCTTTAAAAATATATAAGTAGATATAAGTGATATGGGATACATTAACTAGATAATTGATAACAAATCTAATATGGAGAACCCAGTAAAACAAATGTAAGATTAGAGCAATAAAAATCAGTTGCTTAAAATGATCTTTTCATTTTAGTAGAGACATGTTGCTTTTATTAAAGTTGTGACATTTACTGCAAAGTGAACTTTGAATTCCTATAGCATGTCAATAATAAATAATATATGTAATTGTTTTTTATGTTAGTTGCATGTAGATTAGTTGCATTTGACATAACCTTCTAATATTTTGAATACGCTATATACTCAACAATTTATCATTATAAATTTATGAAATTTATCTTTTGCAAGTATTAGAAAACCCAACTAAAAAGAAAACTTAATCATAAATCATAGTGAATCTTGAGGTAGTGGTAGTTCCAGCCTTGAGTGTTTTGAAATTTTCCTGGTTTGGACTCAGCTTGATATAAAAATAAATTTCCCTCTCTCTTCTACTCCATGCTGATCTCTATATTTCCCATTTGTTTAATGTTTACTTAGTTATATCTAAAATTTTACATATCTTTACATACTGAAAATTAAACAGAAATGTCTATTTTTATGGTAATAGATCATACATTATTGGCTAAAGTTCTCAGTAACTGGAAACAATATCAAATATAGCTGGTTTAAGCACAAAGGGATTTATTAGTGAGCACTAAGTACCAGGGTTTCTGGCAAAGCTGCAGAGATAGATTTGTATTATATGCAGTCCAAACTAAAAGGAGCCAGAAGAAAGACTCACCTATACCACAGACTATTCAGGCAGAAAATCTACTACTGAGACTACACAATTGGGCAGCCAGAACTGGGACTCAACACATGAACCTATATCAGACCTGCCCCAGAAGATCCAAATGTCCCCAGCATCACTCATTAGAGAAGAACTGACCTTTCCACATACAGCTATGTCTCACCTGGCTCTTCCTTTTCTCATTATGTCAGCCCAGGAGAACCTTGACCACATCCGGAACTCAAGAGACACATGAGCTTGTGATATACAGTTTCTGCCTTTCTAGTCTCACATGTCCACAGAGGCATGCTTAAAAAAAAAAAAAAGTTAGACTAGACCTTGCATAAGCCAACACAAAGTATCCGCCTCATATTCTGTATAATTTTTTGGCAATTTTCTCTTTCGATTTAATAGCTGATGTTTTCCTAAGTCAGTACACTTAAAGCTATGTGATGGTTAATTTTACGTGTCAACTTGACTAAGATATAATATCCAGCTGTTTAATCAAACACTAATCAGGGTGTTGCTGTAAAGGTATTTTGTAGACATCTTAACATCTGCAGTCAGCTGGCTTTAAGTAAATGAATTACTCCTGATATTGTAGGTGGGACTCATCCAATCAGTTGCAGACTTTAGAACAAAACTGATAAACATTTTTCACAACAAATAAAAGCTCAGGTGCATCACACAATAAATGATTATTTCTTAACGGTGTAAATCTGACATGGGTGGGGCAGTCCTCCTCCATATTGTAACTATGCCCTCTGGGACACACTCCCTCCAAGGCCCACATGGCAGAGGAAAAGAAGAATGGGAAAAGTCACACCTCTACCGACTGCCTTTACATGTCAGTCCTTTTGCTTACATTCATAGGCCAGGAGTAGTCATGTGGTCTTAAGCTAATTGCAAGGACATTTGGGAAATGTAAATAATGCTATGGATATTTGAAAACACCATGAAGTTCTGCCATAAAACCTTTCATTATGGAGGGACATTTAATTAAACCATGTTAAATGCATGTTTCTTTAAAAAATACATTTTTTTAACATGAAGGGAGAAGGAGGAGAGGGGGGAGAGGAAAGAAAGAAGATAGGATTTTTTTATATAGTTTATTGCATTCCTATAAGGTTATATTTCTAAATGGAATAATGGGACAAACTATATTCACATTTTAAGTGTAGTATTTACTTGAAAAATAATTTCTGATAACATGTAACAGGTTCACCCCGACCAGCAGTAGGAAAGCACTTGTTTTTGCACACCCTCATCATCACTGGATCTTACTAATATTTCAAAAGTTTTCCATTCTGATATTTTCAAGTTATAAGTGTTTATTAGGTATAACATGTCTTCATATACTTATTACTTAAATTCCCTTTCTGGAATTTCCTGTACATACAATTTCCCCATTTCTCTATTTGATGGTATGATCTTTTCTTACTTTTAGAGAATAGCTTTATTTATTTTATAGGAACTGATCTTCTGTGTATTATTTTGTTGCAGATATTTTCTTGCTGTTATATACCTTTTTTTGTTTGTTATCCCTGGCAATCCAGACTTTATTTTCATCCGCTCAAATCCATTACATTTATCGTTTATGACATGTCCTATTTAATTTAGGAAATTCAGTCAAAACCAGAGTTATAAAAAATAGTCTACTATAGTTTTTCACATATATATTTCCTTTTTAGTTTTTTAGTTTTCCTCTTTTAGTTTTTTCACTTATTTGAAATTTATTTTTAAATTGTATGAGTTGAATATCACTTTATTTTCTTCCAAATCAATGGTCAAATAGCTAAAAATTTCTATTGAGCAACCATTCTTTCCTCTACATAATGAGATAGAAACTCTAACGTAAATTTAATTGCCGTATATACTAAAGCTTATTTGGGGTCCTCTGTTCAATTCTCTTGCTCTGTTTGCTTATTCTTTTTCTTAATCTGCACATTTATTGCAAATTTTAAAATCTGGAATGAGACAAGTCCTCTTCTGTTACATGTTGTTTTCAATATTTTCTTAAGCAATGTTATACTTGATTTTTTCCTATGGTGGTGGACATCTGTGTTTCTCTCTCCAGCTTCACTTGCCTCTCTTCACTACCTTGTTCTATATCCTAGAAGTCTGGCATCTGTGGACTGCTTCACTCTGAATCTCTTGCCTGTTGCCATTTGGGTTTGGTCAAGGAGAGGTACCCACAGGGAGACTGAAGGACAGATATGGCATTTATTCACTCAGCCCCTTCTCAGTCCTCAGTCACTGCCAACCAGTGGCCACAATGTTCTTCTGAGGTGGTCTTCTCCTACAGCTAGAGTTTGAACTCCCTGGATGCCCTCTCTCTCTTCATTGGTTTAGGACTGATGATGGTAATGTGAGTCTAGGGCTTCACTGTCTCCTGCAGGTTCCACTTCACCCTACCAAAACCTTTGTAAATCATCCCTTTATTAAACTTTGCTCAATTACTCCCTTTGAAGTTTGAATGTGCCATCTATTATTTTCTGCCACAAAGCTAATGATATACTAAGGAAATGTGAATGGAACGCAAGAGATACCACTGGGACTATTACTAGAACCATGCAAATGCATACACTAATTTGGGAAGGATTTATGTTTATTAGTAAATCTCCATTGGGAACATCATCACTTTTCATTTCATTTGTCATTTAATAAATGTTTTCTTTACACAAATTTTTTAAGATTCTTGTTAGTTCATTCCTGTTGATATTGGGATTTTTTAAATTTCCATTCTAACAGGTTTTTGTTACTATAAAGGAAGTCATTAAACTGTGTATTTCTCATGTATCCAGGTAACTTAAGTTACTATATCCTCTTATTATTTATAACAATTTTTTCTGACTGGTGGAATTACCTAGCTATACAAACAAATCAAATGAAAATCATGATAATTTTATTTCTGGTTTTCAAGTATTGATACAACATAGCTTATTCTCTTGTTATGCTACACCAACCAGAAAAACAATATAAAACTGAAAATAATGATTTATTGGAACCATCCCTCTCTTTTATTTGATTTTAAAATCAATGAATTTACTATTTCATCATTTATTGGGATTTTTCTTTTTTCTGAAAGATAATTTTTACCACTTTTATTCTCAATTTATTTATTGTTTTACTTTAAATCGGTTGTTTTACTTACATTATTCCCCAGAATCTATTGATACCAAGAAGGGTTTTTTTCCTACAATTTAATATTATAAATTGTATAGCTAGGTCTTAGCTTTGAAACATTCTTGAATCCTTGTAATAAACTGTTTGGCCACAGTATAACATTAGTGTTTTTAAAACACTCCTGTGATTCCATTTGCTAAGGTCACAGTTGGGATATTTCCATCTATATTCACATGTGACTAGACTAAATTTTGTACTACATTTTCAAATTTTTGTGCGAAGGGTTATGTTCACTTTATAAAATGAATTTTTGAAGCTTTTTTCCATGCTCTGGAAAATCTGAACACATAAAAAATGTCTGTTTCTGGAAGGCTAACTAGAACTTAACTATAAAACCAGCCAAGCCTTATATGTTTTAGTGGTAGATTTCTAGTACTCTTTTACACACACACAACACAAATATACATATGGCTATTAGACTGTTAAATATTTTATTTCTTCATGAGTAATTTTTTTATTTTACAGATTGCTACAAATCATTCACATTTATTCATTTGCTTTGACTTTCAGTGTTCCACTCTAGTTTTTGTTTTTCGATTATTTAACTTTTAAAATTTTAATATTTTGCTTTCTTTTACTTTTCTTTTTCCCTAAGTTGAACACTTAACCATGCAAGTTCTCTCCCTTTTGCTAAAAATAAGCTTCCAGGTTATACATTTTTTAAAAATTTCAGCCATATCCCATAGATATCAATAATTAGTGTTCTTATTCCTATCAACTTCTAGATTATTTCTAATTTCACTTTTGTTTTTCTCTTGACCCAGAAATTATTTTAAAGCCTTCTTAAGGGGCAGCCCTGGTGGCGCAGCGGTTTAGCGCTGTCTTTAGCCCAGGGCGTGATCCTGGAGACCTGGAATCAAGTCCCGCATCGGCTCCCTGCATGGAGCCTGCTTCTCCCTCTGCCTGTGTCTCTGCCTCTCTCTCTTTCTGTCTCTCATAAATAAATAAATAAAATATTTTTAAAAAATAAAGCCTTCTTAATTTCAGTTGCAGTTGTTTTAAGACTTGGTTAAACTTCTTAGTTATCTCATTCTTGAGATGTTATTATTTTTGTTTATATTTTTGTTTTGTAGCCAAATAATGAGATCCTGTAAATAGCCACATTTTGGAATTTTTAAGATTTATTTTTGTAGTCAATCTCATGATAATTTTATTGTAATTCATATATTTTCTGTATGAAATCCTTTTAATAGGGAGGCCTGGGTGGCTCAGCGGTTGAGTGCCTGCCTTCGGCTCAGGGCATGATCCTTGTCGGGGGATCGGGGATTGGGGGATCAAGTCCCGCATCAGTTTCCCTGCGGGGAGCCTGCTTCTCCCTCTGTCTGTCTCTCTGCCTTTCTCTGTGTGTCTCTCATGAATAAATAAATAAATAAAATCTTTAAAAAAAAATAAAGAAATCCTTTTAATAGAATTGCTTTTTTTCCCCCAATGTAATCTAACCATTCCCTGAGGGATATTAAATTTCCACTGTTGTCCTTGAATATTCTGCTAGCTATCAAGTTCTTGTTTCTCAGCTCCTAATGTACCCTTCATTACCCTATTGTAAAATGGGAGCTGGAATGCTATAAACGGTTCTCCTTTGCACCTGTCACAATATTACCCTTTGTCAGTAGAGGGTGGTGGAGGGACACTGCAGGAGAAAGGATTTCTCTAGTTCAATGAGCTTCCCTTTCATTTTGCTTGGCTACCTCATGCAGGGCCTTCTCACCCCTCATCCTCCTCATCCCCCCAACCCTCATCCTTGCTCCCACTGGCCCTGGGCCAGCATTAGCTGAGTTCCATGTAAGTTTCACAGGCACTCTAGACAGCTTCTAAGCAACTAGAAGTCTGCATGGGCAGCCTTCTGGCAACTTATGCTGCTATTCCAACAGGCAGTTCCTGCTTGCTGGCTGCAGTCTGCCATAAGGGTACCATGGTGAACTTCATCCAGGGGCTTTAGTCACATCCTTTCTCATGATATCTAAATCTTAGGCTGGAGTAAAAGGTAGAGTGAGGGAGGTAGGTTTCCCAAATTTGTTCTTTCCTTAGGTACTTAGTCTCAGCCCTTGGGTGGTAGCTGTTCCCTTTTTATCTGCCCTTTCTGCATTCTTTAGAGCTCACTTTACCTCTTAGTAGCTAATCTCCTGTTACTAGCTAAAAACTCTTCATATTAAATTTTCCCTGTTCGAATTGCAATGTGATTATTATCTCCTGATTGGACCCTTTCTGATATATATACCAAGTAGTTTTGCAGCTTTTAAAAAACATACTATTATGTGATGTGTCCTTGCTACATTTGATTCTTTATTTTTGTGTGGAATTCTCCATTTTTTTATATCATTATGACCACCCCCTTTTTCTTTGCACTTACTGTTTACATCTTTGCCCTTCCTTTTATTTAAAACCCCTGTGGTTGGTTTGTTTTTAAATTTCAGTTACATCTCTTAAAAAAAACAGACAACTGGACTATCTTTTTTTTAAGATTTTATTTATTTATTCATGAAAGACACAGAGACATAGGCAGAGGGAGAAGCAGGCTCCCTCCAGGGAACCTGATGCAGGACTCAATCCCAGCACCCCAGGACCATGACCAAAGGCAGATGCTTAACCACTGAGCCATGCAGGGACCCTGGACTTTGTCTTTTAATTGGAGAAGTCAGCATATTTACATTTATTGTGAAAAGTGATATGTTTGTTCTAATTCCCATCTAATTTCAGGTTAATTTCTTTGTTATACTCTCCTTCTCTTATGCTTTTCTACTTCCACAGGCTTGAACAAGTTGTATGCGTGTGTATGTTTGTGCTCTGTTTATTTTGTTTTGCATTTCGGTTGCCCTGAACAATAATTTAGAAATAGTGATATTTCTCTATTTGGTAGTTCATTAGCATGTATTTCAATCAGTCATATTAAAACCTATACTTCGGGATCCCTGGATGGCTCAGTGGTTTAGCGCCTGCCTTTGGCCCAGGGCGCGATCCTGGAGTCTGTAGATCAAGTCCCACGTCAGGCTCCCAGCAGGGAGCCTGCTTCTCCCTCCTCCTGTGTCTCTGCCTCTCTCTGTCGCTCTCTCTATGTCTATCATAAATAAATAAATAAATCTTTAAAAAAATAAAAATAAAAAATAAAACCTATATTTCTCTGAGATTTTATTAGAATTAATAGTCCTATTACCATTCCCCACAATGATGGAAACTTAAGAATATTTTACTTTCTCATTCATCCATACCATTTCCAAATCCTAGATTTTCTGAACTGCTTCAGAAATGTAATTTCGTATTATTTTTCACTTTTTCCTTTAGGATATGTCTTTTCTCAGTATACTTATTCAACAGTGATATTACAATTTGCAATCACTTTATTCTTATCCACATATTTTACTAGATTCATTGCTCATTGCTATTTCTTTTATTTTATATTTTCCACTTGCTTTAGATTTCCATTCAAATTTACTATCATTTATGCTGGAGTACATCCTTGAGTAATTTTGAATAGGAATATGAGTAGAATACTTTGAGTCCTTACATATGCAAAAAAAATGTCTTTCTTTTGTTATCATATGAAATGATAACTTTTCTAAGAGTAGGATTTTTATGGAATAGTGCTTTCTCTCTCAAAAGTTTATAAACATTATTCCACTAGCATCTAGTGTGGCATATAAGAAGTCAAAGTCAAACATTCCTTTTCTATTGCATTTAAACTTTTTTATCTGTCTGAAATGTTTTTTTCTCTTTCCATGGAGACCAGAAATTTTACAAAGATATGTCTTGATGTGTGTGGTGTTCCTTTTTTTCATCACGTCTGCCTGACATTTAGTAAACCTTTTGATCTTTAGATCAGGGAGTTGAAGATTATTGCTTTGATTATTGATTCCATTTCCATCTGCTCTTTTTCTCTTGGAATGCTGATTATTTGCATATTACTTCTCTTAGGACTGTCCTCCATATATCTTATATGTTCAGTCATGATTTACATTTCTTAGTATTTCCCCTTTGTGTTGAAATTTAGTTCTTCCATTTAACCTTCTGATCACAAACTCAGTTTTCAGCAGTATTGATTCTGTTTTTCACTTTTGAATGGTGGAATCTCCCCAATCAGAGCCAGTTTCCATTTTTCAGCCTTGTCTCCTTCCTGAGTTTTGTTTACATACTCCTGTTAGAAAGTGACAGTCTCATCAGCATGGGATTTCACCCTAGCTCTTCAGCAATGGTGGGTTGTCAGGCAGTGAAAGGTATGATAAGATTTTCTCCACCAGAAGATAGGAGGTGATAGGGTTAAATCAAGTCCTCTCCACTGGAGCTTGGGCAGGAGGCTCTTCCAGTGTAGAGAACCATACCTCCCAGCTATATGGAAAAGGAGTAATTCTACCCTCCTACACATTTTTCCCAGACAACTAGTATAAACTGGCAAAATATTTCTTCTGGAGACTGCATAGCGTAAGAAGATAGGTTGGTTCTTCTCTCTGTGTTAGCTCAAGTCCCCCACCTAAGTGAGCTGTGAGGCAGAAATTTTCACTATGGGTTTTGCCACAGGTGCAGAGCCACACTGAAATGACTGTGTCTTCGGTCATCTCAGCACTGACAACAGTAATGCCCTGACCTTGCATCTTCTCATCAGTGAATCTGAGGCCTCAAATGTCACATGTAGGATCTCTTCCACCTTTTCCAGTTTTAGGCTATGCTTAGCTTAGTAATTCAGTGCCTTAACAGAAGGGAAGTCATGGTGATTTATGCTTATGGGCACTTCCCCGTGTTGATGTCAATCTTCATTGTTTTGGTAATGGTTTATCTCTTATTACAAAAGAAATTATTCTTCTTGTAAAAAATTCAGACATTTAAGAAATACACAATACACTATGGGAAAATTGCTATAATCTCACATCCCATTTTACTCCATCCCAATCATCCCAAATCACCATGAGTGATTTGGTAGGATTTTTCTTCAGGTTCCCTTTCTGTATATATGCTAATATGATAAGTATAAAATTTATAATCAAAATCCTAAGCAAATTCTCTTCGTTTTTAAAATCAGTTCATACCTGGCTCTGAAATCCCAGCTTACCTAGTATGAATGTATTACTCAGATCAATTTCAGGATTTCTTGCAATCGAATACAATGATTTCTTGATGGCTTCAGGTTTATGAATCAGTTACATCCTAGATTCATATTCATTTCCAGGATTTTCTCTACATCTACCTATTCTGACTTGCCTATATAGTATCAGTTGGGTTTCTCCAAAGTAACAGAAACAATAAAACATATAGAGAGATATATAAAAGGATATTTATTATAGGAATTGGCTCATGTAGTAGTAGAGGCAGAGAAGTCCCATGATCTAATGTCTGTAAGCTAGAAAGCCTGAAAAACTGTTGGTGTAATTCAGTCCAAGTCTGAAGGCCTAAGAATTGGGGGGCTGCTAGTTGAAGTCCCAAGCTGTGTCCCAAAGTCGGAGAAGCAAGAAGGCAAGAAAAGATGGATGTCTCAACTCAAACAGAGAGAGCAAATTTGCCTTTCCTTCATCTTTTTGTTCTAATCAATCCCTCAACAGACTGGATGATGGCCACCCACACCTGAGCAGACCATCTGCTTTACTTAGTTCACCAACTGAAATATTAATCTTTTCCAGAAACATCTTCACAGACACACTCAGAAATAATGTTTTTACCAGCTACTTGGGCATGTTGTAGCCCAGTCAAGTTGATGCAGAAAATGAACCATTTCAACAACAAAAAAGAGATCATTTTTAGAGTTGGGCCATTGTTAGGACTCCACAGATATGCCTCTCTCATCTGTGCCTACACTTCCTAGAGCTTCCTTAAGCTTTCAGCCCAGCTGGTGTTTCCTGGAGTAACACTTCTTGGAGATCTCCACCACATATGCTGACTATGACCTAGGATGTCCTCTCCTCACACTGTTATGTGGTGATTTTCCCCTCACCTTACACTTCTTCAAATATTTGCAGGTCTCCTGGCATGCTCCTCTGCTACTTCTATATTCCACTCAGACAATTTGGCTCTGCCCATTGCTTTTGGAAGCCAAAAGAAATGCTCTCCTGTCTTTCACTCTGCTATCTCCACATGCCTCAGAGCTATTTCTTCTGCTTTTCATACTTTATGCTGGAGTACTCCAGCTAGCTTCCTACCTAAATAATTATACAGATTTTCCTAATCTTAGATATTTAGGTCTTCTCAAACAACAAGAGAAAATCTAGTTTTCTTCTCTCCTTCCTCCCATGAGAAGGGGGTGTTGGAAGGCAGAAAAAACCAACCCACTTACTCTATTTCATCCCAATTCTTCCTCCTTTTCTGCCAAATTCAGCCAAGGCTTCCAAATGTGTCTTTACTTTCACACTAGGAAAGAAGAACAAAACTAGCAGTTGTCATAACAAATTATTGTTATCAAAGTATTAGTCTACCACAAATTAAAACCTTACATAGCAATAAAGCATATCAACATTTTATTGTTGAACACCCGGATGTGCTGGCCTCCTGTGGATATTAGCTTTTTTCTTCACACACCTTAAACATTGCATGGGACATACTTATACTGAAAAATTGTTCATCGTTTATCTAAAATTCAAGCTCAGCTTGGTAT
The DNA here is from genome assembly GCF_905146905.1 of Nyctereutes procyonoides. Classification (NCBI taxonomy): domain Eukaryota; kingdom Metazoa; phylum Chordata; class Mammalia; order Carnivora; family Canidae; genus Nyctereutes; species Nyctereutes procyonoides. The sequence continues at coordinate 28,445,601 of NW_026575048.1, forward strand.
CCTGTATTTTATCTGGCATCTCTACACCAATCCCTTTCAAACGGCTAGTCAGCCTCCTAATCTGTCTGCCTTCTCAAGAATCAGCACCTTCCCCCTTAGCATAAACCACCTCTGAGTGCTGTCTTTTTTTTCATATGGCACTGCCCTCCTCAGGATTCTGGTTTAGTAATTTATCATTAGTTTATATGTTTGTTTGTTTGTTTGTTTTTTCAGTACCTTAAAGTAGATTTTTAAAATATATTTTATCTATTGTCTGAGTTCAGTGAGAGAGTTGATTGATATAAATTGCCCACCATATTTAAAAATAAAAGTCTCCATGTTTATTTCTGAACCTGTCACCTACTGTGGTCCACAAGATGTTGAAAGGTTTGGCTGCTACTCAGGTGACATCCAAAGTTTTATTTTTGACCTGAATGACCGTCGCAATGTAAGGTTCTATCGGCCCCACCAAAGCCCCTGTGCTAGCTATTGATCACTTCTAATTGAGGGGATGTACTTCCTAGGACATAGTCTGTGTGACAGTCAAAGGGATGATCACCTCTGGACTACTTACAGCAACTCAAGTGAGCACTGAAGTTTCAATGACCAAGTACCAAGGGAGGGCCTGGGTGGGTCAGGCAGTTAAGCGTCCAACTACTGGTTTCAGCTCAAGTCATGATCTCAGGGTCATGGGATCCAGACCCATGAGGTCAGGCTCCGAGTTCAACATGGAGTCTGCTTGAGAATCTCTGGCTCTCTGTCTGCCCCTCCCCCATGTGCTCTTACTCTCACTCTCCAAAATAAATAAATAAACCTTAAAAAAGAAATTCTACTTGGGATTCTCCCTCTCCCTCTGTCCCACCAGCTCGTTGTCTGTCTCTCTCTCTCTCTTTCTCTCTCTCGCTCTCGCTCTCGCTCTCTCTTTCAAATAAATAAAATCTTAAAAACACAAAACAAAAAAAGACCAAGGACCGAAGACAGTTTTGATTCCCAGAATAATCAATAAAACCTCCCTTTCTCCCATCCTACAATGTTTCACTAATAATGGGAATCTAGGTGCTCCTCCATTTTCTGGCAAAGTACGAATTTTTTATTTTATTATTATTATTTTTTTAGTATGAATTTTTCCAGTAAGGCTCTGACCTGCTCCAGTCAGACCTAAATCTCCAAGCTCTACCCATATACTTTGTCAAATGGCTTCATCCAGACATATGATATAGTTAAGGTGGGTAGCCTCCCACGTTATATATCCTTCAGCAAAGGTTAGACATTCAACTGCAGAAACAAAGGAACATGCTGTTATAAAGCCATGTTCAGTTTCCCAAGTTGCACTCTGAAGACTTCTATCTGATACCTACAAACTGGTAACATTCCAGGGGTATGTTTTAGCCACAGCCTATTTACATCAAGGAGATCATATTATACATACTGTGTTGCATTTGATTTAATATCTCTGTGAAATCCTCTTGTGCAAGCACATACAGTCCTATCTTATTCTCCTTAATGTGTGTAGTATTCAATTGCGTTAATATGTTATGGTTTATTTGTCATTATTTTAAAATTCAAAATTAACAAAGCTTTCCTTATACTCTTGGGGGGAAATAGCCTCACTGCATCTATTTAATTTAATAGAGTAATAAAAAGTGAGAGAATGGACCTTTTTTAGCTCCGCCCCTCAAATTAATATCTGGGTGTATTTAAGCATTGACAGCCCAGAGGTTGCTTCATCAACATTCACCCTAAAATTATATCCTGGCTTTATAGCAAATCTGCATGGATTTAGGAACATGACAATTGCTTATTATTGCTTACCTTGCCCCTAACCACCCCCCTTCATGTTCCCCATGGGCTGCTCTAAGATGTTATGGTCCCTTTTAAGCTTGCTTTCCCAGCTATTCACCATAAGTCATAACATTACGATGTGCTCCGCTTAGAAAATAGAGGTATTTGAGTAGAATTTTCCTTACCTTACCTTACTGCAACCTCTGACTGACCTAAAACATTCTCATCCTTTCTCCTAGCATCTCATCTCACACAGATATTTCTCTTCTCTACTTGGACTCCACAAGATGATCAGATGTCATGTGAGTACCCAAATAAGAATACATTTGGTACCCAGGGGATTAAACTACATGAAAGTTTAACATGTGTGCCTGACCTCCAAGGTATGAAATAGAAGGAAAGTGTACATTTAAAGGAAAAAAATGGGAGGGGTTAATGTGCAATATATTAATAATACAACAACTAAAACACTGAGTTTTATGATACTGCAGACTGACAAAATTATAGAACAATATTTCGAGTAAAAATTCAATCACAGCTCTTAAAGTCTATTAATACTTAACATTCCTGACAACATTGTATGATATTAGCAGTAATTTTATAAGATGGAAACAATAGGGGGACTTCACAAACAGACAAAAAGCATCCTTTGTCCCGTTCAACTCCTCAAGTTTTGGGGTTCCCTGGGTAGCCCGCGCAGCGGTGTTTTTTGGCGCATTCCCTGCCGCTTTGGGCACAGGGCGCGATCCTGGTGACCCGGGATACAGAAATCCCTGTCGGGCTACATCCGGTAAGCTTGGAGTATGAGGATTAAAAGGGCTTATAAATTTTATATCGTAGAGATTAAAATAATCTTTATAGGATTAAAGAGAATAGGCACTAGATAGAAGGAAAATATAGAATCACAAACTCAAATAGCATTCATTCTTTTCAAGTATATCAAAACACATCTTTCATTTTTGCCAATGTATATAGCCCTTTTTATTGCAAATCATTTTTCTGATCTGATTATAATTGTTTCATGCTCCCTTTGGACCATTAGCCACTCACTAATGACTATCAATGGTCATTATTATTATACTGTTGGAGAAAAATGTATCTCCTTTTTATAATCACTTGTTTCAATTTATTAAAGAGTATTTTTCCTTTTAAATTAGGACATTTATGATGTAGAATATCTTCAAATAATAATAATTCTCCTAATAAAGTATATAAACATTTTGCAAAATTTAATCAGACATCACAAGATCATATGTATTTTTGAGTATGCAAACTGTATATTACAATCTTTACATATTAAAGGAGTGGATTTCACTGAAGTATCAGGAATTTAATGACTGGAATGTTCCATTTGAACAGGTAAAATTATGAGTCATAAACAATTTGAGCAAAGAGTATTCTTTATACAAGTTTTAAGTTTATTCAGTGACTGCCTGGACAAAAAATAGTTGTTCACTCATGCCTTGAACAGTTCCTAAAGAAAGCATTTTGCGGACGCTTAGGGAACCCGTGTGAGGAGTCATTTGGGCTTACTGCTAAAAAAACAGAACTATGAAATTAGACAAACCTGGATTCTAATCCCAATCAGGCCACTTGTGCACTGTACAATTTTCAATAGATTATCCAAATTAAACTTCCTCAAGCCTCAAGTTTTCCATACATACACAGCAATGAGAATACCCACTTCATAGCATTGCTGTTGAGGAGATTAAATGAGCGAGCACGTGTAAATAACACAGCTTCTCATAGAATTCCTTCAATAAATGGTAGGGACTATGACTAGCATAATCATTATTTAAACTGATGTCATTCGCGTATGCCTTGTTTACACTTGCTCCAAAAATTTGTTTAAAATTAAAGGCTTTTCTTGAAACATTTAAAAAAAAAACGAATTTTGCTACATTTACTAAATGTAAAATGCATATTTTAACCCAATCTCATTTGGATAATGAAAATTTATAAGTTTATTTATTTTTTTAAATCTTGTATTGTTATGGAAAAAATACTGCACCATGGAAGCAGAGAGCTCAGGAAACCTCAGAACTTAGTGAGAGGTATAGGGAATTAGCAAGAGAATAGTAGCACCATAAAATAGTTCAAGCCATGGTGATGCTGAGGGTACATTCATTTGGAGGCAATTATGTTTCTTCTTATTTTGTTTTACTTTTTCATGCTGCCATCCCTGGAAGTATAAAGAGCTAATAAGGCCTTTTAAATGGCTGGTGCTGGTAAGTAGTCAAATATTTAGAGGCCAAGGGTCTTTAATCACCTAAGTGCTTTTCAATGAATACTGATGTGACAAAGGTTCATATTTAATTGATTCCAAAGTGACTTTATGCTAAGTAATGGTTCGCTAAAGAATTTGAAATCGTAGCTACTCCCAATTAAAAAGTATACATCTTCTTCCATGTCAGAGTTGTTACCAGACATGTCAAAGCAAGTCACTGGGTCACTGAGACTCAGCAGACAGATAGTAAATATAAGCATGTCTGTGTGCACTTGTGCAGCTGTGAGAAGAAAATGAAGGAGGAGGAACTTCCAATTATTTTAAACTTGTCTTACGAATATAAGTGAATTTCCCTTGAAGGTCTCTAAAGACACAGCTAGTAGAACTGATAAAAATATAATATTTTGAGAATTGAATACAAAAACACAAGAGTAATCTAAGTTTGCCAATTACCAGGACTGGAAATAAATGTTTTGTTGCAGCAAAACGAATCCCAACAAGGCTTGTGTAGATTTCTAATTTTGCTAGAGGGCACATCTATATTTCAGATACTCATAAGTATTTCTTCTAGTATTAGAACTTTTTTATTATTGCGAGACATAATGTAAATCTAAGAAGCTCGGTGAGCATTAATGTATAAAATTACCATCCTCTCACATCGACTTATCACTGCAATCATTATTCTAACTAGAAGCATGCTAGAACAGTTTGAAAGCCAAAAGAGAGTAATCAGTGATTTAAATCACTGGTCTTATTACCTATTAACAGAAACCACCAACAGAAGTTGATTTTTAGGAGAATCAGAACAGCTGGAAAAGAAGATAAGGGCAAAGAAACTTGTGTTGAAATCCTATTTTCACTGAGCCCTTCTGTGAAGTTTAATGAGAAAGATGCTGTACTCTGTAAAGACATTTTAATCCAACTTTCATAAAGATGGAAGAGAACATTTATAATGCCATGTCTTTAACAAATACTCTACTTATGATAAATATAAAATTCAGCCAGTGTTGCCAAGAAAGCATCCACACAGGTGATGCATTACTATTGTATTAAGCAAAGTTAAGAGATTTTAATTGTCTTGGGTAATAATGGAGCCGAATTATCTTGAATCACATACCTGTTGCCTATTTCCCAGCTACTTACTGCTTCAGTAATTCCAGCTTTCTCCCCTCATCTCCCCAGCAAACATGTAAACCAACACAGACATAAGAATATAAATACATATATCAGAAGTACACTACTATAACCAAAAAGTTTGGTTTTGCTGTTTACAAATGAGTATAGTAGTTTTTGAAATGCATTTCTGTAAAAAAGACGATCATTCAAATCACCCAATTGACAATCATAAAGTGATGACTAACTATATCAAGAAAGGGGTCATGTTGTTTAGTCTCCTTAAATTTTCTGCTTATTAAGAAAAAAAGTAAGTGATGGCATTTTAAAAATCGATATTTTTGTTAAGAAAAATCTTTTTATTTCATTCTATTTAATATAGGAGTTTCATAGACTTAAGTCAGACTTGACAATATTTTTGGCACTGCAGAGGCTCTCTAACCCTGAAGAGCCTCATATCTGTTGAGAAAAAAAATAATGCAATAATTGAAGCACAATAGAAACTATAATATTCATGCACCAAAATGATTGCAAATATCTCACAATTAGAAACAAGAAAAGTTGCCATTATGGGCACTAAGGAGGGCACTTGATAGGATGAGCACTGGGTGTTATACGATATGTTGGCAAATTGAATTTTAATAATAAATTTTTAAAAAGAAGAAGAAGAAAGAAAGAAAGAAAGAAAGAAAGAAAGAAAGAAAGAAAGAAAGAAAGGTTACCACTGAGTAAAATTGAGTACTTAAAAGTCTGTGAAGAGAAAGTTGGGTTCAAACAGCTCCTTGAAGATTTAGGATTAGGAAGTCAGCAAGAAAGGATGGCATACTTCCTTCTCTCAGAATTACTAAGTTTCTAGAATATTTTCTGTTTTCCCAGAAAACTTATATTCACAATATTAGTACAAACTAGAACCAATATACCCTCAACATTTGAAAGAGATATACTGGAAGACTTTTGATCCTCGATTCACAAATGCTGTGCTATCCTAAAAATTTCTCCATAAAATAAATAAATTAAAAGTTGCCTTTTCTGACTCTTAATAAGATCTGCTATATAGAGAAGAAAACTCTGGAGCTGGGTGTAGGAAGACCCAGAGCTAAGACTTCTCTTCTTAGCTCAAAGAGAATGGGACCCGTTCACACAATGACCTCCATGAGATAACAACTGGCCTTTGGGGATGTTTGAGAATTCAGGAGAATCTCTAAGTCCCAAGGGTTTACTCTATAACCTAAAGTGAAGACTTTCACTTTGGGCACACTTGAATTAGGTCTAGAGCTCCTAGACAAATGCTTTTGCTCCCTTCTGGGGGTTCTGAGGAAGACCAAGGCATCTGCATTTTTTATAATTTCCTATATGAGTCTGATGTCCAGCTACTGGAACCACCTACTAGAGTTACCTGGACAAAAGTGATTCAGTAAGTCATATTAAAAACCTGTGAGTAATTTACTCCAATGTCTCAGAATTTCCTCCTGTAAATATTCCTGAAACATGAAAAAATAAATTTTAATGTCTGCATTGAAATATTTATTTGATTATCAAAGTAAGAATTGTAAAATACCAAATGCTTACCAAAGAAGAGTGTGAATAAAATGCCAGAATCTTCAGTTATGATGTCTTTGTGAAAAACACTATTTCAGTCTTTAAGAATTATTTTGGGTATACTCTAATGCAGTGTTGTTGAAATTATACTTTAGAGAGATAATGCAGCTTTATATTTCCATTGATTCATCATCTGTAATCATATAATGAACAAAATTTGCTCACAGAAGAGGCTTTCAAAACAATGAGATAACTTGGGGGAAATTGTACATTTATCTCTTAAGCTAACCTCTTTTAGAGAACCAAATTGTTGCTCCTTATATAATATTATAGAAGTTGACCTGTTAAATGCCCAACTCCTGCCAATCTTAATGACACTCATATTTCCTCTGTGTTTATCTACAAGAAAATCACTTTCTAAAAAACATGTTGCTGATTCTCTGAAAAATGAAAATCTCTTTCATTGGAAATATTAGCACAAGAAATTTCTCAAAAGGCTACAAAATTGTACTCAAAAATAAAAGAAATATTTTCAGGGCACCTGGATGGCTCTCACAACCATGAGTTCAAGCCCCATGATGGGCTCCACACTCAGGGTGAAGCCTATTTAAATAAAAAAATAAAAATAAAAAAAAGATATATTTTCTTGGAAGGGAATATTGAATATTTAAATTTTTCAATTCTTCAAATATTAATGAATGACATTAATAAAAATTCAAAAACATCTCAACTATGTTTTATTAAATTGACATATTAGTTCTCTATGGCTACTGTAATAAATTACCACAAACTTGATGGTTTAAATCAATACACATTGATTCTTACACAGTTGTAGAGGTAGAGATCCAAAATCAGTTTCACTGGGCTGAAATCAAGGTGTTGGTTAAGACCATGCCCCCTGAGAGGCTCTAGGGGATAATTGCTTTTCCCAGCATCTACAGCTGCATTCCTTGCATTCCTTGGTTTCTGGACCCTTGCTTCATCTTCAAAGCTAGCAACACAGCATTTTCAAATCTCTCTCTGCTCCACCATCACATGGCTTTCTTCTCTGTATTCAAATATCCCTCTGCCTCTCATTTAAATTCTCATGACTACAACTAGGGCCTGTCTACATAATCTAGGAAAATTTCCCCAACTCAAGGTCCTTAATTTAATTTCATCTGCAAGGGCCTCCCCCTGCCACCCACCCATAAGATAACATTCACTGATCACAAGGATTAGGACCTGGATATCTTTGAGGGCTTTAATTAAGCTAACCAGAGTTGACAAGATAGCTCTTTATCTGAAAGTATAAAACAGCAAAAATAGGTGAAAATTATTTGAGAAAGGAAAGTAAGGAGGGGAAATTTGTCTTGCTAGATATTAAAGTATGATTTAAACCTGCAGTAATTACAGAAAAAAAGCACCAGTGTAGGCCTTTACCTGGCCATTTTGTATACATGAGAACAGAATATGTGGTAAAACATCATAAACCAATAAGGAGGAAATCAATTATCTGGAAAATGCAGAGTATTTTCTTTCTTCAAAAAAGAAAAATTGGGGATCCCTGGGTGGGTCAGTGGTTTAGCGCCTGCCTTTGGCCCAGAGCGTGATCCTGGAGTCCCGGGATCAAGTCCTGCATCAGGTTCCCTGTGTGGAGCCTGCTTCTCCCTCTGCCTGTGTCTCTGCCTCTCCTTCTCTGTGTCTCTCATGAATAAATAAAAAAGTCTTTAAAGAAAAAAGAAAAATTAAAATATATTGTGTGACACCATACCTCAGGATATATTTTAGATGGCCTAAAGAGTTTAATTACAAGTGGAAAAAAGGTAAAATATGTCCAAGAAAAATGATAGGTATTTAACTGATTTAGTCATTTGTCAGTACCTGCTAAATTACACAGGAAGTGAGGCCATAAAAAGTTTGGTCGACTTGAGTGTACAAAAATTCTAAAAGCACGTCCAACAAAAATATAAACAAATTTAAGATTTAAGCAATAAATTGGAAAAATATTTCCAATAATGTTGTAAGCAACTGGTTAATATTCTTAATATAAAATTTGCTTTACATATTAATAAGAAAAACATAAAACCAAAATGAGAAAGTGAACAAAAGCCCACTGCTAGAATACAAATATCTAATAACATAAAAATATGATTACTCCTGATTAATCAAATAAATGCAAGTTATAATAAAGAATGCTATTTTTTGCCTATAAAATTGCATTATTTATAAAGAATAGAACTCATTTTTCTTAAAAGTATGTAAAACAGGTGTTTGCAAACACTGTCACAAGAATATAAATTGTTATAATTTCTCCAGAAAGAAATTTGGCAATATATACCTGGTCTTTATTTTTTTAATAAATTAATTTTTATTGGTGTTCAATTTACCAACATACAGAATAACACCCAGTGCTCATCCCGTCAAGTGTCCCCCTCTATACCTGGTCTTTAAAAAGGTATAATCTCTTTAATTCTGTAATTCCACATTCCCATAGTGTTCCCTAAAGACATAATCAAAGGTATAAATGGAGACAAATGTACAAACATATTCATAGCAATGTTTCTTAAAATAATTCTCAAATAGTGAAAGGAAGATAGGCAGTAAAACAGAAGTGGTTGAAGACGTGATCCATGTGACCAAATAATATACAAACATTAAAAGTCATAAACATATTTTTAATGATCAGAAAAAATATCCACAGTAAAATGCTAGGTTATTAAAGCAAAATCATAAATTAGATATACATATTTTCTTTGTCCTTTTTTAAAGATTGTATTTATTTATTCATGAGAGACACAGAGAGGGAGGCAGAGACATAGGCAGAGGGAGAAGCAGGATCCCTGCGGGGAGCCTGATGCGGGACTCAGTTCCAGAACCCCGGGGGATCACAATCTGAGCCAAACGCAGACAGTCAATTGCTGAGCCATCCAGATGCCCTTAATATACATATTTTCAACACAAATGCACACTATATACACACTGTATCTCAGAATACTGCCCGGCAAATCTTATGTGGATTAATGAATTGTACTCAGTAAATAATAAAATTTTAATGACAAACTACAATATTGACTATGAAGAAATGGAGACTAGTAATCGAGGGTAACTAGAGATGAAGGGTGTCTCCTTAGATGGGGCAGGCACCAGAGACCTCTGTGAAGTCATGACATTTAACCTGAGACCAGAAGGAGGGAAGGAAGGAAGGAAGGAAGGAAGGAAGGAAGGAAGGAAGGAAGGAAGGAAGGAAGGAAGGAAGGAAGGAAGGAAGGAAGGAAAGGAGGGAGGGAGGGAGGGAGGGAGGGAAGGAAGGAAGGAAGGAAGGAAGGAAGGAAGGAAGGAAGGAAGGAAGGAAGGAATAGTGGGAGGGAGGGAGGGGAGGGAGGAAAGAAAGGAAAGAGGGAAGGATCCAGCAAAGAGCCAATTGCACAATATTCTAGGCAGAAGGACCAGTGTCTGGAAAGGCTCTGTGGAAGGGAAAGTGCTTAGTAGGTTCAAAGCTTTTAAAAGAGGCTAATGGGTTGGGAGGTGGGAGGTAAGAGAAAGAGGGGCTTGGCACGCAGTTAGTAGAGGTAAAAGTGCTCAGATGGTACAGTCATTGAGGTCACAGTGGTACTTACACCTAACGTTAATATCTCCAGGTATTTATTTAATATGCCATTGTAAATATCTATATTCTTCAACTACAATCAAGATTGAGCAATATTTTCAATGTTAAAAAAAAAAGCCTCGCTTTATGTTTATGATTTCCCCTTTTATAAGTGAGGAAACCAAGGCTTTGGCAGTACCAGTATGTAGCTAGCACATGCCAGAGTGGGATTTGGTTGGGCGGGGGGCGGGGGGAGCCACTGCAGTTCCATGCCTGTGTGTTCGCAATTCTTTTATACTGCTTTTCTGGAACATTACTCATTAACACATAATTTATAAATTGTGCATTTGTGATAAAAAGAAGTAAGTACTAAACTTCCAGTTGTAGGGGATCCCTGGGTGGCGCAGCAGTTTGGCGCCTGCCTTTGGCCCAGGGCGCGATCCTGGAGACCTGGGATCGAATCCCACGTCAGGCTCCCGGTGCATGGAGCCTGCTTCTCCCTCTGCCTGTGTCTCTGCCTCTCTCTCTCTCTCTCTCTCTCTCTCTCTCTCTATCATAAATAAATTTAAAAAAAATTAAAAAAAAATAAATAAACTTCCAGTTGTAAGATAAATGAGTACTAGAGATGTGATGTATAACATGAGGACTATGGCTAGTACTGCTGTGTGACAGACAGGACAGTTGTTAAGAGATTAAATTCTAAATTCTCATCACGAGTTTTTTTTCCCTTTTTCTTTCACCTTTATTGTATCTATATGAGAAGATGAATGCTTGGTGAACCTATTATGGTACTCATTTCACAATATATGTAAATCAAACCACCATGCTATGCCTTCTACTTATATAATGATGTATGTTGGTTATTCCTCAATAAAACTATAAAACTTCAAATGAGGGTGTGAGTACTGGTCTTTGCACAGCCATTCACTAATTGTGTAATCTTAAACTACATATCTCTGGGTCTCAACTTTTCTCATCTCTAAAGTAAGACTGATTGGGGCCCCTGGGTGACTCAGTGGTTGAGCATCTGCCTTTGGCTTAGGTCATGAGCCTGGGGTCCTGGGATCGAGTCCTGCATCAGGCTCCCAATGGGAAGCCTGCTTCTCCCGCTACTATGTTCTGCCTCTCTCTCTGTGCCTTCCATGAATAAATGAATTTTTAAAAAATCTAAAATAGGACTGATTATCCAGTCCTTCCTACTTTATAAGCCTCTAATATCAGACAATATATGCAGTTGTTCTTTGTAATCTGTATGTGTAGGACACTGTGATATACCTCTGAAAGAAACTAGATCTACTCAGCATATGGTCACTATATGAGGAAGCTCAGAGAAGAAACAATATGCATGAGATAATATAAAAATTCAAGAAATAAGTTCACAGTAATAATTCTAAAGACGTCCTTCAAATAACAGAGCTCCATTAAATCAATTGTAACATTTCTGTTATTACCACATTATATGACCGTAATGAACATAATAAATACCTGGCATTTACAGAGTTTCTTTCGTCTAAATATTCCCATAGAGCTCAATCAACTTTATGTGCAAATTGATTATGAGCTATATATACAGGTGATACAAAGCAAGTAGCATAAATCACACTAACAACAATGCAGATCTCTCTTCTTTCCACCAACTCCTTTTATCCAAGCTTACTAATTGGTGTAAGAACAAGAGCCAAATATTTTTTAAAATAATGAAAATGGAAGATAATTCTAAGAAGCCTCTTATCAATGGCATATTCTAGAGAAAGGGCTTGGAAAATAGAGTGAATAATTTGATAATATAGTTATCATCATTTGCATTTTATGCTTAAGGCAGGGATATACTTTTAGAAGACAGGTCAGCTTTATAAATCATCTGTATATGAGAGAAAACACAGGAACTTTCTTCCAGTCTAGTTATAATAATGCCGGTCTATTCTATATATGTCTCCTTTCACTTTCCTCATCTACAAGAATCAGATGCCCCATTTTCTCATGCTTTCATGATTTTATTTTCTAAAGGGCAGTGTCTAGTTTTCACCTCTTAATCTCAATAAAATAGTACATAAACCCCAATAAGAACCAATAACTGCTTAATAATATTGGCAGTTACCAGGACGCCTGGGTGGCTCAGTAGTTGAGGAGTTGGAATTTCTGTACTTCCTCTTGATGGTAGGAGTCACTGAGACAACTCAAGGAGCTCTTAGCCCAGGGGAAGGATCATAACATATTTCTAATGTTGACTTCATCTATGGAATGGTCCTTCCATATTTTTATTGTTATCCCACTCTCACCATAACCGAGCCCATCCTTCAGCCTCCAGACCTTTACCTTTTCTATTTCTTGGCCCTTACCTTGCTGCCATCCACTTCCTCAGTTCTCCTTACTAGCATTTTCCATGAGCTCTTACTCATGAGTCCCAATAACTCAACCATAAGCACTTATTGAGTGCCCCACAGGAATAGTTGAAAATCGTTTTAGTTCTTTCCAAGTTCTTAAACTTTTACCCCATCAACAGTTCGAGAGAAATGTAAGGCTAGTGGATCTCTTAGCTCACTTCCATTCAGCCTCAAACATTTTCTAAATCATTCCTTTCTGCCTCTTTTCTCCATTTGTTCTGCCTCATTCCAAATCCAATGACTTTTTCTTTACCCATGTTTGTGACTGAATCTCCTTCCTCACCCTAAGTAGCTTCCGGGTCTCCTAACTTCATTCTCCCCATCTGATGATTACATTTCCCCAACCCTTCAGATGGAGAAGCCCTAGTCTTCCTGGACTCTGAGTCAGAGCAGGCAGAGTGACCTAAGCAGCAGGTTTTTTTGGCTTCTGTGACCTAGGTCCCCTTTCCAGGGTGCGGGGGAGTCATGCGTCCCTGCGGCCCAAGACTCACTCCAGTCAGTATTGCTGACTAGTAAAACAGTAAGCAACCTAGTTTCATAATGACATGATTTCTAATTGAATACTGATTTCGACCAGGATCAGAGTGAAGTGACAAGCCTGCAATACCTGGATAATCCCAGAATACTAACTTGGAGTCATGTGCTTCTGCTAAACCCAAACGTCTCCCTCCTTTGTTCTCTTGCTTTACTCTCTCCAGGCTCCTGCTGGAACCATATCAGGCCACACTTCCTGTCATTATCATGTCATCATAGTATGGGGAGTGGTTGGTGCCCAGGCTCCCAAGCTCAGCCCCTCCTTAGTCCTGCCTTGAAGATAACCCTGTTGCTGGTTGGTTTCCCTCCAAGTGTGTGCACACCACATGTGACCCAAACTGCTGTGATCAAAACTACTTAAGAGCCTAATATCCTTTTCTGGCAGAGTTCTCTGATGCCCACTGATGTTAAATCAACCTGTTTTCCACCGTTCTCATCTTTGGGTCTGTTTTTTGCCACAGGTCTTCTTTCATTTGCTTATATCAACTTATTTCTACAGCATGATTATTATTAATTTTCTATGTAGTTTATTTTCTGTGCTGATTCTTTCATTCCTTCTCCTTCACCTAAAAACACATTCAAAACATTATTCCAAGAACCAGCCTCTTTCCTCTTTCCTATTTCTCCTCAAGCTCCTAACCCATTTCTCCTCTTTTATTAACTCTTCAACTTCATAAGATCTGAGTTCCACTCTATTTCTTCTAGGGAAATTATTTTTCTAGATCATTAGTATATGCCTGATTTGCAAATTCAAGACTTCAAATTCTTTATCTACTTAATCTGTCTGCTATTCATAACTCTCTCTCTTGACCTCCTAGTTTTGTGTTTGGGCTTAGTCACCCAGACTTTTCTTCAGCCAGACTCTCTATAGGTATCTGTAAGGGTTCTAGGTTCTCTCTTTGCATCTTCCCTCTCCACATCTTAATTATCACTATAATAATGATTCCCAAATATGCTCCCTACTCCTGATTCAGACCATGCATCTTTAATCACCTGTGGGATATCATTTCGTAGATAACTTATAGGCATTTGAAATATAATATTTGTACCACTAAATACAACATCTTCAGAAAGCCTGGGTGGCTCAGCAGTTGAGTATTTGCCTTCGGCTCAGGTTGTGATCCTGGAGTCCCGGGATCGAGTTCCTCATGGGGCTCCCTGCATGGAGCCTGCTTCTGCCTCTGCCTATGTCTCTGCCTCTCTCTGTGTGTGTCTCTCATGAATCAACCAATAAAATCTTTTTTAAAAACAAGCAACAACAACAGAATACAACATCTTCCTCCACTAGTTATTCTTCTTTACCCCCCATTTCCTCTATCTGTTACATTCTGAATCTCAACAAATCACCATCCCTCAGTATGTTAAGCTCAAAACTTTGGAGACATCTTCAATAACTTTATTTTTGTATTAAAGTATTTTCTTTCTTCATCCCATCCCATTCCATGTCTCATTCAAATCCTGTCAATTGGTTCCTGAGATATCTCTCACCCTCAGTTCTTCAATCTGGTCTCCTTGCCATTGTCCTGGATCCTGTCATCATTAGGTTTGTCAGAGCATTCCAACGGTTTCCTGAGTGCTCTATCCTCTTCTATCTTGTCACCAAAGTTAGCTCCAAACCCAAACTTGATCATGTCAGTCATTCCCCGTCTGAAAACATTTAATGGCCCTCAATTGCATATAAAACAAAATCAAATATCCTGTACAAACTGGCTGTGGCAGACTTTCCATGATACCTCTTATATGCCACTCCCATTTTAACTGGTGCTGTGGTCACACATGTGATTCACCACATCACAAACATTTCCTACAGTTTCCTGACTCTGCCTTTCCCATCATATCCCCGGAGCCCTCAATACTCTGACCTCATTTCCCCCTATTGAATTGCTGCACAGTCTTTAGGTAATGCTTCCTCTATCAGATCTGCTAGGGATTCCTTTCAGACAAAACTAATCTCTCCCTCCTCTATTATTGCCCTTTCTACTTCCACTCTAATTCTTAAAGTAGGTTGCAGTGTTTCTTCTCTTTGCCCTGCTCTCTCCACTAAATTGTGAGTCTCATTCAATTTCATTTCCCTCTTACTCCTCAAAGTAAGTAGATGCATAGTAAACTTTTCCTGACTTGTTGTAATAGAAGAAACTAGATTATGAGCTTTGCGCAGTGGCAGTATCGTAGCCAACAAGATTTATCTGAGGCGCGACTATTGCTAATAGAAACTGGATTATAACAAAAGGCAATCTTTCCTTAGAAATTATAGAATTCTAAGAAGAGTTCCAGTATTTGCCAAACTGGCCCAGGTAGGGAATTAAGGTCCTTTAAAGCTAAAAAGATATTCAGCGGTCCTGAATATAGCATAGCTCTTAGATATTAGAATTGCTTTCCATTGAAGAAAACTGTTTAGCTTTTCCTCTACTCCCTCTTCCATTCTTCCTATTCTTCTAAGTAAAAAATGAAATTGTACAAACTTTTCAAAAGTCAGATTAAAAAATGAAAGTCGATACACGTCCTATAGCTAAACTCACAGGGGTTGTCGTCCTTCAGATAACATCCAGATTTCTTTTCTATTTTATCATTTTTACATGCTCAATCAGCCAACACATATCTACTAAGGACACAATGGGATCATAGCTTTATGCTCAATGTTTTGATGATTAAAAGAAAACAATTACAGACTCAGGTAAGAGTTTTTAAGAAAGCTTCCATGGAACTGGCCTTGGAAGGGGGATCTCCCATGGGAAGATACATGGTAAACAGAGAAAATGGAAAGAGCTGTCCAAGTGGGAAAAAAGAAAGAGAAATAATAAGCAAACACATGCAAACTATTGCAACGTGAGCACTTTTGAGGGATGCAGACAACACAGTAAGTAATCTAACTAGAAAAGATGGTCTATTTTAGAATCATAATTTTCAAATATATTAGTCGCTGATTCCTTCCAGTGGAATCAGACAAGGGAGCACAATATGTAAAATGAAACCACCTCAGTCAAAGGTTGGGGAATGAAAGATTGGAGGCCCGGCTGCTGAGTTGTCTCCCCATGATAGCTCCTTCCCTGCAGGCCCAGACTTCCTTCTCTGGAGCTCCTCTCAGTAAATTTAGAAAATCCTTAGCCACATGAAAAATAGAAAAGAAGAAATAAGTAGGATGGGGGCCAAAGGGTAGAGTGCTATGTCACCTGACCCCAGCTCATATTCATCATTTATGCTTCTTTCTCACACAGTACGTAGTCCACTGCACATACAGGTCCTTTATAATTTGTAAGCTAAAGAAATCATTTTTATGTCCACATGGCTAGTTCCATGTTTTGCACATATCTGCACCCAAAATTATTTTAGAAATTTTGCAGTGAATGGACAAATAGAGAGCTGAATGAATGAATGCCAGTCTCTGCTAAAATAAAAAGTTTCTCTCCAAAGTCTTCCTCAATAGTTCTCCTTACTCCAGTTTATCCCCACCCATTTCCAGTGGGGAATTAAGCTTTGAATGTGAATGCACAGCCTCAGGCTAGCCAGCCTGAACAGAAGACTTTACTGTAACTCCACCTCTATCAGAGTTTAAAGATGCACATGCAAAGGCTTTATGGTAACTCCTGAAAAAAGAGAAGCATCCCAAAGCACACTTCTTTTTCATTGCCTTAATTAGTAATTCACAAGCTTCCTCAAGGTGCAGAGACCACATGGGCTACTTTGCAGATCTCAGAAGAAATGGCAGGTCCTTTATTTAGAGTAAGAAATACTCTAAAGGCACAATGCGGACAGAGGTTTAGCCAATTCTCAGCGCATGCAAATACACTTACTATATGGAAGGGACATCTGGGAATGGACTTGAAAGGATGACAACAGGCTGTTTTCTATTATGTCCTTGTAACCTGTTGGGCCATAGCATACATACACTTGTGTTCTTTATCTTGGGGATAATACAAGTAGAGAGGCATCATGATTAAGGGAGCATTGCACATGGACAGGCTGATTAAAAACCACAGACTTGGTATTTCATCTAAATAGAAAAACTGGAAGAAAAAAAAAAACCTCCTGGATGTATAAGGGAAATAAGAGAAATAAGAGCAGCAGTTTGATTTTTTTTAATGAAGATATTAAAAAAAACACTGCCAGAATTTTTAGATATCCAAAATTTCCCTTAAAGTAGCTATTACACCCCCCGAAATGTTCCTTAAGTGTGAGAAGAGTGTTGCTCATTGAAAATGATAGTTTTCTTTTCCTTGTCTCTTTTTCCTTTGCCTTATATCTAATTACCAGTTAGAGTTCTCTAACTATATAGCTCACAGGCCCCTAAATTTCACTTTCTGACAAATAAATCTCATTATCTTCTAGGAAAAGTATTTCTTTAACACATTTTTATGAGGCATCTACCTGGTGCCACACAGTGTGTCAGTTGCTGAGGATGTATTAATTAAAAATAAGTGAATAAATAAACAAGCAAGCAGGCATGCAAACCCCTCTTCAAATTTAGAATCTAGTGTGAGAGACAGACATCAATCCAATACTAATAAAAATAAATGTAATGTTACAACTTTCACATAAGATGTATGATATTATGCAAGGATAAAAGGAGAACTCACCTCTTTTGTAAGCTCAGGGGAACTTTCCCTAAAATGTGACAGTTGTCCTGATAGTGGAAAGATAAGTAAGAATAAACCAGGCAAAGGGAATTAGAGAAAATGAAGTGTGGTGGGGATGAAGATCATAATTAGCAGAATAGAATGTCACAGACAAAGCTTTCAAGGCTCTCAATAGGACTAGTGGGGTTAGTGCAGACGGTGTTAGGGGCATGGTTCCAGATGAGACTGAAGTAGTAAGTAAAGGACAGCCATAGAGAACATTGTAGGTCATGATAAAAAAAAAATAAAAAAAATAAAAAACACTTTGATTTTAAGCACAACGCATATCTATTGGGAAGTTTTCAGGAAGTTCTGGGGATGATGTTACATGATTAGATTTGCCTTTTGAAAAGATTGCTGTGATTGCATCATTTAGGAGTCAAGAGAGCCTTGAGGTGATTTAGAAGTAATGACAGATTGGACTAGGTAGCAGCTATTAAGATGGAGAGTAGATAAATGGAAAGATATGTAAAAGGAACATCTGCAGAAAAATATATGATAGAAGCTAAGGAAGAGAAAAGTGTTAAAGAGGACTGAAGAGTCTGCCTCGTAAAACTAGATGGATGTCAACAAAGAGCTACCACTACATTTCTGCTAGAATGACCAAAATCTAAAACACTGACCAAATACTGGAAAGAATATGGAGCAATGGGACCTCTCATTCATTGCTGGTGGGAATGCAGAATGAAATAGCCTCTTTGCAATTCAGTCTGGCAGTTTCTTTCTTTCTTTTTTTTTTTTTTAAGATTTTATTATTTATTTATTTCAGACAGAGCAAGCGAGAGAGATAGTGCGAGAGCAAGAGAGAGAGCACAAGCAAGGGGATAGAACAGAGGGAGAAGCAGGCTCCCCACTGAGCAGAGAGCCTGACATGGGCTCAATCCTAGGACTTTAGGATCATGACCTGAACTGAAATCAAGAGTTGGATGCTTAGCCAACTAAGCCACCCAGGCACTCCAATTCAATCTGGCAGTTTCTTACAATGCTAAACATAGCCTAACATAAGATCCGGTTATTATGCTCATAATTATTTATCCAAATGAGATGAAGAATTAGGTCCACACAAAAACCTGCACACTAATATTAATAATAGCATTTTAATAATTGCCAAAAATGGGAAGCAGTCAAGGTGGGCTTCACTATGTGAATGACTAAACAAATTGTGGTCATCCATATATTGAAATATTATTTAACAATAAAAAGAAATGATCTATCAAGCTAGAAAAAAGATTTGGAAGAAACTTAAATGCATTTTGCTAAGTGAAAGAAGCTAACATTCTGTATGATTTCAAATACATGACATCCTGGAAAATGTAAAATTATGGAGACAGTAAAAAGATCAGATCAATGGTTGCAGGAGAGAGGGGAATGAGCAGGTGAAACGGGGGATTTCAGAGCAGTGCAAGTACCCTATATGATCCTGTGATCATGGATACATTTGGCAAAACCCATGGAACTATTCAATACAGTGTGAACCTTAATGTAACCAATATAATTTCATTAATCATATCAATGTTAGTTCATCACTTGTAACATATCCACCACATCAATGCAAAATATGAACAATGGGATAAACAGGGCAGGAAGAGAGGAAGAATATGGGAACTTCCTGACTTTCTACTCAATTTTCTTTAAACCAAAAACTGTTCTATGAAATTAAGCCTATTATTTATTTTTTTAAAGATTTTATTGGAGGGAGAGAGAGAGAACAAGAGAGAGCAAGCATGAGCCGGGAGGAGGGCAGAGGGAAAGGGAGAAGCAGGCTTCCCACTGAGCAGGAACCCCCCCCCCCCAATACAAGGCTCAATCCCAGGACCCTGGGATCATGACATGAGCCAAAGGTAGATGCTTAGCTACTGAGCCACCCAGGTACTGCTAAGTCTATTAATTAAAAAACAAAACAAAAACAAAACTTCAAAAACATATTTTAAAAGGAAAAGGACAGTAGTGATATTTATTTAAATATGAATGCCTGGAAAAAAGTCAGGTTTGGGAAAAGACCATTATTTTGGCTTCAGATATATAGAGTTTAAAGTACCTTCCAATACATAAAGGATATGTCAAGGAGTAATTGAATATATAGGTCTTGAGTTCAGAGGAGAGGTCTAAGCTGGAACTATAAATGTTAATCATTTGCAAATAGAGATAATTTATGTTAAAATATTGATGGAATCTCCCAGGTGAAATATAGATCATGCTTTGGCATTGGTTACTAAAAACATGGACAAGAAAGGAAATAAAGGAGGATTGGCTGCATTTGGTATTAGTTTTGTTTGGTTTATTTTGCTTGATTTTGTAAAAAGTGGGTGTTGGAGAAATTTTGGAAGCAAGTATCTCAGAAAATGGCCAAGAAATAAAGAGAAAAAGATGATACTGGGAACCAGAAACATCTTTTTCAGGCAAGTAAAAGTCACAGAGGAGAGAGAAACAAGGTGATAAAGATCAGCAACAGTTAAGAAGATTAAGTAGAATAATGAGATGCCTGGCTGGCTCAATCAGTTAAGCATCTGCCTTCAGCTCAGCTCATGATCCTTCAGATCAGGTCCTAGGATCAAGCCCTGAATCAGGTTCCATGCTCAGTGGGGAGTCAGCTTGTCCTTCTCCCTCTACCCCTCTCCCCAACTCCTGCTCCCTCTCGCTCTCTTATATAATAATAATAATAATAATAATAATAATAATAATAAAAAGCTTAAATAGAATATTGGTAATTCATTCAAAACTGTGTAAGTTCTGATTAACATATTACCTGTGGATTCTTGAAAGGGGGGAGGAAAGTGGTGGATTGAGGGTTCTACAAACCAATGGAGTGATGAGAGCCAGTGATAGTGGAAAAAGGAGCAAGAAAGTTAGCCAGAATAGATTTCAGTGGATATTCCTATGCTGAGACTTATGATAAATATGAACAGCCCTGAAATAGTTGTCCTCTGAAAATATATTCAGTTTGACTTCCAAATGGAGCAGAAGTTGGTGCATAAAGGGATTTTTGGAAATTTGGGAAGATAGGCAGCCTGGAAACAGAAACAAGTTGCACCTCACAGTTTGACATACCAGTTTAGGAGTACTTACATAATCATCTCAAGGTAAGGTAAGTAGAGTTCACATAAAATCTCAGATTTCCAGGGTCTCCCAAGTATCTAAAGGTAGCCTGTACGATTTATGTCCCACAGCTAAGTTTTTTCTATGTGAATAAAACTTTTCAATATAATTCTTGGTAACAGTGTATGCCTAATATTTCACACCTTCCTAGGAGTAATAATAAGGAGACTATGGCACTCCAGGAATAACCCATAAAACAAATTACCTGGAGAAAAAAGTATATATACATATTCATTGAGACAGTAACATCTGGTAATAGCAGATAGGTAATTCAAACCAACATTACCTCTTAGAATAATTGAAAAAAAATAGACACCAGAGAGCTAATGAGATAGTGAACAATAAGGGCCTGACATGGGTGAGCACTGATTTCAAGAAGGGGAGCCTGGCTTTTTAAACTTCTTTAGAAACATTTATTGGTTTCAGAGAGGATGACTAAGAAGTGCTTTAGGCCCCTTTCTGAGGCTAAAGGGAAAGAGATCAAAAGCTGTAACCCACAATGGAGGCCCCCATTACTCCTTTTTCCTTTGGATTAGAATCACAAAAGAATGACAACTAAAAGTATGAGTGAACTGGAAGGAGGAGGTACTCTGGTCTTCACAGGTATTATAGCTCAGTTCGAAACAATTTTAATCTATAAAGTTGGATTATCTATAAAATCAGCAGTACCCTCAGGCACCTGGCAGAAGCAAACTATACATCCTTCTCTAGGAGGAGATAACATCCTAGGTCACACATTTTTTTCTATAAACAATTTTGCAAATATAATGTCTCGCATGGTATCATAAAGAATAGAGCATATGAGAGTTAGGAGACATGACAACATGAACAAAAACAACAGAAACAATAGACAACAGAAGATTCGTTAGGAAGGGCTCAATATCCTCAAATCATCATACACACTTTTAAAAAACTATACTTACTGTGTTCAAGAAATAAGACTAGACTAAAAAGTTTTAACATAACATTAACAAGTATTGAAAGAGAACAAATATAAGTTCTAGCACTGAAAAATAAAATAAAATAAGAAATGGATGGATGGGTTAAACAGCAGATTAGACATAGCTGAAGAGATTGTTGGTAAATTAGAAGATAAATCAGAAAAAAAAAAATGTTTTCAAGGAAAACCAGAGAACAGAGTGTTTAAAAAATAAGAGAAAGAAATAGACTGTACTATACAGTCATAAGATCTAATAGACATATATTTGGGGAGACAGATAAGATACTATGGGACAAAAGAAACAGGAAAAGATAGTAGCTGAAATCTTTCCAAAACAAATGAAAACCATCAAGCCAAAAAGTCAAGAAAACATGGAAAGCTTCAAGAAAAATAAATAGAATAAAATAACAAAATAAAGTAAAAGTACCCAGAGGCATATCATACAAAAATTACTGGACACCAAGAAAACAAACTATTAAAACAGCTTGAGAGAGAGAGAGACTATCTTTTACAGAGCAACAATTAGAGTAACCACTGATCTCTCAACAAAAACTATACAATTCAGAAGCCATAGAATACCTTCAAAATGCTAAGAAAAAACCTCAGGTAGTGAAAACTCTATTTCAAGTGAAAACACCATTCAAATAATAAGGTAACCATAAATAGATTTTCAGACAAACAAAGATGAGAGAATTTATTGCCATCAGGCCCACACTAAAATAAATACTAAAGGTATTTTATAGGCAGAAAGATAATGATCCCAGGTGGAAGATGAGAGATGGAGAAAGGAAAAAGAAACATTGAAATAACAAGTTTCCAGGAAAATATAAATTAATATTGACTGAATAAATCAATATTAATAATGCCTTGGAATTAAAATATTCAATGATATAAAATACAGGACAACAATAGCATGTAGATTGGAAGACCACTGCATTGTCTGGGTAAAAGGGCCAGTTAATATTAGCCATTGACAAATTAAGAATGAGGGGTGCCTGGGTGGCTCAGTTGTTTAAGCGTCTGCCTTCAGCTCAGGTCATGATCCCAGAGACCTGAGATCCAGCCCTGTGTCTGGCTCCCTGCTCAGTGGGGGGGTCTGCTTATCCCTCTGCTGTCAGTCCCCCTGCTTATGCTCTCTTTCTCTCTCTGTCAAATAAATAAATAAAATCTTAAAAAAATAAAAAAGAAGAATGAATGCTCTAATCTCCAGGTAACCACTGAGAGGACAGTAAAAGAATATATATCCTCTGAGTGCATAGAAGAAAAAATAGTAAGAAAAGGAACATAGAGCATGAAGATCGCAAATGTAAACCAAAATACATGAGTATTA
Organism: Nyctereutes procyonoides; assembly: GCF_905146905.1. Taxonomy (NCBI): domain Eukaryota; kingdom Metazoa; phylum Chordata; class Mammalia; order Carnivora; family Canidae; genus Nyctereutes; species Nyctereutes procyonoides. The sequence goes on from NW_026575048.1 coordinate 28,468,706, forward strand.
CATTAAAGCAAATTAACTAAATATTCCAATTCAAAGATATATATTGTCAGATTGCATTTTAAAATAACCTTATATGCTTGTTCATAAAGGAAAAAGGACATACTAAACTTAAGAAGCAAAAAATGGAAGGTCTTGAAAATACTAACCAACAAAAAGCTGGGGTCATTATATTAATATCAAAATCAGTTTTAAGTAAAAAAGCATTACTAGGGAGAAGGAAGTACACATCATACAAACAAAACATTTAATTGACCAGGAAGATACAAAAACACTATTTTTTTTTTTGCACCGAATAAAGTAGCTTTAAATCTTTAAAGCAAAATTTTCACAGGGGTAAAAGAAGAAATAAGTAATTCCAAAATCGTACTGGAAGATTTTTAACACATCTCTCTCGGTTATTCATAGAACCAAGCAGACAAAAATTCAATAAAGATGTAGAATATTTGCATAACACATTGATCAATTTTACCTATTGTATATATATAGAACAATTTACCCAGCAGCTGCAGAACAAACATTTTTTAAAAATACACAGAACATTCACAAAAATTAATGATCATCTGGGTAACAGACAAGTATTAACAAATTTCAAAAAATTAAAATCATGTAAGATACGGTCTCTGACAACAATGACATTTAGCTAGAAATTAATAACAAAAAGATAACTAGAAAATCGTTTTATTTTGAAATTAAGAAATACAGTTCCAAATAACCCACAGGTCAATAAAAACAATCACCATTAAAAATCAGTGATAAAATACTTTGAACTGAAAAATAGTCCCAAATATACTACACATCAAAACCAGTGTAATACAAGTAAGTTACCATAGAGTAATAATTTAGAGCTTCAACTGCATACATGAAGTGAAGTGAAACTTATGGATAAATTTCACTCAAAATAGGAAAAATCCTAAATGAGATATATACGAACCAAATTTAGTGGTATTTTGAAAAGTAGATAACATACCAGACCAAACTGCTTTATTTTAGGAACTCAACAGAACTCAACGTTCAAAATGCAATTAATATAATTCAAACATCAGTGGAATCAAGAAGAGAAATCACATGATTGTCTTAGTAGCTGCAGAAAAATGGTTTGGTAGAATTCACTATCCATTTGTATATAGCAAATTTGGTATAGAAAGGAATTTCCTAAATCTGATAAATCATGTCTACTAGAAAACACCTTCACCAAGCATCGTATTTAATCATGACACGTTGAGAAGCTTGCCACTGAGACTGCTAATACCATTTCTATTAAAATTCTACAGGGGTTTTGTGGCATTCAGATTCCTGACAGGAAACAGAACACACGCAAGCAGCTTAATTGAAAAGAGGTGCTCGCAGTGAGAGGGGCACCCACAAGGACTGGTGAAGTGTCAGAAATGGGAAAAGTGAGGCCGCATTACCATCACTGGGCCAGAAGAGCAAAAGGAGCAGGGATGGGGGCATTCAATGGGGGAAGTTTCACTTCTGGAAATTTGGCAATGTTCCATTTCCTGGACTCTGGATGGCTGCTTTGTGACAGAATCACTGACTGTATCTGTTTGCTCTCTGCACAATAAGAAGGTTAAACATCAAAATCAGAGAATTGCTGATGCGGATGTTGTTATCTACATGTCAAGGAAAGTAAGTGCATGTCACATGCAGATAGAATAAAGGTAATTATTATTCACAAACAGGTTAATTAAAGCAATTATAAGGAAGGGCATGAAAGCAGTTTCCTAAGACTTAAAAGGAACACTCAAAATTTTAAAAAAGCAAATGCAGGAAAGCAAAAACAAAAATGAGTGAATTTATCCCTTAAGATCTTAATTCACAGCTTTCATTCTTTCCTCTCTCAGGAGTGTTTAAGGGCACTTCCTGAAGTGTAACGATTTTGTGGCCAAAATCTCAAAGACTAAACTAAAACAGGATCTAAGAGAAAGACTCGTGGGCAGGGTTCAAGGATGACCCATCACCTGACTTCAAGCAGAGAGTAACGCTGCTTTCATCTGTCCCAGTATATGAGGTTTCTCTACAAGACTAGATCTGAAGAAAGGAATTATTCTTTTTTTAAAAAAAAAAGTACCAATTTTTTGAATAAGTAAACCAAGTCATCAAGGATGAAGTGATCAACCCAAGGTCGTTATACACAAATACTAGCAGAGTCATTTGGCTAACCAGGTCTTTTGAGGCCCCAGCACATGCTTTTTCTACCACAGCGCAGATCACTCAAGCATCGTGTTCTCTCGGGGTACAAAAATGATCCTAAAATAAAATGAACCAAGAAAAGAAACAAAAATCCATTCTGTTAATGACCATGACTTGTGCTTATTTTCATATGTCATCCTTTTTGTCAGGAAGATCTCTGAACTTCACCTTGTCAAGTCTATAGCAATTGCTTTTGCTCCCTGCCCTTGAATCCATCCCATCATTCCCTAAACTTGTCAGACCCTCTCGAAACTCAGCTAGCCAATATTAAACTTTTGGTGATCACACTCTGTGACTCATACTAGAAAAGGGAAAAGAAATACTATCTTATTTGATGAACTTTGGGAAAGTTCACCCACGTAATTAAACTACTGAACACCATATAATTAATGTTAAAAAAAGTTTTGGAGGCATTTTTAATTTAAAGGGTAAAAAAGTTCTATGAAATAAATAACAAATTGTAAAAATATAGCTTACAAAGAGTAGCTAAATATACTGTACCTCTATTGTTTTCTGGCTGCAAATAGTTCCCTTAAAAAACTTTCATGTAATGGTCCAAAGAGGCCAGTCTAATATATGTTTCAGTTTAGTTGAAAAGGAGAGTCAATGGTGTTTTAACCCCAAATACTGATGGATAATGAGAGCCTATTGCCTAAGGCACAATTAAGTCTAACAAAATAAAATCAAATTCAGAGAAATCAGTATTTAAACACAGTTACTAATACATCCTATCTACCTATTTTTTTCTGGCAGATCTGCACACAGACATACTTGTCGTCATTTATCAATAGGAATGTTAGGGAGTTGGCCTTGGGAGCTTACTTCTAAGTTAACACTAATTAAAAACCACAAAGCCTCTTAAGAAAACAATTTCAAGGATGTCAGTCTTGAAGATGAGTTTATAAATACAACAGCTCATGTTTACCACCAGGTTAGTTAAAGCATCATTTATACAAATTCTATAGAAACTGACTGTCATAGGCACTCTAAGCTAGTAAAACAGCTTAAGATCCTTTTGTTGAGGGCAGGAATGTGACTAGATCCAAGTGATAGTTTAGCTTTTCCAGGGTCCACAGGAGGGAGACAGGGTGACTCATCATTCTGAAAGGGAGCATGAGCAAAGAATGTTGGTGTGGCCTCTGGAAAGGCATGAATACCCAACAAAGGGGATATATACTTGTAGTAAGTTCTTTCCCCTTCTTAGTGCATTGTAAAGCATGCTGCTAGAATTGGGGATATTTTACAGCCATGAGGCAATATGCTTTAGAAAACTAAGAAAAGGAATTCCCCATTTGCCTGCCTCCAAACCATTTGTTATATGAAAAAAATAGATTTATAATGTTAAGCCTCTGTAAGTTGAATATGCCATTCATTATTTATAGCTGAGAGCATTTCTAATAGGCTTTTTATAATTTCATTTCTATTTGATAGAAATCTTTCTAAAATAACACATTTTCCTCCCTTACTAAAAATAAGAGATTGGATTTTTGTTTTACATTCGTTGCTTAATGACTCAACATTGTATTAAGACATAAGGTTAGTTCTTTTCTAAATTACACCAGCCAGAAAATACCATTTTCATTGTTATATCCTGGGCTGGGACTAGAGTAAGGACTAGTGAGGCATTCACCTAGAGTACACAATTTGAGAGGGATTCAAAAAGTTCAATAATCCATATAATTTTCTTTTCTTTAGAGAGAAACAGTGTATGCATGCATAAGAGAAAGAGAGAAAAAGAGAGGGGACTGGGGGAGCAGGTAGGAAGGCAGATGGAGAGGGATAGAGAGAATCCTAAGCAGGACCCACACTCAGCATTGAACCCAAGGCAGGGCTCAATCTCATGACTCCATGACCTGTGCCAAAATCAAGAGTCAGGCACTTAACTCACTGAGCATCCCCAGATAAATATTTTAATAAAAAATATTTTTAAAACTCAAAATTAATTAATAATATTCATGATAAGCAAAAGCTATCAAAGTACTGAAAACTTCAAGATCAATATTACTGATTTTTTCTTTCATCTTGGGCTCCACTCTATTCCAGCATAGTGTTACTCTCACTATTCTCTCACTAGTACCATTTATTTCATAATAGAACAAATCTCTTCTCTTGACGGGGAAGAATTGAAAATGAAGAAAGAAATTAAGAACAATCTCTCCTGTATGTTTTCTGTAATGTGCATAGGTTTTGTGACAGTTTCTTTCCCTCCTTGTTATTTAGAAGCCATAGTTCAATTACATGTGGAATTCTGGTTGTGTTTCCAGATGGTTATAGTCACCAGAATTCTCTATTCCATATCAATGGAGTATTATATTAATTCCACAGTGCCCTAATCAGGTCCAAAATTCATGAAGTTATCAAAATATAAACATGTCTTTAAACCCATAAGTGTATACAAGCATTCCTGGAATGAAAATTCCTTAAGATTTTGATTTGATTCAGTAAACATTTATTGAGCACTTTATCGTCATCAGGAGCTGTAGACTTTGAGGATGCAAAAATGAGGGATAAAAAGATCTCTATGTTGTTTGCAATATTTTTAAACACTCATTTTTCAATTGCCTGTGGGACTGAAATGTAACACTGCCTTATGATTAAATATCAGGTGAACCGATGATGGAATAGCTAATATTTCAAGAACAAAGAGACTGCTTTTTGCAGTAAATGTGAAATTACACCATGTTTATCTAAGTCTTCTAACTGTCCCAGGAGGATAACAACTGAGAGCAGGTGCAAATGTGGAACAAATGTCTGGAAGGATAATAATGGAGTATGGCATCTGGGTATTCTCCAATCCACCAGGAATAAAATTGACTGGATTAGAGCTTTTGTGGGAAGGAGGGTCAAAGAACAATGATCATCTCCTTTCTGTCCCTAGGCAAGTTCATCCGGTTCAGAAAGGACAGAGTCAAGCTCTATGTGTCAGACGTAGGTCTTTTCATGCCACCAATCAGTGAGATGAGAGGCTCTTTATGTTCCCTATAGGATATCAGTGGAATTGGTGATGAGAGGCAACATGCATCAGTGAAAACTCATTATGACTCATCCCTTTTCAATTATCTAAAAGTCTCCCTCTGTGATAAAGGAATCATCAAAGAACTGGGACTAAGTGATCTAAAATGTTTTTTTAAAAGTCATAAAGAATGGTAGGTTCTATAAAATTGAATCACATCAAAGGTAAGTTACTTGTCGGTATTACTAACAAGCTTTTTTTCCCTGTCAATAGAGTCATAAAACCACATTTATCTGGCTCTGAAATGGTATCTTCAACCTCCATCTCCCAAACACAGGTAGAGCATCAGTAATCATCACTTGAATTTCATGTGTCAATAAATACTTAAATACTATATCGGAATCCCCAAGCAGGGCTCAGCTAATGTTCTGTAGATTGGAAAGAGCTATACAATTATTAATTTAATTTAGAAGCAGCTTGACACCATGGAAAAGCATGGACATTGGTGTCTGGAAGACCTGTGTTTTTTTTTTTTTCATTTTGTTAGGGGATTTCTCCACCCTCACCCACCACCCCTGCTGCACATCCCATCTTCCTGTTTACCATCCTGCTCTTCATCCTTTCTCCCCAAAGATCAGATAATCTACAGTCTGCATCCTTATAGATCCAGGTGCCCTGTCAAGATCATATCCATGATATATACACGGTACCTCTTTGATCCTCATCTATTATGTTAGACTTTCCAATTCATTCACTATTAACACCTATTGAGAAGCACACGTATCTGTTTTTAATGGTGCTCTGATCTTCCAATTAACCATGATTCTGGATTTCATAGAGGCATTCAGAAATCTGGACTAGAGATATAAACTTGGGAGTTGTATAGATGGTACATGAAGCTATGAAAATGAAGGTGATCATTAAGGAAGAGAGGGTAAATAGAGACATGAAATGCTCAGATGACTATATGCAGGGATGTTACTAAATGATTGGAATATGCAAAGAATTCAGCAGAGACTCAGAAAAAGAGACCAGAGAAAAAAGGAGGAAACAAAAATGAGAATTATGCAAAAAGGAATAACTTTAGAAGGAAGTAAAGATATAATTATGATAATAGATTAGAATTTTTACTGTTGATTTAACCTTGAAACTTAAAATTATGACATTAAAATTTTCAATTTACTTAGTTTTTATTTTGTTTTTAAAATAAAGCTGAGCATTTTATAAAATCTGACAATATTTCTTTCCATGCTACTCTGATGCAGACATACTGTTTGATGGTAAATTAATACCAATACATCCATCCCTTGTTCTTATCTCAATGCCTTTCCCTAGATTTTAAAGTCTTTTTATTCCTATAATAGTGTAAGGCCATTTTTCAACAATAACAAAAAGTTAAAAAAGCAATTGTACACCTTCTTCAAATAAAACCTCCTTCCCCATTTACATTCCTTGTGTACTGACTTTATTTGATGTCCCAAAAGCCACATAGTAAAAGCCAAATCTGGATGTAATATTTCAGTGCCTACGTATTATTAATGACTGACAGTATTTCACTTTACAGTTTGTGAATTTCTTTCACATTTTCTCTTTTAATCTTCACAATAACCCTGTAAGACATTAATGCATGGGTGATTGTTAACCTCTCAACAATATAAATGTGACTTATCTTGACATAGAATATTATGGGCATATAAAAATAAAGGGCATTAGCTGTGAATTTCTGAATTATTTAGATTATTATTATGATTTCATTACTTGGATTCAAAAGGGGACTTTATGGATCCTCCAGACCAACTACTTTATTTTCCAGAAAAGAAAGCAATTCCCAGTGAGTTAGTAGCAGAACCAGGGCAGGAAACAGTGTCCTGATTCCCATTTCAGATTTCTTTTCCACTCTAACATACCTTATTTTCTGAAAATAAAAAGGTGGAAAAATATATAGTTTCCCTCCATTTGCAAAAACAGGTCCTATTTACAGAGGTAAGCTATAAGGGAAAAATTTTAAACAACCATGAAACATTCTTAGAACACCAATATGAGTGAAAAGCAGATTTTTTTTTCTTCAGTTATAAGAGATGGGGATTGGGAGTAGGTAATAACTCCCATTGCACAGACTAAGAATCTCACTTCTGAAAGAGAAAGTCACACTAAATATCCATGTCATAGGTTACCATGCAGATTTTTAATTGTCACAGTTTATTAACACTGCTCATTCAGCTCTTCAGTCATGTTCTTCTTGATAGCAAAAGGGTAATTCCCTGCATAGCCTCCATGTTCGACATCATTAACCATTACTCACTGGAATTTACACTATGTTTAGCAGTATTCCGTGTGTGCAGATCCAGAATAAATAGTATCTCTGCCACCAGTCAGCTAGCTAGCATCCCAGCCTCTTAATAACTTGAGAGTTGCAGCCGTGGGTGGATTGTTTGTGCTCCCAGGAGCAACACTCCACCTTTGCCAGGTCTCATAGCCTCACATTTATGCCTCAGCAATGCTGCAGCTTTCATCAACCTGAAAACACTGCAGCTTTTTCCACCTTAAACATTAAAAAATTCCTTTGATCCTACATCGTTCCCCAACTGTCACCAGATTTCTCTGCTCTATTCCATAGAAAAACTAGGAAAATGTGTTAATACTCAATTTTCTTTCCTCCCTCCTCTAGTAAACCATCACCAACCAGGCAACTCTGTCACAGCCACATAGCCACTAATTGGCTCCTGATCCAGTGGTCAATTCTCAGTCTTCTTCTCCTTCTTCTTCTTCCTCTTCTCCTTCTTCCTCTCCTCCTCCTCCTCCTCCTCCTCCTCCTCCTCCTCCTCCTCCTCCTTCTGCTTCTTCTGCTTCTGCTTCTTCTTCCTCTTCCTCTTCTTCTTCTTCTTCTTTATACTCCTGAGCAATATTTGATTCAAGTGATCATCCTTCCATCTTGAAACACATTCTTCACATGGCTTTGATGATATCATACTTTTGGTTTTCCTCCTTTTTTCTCTGGTCTCTTTTTCTGAGTCTCTGCTGAATTCTTTGCATATTCCAATCATTTAGTAACATCCCTGCATATAGTCATCTGAGCATTTCATGTCTCTATCTACCCTCTCTTCCTTAATGATCACCTTCATTTTCATAGCTTCATGTACCATCTATACAACTCCCAAGTTTATATCTCTAGTCCAGATTTCTGAATGCCTCTATGAAATCCAGAATCTGATATCCAATCTTTACTTGCTACTCAATAATCCTCTTGGATGTCTGATGAACATCCCAAAATTAGTTGGTCAAATATATAAGTCCTAATTCTCAGACCTAACAAAACTACACACCTCCCACACACTTCTCCTCACCTTTGAAAATGATTACTAAATCCTTTTGGCCATAATGGCTCCTCACTGATCCCTAATCACTTTTATAGCAGTTATATCCCTTGCCCTGACAATATCTATTCTCCTTACCTGTGTAATTTTTATTTTCCTTAGGCACTCATCACTACCTGATATATGGATGCCAGAATGCACACTTCATGAGGAAAGCAACTTCTGTTTTGCCCACTGTTACCTCCTGAAAGCCTAGAACTCCATCTTATAGCAGGAACAAAAATGTCTGCTCAGTGAAAACTCTCATTTAGAAATACATAGAACTAACACAGTTCTATATAAATAGGACTCTGCCATAATTTCTTGAACCACTTGTATCCTCCTGAGTCCTTCATTTTCTCTCTACACCCACCCCTCCAGCTACTCATACCAATGGCCACTACTTGAATCTTGTCATCACTCTGAAACATACCTGAGGTCAGAAACCTCCAGCACCCTGTTCTCTGCCCATAATCTTCCTATAGAGCTGTCATGCTTCCATTTCTTTTACAGCTCCTCCCTAGACTCAGAGACCGTAAGTTCCTTGGTCTTCCACTTCCAGTAGTTTTCATTCCTAGCCTTCTTTATTCAGCCTGGATTGCAAGATTGTGGCCATGAACAGTTTAGTCTCCTTGTATTATTGAAACTTCTTGTTGTGTTTGGTCTTGAATATTGCAAGTCTCTGATTTAAAACAATGTACTTCCAAACCTAAACAGCCCTGCAGAAGCTTAATCTCTAAGTCAGACTGCCTAAGTTCAAGTAACTAGTAGTATGTAAATATGGGGTAAGTTCTTAGCCTCAAAAGCTTTCATTTTCTCATTGAAATAATAATTGTGCTCCTTTCAGAGGCTATGAAGACTAAATGAACCAACCTAAATAAAGTGCTTATCACAGTAAGTTACTATTATCATTATCATACCCATTGAGCACAACGAAAGAATATCATAAAACCACCGTCCATATTAGTGCCCCTACAGTATGTGGGCCCTCCAGTCCTGCTCAGCAATGTGTTTTTTTATTTTTTTTTGCCCCACTCATTTTTCTGACCCCTTTTGTAAATGTTCACCCTCTCATTAATCACTTAACTTCTAAGAGTATCTATGTATCCACCCATATTTTCCTCTTCCTTCCAGTCTCAAGGCTAAAAAATCATCATTTTATTCTAGGACAATTTATGTATGCTGCTCTTGATACCTGAAACTCTGATCAATTACTCCTTTCTCTTGATCCTCAGTCTCGTCTTCTCTCCTGGTACTATTGCTCAGCTTATTAAAATAATCAGGCTGATCCTACATACCTCTTTTTTTTTTTAAGTTGTCTTTACTCTGCGATCTCATTTAGATACTGTCCTCATGATCTCACAGTCTTTTCAGCCATGCTTTTGGAAAGAGTAGTGCCATCTTACATTAACCACTCTTGATTTCCCACTAAATTAACTCTTAAAACTTGTATTTTTAAAAAGGGTGTTGCCTGTGTTCTCCTCTAGGATTTTGATGGAATCTTGTCTCACATTTAGATCTTTCATCCATTTTGAGTTTATCTTTGTGTATGGTGCAAGAGAGTGGTCTAGTTTCATTCTTCTGCATGTGGATGTCCAATTTTCCCAGCACCATTTATTGAAGAGACTTTCTTCCAGTGGATAGTCTTTCCTCCTTTATCGAATATTAGTTGACCATAAAGTTCAGGGTCCACTTCTGGGTTCTCTATTCTGTTCCATTGATCTATGTGTCTGTTTTTGTGCCAGTACCACACTGTCTTGATGACCACAGCTTTGTAGTACAACCTGAAATCTGGCATTGTGATGCCCCCAGATATGGTTTTCTTTTTTAAAATTCCCCTGGCTATTCGGGGTCTTTTCTGGTTCCACACAAATCTTAAAATAATTTGTTCTAACTCTCTGAAGAAAGTCCATGGTATTTTGATAGGGATTGCATTAAACGTGTAAATTGCCCTGGGTAACATTGACATTTTCACAATATTAATTCTGCCAATCCATGAGCATGGAATATTTTTCCATCTCTTTGTGTCTTCCTCAATTTCTTTCAGAAGTGTTCAATAGTTTTTAGGGTATAGATCCTTTACCTCTTTGGTTGGGTTTATTCCTAGGTATCTTATGCTTTTGAACTCAGCCACAGTAACTTCTTGCAAGATACATCCACGAAGGCAAAAGAAACAAAAGCAAAAAAGAACTATTGGGACTTCATCAAGATAAGAAGCTTTTGCACAGCAAAGGATACAGTCAACAAAACTAAAAGACAACCTACAGAATGGGAGAAGATATTTGCAAATGACCTATCAGATAAAGGGCTAGTTTCCAAGATCTATAAAGAACTTCTTAAACTCAACACCAAAGAAACAAACAATCCAATCATGAAATGGGCAAAGGACATGAAGAGAAATCTCACAGAGGAAGACATAGACATGGCCAACATGCACATGAGAAAATGCTCCGCATCACTGGCCATCAGGGAAATACAAATCAAAACCACAATGAGATCCCACCTCACACCAGTGAGAATGGGGAACATTAACAAGGCAGGAAACCACAAATGTTGGAGAGGATGTGGAGAAAAGGGAACCCTCTTACACTGTTGGTGGGAATGTGAACTGGTGCAGCCACTCTGGAAAACTGTGTGGAGGTTCCTCAAAGAGTTAAAAATAAACCTGCCCTACGACCCAGCAATTGCACTGCTGGGGATTTACTCCAAAGATTCAGATGCAATGAAACGCCGGGACACCTGCACCCCGATGTTTCTAGCAGCCATGTCCACAATAGCCAAACTGTGGAAGGAGCCTCAGTGTCCATCGAAAGATGAATGGATAAAGAAGATGTGGTTTATGTATACGATGGAATATTACTCAGCCATTAGAAACGACAAATACCCACCATTTGCTTCAACGTGGATGGAACTGGAGGGTATTATGCTGAGTGAAGTAAGTCAATCAGAGAAGGACAAACAGTGTATGTTCTCATTCATTTGGGGAATATAAATAATAGTGAAAGGGAATATAAGGGAAGGGAGAAGAAATGTGTGGGAAATATCAGAAAGGGAGACAGAACATAAAGACTCCTAACTCTGGGAAAGGAGCTGGGGGGGGTGGAAGGGGAGGAGGGCGGGGGTGGGGATGAATGGGTGATGGGCACTGAGAGGGGCACTTGACGGGATGAGCACTGGGTGTTATTCTGTATGTTGGCAAATTGAACACCAATAAAAAATAAATTTATTATTAAAAAACTTGTATTGTTATCATTTTCCATGACTAATATTCTTGAACACATGACTTAAAGGTTGCATAATATCTTCCAAATTTTCACGTTGTTTTGAGATTACAATCTCACACAATAGAAGTGTTTTTGTGGTATAATAAACTAGTAATTATTTATCTTGATAAGGATAGTAGACTTAGTGATTATAATCTTTCCAGTCCAGTTTTCATAAATTTTCACTTAAAAGTTTTTGCATCTATTTTCAGTGAAATAAGGCCAGATACTTTCTTTTGCATTTGGTCACAATGTAAATTTTACTCTCTTTAGGTATTTATTGAATTTTTATTAAACAAGTAAATTAATAATAAATTCTAGTTAGGAAACCTTATGAATAGATTCAAACAATACTTGTGAAGATCGATAATATATTTGATTTTTATTTTCAGTGCTGCTCTATGGGACTGTACTCCATTTAATAAAAGAACTCTGTGACAATCATCATGAAAGTTCCTTTCTGGGGCAGCTATGGAGCACTAAACCCATTAGTCAATTTAGCCAAGTAAAACTCACCAAGTAGTTAATTGGCACAATGGGAAGAAAAAGATTGATTTATTTTCCACCTTTTCAATAAGTTAATTTTACTTTGTGAAATAATCTTTTGAAGAGAACTTTCTGAAGCTTCAGACATTGGCTTCAGACTGTTCATCATTCAACACTTTCTAAGTTAGAAGTGGAGACTGCAAGAGACTCATTTGGCAGGAAGGGAAATTACTTAAGAGGAGTGGAGTGTGCCAGTCAATTTGTCAGGTGCTTTCTCATTAAAGACTTTAGAGATAAGGGTCAGTCTTTGAGCTAAGAACAGATTCTAAACACACCCTTTCCTATTAAATGGTTTCACAAAAAGCCAAATTCCAAACCATTTGGAACTTTGAAGATAAGGATATATACATTGCCAAGTTCCTATCAACTGAGCTGCCATTATTATTAATTATTGTAATAATGGTTCACACACAAGAGGTATTACCCAACATGCATTGATTCAGTGCTTTATCAACCACAAATGGAAAGATCACAATACTAACATATAGGGAAAATGTAACAGTCCTTTTCCATCAAATGACTTCTGTTATGAATAATTAAGTCTTTACTTTTAGTTTAATCCAATAGATTTTGGTTTCAAGATTTTCTCTTAATTGAAAATGTCTAACATTGATAAAATTCATTAATTCAACCTTCTAAAATATATGAAGGGAACCATGGGAAATGCAAAGATGCACAAATCAAGGCCCCACTTTCAAAATATTTAATAACCAATAGGGAAGCTATATATAATATACTATAATACAAATTATGATTGACATGAGAAGTTCAGAGCAACTTTGTGGATTAGGGGAGGATGGGATCTCTTGCAGCTGAGAAAATCAAGGAAAGCTAAGGAACTTTTATTAGGATGGTTAGAACTTCAGTATGGATAGTTAGACTTGCAAGAGGAAAGTGCATTCAAGTGAAGGGAACAACTTTGAGCATAAGAGTCTTGTGATATTTAGCAGAGGTGAATAGATCAGTTTGCCTGGAAGACAGATTCATTTAAATGAGTGGGAGATGAGAATGGAAAGGTAATTTTGGAATATATGGGTAAAAAAATAGAAATAAGGCAATGGTAGTAAAAATCAAATGAAAGGGAACTTTATTTTCACATATATGAAGGGTAATTCCCAAACCTGCAGTATGTCCCCACAGATGTAAAACCAAAGTGTTCACAGTCATTCCACAATTCTATAGATGCTTCTCTCTTGATATTTTTCTGTCTTCCTTTGCCTTTGTGATGTTATTATCACAACACTTCTGAAACATTATTTATGGGCTAAATTCAGGTTATATTCACACCCTTCTTTTTTGTTTGTTTTTAAAATAAGCTTTTTATTTTAGGGTAGTTTTAGATTTATAGAAAAATTGAAAAAATAGTACAAAAGTTCCCATGTACCCAGCACCTAGTTTCCTCTATTGTTAAGATTTTATATTAGTATTGGGGCATCTGGCTTGTTGCCTAAACATTCAACTCTTGATTTCAGCTGAGGTCATGTTCTTAGGGTTGCAAGATTGAACCCCACATTGGGCTCTGTGCTGGTCATGAAACCTGCTAAAGATTCTCTCTTTCTCTCTCTTCCCTCAACGCCAGCATGTGCACCCTATCTCTCTCTCTCAAAAAAAAACATATATATATATATGTATATATATATATTATATATAATAACATATATATATATATATATTAGTATGGTACATTTGTCACAATGAATGTCACAATACTGACACCTTATTACTAATGTCCATGCTTTTTTCAGATTTATTTAGGTTTTACCTAATATTATTTTTCTGTTCCAGAATCTCATCCAGAGTGCCACACTGTATTTGGTTGTCATGTCTCCTTGGGCTCCCCTACCCTGTGATAGTTTCCCAGATTTTTCTTTTTTTTGATGACCTTGAGTAGTAGTTGTCATCTGTTTTGTAGAATATCCCTTGATATAGGTCTGTCTGGTATTTTTCTAATAGTTAGACAGGGTTTATGAGTTTCAGGGAGGAACACTATAGCAATAAAGTGCCATTTTTATCACATCATATCAAAGGGCACAAATTATCAATTATTGATGTTAAGCTTGGTTACATGGCTAAGATAGTGTTTCTCAGGCTTCCACACTATAAAGTTATTCGTCTTCTCCCCTTTTCCATAATGAACTGTTTGGAAGGAAATCATTATGTTTAGTCCATGCATAAGGGATAGAAGATGAGTCAGAGTTATGTTCTACTTTCTTGAGAGTAAAGAGAAGTATATACATAAATTATTTGAAATGCTACACAGGAGATTTGTATATTCCCCCTCATTAATTAACTTATTCAATCAAATATTTATGTTAGAATGGAGTCATGAATATTTATTTTATACTTTGGGATTATGATCCAATACTATGCTATATTTTATTGCTCAATTGTTCCAACTTTAGCCATTGGGAGCTCTTACAGTTGGTTCTTGTGTCCCTTTGAAATACTCTATTGGATATTTTTTCTTGAGCCCTTTCTTATTTTTTAGTATTACAGTATGGTCCAAGCTCATCCTGTGTATTTCATGCTCCTGCTTTTGAGGTAGCCATTTCTCCAAGAATCCCTGGTTCCTTTTATTGGAGAATAGTATTTGAAACCATGATATGGGCTCTGGATGTGGTCATTGCTGCTAGGGTGTTGTTGCTTCCAGGCCTTCTCAACAAACAGAACTTGGAAATATATGTCTGTATACTAATCCATGAGTAAACACATATCTGTAATTGTTTCTATATTCAGCCATCTGTAGCTGTATAAAACTAAATGTGAGTTCATATCAATGTATCCCATCAATAATCCAGTTCCAAATGATTTTTTTCTAGCCTTCTTCCTTTATGTATATGTAACCTTCTCCTCCATCAGTGGCTCCCACCATCCAGACATTTATTTACATATTTTTCAATCCAAATATACATGCATAGTAATTTCAAAATTGCTAAACTCTTCTCCTATGAGAAATAATTTTGTTAACAAGACTCCAGTGTTTATGTATAGTTACTTTTTTGTCTTTAGTTTTAAAATCTCCACTCATCCCCATAGTTACTTAGGTCAGCATCATGTTTTAAAATTAATAAATTGTTTTTTAAGTTTGCAGAAAAAGTTAACTAAAAGTAGAAAACTCCCATGTACCTCTTCCTTCCATTCCTGCACAGTTTCCCTATTATTTCTCAATTGTTAACATTTTCCATTAGTGTGATACAATTGGTGAACAAACATTGATATATTATTATTAACTAGAGTCCATAGTTTACATTAGGGTTAGCTGTGTATGCTGTACAGTTTTATAGGCTTTGACAAATGTATGTCATATGTCCACCATTACAGTATTATATAGAATAGTTCCACTGCCCCTAAAAATATCTCCTGTGTTCCTGGAAACCACGGATCTTTTTATTATCCCTACCTTGTTTATTGTTTTGCTTTTTCCTATAACTTTTTTTATTGTGGTAAAATATACATAATAAAATTTACCAGTTTAATCACTTAAGTGTACAATTTCTTCTCATGCATTTTAATTATGGTAAAATATACATAATATCATTTTAAGCACTTATATAATTCATGGCATTAAATACATTTACAATGTTGTATAGCCCTCACCACTCTCTACTCAAAACTTTTTCATCATCTCCAACAAAAACTCTGTATTCATTAGACAATTATTTCTCCACCTTTCCCATTTCAGTGAGTTTATATCACACATTTCCAGTGATATCATTAGATTTTCTTGTAACAATCTGCTTTCTAGCCTGGGATTCCTTAACTTCCCAATTGATTTTTTTATTTGCATACAATAAGTTTCACTTTTTGTGCTGTAAAGTTGTATGGTTTTGATAAATGCACAATGTCATGTATCTGCCATTATGATATCATACATAGTTGCATAACCTTTTAAAAAAATCCCCTGGGCTTTATGTATTCAATCCTACTCCCTCCCCAAGTCCCTGATAACCACTAAATGATCTGATGTCTCTATACTTTTGCTTTTTCCAGAATATTATAAAAAACAGAATCATAGAGCATGTAGCCTTTTCAAACTGTAGAGGTTTTTTTCACTTAAAAACATACATTTAAGGTAACTCCACATCTTTTTGTGGCTTGATAACTCATTTATTTTTATCACTAAGCAATATTGCATTGTATAGATTTACCACAATTTATCCATTCACCTACTAAAGAACATTATAGCTGTTTCCAGTTTCTGGTGATTATGAATAATACTGCTATAAACATATTGCAAAGGTTTTTGTGTGAACATAACTTTTCAAGTCAGTTGGGTAAATATCTATCTTTGTCAAGTATTTAGCTTTGTCAAAAACTGCCA
This sequence comes from Nyctereutes procyonoides, assembly GCF_905146905.1. Classification (NCBI taxonomy): domain Eukaryota; kingdom Metazoa; phylum Chordata; class Mammalia; order Carnivora; family Canidae; genus Nyctereutes; species Nyctereutes procyonoides. The sequence goes on from NW_026575048.1 coordinate 28,485,335, forward strand.
AACTGTCTTCCAAAGTGACTGTACCATTTTGCATTTCCACTAGCAATGAATCAAATTTCCTGTTGAGCCACATCCTCATCAGCAATTGGTACTGTCAGGTTTAGGATTTTAGCTATTCAAATAGGTACACAGTGATATCTCATTTTTGTTTTAATTTGCAGTTCCTTAATGACAGTTGATATTGGGCATCTACTCATATGCTTATTTTGCATCTGCACATCTTTGGTGAGGTGACTATTCAAATTTTTGCCCATTTCTCATTGAGTTGTTTGTTTTCTTTTTGTTTGGTTTTAAAAGGGTTTTATGTTTCTTTAATGTTTTCAATACGTACTTCTGCATATTCTGGGTATTTATTAGGTATGTGATTTGCAAATATCTGTGGCTTGTCTATTCATTCTCTTAACAATGTATTCTGTAGAGTTCACCTGTTTTTAAAACTTTGATTTAATTAATAATTCAACACTGACAAAATTCAGCCTTGTTTTTGTACTAGTCTAGGTGTAAATTTACACTTTGTTCATACCTTCCAATTATTCAAGTTTTAAAAGTCTGTTCAGATGGAGTTAGTTTCCCAACAATATCCTTAGCTCACATTGGTTCAAAACGTCAGGGAACTAGGGAGAACCCATCATTGCAGAAGATCATCGCAACCTGAGTGGGTCCTTAGCAATGACACCATTCTTACTGCTCATTTGGGACTATATCAAAGGAGAAAGCTTGTTTGTTTCTGAGGGTCATCTACAAATACAATTCCATCAAAGAAAAACAAGAAGCCAATGAAGTGAAAAGAAAATAGATTCCATACCATTTAAAACGATTGCACTAATTTTATGTAGCGGTAAACATCAATTTATTCAGCAGTAGATTTCAATTATGTTTCTAATTTGCAAATGTTGCCCTCCAGTAGATCTCAAATTAGAGGGCTAAGCACTAAGGAATGGCAAGACAATGACATTGCAATTAGAAATTCCCCTAAAATATTCAATTAACTATTTGGGAAAGCAATAAAAGTTCACCTTATTTATTGGTAAAGGATATATATGAAATGTGATTTAAACTGAATTCATAACTGTGTTTCCTAGACTTGTTATGACCTATTTTCAATGTAGGGGTATCTAGTTATACCTGAATCTGCTCTGGGATGGTTGGGATTTAGTAAGTTTCAGGATATCATGGAAAATTAACTATTTGGCTACTCTAAAAGACATTAAAGAAATATATCTAATTTTTACTATAATGGGGTTTGTTATGTTCAACAGCACTGGAAAAACAAGAAAGCCTTTTCTATCATATTCCTAGCATTGTGAGAAAATACCTAAAAGAGATTCTTGTCTAATCCCTTTTATGTTCTTTCTCAGATTCCCTTATCACCTTTTCTAACCTCTCTAATCCCAAAGAAATGTGAGATTCAGACAAACCTGTGTTTATAGTCATATTTTAACTTAGACAATGTGTGAATCTCTGTCTCTGAGTTTTAGTTTCTACAACAAAAAGAAATAGGGGAAAGACATGCCTTTTAGGGTTATCATAAGACCTCATGGAAATAATGAAGGTGAGGGACACTTGTGGCTCCGTGATTGAGGGCCTCCCTTCCACCCAGTGCGTGATCCTGGAGTCCCGGGATCGAGTCCCACATCGGGCTCCCTGCATGGAGCCTGCTTCTCCCTCTGCCTGTGTCTCTGTCTCTCTGTGCCTCTCATGAATAAACAAATAAAATCTTAAAAAAAAAAAAAAGGAATGAAGGTGAAATGTGCATAATCCCCAGGACAATCTTAGCTTCCCCTCCTCTGTAAGTTAATTTTCTTTCACCTGAAATATATTCAGCAAATGCCTTCATAATTTATATAGGATCCCAGAGTCATGAATTTAGTGTTACTTTTTGTTTCTTTGTTAAGAATACCCTACTTCTTGTAGCATCTGGGTGGCTCAGTTGGTTAAACCTCTGACTCTTGATTTCAGCTCAGGTCATGATCTTAGGGTTGTGAGATAAAGCCCTGCATCACTGAGCTCCACACTCAGCGGGGAGTCTGCTTGAGATTCTTTCCCTCCCTCTCCCCTCTGCCCCTCTCCCTGCTCGAGCTCACTCTCACTCTGTCTCTCTCTCTCTCTCAAATAAATTTAAAAAAAAAAAGACTACCTTACCTTGTACACACCACTCTTTAGCTGTTCCATTGTTCACATTGTCCATGTGCTTCAGGTTAGAACCCCTTTGCCAGGTACTGCCACACTCCCCACAATCCCTTCTAACAAGCATGCTGGGAAGGAAGGACATAACATTTTCAGGCATATTTTGAATATTTAGTTGTATATCTTTATTTCCATGAAAGCAAGAATCATGTCCTATATACCTCAAAATATCTGACACCATCATAGTAGTTTCTTGGAAAATGTTTAGGAATGGTTGGATAAAGTCAGGAAAGGAGTCAGGGAGAAAAGGAGGGACAGAAGAGAGAAAGGAAGGTTGTAGCTAGATGACAAGCATAGAGAGCCTTTTCTCTCTTTTACAAGCACCTACCTGGGGAATAAAGCAAATTTGTGTTTATTGATTAGAGCACTCATTTTTTAAGAAACCTGGAGCGCATTAGTTTGGAGTAGCATGGAAGTTAGCAGCCTCTACTAGACAGAAATGCCACCTCATCATTTGTCTTGTTATCACCCTCAGTGCTTATGGTAAGATCTGGGCAAAACTTTGAAGGCTTCAGATTTTCTGAGCCCTCAAAGTTCTTCCATTACTTTTCTAGTAATGCAAAGCTCTCCAGTTTCCTCTACACCCTCCCTTACAAGACCTGCAAAGGATCTCATAAGCAATATGTGTGCATGCAGCTGCAATGAAAGGACACAGCCTTCACTCCCCCCGTGCAAGTTTGGTTTTGCCAGATACCCGACTTCCACGGAAGCCTGTAGAATAAAATTTAAATTCCAGAGAAAGCTTTTTTTTTTTAATTGCATATGGGTTTGGGGACGATATTGAAAAATTTCCCCTTCACCCTGAAAGCTTATTTCTCCCAAGCCAGTGCTGAAGTTCGGTTGTTTTCTGGGTTGGTGGATTAGGCGGAATCTTAAATGGATCTTTATAATCAGAAAGCTGAGAGTTTGAGAGAATTTTTCAGGATGAAATGGGACCAAAGGACCATTTTTTTAAAAAATTTATTTATTTATTCATGAGAGACACAGAGAGAGAGGCAGAGACACAGGCAGAGGGAGAAGCAGGCTCCATGCAGGTAGCCCGATGTGGGACTCAATCCTGCGACCCCAGGGTCATACCCTGAGCCAAAGGCAGATGCTCAACCACTGAGCCACCCAGGCACTCTGCCAAAGGCCCATTTATGTACTGGAAATACTGGTGTCCTGGCATCACATCCCTGAGGGTCATCTGATTTCACAGAGGAGGTTCTTGGACCTGAGCCCCTTTACCAAATAAACAAACCTTCGAGAACACCTAGTCTCCTAGGCATGCCCTGCCCTTGCCCTTCTCTCCTTGTTGACCTCAGTTCCATTGCACACTGTAATCTGCTTCCCAATCTCCCTTTGGGAATGTGAAAGGCATTTGTTTTGAAAAATTCCCTCTGAATAAGTAAACTGTCATTAAGACTTTAGAATGTAGTTTACTCATTCAAAAGTATTGATTGGATACACAACAAAACTAGGCACTTTGGTGTAGAAAATAAGAGCTTAGACAAAATTCTCATCCTTGAAATACTTATATTCATAAAAGATCTTATGGTTCAGTGGGGATTTTTTATTCATTTATTAATTTATGACTCTCTCAGTAATGACATTTTCTATTTCCAATATGCTATGATTTATGTGAAGCAACAAAAAAATGGTTTTCCCTTTCCTCCATCTTTTGTCAACTGCTTGCTTTGTTCAAAGCTAGTACAACGCTATTTCAGTCAAATCACATTTGTTTCCATACAATATAACTGTCATGTCAAAGTTATTGTGTTATTATGGAAGTTAGTAAATATAAATAAAATGTATTTTCAAAATAAAATGACATAAAACTCATTTTATTTTTCTATTTTCCCTAAGAAAGTATGGATTTCCCAGCAAAGTACTTTTTTTTCCCTCCTTAATTTTTCTGTCTCTCCCTTCCTTATTCAAAAGCACAGATACATGCCAACGGCAGCCTTTGAGGCCCTGGCTGGATCAGAGGCAGTCAGTCATGGACACTTTGGCAGGACACCTCAAGGTTCAGGACCACACATGTCTTCTGCTCCCTCTTCAGAGATAGTGAGTGATCTTGGAGATGTTGCACGTTGTGAAGTTCCTAGAAATGGAAAAGCCGTGGGTCATTTAATCATCACATTCTTTATGACATGGCTTCTTTTCATTGAATTCCTTTCTGGAACATTGTATTAAGTGTATTAATGTTGTCATGGGAGTAGAACTGTGCTAAGTGTTCACTGGGATGTGGATTTCCCCTGCTGTTGATAGACTCCAAGTGCAAAATGAGGAACCCTCAAAATGGATCTTGATCCTTCATGTTAGAATCTTCTTTATCCCAAGGCTTATGTATTTTAGCAAGCAATTCCTCTATGGGTGTTTGATGTGTAAACATAAAAAGTAGTGAAAACAACTGCTCCTCCCCAGTCTGTGGGTCTATTTGTATTTGAAATAAAACTTAAAAATTTATTTCACCAGGATCTTTATTGGATTGGCCAGTGCTGTCTAAAATAAATGTTTCTCTTGTCAGTTTTTCAGTGAACTTGTCAAAAACAAATAAAGAGATTTTCAGCGATCTTCATTCTGTGTGTAAACACAGCACTATTTATCCACTAAAGGAAACTGCTTCATGAAAATCAAATTATTACTGTGCCAACTAGTTTTTCAAAGCTCTCTTTAGGCCTATGAAATTTTTTTGCAGTGCATTTTGTTTTTAAAAAGATGCCGGTGATTCCTTCCTGCAGGTAATGTGAAAGCAACAGGCTCTGATCTATGTGACTACAAGGAGACATAAAGCATAGTTCGACCCTTTCTAGCCACCTCTAACTTCAGTCAATATTGCAATTATAACCAAACATAATCAAATCATTTGGGGTGTTAAGACCCAGAAGATTGCAAAAGGCTCTGTAGGGGGTGTAAGGGCTCTTTTGATTCTTTCAGATTGACTGGGGAGCTGCCTCATCTCAATGCTTCAAACTCTAACCGAAACCACTCCAAAAGGAGAGAAATGGATATTAGGAAGCAGATGACCTTTGAATCTATTTACACCTCTGGGCAGACACAGCAGTGAGGCTGTGAGGAGCTGTGAAGGCCATTCTTCAATAGGAATCTTATGTCACTTGCACCTGCTTGAAAGACGGGAAGAGCCACAGGAAGGTTTTCACAGTGATGGCCTTCTGTCTCCCAGAAAAACTCTGCCCCTAAACAAACAAACAAGAAATCTTTTACTTTGCCCTGCTTTGTTGTATTTTTCAAGAATAATATCATCCTATCATCCTGCTGTATTATTTTCACCAGTAAGCAGACCCAGCCTCTGACGCCTGTCAAGAGCACTGTACTAGTTAGCCATCAAGTCAGTTTGATTAAATTCAATAAATAAGGCAGTAAACATGGTTTATGGTTTATTAAAAGTACAATTGATTGCACACTGAAATATTCAGAGACCTCTGAATATATCAACTAGTTAGCAAATTCAATATTTTCAGACAGGGCAAATTTATCCTATAAGTACTCTGCAAAATAAAAATGCTCTCCTTGTAGCCTTATATATTCACTCTTAATGGAGTAAGAGCCAAAGACTTAAAGGGGAATTCAGAGACATTCTTCAAATAAGACTAACTTAACTCCAGTTTAAAATATCCACATCTTTATTCTTGAAACTCTCCCACATGAGAGATTCAAAGCTCCATTAATCTATCCCTATGTCTCATAAAAACAATTAAGACATTCTTCCCATTTAACTTAAATCCTTTCATATGTAATTGTAATCTTTGGAAATGAAGAGAATGCGAGCCAGGAAGAATCATAATGTTAAGGTGTGTATTGATCTAGATCTTGATTTCTGCAGCATCTGATTCTTTTTATAAAGCTCTGCACCTTTCCACCGGAACGACTCTAGCTAAGGTCTTCCATGACTTGAGTGAGTACTGTCATCCCCACAGCCTCTTTAAATCCTCATCTGATTTGACCTTCTTGTCAAATTTAACCAGCTCACTGTCCCTCCACACCTCACTTCCCCACACAACTGCACTTTTGGATCTCTGATAGTTTCTCCTTATTTACTATTGCCTCCTCTGTCTTCCATCCCTTATGAACTTGGGTGTTAGGTCCTCTGTCTGTACCCTGATTTTCTTAGGTGATACTACCACCTCCAAAGACTTCATCGGTCAATTGACATTAACTCTTTGATCAATAACTTGGACTTAAATTTCTGTCTAAGCTCCTCATATATGCTGACTCCTGGAAGCACAAAGAGTGTAGCAACTATCTCACACCTAACAAGATCATCTTTCTCTGCAAACCTGCTATGTCTTGATTAGTGACATCATCTTCCATCTAGCTGCCCAAGCCAGGGACCTCAGAGTCACCTTAAGGAGCCCCTACTTCCTCACCCTCCGTTTGAACTAGTATCAGATGACACTAGTTCTCCTTCTAAAATGCCTTTCAATAGATCTGCTCTTCTCTTTCCACTGCCACCAGGTCAGCACAGGCCTTCTTTAGTGGCTCTGACTTGGTCTTCTTTAATCTGATCATTCCAACATCATTCTTACACCCATCCACTCTCACTTCTGCCTCAGAGATCAGGGAAAAGTGAAAATTCACTTTACAAAACCATAATAGAGCAGAGAAATTTTCTTTGATGGCTCTCTTTGGCCTACAGAAACAAATTCAGCCAACCTGGGTCAAGTACATTAGATACTATAGTTGGTGTCACTGCATGCATTATGTCTAAAGATATCACACTAGAAGTTAGGAAAATTGGATTTTCATCCCACATATGGGTCCATATACTTCTTCTCCAGTCCTAAGTTTTACCATCAGTAAATGATAAGGTTGGTTTAGATGATTTCTGAGGATCTTTCCACTCCTGACATCTTTATTAAAAAGGCAGTTAAATGTACTAAGTTAATATCTGAAGACCAGATATTACAGATATTATGAGCTCAATTCTTATTTTAGTTCTATTAACTAACAAGTGTCTTTTTTTTTTTTTTGTCATCTGTTCTGTGTCAGGCAGAGGGACCAATAGAAGCAGGAGTCAGTTCTAATTCCCTAGGAACATCTCATCTAGTTGTAAGAAAAAAATGGACTATTATTCAAAGAGGAGAACATCCATAAATCCATATGATTTAAATGAATTATTGAATAAACAAATAAATGAGAGAACACATAACTTTCCTATGCAGGAGAATACCAAATTCTGACCTACTACCTTTATCAATAAGAAGGTAAAGCACAGTGCCCCACCCCTTGAGCCTGGGCACACTGCAATGTCAGAGTTTGGAAAGAGGAAGAAGGGCAGACTATGGGTGACCAGCCTGAAGAGGTGAGAAGAGGGTTATCCAGGTTATCCACCAGTCCAACACACTCATCTGATAATGGGTGAGCCTGGACTTAATAAAGTTTGGCATCAAAATCTAAGTCAATTCAATTTGGTACACAAAGCATGAAGACATAAACATGGGTTGGGTTCCAGGCAAGTTTTGAAGGCAGATGGGATTAAAACATTGTTATTCAGTGCAAGGTAAACAAATTCATTGAAATCTGGACTTGGTGATACTGAGGACAGAATCCAGGCTCCTCACACACCAACAACAGGGAACAGAGAAGGTGAGAACACCATCCAAGCAAGCTGGAGTTCAATCTCCAATCCCTGCAAGAGAACTGAGATACTAAACCAGAGCCTGAGACCGGACCAACAAGGCAGGGCTTAGAGAATGGCTGAAACCCAATAAAGATGTATCTGTGAACTTATTTTGGCCACACTGAACGTCAGACTGCATAAGCATGTCTAGCTTGGACCCCACTCATTGTTGGAGAAGAGATTCCCCAAGTGTTCTTTGATTTGCTCACCACCAGATTTGATGCTGGGTGGAGCCAAGCCTAAGCAAAGGTGCTTCAGATGTGCAAGGCGCAAAGGGCCAGGGCCTGGCAAGCAAGGTCTTTAGCCACACAAGGTACGGGTGGATCCCAAGAAGACCCAGAGTTAGATTGGAGAGTTTCTGTTGCCACCCCACAATTATAACTCTACACAAGTACCTACTCATAGGGAAGAGACCTATGTGAAATGAATATACAATAAGATCCAAGCAAAAAAAAGATATGAGCCACCTTTTCAAATAATAAGTTTCTTGAGTCTCTCTTGCTAAAGGACAGCATCATCTTCAAAACATTCAGTGTTACAAGGAAGGAAGAGGGAAAATCAATTCCCTTATCATATAAAAACAACAACAGAAAATTAGGATAGGGTACATAGCTGAACTCTAATTTTGGCCAGAGTCTTGTTGTTTAGAACACTTGTTTCAAATAAAAATTGCCCTCAAGAAAGAAAGTGATTTTCCAACCATATATCTTATAGATTGTATCCTGTGTTAAAGTATCAAATAAAGCCAAACAATCTGAGGGCTCATTCAGTTCTTTTAAAATCAAGCCAGTCAAACACCATTATTTTTTAGGGCCCCACAGTGATTTACCCAGGAGGAATATTCCCTTCACTGAAAGCAAAATGTTCACCCCTGTGTCTAATTAGGTTTTCCAGGGCACCCGCAGACAGTGGCAATAGTCACACTGTGAAAGTGAAATTAAGAGTCAGATCATTTTCCAGCAAGTTGAGAAGTATGTCTGGCCAACCTAGAGAGTACCTTGGTTCCCACAAGTTCTAAGATTTTCTTAGCAAACAATCTCCATTTTATTCCCCGAAAATTGGAGTTATATGGGCCTGGGGTGGAAGTGTGAGCAGATGGTAGTACATATCTGTTGATAATGCAAGACAAGGGATGGGCAAGACATTCTTTCCTCATCAGTTCTCTCAGCCAGGCAAGGTGGCAGGTATTAGCACATGTTCCTTCTACAAGAAGTGCCTGTGAGGTACGGAGGAGACAGACATGTCACAGCAGCCTCCATCTCAAAACAGACCAGTTGTGGACTCTGTCCTAAGGTAACCTGGATAAGTTATTTAGCATTGAACACCCTGTCTTGTCTTTTTTGTTTTGTTTTGTTTCCACTGTAAAAGAATATATTTTGATTAGTTCATTTCAAAGATCAAAGATATTTTTGGTGCTTGCGGGGGTGCTGGCGATTGGAAGACAATACCCTACTGCTGGTTCTCTTCATCTCAGTTCCCAGTATATAGTAGTCAACTGTGTTCACATTTACCAAGAGGAATGTTTCCTGAAAAGGGATTGAAGAGGGATGATTTACTGAGAGGGGCTAAAATAATTCCAGGCACATGGATTTATACCAGAAGAACATCTGCTTTACAGATCCTTAGAGTGGTACATAGGAATAGCTCGAATCTTGAAAGTAAGGATACAAACTCAGTTTGATCAAGAAGATGATGAGACTCAAGCAGCAGCTATAACGTGGTATGGGTGGTTGTGTTTTGTTTTGTTTTGTTTGTTTTGTTTTGTTTCCCTGTAGATCTAGAAAGTAACTATGAAAGCTAATCTGTTGTTTAACAAAAGAAACATGTACTGATTTATGTGCTGCCCAAACATAGTTTTGTAGTTCTCCAGTTACCTGTGAATGTTGCATATTTATTTCTATCCCATCTGCTCTTTAAGGGAAGCTCCTCTAAGGGAAAGAGGAAGCTGTTTTGGTTCTGATGAATATATGCCAACTCCCCAGTGAGGGAACCTGAGAGAACACACTAACCATTTGCTCACTTATAGCCTATCACTCTCTATCATTCAGTCTCTCAGAAATTAAAGACTTACATGCACTCATGAGCATACAATGCCTTGGATTTTATTTCCTTGTATTAGGATTTCTGGATCTGGGAAAAACTAGCAATTATTTCTTTTCCAAAGAATATTTAATTCTAATATTCATGTAACAAACAATAAATACATAGTAAACAATATTGATATAAACAAATATGATTTTTACTTTGAAAGGGGGCTTATAAGCCACAGGAATAAATAAGTTCTTAGAATACACAATAGAGTCATGAATAATATGCATTTTTTATAAATATATATTACAACATAAGTCTCTTTTCTTAAACTTATTTATATTCTCATTTCCTCAGTTCACTCTAGAGAGATTAATTAGCAAATCTCATCTTCTAAAATTAAGTTCAGTTTTCATCTCTTTAAAAGATTATGAATAATATAGATATTAATTTTCAGATTTGTTGATTTCCAGAAGAATAAGATGCAGAGAGGACCTTAATTTTCACATAAGTGATTTTTTAGACAACCCATTTCTACAAATAATTCTTTGAGAAAAGATTTGTTAAAATTATATGGAAATAATACTGACATGTCAGCATAAAAATATGGTGTATATAATATTTTGCACTCTTACACAAGTGTTATTTTCTTCAAAATAAAAAATTTTTTAAACTACAAGTTCCCAGGGTTCCTAAGTGGCTCAGTCAGTTAATATCTGCCTTCGGTTCAGGTCATGATCCCAGGGTCCTGGTATTGAACCTAGTGTCTGGGCTCCCCCACTCAGCTTCTCCCTCTCCCTCTGCCTCTCCCCCCAGTTGTGCTCTCTCTCTCACTCACTCTATCTCTCTCAACAAATAAATAAATAAGTAAAGTATTAAACAAACAAAAACTATCAGTTTCCTACACAATTGCAGAGTCAAGTAGCTACTTGATCCAATAAACATCCATCCAGAGCTTTAGGAGGGGTTGTAGACCATGTTTGCTGCTGTCAGAGCATAATATGCTTCCTTCCCAGCTGGAGTTCATATTAAGAAAGTAACATGAGAATGGAAGTGTAGTCTAGTATGAAAAACAATAAGATGTTTCTTGAAATGTCATATTTATTCTAAGACATTTTTTTTTATTTGTGACAATGGAGAAGAAAAGTACTTTGGACTAGGACTCAGGTGATAACTTGGAGTACAGTGAAGATTAAATTAGAAAATATGTGTTACCCCTTGCTAATTCCACTTTGCACAGCATTTTCCAGCTTGTTCAGGAAAATAAGGAGTGAATTTGATCATTATGCAAATATGCAAAACTGTGGAAGACCTGTTTAAAATGCTTTAAAGAATATGTATCTAATCTTCTAAATGCTGGGGAGGGGGACATTGCAGGAAGGGGAAGGTCTCCACCCAGATTGCTTGGAAAAAGTAGGTCCTTCTGTCACTGTGTGAAAAGGGCATTGGGGAGATTGGAACCTAGAAGAGAGAGGATCAGGGGTGGAAGATTGTCTTCCCTGGCTTGTTGTAGGGCTGGCCTTCTTTAAAATTGAAAAGCTTATGTTTCTTCTAGATGAGTTCAGTGGCCTTTTTGGAATTACCCACATCTAAGCCTGCCCTCCTGACTAAACTTTAAGCTTTTAAAATAATGTAATTTATCTGATTATTCCCTTCTCTTAGCACTGTTGTAGATTTCCAAAGTAACAATAAATGATCAGATATACCTTTTTCCATTAAGTGCTACAAATTGAGTTGGTTTCTTGGTTCATCAGTAGTAACTAGCTTTTGAAAAAAGAAAAAAGGACACCCCAAACCTAAAGAATTATCACTGAGATTCCAAGCAGTGGAGGTGAATGTGTCTGCATGGAGGTATTGATTCGAGGATAGAGTTTCAGGGAAATATTAGTCCTCATTTTTAGCATTTACTATTCACTGCAAGTAGATGGCACCTATTTTACTTACCATCAGCACCAGCCCTCAATGACACTTTGCTGTGAGTCTGGAACAATAATTTTCCCAACACAACTAGAATTTTCTTTTGCCATTTGCTGGCTATTTCTTTAGAAATTCTGAGGCAAATGTCCATACTTAGCTCTTTAAGCAACTGTGTAGAACAGAATACTGATCTTGCCATAGGAAGAACTGAAGTATTCCTATCAGTAGTTGTGTGACATTAGTGAGTTACTTAAATTCTTCTCAGTTGCAAAATTCCCTCCTGTAAAATCCTTAATATAATACCTACCTCATAGGTCATATGAGATGGAAGGTCATTAGGGATATACAGTGACCTTATCTAAAGCAGAGAGGACAACCTGATTTCAATTTAAGTAATACATCTAGTTAACTTATCATAACTATCTGAAATGCTTAGAAGGAGTTTGGAAACATATCCATGTTGAGCAGGAAAGAGTATTATGATTGATTAGTGATGTCTGTCATTAGAGCCAAGTATAGGAACGAGGCATATAAAAGACATCCCTGGGATGCCTGTGTGGCTCAGCGGTTGAGTGCCTTTGGCTCAGGGTATGACCCCGGAGTCCCAGGATCGAGTCCCACATTGGGTTTCCTGTATGGAGACTGCTTCTCCCTCTGCCTATGTCTCTCTCTCATCTCTATCTCTCTGTATCTCATGAATAAATAAATAAATACAATCTTTAAAAAAAATAAAGGACATCCCTGATATATTATTTATTATTTAACCATCTTGGGTGGCACTCCTTCCATGAAGCCTTAATTGATTGAACCTATTCAGTCTATACCTTATTGTAATGGAGAAGTAAGCTCTGTAAGTTTACTCAGTCAATGAGAAGTTATTTGAATAAGAATATCAATCCTAAATGCAAATAGCAACATGCATCATTATCTTCCTTATTCATCAAAAGCAGATAGTCTATTATGGTAAGCCACACGGATCAAAGACATTCAGCAAAACTCTTTTTTGACACTCTTTTCCTTTTTCACAATCAATGGGACTGATTTAAAAGAAGGATTCAGTGCAGTAGAAAAAAAAAGATGCTAGGGAAGTAAAGAAGGAAGTTTCAAATTAAACAAGAATGGAGTGGGAATTATAAGGAAATGCAGATCAAAGTGATAGGGCTGAGGGGCGAAGAAGGGACAAAAGAAATGGCAGATAAGAGCAGAAAGACCAAAGACAGTGTGAAGAGCAGTTAGAAGGAAGGAAGTCAGAAAAATATGTTTTCATTTATGCTACTCCGGAAGGATATTTTAAAAAATGATGTCACTTCCATGTCAGTATAGCAAAGATATTTCATAAAACAGAACTGTATTTCTTTTTTCCATCAGGACTAGATTATTGCCCCCTGCAGATTTGATTTTTCTTTCTTTCTTTTTTTTTTTCGCATAAGTTTTACAGAGAAATGCTGAAATGATTTACTTTCAAAAAACTTACGGCTTGCTTAGGACACCCTTAAGAATATTCCTAAAATCAAGATAATCTAATCTTACTTTCACTTTGTGTATCCAGTGAAGCTATTTAATTCTGAATTTAAATTCTCTGAAATATCTGTATCATATAAAGGGAATCACTGCCAAACCTGATCTCATACTTTTAAGAATCATAAATCTTTTCTTTTTCATGAACATCCAAGCAACAATGACATCTTTGACACAGAAGCAATCTTTTCTTTTTAAGATTTTATTCATTTATTCATGAGAGACACAGAGAGAAGAGAGAGAGAAAGAGAGACACAGGCAGAAGGAGAAGCAGACTCCATGCAGGGAGCCCGACGTGGGACTCAATCCCGAGTCTCCAGGATCAAGCCCTGGGCTGAAGTAAGGCACCAAACCGCTGAGGTACCCAGGGATCCCGGCACAGAAGCAATTTCACTTTATAATAGCGCTTTCCTTCATAAATTTGCAAATCCAAACATAACACTTTTGATCTTATTAGAAATACAAAAGAAATTTGCAGTTATTTTTATTTTTATTTCTATTTGACTCAGTAAATCAGAATTTGGGGATTTTCTTGAACTACAGAATTTTTCTTAGAGAAGTATAGATACGTGTTTCCCTTGTACCAAAGAGCAAATCCCTATCATGCTCTGTGTGTTACAACCCCCAGATGCATCCCTTCCAGGATCTGTGCAGATGCATACACACATCTAGTTCAGTGCATGGGCGTCCCTCTGTCCTCAGCCTGCCTCCCAAGTTGTGACCCATGACAATGCAGTTCCTTTGAGCATCTTACAGCCAACTCCTGCCTCAACTACTGATGGGTTTTGCTGAAATGATTCATTTCCCAGGAGTGGGATCTGATATAACACATGATATGGATTATATAATAGGCCTATAAACATTTACATGAACATATGATCTGCTAAACAATGCAAATGTTCATAGTAAGTGAAAGCCTGAAGAAACTAATGTATATCCATTAACTGGAATATTAGACAGCCATTATAGACTGTATTCAACTGTTTTTAAAGATCTGATACCAAAAAATCAGGATTCAAAATTGTATATACAGTATGAATATTATAATTGGACACAGCATGGGGCAAAAAAAAAATCATTATAAAAAGGCCAAAAGGAAATAATACCATCACTGTGACTGGGTGGCTACATTATAAGTGATTGTTTTCCTTCTATGTTTCTGTTGTCAACATTAATAAGCTTATGCAATTTTGGTAGTATGCCTGTACTTAAAATATTTAACAAAACTAGTTTTTTTTTTTTTACTTCTAAGTGAACTTTTAAAAAATTATTTAAATTCAATTTAATTAACATATAGTGTGTTATTATTTTCAGAGGTAGAATTTAGAGATTCATAGTTGCATATAATACCTGGTGCTCATTACTTCAAATGCCCTCCTTAATGCCTATCATCCAATTACTCCATCCCCCCCACCTACCTCATCTCCAGCAACTCTGTTTGTTCCCTATAGTTAAGTCTCTTATGGTTTGCCTCCCTCCTATTATTTTATTTTTCCTTCCTTTCCCCTATGTTCATCTATTTTGTTTCTTAAATTCCAACATATAAGTGAAATCATATGGTATTTGTCTTTCTCTGATTTATTTCACTTAGACCAGTTTTGTTTTTGTTTTCCTCCTAAATTCATCTTTTGCTATCAAATTAGAGAGGATCAAAGAACATTGTAGCAATGAATGATAAAAGAGACAAGAAGTGGGCATTCCAGTTGGGAACCTGGGATGAGACATGAAAGCTGCCATAAAGAGATCTGAAATCGGGATCCCTGGGTGGCGCAGCGGTTTGGCGCCTGCCTTTGGCCCAGGGCGCGATCCCGGAGACCCGGAATCGAATCCCACGTCGGGCTCCCGGTGCATGGAGCCTGCTTCTCCCTCTGCCTGTGTCTCTGCCTCTCTCTCTCTCTCTCTCTTCTCTCTCTCTCTCTGTGACTATCATAAATAAATAAAAATAAAAAAAAAGAGATCTGAAATCAACCAGGTTTGGCCGTAGATTTATCGTTATCTGATCAAAGTTGCAAACCGAGATTAGTCCATCTAGATATGGAAAGAGGGACAGAAGCCCAAATTACAGCCTAAAAGAAACAGGAAAAAAAAAAAAAAGGAACAGTAGACAATGTGCTGGCATATCATGGGATATCTCATATAATTAATAGAGTCCCCATACTCTCTCTGCCTCTTTGGAGAGGACTAAGTTACCAGCCAAGACTTATGACCAAAGGGCCACTTATTAATACAGAGTGCACAGAAGTATTCTTCCTCAGGGGTCATGGTGGCCTAGGATCCTCGCTTCAGAAATGAGGGAAACTCTTAGATGTCTTTTGAGTTCAGATGAGCAATCATGCTGATATTTAGGAGTTTGCAACTTCCATCCTTATTCTTGATGGTGATAAATTTGGTTTTCATTTATTTTCACTACATTTTGGCCATGTGCTACATGACTTTCAATACTTCATTCTCTGCATACCGATAAAACTGCTGCTGTAAGTTTCATTTTCCTTCACCTAGAATCATCTGGGACAGGCAAAAAGCAGCCATTGCCACCTCTTAGAAGGATAATCTTGCAGCATTTCATAGTCAGTAAGATTCAGTTCCATCAAATATGTGGACTTAGCACCATATCCTGCCCTCACCTCCCTGAGTACACATATCTGTCAGCAGGGCCTTACTATAAATATTAAGAGACTCAAGTCACAGTACACACCTGAATCTAACCCAGCCACCTGTCATGCACTGGGAAGGGAGATCGCTCTTTGTCCCCACTCACCATGCCTTTCCACTCAGTCCAGCTGAGGCATGAGAAGGAATAGAGCAAAGCGCGATCTAACCAAGATAAACAATTACGATGCACAACAGTTATTTTGATTGTAACCAGCGCTCGTGCTTTTTCTTTCTTTTTTTTGAACAACATGGTGTGACAATCAGAAGGAAGTTAATTTGCACATATTGAGTGGTCTGTTGAAACATATTAACCTATTCTATTAGCTCATTCCATGAACTTCTAATTCAATATAAATTCTGAGGTCTTTCTTTGGGCCAAGCACCATCTCAGGCACCAAGATTGCAACAATAAATAAAAAAGAAAGTTCTCACATTTGTGCCATTTAATCATAATCTTGATTGGAAAAGCTGATTTTCAAGAGAAAAAAATTCATGAACTAGATAACTAAATAGATTCAGGTATTGGCAATGATATGAAGACAGTAATAGAATGACATGACCAGGAAGTCTACTTCAGACAGTCAGGAAAAGGACTCTTTGAAGAGGTAACATCTGAGGTGAGTCATAAAGATACTAAAACCAGCAAAGACTTGGAGGGCTGGTATATCTTCAGAGGACAATCTCACATAGAGCCAGGACCTACAGAATGCAACTCTTCCATGAAAGCAGAGAAACTAGGGAAAAACAGGAGACAATGAAGACACATGGTGCTTCATCCTGGCTCTGGGTGGAGGCAAGGGACAGGTAGAAATGTTTCCCTGAGAATTTATAAGTCTGATTCACATGGGTTGCAGACAGAATTTGCACTGTTCACATGGAGGGGGCTGTGGAGCTTAAAAATTAGTTTAGAACGAGAATTTGCTTAACATAACAAATAAAAAGCATCTTAAAGCTGGTCCTTGAAAAAAAAATCCCATAAACTATTTTCCGTAAAACATATACTCAAAATTTCAAAACTGCAGAAACAGACCTAGAAAGACTTGCAACCATTAGAATTGTCAAATACATGCCCCAAAATAATTATGCTTAATATAGTTATAGAAATAAAATTATCTGTTGAAAATATAACAAAGAGGAGCCTATGAAAATAATGAGATAGACTTGGAAAAGAATTAATAAAGCTTATAGAAAAAATCAAAGTAATTTTTTAAAATGGCATTAGAATATCAACTAATGGCTTAAACAGGAGATGCGCCATAACTGGGAAAACATGTATAAATGTAATATGTTGGAGGCACTTGATAAAATTTGGGATTGGTAGATTTATGAATATAAAACTGGTTGCCCCTGATTATTGCCAATGGAATGTTAGAGAAGAGAGAGGTGAGCTTATCAAGCATACTCTCAGGGCAGAAATTTTCCCTGCATCTTCCTTCTATTATGAGAAGAATTTGAGCTCCAAAACATCAGGACTCCGTATAGCTTATTTATCAGTGGACCTGCAGCATTTGGAATAGTTCTTGGTCAGTGCTCACTACATATTTGTTAAAGAATGAATGAATGAATGAATGAATGAATGAATGAATGAATGATGCATTTAGTATAGTAGATAGAAATCCTGCAATACTATTTGGAGATTTTAGTTTAAGTCTGGAACTACACATCTCTAAAATATGTAGAGAAAAAAATGAAACTTTCATACCATTAGAAAATACTTTTGTGCCAATGCTAAATGCCCAGATGTTGCCATCTACAGAGATTTAGATTTCTGTACATCATTGGAAGGTTATAGCGGTCTCTCTTCTCATCCTCTTATTTGGTCACGTCGACAAAACCTGAGCAATACTCCAACAGTCTCTGTTCCATCCCCCTTCCTTGCACATTTTGAGATACTGAATTTAAAATATTTAAATGTCACACAGTGGGGCACTGATGTAGTCTTCAAAATTTCAAACCTCTTTATCAATTCTCACAGATTATTCTACACTTGTATTTAATGCAGCATATCAGCTGAGGAAGTGACAGCGGAAAGACACAAGTAAATAATTTTCACTACTAAGTCTCTTCCAGTCTATGCCACATTGTACATCACAAGTGTATTCTCCTCTGGCCACAGTCATTTTTTTTCTGGCTCTCAGTCAGATGTGATTCCATCAGTACAAAATCAGGTGAGAACCCAGCCTTTCCATCTCCAGAACAATCCGTAAATCTGCATACATGATGCCTTTCCTTCAAGATCAGCTTCAAACTGGGTACTTCATCAAGAAGTTTCAGGACTTCATCATTTACAAGTCCTGAAAGGAAACAAAATGGTGGCTCTGTGACTATGTCTTAACTGGAATCTCAATGCTGCTTTTTTTAAGCAGTGTCATTTTTGTTCAGAGGGATGGAATAGATTTCCTAAAATGGATGGAAGCCTAGCAAAACAGAAAATGAGTATGTTCTGCTAATCTGCTTTAATCTTTTTACCCTGAAAGCCTAATTGAACTATAAAACTCAGAGTAATAACCACAGTTACATATGAATGACAAGCTTATAACTAAATTACCAAAAGGTTAATATTGCTATAAGCTTTCATCCCCCGCTATAAGGGCCTATGCAAGAAGCCTACACAATTTTTCACTCTTTTCTAGGCACTACAGATAGAAGAAAACTGTTTACTATGTAGAAAGTTTTGGGAGAAAGAACAGGTATTCTAAAGTTCAAGTGATAGTTCTCCAAAGACCTCTGAAATTGAAATCAATCCGTGCAGATATTTACTAAATTCTAATCCCTCACAAATCTATAGCTTCACATAGTTTGAGGTTTGATTCTAAGTGAAGGGAAGTCTCAGTTCATTTGTATCCAGCTCAGAAACATTTTTTTTAATTTTTATTTATTTACGATAGTCACAGAGAGACACAGAGAGAGGCAGAGACACAGGCAGAGGGAGAAGCAGGCTCCATGCACCGGGAGCCCGACGTGGGATTCGATCCTGGGTCTCCAGGATCGCGCCCTGGGTCAAAGGCAGGCGCTAAACCGCTGCGCCACCCAGGGATCCCTCAGAAACATTTTTAACAATTATCATCACAAATCCCGTAGACAAGTGCTGGACAGAACCAACATGTGGAGCTCTTTGCAGCAACAGACATCAGAAAATGCCTGCAGCCATTGGGGTGAAATATCCCCTCTTGAAAGAGACAAATAAGTGTTGTGGGTCAATCTCTTATTCCAGTTCCCAGTTATATTGCAAAGCAAATAAGAAACCTAGTTTGCAAGCTAAATTTCTAAGCTGTATGACACAAAGTTCCATCATGTGTTATAAGAATGTGCTATTTGAGATATTAATGACTTCATTACTACATGCTGAGATGAGTACACATTGGAGGTAAGTTGCCCAAAAAAGTAAAAACATGTCCTATTTCTGATTATACTGATGCTTGTACCACAGCAAGTTCTTGAGATAAATGACTTGAAAGATTTAAAAACTGTTTGGATGCTATAGATATTTGTCCTGAGAACATAGGGAAAGGTTTATTACGACACTCTACTGGGCCTAAAATAATGCTAGAAAGAAATACAAGTATATAAGAGATGCATGAATGTTCATTAAAAGAACACTTTCGTGCAAATCTGAATACCAGCCGTGAGAAATGCGGAGTCCCAAGTTTGCCAGAAAATAAGTTATTATAGACAGAGGAGAATATACTATTAGGTTGTACAACATGATAGAGCTGCACAAATTTTCTACAAATACTTTTAACTATGAAGGATTATTTCTATCCCTGGTACCTTCTCAACTATTATGATAGGTCCCCCTGGAATCGATTCAGTGTTCTAAAATTCGTTAAATCTACATCAGCACCCTGGAGGCTGGATGGATTAAGATTCATTTTTTTAAGGTGTATAGAGTGCTTATGGAAGGTGGAAAAGAGGACGTGGCTTGGGATTTGGCAGCATGACATTAAAGTAATGGGAAAAAAGAAGGAAATTCTGTCAATCTTCTATGTATTTGATATATTCTAGAAACCATAAAACTCCAGACATTTAGACATTTAGAAACTTTTTCTTTTCTTTTCCTTTTTTTTTTTTTTTTTTTTTTTTGCATCCTGATCCAGTCTCTGGTCTGAATGTTTTATTTCCCCCACCACCCAGCTATTTTGGGGAGGCATAAACCCAGAGTTAAATTAAAGCCTTGAATCACATTTCAAAAATCATAGACAAAGTATTTGCAACTATTTTTCTCCACATTAAAAATCATGGCTAGGATCTAAGCTCACAGAAGTGAGTGACTTCACTTTTAGTATATTCCTCACCTCTGAAGAGAAAAAAAAAACTATTTTCGCATCATCTATAGTTTCATGCTTGAAGCAGCACCTAAGGTATATTCATGAACCAGACAAGGCCTTATTACTGTTATACAATTCCATTTTGGCATCTACTCAGCCATGAAAGCAGTTTCATTTTTATGCGAAATATGCCAGATGGCATATGCACTGCATGGTTAAAACAAACACGCGGAACTCAATTCTACTGCAAGCACTTTACTGGGGGGAACATTTGGTCATGTGGTTATATTATCTGCACGTGGTACTTTAAAAGTAACCAAAGCCCTATGTTGGAAGATGCTGTTGGTGTTGTTTGTTTGTTTTGGTAAGGGAGGAGTGTAGCTGGAGGAGTTACTGAGAATCATGCTGCCGATAACTGAACTGCCAGTTGGTGGTGATGTCTGGCCCAAGCAGAGCTTCTAAAGAACTCAGAAACTCAGATTGCTATTAAAAAAAAAAAAAAAATCCTATAGGAACTAATGCAAGTAGGAGGGGCTGGAAAAAAATACATTGGCTTGTCTCAGAATGGAGAAGGAAGTCTCCCAATAATTCAATTAAACCACATGGGGAAAAATTGCTGGGAGAGTTATTCTAATACAATTATTGCAAACACAGGAAAGAGAGATTCAAAAATAATTTCCACCAAAGAAACTAAATGTTAAAATAATATTATCTTTATAAGCAGGAACAACATTGATAGTATGAAGGCTACATATGTATGTGAGACAAATATACCCTGTATGTAATAAAATTCAATTAAAGTGAACAAATATTGACCACCTCATACCTTCCTAGCATCGTACCTGGTGAAAAGGGAGATACATGACCACAACTCAGTTATTATCTTAGAGGAAACACATTTTAAATGCATAAAACAGAACTAAAATTGAATAGTACATTGTCAAATATGCAATAAGGAGGGGTAATCTTAGTGGCTTTAGCCCAACAAGTTTCTGCAAGTCTATGGGGATTTGAGATAAGCCTTACCACTCTCAGTATCAGCCCCTTTGGCCAAACCCTGGGATAGGGTCAGAGGAGATCTAGTCTTTGTCTTTAGATCAAAGGAGCTTAACTTGGAGCTCACCTGTCCTGGTTCACCTGTTCTAAATACACTTCCAATCTGCCCACCTCTCTGTCCGTTTACTAACAACCCAAGTCTTACTTGTGCCTTCCCAGTTGCACATTCCCTGTAGAAGAATAGTACTTCAAATTGTCATTTCCATGCTGGCAAAAACAGGATTCAGATCAGAGTAAGGGAATGAGGGACCCATGAGGGCAACTGGAGCTTGAAACAACTGTTAAAAGGAACCATAAATATGAAAGAGGGAAACAAAATTAAGAGGATAGGATGGCTGAAAACAAACCTTATTCATGTCATAGTTACCCAGGCAGCCCTTTTGCTCTGCCCTACTGTGCAGAACCTACTGAGTAATCACCAGTGAGGAAATGTCTGAGATGCAGAACAACCCAGAAGAAAAAGACCTTGAAGATCAATGAGATTTTGATTTTCCACAGTCAAGAGTCTAGTAACTCACTCAAGGGCATGACCTTGAGTCCACGGTACTCTGCCCAATATCCTAGAATGCTTCCGGAGACAAAACTGTGCTGAACACTGTGGATGATACCTTTCCTGAGGAAGTAAAGAAAAAAGAAGGTGAATCTGGGAGCTCTGCTAAAGAATCCGTTTTAATTTTTCTTCAGGATTTTTCTTAATCCCACAGTTGATACATATATTATGTAGTTTTGGTACATATTCTCAATTGCCTAATTGGTACATCTACTATCTCATTTTCTAACTTGATACATGTGAACATCTCCCAACCTAGCTTGTAACATTTCAACAGAGCCAGGATGAGGATAGGATGAAGTGAAAGAGGCAACCTGTACAATCCTGAGACTGGGTGTTTTCTTATATTTTTCACCCTCCTGCTTCACTTACCTCATGTTAGACCCAGCCCTCCATTTCAACAAATCTAACCATTTTGACTGTGTGCCTGATTTATTTATAATACAAGTCAAGATAGAGAATTGGGGAGCCTATTATTCAGATAATTAGCTGAAAAGATGGCACATCTAAATTGAATCTCTAACGGCATTCCTGACCCTTTCTTGCATAATGATCATATTAGCAAAACAGAGATGGAGCATCGATGCCTTGAAACTAACTATGAAAAATATATAATTCACATTAGTATGTTAAAGGACTCAAAACCTGAAATAATCACATCTCCATCAGACTTATTTTAGATATGTTTCAAACATCAATCTCTTTCTCATGGGTTTTAAATTTAATTTGAAATACATTTTTTTGTCTAAATTATACCAGTAATAATTGCCTTGAAAAGCAAAAAGAAACTGCTCTGTACTATTGCCACATGACAAATGAGAGAATAAGTTAAGTGGGACAACTGGCAAAAAATGAGAAGGACACATATCACATGTGATCATTTGCTAGAACATGAAACTTTTGAGCTTTGGAAATGTAGACAAGATTAGAATGTGGCTTCTCCTTTGTATAAGTACAGCTAGTTGAATTAAGGCACTTAGCTCTGTCAGTGCCAAGGGATGAACTGATCAATAATATCCACCTCATGTTGTTATGAAATGATACTCAAGCCAAGACCATTAGAGCTACTGCTTTGCAGTAAAGTGAACACAGCCCATCCATGGACCCTTGCGTCTCAAGAGCCTGAATGTGGATAACAAGAAATCAGAGAAGAGAGTGACAGTATTGAAACCCTAAGGCAAACTCAAACCAGCTTAAACACCAAAGGAAAGTTGGTTGGTGCAGGGACTCGAATTTACAGTTGATTCATTGAAAAGCAGGAAGGTTAAGGATCGCTTTGAGCCTCAGGAACAGCTAGGGCTATGACCAGAGTGATGAATGCCTCTCTCTCAATGTCCTTCTCTCTTTCTCTGTCTCAATCATCTTCTCTATCTCTCTGTACCTCTTTCCTCTTTCTCTATCTTATTTTTTTTAAGATTTTATTTGTTTATTCACTAGAGACACAGAGAGAGAGACAGAGACAGAGATATAGGCAGAGGGAGAGGGAGAAGCAGGCTCCATGCAGGGAGCCTGACACAGGACTCGATCCCGGGTCTCCAGGATCACGCTCTGGGCTGAAGGCAGCGCTAAACCGCTGAGCCACCCGGGCTGTCCTCTTTCTATCCTATATTTGTGGCTTTCTCATATTGGATTCCCTATCTCTCACTGAAGACCATCTTTTTCCAAATATCAAGAAATTTAAACTGGAGAAAAGAGTCACGTGAGAAAATGGCAGCCTAGAAATAGCCACATGGTAACTTCACAGAGAAGAGACTGGGTAAGGAAGGATGTTCTGAAGAGACAATTCCATAGATGTCTTTTTAGCATTCATTCTAAATATCACCTTGTGCCAAAGACTGTGTTACCCTTTAAAGAAGAAGAACACCAACAAATGTGTGCTAAAGACTAAGCATTTCCTTACTTTTATGTAATTTAAAAGATGAAAAAGAAAGAGGGCATAGGAACTGCTTTTAGAGTCAATACGCTTAGAAATAACACAATACACTTATATATGCTTATGTATGTTGGGGAGACTAACTTTATCTTGTCAAGAGGGAGACACAGGGACAGGGAAAGTTGGGCCACTGATCTCTTCTTGGTCACACCAGAGAATCACCATCCATGTCTCCGATAGCCAGTACATGAATCAGCATTTGGAACAGTGTTGTGTTGTGGTGGTGGTGGTTGTGTTGTTTCATTCTGAGGAGGGAGGGAGCAGAAGAAGCCTGCTGCTGTGGACCTCAACATAAGGAGATTTTCTAGACCAATGTTTAGCATATACTTCTCCCTGTCTTCATAGGAAGAAGTTCCCTGATGCATAGGAGTTTGTATCAGTCAGCAATTCTCTGAAAAGATGAAATAGAAAAGTTGACCCTGCTTTCCTGATTGTAATAATAATAGCAATAATGATAAAATAGCCATAGCAACATCAACAACTAGTATTATAACTTTTAAGTAAAAACATCAAATGTTTATTGACAGTTCACAATACATAGGTATAGCCCTAGAAATGGTATGTACATATCGCTACTACATGTTTATTACAAACTAGTGATGAGAATCTGGTTGCCAAATAAGGTATATATATTCTTAAGACCCTTAAAATCTAGTAAAGCACAATTACTAAAATTCAGTTTACCAATTAACACAATGGTTAGGCATGTGATAGTTGTTTAAAATCCAGTAGTATTTAAACAAATGAGACTCCCTACACTAAACACAACCCCCAGAAACTCTGTTGCCAAATGTTGACAAAGAAAAGAAGGAAAGTATTTCTTTGCTCTCTCAGATACTATAGGAATTTCCCGTGTGTTTGTGATACTTGAATGGTACAACCTGTTGTCTGAACAAATTCATCATTCAGTCATGAGGTATTCTTAACAAATGGACCAGTCTGTAGCTAACGTCACATAAAAAGAAAAAAAGCTTCTAAGAGTTAATCACATCCCTATAGAATCTATTGTTTTGTAAAGAGAGTGAGCTCTGCTTGTATTCCTTTTTCAATTTTGAAAACGGGTCTTGCCCTTTTGGGTCCTTTATGGAATTAAAAATGTTAATTCAACAATATTTATTTTGCACCCATAAGGACATATCCCTTGAATGACTCGACAAAATAAATGCTTCAGTTAAATTTGACTATGTTTGCCTGTAGCTCTTAAGATATTTTCCTCTGTGAATTAATAAAACATACAAAATTCAGATGGTAGCATATGGTGTCTTCCATGGAAACATTTCATTTAAATTATTGAGAGTTCTGAAATCTGATTCCACTTTAATAAACACACAAAAAGTACTTCTTATATTATAAATGTCTAACTAGCCAGATTAAGTATTTTCATATGCTTTGCTAATTTTTCCAATACCTTCAGGAGTTATAATAAATGTTTTATGCATAATCAAAGGATATGATACAACCTATTTATCATCTCTTAAGCACAGGCTTAAATATTTCTAAAATATCAAGGGGAGTGACAATCTACATGAAACCAGAGCAAACAGCCCAATCTGATACTTGATTCATTCTAGTGCCATTGTACATCCACAGAATTTATTAATCAAACAATCCATGAAATCATTATCCCCTAAATTTCAAAATTGACCTGCACATGGGAAACAGGGGAATATAAATTATATGTAAAAAAAAACCTGGGGGACAATGTGAAAATATTCATTAACATCCTTAAAATCCTTAAAATTATTCACAACTTTTTGACCTAAAAATTCTACTTCTGTGAAGTCATTCTAAGGAAGCAGATAAATATACAAAAGAATGTATGTTTATCACAGCATGATTTATATCAGTTCAGTCGGCATGGCCCCAGCCTGTGGTTTTATAATAAGGTAAAATTTTGACTAAATATTCAAAATGGCAATCATATGCCATTTTACCCTTAGTTGCCTATGCTGGATGTAAGCTGAACTCAGATTGTCTTTCACTTATTTCTGAAAGAGAAAAAAGATGTTCTGACTTGCAGAGAGTACTCTTGTACATTTTTAAGAAGGCAGGTTACATGTATGAACAGGAGTAGAATATGCGATGCCTAGGGGGAAAAAAGCTTGTCTGTATATACATCAAAATGCTAATAATGATTATCACTGGATGGTTGGGCTGCAAATTATTTTTTAGTAGTATTCTGCAACTTCCATATTTTCAACACAGTGGTTGTTGTTTTCATTATGATAACCAAGTAATACAGTACATATTATAAATGCTGTCAAGGTACTAAATATGGTTACTGCCCAGCCTTTCACTGATGATCTCCTCTTCTTGAATGTTCCTACATCTAAAGGCTCTGTTGTCTGCTTACCTAAGAAAGCTCTAGGGAAGCCTCTGACCCTGCTTCTCAGACTGTGCAAGCCCCTCAGTTGTAAAATTGTGATCTGTTCACATATCCCATGCACATCATTCCTACTCATTAATTTTATGAGTGGAAACATAGATAAAATCACTTGGCAAAGTCACACAGGTGTGTCCTCGCAGGTGGGATTTGAACTTGTATCATTTCATTACCAAGCGTGTTCATTCAGGAGTCTAAACTGGCAGTTTCCATTTCTCTCCAAAGTGGAGGGTCCCACAACTAAAAAAATGGAGACCTTGAAAATTTTCAGTTGAACCTGGAAAGGAGTAGCTTCAGAACAAACCCAGATACCCAGCATTCTACCAAACATCTCCACTTGTATCTACAGGGATACGAACTCAATGTGTAGAAAATCTTCTAGAAGCTCCTTATTGCTCGCTGAGTCACCTTCAGACTCCTTCTTAGTCCAGCATTTCAGATCTTCTATGCTATATTCTCAAGACCATTTCTGCCCATATTGCTTTCTGGTTCTGGACATAATTCCTTTTTACCCAAACATTTTTATTCATCATAATTTAAATAATGATCTTTAAATATTCATGTATTTGCTTATGCTGTTACCACTACTTAAAATTCTCTGCTCTGATTGCACTACTGGGAATTTACCCCAAAGATACAGATGCAGTGAAAAGCCAAGACACCTGCACCCCAATGTTTATAGCAGAAATGTCACAATAGCCAAACTGTGGAAGGAGCCTCAGTGTCCATCAAAAGATAGATAAAGAAGATGTGAGATACACACACACACACACACACACACACAATGGAATATTACTCAGCCATTAGAAATGACGAATACCCAACATTTGCTTCGACGTGGGTGGAACTGGAGGGTATTATGCTGAGTGAAGTAAGTCAATCGGAGAAGGACAATCAGTGTATGGTTTCACTCATATGGGGAATATAAAAAATAGTGGAAGGGATTATAGGGGAAAGGAGAGAAAATGAATGGAAAACATCAGAGAGGGTGACAAAACATGAGAGACTCCTAACTCTGGGAAATGAACAGGGGGTAGTGGAAGGGGAGGTAGGCAGGGGGATGGGGTGACTGGGTGACAGGCTCTGAGGAGGCACTTGACGGGATGAGCACTGGCTGTTATACTATATGTTGGCAAATAGAACTCCAATAAAAAATATACATATAAAAAAATTCTCTGCTCCGAATGGATTACACCATCCATTAAATGCTGTGTCTTACTTTTCCCTGCTTCTATATCAGAACCAACTAGCCTGATCTAATTTCTAGTTCTGCCTTAACCCAGACTAGAGAAAGAATAGACAGCCTAAATTGTTTTTAAGCTTCTCAAGTTTTAAAATATATTTTCTCATTTGCTAGAAAAGTAATGCCTGCACAATAATGCTGATATTATCCTAATAAAAATGTAAACATTTGCATGTAAAGTATGCTATACCATCAATAGATTCCAAGACAGAAAACAGATGATTTGAGAAGGGAAAATGGGCGAGTAAATCCTCATATCTATTTAATTACAGCGCACTCATGTAAAATTTCCTTTGGCTGCCTCTATCAATACAGCAATGATTTTCATACCACTTTTGACAGGACAATTTCATCAATTTGGCAAAACAAAAAGGGAAATAATATATCATAATCCCTTTGACTTGATCCCTTTCTTCTTTCATCTTTAGCTTTTTAGACTGCACGCATTTCTAAGAGCCACCAAACTATAATGACATTAAAAAATACAAATAAAACAATCAGAGAAAGACCCCAGTTGTGGTCAGAAGATGAGTGTCAGGCTATGAAGTTCACAATATATCTTATAGGCAAAGTGGATACTATTTGAGTATTTCAGTCAGGGGACTGCTGTGATCAGATTTGTTTCTCAAAAAGAGAAAATGGACCAGTATTGATGAGGGGTGAGGTGTAGGGAGCTATGACAATGACCAGGCAAATACTGAACTTGAGTATTGGGGGGCTCGGAAAGAAGTGCTAAGGTTGGGGAGTAGAAGTCAGATTATAAAGTGTTTTTGAAAAGCAGCAAGTTTATTGCTGGAAGCCATGGAGTGATGTCCTATGGATATTATAAGAAACTGACTTTTAAGGAATCTTTCTGAAAACAAACATTTATTAGCATTTTTCATGTTGTACTTCTGTTACCACTGATGGAGAAGCAATAGATACAAACCACAGCTAGCTCACTTCTAAAGAAAAGAGAGAAGGCAAGCACGGCACATTGTTCCCTTGATTCTGAATCCGCCCATCTGTGAGTTTGAAATGATGAAGAAGCAAAAAGAAGGTCTCCTCTAGACATAAAAATTTGATGATGATGATGATTTCCTTTTTTAAAAAAATGTTTTTCATTTTTATTTATTTATGATAGTCGCAGAGAGAGAGAGAGAGGCAGAGACACAGGCAGAGGGAGAAGCAGGCTCCACGCACCGGGAGCCCGACGTGGGATTCGATCCCGGGTCCCCAGGATCGCGCCCTGGGCCAAAGGCAGGCGCCAAACCGCTGCGCCACCCAGGGATCCCTGATGATGAT
Source organism: Nyctereutes procyonoides (assembly GCF_905146905.1). NCBI lineage: Eukaryota > Metazoa > Chordata > Mammalia > Carnivora > Canidae > Nyctereutes > Nyctereutes procyonoides. The sequence goes on from NW_026575048.1 coordinate 28,513,977, forward strand.
TTCCTAATAGAAACAACATCAATACACACAAACAGAGAAATATAAAGAGCAGAGGGTTAAGTGTGCAGTTGAGTCCAAATGCCAAATGCTGAATTGCCAAAATAGAGAAGCGTCACTGGAATTTATTCTGAAATGAAGCTTTCACAGTGCTTGTCAGTTCCTCCAATAGCAGTTTATCACAACATAGGCTGACAGATCACACCATATTTTTAATATTAACTCATCCACAGCTTTGGACTCAGGTGCTGCAAAAGAACCCAAAGTCCATGGGCGATGTAAACAGAGTTAGCTGCCCTGGTTTTCTCAGCCCTGAAGATTAACTCCCAGACCCTAGATTCATTCTCCTGACATGCAGAAGAGAGGAGAAGGAATTTCCAGAACTGGTTTCTTGGTAAGCCCCTTTCTGCACAAGTAAGATGGTAATCGTCAAAAAAATCGAAGGCTGGACACTTTAATTTTCTACCATCTGTAATCCTATGCAAGCTGTGGCGAAGCCAAAAATGAAGTCAAGGTACAAAAGGCATCTAATATGTCATTTATTGTGTCATTTTTCTGGACTATGGATCTGGAGAAAATAAGCTGTTTGCAACACGGTAATTCAGTTATATGATGCACTCATGCAAAATCCCCCTTTAAGTGACAGGGCATCATTATAGAGTAACCACAAGATATGGATAGGAGCTGGCACAGATTCCAGTGGATGGCTGCACTTCTTTATATGAGCTGTTACATCATGAATCAGAGGGGACCAAAATGAAGAGTCTTGTTTTAAGAGTAGAAACTCCATGCTGACATGAGAACAGAGGGCTGCTTAGGCAAGCTATCAGTTTCTGCAGGACTTGATAGGACAGTCAAGTTTCCAATAGTTGGGAAATTTTTTAAATTTTTTCTTTACATATAGTTGACACACAGTGTGACATTAGTTTCAGGTATACAGCCTAGCGATTCAACTTCATAGACTATGCTGTGCTCACCACAAGTATAGCTACCATCTGTCACCATGCAACACTATTACACTATCATTGGATATATTCCCTACACTTTGCCTTTTATTCCCATGACTCATTCATTCCATAAATGGAAGCTCGTATCTCCCACCCTTGTTCACCCATTTGGTCCATTCCCCCAGTCCCCTTCCCTCTGGCAACCATCAGTTTGTTCTCTGTATTTATAGGTCTGATTCTGCTTTTTGTTTGTTTATTCTTTTGTTTCTTTAGATTCCACGTGTGAGTGAAATCCTATAGTATTTCCTTTCTCACTCTGATGTATTTCACTTAGCATAATACCCTCCAGGTCTAGATGGGAATTTCTGATGAAACAAATAAAACACCTAAAAAAATAACTAAACTTAAACTACTCCCTCCAGTAATGCCTTTAAAACATGTGAAAGTTGTGTAGAAGAATAATTATCAGGTCTAGAAATACAGGAAGAAAGAAAGTTCATGTTTATATGGATTAGCAAAATTAGACAAGATATAGCATAGTTTAAATGTTTATCTAATAATGTGTAAGCTTGGTACACTGGGTCACATACACACATAAAAAGATAGGTGAGAACTTCTCTAGGCTTGAGTTGGAGCTAGAAAAAAATGCCTCAATATTGTTAGTAACTCCAATTAAGAAAGAAATTCAAAGCATGTAGTTTCTCAGTGAAGCAGCAAGAGGCAAAATAAACAAGCATAAGAGACAGATGCAGGTTCAAATCCTGCTTCCTCCCACTTAATAGTAATGTGACTTCACCCAGTGTAAATTTTAGATGAGACTACTGGTTCCATTAGCTAGAGTCAAAGTAACAGGTGGAAAACACCTGACATAAATCATGTGAATTTGCATCTCCCTTCTTCCTTCCTTTCCCTCTGAGGCCAAGGTTCTTTCAGCCTCCCACGGGATCAATTATGGCAATGGTTGGTCCTGACCAAAACTGTATTATGAGGCATCCCACGCAGTTTCTTGTTCATTTCATTCAAGCCACCTTCATTGCAGCTTCCTTCCATTTTCTGACTTTTTAGAGATGAATTGATGTGTCTGCCTGGAATACAAATTGCCAGAGTCATGCTTATGTCTTCGTCCTGACAGCTAAGATAAAAGTTTCATGGAGAAGTGGGTTGTGCTCATGCAATAGCACAGAAAATACAACTCTTTAAACCGGCTTAATTTTACCATTCTCAAAAAATTGCTGAAAATATTTCCTCCTCTGTATCAGCTTCTAAAGATTTGATAAAACAAAAACCTCTTGTTAGTCCCATAATTCTTCCTTGCACAGAAGAGATCTAATGTATTTCCCGGGGATATACTTTGACGGTTGAGCTCTACAATGATTTCATAAAAATATCAGGCATAAAAGAAATATCAAGGATGGACTCCCTCAAAGGGAAACAAAGTTCTTCTCACTTCGGCAATTTGCACACCAGTATAATATTAAGTTGTTCTGGCTGAATTTAGTAATGGAAACAACCACACTCATGCACATAGCACAAAAGAAGGGTGTCTCCCTGCCCAGCTGCTGCTCCACAAATTCCCAACCCCTGAGGGGGGCCCACGAGATGGCAAACAGGCAGTCAGAGAGCTCTTTGCTCAAGTGTTCATTGAGGCCACTTCACCCTGTAACTGGACCTCCACTTTTACGGGCATGAAGTGAGCTTATCTCAGCCTTAAGTGAGTCTAGAAAAGGTGCTTTGTGTTATCTAGGTAACTATTCCAATCCCCTGATTATGCAGGACAGAAGCCAAAGAAAAAAATTTGCCCCTCTCTTGGTTGCAGGATATTAACAATGAATGAAAGAATGAATTAGTAGATTCTGTTAGATTATGAGGCCTCAGATTAAGTGTGTACACAGTGAATGTACTTGATCTTTGCTGCAAGACGGCTTCCTCTTCCCACATTCTGAATACTGGAAAAGAATGATGGAGTGCGCTCATGATTTGTGTTCATGGCTCTGATGAGGTTATGATACATAACAAAAACAGGCAAATTTATATACACTATTGAAAATATAAGACCAAAGTGTCCATACTTGGGATGAGCGAAAAGGAAGGAAGGAAGTAGGAACATTTGACACAGAGCAAATGCTCACCAAAGATTAGTGAATTGTGTCATTATTGCTGTAGTTGTTGGATTGTCATCATTACCAAGAGTCAATATTGGATCAGTTGGGTGGGCGGACATCACGACAAAATGGATAGAAAAGATAAAGAAACAAATACAATGAAAGGTTTTAGAAAGTTAGACAAAGAAAGAGGAAGAGAAGAAAACAATAAGGGAATGTATAGAGATAGAAATTAGATAATTAGGAATGCTTTGGAACTTGATTCAATAAGTAAACATAGATCAGTGTCAGCCATAAAGCCTTGAGTGCTTCAGAAGAACATTTTTTTGCATAAATGGGAGGAGTTTTTTCTAAAGGGACAGACAGCACACAGAAAATTCACAGGGCATGTAAAAATTCAGTCTATCATCCTCAGTGGACCTCTCCCAGGACCATTTCTCATTTTGTTCTGAGCTATATAAAACACATTTAAGTACAGGATTTCAAGTATGTTGACTTTTAAAAAAGAACCTCACTTTGGGAGCTCTTCAGAGACAAGAAACAGAACCTGGGTGCTTTTCATCTTCTGAACACTCTTGTCTTCCTTCACTGTCACAAACATACAGTGCCCATTTTTCAGATGCTACAGTCTCTTATCGATTACATCTGACACCTAGAGCAGAATCAAACACATTTTTTCTACAGGTTTTGTTGACATTCTAAGCCTGAAACTTTTCAGGAACAACTTAGCCTTCCTGTACTATATTCACAATTGTTCATGGTTAATGTTTTTAATTATAATTTTATAATAACAAAATTGTTAATAAATGTATGATATTGAGTCTTTAGTTTCTTTGTTCATCCAGTTGCCAGATCAGCCCTCTATTTTCTCCTATCAAATTCCTCATTCCCACTACCAGGTAATAGCAGGCCTTGAGGTCATTGGGGCCATATCAACCCATATTTGAAATTCACCCAGTCATGGAATGCCAAGAGTGTCTTACTGCCCAAACTATATCCACCATTTCACTGAACTGTTTTTAAAACAATACCAAGGTTATTGTGAGCTAATGTGCTGCTGTTTGTTTAATCAGTTCTTTATTATACATGAATCCATTTAACTCCCTAGACATACAGGAAGGTCCACCTTTGTTCATCTGATGGCTTCTAATTTGAGAATGTACATGGGTCATTGGCATATTGGCACGCCAGTGAATTTAACTGTGGCCACAATTCAGATACGGGCCATTCCGTGGGTAAAGCCTCACAATGCACTCAAAAGTCATCATCTGTTTTGGGAATGAAACTCACCAATCACTAAACCTTTGTTATTAAGATACTGACAATGGGGATCCCTGGGTGCAGCAGTTTGGTGCCTGCCTTTGGCCCAGGGCGCGATCCTGGAGACCCAGGATCGAATCCCACATCGGGCTCCCGGGCATGGAGCCTGTTTCTCCCTCTGCCTGTGTCTCTACCTCTCTCTCTCCCTCTCTCTCTCTCTCTCTCTCTCTCTCTCTCTCTCTCTCTCTGACTATCATAAATAAATAAAAATTTAAAAAAATTTTTAAAAAAGATACTGACAATGTCTCAGACACTATGCTATAGAGTTCATAGATGGTGTATATTTATTTCAGAAGCAACATGATGAAGCAGATGCTATCACTGGGCACAATTTAAAGATGAGGAAATCATTGCTGAGAGAATGATGTCACTCCCAAGGCCACACAGCTAGATGGTGGCCGTCAAATTTGAATCAGGTCTTTATGTCTCCAGAGCTATGTTCAGAAATAGTACTAGTTTTAGCACACTTAACAATCACGTGGAGGCCATATTTAAAGCCACAGAGTCCCACAGAGATTCTGATTCTTATCCAGAAAATCAAGAATAAGGTTCAGCGTTCTACATATTAACATCACCCCCTCTCCAAGTGTTTCTAATGCAGGCATTCTGCATACCACACTTTGGAAAGCACTGGAATCCTTGCAGTGTCTCCTTGGTTCTGCTATGTGGTCTATTGTATATTTTACTTTTAAAAAAAGATTTTATTTATTTATTCATGAGTGAACAGAGAGAGAGGCAGAGACTCAGGCAGAGAGAGAAGCAGGGTCCCTGCTGGGAACCTGATGCAAGACTGCAGGATCACACCCTGAGCCTTGAAGTCAGACTCAACCACTGAACCACCCAGGCATCCCTCTTATTGTATATTATAATGCTAATGGAAACAATGGCACTCACACATGGTCTTTTCTTGCCATATCCCCATCAAGAGGTAGAATTTATTTCTCTACCCTCTTGAATCTAGTAGGCTGTCTGTCTGCTTTGACCAATAAAATACATAAGAACTGATGATGTGCAAAGTGCAGGCATAACCTTTAACTAGTCTTCAATCATTTGCTTCTTCCTTCTTTATACCACAAAACTACCCTGAGATGACCATGCTGTGAAAAGTCCAAGCCTTATAGAAAGGCACTGAAAGATGAGACATCATGTGATGAAAGAGAGAATGAGAAAGAGAAATCGAGAGACAGAAAGAAAAGTGCTAAGGGGCACTAAAACACCACACATGAGTAAAGATGGCAGCTTGGAAATGGATCTTCCAGCCCCAACCACCCCAATGGACACTACATGTGGCAGAGACAAACCATCCAGCAGAGTCCTTCTTCAATTCCTGACCCCAAAGTCATGAACAAAATAAATAATTATGTCAAGCCCAAAGTTTTGGAATAGTTTTTTACAGAATAATAGAAAACTGAATATACTACCACAAATTATAATTATATATTATATACATATATACTGGGGAGATATATATGTATATATACTATATATATATATATATATATAAACCTTATGCAGAAAATAATTTTAACCAAATTTAATGTAATAGAGCAAAACACTTTTTCCTATAATTATAATTTCCTTTGAATGTATAAACATGGCCATACGATTCTGACCCTGGGGTAAAATTTTTATTATTCTTTATGTAATTTAAGCTTTAAAATATATTACATACTGAAGTTGTTGATACATTGCCTTTAATTTTGCATTTCCTCTTATCTTTATTTCATCTTTCCAAATATATTGAGGTGTACTTGACAAGTAAAAATTATATATACTTAAGGGATACAATGTGATGTTTTGATAGATGCATACATTGTGAAATGATGATCACAATCAAGTTGGTTAACACACCCATCATCTCACATAGTTCCATTTCTGTGTGTGTCTGGTAAGAATACTTAATATCTACTCTCTCAGCAAATTTCAAGCATACAAGACCATATTACTAATTATAGTCACCGTGCTATAAATTAGATTGCCAGAACTTAACTATAGAGATACATTTATGACTCCAAAATTGTGATGTCTTCTGCAAAAGCAATGTGATATGAGCCACACACAAAGATCTACATTCCACTTTTTTTGCACCTGATTCATCTGTTCAGAGATCAAAGTCAGTCTGAGTTATTAAATGAATTTGTATGTGTTCTTCCTCCAGAGATCCAAACTGGGACTGAAAGGCTTCATTATCATAAGTTCCCAGATGAACACAAATCCCTAGTGAAATTCAACAAACTTTTAACTTGCATAAGCAATTGTTAACTTTTCAGCACTAATCCATTTCCGCACTGGAGATATAATGGCATTTTATCCTTTTAACCTCATGCCTAGACACTCTGCACAGAAAATACTATTTTGATCATTAAAATTGATGCACATACCAAATCACTGAATAACTACACTCATTCCCATCTGCTAGGGAGGCACAGTGCCACGTAGAGGTGGCTCGCCAGGACTTTTGAGGCGTAACAACCAACCAAAGATAGGATCAGACAGCAACCATGCTGCTCGCAGAAACAGTTCTGCCCTCTGACATTCTGTTTAACTTTGGGCAAAATGTTTCAATAGAAAACACTATGGCTGTCGTGTGTGAACATAATCAACTATAAAGGTTTAGTGTTTGGGACGGCCTGGTGGAAGTTGCATCCGACTTTCCTAAAATGCCCACGGTGTCATGAAGAACTTCCTCATCATTAGCAGGGCCACCTTACCATCTGAATTGGAGCACGATGTCCTTCCCTTGACCCGCATTGGAGGCCTACCCCATCCTAACCCACAAGAGGCCCCTACTTGGCTCTCTTGAGTTTATTCCTGAGTTTTAGACAGAATCTGTGCCAAACCTACCACAAATCCCTCAGCTCTTCGACACTGCTTTCTGCCCAACTTCCTCATCCAGTCTCATGGTTTAGGTGTAGGTTACACCCAATCACTACTCTCTAGCAATTCAGGTTCATATACCCAACCTCGTGGGGCATCTATACCTATATGGATACGACACTTCAGTCTTAATGCATCCCAAACTGAATTAGCAATCTTCAGTTCATCATTTGCCATGTTACCATGGCAACATCATCCATCCAGTTCTGCAAATCTTCTCCCATACTCAAACCTTTAATCAGGTACCATGTCTTGCCAAGTTTAGCTACTCATACGTTTCAAATTTATCCTCTTCATGGAAGCCTTCTACCACAACCGTGGTTCAAGTGTTCATTATCTCACATCGACTGTTGAAAAAAGATTTTCAGACCTCCACACATTAGCCCAACAAAAATAATAATAGTTAACATTTATTGAGTGTTCCCATGTGTCAAGCACTTTTTAGGGTTCCTGCATGTATTAATTCATGTAACAATTGGTAGGTGTTTTTATGATCTTCCATATTAAGGATAAGAAGTCAAGGCAGAGAAATTAAGTTGCTTGCCCAATACCATGTCAAAACGTGTCAGAACCAGAGTACGGATCCAGGCAGTCTGACTTCATAGGCCAAGCTCTTAACCATTCCACTCCATGACCTAAATATGGCCTCCACTGGTTTCAAGTGACTGCCAGTCACTCATGGACTTAAAATCAGGCTTCCTAAGAAAGCATTCAGAGCCCTTTGTGATGTAACCCTTACCTACTGCTCTCTTTTATCTTTGTGCTTTCCTTTTCACTGATCTTTGCTTCTTGTGTGCAGATCTATTCAGGATTCTACCATTTTAAGAAAAAGATGTTCCATTAATTCTGTCACTCACCTCTCCAGGTTTTTGCCTTATCTCTCCCCCTTTACACTCTACAACCAAAGAGAAAACAACAATCCAATTCTCCATCTTCCTACACATCACTCTCCCATTAGCCCTTTTACAAGGCTCCCATTATCTTTCTACTAAGCCAACTTTTCAGAATTATCAAGGCCTCTCTAATTGACAAACTGAAGGCTGTGAAATGTGAAGTCAAAGAAAACCCCTTGAGCCCAGCTCACTCTTTCTAGCTAGGTGATGTAAGTTATATAATTTCTCTAAGCTGGTGATTATTCTTCTTTTTGTCTCTTCCTCTCAAAGTGTATCTACCTTCCTTCTATCCTGATACTGTCAAGCCACCCCCACCTCACTCTAATCATAACACCCTCACCTGCACCGGTTTTCCCTAAAAAATCACCCTGTGCCCCAGAACTTTGTCTCTCCTCTCTTTCCACCTACTACTCGTATGCTTGACTATATACTACCTGCATGATCTTTGGCATTTAACTTCTCTTCACCATGGATCCTTGTTTAAAATATGAAATTAATAATACCCATCATCATACGTCACTGTATTTTTATAAGGATTAATTAATATAGAGACTTACAATGAAAACTCTGGAGAGTCATTCACATGATGGTGTGATTTTCGTATTAGTGTGTGTGTCAGAGGGGGTTGGTTGCTTTTGAAACTTTAGAGGAAAGCTACAAGCACAGGACAAAGAATATTTTTTTCTTGAACTATTTAGTTCAGACTTATGCCCAATCTTTCCCTAATACTTTAGTGTCTATTTCCTATAAACAAAGACACTTTCCAAAACAACAATAAAATCAGGAAATTGACACTGATTCATTACTACTACCTACTCCTCAACCTTTCAAGGATTTTCAAATAGCAAAATGATCCAGGTCAGACTCACACATTACATTTAGTCATTATGTGTCTTTAATATCCTTTGCTCTGGAAGAGTTCCTCAGCTTTTCTTCAACTTATATGACATTGACACATTTGAAGATTAAATGGCAGTTATTTTGTGACATGTCCATCAGTTTCACTTTGTTTGTTGTTTCTCATGATTAGGTTCTGGTTAGGAGTCTTTGTCAGGATTATCACAGGAGTGATGGTGCATTCGTTCTAGCAAACTCTTAGGTGCTGTGTGATTTTTGTTTGTCCCACTGATGATGTGAACTTTGATCACTTGCTAGGGATCGTATCTACCAGGCTTTTTTCACAGTGAACCTACCTTTTTTCCCTTATTAATACACATTTTGTGGGAAAGGATTATGTGGAAGAGGTATTTTAAAACTGTGTAAACATCCTTTTTTTTTCATCAAAGTTTCTTTTTTTTTTATAAATTTTTATTTATGATAGTCACACACACAGAGAGAGAGAGAGGCAGAGACACAGGCAGAGGGAGAAGCAGGCTCCATGCACCGGGAGGCCGACGCGGGACTCGATCCCGGGTCTCCAGGATCGCGCCTTGGGCCAAAGGCAGGCGCCAAACCGCTGCGCCACCCAGGGATCCCTTCATCAAAGTTTCAACTTACTCCTTTGTTTATGTATATCAGTATGGATTCATGATTTATTATATTCAATGATTATTTATTTTGAGGCTCAAAGAGTTCAAAATTTGCCTGGGAAGAGCCAAAATATGTCATTTTGATGTGTCCTATCATCTTTTAGTACTTCCTTACTTTCTAGTACAAAAAGTATTTACTAGTATTACTAGTATTCCAGGCTCATGTATTTTTCTTGTCCCAGCTCTGGAGTCAGCCATTTTTTTCATGGAGATGTGGTGCCTTTGAGACATTTCAGTGGAAAATGGTATTTGGAAGCCAGGATGTGGGCTCTGGGTGTGTTCCTTGCTATACAGTATAGGAAGCTATTCCAAGACCTTTTCAGTGAAGAGAAGAGTGAAAGTATATATCTTTGTGCACATACACAAGCATACACAGATACACACACATTTACATCAAATATGAATAGCTTATAAGAGGAGATTGGCTATGAAAGAAGAGATAGTCAGAAATAAGATCAATAAAAATAATGTAAGTTTTTCCTTCCTTTTTCTCCCCCTTTCTCTCTTCCTGAATAATTAAGTCCTAAAGCTATTGGATAGGGCAAAGCAAGAAAGCTATCTACAGGGAAGCATGCCTAGTGTGGGATGGAGGAGCCCAAGCAGAGTGAGGAGTGTGTCCACACAAAGGAAAGGCCCAGTTTGAGATATCCTAAGCACAAGGTAGAAGACTGGGGTGGGAGGGGGCAGGTGCTAGTAAACAGGATAACTGAGCAGAAGAATGAGCTGGCATGTGCTATTGGAGCCTAAGCAGGGTGAAAGGGGCCAGATTAGTCTGAATTTTCCAGGAAAACAGAACCAATAGGAGAGAGAGAGAGAGAGAAAGGGAGAAGAGAGATTTACTATATGATTACTGAGGCTGAGAAATCTAGGATCTACAGTCAGTAAGCTGGAGACCTAGGAAAGCTGATGATATAAATTCTAATCTGAGTCTCAGACCAAGTCTTGGCCAATCTTGGACAAGAGGACCAATGTCCCAGCTCAAATACAGGCAGAAAGCAAAAATTCTTTCTTATTCATACTCTGTTCAGACCTTTGATGAGTTGGATGAGGCCCACCCACAATGGGGAAGGCAATCTGCTTTATTTAGTCTGCAAATTCAAATGTTAATCTCATCTATAACTACACTCACAGGCACACCCCAAAATAAATTTTAACCAAATATCTAGGTACCCCATGACCAAATCAAGGTGATACATAAACTTAGCCAGGACAGTATCTGTATGTGAGGATATTCTAGCAGCAATTTCAGAATCTAAGGGAAGGCCCAATGGGAGTTACTAGAACCCAAATGAGGTGGGAAGGGCATCCATGAATAGGGGTCACAGTATGGCAAGATGAACATACTGTCCATGCAGAGATATTGCTTGGTGAGCGACATCAGAGCCCAAGCTGGATGAGCAGAGTATCCACACTGGGGAAAGCTCAGCATGGGGTATAGGACAGGGAGCTAAATGGGATATAAGGACAGGATATAAGGACAGCATAAGAGAGAGGACAGGGTGGCCATGTGATGGGTGATTGGTTGCACACAGGAAGGTTGATCAAATGTGTAACACTTCACATTGGCCTTTCCCCCACGTGAGCACACTCATCCTGCTTAGTCTCTAATGTCCCATACCAGCCAGCCATCTGTGTGCACAGCTCTCTTGCTTTGCCCCACCACCTAATGGTTTTAGGATTGAATTATTCAGGAAGGGAGAAGGAAAAGGAAATGAGGCATAGTGTTCTTTTTATTGTTCTTTTGTTGTTGTTGTTGTTATCTGTTCTTCCAGCACTGCCAATATTCTCTGACAAGTTTTTCATATTTGCTGTCCTTATTCTCTACTCTTTAGTTATTCCTCAAACTACTCCCATCTGGCTTCAGCCCTCAGTACTTTCTCATGTCACTGGATCACCAATGTCTTCTTTATTTTTAAACCCAAGAGATCTTTTTTAGTATTTATGCCACCTGATCTCTTTGAGGCATTTGATTGTTTGACCTCTGAACATAGACCATTCCTTTTGCTTCCATGGCACAGCACTCCTGTGATCTTTCTCCTGCCCCACTGGCTGCTTCCCTTTTATAGCCTCTTCTTCCTTAGGCTACTGCTTGAATGCTGGCACTGCCCAAAGCTCAGTCCTAGGCCTTTTGCTCTTTTCACTCTCATGCTCCCAGTTCCAGAACTGCTTTGGCTCCAGTTGTCATCTATATGCTAATATTTTATATTTTTTTGTCTTTATCTCTGTAAGCCTGACCTTAAGCTTAAAACACATAGACCCCTGTCTGCCATGTATTCATTCAATTTAACAGTATTTATGGAGCACCTACTATATCCTAGGTGCATTGTTGTTGGCTCTTACCATCTTCCTTTAAATGTCTCAGGGCACATAAAGCTCAGCATACTCATACAATGCCATTATCATCATCTTTCCTCCATGGCCTATGCATATATCTTCTCCAACTCAGTACAGGGCATAACCATATTCTCCTCTGACAGAGCCAGAAACATTTGACCCTCAACTCTTCATCCTCACATCCAGCCAATTAGTAAGTCCTACTGATTTTACCTTTTATTTGCGACTTAAATCTGTCCAATTGTTTCCATTTCCATGAACACTTAGACCTGGCCACCATTGTTCCTGGGGTATAGCCTCCTAACTGGCCTCCCTTCCTCTAGTTTTTGACCCTCCACATACACATACTTTCAAATTATTATCCATATGGTAGTCAGAACATTCTTTCTACAATGCAGATATAATCATACCACTCCCAGTTTTTAAATCTTTCTTATGGGTTCCCTTTGCTCTTGAGGTAGAGAGGAAACTCCAATATAGCTTCAAAACTGTCCATGATCTGTCCTGCTTAGCTCTTCAGCCCCACTTTGTTTTTTCTGCACATCGAATCTTCTCTACAGGCTCCAGATGGTTCCTTTTTTAATTGAAGTTCCATATGCCAACATATAGTATAACACCCAGTGCTCATCCCATCCTCCTCAGTGCCCATCACCCAGTTACCCCAATCTCCCACCCACATCTCTTTCTGTAACCCTTTGTTCATTTCCCAGAGTTAGAAGTCTCTCACGTCTCCCTCCCTATGGCTGCCCCATTTCTGCTACTTCCACCCAGGAACACACTTCCTCTTGCCTTTTGCCTGAATAACTTGTATTCACCCTGCAGGTCTCAGTAGGAATGTTGTCTCCTCAAAGAAGCCGTCCCTGATATATAAACATGGTTAGGTCCTCTGCACCCTGGAACACCCCTATCACTTCACATATCATGCTTCCTTTCTTACAATCACTTTGTAAAAGTCTGTGGTCCTAGAAAAGCTGAATGTTCCATGAAATCAGGAATCCTGTCTGTTTTACACCATCTCTATCTTACATGGTGACAAGCACACAGCAGAAGTTCAATAAATATTTGCTAAATGGATGAGTGAATTATTGGTGCTATAATAATAAACTAGACTCTATTAGGTTTATCCTTTTACAATCTGGAAACATTATGAACTGATTTTAATGCATTCAATTAGTGTTAATAAATAAATATGTGATGCTATATGGTGTAATGGTTAAGAGAACAGCCTGCCTTGTTTCAAATCCCAGCATCTCCCCTTAATCACCGTGTGCCTTGGGCAGCCACTACCATTCCTGTACCTATATTTGCCCATCTGTTATATGTTGTTGTGCTGAAGATTAAATGAGTCAATATGTGTATGTTACTTGGAATAGTGCCTGCCAATCTACAAAAATACTATATAAATAAGAGTTACTATTATTTTTCTGATATTTTCATCTAAACAAAAACCTTGCCCTTACAAACTCCCTTGATCATTGGGAATAGATTCAAAAGATAAGGAATTTTAGAAAAGTGGACTGAATAGTGAACAAGAACATTTTGGGGAAATATTCCATGGGCGTGTAGTCAGTCTAAATCTGCCATAGGGGCATGATTATGAGTAGCACCTTCTTTTGATCTCAATAGTGTATATCTCAAAGTTACCTCAATAGATGATAAATTGTAATGCCAACCCGAGAAGAGAGCCTCTCCATGCTTTATGGATATCATCTCCACTTTGGCCCTGAAGCCAGGAACCCTGATCCCTTCTTTGCAGAGATTTCCCAAGATTCATCATAGCAACACAGAAACACCAAGACCTCCCACTAGTATCTGGACATCACACATTGCTTCAGGCTACACATGACACCTCTCAGTGCCACATTTGTTCTTCAATGGAACTTAAGTTACAGGAGGAGAGAGAATGGAAAGAGTGGCTGGCTTAACAACAGAGGTGCCTTATGGGTTGTTCTCTTTTGATGTTGTATTGGTCCCCAGATGAGGACAGGCACAAGTACAGTGGAAACATCAGGTGTAGATCATGTTGTTAAAAGCTCACTTAAAAATACCTGGCATAGCGGCACCTGGATGGCTCAGTCAGTTAAGCATCTGCCTTCTTCTTGGGTCATGGTCTTGGAGTCCTGGAATCAAGCCTCCTATTGGGCTCCCTGCTCAGCGGGGAGCCTGCTTTTCCCTCTCTCTCTGCCTGCTACTTCCCCTACTTATGTGCTTGCTCTCTCTCTCTCTCTCTCAAATAAGTGAATAAAATCTTTTAAAAAAATACCTGGCACAGTATTTAATGCATAAATAAATAAAAGATATTTAAACTTTTTAAATGGCCATAACAAAAGATAATTTTTTTAAGTAATTGAAAATAGGTTTATAAGAGGATAGAGACTTGATGATCTATGGGTTTTTTTTTTCAATTATGACAAATACCTGATTTTAAAATATAAATAAGTGCTGGGGATCTAATGTATAGCATTGTGACTATAGTTAATAATACTATATTGCATAATTGAAAGTTTCTAAGAGAATAGATCTTAAAAGTTCTCATCACAAGAAAAAAATTTGTAATTATGTATAGTGATGAACTATGTATAGTGATGCATAGTGATGATGTTAACTAGACTTTTGTTGTACATCTGAAATTAACATAATGCTATATTTCAATTAATAACTCAATTTAAAAATTAAAGACTAATATCAGATACAATAAATGTGTTTTTTAAAAGTAAGTAATGTGTAAGATATAAAAGAAGTTTTCCCACAGAGAGGCTTTTGTTTGTTTTTGTTTTTTAGAGACGAGGAGAAAAAAAGAGAGCACATTCAAGTAGAGAGACAGAGAGAGAGGGAGAGAGAGAATCTCAAACTGGCTCCACACCCAGTGCAGAGGCCAAAACATTGCTTGATCTCATAACCCTGAGGTCATGACTTGAACTGAAATCAAGAGTTGGATGCTTAACTGACTGAGCCACCCAGGTGCCCCTCCCACAGAGAGATTTAACAAATATGTAAATAATATACATAAATAAACGGAAATATTTGGTAAATAGCATATATTTCTAAAAGAAAAATCAAGGGTATTTGTTTTAAATGATAGAAAAATGCATTTTTTTAAATTAAAACTAAGCATTATTTACAAACCCATGCAACAAATTGACTAAATTAACAGAGAATTAGTGTAGAAGATGTTCTCTCTCACTTCCAGAAGATACAAGGAAAATCTGAATAAGAAATTAGATATCAATCCCCAGAGATTAACTCAACACACAATTTCTGCCAGCATCTAAAATATGGCACAGATTCAGAATCTGGCAAGGTATTCAATAAGAAAAGGAGTGACTAGAACCAAAATCACTAGGGATTTTGCATCATCTAGGGTTAAAGAGGAGGCCTTTATTCACACAGAAGCAAGTCAAACCCGAGGTCCCCCACTTACTAGATGTGGAAGTTTATAAGGGTGACAATTACCTACTCATCCATAATTTGTGTATAAAAACCTACTCACTTAAAAGGTTTTTGTGAGTATTAAGTTAGTTAATACCTGCAAAATGCTACACAATGCCTAGCACATAATAAACTCTCAGTAAATGTTAGCTATTACCATATGTATTGCATTGATTTCCACTGCATCCTAAGTAGTGACTTCCTATATGCCTATAATCATGTATATCATTTCTAAAGAATGATATTTGGAGGCTAAGATTTTGAGATTTGCGTTTATTTGCACTTACAACTGGAAGGAATTCACCTTCAGAGTTAACAAAACCTGGCAATCAATTCTAGCTTTTTTCATTTGCAGGTAGTGAAACTTTAGGTGGGCAGTTTTAACTCCCTTGTCTTCAGTGTCCTTTTCTTTAAGAGAGAGTAAGACCTACCTTGCTGGGTTGTAATAAAGATTAAGGGAAATAATATGTAAAGTGCCAGATACAGAATGATGTTTCACAAAGAGCAACAATATAATAGAAACTAAAAAGAGATGCTTTATCAATGTTCTATTAGTATCTTATTGGGAAATAGAAAAATGGAAATTTAGGCAAAGAAAAAATACTTCAGATTGATGCCAGTTCAAGAAGGAGACAAAAAAATCTCTAGAGAGATAATTTTATGTCACCATTCCTGATGACTGGGCTAAGCTGGTATGCTAATTATAAAAATTTTTGGAACATTTGGAAAAAATAAGTCATTTGCATATTTTGGCAGCATAGAAAGGAAGCCCTACTTGGTATGATTTGCTGTAATGATATATTTATCAGAAGCAGTTCACTTTATCTGCTGCAAAATGCTCTTTGATGTTATTAACCTACAGAAATAATTATAGCAAAGTAACGCAAGATTCTTCAAAGGGTGAGGTGACAGGGGCTCCTGAAGGCTCCACTCCTGAAGGCTGCATCAATTAATGCAGCAAACCACAGTCCTCTGGAGTCCAGGAAGTAAGCAATCAGAAAGTACCTGAATCAAAGGTCCTTAAAGATTTTTCTGATCACTTATATTAATCATATTGACATTGGTTCTTAGAAAGAAAACACTGGTAATTATTTAATAATGCAAGTCTTATGTAAACTCCAAAATTCACAAATCTGAAATTTTTTTTATTTTTTAGATTATTTATTTGAGAGGGAAGAAAGAGGCTGAGCAAGAGGGAGAGAGAAAGAATCTCAAGCAGACTCCCCACTGACCACAGAGCCTGACCTAAGGCTCAATCTCATGACCCTGAGATCATGACCTGAGCCAAAATCAAGAGTCGGTCACTGAACCACCCAGGCAGGCCACAAATCTGAAATTTTAAATGGTATTATAAATCATGATCAACATGCTCTTGTTGGCTTTGGAGGAGACAGTTTGGATTTAATAGAAAGAATATCATACTTGGACTCAGGACACCCAAGTTCAGAACTCTAGTCGATCACTTATAGCTCAATGTACACTGCTGTTCAGTGAGCTGCCCAAGTCTGTTTCCTCCCCTGTGTAATAAGAATGCAATCATATCTTCCACATGTGGGGGTGAAGATTACACAAGAAAAAGTATATTTGTTACTGACCCAGAACAGAAGCTATAATTATTAACTAAAGATTACTTTTAAATAAAATAATAATTATAATAGCTAATATTTGTTGTTTGTGTAGTATGTACCAGTCGCTGTACTAAACATTTTATGTTAATTATCTCATTTTTTCATACCATATGATGCAGTAATCCCATTTCTGGGTATAAATATCTAAATAAATTGAATGCAGGATCTCAAAGAGATATCTGCATTTTCATGTTCATTGCAACACTCTTCACAATAGCCAAGATATAGAAACAAATTAAATATCTATCAATGGATGATTGGATAAATATATATACACATATATACATATACATATACATATATATACATACATATACATATATATACACAAACATGCAAGATATTATTTCACCTTTAAAAAGAAGGAAACCCTGCCATTTGCAACAACATAGATGAATCTGAACAATATTATGCTAAGTGAAATAAACCATAAAAGAGAAACACAGCTCTTATATGAGGTATCTAAAGTAGTCAAACTCATAAGATAGTGGTTGCTGGAGGCTAGGGAAAGAGAATGAGTTACTGTTCTTTGCATGTAACATTTCAGGTATGCAAGATGAATAAGTTCTAGAGATCTGCTCTACAGCATAGTGCCTATAGTTAACAACACTGGATTGTACACTTAAAATTTTGTTAAGAGGATAGATCTCATGTTAAGTGTTTCTATCAAAAGAAAAAGGAAAAAAGAAGAAAAAGAGCTATGAGGAAAGTTCTGTTATTATCTTTTTCTCATTTGGGGAAAGCATTTAGAGAAGTTAAGAAAGCAGCCTAAGTTTACATAGAAGATAAGTCCCCAGACCAGGATAAGACAAATTTTTCTTATATCAGAGCCTGTATGTTTCCAGATTATTGGTTTTCAAATTATTTCTTAACAGAAGAAGACTTTATTCAAATGAAATGTATTGTTCTGACCAAGTACATGTAATAGATAAAAAATGAGAGACTTGGATTCAATCAGGAACTGAGAACTTTACCCTCACAGTGGCCTTAGCAATACTTCAGAGGAACCCTAGAATTCAACAAAACATGGTGTGAAAGTCATTGCTATGATGATCACATCCTTTTCACATTTATGATTGTGACAGTTTGCAACCTGCTGGAAAGGTCTATGACAAGTAATAATTTGTCATGTTTCTAAGGTATTAATTTGAATCTTGCATTGCAAAACTGTTGGGAGCAAGTCATTTAGCTGGTAAGTGAGCTTTTTAGAAGTGTGAGAATACCTCCAGGTTACACATGATTTGTGATACATATACAATTTGGGAGAAAGCCAGAGCCTGGGCAAACATTTCCATGCTCATGAATCAAGGGATTCACAAAGAATTTGGACATAACTATTGACAAAATGTCTAGATTGTACCATACATGATTACTGCAAACTGGCAAAGTGTGTCTTTCATTTTATTGCTAATGAGTAAAGAATGTCACATTACTCAGCACAGTGCCTCAACATTTCCTAAGACTGCCAGACTTAATAAAAATATGAGATACTCAGTTTAATTTGAATTTCAGACAGGCAACAAATACCTTTTTGTATAAGCATATCCCAAATATTGCATGGGACAATACTAAAAAAAATTATTTGTTGTCATTTCCTTAAAATATTTTTTATTTTATATGCTTACTTAGGAAGCCAGGTTGTTAACAACAGACAGTGAATAGTAACATATCTTAATCCATATACACGGATGTTTTGTATAAATTAGTTTAGGCAAATGACAGGCAAGATGAAACATAAATTATAAATTATATAAATGAATTAAATATAATAATTAAAATTAAAATGATATGGACAGATTAGCACAGCTGAGAAAAGAACTGGTTGGATAAAAGATACATATTAAGAAATTATCCACAATGAGATAGGGATGTGAAAGAGGAATTAAACACATGAAGAGCAAATGAAACTGTCCTATATTTATTTAGTCAGAATTCCAGAAGGAGAAAATATAAATAATAATATAGAAGCAATATTGAAGAAATATTAGCTGATAATTTTTCAGAGTTGTTGAAAATCATCAACTTAAATAGAACAGCTCACATACAAAAGGGAGAAGTGGAAAACTCCCAGTTTTAAACTAGACATATAGGGGATCCCTGGGTGGCGCAGTGGTTTGGCGCCTGCCTTTGGCCCAGGGCGCGATCCTGGAGACCCGGGATCGAATCCCACGTCGGGCTCCCGGTGCGTGGAGCCTGCTTCTCCCTCTGCCTGTGTCTCTGCCTCTCTCTCTGTGTGTGTGTGTGTGACTATCATAAGTAAATTAAAAAAAAAAATAAAAAATAAACTAGACATATATAGTGTTGAAACTACAGAATACCCAAGATGTTATGATAGCATCCTGAAATTTAACATAGTAAAGAAAGGTAAATTTTGAATTCTAGGACTTAGAAAAACAAAACTTTCAAAAAAGGGAAAACATTTTCATGGCTAGAAAACCTCCAAGTGAAATATTTACAAAAAATTTTCTGTTAAAAAAAATTTTGGTCATAACTGTGATCATGAAGACCATACTTGAATACACTAGGATATTTAAAAGGAGAACATATCAGTTAAGATTAAGAATTCCTTGATGAACTCAGAGATTTAAGTAGGATATTCAGGAATGCAGTTTTATATAAGTGCGAGGACACCTGACCCTTTAGAAAGCTTGATTTCTTTACAAAGATTTTATTGTGGTTGTTAGACCTAAGTGTGTTTCTCATAGCCCAACAGTAAAATAATTTCTAATCATCTACATAAACAACTTGAAAATATTGAAAGCTTGCAGAGTTTTTGAAGTGAGGAATGGGAAAGCATGAGTCCTTGAAGAATATTACTTGCTCTGCTACTAAATGTATTTTTATTCTTTGTGGTTTGTAGCTTTGAGAGTTGCTTTTGTTTTCTGTTATTTTTCCTGACATCAAGGGCATTTCCACATTTCCTCTGTTGTATGTAAGTGCTGTTGACCCTTCAACAACATGGGTTTGAATTACACAGGACCACTTCTACATGGATTGTATTAGCAAATACGGTACTGTAACTGTGTTTTCTCCACCTTATGATTTTCTTAATAACATTTTCTCTTCTCTAGCTTATTTTATTGTAAGAATACAATATATAATACATATAATATACAAATATTAGTTAACCAACTGTTTATGTTATTGGGAAGGATTTTGGCCAAAAGTAGGAGATCAATAGCTAAGATTTGGGGGACTCAAAAGTTATATGTGGATTTTTGCACAGGGTTGGAGGGGTTGGCATCCTTAACCCCTGAGTCATTGAAGAGTCAACTGTACTTGGTTTCTTACATGACTCTGACATTAAAACTTAGAAATAATATGGTTTTGAGGTGGATTTTTCTCCAAAATGAAGGCAGGTACAGAGGTGGAATAATGAAGAAGATAGAAGTAGGTTTACATTAGTATGCATTTACTGAGCTTCTGTTATATAAAACATTCAATATTAAATACCAAAAGGCATACAAGGATATATATATATATAAAAAACCAACAAATCAATCCTACAGAAGCTGAGGGCAGTTGGTAAATCTACTTCAAGGGTTTTCTTTTTTTTTCAGGTTCATCTCTGTTTATTTTTTCAAAACAAAACTAAAAATCACCACTCAAAATGTTTGAGAAGAGTGCTCAACTCAATCACCGTTAAAAGCCTTATGTACTTTGCAGCCAGAGCATCATGGACTGGTGGTCAGAAACGAGAGCTTCTGGCATTGGCACAGACAGGGTGTAGCAGCCTGGGACAGCCCTCTCCTGCCTCGTCAGCCCCATTATGGTTCTCTGTATGCTATCATCCAGGGGCAGCAGCTGGACAGCCCGAGTCTGCAGAAGTGGACGGCATCCTCACATTGCAAGACATCTCAGTTCCCCACTGTGCTTCCAATTTGCCCATCCGGGACCTCCCTTCCCCAGTAGAGGTCCAAAAACATCCACAAAGAAGGCAGGCATGTCGAAGCCCAGGTGCTAGTATTGTTGGGCTGAAGACCAAAACACAGTTCTGGCTCTGCATCTTCGCCTGGAAGGGTGAGTTCCCTGCCTGGGGCCCCCACCTGTTATGGAGAGTCATCATCAGAAATAGTCACACGAAATTCTTTTCCACATTTTGTAAAAGTGCTGTCAATGACACTGTTTCATTGCTCTACATCCCCTTTTGGGGATCCTACATTAAAAAAAAAAAAAAAAAAACCTGGGATCCCTGGGTGGCGCAGCGGTTTGGCGCCTGCCTTTGGCCCAGGGCGTGATCCTGGAGACCCGGGATCGAATCCCACGTCAGGCTCCCGGTGCATGGAGCCTGCTTCTCCCTCTGCCTGTGTCTCTGCCTCTCTCTCTCTCTCTCTCTCTGTGACTATCATAAATAAATAAAAATTATAAAAAAAGACATTAAAAAAAAACCTCTTCCAGAATTTAATGCCAAGAAATATTTAGTGCTTAAATGTACAACAATAGGGAAATGCACAGGTAAATTACAGAATTTTCACATAACGGAGTACTATATAAACATTAAAATGATCATTCTGAATACTATGTAGAAAGATTGGAAATAAGTGAATAAAACAATACAAAGTGATATTTAGATTGTGATTACAAATATGCAAAACATAGTCACACACGAGTGAACATGCAAAGGTAAGCTATACATTAGGAGTAGAATTACAGATACCTTTTCCCTCTTTAAAAGCACAAAAATACATATTTGTATGAAAAACTTTGTCTCTCACAAAATTTGGTGATTTTTAAAATATTTTATTTATTTATTCACAGAGAGAGGCAGAGTCACAGGCAGAGGGAGAAGCAGGCTCCTCACCAGGAGCCCAATGTGGGACTTGATCCCAGGACCAGGATCATGCCCTGAGCCAAAGGCAGAAGCTCAACCTCTGAGCCACCCAGGCATCCCAAATTTGGTGTTTATTCTTCATAATTCTCTTTTTACCTTGGGAGAAAGGAAGCTCAGAGCCACATACATTATTCAGTAACTGCATTATATTAGCACTTATGGCTGGCATTTTATTCTCTCTTTTCAAGGCTTTGATTATATGCCACTTTATCTCCTTTTTTTGATGGACTAAAAATGAAGAAAAAAACACACTTGACACCCTTATCTTCAAATAGCTTGTAATATGCTTAGATATAAATTTTATGCAGTTAGAGATGTTAAGAAATGCATTATGCTTAGATTGAGGTTATGCTCCATTTGAAAGGATGCCACGAAGATGTGCTCTCTGCCATGAATCATATCAGGGATTACATGATGTTGATATGTGTTGCAGGAGATCACTTGGTTAAGGTGGCTTTTCCAGGTTTCTCCACTTTAAAGTTACTATTTTTCCCTTTGTAAGTTAATAAAGGTTTGGAGAAAGACACTTTGAGACAAATATTCTTACTCTTCACAAACTTTCATCCAAAGATTTTTAACACTCATCAATGGATCTTGATTATAGAAACTTTTTTCTATGTTCTAATGCTAATTTTTCTACTTCTCTCATTCCTTCAACATTTATTTTTTGAAGTGGTTCTTATTTTTAAGATTTTATTTATTTATTTATTTATTAGAGAACAGAAAGAGAGATGCAGAGACACAGGCAGAGGGAGAAGCAGGCTCCATGCAGGGAGCCCGACGTGGGACTCAATCCTG
Organism: Nyctereutes procyonoides; assembly: GCF_905146905.1. Classification (NCBI taxonomy): domain Eukaryota; kingdom Metazoa; phylum Chordata; class Mammalia; order Carnivora; family Canidae; genus Nyctereutes; species Nyctereutes procyonoides. The sequence goes on from NW_026575048.1 coordinate 28,536,662, forward strand.
GTCTCCAGGATCACTCCCTGGGCTGAAGCCGGTACCAAACCGCTGAGCCACCTGGGCTGCCCTTGAAGTGGTTCTATAGGAGAATTTACTTCCTCTCCACTTACATATTTATTCACTTATTTATTTACATCAGTATAGATCCATGGATATTTACTTTACTCTTTGGATTAAAATCAAAGACTATTATTTATTTTGTTGATCAAATTATAACATGAAACTAGCCTTTTTTTTTCAGTACTGTGCTTTCTGGTAGCTCCAAATGCTACAGGCTCATCCTATATTTTCCTTGCTCAGCCTTGTAATGGACCACTCAGGCTGATTTCTTTTATGGAAACCCTGATTTCTTTTACGGAAACCCTGATTTCTTTTATCGAAGAATGGGATTTAGAAACCAATATCTGAGCATTAGCATTAGGGATGCTCATTGCTCCTGGAGTATCATTGCTTCCAGGCACTAGCAGACTAAACCTTCCAGGGATATGGTCATCTCAGTGCCTCTGCTCCTCCCTTGGCTGTGGTTATGGGAGGAGCCCTACCATCTTCCTTAATCCTGCCTCTTCCCCAGTGGTATAGCATTTTCCCTTGTTTTCCTTCTCCAGTTACAGTGGGTTTTCACTGGTATCATAAACGACTACATTGCTGCCCTTCCCCCTACAGATTAACACTTTCATTCAATGGGGAAAATCAGTGGAAGGAGTCCAGGTGGAATTCTGTAATCCACCTTCAGGAGCTGCTCATTCTCTCTCCAAATTAGGACACCTTCTTAGGACACTCTCCAAACTTTTCTGCAAGTTCTCAGTAGGGTTTTTGTGGGGGAAGCCTGAAGAGATTGCAGATTCACCAATTTCCATGACCCTGGGTGCTTCAACTCTGTCATCTGTGTACATTTGGCCTCCATCAACTCTCTAATCTCCCAGGACGATTCTTACTAGTGTCAACATGTGTCCACACCAGGTACCTCAGTGATCGTGCCTGCTTTTTCCCTGCAGGTGCCTCTCTCATCTTAGATTTTGAGCCAGGTAGCTACCCTGTGGTAAGTTCTCTGACAGGTTCAAAAAAGTCATGAACTTGCGATTTGGTTCTTTGGTTTTTGTTTTCATTATAAGAGCATGAAAGATGTTCTTTCTAGCTCTGCATCTCAGAATGGGAACTCCTCTTTGAGTTTTATTTGTGAAATCAGCCCTGGCTTGTTTTTCCAGTCTTGTCTTAACACAATTGACCATTTATTTTTTTGGACTTCATAATACATATTAGCTCTTTTTTATATGTGAAATACTCCCCATTTGAATTGTAAGCTCTGTGAAAGTTAGAAGCCTTCATGGACTATGAACTTCAAAAACAAAAAGAATATGAACTTTACAAACAAAAAGAAACTAAGCTCAAATCCTGCTTCTGTGATCTTTGTGGCATGAACAAAATAGTACTTGTGCTTCAGTTTCCTCTTAATGTAAAATGTAGATGAGAATATTCAACTGAGAGGCACCTGAGTGGCTCAGTCGGTTAAGTGTCTGACTCTTGGTTTCAGCTCAGGTCACGATCTCAGGGTCCTGAGATCCAACCTGCTTAGGATTCTCTCTCTCTCTCTCTCTCTCTCTCTCTCTCTCTCTCTCTCTTTCTCTCTCCCTCCCTCCCTCCCTCTTTCTTTCTCTTGGCTCTTCCCTCCAGTAAATAAAAGAATTCTCAATTGAAATCTCAGCTGTGAAAATTAAGGAGGTGGTGTGCATAAACCCTTGACAAGGGTAAGCTTTTAAAAGACATAAGTGCATATCTCTTACTGTTTTCACTTTGTATTTAATCTGAGTATCTCACAGATTCTCAGAAGAGCAGTGGATGTGGAGCAGCAGCAAAACTTAAAATATTCAGCTGAAGTTCCAGTCTTATTTCCTTTTTATCCTCACAATATGTTACAAACCAACTTTTAGTGCTCTAATACACACCAAGAAAAATTCACCAACAATCTCTATGAAAAACCATAAAGCTCAGAAAAGAAACCTGCCCTCTTTCCTCTAAGAAAAACATAATATCCCAATGATGAACCAAGAAGCTTAAAAATATGGCTGATAGAATATTCCTTTTGAGGAGGAACAAGGACAAGTTAACAATTTCTTTGAGCCTTACGTCCTTCATTTGGATTAGGGAATGAAAGTATTGGTGAAATTATGTCTAACCCCTGGGTTAAGGCATAGGAGGGCTCAGTTAAAGTGAAAATGTTCTCCAGAAGACACATCCTCCTTAATTCATTAATATTTTCGCAAAAATCCTTCAGAGTTTAACTCTAGCCCTAAGACACATACAAGTATGCTTTTGGAGGAAGCTGGGAACTGAGTTCCTAAAGAAGGAAAGCCTGAAAGGGGAGACATCCCTGTAGAAAGAGAGCAAGGGAGCTTGGCAAGCAAGCACAGTCCACTCCACAGTGTTACAGAGAACAGACATGGCAACAGGAATTTGTGAGTTCCCCTCCTGAGAACTGTTGCTGAAAATCTCTAATAACTCAAATTCTAAGAAAAGTATGTTAGTGTGTTTGGGTTGCCACAACAAAATACCATCCACTAGGTAGCTTATAAACAACAGAAATGTATTGCTTACAGTTCTGGAGGCCGAGAATCTAAGATCAGGGCGCCAGCATGGTCAGATGAGGGCCCTCTTCCGGGTCACACACTTCTCATTGTATACTTACCTGATGGAACGGGCTAGGGACCTGTCTCCCTAAGGTCTCTCAAATAAGGTACCAGTCCTTCATGAGGGTTGCACCCTCATGATTAAAGCACCTCCCAAAGGCCCAACCTACTAATATCATCACCTCTGGGAGTTAGGGTGTCAACATATGAATTTGAGGGAAGATCCAAACATTCAGACCATAGCAGGAAGGAAAATATTATTTTAAAGTTATATTTGCTGAATGCAAAGCCAAAACTACACTCATTGGTGACATGTAGAACAGGATAGAAGCAGTCGAGGTTAGGTTTATCAGTTTTTATTTGAGTCATAGACTTACAATTTATAAGGGCCACACAAATGGTTTGTGTGAGTAACAATGACTGCGTCCACAGTGCAGAAGGAGAGTCACGTAGTGTTGACTGCTCATTTATTTAAAGTACATTTGCAAATAAAACCCACATTGTGTTTCTGACATCAATGTCTAATTCTTCTAATTCTCACTAAGGATTTGGGAGAAACCTCTTAACCAGAAGGCTAAGAGAAGATGTCTTTGTTCTGTCAGTTCCATTGGGTTTATCCTCTTGCCTTTACCGTTCTGATCCTCTTCCCAGGGGCTCTTCATTTCCATGGTTTTATTCCACACCAGCTGGGACTGAAAAGGTTTTCATACTTCCATCACAACACATGAAAAACTCTCAAGTCTCTACTCCCTTATTTTCAGGACTAAGAATTAACATTAATGCTTAGTGAAACTACTTCCTTTAATAGGATCTGAAAAATTCAGGCTTCCAGTTCCTTTAGAACATAAGAATGACACCTCTTCCTATGCATCTAACCCTATACTTTTCTCTCTCTGATCTCATCATTCTAGATTCTAATCAGCTGTTTCTGAGTTAGTGATCAGCAGTATATCCACCTTATCATTTGTTTCAGTCAGAGGAATACCGCTCTGATTAGAGTTTGAAATGAAAATAGATTGCTCGTGGGAAGGAACCATTACATGACTATCAAACACTACTAACCATCCCCCCAAATATAGGGGGATTCAGGAGTCTACCATTTCATGCCACAAAACAGTATGCCCTCCTTTATGAAATGGTATTACTACCCTTCCAATGAGGCAAGAGTCTCTGTGGAAATCTTCACCGATCCTCAGATACCCCAAGCAATTAGGTGGGACTTATTAACTCCATAATTCAAGCAAAATTAGTTTCTTTGGCATAATGGGATGTTAGGAAAAATACATTTTGGTTAAATCCTCACAGTGTTTCTCAAACTGCAGGTTATAATCTAATCATTGGTGAGTTCTGAAATCAATTTAGTGACTTGTAACTAGCGTTTTCCTTTTCTTTTTGAAAGATTTTATTTATGTATTTGAAAGAGAGAGAGAGAGTGCACATGAGTAGGGGAAGAGCGAGGGGGAGGGAGAACAGAATGAGGAGAGGAAAGGGAAGGGGGAGAGGGAGAAGCAGACCCCTGCTAAGCAAGGAGCCCAAAGTGGGGCTCAATCCTAGGACCCTGAGATCATTACTTTAGCCAAAGGCAGATGCTTACCTGACTGAGCCACCCAGGCACTCCTAACATTTTCCTTTTACATAGAATGGAATAAAAAAGATAAGGAGAGGAATGGGGGAAATGCCCATGTAAGGGTAGATATTAATTGAGGAACATTTTGCTTTGTTTTAAAGAATAACCAAGCACTTGTCTCCTTTATTCAATAAGCATCTTTCAAGCAACTTCTCTGGACAATTTAATGCACACACAAATACCACCAAAGTCTCAGTCTTGTATACATTCACATTTTACAAAGGAATATCCTTTCTGCCTTTTTCCTACCTGGAAATACTTTTCCTATCAATATTGTGGGTCTTAAAGTTCAGCAAGTTCCGATTGTATCACAAGACCAGATCCAAATTCAAGGTCAAGTTTTCCAAGTCCATCCAAGGCAGATAAATATCCTGAGCCATTGTTCCAGATCAGGATTAGACTACTAAATGGAAAAGGGGAAGCAAACAAAACACAGATTTATTAAAAAGAGATAGCAACTAGGCTCCGAATTTTGATGACCAATTTATGATTTTTCAGCTCTACCATCGTGCAAAAGTGATACACATTCAGTAAAAACTGTAATTCAAATTTTGAATTTTGATATTTTCCCAGACTGCTAATAGGCAGTATGATACTTTCTTGTGTTGCTGGGGAGTAGCCACAAGCCACGGCTCCCAGGCAGCCCCATGATCACGAGGATAAACAACCAATACGCTGACAACCATTCTGTACCCATACAGCCATTCTGTTTTTCACTTTCGGTACTGCATTCAATACCTTGCATGAGATAATCAACACTTTATTATTAAATAGGCTTCCTGTTAGATGATTTTGCCCAACTGTAGGCTAATATAAGTGCTATAAGCACATGTAAGGTAGGCTACAATAAGCTACAATATTCAGTTGGTTAGGTGTACTAAATGCATTTTCAAAACTATGGTATTTTAAGTTTATAATAGGCTTATGGAATTTAACTCCACTGTAAATCAAGGAAGATCTGTGCTTATAATATCATACTATGAAAATAATTCATGACCTCTGCTAAACAATGTCTTGGGTTCTTCTTTAAAACAGAACAAAACACTGAAGGAAGCAAGATAAAAAAAAAAAAAATTCCGATTCCTTGGAGTTAGGCAGAGAGTGCCAAGTGCACTGGCAAACACAGCAAAGTACTGTCAGTGACCAGAACTACTAGGGATCCCTAGAGGGGCCTGACTCTTAGTCAAAGATAATTAACACCCATGGGCCCCTGTGAACTAGCTGCCTTATAGCCCTACCCTAAAGAGTGGAATCTTGTCATTCACACAACAAAACCAGAGAAGAGAAATCTCTTTCCAAGGATCAGTGACCCCATGAAATCTGATCATGTCATCTCCTTATGTAAAACCCTCAGTATCTTTTCAATGCTTTGAGGAGGAAAAAAAGATCCAAACTCCTTAAAATGACCCACAGGCTCAGCCTCTACTATCTTTGACCTAGCTTTGCAGCCTTGCCCCTTTCACTTCCCACTATCCTGTATGACCAGCTCCAATGAACTTATTTGCCAAGAGTTCTCTCTCTCTTTATTGTTTTAAGATTTATTTATTTATTTATTTATTTATTTATTTATTTATTTGAGAGAGAGAGAGAGAGAGAGCATGAGCAGGGGGGATGGCAGAGGGAGAGAGAGAGCAGAATCCCTGCTGAGCAGGGAGCCTGATGCAGGGCTCCATCCCAGGACCCTGGAATCGTGATCTGAGCCAAGGCAGATGCTTAACTGACTGAGCCACTCAGGTGCCCCTGCCAGGGAGTTCTCTTAACAGCAGGCCTTTGCACATGCTGTTCCCTCTACTTGAAACACATTTCCCTTCCACTCCATCTGCCAACTTGTCTTCATCCTTCAGTTGTTAATTCAAGTGTCATTTCCTCTGTACCTTCATTGCCTCATGCCTTGCCCTGCCTGGATCACTTGCCCCTCCTGTGTACTCTCATGGTTCCTGTCCTTCCAAATCATAACACTTTTCAAACTATGTTCTAGTCATCTGTATACTGTCCCATGCCCACACCCCCACATCCCATAGGACATTATGTCAGTAACGAGATCTTTCTAGTTCATAGTGCTTCTTTCCTGATCTTTGTTTCTCCTCCATCCTGCATCCTAGTCAGTGACAGGCCATAACAAATGTCTTATCATCTTTGTTGCTACTGTCACTGTTCTCAGTATATATTGAACTCTAGGTCTCCTCTGGGGCTTATTTCCTACTCCCTATAGGTATAACTTATTTTTGTTTGAATCTTTTTGCTCTCTTCTGTGAAATGAGGGTTATGGTTAGGATTATATAAAATGATGAATATAAAACAGTGCAGTTCCTGGCACAGAGATATTCAATTTATGGTAATTCTCTTACCCCATCTCTCTTTTCTCTGGCCTATTTAGTGGCACCTGTCTTACCTAATTGCAACCATCCCCTCCACCTGTCTATGGACAACAGTTGAGGCCCACTTATTGCATTTCCCCCTTTATCCTCTCGACTCTCCCAACTAGGTAACATTCTGGGAGCTGAACTTAGCTAGGATATTTGGAAACTACTCTCCAAGTTACTGTATGGATCTCTGGATTTTCAATGCCACCAGTCTTTTCACTGAGTCTCTTCATGGAACTGTTGATAACATCCTGACCATAAGCTGCTATATGTAGAAAATCTCTCTACTGCTACCCCTTGGGGCTAACTTTCCTTGACAGACATCTTCAGTGAATCCCTGTGTGCTCACAACCTTCCAAAGAGGAGTCTGTTGTGGAAAACACACCAAAGAGATTCGGAGTATCTGGGTTCTGGTCCCTAGTCTGTTACATAGTAGCTGGTGACTTTGGTCAAATTTCTTGACATCTCTCCACCTCAATGTCCTCATTAGTAAAATGGGGAGGATTGAATAGATCATGTCTACATTCTATTGTAGCTAAACTATTCTTTGATATTATGATTCTGTGTTTAAGGTATATTTCAGCCTGGACTCTAGCAGAAACCAGATGGCTCACTCAAAGTAGGTATTTAAGGAGAATTTAATAAGATGATCCTTTACAAAGGTATGGGCAGATGTATGGAAACCACAAAGGGTAACAACCCCAGGGTTAGTGACAGCAGAAAACTACAATCATCAATGAAGTTTTCAGAAAGAAAACTTTTCAGATAGGAAAGGTGTGTTGGAGAGGACCACCTAACAGGAGCTGTGGCATTTGTATTGGAGGCAGCCAGCCTGAAGAGATCCTATAGGGAGGGACCCAAGAGAATATTTGCTCTTTCCAAGCCCTATTTCTCACTAATGCTCCTCAGTGGTGAATCAGCTGGAATCCAGAAGACAAAAGAACTCTCTCATATGACCCTTACAGAGCATCCTCACTGAGCACAATGCAGGGTGGAAAAGGACAAAGGGAGGATTTGGGGGAGCAATCAAAAGATGTCCAGCCCACAGGATGCTAGTGACATTTACGTGGAACCTTTTTGTACACGGTTTGTGGCTATCCAGATGAAAACGCTGTTATTGTCTAACAGAGTTCCACTGGTCCCTTAACATTCCACTTAGTGTAAATCATTTAAACTCCTTCAAAGAAATGGTGTTGTTACCACCAGCTCTATCGAATATTGAGAGCAAAGCCACAGGTTAGTGAAATCTGAATTTTTTTATGTTACTAGAGAGTATTTTTGGAAAATAACTTACGGCAACATGAAATGTTTAATGTCACCTAATAACCTATGTGCCTTATTTTAAAAAATACTTTTGATTAGATGATCTACAGAGTATCCTTTTGAGAGCAGTCTAAATGATTATTATCCAATTCTTATGTAGATTTATAATTAATCTTACAACTATGATCTGACCATGAATATGCCTTTGCCATCTGGTATCTTTACCCTGAATTTGATCATGAATAATACATAACCATCTGACAGTGGAATCCAATCCATAATGTGACCATACATGATGCAGATCCATCTATAGTGTGCTAATTTGTATTCTCCATCATTTTCATCCAATTCCTACCCAGAGCTTTTTCATTGAGTTTCAAGCACCCGGGAACCATCTACCTACACAGTAGGCCATATGGGATGCAGTGCATATTCTCCAGTGTCCTGGGTCTGATCCTAATTGTCACCAGCTGAGCCAAAATGTGTCACTCCAAACATGGGCAGGGGCACTCTTGGGCATTCGTAAGATGCTTAATGGGGCTTTCAGTACAGTGTTGCTGACAGTGTGTGTTTTAATTAGACTTCTAAATGCACATTTATTTTCCCCCCTAGACCAGTCCCACATTCAGGTGAGAGAGACAGCCATGTGACTGTAGGTGTCATACAGTGGCTGGAGAGCAGGACTGCCTTGTAAGAAGTGCACTGTGAGCACTTAGAATTATTAGCCAAATAAAATGTTTCCCATCTGACCTCATCACCCTGCCCTACTTTGGTGTTACATCTGCACTTCATCTCCTGTGAGCTGGTACTCATCTATGGCTTCTTCTTTAGCTAGTCCCTTCTGGATTGGTGGAGACTGCTAAAATCTCTACTTCACATGCCTTTATTTGCATTCATATTCTAATTCAAATGCTTACAATATACAGTACTCATCAAAATGAAAAACACTTCTTGGCCCAATTTGGCTAGCAGTCCATTAGGTTATAAATTTTGTTTTATATAGTTTATATGGTTATTTCTCTCCATCAATCTTAACCCCGGGGCATTCTAACAAGTGGAACCTAGGATATTTGCAATTCACAGCCATGATTTATTCCCCTTAACAATTAGTTCTCTACTCCCTATAAAATCTCTACTATAGTTGGAAATGGAGAAGCTTGGAACATGATTTAGTGCTGATAGAAATCTATGAGTTAAATTTTGTAGTTGTTGACTTTGAAGTGACAGTAAGCACATGACCTTGATATCTGAAAATAGTGCCACCTGACTTTGAAAGTGACCACAATCTATATGCATAAATGTGACAGAAGAGTTCTAACTTGTGGACAATGTATTCCACACTTTGTGATCACCAAATTTGGCTTTGATTTTTTTTCTTTTTATTGCAACTGTGAGTAGCAGATCCTACAGTTCCACTTCAATTAAAAGCTCCTTAGTTTCACATAGCCAGAGTCGTTGTTGAAAAGCCATGCCATTTGTTGTTGAGCCTGTGGCCTAGTTCCTTTTGCGTGGGTCCCCCTGAGCCATGTTTATGACCACACTATCCTGTCTACCGCTAACTGATGGCTGGAAGACCTAACTCAAGGCTATAAAGAAAGTAACCTGCAAGTCAGTCAGTGATCCACAAGGTAGACTAAGACCTTGTCCATCAGGGAAGGAGCCTCGGATAAATAGATCAGATACCCAATTTGGGGCAATTTGAAAGTGACAGGTAAACATCTGACAGTTGGTTATAGGGGAAGAAACTGAAAGAGAACAGTAAACAAGAGCAAAGAGCAGACAAATAAACATAATGTAAGAAGAGTGACATAGGCAGTTGAAACTGGGGCAGTTTGGATTCATCCCATGGTGGATACAAGAGAATGAGCACACATTGCTTGGTAAGGGTTAGACAGCCACAGTGCTGAACTGCCGCACATCTCAAAGACTCTTGCAGCATTGGGGGGAGTGTGGTACTGGTTAAATCACCAATTTACCTGTTTATGTGTTTTGTCTAATCCCTACTAGCACTTGAGATTGCAATCCTGCCAAAAAGCCTAGGTAATCATGAATTTTCTGAGATAAACTGAAAAAGTTAGAAATTTTAAAAATATAATAGAGTCTTTTTCTGAATTATCCAATTGAATCTTATTAATGACCAACAGTGATGTCTACCTATAATCCTTATGTTTGATTTGTTCTCAACATCTGGAATCTACTCTTTCTGCCCTCTGTTTATCTAATTAGTGCTTCTGAATGGGGCCACTAGTAGTTTTGAGAGGGATAATTATTAACTAATTCTTTTCCTTGTATTGCGAGGCATTTAGCCTCTCCAGCCCAATGACTAAAGTGGCTCTCCTCTCCCTTTCTACTTTTAAAAATAAGCCTACACATTTCCGAATGTCCGCTAGGGGGTAGTACTGGTCGGTTAAGAACTCTTGAACTAAGCCTTTCCATTCGTCCAGGGGCCGCACAAATCCAACTTTCTTTTAAATTCTTTGATTATCAGAGACTATAGTGATTCCTGTATCTTTTTTGAATTCCAACTGTACTAAGAGTCAATAATGCATCATTGACTTCTTACTTGTGTTTTAATTGCCTCATGTATGTTGGCTTCTTTTCCCAGTTTGAACATAAATTCTTTAAGAGCAGTAAAGGATCTAAGTATTTTTTGGTATCCCATATTTGTGCCTTACATAGTGCTGATTTTTTAATGAATTCTCATTGGCCTCAACGATCTAGTTTCTGCTTACCTCTTTGGCAATGTTTCCTACCACATCTCCACCCTCATGCCTGGCCCTTGTCCCTCTAGCATTTAGGAGAAGCTCTTTAGAGTTCCCCAAACATACCTTGTTAGTTCACCATCATGCCCCACAAACACTACACTTTTTGCATATCTAATGTTCTGCAGTTGCTCTTCTAGGTGAAATCTTACCCAGTCTTCAAATTCCAGCCTTTCTGGCTAACTACACCCTTCCATCTAGTTTGTATGAACTTGTATTGCTGTATAACCTCTTTGTTTACCTGTATCTTTCTCCAAAGAGGGCAGGAACTATGTCTAAATCATTTCTCTAACCCTTAACATGATTGGTACTTAGTAAGTGCTGAATAAGCGTTGATTGAGTGATTATAATTGATTGTACCATATTTTTAATATTTATGAACATGAGCCACACAGCAGAGAATGGTAAAGAATGTTAGTCACCAACTGGGAGCAGCCATTACCTTTCCCTTCACCATAGCTTGTTTTTTGCAAAATAACTCTAAAGAAATAGAATGTATGTGTCTCCCTACTTTTAAAAGCTTGATTCCAACTTACATAAATAACACATTTTTGTTAAAGCACCTGAAACAGTCAACTTGGTCATGCCCTGTTTAACTTCTCTCATTTGGCTTGCTCCCTTTTACAGTGGTGCCAGGGAGATACTCAAGACAGGACATCAGCTGTTATCAGCCAGAAATTAACTAAGCTGAACAGTCAACAGGGAAGCCAAAGAAAGTAATAGTCTGCATTTTGTTGTTTCTCTTTAGCACTTGACTGGAAGAGGTTTCCTCTATTATTCCCCTATGGTAGAGAACATTGATGTCCGTTTAAGTATAAAAAGCATCATACAAAATAATAATAAAAATAATCATATCAGAAATCCTGTCAACTAATGCGCTATCTAGGAGAGAAGCATTTGTAGATATGCATGCATTAACAGGTGTTCTGGGTCCAGGACTCCTTCTAACAACATAGGTCTGGTAAGGAGAGTTTAGAGATCAGCAATGGTCTTTATTCAGTTCCCCTGATAACTGAGGAAGTTCTGGTTGATGAGGAAAAAAGCAAAGATAATGTCTCAGGGCTATATTCATCACTGACCAGCTAAAGACCTGAACCCACCAGCTACTGCTAGGGCCTTCTCCAAGAAGTAAAAAAGCTGTTATATCAGTGTCATTTTGTGAGGCCTCTTCATTTGCCCAGTAGTAATCCAGGTGGTTCAGGGTAGTCTCCCAAAGACACTAGGAGACTCAAGAAGCCACAGGCTTGGGATCCCTGAGTGACTCAGCGGGGTTAGTACCTGCCTTCAGCCCGGGGCATGAACCTGGAGTCTCAGGATCGAGTCCCATGTCAGGCTCACAGCATGGAGCCTGCTTCTCCCTCTGCCTGTGTCTCTGCCTCTCTCTCTCTCTCTCTTCTCTCTCTCTCTCTCTCTCTCTCTGTGTGTGTGTGTGTGTGTGTGTGTGTCTCATGAATAAATTTAAAAAGAAGAAGAAGCCACAGGCTCAACCTCAAGGAGACCGTGATAAATGGAAAGGTGAAGAATCCCACAAGCAGAATTGCAGTCCATTTCCTTCCTTATATTTCATCTAACTTTCCAGCAATTAATATATTGTCAAAAAGGTCTCTAACTTAGTAGATGTTTTGTTCTACAATGGCTGGAAATGTCTGCATACGTGTATGAAATGGATTGGTGACAGAAATCTATTAGAAGAGATATGTTTGCCTTTGGCAGCACTGTTTTCATATAAACATGTTTTTATATTTAACTGCCTCATATAAATGGTATTAGTTTTATATTTGGCCTGGGGGTTTAGGGGCAGCCCTGGTGAAAGGTCTTCAGTCTCCTCCTTTGTAAAATGGAGATAACATTTCCTTTCCTAATTCATGGTGTGAAATAGAAATAAGAAATATATTACAGTACTAGGCACAGAAGAAAGCAGTCAATGTTCAATGTTATTATTATACTTTCAGGGTTGAAACGAGACCTAGTACCATTGTCTCACCAGATTAACATACCATGTACCTAAATATCTTGATCATGCAGAAAGTTACTCAAAGGAATAAAAGAAACTATTTGAATCCTTCCTTTTTCTGAAGGAGAGCCCCTAAAGCTACAGAAAACTGGCCCATTTTGCTTCAGTCTCATTTACCACTTAAGATCTTTTCAGAAATTTAGGGGCATAAATTATAGTTCTGCTACCCTGAGAAATACTTTATGATAAATCCTTGCCACTCACCCAGCTGACTGCTTCTAGATATTTTTCTCTCATCTTTTCCAGTGGCTTCTCCACTCCTCTTCTCAAGAAAGGAAGCATCGAAGTATAATGGAAAGAACTTGAACTTGGGTCCTAGACAGAGGTTTCAATCTAGAGTTTGGTAATTATTTGGCCGTGAAACCTTGGCAGGTCACTTAATTTATTCGACTCTCATTCTGCTCTTCTACAAACCAGGAATAATAAAACTTACCTAGTAGGACTGTAGGTAGCATGTTGTAGGGAAAGGAGTGTGTGTGTGTGTGTGTGTGTGTGTGTGTGTGTGTGTGTGTGAGTGTGTGTGAGTGCAGGGACTGAATCATAGTTCCTATGGATTAGGAATTAACCAGAAAAATTAAAATTATTACTCTATAAGTGTATTGTTATGTGATTGCTACATCAAGACATAGATTCTCCCCTTTCCCCACAAACAAGCATCCCAGGAATAATCTGGGACAAGAGTATTGGGTCAAGAGTAATAAACCCTTCATGTTGAGGCAGGTACTGTTGATTTCCTCTGAAATATTTGGCAATTTGATTTGCATCTCTAAGCCTTATTTTCCTCTTCCAAATAAATTGATAAATTGGGATGATCTAAGATGTCTTTTTCTGGGGTGCCTTGGTGGCACAGCCAGGTAAGCATCCAACTCTTGTTTTGGCTCAGGTCATGATCATCCTGGGATAGAGTTTCAGGTCAGGCTCCACACTCAGCATGGAGTCTGCCTGAGATTCTCTCTCCCTATCCCTCGCCCTTCCCACTCGTGCTGTCTTTCAATACATACATACATACATATATCTTTTAAAAATACATAAAATAACATGTCTTTTCTACCCTTGAAATTCTGTCTCTGTCATTGGAGAGAAACACCTCAGGCTAATCATCTAATTGTTTTATTTCATTTTTAGCTTTGTTTTTATCTATTAATATTGAAATAATCTTAGATTTACAGAAAAATTCCAAAAATAATACATTTTTCCATATGCTCGTATTAACATTTTATACATCCACAGCACATTTATCTCAAAACTAAGAAATTAACAATGGTACAATAGTATTAACTAAACTACGAATTTTATCCAGATATCTCCAGTTTATTCACTAATGTCATTTTTCTATTCTAGGATCCAATCCAGGATCCCACATTACATTCAGTTGCCACATCTCTTTGATTTCCTCTAATCTGTGACATTTTCTTGGTTTGGACACTTTTGAGGAGTACTGGTCATACTGGAGGAGTATTTTATAGAAATATCCCTTAGTTGTCTGAAGTTTTATCATGATTAGACTGGGGTAATGGGTTTGGGAAAAGAATACTACATCATATCAGGGGTACATGATATTAATATGACATCAGTAATAATGTTAACACTCTGACCACTTGGTTAAAGTGGCATCTGCCAGATTTCTTCACTAAAAAGTTACTTTTTAAAATTTTTTTTCCTTTAAATACTCTGTTCTTTAGGAACAATTCACTAAGCTCAGCCTAAAATCAGAACAAGGGGAATAATCCTCCACTTCCTTGACAAAGTTGTATCAAAAAATTCATAACCACGTAACTTTAAGCCATCTGGATGGACCTTTCAGGCAGTTAGAAGAAATCCTCCAAATAAAGGCAGTATCCAAATACATTACCTTAGGTTTCTTAATCATCTTCTGCAAGGAGTAAATGTTTGACTTCTATCGCCCGATCTGTAAATAATCTTGTTACTTCATAAAATCCCAGATATGCCATATTGCTACCAGTAATGATATAGGAACAACTATGTTGAGTAGTCTTGAAAGTGGACCATGGTATGTATTAAGATCATGAATATCCTTTTATCTCAGCATCAATATTACAAATGGAATAATCTCTATTCAAAAAAAAAAAAGCAATGCTATAGAGTAACTGTGTTGTTTAAGGTAAAGCTATGTCTCTGATGGTATGGAGTATGGGGAGACAGCTATGTGATCACAAAACTCTGTTTTATTTTTGGTTTTTTCCTCTCTGATTTACAGGGAGACCAGCTTCTAGTCCATTGTAGCTATATAAGACCATAAATTTCAGACTTGGCCTCTAAAAACCTTCTGTGTGTGCCCTGCATGCTGCCTTTCCTCTTGACGGCTGGCTGGAATTAGAGGTTGCAGTGGAGGGCTCTGAGGTCTTGTGGGTTAGGGGAGGCGCACTTAGATAGATGGAGCCTGGGTCCCTAAATAGTTGCATGGACCACAACCTCTGCCAGCCCTTGCTAGATTCTGAAGTAAATGACAAATGAACTTCTATTGTGTTAGCCCACTGAGATTTGGGGGTTATTTGTTAAAACCATCAGATTCTCCTGATCAAAATAGATAGAAGTCCCCAGAGGGCAAGATTTTTTTCCATTAAATTTGTCTAGGCCCTAGCACAGTCCCATGTGCAGATGAGAACCTAAATGCCTTTGAAGATGGAGAAGAAGAGAATGATAAATGGCATGGCACTATAGGGAGGCATTTGGTTTTCAAGAATAGTATAGCTCAACTTTACTGTACTGCACCTGGTTTCCTATAAAAATCTTTGTCACAAAGATTACCTGCAAAAAAGAAAGGGGGATGGATGATAAATTCTCCTGGAAATGGTAGCAAAAGCAATAGGCTTGAAAACAGCCCAGATCAAGTAAAAGTTCCCATAGAGGTTTCTGATTCACAATTTGAGCCCATCTAGGAGCAATTATTCCAAGTATTCTTGAAACTAGACCACAGTGTACATAACAGCACAAAAATCCTTTTATCTCAGCACCAACTTACCAATAGAAAGCTGGTTGGGAAATAAAGCATAATCAAACTTAGTGAAAAATAAATAGAGGTACTTGACCAGGTTTCTATAGTTTTCTGAAAAACTGCCTACCTGGTAATCGTAAAGGAATGAATTTTAGCAGGTCTATCACTTATCAAGAGTCAGTGCTTTTCTGCTGCAACATATCCCATAAAAAGCCCTATTCTGCTATATTAACAATAGGAACTCAATTTTTATGATCAAACCTCAACATTTTATATCTCATTGAGTATACTGTTTTCCATACTTCAGTGTATAGTGAGACTTACTTATGGAAAATCTATTTATGTCAAGTTTTATGTGTAGACAACACAAAGGTTCCCTCTCCCCATGTCTTCTCAAAGATATCCCAAAGACCCCCAGCTTCCTGTTCTGACCTTGAGCTCGTTGTCAATTTACTTGGCAAAAAGAATGGATTTGCCTGAAACTTCTGAACTTTCTGACTGGAGTTCTCACATTTAGTAAGCTCCACATCTTGCAAACACAGAGTAAGCAGATTTTAGTAGACTTGCAAAGAAACATTGCCATCATCACTGCTGCAAGTTATGTAAGAAAGTTGGCTGCTTATTGCTTTCTCTGGCTTGGCACCCAGGGGACTGGCTAAGAAAAGATGAGCGTTACCCATTGTAACACCTCACTGATGTTGAAGAGAACTCGATATCTTCATATGTGTATTTGTAGATATTCAAGTATGAAAAGGCAAGGCCCAACACTTATTTCAGGAAAGATACAGAGGATAAATATAAATAAGGAAAGACTAACTCCTCCACAAGAGGTAATTTAATAATCAGTTCATTAATTTAATAGCTGCTTTACACTAATTTATTGAGGACCAAACTCACATGTGAACTCCTTCTAAGAGCCAACATATTGACATTGGCAAACTGGATTCAGTGTCACTATAGCAAGCTGTGAACAAACTCCAATAAATTAACTCCACCTTATGTCCCCTAATTCCTGATACTTAAGGTAGGTTCTAACACCTAGAAATATATTAAAACAACCCAGATATGATTTAAATTCACTTCAAATTTTCTCTGAGGAAGTCAGCCTTTTATATTAGCTAAGCCTTTGGCAGAGTAAGCTCAATGAAATACCTTCTTCGGAGTAGTTTTTACTAAATCTAACTATGCTGCCTTGTTTGAATTTCTTGCTATTCTCTATTTGTATTTTCTGTTGTTGGTTTTTTCCCCTGTGTGTGAAAGGAGTTACTTCCTTAGTATTCCCATTATAGAACAAATTCTTCTCAACCCCATCCATCATATGCATATATATGATATCTTTATATATATGTGTGTGTGTGTGTATATATATGTGTGTGTGTATATATATGTGTGTGTATATATATGTGTGTATATATATATATATATATATATATATGAAATCTTCAGTACAGCACCTCAGCTGTCAAGTGGATTTAGTCTTGACCAGAGATTAACCATTTGCCTGTCTTCATAGGATGACTATATACTTTATCTTCCAAATTGGGATACTTTTTAGAGCACTATTATTGATTACACCTTGACAGCAGGCATAAACCAGGGCTGTCCTGAACAAACTGGGACATATGATAACACTATTGGGAATTCAAAACAGAGCTGTGTGTGCTCCTGGGTCTCAGATATCATAAAATCTTCCCCCAGGACATTCATTTCTCTGAGGAACTCACAAAATAGGCCTGTTTGCATAGCATCAGCTGGAGACAGTATAGAATCTCAGGCTACCCTATCCCTCAAACCCCCTGCTCTTTGCCTCTGAATAACAACTTCCTGTATCCCAGCTACAGAACCAGACCTCCTGGACTCAAATTCTAGTGCTTTCCTTTCTGAAAGATGTAGCTTTGGAAAATCCCCTAAACTTCTGTGTCTTAGTTTCCTCATCTATAAAATGATGATAATATTTGAACATTATTCATAAAGGTCTGTGGAATAATATGAGTTAATAATTATAAAATGACTTTCAGAGAGTCTGATACATCATAAGTACCCCATCATGCATTGGCTGTTTTAGTGATAACCCTCTTCTTTCATGAGAACATATCACCATGAGCTTTGCCTTCCAGTCTTGCCTTCTGGTTAATACACTGCCTTCCTGCTTGTTATGTAGCATGTCTTTCTGTCTAAATACTCTGTGCTGATGTGACCAGTTATTTTACACTCTGGTGATTGCCTGGGTGTTTCTGTCCCCACATTATTCTTCATAGTCTGGTTCCTTTTTATTTTCAGTATTGTCATAAGATTGCCTCCAGCCAAATGCATTGAGTCCCCTTTCACTATCCAGATCCACTTCCATACAATCAAGTGTTAAAGAGCACAACAAAATGAATCTGCAACTTCACTTTTAGTGACACATTACTCTATCTCTATCTTCTTAGTAGTTTCACATCAAGCATTGGCTTTAGTCTGTTACTGCCTGAGGGTTACAAAAGAATGCATCTTTAGAATCATCATTAGTATCTTCTACTAGAATATGCATGACTCTCTGTGACAATTTAATAAATCTTGCATGAAAACTGGCATGGGGACACCCTTTGTCAAAGGAATCAAGGGGAAAAAGGTGTTTTCCAGGTCTCATAAGGAACATGACCTTCATTCTTACTGTGTATTATGTCCTTGGATAAGGTATCTCACCCCATCTGAGATCAGAAAAAAAGAGAGAGGGAGAGAGAGAGAGACAGGAGAGAGAGAGAGAGAGAGAGAGAGAGAGAGAGAGAGAGAAATCTGCCCTTATCTCTCAGCAGGTATTAGCAATTGTGAAGTTGAAATTATTTGTGTGAACTATAACAATTAAAGGAAGGAAAGAAACAAATATACTATACTGTGCTCATAAGCATTTGGTTTATTTACATTAACTGATTAAGATAGTTAGGCTTAATTTCAATATTTTATTCTTAAATTTGCAGGAGGGAAGAAAGGATAGAGGGAGAATATTCTCACAGCATTGACTACTTCCTGTAACCATGATTATTATCATCCTAATTGTCATCAACACTAACAATCCCTGAACATTTATTCTGCTTCTGGCATTCTGCATGCCTAGTCTCATTTAATACTCAAAATAACACTATAAGATGGGTTCTGTCAGTAGTGTCATAGCACAGGTCACAGTATGAAGAAACAAAGGTGTATTAAACTTAAATGACTTTGCAATGTCAGTGAACTGGAACATAAAACCAGATCAAGCTGGATCCAACACCCATATTAACTACTAGGTTGTACCTTATGTCTTGTTGAGGTGAAGTATGGATTAACTTTGCCTGTGAAGAGTCCTTAAAGTATGTGTTTACTGATGGTGAGTCAACAGGAAGATTTTTAATTCATGGAGAGCAGCATGTAAATATAATCATCCCCGCTTTCACAGGGAATATGTTCCAAGACCTGCAGTGGATGCCTAAAACCACAGATAGTACCAAACCCTGTATATACTCGTTTTTTTCTTCTACAAACATATTTACCTATGGTAAAGTTTAACTTATAAATCAGGCACAATAAGAGATTAACAACAATAACTAATCCTAAAATAGAATAATTATTACAATGCTCTGTAGTAAAAGTTATGTGGATGTGATCTCTTTCTCTCTCCAAAAATCTTAATTTACTATACTCATCCTTAATCTTGTGATGATGTGAAATGATAAAATGCCTATGTGATGAGATTGAAGTCAATGGCATAGTCACTGTGACATAGGATTAGACTAGTCTTGACATTCTGAAGGTAAGTCAAGAGGATCATCTGCTTCCAGACTGTGGTTGGCCACAGGTAAGTGAAACTTCAAGAAGTGAGACAGCAGGTAAGGAGGACTACTGTATACACAAGAGTATTTTACAAAAGGACAATTGATGAGAATCCTAGTATGCTAGTGTGTGCTATGCAATAATCTCAGCACTCTTGGTCCCAAAGACAGAAAAAGACTAAGTCAGCACTAAAACTATGAATGTGGGTTGGACTAGCTGTCATTTATCAAGCAGTTATTATTTTCTGGCTTTGCACTTAGTCCAATACTGATAGTATCTTATTTCAGCCTCCACTTAAGTCTTTTCTGATAGGCATTGTTATTCTAGTTTTATAGACACAAAACCAAGATTTACAGAGGTTATTTGCCTGTTGTCCCACAATGATGAGTGGCACAATCAGTGCTTGAACATAAGGATTTTTATCTATAAGTCTGTGTTTTAACCTCCATGACATTGAGCAAATCCTTGTTTAGATAAATTTTTTCTGCCTTTTGAGCTTTGTGTATTTTGCTTTTTAATTCTTGCATTTTATCCTAACTTGTTCAAACCCATTGTTATGCTTAGTTTTCCCTCTCAATATTTAAATTTATCAATAATCATGTCTCCCAAACAAGGCAAAATCTGGAACACACTTTTCCTTAAATCCTCTTTGCCCTTGCCTTGGCAGTATCATCTAGGGTATTCATTCTTCATTGTTAAAATTATAAAGCTTTTTATAGAGCCATTTTTTCTTTAGACATTAATAAACTTGATCAGCTTCTTTAAATGCTTTATTTTCCATACTCATTTATCCCTCGATATTGATCATACATTTTGGTAGAGCACTTCTCACAGAAGCTCTTCAAAAGAGGATTTTTGAGTGGCAAACTTTTTAAAACTTTGTTATTCTGAGAATTTCTTTACTAAAATGGTAGTTTATCTGGATATAAAATTCTAAATTCAAAGTTCTTTTCCTTCTAAACTTCGCAGACATAATCCAGTGTTGCTGTTCAGAGGCTCGCCATAAATCTGGCACTTGTTTAGGTCTTTTCTTTCTCTCTGCAAGCTTTTAAATTTTCTCTTTGTCTTTATGCTCTTAAGTTTAACCATAATCTGTCTGGATATTGATTGTAGTTTTCTTATCTGTCCTGCTCAGCACTCTGTTAGCCTTTTTATCCTGAGCTTTTATATCTTTCTTTAATCCTGGGAAATTCTTGTTCATATTTTCTCCTCTGTTTTGATTCTTTCTCACTGTCTGGGAATTCTATTTTATATATTTTGACACTTTTATTTCTCTGTTTCATGATTCAACATTTTTCATGGGTTCTATCTCTTCCTGACATTTTTCCCTTCCTGATGTCTTCCAGGAAAGTTTTGTGACACAACCTTTTGGCTTACTAGTTTGTACTTCAATCATAGCCATTCTGTGATTCCACTGATTCTCCAGTTATTTCCTTTTCTTCTTTTCTTAATCACAATTATTATGTTTTCATACCCCAAATTTTAAATTAGTACTTTTTCCTACTTTATAATTTCAAAAGCTTACCTTAGCTCTCTGTGAGGATATTTACTAAGGCCATTATAAATTCATATTCCATTTCATTAGCTCTGCTTCCTCTAGAAAGTCTTTTAATTTCAGTTCTCTTTCTTATTTGTGGCTTATGTTTCTCAAATAGTGGATCTTTTTAGAGAGAGGGGAGCACATGTTTTTTTTCCTTGGGGCAGTGGCTTTGGTCCTAGCTAGGGGGTCTTTAAAGGAGCGGGGATGATGGAGAGTACCTGGGGGCAGAAGACTGCCAGTGCTACTGTCTAGACTCACCCATTCCATTCCCTCACCCAAGTTCACAGCCTGCTCCTGATCTTGCGGAACCTCTGCCCTGGACACTGCTCTCAGCAACAGTGAGGCAACCACTCCTCATTATAACTGCCTCATGCAGGAGGAGAGGGAAGGAATGGAGAGCATCTATAGAGTCTAGCTTGTCCACTGTGCCCATTGCATTGGCTTTTCCCTAGAAAATCACTGCTTCCCTAATCTGCTAAACTCCTATTCAGCAGGGCCATGTAAGAAGCCTTGGAAAACTGCTGTGATTGCCACTTGAACTTCTACTTTCAGGCCCACAGAGAAAAATGTGGGGGAAAGAAAAGAGACAATATTATAAAGTTCTCTCCCAACCATCCTTCTTTTTTTCCTGACTCTACTCTCCCACCAAAAACAAGATCAATCCTCCCTTTCCCTTTAAGCAACTTTCAATTTTGTATTAGTTACAGTAGCCCATCAATGTCTCTGTGTCTCTTGCAGTCAGGCCCAGTTTCATGGGGACTGTCCAGTGTAGTTGCACAAACCTCATGCTTAAAAAGGTCCCCACATAAAAAAAAAAAAAAAAAAAAAAAAAAAAAAGGTCCCCACATGATTTAATGCTCTGTTGTCACCATATTGAGATTCTGATACCTTTGAACAAGAGGCCCAGTATTTTCATTTTACACTGGTACCCACAAATCATGTAGCCAGTGCCGCCTGTGGCATTTCTAAATTTGGCTTCAGTAGCTTTAATCAGATCACAACTTACCCAAAACTAAAAGAAGTTAGATTTCTAAGGACTTCTTCCCCACAGTTTTCTGCAAATGATCAAGTTCTGACTGTATCTTCAGATTTAACAAAATTTCAATAAATTATTGTGGGAGGGAGGAGAGGGAGGCTTCAAACCATCATATACTGGCTGTTGTGATAGCTAAAAGAAGCAGTACCTGCATATCACCTGCCTCGAAGCTTCAGAAAAGCTGGAGAGTGCTTTTTTTTAAGATTTTATTTATTTATTCATGAGAGACACAGTGAAAGAGAGGCAGAGACATAGGCAGAGAGAGAAGCAGGCTCCATGCAGGGAGCCCAATGAGGAACTCGATCCCAGGACTCCAGGATCATGCCCTGGGCCAAAGGAAGGCACTAAACCGCTGAACCACCCAGGGATCCCTAAAGCTGGAGAGTCCTGATATTATATATGTAGGTTCCCATCTAGTAAATATTTACCTCTCCCCTTTTTTTTGGAGATCCAAGTTTGGGAACCATAAACTTTGGTAGGTAAAACCTCAGACTTTATTTAACCTGCAAAAATACATAAATGCATGCAAAATTGTGCATATATACTTAGGAACATTTTCCTGAGAATAAAGCCTATAGCTTCACAATTACCAAAGACATCCAGGCAAAGAAAAGACTCTCAAAAAGTGCTCCATGGGTTCTATGAGAGAGAATTCAGTTTCTACTAAACTCAAACACACACACACACACACACACACACACACATGCACACACACACACACACAGGACACACAAAAGATTTTTCTCACCAGAAACTATATTTTCTTATTCTAAAGGTATGAATTATGACTAATCACTAATTATTGATGAGGAATATTTGACATTAGAATATACTGCTTATTGTGTGTTTTTAATGTCAATTTGAAAGAGGTTCATCAAACAAAATTCTGTCACAAATGGCCCAATTCATATTAACCTTTTTACCGGGTTTCCCTTCTAGTTGCAAAATCTAAATAATAAAACATGTTTTTTAAAAATTCACCCAGTAGTGTAAGGAAACCATAAAAGTAACAATTTATTGTACCAATTTTCATTTATGCTAATTGAATGCTGTTAGAATTGTCTATTACCAAGGATTTCCTTGAAGTGAGGAAAGGCCATTTACTTTCAGTGTTGCTGCATCCACTACTTTGGCCACTGCTTCTCCCTCCCAGTCACCCTCCCCACCCACTCAGCCACTGCACAGTTCCACCAAGGCATAGCAAAGTCCCCACTGCTCCAGTTAATCAACTGCTTTCAACAAAGAAAAAAAATGCAAGTCATGGCTCATATTTTTCTAGTTCACCTTGATAATGACCAGAGTTGAAGGTTAGAGATGTATAGTGATTGGTAATCTGAATCACTCCTTAGCATTAGAGCCAGCCCAGAGCTTAGTAAAAGCTCATAGAAGAAAGAATGAAGGAAAAATACACATTGGTAACAATAGCAGACATTTATAGGGTGTTATTTTCCTGACATTGTAAGCACTTCACAGATAATTTCAAAATAACCCTATGCCTAAGAGGTTATCATCACCCCTTTGAGGAAACTGAGGCACAGAGAAATAAAATTATTTGGCCATAGTCAAATCACTAGTCAGTAGAGGACCCAGGGCTTGACCAACTGTCTGATTCTAGAAATCAATGTTTATAACCACTAGATATCGGCTCCCAGAGTCAGAGCTCCTCGTCAGCACAAGAACACCACAGTTACCATGCGCCTAGTTAATAAAACTCTATCTAATAGAAATACATTAGGTCATGTGGTTTGTCTGTACAGATTAATCACCAGTGAACATGGAGTCTCCCATGGGAATTTTGAAATAATGAAAATATTCCCCAGAGTCCTGTGATGCCTGCAAGGAATTCAGGAAATGCCACATTGGGAAAGCACAGACCAACTCCTTTCCACATAAGCAACGCCCTCATCTCTGTACCCCTGAGTTCATAGCCTGAGTCTAACTGACGTTGAATAAACATTTGCTGAATTGAACTAAATTAAGTGTGACCTTGCACTATTCACCTCTCTAAAACTGAATTTCTTCACCTATAAAATGAAGAGGTAAATCTAGATCCATGGTTTTCAATTATGCCTGTACAAGAATCATCTGGGAAGGCATATCAAAGACACTGATGTTCCAGCTCCTCCCTAGAGCCTGTGGTCTGAGGCAGGTTCCAGGCTTTGCTACTCTTTTCTTTTTAACCCCCAGTGATTCTAAAATGAAGCTAGAGTTGAAAACTGTGGACCAGTGTTTCCCAAAAGTTTGCTGCCTGGACCAGCAGCAGCAGTTTGTAAACCACTCAAGGTCATCCTGAAAATATGCTTCCGTGGTATATAGGGATGCAGGACAGATGAGGAATATTTCCCACAGAACAATAACTGGATTCATTAGCATATTTAATTTCTTACAAACCCTTAGACCTGTATGTTACAGTTGGTTCAAGTGCAACCGGCTGGTGGAAACCCCTGACCTAATTTCCAAGCCCCTTGCCACCCACTTCAACCAAATCTCCCGGGAGGGAAAGATGATCAATATGCTAAAGCTGACAAGTCTTAGGCAGCCATTCTATGTTCCCCTTCTTTACCTCCTAGAGGCATTTCTAGTGGCATTGCAACTGTCATCTTTAAAGATTCGTAAGCAAGGAAAAATTAGAAAAGGGAGCTTCTAGTAGAAATAAATGGAGAAAGGCTTAATTTTTCCTTCTCATTTGATTAGATACCTAAATTTGGAAATCTATAAATGCATCCAGGTCTGCTTGCTCCAAAATACTTTTTAAAGGTCATTTACATAATTCTGTTGAGAATGCTCTATGGGTAGTGGATCAAAGGCATTGCCCTTACTCCCACATCCATCTTGCTGTCCTGAGATTAGCTTCCTTTGCCTGTTCTGTGAGCTAATGGACACTTTCCTTTAAAGCTAATACAGTGCTGGTAACGTTTTTCTCTGTGGATTTGGAATTTTAATTCAAAGATTATACAACCACTTTTTTAAGAAGCAATTTATTTTGAGGGCAAAGTGCCCTGTCTTAGGCTAAGCAGTTTTCTTTTCAGCTATTTTGCTAGCAAGAAGAAATAAAGCTTTCTAAGAACAAAAGTGTGTGCATCTTCCATACCACTGTGCCTTTCTGATGATTTTGACTCAGCTGAGATCCTCAGTCTCATTTCTGAAATAGTCCCTAGGGAATGTTTTAAATGTTTCAGAGAACAAACAAGTCTCTGGTGTGATATTCGTGTTCATGACATTTTTGCACTTGTGAAGGAAGAGATAAACAATTACCACAGTGAAGAGAAAAGAAGTATTTTTAAACCCATAAATGTATGTATGGAGAAGAATGTCTCTGTGTGTCTATTATATGTCAAAGAGGCAGTGTAGGCTCACGGTTGGAATCAGAGAAACATAGGCACCACTTCAGGTTCTGTCAGTTACCTGTTGTCTGATCTTTGGTAGGTTATTTATCCTCTCTTCATTTTTGCTTCTTTGTCTATAAAAAGAATACTAATAATAAGCATTCCCTGAGCTGTTGTATTAATTAAATCATGTAAAGTTCTTAATTTTGTGACTCATTAAGTAACTTCTCCACCAAGGTTGTTAAAAGGATGGTGGTGGTAGTTATACATGTGGGTTTTCTATGTACCATAGGGGTACCATGTACCCCATGTACCACTATGAATCAAAGACATCCTTGGACTTATTTATCAGATGATGGTGACACTCATCCATGTTTATCTGGTGGTGTGCTGAAAAATATTTAACAAGTGACTCTTAGGCAAAGAGTGAAGTTGGGGAAGGAAAGCCCCCATGTATCACACTTCCTTGGTGTAA
Organism: Nyctereutes procyonoides; assembly: GCF_905146905.1. Classification (NCBI taxonomy): domain Eukaryota; kingdom Metazoa; phylum Chordata; class Mammalia; order Carnivora; family Canidae; genus Nyctereutes; species Nyctereutes procyonoides. The sequence continues at coordinate 28,562,431 of NW_026575048.1, forward strand.
ACACTACCTCCTTTGTCAATTTCAGTCTACCAAAACAGTATGACATCACTGAACAATTAGTTGGAAAGAGAAACACACTACTGGCCCTCGGGCACTGGGACTCACCCCTGCATTTATCTAACAGTTCTTGGTACCAGCACAATGGGATTGCTCAGCATAACACAGATCACTCTCCCTTAGGCTAAATGGTTCAAAAGGATTAAATTTGTCCCTATTTGCATTATACATGACAAAGCTAAAGAAAACCTGAAGACTATGGCTAACTAAGGCTCATCTTGAAAGATCTTCTTAGACAGAATGGTGTGATATTGGAGCAGAGAGAAGCAAGAGATACCATCCAGCCTCTGGTACCATCCCCAATTCTGAAAAGAAAATTGAGTACCAAGGCTTATGACATTAGGTGATCCACTCACAACCCTATTGCCAGTTCCTAATAGTGCTGCAATTAGAAACAACATCTCCTTGACTCCTGTCTTCTTACTCCTACTTCTACCAGCAGAACTTACGCAGTCTCAGGCTACTCAAGGGCAGAACTCAATAACAAAGGAAGAATCCATACTTATTTGCTGTGATTCATCTTTCTTTATTTGAACACAATACCAAAAAAATTTGTTTTAATCAATCAAGATTTTTCCCAAATGCTCACACATGGACTTAGCTCTAAGACTGCCCTATCATTGAGATAGATGTAATGAGATGTTCTGGGTATAAGCAGAAAGGAACTGACCAATGGACTTTACTAGATGGAGTTCACTGGCATACAGTTGACCCTTGAACAATGTGGGGGTTAGGCACACCAACACTCCACACGGTCAGAAGTCCACATGTAACTTTTGACTCTCCCCAAATTTAGCTATTAATAGCCAACTCTTAACCGGAAGCCTTACCAATAATATAAACGTTGATTACCAATATTTTGTATGTTATATGTTACATACTATATTCTTACAATAAAGTAAGGTATAGAAAATAAAATATTAAGATAATCATAAGGAGGAGAAAATGCATTTGCAGTGTTGTATTTATCCAAAATAATCTGCATATAAGTGGCCCTGTGCAGTTCAAACCCTGTTGTTCAACGGTGGACTGTATTTCCAACAATAGTTTCAGTGCAAGAGTAGGGAAGGAAACTTGATGAAACGAATTAAAGAGAGATACAAGATTAAGAAGTGAAGATAGCAAGTATTGAGCACTCTATCAAGGAAGGGGACCTTTTCTTAAAAGATGGAAGATACTTCAACATGTCTGTATGCTAACGCAAAAAAGGTAGCCGAGGGAAAGTTTTATGTTGAGGAAAGATATAACTACAGGAGCAATATTCTTGAGTAGATGAGAGAATGTGAATCCAACATACCAGATGGAGTGATCATGGCAACTAACAGTCCCTCCACTGTGACAGAAAGAAGATAGCACACAGAAGCAAATATGTGAGTGGGTTGGAAAATGAAGTAAGGAAATATAGGGAAGCTCTCTACTTCTATTTCTCTCTAACTTCCATTTCTACAACTGAAATAAGATGCAAGGTGATCTAAGAACGATGATCTAAGATCAAGCTAAAGCTGAGAATGAGTTAAGGAGTGTGGAGATCTGATAAGAGAGAGTAAGTATGGCTACGGTATTAACTGATCCACCCAGGAGAGAAGATTCTTGAAGGAAGATCTTAGGAAGAGGATAGGTTATGGGAATGCATTGTCTACGTCAATATTGTATGATGTTACCAAACATGATGACAGGATTAGTGGGAGAAAGACAGAAAATACACCAAGTACTTTTATCTTTAATGAATTAGGGAGAGTGTCTGGGAGGGGAATAGTTGATTTCCACATGGAGGAATAGTGGCAGATGATGTAAGCTAAGGCAGGTGTGTCAGAGAGCCTGTGTATACTGAGGTCAGAGTGGTGAAATTAAATAAAATAAAGGAATCAAATGACACAGAGTAGGCACATACATATACATAAACACATAAGTGCATACACACAAAAACATAGAAATGCACACACAAACATGTATACACAACCACATATGCACACCCAACCTCCAACCTTCCTCCTCTCAGAATAAAAACAGATTTAAGGGTTACCTGGGTGGCTCAGGCAGTTAAGCATCTGCCCTGGGCTCAGGTTATGATCTGAGTCTGGCTTCCTGTTCAGTGGGGAGTCTGCTTCTCCCTCTCCCTCTGCCCCTTCCCCTTTACTCATGCTCTCTCTCAAATAAATAAGTAAAAAATCTTTAAACAAGTAAACAACAAAACATATTTAAGAGCTCTGGCTCCTCTGGTGACCTTGAAAGTATTTGATTGCCAATAACCTGACCCCATACATATATGAGGAAAGTTGGAGATTTAACTTCAAAGTAAATTTTCCTTCATCTCTTTCTTATCCATTTATCTTGTACGTTTTCTCTTTTCTCCTCACCTTTCTTTTTTACCATGTATTAAATAGAACCACACTCTACACATCCCGGATCCTTAAGAATCAGAAGACTTATCTTTAATTGAATGCTGTTGCTTCTTCTCAGTTAGGTTTCAGGTAGCTGGGGAATTCAGGGGCAGGGGAGCAGGGCCAGCCTGCTCAAAATCTTAGCTGAGCCTCCCTGCAGAGTATAGGGGCATGAGGATAAGGAAAAACACACAGGAGCTGGATCCACAGCAGGAATATTGTTAACCACAGATTGTGACTGATTCATAGACTGAAATCTATCAAATGAGTCATGACCAGAACTTTTTTTAAATAAGATTTTAAAAATAGAATGGAAAATTGTCAGAGTGCATTTAATGTAATGAGGGCAACATTTAGGGGAGGGGACATAAGTTTATATGAAGATTATATATAAATTTATATGAGTATATATCATATATAAACATTCATATTCATACACATACATGTAATGAGTCATGGTGTAAAATAAAGTATATTACAGGTCACAGTCAATAGTTTGAAAGCAAATGCCCTCGTGAATCCTATCTACTCTAACAGCTACCAAATTCCAAATTCTTTTTATAAGAAATGGATCCAGAAACTGTATCTCCCTATCCTTTCTCCACATCTCAGCCTATATCCTTACTTGCCTACTGAGAATCTGACCAAACCCTATATTCTATTTGTTCAAATGAAGACTACTGTCTTCACTCTGACCAGAGCCTCCTGTAGACCTGGCTATGTTTCTAAAATAATTCATCCATTTGGTCAAATGCAAACCTTCAGTTAGCCAGTCATCTTTGAGAATGCTTAGACTCTTCTCCTATGCACTTGTTCGTTTTCTGTCCATCCATCTAAATGCCACCACTCTCATCTGCCCCTCCCCCATACTGCCCTAATAATCTCATACCAGTGTCCCAGTCTATGACTTCCTAAAGTATATAACCCATATACCGTGGCCACTGAAATTCTCTAACACATCATGTTGATGCCCTTGATCAAAAACATTCATTAGTTCCCCAAAATTTATCAAATAATATCCAAACATTCTTTTATAAGCCATTGAATTGTTGGTACTTAGAGCACAGAGACTTTGTCATACACATCTTAGGACACTGTTTTCCACTAACAGGGTGGTTATCTATAGTAGGCACATAATAAATGTTGGAAGACTGAATAATACACTTAAAATTGTTATTAAACCATCAGTGTATAAAATGAAAATAAAGTTCTCTTTATGAATTAATAACTATATTAATCAGAACTTCTTCATGGGATCCAACACCTCAAATTCTTAAGAAAGCTAAGAAAAGATGAGATCAGCTAACATTATATTCTGAGCTACCTAGGTAAATACCATCTCCTCAATGCAATATACATAGGAGCATGGCATTAAAAATGAATGAATGGATTCATTTGTATAAACAAATAAAATGACTTTTGTCCATGACATCAGCACTATATAGATTTTCATTAAATTATTTAACTTTAAACCATGGTCAGTTCTAACAAAGGGCACAAAATCAGGATTTTCATATATGTAAATAAGTTAGACTGTCTGAAAGAGATGGCTCAAGACTTTTCTCCTATATTTCACATATATGTGTCCAAACTATGAGGAGATGATTGACAGGATGGCCCAAAATTACTTCCACTTCCATAAAAAGGTACATATTAAATAATAATGGGAAAATAATCTCAATGCACCAACTCTACATGAAAACTAAGCTGAAATCAAAACTGACAGCTCAGTTCCAAAATGCACATCCAATCTAATGGAAGAGAATGTCGGCATAAAATAATTACCCATTATTTTCATCCTGTTTTCAGTGAAATTAACATGAAAATCTTTCAAGTTGTTGTTGGAGGAAAACTGAATACACAGGTTAATCTTATCTTTAATTATAAAAAAGCAGGGCACACATTTTTTAACATGCAAATTCAATTGTATATTACTCAGTGTGAGGAAGGTTTGCCATCACGGAGAAAATATCTTTCTTTTAGAACAATGGTACCAGGTGCTTACAAATGCATTTCTATTTTTGGTTGTAATTTAATTCTACTCACAAAGAAATGTGCTAGACAGAAACAAAGATAAGAGAAAATTACATCTAAGTTTTGTTTCATTTTAGCATTAGCTAACTAGATGAATACCTATGGATCTTTGTAGGAAAAGAATTCTAATTTTTAAAATACGTAGTAATAGGATGCTTAAGAGTCATATAGCATTTTACAGTTTATAAAGCTTTTCAAAGATGTTGCCACACCCCCTTTGCTGAACTTGCAAGTTTTAGGTCCATTACACTGATGTGATGTGTTGTGATGTCATCAAGAATCATGTTGCAGAAAAATATTTACAGCAGATATTGAAAATAATGTCAATCCTACAGAGGTTTAGTATTAACTAGAATAGGAATGGCAGAGAACTCTCTAGATTACTCTTTCTCAAATTTTCCTGCTGGTTGCTCTGACGTTGTATCTTCCAAGCAGAATGACTTAATAATACAAGACAATTGTAGGAGGGTTTTGCTGTTGCTGTTGCTGTTGCTATTGCTATTGCTGTTGCTGGTCTTGTTTTTGATCTACAGTAATCTCTATAGAATAAGCTCTGTGATTTCTCTGCTATCTTCCAATTTATGTAACTGTTCCTTGTGAAGACGACTCATAGTACGATGATAACATTTTGATTAGAGCCAGGCTGCCTGGGTTGAAACTTAGCTCTGCCACTCAACTGTGTGTCCTTGGGCAAGTTACTTAACCTCTCTCTATAAGTGTATGAAATGGGGTTGAGAATATTTCCTACCTCAGAGTATTGCTTTGAGGATTAAATGATGTACTTAAAACACATAGGGAATGGAAAGTAGTAAAATTAGAGTTTAACCTTAATTTTGTAAAATATTAAGAGCAGTTTTTGAGTGTTGAGACTATGTGAAAGGCATTTTTCTTACTTGGGGATAATTTTAGATTTACAGAGAAGTTGGAAAGACAGTAGAGAGAGCTCCCATTTCTTCCCCATGGAAATGTCTTCTATAACTATGGTACATTCGTTAAAACTGGTATATTGATATCCACCTTACTACTAATTAAATTCCAGGCCATATTTAGATTTCACCAGTTTTTCCACTGATGCTCTTTTTCTGTTCCAGCATTGTGCTTTACCTTTAACTATAATGTCTCCTTAGTCTCAGTGGTCTATGACAATCTTAGAATTTCTTTGTTTATCATAACCTTGGCAGTTTTGAGGAATACTGGCCAGGTGTTTTGTAAACTGTGCATCAATCTGGGGTTTTCCTGTTTTGTTCTCATGTTTAGACTGAGGATATAAGGTTTTCGGAAAAATACCACAAAGATGAAGTGGCTTCCTCATTACATCAAATCAGGGGTATGTGACAACAACATGACTTACCCTAGTGATCTTAACATTGACTACTTGGCTAAAGTGGGGTCCACCAGGTTATCTCCACTGCAAAGCTACTATTGTTTCCTTTCCATAGCAAAATCTGGAGACAGGGGTGCCATGTTTCTAGATCCTATCAGAAGACAGAGCTAGGAAATAGTATGAGTGACTTCTATTTTCTTCTTTTTTTCTTGTCTATAGTTTCTAAACTTCCTGCTAATAATGTTGTATTCATTTCCTATTGCTGCTGTAGCAAAATACGACAAATGAGTGCTTTAAAGCAACACAAATTTATTATCTTACAGTTCTATAGTTTATAGGTACAATATGGGACTTACTAGCCAAAATCAAGGGGATCAATAGGGTTGTGTTCCTTTCTGGAGACTCTGGGGCAGAGAGAAAATCCACTTTCTTGCCTCGTACAGCTTCTAAAAATGCCCATATTTCTTAGCTTCTATCAGCTTCTTCTATCCTCAAAGCCAATAACAAAGGGTCAGGCTCTTCTCATACAGCATCATCTGATCTTTTGCTCTGCTTCCCTACCCTACTTTTAAAGATACTTGTGATTGCAATGGGCCCAGTGAGATAATCCAAAATAATCTCCCTATTTCAAGGCCAGTTAATTAGCAACTTTAATTCTTTTTCACCATGTAAAGTAATATATTCTCAAGTTCTGGGTACATGGACATCTTTGAGGGGTTGAGGAAGCATTATTCTGCCTATTACAAATGTGAATTATTTTGTAATAAGAAAAACAGGTAATCATAAACTAGTCATTCACAAAACTTTCATCTAACCAGTAACATTGTTTTGCTCTGCAAATTAGAAAAAGTACCTTTTTTTCAAGGAAATTTATTTGTATCTGATGAAATATTGTCATAATATATTGGTTTGGTTAGAACAGGACAGTAGTATATTAAAAACACAATGTCTGTTATATTATAATAAATATATATAAATATACAATGACTATTATATAAATGGTATCTCCTTAAATATCGTGCCCTCATGCTGTAGATGACCTGCCCTAGCATCCATAGTAGCCACAGGAGAGTTAAATGCACTGTTGCAAGCCAGGCCCCACATTAGGCGCTTTTCACACATACATTAAATTATTTAATGTTCCTCATACTCTGCTAGGTGAGGATTAATACCCCACTGAATTTAGATGAAACTTGGGGTACCTGGATGGCTGAGTTGGTTAAGCCTGCTTTGGGCTGGAATCATGATCTCAGGGTCCTGGGATCAAGCCTGCCATTGGGCTCCCTGCTGAGAAGGGAGTAGGCTTGTCTTTCTGTGCTTTTGGGCCCCCACTTGTGCTCCCTCTCTCTGGAATAAATAAATAATTTTTTTAAAAAATTAGCATCTAAGTAAGACTAAGTAATTTGCTCAATGTCATATAGCTACTAAGTGTCAAAATTAGAATTAAAAGTCAGTAAGCCTAATACCAGAGTCTTCATTCTACAGGCATCACCCTATGTCTTTCAAAGCCAAAAAAAAAAAAAAAAAAAAAAGGTAAGAACGCTGAGTTCCTATACATGCTGGAAATGCAGGTTCAGGAGATTCCCAGTCTTTCTGCTAAACCAAGGTCACCAGATCTCTTTTTCCATGTCAACATACTCTGCCACCACCACAATTTTTATTATATTTAAAACAAAGACTATATTTTTTTTCTATCACACCAATAACACAATTATTTTTAAAATTGTTCCAGTGCCAAATGGAAGTAAGGAATAGAAACCAAAACTATACATGGTTAGTAAACAAAATTCAGTAAGAAAAATTAAATAAATAAGTGTGAGGAAAAATGTTTACCCTTGCTATTTCAAATAAATATAAATTAAAGCAACATTTGTGAAACATTTAGACTAAAAAAAAGCTGGGATTTTTAAATAGCTCTTCACATTTGGAGAGGTTCCTGTGGAACTGGGATACTCATTTACTCCTGGTGGCAAATGGAAACTGGTACATTTTTGGAAAGCAACGGAAAAATAGCAAGAACTATACAAATTTTCATGAATCTTTGATCCAGACAATCCAGAAAGTGAAATAAGTAAATTATTCAACAGTATAAAAATACTTACATGCACAGTATATTTATCGTCAAAAACCTAGAAATACCCTAAATGCACAACAGCATAATGGTTTAGTAAATTATAGTACGTCAACTTGATAAATTATGTTGTTATTAAAATTGTAATTGCAAAGTAAATGTAGAAATATAGAAAATGCTTTTATTTTATAGTTTAGTGGGAGGGAAAACATAAAAAGAATCTTGTATTCTATGATTGTAACTGTAAAAATGTGTATTTATCTAGACAAATACTGAATTTTCTCATTTCTAAAAGGTTTATTATTAGCATGTCAACAGTGTGAAATCAGGATGCATCTTAACAATCAATATTGTCTTATATTTAACTGGGAGCACTTCTTTCTTAGAGGTACATAGGATAATAATACATTTTAAATTAAGTGAAATATTTAAATTAAGTGAAACTAAGTACTATTAGGAAATAGGGCAAATATGGAACCATGGTGTTGAGAGGCTCTAGGTGTTTCGTTTTACCTATGTCCAAAAATAAACTTTTTTCTGTAACAACTTTAAAAGAATGATACATGAATGGAGTTAAGTGAGTCCAATGGGTGATGGAAAATTCTAGAAGCATTCATATGGATTCATAAGGACTTTTCATAGGCAATGAATAAGTCATCTTTTAAGCAGAGAAAAGTATGGAAGGAATTCTAAAGGCAGGAGCCTATTTTTAGCAAGAAAGCATGAAGAGGAAAGGGGTTTCAAATGTTTTCTAATCTACCTTGTGATTTGTAAGATGCAGTTTCTTTTATGTCTAACTTAAGGAGGATCAGGAATCCTACGCCATGGAGTAAAATTTAGAAATTAAAGATGACAGCACCTATCTTTCTTATCATCTTTTATTAAGAGTGGTTCTGAATTCAGACATAATTAAATTTGGCATGAAGGATTTGTAGGTAGGTAGTTTTAATCTCACAAAAATTCTTGCCCAAAACAAAAAAAAAAGTGATATAAACTTCACGTGGGATCAGAAAGAGTCCTCAGTTTTAGAAATACAAGTAAATAGTGAATGTAAAAAATAGGAGCAATATTAGGAAAGAAGTAAATATCAGATATTTAAAAGTAAAATTTATCACAAACATTTTGAGTTTTTAATCAACTATAGTTAGAACAAACAGAAAAATGAGATATCAATTCATTCTTTTTCTTTTGTTTTTTTTTTGTGAGAACATAGGAAATAAGACTTATTTATGTCTAAATGAAATCAAGAGTTAATGCAACTCAGAAAGAGTAACCTAAATGAGAAAACTAATTAAGCTGTAAAAAATTAAAAAAAAAAAAGTCTGAGATCTGTAATCATCAGAAACTAGAAATCCTAACTACAATAATTGAGTCTAAATCATCTATGGCTTCCTGCCTTCCTCAGTAGTGGAGTCCCCATTTTTAGTGGGACACATTACCTCCAAGACCAGTTTTCATTTTCCAGCTCTTCTGTGGCCTGTGGCCAAGCACTGAGCAATGAGATATAAATCAAAGTCTTATATGACCCAACTGGACCTCTTTAAGTCCACTTTTTTATTTATTTGTTTGTTTTTATTGACATATAGTTGATGCACAATGTTACATTAGTTTCAGGTGTAAAACATAGTATTTGACAAGTCTGTACCTTATGATGCACTCATCAAAAGTTTAGTTACCATACAACACTGTTAAGGTACCACTGACTCTATTCCCCCTTCCTCATCCAATGACTTACTCACTCCATAAATAGAAGCCTGTATCTCCTACTCCGCATCACCCAATTTGCTCATTCCCCCACCTCCTTCCACTCTGGTGGTCACCAGTTTTTTTCTCCGTATTTAAGGGTAAGACTTCTCTTTTATCTTTTAAAAAGGAGATGAACCATTTCATCTTCCTCCAGTTCCCTCTGCAGCCACTCTTCAGTGTATATAATGCCTGGAGCTCCATGAAGCAACTTAGGTCATGGACTGACACAGTGACTAGCAGCCAATGCTAAGACTGGCAAAGCAGGAGGGATCCTAGGACATGAGGCCACCACGAGTCTGCTCTCCCAGCCTTGGATGAACACCCCTAGATGCCCCTTGCACATCTTCTGTCTTGATTAAGCTACAATTATTTTTGGTATTTGATACTTACAGTTGAACTCAAGCCATAACTTATATGTTAAGTGTATGTTATGTTGCTCCTGCTTTGTCAGGAACTGTTGTAACATTCTTCAGAGAACAGGTTTTATTTGTTGTTGTTGTTTTTTTTACCTCATTCTCCAAATTGAAGAATCCATAAGTACCAACATCCACGCAATGATGCTGTGCTCTACCTTTATGGATTGGCACTAAGAGGAACCAAGATGAGAAGGAACTGCAAAATACAAGGGGTGTAGTTGGATAAGATGGTAAGAAGGAAGAGTCAGCAAATGGAATGTCTCCTCTTCCCTGTAGAATATTTATTAAATGCATCTTTAGCTACTTGAGAGGTGGAAGACTAAGGTTTAAAGATTTGGGTTTGAAATCAGAAAGCATTCTTAGTTCTGGTGCTGTGACCTAGAGGTCTTTCTGTAGTCTCACTGGGTCTGTTTCAATAGTTGACTAGATACCAATCTCTAGTAGGTGGAACAGCTTTAGGGTAAAATGAAATAATCTTTGCAGAAATGTCCATTTTCATAGTTTTTATGGGCTTAGGCTCCTTGAAATAAGATTAGAAGTGCTCTCCCTGCTGACTTTTTTCTTAAACACTGATCTTTGTCTAGAATACATTTTCTGACCATCCCTTCAATATCATTTTAAAACATTCTGAAGTCCCACTTCATGGATATAATTCTTAGGACCATTTTCCCCTTGACTTGCAAACTGAGTGTTTCATGCAAATGCATTTGATTACGGAAAATTTTGTTTAGCCCTGATACATCTCTAGTGCTTACTTAATGGTCAATTTCTAAAGAGAAATAAATTTGGGGTTTACTTTCAACTGGCTCCTAGCATGGTTAATTCAACTCATATTCATTAATCATCAACTATGTGCATATCACTATGGCAGCTAAATAGATACTTTTTTGAGGTTGAGGGTGAGGTTGGTAGAGGTGGTGGTAATGAGGATAATTCGGCATACAATGTGACTAAGGTTCAATTAATAATTAATAATGCACCCTCAATTAATAATGAAGAATCCTTCATGAGCTCATAAAAAATGCAATCATGAACTCTATGCCTTTCACCTCGTATCCAAAGCCTGCTTGAAGAAGGAGATATTTATGAAGGACTTTCTGATAGTCTTTCCATTCTTCCTAGCATTTCAGGTTCCGCCCTCAAATCAAGTTAATCCCAGGGAAGGAGCACACTTGTCCTGAGACACAGTGGCCCTTGAAAATGGATCTCATATAGAATTGTCTCTCTGTAGTTTACCAAGAAATGATACTAATGTCACACAGCTTTGTGCCTTGCTGTTGAGAATATGATCCACCGTCCTTAGGAGAAGTTCCATGATCAATTTAGTTTAGATTTTAATCCAGGGAAGTATTTTTTCTCACCAATGTTGATATTATTCTTTTAGATATTAAAACTATATCCCAAGCCAACTTTTGTTTTCATCTCAGTTGCCAACATGAGCCCAATTTCTTGTTCACCTCTCACAAATCTGAAGACCTGCATAGTATGAACACTGAGATTTCTTCTTTTTCCTTTCATCTTCCTGCCCATCTTATTTTTTCTCTGACTCAAACTTACATTTGCCCTAGTCTTAACATTTTTCTCTCCTATTTATATTTCACTGTGTTGATATATGTGTTGGCCATAAACAACTTAAAACCTGTTACAGAAGAAGACAAAGAATAGAAAGTAAATTAAACTAATGAATAAAATAAGGATCCACATTATATATAATTCAGGCAAAGATTGGGCAAATATTCCCTGAAATATTCCAAGGACCTGAGTCCTAAGGTCATTTCACTCTACACATACCTGCCTATCCAGATATGATGGTGCTGGTGCCATGGAGTCTTCTCAACCCACAGCAAATCAGCTCCTATACATAAAAACTCTGAAAACTATCCCTGGAAACATTGACCTGAAAGAAAATCTTTAGCCTCCTAAGAAAATTGGCAGTCCCACAGGATGAGAACTTCTGGAGGTCCTTGAACTCTGGCTTCACCATGTCACCAAAGAAATCTCCACATATGGCAGTAAGAAAACAAGTACACTGTGGGGCCTGGCCTGTTCTAGGAAAATTTGCCACATAAAACAAAGGTTCGTCTTCAGTTTGTTAAGACAATTGGAAGGTTGACATTTGAAGTCAGGTCAGTTAATAGCTGACTAGGCCAACATTTCCATACAACTGCATTCTCAATCAGGTAATCATTAATTAAACATTAACTAAGCACTTACTATTTGTAGGACACAGTGCTAGCTGCTGTGAGGGACATAAATATAAATAAGTCATAAGTCCAGTGCTGGAGAAGCTGGCAATGGAGTGAGAAAGGCTGAATTAATACTCAGAAACCCATAAATACACAGACAACCCACTTCAAATGCTGTGCAGGAAGTATAGTGTTTCATGGGGTAGAATTAAGAAAGATTTCATGGAGGTTATAAGTTTTAAGGTAATTCTTGTAATGTCTAGAGCAGGTAAAATGGACAAGAGAAGTATGACAGGTAAGGGGAAAAATGAGCATAAAGTGAGAAATACTCAGAAAAGATCCCAAAGCTAACCCACTTAGGCTGCTTCAGTAAAAGTGGAAACAAATAAGCCACTTGGCCTGGCATGCAGTAGAACAGTGGGGAAGGACACTGGGGAAGAGCATTAGCATAAGCTCATAAGTTTGTTCTAAATTGAGTGGAAAGTGAGATATCCTTGAACATTTCCAAAAAAGGGAATGATAGCATCAGAGATTCCTTGAGAGGTTTGATCTGGAACCAAAATGAGGGATGAGCTGGGGAGAAAGTAGTGGCAAAAAAAAGAAACAAATCCCGTCTCCTATTTGTTTAACACCTCCTCACTGAACGGCAAGTGTTGATTCTACACCAGTTGTGTACCCTACATAGCAAATCACACACAAAATCACTACCAATAATCCTTGGAATAATTTACTACTGAAACAGAGTTCTAATGATATGAAGCAAAAATAGGTTTCTGAGATACAGAAATCTGTGGTTGCATCACCATTAAACTATCTCAATCATTTGAGTTGAAAAAAAAATCAGAGTATTTCCAGCAGTGTCTTTGGATTTTTTTTACTCTAGCAATCAAATCAGCAAGGGGTCTGGTTTCCTGAACATTATTGAGTGGAAATGTTTACTTCTGCAAATCTCTGCCTTTGCCTTCAAAACTTTAAGTGTATTGGTTCTCCTCTAATTCCTTAAGTGCTTTTGCTCCATGGCCACCCATCTGAACAGCAGAAAAACCTTCAACAAAGCAATTTCTGTCACAATCAGAACTAGTCTGAAATTTAGACTTAATGTAAAAAATAATTTATTTTCTGCTTTTCAATGTCCTTTTCCTAGACACCAAAGAATAATTCTATTAAAAATACAATTAGCCGCGATCACCATGCATATCCAATTCAATGTTTCTTTAAAGCCTTCTTTGAGCACATCGTTTTTTAAAAGTTCTGTGGTTCGGGATCCCTGGGTGGCGCAGCGGTTTGGCGCCTGCCTTTGGCCCAGGGCGCGATCCTGGAGACCCCGGATCGAGTCCCACGTCGGGCTCCCAGTGCATGGAGCCTGCTTCTCCCTCTGCCTGTGTCTCTGCCTCTCTCTCTCTCTCTCTCTCTCTCTGTGACTATCATAAAATAAATAAAAATTAAAAAAAAATAAAATAAAAAAAATAAAAGTTCTGTGGTTCCAAATATACTTGAATGTGTCTGCCGAGGGGTCATATCTGGACGTAGTTACCCATTTGTAGTGTGCATGCCATTCTCCTAAATTCTGCTGCAGCTAACCCACTGAAACTCTTTTCAACTCAGAGTAGCCTTCTCACTCTAATTAAAAGGAGTATATTTGCAAAGTTGCACATTCCTCCCCTTGGTGAGAAATGGTAATCTTTTTCATTAATATTATTTTTGAGAACTTTTTATGAAACTCAAAAGATAAAATTAAAAACCCGTTCCCCCCCAAAAAAAATTCCTGCATCTTGCATACATGCATGCATGATCATATATTGACATTTTTTTAATTTTTAAGGAAATAATAGGTTACAAATCAAATGAAAGTGCTCTTTGTCTCCTCTTACCCTCCAACTCAATTTCCTCCCTCCTTCTCAGAAGCAACTCCTATATATATATTTATTATTATTATTAATTATTAAAAATATTATATATAATATATTATTTTTATATAAATATATAATATATTTTATATATGATGCATTTATTTTATATATATTCAATACATTACTTATTATGTACTTGTGATATTGGGCATATATTTATGTATCCATAGATAATGCATATTTTTTGTGTGTGTTGCTTTCCACATTTAAATAATCTGCATCATAAAATGATATTGTTCTGCAGTATTTCCATTTAATATTACATTTGTGAGATCTATCCATGTTCATGTAGAGAGATTGTATTCATTTATTTTTTTACCTCTGGATTATGTTCCATTGTATGAACAAACCCCATTATATTTATTCTGTTAGGATATTTCGTTATATTTTTTTCACTTTGGTTGTTTCAAATATTTTACAATGCTGAATGAGGAGCAACTTTATGCAGGTCTGCTTATGCAGTTAGATGAGCTTCCTCTTTAGGATATAGATTTGGAAATGAAATGAATATGCACTTTCAGTTTTTTTGGAAACTGCCAAATTGTTCTCCAAAGTGACGATATCACTGATATCCTACTGGCTATTCAATCTTTTTCATTTTTGCTAATCTGATGGGTGAAAATTGCTACTAATTGTTGTTTTCACTTGCATCCCCAAGATTATGAGCAAGGAAGGCTTAGTGAAACTCTCCGTTTTGTAACACACTGGGGAACTGGCCTTGGCTACAAAGAGGTGACAGCACTGTCAGCAGCCCTGTCTTGGCAGGGACCTGTGTTATCGTCAGGTTGCACACTACCACTCACAAGGTTCAAAAATGTGCCAGAGTAAGATCATCAGCCCCAAAAGGCCTGCACAGTAGACCGTGCCTAGCAAGCTTTTCAGGGTTGCATAAGAATACAAAGCAAAAAACTCCGTGCGTCCTCTGTGCAAGGGTAGAGTGAAGAGCAGCCGGAGACTAAGAATGTCTATACAAGAGAGATATTTCAAAAAATAGAAATTTTCTGTTCAAAGCAGTAAAGTTCTATCATACTCCACTGAAGTAGAAGATTGAAACTTGCCTAGCTGTAATCAGGGGTCCTGTCACTCTCCTGTGATCTCTTTCCCTTTGTTTTTATCCTCCCGAAAAAAACCTGGAACATACCTCCTTCACCTAGTGATTCACAGGGAAGCAATAAAGTACAAACTGGAAATCAGACGTGAACCCTGGGCCCCGTGTTGCTGGTAAACTAACTAATGCAACACCTTGGGCAAATCAATTTTCTGCTGTCTTATCTTTCTTACAGGATGATAAATTAACACCAAAGGCCATAATCTAGGATTTGTAGCCTTTATGTCTTAGATTTTCCTTCATCACCATCTAGCTAAATAAAACTTAGGATGGCCCTGTCTGTCCCTCCATCCCATCTGTCTCTCTGTCTCTCTCTCTGTCTCTGTGTCTCCCTGTCTCTGTCTGTCTCTCTTTCACACACACACACACAGAGGGACTACCATTCTAGAGACTGAGAGATCACCTATTCCAAGTTGCTTGTTGACTAGCACATCCCATGGAAGGAGGATGACCCACCAGAAACAGCAGGACCAGACCTTCATCCAGAGCAGTGAGTTCCTGTCCTGCCCCAAACCTGCTTTCTCCTGCCTTTACAGCCAAGCTCCCTATTCCTTCCTTGCTGATTCCCTTCTAAGGTTAGCATGATGAACTAGAGAAAATCCTAAGTTAGCATGATGAACTAGAGAAAATCCCCAGAGACCTTCCCATTTCCCTCATCACTCGTACCAGTTGATGTAGATTTGTCATTCATTCTACAAAGAACTAGGCTAGAGGATTTCCTTCCCACCAATGGATTTTGACTTCCATAGTTCTCTTAGATGGCAACAATACCATGTCAAGGGGTCTCTCTGACTCAGTGAGTCACAGAGAGTGCAAAATTCACCCAGGCTTTATGCAAACAATCCCTGTGTATGTGTCTGTGAAGTTAGGGTATGGAGAGTGTGGCTGGCAGACCAGCTCCATGATCTGTTTCTTGGTGTTCACACACTTCTATAGTCCACTCCCTCTGTGTATAGGCAGTATCTGTGACTTTATTCTAACCAACAGAATTGATTACGGTGATGGGATGTCATTGTCTGATTACATTATGTGTTGGTTCCTCTGCATAGAAAGAGAAAGGTCTACACTAAACCTATTCTTTCAGCCCTGTGACCACAGTCCACTGTGTGATCTCCCTCCTCTGCTGAGAGGAGACCAGGACCTTGGATACCTGTCACATATAAAACCAGACTATCCAATCACAGTGAAGACCTCAGGGCTTTCATGCCGTTTTCAATATCTGCCTGTGCAGAAGAAATGTAGGAAAAGTCACAGTAGGGTTTTTAAAGGGGCAAAGGACTGAAGCCTGTCTCTACCCTTCCAGTTAGATAGACTCCAATCACTAGTCCCCAGCTACCCCTACTGATTCTGATACAACCCAGTCAGGCTAGGCTATTGCAGGTGAGTCCTTTCTATAACTAGAAAAGGAACAGAATATTTTATTATGGGCTACACAAACCCTGTATAATCAGGCCCCTGATCATTTGTCCTATATTTCTACACTCCTGTCACACCTCCTTTTAGTGCCAGTACTCATCTTGCTTTCTCTTGCCATGGGCATTTGCACATGCTCATCCCTGACATGCTATTTCCTTCATTTTCACAAAGTTAATTCCTTCCTCAGATCTCAGCTCAGGTGACATTGCCTCCAGAGAAACCTGTCCTTACCTCTGTAACTAGACCTAATGCCCAGTGACAGGCCCTCGGGATATGATAGCTCTCACCTACTCAACACTTGTCACAGCCTAACTGTCCATTAGCCTGTGTCACTATTTGCTTAATGCAAGCCTTGCCCCACTAGACTCTGAGCCACACAGGCGAAAACCAAGACAAGTTTTGACTTCTCTCATTGACTTGACATTAACTTGCCAGCACTGAGCCTACAGCTTGGCACGTAGTATGGTTTAACAAACATTCATTCAATAAAGAACTGAATAAAACCTATTTGTCTAAAATACTTGAGGAAAAGATGAGCCCTGGCCTGAGTGTCAGGGGATCTGGCTAGGAACCAGCTTTCCACTCAATTTCAGCATGACATGAAGCAAGACATTCCAACCTCCCACTTCTCAGTTTCCCCAGTACCTTGTGGGTCTTTAGATCTCTGATTCACTGACAATGTTGCCAGTTAGTCAGTTGCCGGTTATTGACATTGTTACCACTGTACTTTTCTTCACTTTGCCTCTTCAAGGAAGCAATGATGGGAAGACCTCTGAAATCCTGCTTCATTTCCTCAGAGCCCTACAAATTCTCAATAAAAACTTCTCAAAAGCACTACACGCTGCATGGAAACCACAGAGTCCATTGGGGCCTAAAGTTAAAAGGTCATATTGTGTAGAATGGTCCTCATAGTCATCTGGGAACAATAACTAAAACATATAAATTACAAAACCTGGATGGCCAGCAGCTGTATCCATGGAAACAGATGTTGGCTTGGCCAAAGTGCTTTATAATGATTATGATTAATCATCCTTGAAATCACTGTTATTTATTGGTGTATAACTGATGGAACCATGTTGGAAGGACTATATTGTACAGTTTTACAAATTTCCAGTTGCTAGAGCTAGCACCCTGGCCATAAAACAGCAAAAAAAAATGTTCTTTAAAATATACTCATTAAATATCAGTCAAAGAGAACAGGAAAATATAAAAGCCATAGCTTGGAATAATAGTCAATAAAAACGTTGTGCCAACACAAGTCACTAATGTTCAAAATAAATATTCTTCCATGCTTCATATAAACTTAGTGCTAAAAAAAATTACTTAAATAAGTGGGAATCCTTTGTGAGTTCTCTTTAAATCTTGTTCACAATTCTGCTTTATCTGTGTTTAAGTCAGAACCATACATCTGGGAAAAGGTTATGGGTTCATTTATTGTTGCCTCTTCCTTTAGATAATCTTCCTTGTCACTAGTATTTTCTACCTATATAGTGTTGTAGATATTCTAAAGTTGGATTCTATTGTATGCCACCAATTAAGTGTGATTTATTTTAACTTAATCACATGTATAATTGAAGGATGACTAGAGTTTGGGAAAAGGCTTCATTCAAACATGTTTGGGATGGAACTGGAGGACACTTTATGGAGACAGGAAGTATCTGGTTCTTTTAGAGCTTCCTCTTAGCTTCCTCATAGCCTCTTATGACTCCGTATCCCAACCCTGACCATGAAGCCCAACAGACATCTAACAAAGCATGCACAATCTTACTTTCCTTCACCTGTGTAATGACGTACATCTGAGACAGAGGAATACCAAGGGATATGCCAACAAACTCAGAGGCCACTGTGGGCTTGGGTGCATTCCTAATGCATGTTTTCCCAGAACATGTCCAACTCCTCAAATACATACAGCATTGTTTTCAGGGACAGTAGAAGGCTGAGAGAAAGGGCCAGAGCCTCAGGTACTGTTGATATAAGACTTTCCTAAGCACATTCATAAAGCTACTGCCATATCATTCTTGATCTAGTGCCACAAATTAACAGCAAGCCCCCGGGCCCTAAGCTATGCTCTTCGAACAACTCTGGGATTGTTCTGCACAATGCTCTGATTGTCTGTGGGGTGGGGCAGAGAATTGGAGTGGGTGCTAGGAGTTTGCTATAGCAGCCATGCTAGGATATATTCTAAGCACCAGGTGTGTTAGCCACTTGATGTGCAGAGAGGCTCTGAGATGTGTGCACAGCCACAGTCACAGCAAACCTCCTTTCCTAATATATTCAGTAGATGTAGTGAATGACTCAGCATGCTCTGTGCATTGGGGAAGGATAAGGCAAATATGGTAAATTGGAAACTAATAAACAAAGCAAAAATGTTTTAAAGGAAGCAAGATTTGCAATTATTCTCCAGTAATTTCAGCTAGAGTCCTTTATATGATACATCCTAGAAGGGTAAACATGAAGACTGTATGCTAAATATTTAAATATGCAGAAAAGCAGGGGACTCCCCCAAGGAGGCTTATAGGATCTGACCATCAATCCAGAGAATTGAGAGCTACCTGAAAAGGCCACTTGATCCAACTCTCTGTACCTTCCAGAACTGAAAATCGTCATTCTGTGTGTAGATAGCCTTGGAAAGAAGATTCCATGATCTTATTTCAGGGCATATTCCAGAGATTCATTGTAAAGTGCAATAAAGAGAAGCAACTACATAATGTAATCTATTTTTGTGGTCCTCAACTGGGGAGGACATTGCTTTCTGGGATACCTGTAGCAACATCTGGAGACATGTTTTACTATCACAACTGGTGGGGAAGGCAGGTGTTCCAGATGTCTAGTGGATAGAGGCCAGGGATAATGTTAATCTTCCTACACTGCACAGAACAAAACATTATCCAGACTAAAATGTCAATAATGCCAAGTTTGAAAAACCCTTATCTAGACAAATAGTCAGTATGACTAAATTATTCCTCTCTGAAACAGTTAAGGGCAAAAAAAAAAAAAATCATAGTTTGAATAATTGAACGAATCATTAAGTCATCTGTGTGTACAGTGTCTTGGTCTCAGATGACTGCATTAATTTCATTGAAGGATAATATTGATAATTATTGAAATAAAATTAATAGACAACTTTAAATTGCCTAATATGCAGGCAGACCCTATCTTGACAAGGGTCACTATTTGAGAGGTGGGGGGGGGAGCATGCATGAAAGGTGTTTTAGAAAAGGAAGCAATCCATTCTTCTTGGGTGTGAGGGAAATTTTCATATAGAAAGCTGACTTTGAACTCTCAAGCTAATTACACTTTGCTTTCTAATAATACAACTTGGCCATACTTTGGAAACCTTGATTTCAGTAATACCAAGCATTCTTCCAAATACTTCACATTCATTATTTCATCATATTTTCTGAACAATCCTATGAGGTAGAAACTATTATTCTCATCTTAGAGCTGAAACAGACTCTAGTGGTGACTTACCTGTCTCCAGAGTGAGTGTATGTAACTGCTGTGCCACACAGCTTCCATGAAAATGGAGCCAAGTGATTTGGGCCACTTGTATCACTTCCCAGTCATTAGCCTCTCCCTTCCATGGGGAGGAGCTAACAGTCTTCAAGTTCATTACACCATTAGCATTCATTATTCTAACAGCAACAGGATATTTATTTCACAAAATTATCATCGCGGGTTAGGCTCCACACTGTGGAAGGAAATAGGTCTTCAAATTATCATAGAAATGGTAACATTTAAATAGCCATCTGGGATATTAACTCTATAAGGAATTTTACCTTAGCCTATATTCTCCAAATGGGGCAAAACCAAATGTTCCTGTCATTGCTTCTTCAAAGCCAAATCAATTTAACCCTGATTGCACAAATACAGTCTAAACTTAGCTTTCATTTCATTCATTCATTCACACATTCACTTATTCATTCAACAAAGTCATACTGATAATCCACGACGTTCTGGACAATGGGCTGTATACTTTGGCTATAGCGATAATAAACTAGATACAATGCCCATAATCTCATGGAACTATTCGATGAAAATTGAGCTTTAAGTTAAAAGATCTCCAGGTAAGTAAAGTAGACATAATGTTTCTTATCTTTGAATTATTACCATCATTATTCATTTGAATTTCCAATTTAGACCTAATCTCACTATAAAATGTTTGGTGTTTTCCCATGTTTGTTTTTCACATAGATGTAGGTATGATCTTGGGAAGGCATGAATAAAATTGAAAGAACGTCTTCACCTAACTCTTTCTGAGGTATTTAAATAACATATAAAAATGTATTAATCTAAAGATACTAATATGATTCTCTTATCTTGATTCCCTTTATTTTTTTCAGAGAATTTCTAAGTTTCATTCCAATGTAGAGTAACTAAAATATTTTCACAAATTTATTCCTAAAATAAAATATTTCAGACAGAGATTTTAGAAGCAATTTCATTTTATATCATGCATCTTTTTCCACGTTCTATTTTAGAGATCTCCGTTGAACAGCTTTGCTACATCACTTTAACTGTAATAAGGAAGATTTTATGTTTGTTCACGTTGCTCCCTGCATCTGGAAACCCCTATTTTCTCTTCACCAACCAATCTGCAAACTCTCCCTTCAGAACTCTATTTGAGATTATTTCACTTATGTTTATGTGTTTATTTTCATATTCTGCCCTATTCCTGAAAAGATTTGAAACAGCCTACAACAAGACACATCAAAGATAACCCTATGGCATCTGTTAAAAGTGGGGCAAGAGAAGAAAGTAAAACAAGGGTAGAAGCAGAGCCAGGAATGAGTCGAAAAATGCATATCATAATAACCCACATGTGTGCAATAGGTGGGCCATAAATCTGGACCTAAATTTTCTGGCAGCCAACATGAAAAGTTATGCAATTCACAGTGTCCATAAGATACCAACAATCCAAATTTCCTGGGGCAGTCTAATTGTTCTTGGTACTCAGACAAGATAGGAACTTTCCCTGGAATCCTCATAAGTAGGTGATATAATGAACAATCATCACAGCTTCTTTACAATTCATACAACAAGATGCACGGGGCTGCTTATTAAAATAACTCGATAAACGCTACTGGCACATACATGGATTGATACAGAGAAAAAGTGTTCTTCTGGAAAGGGGGAAAGAGAAGACAGAGATGATTGGCACAACAAAAACAGTGTTCCAGCCTCTGCTTATCAGCTTGGATCTAAGGATTTAATTCAGAATATCTGGCATTGGAAGAATTTTAGTAATCTTCTCTAAATACTGTTCCATCTAGCTTTTGATTGATATTGTATGGTGATGGCAAATGTTTTGAGAATGTCTATTCCCTGGACCATTGAATTCTTCTTCCAGTGCCCAAGCAGACCCCAGAGCTGGAGTTAGAGCCCATATCCTTTTGCAGAAGCTGGGGATTCCATCAAGCAAATATCCACTGAATGGACATCCAGGCCATATAAGGTCAGCATTGGGAGTTCTATCAAACCCAGGATGACTTTAAGAAAATTATTTTGAAACCACTGCAAACCCAGATAAAAGTGGTAAAGCCTCAAAATTCTACTCCATCTAATATTAGCCTGATTAGCAAAGATAACCAGATACCCATCTTTAGCAAAATAAAATATCAACATAGTACTGAAAACCTCTTTAGCTTTGAGAAAAATGCTTTCTATTGTGTGTTCTAAGAGAAACCATTATGAAATGCTCATCGAGGAAATAGCAACAAGTTGTGTGGGACTGTTATTTATTTATAAACAAGCTAAAAGATGAGAATATCTAGCAAAGACATAACTTGTTTAGAAAAAGAAAAAAGTAAGAAAAAGGCTAAAAGCCTTATCAGTGGCCTTTTCTTTGGGCAATAATTGGCCAGTGGGGTCAGAGGCCTATTCAGGCCACTCCTTGCTTGAAATAATAGAGCCCTAACACTCATGTAAGAAAGAATGTTTGTGCGACTTTTCTCTATAGCCAGGAGTGGGAGGGGTTGAAGTGAGCTCAACCAGATCGTTAAGAGCCAAGTTTCAAAGAAAGGAAACCAAACACAATCCAAAGGCTATGGTCTTCTGTGTTGAAAGACTGTTCCTATTGGCTCCAATCCTAGCAGAACCATAATAGGGCCAGGTTTGCAAAAGTATCTGTACCTGAGGTTCTGTCTAGATTGAGCTCATGCTCTCCAACCAGCCAATCTTGTACATAAGAATAAAGATCAAGGAATTGTCAATAAATGCAGCAACAATTTGACAACTCTAATGTATTTTTCTAGGATAGAAGAAAGAAGATGGCAATGTTCTATAAAGAAATGAGCTTTTCTTGGTGCTTTCTGTTCCTCATATAAAACATTGACCTATGAATACTAGCTTGTAATTTAACCATCAAATACCTGGCATATAGTCTGGGACTATTGTCCGATAAAAGAAGGCTACCATTTTGAATAGGGAGTATTGTCCTTTTAGAATATGGAATAAATTATATTCATTCAATCAAGTAGGATTGTCCCTGTACCATAAATAATGGTGATAAAGTTGGTGAGAGGGAGGCCTTCCAAAGCTTTGGGAGGGGGGAATCTTCCCTAGAAACTAACTACAATATCTAATAACAGTAGCCTAACTCAGATTCTGACACAAATTTTGTTTTTAGGTGAGTGTTTTTGAGGTACTGATAAACATGAAATAAGTTTTAATTGAGGTCCTCAGTGATCACGTGAGATTTTTGTTTCCTGTGATACCTCATTAACCTCTCTGTGGAGGTTTTAAGTTGTTCTACTCCCTGATAAGTGGAAATTAGATCCCCTCTTGAGAGTCTAAATAGTCTTCAAATAATGGGAGGCCACCTCACACACCTGAAAACCACTTTCAACCTATATTATTTCCTAGGGCTACCATAACAAAATAACTTTATCACTCTGTAAAGTATTTACAAACAAGTTCATATTCTGAGCTACTAAAGGTTATGACTTCAATATATCTTTCTGAGGGGATACAATTCAACCCATAATACAACACTAACTAAACTTATTCTGCAGAATTGAGAAAGATGCTTCAGAACTGGCTGTTTCAAGCAGTGGGAGGGCGGCTTGCCTATCCAACCCTGGGTCATCCTGAAATTAAGGAACTATGACCTTTCTGCACTCACCATGAGAAACAGTCACCTCTGATCCTCCTTGAGGAACCAAGACATAAACCATAGTATATGCCCCTCTGTTCTCCCCAGATTAGAGGCCATATAAGGTGGTGACTGATTGCTCAGAATATGTAGCCACACTGCCTGTATTCAAATTCCAGCACCACCACCCATTAGCTGTGGGACCTTAAACAAGTCTCTTATTATTTCTGATCTGCAGTTAACTGGTCTGTAAAATGGAGACAATAACAGAACCTTCTCCCAGGGATGTTTTGAAATTTAAATGAGTTGATATGTGTAAAGCACTTAGAACAGGGCACAACCCACTATGTTAATGTTAGATATTTTTAAATATTTTAAAGTAAGATATTTCAAATAAAGATGGTATTTCTAAGTATTAAGAGTAAAATGCTTACCATCTCAGCAGGAAATTGATTATCAAGGAAGGTAGATTTTCCACAAGAACTCCTTTAATGATCCTTATCCCAGATTCCTTCTACCTATTTGTGATTCCTTTTACTTTTCATGATCATAACCAAGAAGCCTCACAGTCTAGTTTTGGCACACTCTGGTCATTGTCTCGAGTTGCTTCATTTCACCAACATCAATATTAGAAGGCAACTGCTTCTTGGACCTGTGTCTTCATCTCTAGACAACTTACCTCTTCCAGATTACTATAGGCAAGTTCCTCAAAACAGGAGCTAGGCTATCTATTTCTTCTATGTCCTATAAAACTTAGAACAATACAATGCACATAAGCAGGTGCTGGATAAATCCCAAATGGTTAGAAGGTAAATACAAAGTAAACCTATGCTCTGAGAAGAGGATCCTTTATTGCAGACAAATTTGCATATCCAAGGATCATTTTTTGTGAACCATTATTGCTCACAAATATTCAGAAAACTGCAGCAAGGACATAGAATACAAAACCTAAGGAAAGATTATAGTCAGGAAGAATTGGCTTTAGGCCTAACATTGCTTTATCATGGTTCTGGCAGGTAATCAATAGGAAACTCTGTTGCATAGACATAAATCATAATTGAGTTTTCATCAGTCCTGTGCCAAATCTGTGCCTGTATGAAATCCAAGATCTCAGTGCCAAGGTGCCTTATCAGTCCATATGCAAATATGCCTTTTGATGAAATCAAAGAACAGCAGAATTCAGGCAAGACTGCAGCCTTGTGCTGCCAAAACAGGTAGACATTTAACTCTTCACATTGGCCAATGACTAAAGAATGTCCACAGTGGGAGGGAGACATTTCTCACAGAGTGCTTCCCCTTAAACACTCATGGGGATTCAGAAATGGGGAAAAAATCAATTCACAACGGTCATTCTCCCTAAAAGCCTATTTAAAATGATCTTTTTTTCCAAAATCTCTAAAAACTTTATCTGATAGTATTGAAAGATTATTAACTAATATTAAAAATAAGCTTTATATATATATAGTTTCCTTAAGACAAAAGGAGAAAGATGATATTAAAGATTATCTTCTCTGTTAGAACAGATGACAAAATGTCCAGACTTTCTTCCTTTTCTCAGACATAACACACCTGAAACTCAAGATGATTTAAATTGGTTAGATTTAATTCTATGCTCACTTATTTTGAGGATTGATGATTAAATTAAGATGCATAAATTAGATTACAGATTTACAAGGATCTGTACTTTTGAAATTCTTTTGAACGTTTCTTAAAACACTTTTTTTTTAAATCAACAACTAGATCTTTTTATAATCCACTGGAGCTGAGTTGCCTAAGAGAAAATTTTATCTAGGTTTACTCAATTCAACTGCTCCTACCCACCTTGCAACATACACACAAAGAAAAAGATTCTCTAGATCAGCACTGTCCAATACAGTAGCCACCATACACATGTAGCTATTTAATTTTAAGTCAAACATAATTCAAGTAGAAAATTCAGTTCTGCACTGATTTTAGCTATATTTCAAGAGCTCAATACCACATGTGGCTAGTGGCTACAGTACCATATGCTGCAGGTATAGAAATTTTCTGTCATCACAGAAAGATCTCTTGGACATTTCTGCAAGTTTACACCATTCTTTTCAAGTCTAGAAAAATCTAAGCTTTGTATCATTATAGAGGGAGGGGCCACTTTACTCTCTAGATTCTCCAGAGAATCTTGATCTCACCACTGTCACATTTCTCACAAAAAGTGTTCAAAGAAGGGGCCACACATTTCCCACCCAGAGCCCAGATGAATATGGAAAGAACTAATGGTCTTCTGATTAGGCCAGCAATTCTCAACCAAATTGGAGGGGAGAGGCACCTCAAATTTGCTGTAGGGAAATGCAGATGCAAGATGTCGGCAAGATGACAGAACAGGACATTCCAGCCCTCATACCTCCATAGAAATGTCAATCCTGATAACCATAAATGGACAAGAATACCCTTGTAGAAGTCTGGGAATCCAGTGGCAAGATGACAGTACCTCTTTTGAGCAAAAGAACAAAAATAGACACATTGAAGGATGTAAAATAAAAGTTTCACTTTGCTTATGTCAGCCTTCCCCCAGGGCAGCATAGCTCAGTGCCAAGGGGGACTCCTCAGCCCATGGTTTCACCCACGAGGAAAAGTGTACACTTTGTTGAATTTTATGGTATGTAAATTATATCTCAATAAAGCTGTTTTTTAAAACCATGGGGTCCTAAAATTAAATTTTAAAAATTTTCTAAAAATTTTCACAAACCTTAAAAATACTTGCTTACAGAAATGAACAATTGCAGTAATTTTGCAGAGGACCAGAGAAAGGAATATATGTTTGGCTCATTCTTTGCAAACTATCTACAAAAAATAAGGCTTTAGTTTTTATTTCTTACATATTTAAAGATACTTGATGCAGTACATAAGAGGAGTTTAAAAAAATCCAAGAAAATTGATTCCACAGCGACATCAGCAAATAGCAGGTTAACAATAATGCTTGGTTTCTGTTAACCTTCTGGTAGCTTCCTTATATCTCTATCTTGAGAAATGAATCCGTTGGCACCAGATAGTATAGTGAAAAGCAGGGCCTCTCAGAATACAAGATCAGAAAGGACATTTGGCCCACGATTAATGTGCTTAGAGAGCCTCAAAATTCAAATTTTGATAAGACTTCTAAGTGAGTTTATAACATAATCACAGAGGTACACAGGCATACTGTTAAGATTTTAAAGATTCATCATGTATCTTGTGATGGTTAATTTTATATGTCATCTTGACTGGGCCATGGGGTTCCCAGACATTTGCCAAACATTATTGTGGGTATGTCTGTGAAGGTGTTTCTGGATGGGATTAATGTTTGAATGGGTAGGCTGAGTAAAACAGATTGTCCTCTCTAATGTGAGTGAGCCTCGACCTACCAACTGAAGATCTGAATAGGACAAAAAAAAAAAAAATGAATTAGAGGGAACTCCTCCTGCCTGACCCCTTGAGCTGGGACATTGTCTTTTCCAGCCTTTGGACTCTAACTGAAACATTGGCTTTTCCTAGGTCTTGAGCCTACTGACTTTTGGACTGAACTACACATCATCATCATCAGCTCTCCAGATTCTGAGGCCTTTGGACTTGGACTGCAATTATACCATTGGCTCCTCTGGGTCTCTATCTTGCCAACTGCAGGTCTTGGGATTTCTCAGCCTCCATAACCACTTGAACCAATTTCTTATAATAAATCATAGATGAGGGTGCCTGGGTGGCTCTGTCAGTTGAGCATCTGCCTTCAGCTCAGGTCATGATCTCAGGGTTCTGGGATAGAGCCCCACATCAGGCTCCCTGCTCAGCAAGAGTCTGCTTCTTCTTCTCCCTCTGCTGCTCCACACCACCACCCCCCCACTTTCCCCTGCTCTCTCTCAAATAAATAAAATCTTTTTAAAAAAATGAATAAATCACAGATGATAGATTGATTAGCAGATATTTCTGCTACTAATACCAATACTAAATAATTTTTAATTTTGTGCTGTTTTACCAGAGCACAACTCTTACAATAGTCTATGACTAAATATTGTTAACACGGTATATTGTTTAAAGTGTGATTATATCATATGACATAGTGTCATATGTACATTACAAATATTTTTCATTAAAATAGCATTTGTTATATACAACTTTCATAATCTTATCTAAGCTTTCCTAGAAGTTTTCATCTATAGAGATTTTATGTAATAGTAAAGGTCCAATTTTTTTCTCAAGCTTTGTGAAACACTGGTGGAAAATCTATTTAAGTCAGAACACCTTTCTCTCCATTAATTTCTATGATCTTAACTGAACCTTGACTCTGATGTGTCTCAGAGTAACCAAACGGGCAATGATGGTGATAATTTCTACCTCTATTAATACAGTTCTTAGTAGGATCAAATAATAGCTATGAAAAATGCCTTCAAAGATAAAACAGTACACAGTAGTGAATATTACTATGTTTAAGTAGTTGAATGTTTAATATTTTAGTATTAACTGAGGTCTCTAATAACAGTAGAGAAAAAAAGGTAATGGTCAGCTAACCTAGAATAAAGTCTACAAGTTAGAATAAAATTGGAACATATTAAAAGTACATAATGTAAAGAAAATCATTAGATCATTTTCTCCTTCTTTAATTTAATGTGGAATGAGAAGTGAACTTGTTATATTCATGGAGCAGATGAGCTATTAAATTAATTTCATGTAAACAAACCAGATAAGAGGAAGTATGTTTAATGACATAGAAAGCCACTTCACTTTTATATAAATTACTACCATACAGATGCTTATTAATGTAATCTTTTTCATGTAATACCACCAAGGAAAGTCTGTCTCACAGAGAGGAATCACATTGTTTGAAACTGCCAAAAAACTTTGAAGCACAATCAGGTATAGCATAAGTGCCTAGTTAATATTTGTAGATTGATTAGGAGAAAAGAAACATGTATGTATAAACAAGAATATTAAATATAGGAGCACACAGATAATTCTTTTACTCAGTATCTCAATACTGTGTCCAGTTTGCAGCCTGAAACATGAATGTTTGGAGAATTTGGAGTAGTTCCAGAGAAAAGCAATGAAAATGATTAAAGAGTTGGAAAATGGGGTCTATAAATCATGGCTACAGGAATTGGGGCTTATTTAACCTGAAAGAAAAAGCTACATGACTGTACCAGATTCTTATATCTGAAACGTAGAGATGGTGAGATTTGCCATGACCCATCTATACAGCTGTGCAAGCAGAAAGAAATCCAGAAGCAACAAAGATATTTTCAAAGCATCACTATTATTTCTGTAAATATCTAACTCTCTCTCTCTTCTTGTGGTTTTCAAAACAACCAACAGCAGCCCTTGGCCAGGTAGAGTGTGCACACCAATTCAACCCACACACATTGATTATCAAGTGAACCTTGCTGCGCATTACAAAGAGGAAGGAATAGGCACCTCCTATTAGGCATGAGGGTTAGTCAAGGAGACTCCCATGCAAAGAGAGTCCCAGGATGCCTGGAAACTTCCCATGTCAGAGACAATGCCAAGTCCCTTAGTGCCTCTAAGGAAGGCATACTCGAGTTTCCTTAGGACACTAGAGAGGAGAAGGAGCGCTTCGCTGGGGTCTTGATGCTGCAAACGAGTTTGCTGGAAAGAAGTAGGCTGGAAGTAAGGCCATCAGTGTAAATGGAAGAGCAAGCCCAGGAAAATCAGGCAAGACTGAGGAGATTTGAGAAATGTTATCACATCCACTTCACATACAAGAAACTGAGGCCCAAACGTCTCAATGACCTGCAGTTAATGTCAGAGCTGGGACTTGAACCCACAATTCCTGATTTTGAGTTTGTTAGAGCTCTTTACAAATCCTCATTACCTATTTAGCTGTTCTAACATACTGTAGCTTGTCCAGTTAATAACTTATTTCAGGGCACCTGGGTGGCTCAGTCAGGTAAGCGTCTGCCCTCAGCTCAGGTCATGATCCCAGGGTTCTGGGATAGAGCCCCACATCAGGCTCTCCACTCAGCAGGGAGACTGCTTCTCCCTTTCCCTCGGCCTGCCACTCCTCCTGTTTGTGTGCGCGCTCTCTCTCTCTCTCTCTCTCTCTCTCTTTCTATCAAATAAATAAAATCTTGAAAAAAAACTTCTTTCCATCAGAATTAAAGCTATTATCTATAGGAAATCTACCTTGTTGAGTAATTTGGTTGGGGAAGGTAGGGAGGGGGAAATGATACAAAGTCACGAATTCTGTAAACACACACACACACACACACACACAAGTGAGAGTTTGTTTTAGCCAGTCATTTAATAAAGAATAAAGTATCTCATCTTTATTTGTTCTGATACATACTGCATGGTAAAAATAATACATATAACTGGAATTAAATCATTTTCAATTTTTTTTTTATTTTAAATTAAAACAATACACCACCCTACTTGTGCTATCCGGAAGAGCACTTTCTGTGATCGATCCTGCTGTAGCCTCACGTCTTTTTCTTTTTTTCCCGTGTTTTAAATGGAAATGTTTCATATGCCTTCAATCTAACAATAATCAAAAAAATTATTTCAGGATCAACACATGTAAAATTCGGGGAGAGAAGCAGCTTTTTGGAGCCCACACAAATTGCAAGACAAAATAGGAGTCAGTATATTGTGGAGGGGGTGGCAATTTATTAAATCTGAATATTTTATGTCACAATCACTGAAAATGAAGAAAAAATATATCTCCCATTCTTCTTATTTCTGTTTTGAAGGTTCAGCAGAATAAATTTCACAGAAAACAAATACCAGGGAAAATGGAACGATTCTTCAAGACATCCTGGTATTTCTTAAAAGGTTCTCCGGCAATCTCTCAGTTAAATAAGTAGCTCTAGAAAACCTCACACCAACATTCCTACCTGACCACATTTTCAAATTGACCTCCTTTTACCCCGTTACATGACTAGAAATTGCCTTAAAATTCAATATGAGAGGATGAACTTTCCTGGTTCAATTTCTCAAGTGTCCTAATTGTAATTATATCCAATTCGTTGGTAGCAGCTAGAGGACATGAAAGCTGCACTTTTTGTCCTTGCTGCTTGTCTTCCCCTCCTTGCACCAGAGCTCTACAATAAACTAGGAGCACACAGTTGTGCTCAGTGATTCACACCCGCTTGTGATTGCCCCTGGGTGCTTGCCTGTAGGAACACACCGGAAAGTCACTGAAAAGGAGGCCAGTTTCTTAGCCATGAGTTTTTAAGAATCCCGGCTGCCCCAGTAGGATTTATAACATGAACATCATGACCTAGATGTTCTCAAAAGGAATTAGTCTCCCCAGCCCCCTCTCAGGGCCCTCCTGAGTTATTTTCCTTGGAAAGTGCATCTAAAAGCTAATAGTTTTGAGTATAAGCTTTAGTACATGTTTGAACTCTTGACTTCATGGCAGGCTAACCTAAAAAATTGGGAAATTCAATCTCATCCTGTTGTGAGCACTAATCAACTCTGACATCACTGAAAAGAGTGTTTGAGTTCAGAGATTGGCACTAGCCAGTGCCCATACCCTGCAGAGAGATCATGCAAGCTTGTCTCTGCAGGGATGGGTCTCCTGGGTAAGGGTTGGAGGTAGAAGCCCCCCTCACCTAAAGCTGCAGGTACAAGGTACATGAGCCAGAAGAGCAGTATAAGCTCTATCCTGAAGAAAATGGCTCAGGTTAAAATGGGAGAGTTTGGAAAGTCGAATAGAATGACAGACAAACCATATTCTCCAAGCTGGGATTTAAGTAGCCAGGTTGTCTTAGGATCCAGCAGATTTCCTTAGTGAACTAGGGAGGTCCTCAGGGAATGTTGCCCTGGGCAGAAGAATCATAAAGAGCTCTAACTCTGTCTATTATGAAGGATGTTTTGGTGACGTCAGTGGAAGCAGATTAAAACCTGGATAGCAATGCAAGTTCCAGGGTGATGAGGGGACAGGAGGAGAGCACAGCCCCTGGGAGCCAAAAAGTATGAGAGAGCTCAAGAAAGAAGCATAGCAGAGTCTCCTGACCTGTCAGCTCATCATACCCTCTTTATGACTTCATGGGGTCAGAAAGACTACCTTTCAAAAATGTCTTCTAGAACAAGTCAGCTTCATTGTTGGGTTATCTCATATGCAATAACAAATCAAACAGAGGACTTTGAAGAAATTGTCTTGTTTTTTTTTTTTTTAGAATTAATTGACTCCATTCTTATAATGTCCATTTGCTTCCCATTCAACTCCATTATAGGTCTTTCTCTGCTCTGGTCTTTGTCTCAGCCAGCTGACTCTTAGGGTGACAATGACCTGAACTCACTAGCCCACTAGTTTTCAGTTGGGTTTGGTCAACAGGACACAGTTGTAGAAGATATGAGGGTAGGAAAAGAGATTGGGTTACTGATTCTCCCTTCTTAGACAAAGAATTCCGGCAGATGCTATGATAGATCCCATAAACCATTTCCTTCCCCGCCCTCCACCCCCCCCCCCCCCAGGGCTTCAGCTAGCTCTTGCACTGAACTGCAATCAGCAGCATCCAGCAAACAACAGTTCCTCAGGCTCACCTCTTATTCAGTTTCATAGCAAAATGTCTCTTAAAAACCCTTCCCCAGCACCTGATTTTCTGGCAAGTTCCAAAGTGGGGATTTCCAGCAAGTTCTGCCAGTGCAAAACTACAACAACTTCTTTACCATCCAATGAGCCATTATTGTCTTGTTCAGTGAGTACTGACTCTTAGCATTTCCCACCCCAGAGTGGGTGGCCTTTCCTTGGATGTTCTCTCTTAACTAGAGATAATGCTGAGCATTATATCTGCCATTCATAAATTTCTTAGAATTCTGTTCTTACCAACAAATCCCTCATTCTAATTTCATGTTATAGTTAATAATACTTTACATTGCATTTTTTTCTGTTTAAATTACTATGTGAATTCACTCTCCTTATTGAAACCTAACTGATACAATAGTGAACAACTCTTGGTAAAGATCCTTTAACTTACATAGTACTTGCATTCCTATTAAATTCAGGAATTATATAATGCTGCAAAATATAAACTTTTTGTTCATAAGTAAAATGGAGTTAGGGTACAGACTCAGAAAATTATAAACCATTTTTTTAACCTATGTGTAAGCATGCAATTTATAGTTGTACATATTGTACACAACATTGTCTTATGGGGCCACCATGCCCAGCAGATCTATGTCAGTGGTGCTTCCAAAAATCCCACAGTCCACAATCTGAACACTATATGTAGTGGCTCTATATTATAGATATACCAATTCAGATATTTAAAAGTTGGGTGAGATGTAGGACAATTCTTCACTGTGTAGGACCATCCCACCTATTGCAGTACATTCAATGTCTCTGATCTTCATCCATACTATACCATATCCCAATCATTCTGACAACTGAAAATATCCCACACATTTACAAACTGCCCTGCTGGGAACCACTCACTCATGCCTCATTTCTCTGATCTCACTTTTTAGGGCTTATCTTGCTCCAGTCACACCAATCTTCTTGATATTCTCTAACTAGTCCATGTTCCCTCCTTCCTCAAGAATCTTTGCAAATTATTTCTCTACATGGAACGTTCTTAGGCTTAGTATCTCCAAACTCTCTTTCACTCCTTTCAGACTCCTGCCCACATGTCCTCAGAGCCCTTCCCTGGTTATCCTATATAAAACAGAAATCCCTCACCCACCCAGCACTTCTAATTGCTCTTATTTTGCCTTATTTTTCTTAACATCATGACCACTGTCAATAGCACTATACATTTTACTGAGTTACCTATTTTCAGCATCCCCCCACTAGCACTTAAGCAACTTGAGACCAGGGATTTGACCTGTTTTGTTCACTGTTGTATGTTCAGCACTGAAAACAGTGCCTTATGTGTACTGGACACCAATGATTATTTGTGCAATGGATAGTATATAGTAACAATCTCACTCATAGTAACACATGCTCAGTAACTCTCCTTTTCCTGTTTCCCCAAGCCAATGAATTCAATCACTTTACTTTCCTTATCCCCTTCCCCATCCCAAGCTTGAATTGCACTGCCCCAAAGTAAAAAGGATCAGAGTGTCAGCGAGTCCTATGTTAGAATGTTAAAGGACATTGATGTTTCTTGGATGGCGGGATAAGTGCAGAATAGCTTTCAGATGAGGAATGTGTGATTTCCTTAAGTTTACTTACCGTAAGTGTGCCTTCCATATAGGTTTGGAAGGCAAAGATAAGAGTAGAAACTGGACCTGGCATGACACAAATCACTTAGAACACATTATCATGTTTAACCCGTACAGCCATCCTGAAAATCCCAGGAGAAAACTAAGGTTCAGTGATATTAAATTTATATCGGAGTGAAATTCAAAACCATGTCTTTCTGACTCTGGAATGTATGGTTGTTTTACCACATCGCTAAATGAGACAACAAAATATGTTAAACACAAGTGCAATTTCCTCACAATTCAAGTACCATTTTAAGGGTAACTGTTTCTAGATAAGTATCGTGATTCATTTCCAAGAGTACTTATTCCAAGCTCATTTATGAGTCATCTAGAAACACTTAAAAAATAAAGTCAACTCTCCCTCATCTTTAGATGAATTATGCAAAATTTTGGTTTGGCCATCCCAAACTTTTGTTTAAAGTCAGTTTATTAACCAAGAGCACCAACTTAGCTTAATGAATTGCTTTGTTGATATTATTGACAGTTTGTATTCTATCTACTTAATTACTGTGTTCTAAAATAATCCATCTTTTTTGTCTTAGCAAGGCCAAGGAAAATTATGAGACAGATAGATGCTTATGTGCTCCTCCCATCCCGTCCTTGTTAGAATCTGGCTAGAAAACAGAAACAAAAAACAGATAGACTACAAGAATTGCTTTCTTCACAGTAGGTTTGACCTCTACAGGTCAATAACCAGAATTCAAGTAGGCCAATATCCATCCCAGCAGCCAGTATTCGGCTGGCTTTGTACCAGTGGTCTTAACCTTACAAGTCAAAGAGATATTAATCACTTCTATGTGCACATAGAATAATGTTTTCTACATTATTATTTAATCCTTACAATATGAAGATTTACTGTTAGCTCCAATTTACACATGAGATGTTGAAAACCTTGACTAAACTTAAATATAAAGGAGCTAGAATCTCACCCAAGTCCATCTGATCCCAGGACCTGTGCCCTAACTCTGAATTATGGTGCAGATCAGGAAAGTTCCACGTCAGAGAGGACAGAAGTAACTCAGTTCCCAGTGCTAGTCTATGGAAGCAGAACTTTGAAAGACAGAAGAGGACCATGATCCACATCCCTGGCCAAGAGCAAGATTTACAACCAAATGGGCCCAGGCTCTTGCTAAGTATACCAGGGCTTAGGGCAGTCTCCATTCTAGCCAGGAGCTAGAATGCCAAAGCAACAAAGAAGAATGAGGACAAGACCCTCAAGTAAATAAGCACAACAGGAGTTAAAGAAATACATGTCAGTTATATGAGTGCCTAGGGCTCATCCAGGCACACCAGTCCCCTGGTGACTTATATAATCTGTGATTCCACTGATCAATGTGTCTCACTTCAGGTAAGGATACTGTACACAGCATCTCAAAAGCTTCTGGATGGAGCTATATAAAAGGACCTAACTGCAGATAAAAGGTTATGGAAGAAGATCTTACAATCCAACAAAAAATTACCAAGACTCTTACGCAAACACAATATTATCTACTTAACTCATCCCACCAATATTTCTGGAGAACACACTATGTGCCAGACACTTTCAAGTTTAGACTTTTGAGATCCCATCCAAATTTGAATAGTCAAAATATGTAGTTTTGTTTGTCTCTCCAGATTTGACTTATTTTTGCCCACCTTATTCCTGAGTTGTGTTTCCCAAAACCTGACTACAGTAGAAGTTTTCCAGGTAAAGGAAGGGAAGGGAATTCCAGGCAGGAAGTAAGTGGCATGAACGGACACCCCGGAAATGTGAAAGATCTCTGTCTGCTCTGGGGAAAGGTGAGAAGTACATGTGCAACATACGGTCAGGGACATGGTAAATGGGGAATGACTGAGTCACCATCTTTATATTACTTTGCAGGGAAATTTCAGATCACAGAGGGAGATGATGTAGAAATAGTTGAAGACAGGGAAGACTTTTGTGTTGTACTTCATATCACACTCCTCCCACCCGGTTGCTTTAGCTTCCAGTCCATCTTATTCTCAGGACAAATGTGTTTTGAAATCCAATCATTTCAATTTAGGATCTGTAGCAGAGAAGGTTTGATTTCTGGGAGAAAAACCTGGATGAGTTCCCAGCTTCTCCTCAGCCCAGCCTCCATTCATAGCATGATTTCCTCATTCTCTTTGATGTGAATTTTCAGAACATCATCAGGTGTGGCTGATATTCAAACATAAGTTCAATAAACCCATCCAAAAAATGTTCTCAAAATATTCTTCAGTTTAGGTCGGCCATGTCGCGTCTGATTCACTCCCCAGATTTGAGAGAGAGTCCTCTCTTCCTGGCCACCAGAACAGTCCTAGTAAATCAATGGATGGCCCTAAACAAGAGTACCCACCTAAGGGGACAAATAGGGGCTGAAATATGGCACCAGTTCTGCCCTTGAGGTCATGGAGCTCACAGGAGGTGGTGTCCAGCCCAAAATAAAGCATCTGGCTTTTTCCATACAAAGAAACTACTTAGACTATCAGAGGTCATTTGGCCCAACAGGAAAAAAAAGGCCTATATGATACATTCCCATTTCAGTTGAAAAGAATAATGACAAAAGAGAAATAATTTTGTCTAGAAAAAAATGAGTTGAACTCTAGGACAATAACAAAATGTGATTTTATATAAAACAATACAATGTATGGGACATCTGGGTGGCTCAGCCAGTTAAGCATCTGATTCCTTTTTTTTTAAGATTTTATTTATCTATTTAGAGAGAGAGTATGAGTGTACAAGCAGGGGGAGAGGCAGAGGGAGAGGGAGAAAGAGAATCTCAAGCAAATTTGTCATGGGTGCAGACTATGAAGCAGGGCTGGTGTCCAACCCTTGATTTTGGCTTAGGTCATGATCTCAGGGTTGTGAGATGGAGGCTCTGCACTGTGTGTGGACATGCTTCAGATTCTTTCTCTCCCTCTGCCCCTCCCCCCACAATTTAAAAATAATACAATATATGCAAATGTGTGCTTGTCGTACAATAAGCAGAAAAATGATGGCTTACTTATCACTCTAATATTATTATTATTTTAGGATATTGAGAGTATTTGTGTAATTGACTTTAAAAGAGTTACAAATGAATCCATGGTTTATGTGCTGTCATTTCAGTGTAAATTGAATGTAGCAGTTCTGATTAATAAAAGACTTAAACTCTACCATGATATATTTTTTTTAATTTTTATTTATTTTATGATAGTCACAGAGAGAGAGAGAGAGAGAGAGAGAGAGAGGCAGAGACACAGGCAGAGAGAGAAGCAGGCTCCATGCACCGGGAGCCTGATGTGGGATTCGATCCCGGGTCTCCAGGATCACGCCCTGGGCCAAAGGCAGGCGCCAAACTGCTGCGCCACCCAGGGATCCCCCATGATATATTTTTTAAAAGGTGATGCAGTGATGTCTGGGTGACTCAGTGGTTGAGCATCTGCCTTTGGCTCAGGTCGTGGTCCCGGGGTCCTGGGATCGAGT
The DNA here is from genome assembly GCF_905146905.1 of Nyctereutes procyonoides. Classification (NCBI taxonomy): domain Eukaryota; kingdom Metazoa; phylum Chordata; class Mammalia; order Carnivora; family Canidae; genus Nyctereutes; species Nyctereutes procyonoides. The sequence continues at coordinate 28,599,791 of NW_026575048.1, forward strand.
CCTGCATCAGGCTCCCTGCAGGGAGCCTGCTTCTCCCTCTGCCTATGTCTCTGCCTCTCTCTGTGTGACTCTCATGAATAAATAAATAAAATCTTTAAGAAAAAATTGTTGAAAAATCAAAAGTGCTGCAAATATGTTTTAACTATTGACAGAACTGGGTGGGAAGGTACTCTAGAGTAATATTATTCTTATTTTCAGGATGCCTAAAATGTTTCCTAATTTTATATAATATGTAAAAGTTCTAATCTCCCCAAATGGAAATATAGCCTTGCTACTGGCAGTGGGGGCAAGGAATCTCTGACACTAAGTCAAGTGGCTGAGATCTGGTCCCTTTTACTTTCTGTGTGACCTTGAGCTGGTCATTTTACCTTGAATATTTCCTCACCTATAAAATCTGAGAATCAGACTAGATGATTGAGGTTCTTCACTCTCAAATTTTATGACCAAGTCTACTCTTTGGCAGATAAAAAAGATGGGGCTAATTTTAATGCATATTATCTGTCCCCATATCTTCCATATAACTGATTGCAAATGCCCAGAAGCTAAAATAAAAGGTCAAAAAAAATGCCATCTGTTTCTATTACCAATTACTTTAAGAAGCTGCCTCAAGTTTAAAAAGAATTTAGTGAAAAACAAAAGTTGGCAGGAAATGTGCTGTAAACAATATCACCCCACACATTTATTGAATGATTCATAAACACTATGTGGTAGAAGCATAATTTTTAAATGACATTTTCCCCAAATACCTGAGTTTTCTGACATCAGGAGCAAATGATTTAGTGGGCATTATTTTGAAAATCACAGTGTTTAAAGATTAACATCTCAAGTTTAAATTTATTTTATCCTTATCAATTTCCTTTGAGTCAATTTCACTGTATTATATTGGAATAAAATATTTGCCACAGTTGACTATCCTCCCTTATTACTTCTCACATATCCTTTTTATATATTCTTTATCCAGTGTTTTTCCCATTGAAACATTCCATTTTTCCTCACCAATGAGGCCCTTCACTTTTATTTAAACTGCGTAAAATAATCTTGCTATTTGATAAGTTAATATGAGAATATTCTAATTAATTATAGAAGGAGAAATATTGCTTCTATGATTTTCAATCTGATACAATGAAAAGCATATTTGTTTCACTTTATTTTACTCACCTGGTCAGTGCTAGCTTTACCACTTAAGATCCTGGTAATACTGGTTATTACTCAATCTCTCCACATTGTGGCCTCCTTATCTGTACAGTGGACCATCAGAGCAAGACTTCTGAAAATTAGAGATAAAAACAAAATCACTGCAATATATTAATCCTCAATACTTATTAATCATTACTATTATTGCTATTACTGTCACCAGTGTTGTTTTATTGAAGGCTTTATTGACCCACTTTGGTTTTGCCACAGGTCCCCGGGGTAGAGCTGTCCAATAGAGAGAGCCTGGCCGAGGGGTTAAGGCAGGTGGCAGGTTCTGGAGACAAACCGCCTAACCTCAAACCCAGTTCTACTGCTTATGAAATGGGAAGTCTTTAATCAGTTTTTGAACCTCTCAGAGTTTCAGTGTCCTAATCTTCAAAACAAGGCTAGTAACAGTACCTACTTTTGAGTTTAGTACAGGAAATTGCTTTAGTGCCAGCTACTGAGTAAATGCTCAATAAATAGTGGCCATTAGCAATTCAAATTATTTTTCTTTACTATAAAAGCAACACAAGTTTATTCTAAAACTCAGAAAAAGAGCTTTTTTAACTAGAGTAATATAAAAAATTCGATTTGTGTTACACAAAATGACTATTTCTCAGGTTGCACAACCCCAGATAAGTTGTCTATACTGCAAAGTCAACCAAAATTCTATGTAGCTTTCTCCTAGCACCTGGTGTGTTCCCAACAAACTATCTAAATATCCCTTTCTCATTCTGAAACGATTATCTTACACGGGAAAACTTCCATCATCTCCACAAAATCTGAACTTCCTTTCTCCTTGTTCCAACTAAAGAAGCAAAAATGCATATGGACTCAAATGCAAAACTATGGATGCATTTTATTCATTGGTCTGTATTTGTAGTCCTGATTCTAGATACATCCACAGACTGGAACATCTGGCTGGAAACCTTTCCAATAATCTAGGTCTTTGGCATCATGTTGACAAAATTGGATGATTGATTGTTCCTGCCATGTTTTTTTTAATCCAGATGTTTGGATTTCCTGAAGCCCTGGCCCAAGTGTTGGTTTGTTCTTGGAAAGAGATTACAGCTTGAGCATCTTGAAATTCAGAGCTTTACTTGATAAACATACTCAGCAAAGTGCCCTATACACTTAATCTCATAAATGCTACTTGATTTGTTATTCAACCAAATTGTTCATTGAAAAGGCATTGAAAGGATTCTAAAGATGCTATACTCAGGAAGTGTATTAGCAACAGGGTGGAAAAATGAATAAACAATCATTAAATGGCACTTGTGCATTTTAGGAACAGACTCCAGACTTCCATAGATTCACTTCATGCCCTGAAAAAGATGTAAAGTTTATCTTATGGTTGAATTATTTTCTGAATGCCCTATTGATAGTTCAAGTAAATTTACCCAATAGCAAAAGTTATAAAGGATAGTAAAGCTCCAAGTCCAGTTCACAAAAATCTATTTAACTGGCACCAAAGCTACATGTTGTTAACCAATTCCCAGAGCTCTGCCTTGAGTCTTCTGGGTCCTGCTATCCCAGGACTTTCAGAGACTTAGTATCTTGACCTCTAAACTGCTCTAAGTCTAAGGCCTTCCTAAGTTATAACCCCTGATCTCAGCAACTCCAGACCCTGAAGGGCTGACCAGCTGTGGAGAACGGGGCCTCAGGGAGCTCTGTTGCTAGGCAGCTTCCACCTCAGGAAAGCAAGATTTAAAACATGTGGACACACCAGTAATATTTACTGCCTTAATTTTCCCTCCAGTTTATACTTCTCAGCATCTAATTTTATAACACCCGATATTTCGCACTTTTAATGTCTTTTTAGTCTTATTTTTTTTCATCTTAGTCTTTTAATGGTCAAACTTTTAAGTCTGAGGAATTTTAATTTGCAATAATAAACCCACAATGGTCCATAAATTTGGTTCCCCCTTCCCTAACACCAACAAAGTGAGTCCTGGAATTACTAATAACTGACCAAAAATATGAAAAATGTTGGTGATTCGATGTGAATTAAAGAAAAGAAAAATTACATAAAACGCACTTATATTGAATGTCACATTATCTTGAAAATGTATGCATTGCATATCTTTATTCATTGTTTTCTGATTCATCCTCAGCACAGGCATCTATTCCTAGAACCTTCCCTTATTCCACTTCCATCTCCAGCTTTATTATATGTCTCCTCTCTTTCTATACTTTTTTATGCCTCCCCGTGTAATTGCCTTTAGCACATTGCATTCTAAATGGTTACTTATAGACCTGTCTCTTCAATTAGACTGCAATCCTCTTGAAGGCAAGTATTTTTACTTATTTGTCCTCTTATCCCCAGCACTTAACACCTATATATAGAAGGTGCTCAAAGAGCTATAAAAGAAAAAATTAGACTCTACGAGGCACCAAGCATAATGCTAGATGCTTTATAAATAACATAATCTATAAATATGTTAAAATTATGAGTATTATCACATTTAATTCCTGCAAAAACCTAATGAAATAGGCATGACTATTGCTAGTTGAGTGGAGTTAAGTCAAGCAATCAGAAAAGGTCAGAACTGAAAGTGAAAGTCACGGGGAAAGACCTCCAAAGCCCAGTGTCTACAACTGTTTTCCATTGCTTGTGTGAGCTATTGGCCCTACAGGATGATGCATTATTTGCTTTTTTTTCCAAAATAAGCCCATCTACTTGTTCTCTTCCATTAATAGATAACCAAGAATTACTCACGTTTACTTGTAATTATCTTGTCATAGACATTACATTTAAGTCTAGTCAAGTGCACATTTTTCTTTTGATGTCCCAGTGACAGGATTCACCATGTACATTCAGTATAATAGCTGAGAGATAGCACCATCAGAAATCTCATGGTCCCTTGAGTATGAGCTGTGTAGGCTATACATGAAAAAGCCTACCTTCTTTGTTTCTTACAAAATCTGGGTTTTGTCAACTGTTAAAAGGGTATGGAGATAATGTGAAGATTCTTCTGGCCCTTGTGGGCACCATCATCATGAATTTATAGATGAAATAGAGTCTGCACACACATTTGGAAAACACCACTGGCTTGTATTCTCTGCAGTCTTACATTTTCCAGTCACAGATTCCAGGATCAGAGAAGAGGTCTGGAATCATTAATAACAACAGCTGAAAAAGGCAGGAAAGCAGAGCTCACTCGTTTCCAAATGGCAACAAAATGATTAGGAAAACAACTTTCAGGACCCCAGTGCCCTATTCCAGAGAGTGACAAGATTAAAAAAGATAAGACACTACTGCCAAGGAGAGTAATCATCTCAGAGAACTTGAAAGATGACCGACCCCAAGACATATGGTCACAGCACAGATTTCCCATTAATCCTTTAGTCCAGATGCAAGATAAGGCCCCCCCTTGGGAGACCAATGTGAAAGCTCTAGACTAGCATAGGAGTATGAGACACCTGGAAAGTCATGCAAAAATCAAAGCTTGTCTCTTGGTGAAAAGAAAATCCAGCGTTATATAGGCTAGGGAAGGAAGGAAGGATACTCTGCACTACTGCCTAAGACAGAAATTTCTTTCATGGTGCCTGAAGTCAAACTCATGGGCCTCAGTTTATTCATTATATTTAGATCAGGAGATCATTGTAAGAAGGGACTCATCCATGTCTACCAATTTTAATCTCTATGAATTTCTGCCTCCAGCATTCTTTGTGGAATATTATGGCCGATTTGGGGATACATATGGAGGAAACCCACGTTCCCAGGTAATCTAGGGAGAGTCTCATCCAAATAAAAGATCCCCACCCTCCTTCTCAGGTAATTCAAACTCCAGTGACAACTTCTCAGCTGGTGTATGTCCAGATTCACTCTCAGTCCAGAAAGCTGTTTCTGTCTAGTTCTCCTGACTACTGTAAGCCTAAAACCTGGCCCAACCAAAGGAACTGGGAATTGGTCACCTCATACAAGCAAAAATCCTTTATCTAAAATCTGATTCTCTACTGAAGAGAAAAATTTTCCTTTAGTCCATCAGTAAGGTCACCCCGTCTCTTTCCCTCCCTCCTTCCCTCTGTCTCTCCCTGCTATTATTTTCTTTAAGTAGTATTTTATAAGTGACAACAGGTTGCAGAAGACTATGCTTAGCATTACCATATATCTACAGCTTAAGATTATAAATTCAAACAATAAAAAGTTTCGTGACCCCTGAGAAGTAGTAAAAAAAAAAAAAAAAGCACCTAAAAAATGTAACAAGATGCAGATTTTGCTAAACTCTTCTGAATGCCTACTATGTTATACGAAGTGTTTATGTGGTATGCTATGTGATTGCAACTTTCTGAGTTGCAAATCACCACAACCCAGTCTAATCTAAACTAATACATGTAAAGTCAAGGGAACTTATTAGAACGCCTCTAAAGGATTGCGCCAAACCTAGTGGGAAGACTCAGGAATGGAGCTGGTATGGGAGGTGGAGGGAGTGGGGATCCCTCTGACCCGGAACTTCACAAGGAACCAGAACAGGTCCTCTCTATTCCAATCTGTTTTTCTCTATCTGCTCAGTTCTTCTTTCAAACTGCAGGTATTTCTCTGCTTATAAGTTCACAGCACAGTCCATGGCTGCCCATAGTCACTCAGTTTTACACTCTACTCTAGAAATACTCAGAGGGAAACAGCTCTCTGGCCTCCCGGTCTGTCTGTGTCTGTCTCTGTCTCTCTCTCCTTTAGTTCCTACCTAGGCCTTAAGTGAATCACTGAATTAAGAAGCCCCAAATTAAGCTTGAAGATAGTGAATTGCCAATAATACAACTTAACTGATTTTAGAAAAACATACAACAAAATTTTCATGCTGTCATTAAAGATAAGAGGGTAAAAAGAGAAAACAAATGATAGTACATTAAAACCATGGGTTTTCAGCGTTGAAAAGTACAATGGTTTGAAAATCCCTGACTGGAATAACAAAGACCTACAAAGAAATGTAAGAACAGCAAGAAAACAAAAATATTACTAAAAATATGGGCTGTGTGCGTGTGGCTGTTATGTGTGTGAGTTGGACTCTCCAGGATGCAGACAGAGATGAAATTAGGAGCATAGAAAGCCTGGGGCAGGGTAAGGCCTATCACTGATGAAAGGAGGAGGAGGCAGGACCAGGCGGGTGGGCAAAGCTCAGATCACCATGTGGATTTGGCCAAGTCTCAGACAAACTAAACAGCTGCTCCAGATCAAAGATTGCCTGTTAGAGGAGGCCAGTGTTGGACAGAAATGGCCAGGCCCTAGTACCCCCGCCATGCTCAGTTATTGGGGGCTGCCCCAAAAGAGCTGAATCCTGAAGGCATAACAGTAGATAATGATCTAACCACACTCCCCTTGCAGCTGAATAGCAAATTCTTCTTGAAGTATTAAGACTTAAGTGGCACAACTCTATGTTAACAGTACATAAAAGTAGAATGATAAGAAGGTGGATAAAAGCTTGCATTCCCACCGGCAGAGAGAGCATGTTCATTTTTTTGCACCTTTACCAACACTGAATATTATGATATGTGATTGGTTTCTCAGATTTTCAAGTTTTCTGTACATATCATTTAAACTTTTTTTTATTTCATAATTATGGGGACACAAAAAATTGAATGAGAATAAAAGAAGTAAAATGAGATTTATCATTTGTTTTTACCTGCCCAGAATCTATTCCTCTTTGTAGGAACACCCCGATCTTTATTCTGGGAGAGTCACCTCTCTTGTACATTGTACTATGTCAGGGAAGAGTAATGCCGGTATTATGGGCTGAACTGTGCCCCCCCCCCACAACTTCACCAAAATTCGTATATTAAAGTCTTCATCCCTAGCTCTTCAGAATGTAACCATATTTGGAGATAGAGTCTTTAAAGATGTAAATTAAAATGAGGTAACTAGGGTGGGCCCTAATCCTATATGATTGGTGTCTTGGTAAGGATAGAGCATTTCCTGATAGGTACAGTGGGAAGATGATGTCAAGACATAGGGAGGATGTGACCAGCTACGAGCTAGAGATCCTTCCCTCACAGCCCTCAGAAGGAACCAATCCTACTGACACATACATGGACTTCTTGCCTCTAGAGCTGTGAGGAAATACATTTGTTTTGTTTAGGACACCTCATCTGTGGTATTTTGTTACTACCACCCTAGAAAATGAATATACCCCAGTTTCTGCTTCCCACTGTGAAGGAGAGGAACACATCCTTCTACCAGGTAGAGATGGTACAAACTCATGATTTGAGCTTAGCAAATCAGAACCCAACTTTCCTCCACACACTGACTCTCATCCTGAAGAAGGTGAAAAGATAGAGGAGACTTGGAGGTCATTCCCAGCTGCTGTAGTGCTGGTAGTAGCGGCTCTCCACCCAGGTCATTCTGGCTGTGGACAGCTTGCTATGCCCCATGACTCTTTAGACAGAACTCCTACCTACAACCTGTCTCTACTCCTTCTCATGAGCATTCTCCTCCCCACTAATATCCTTCCAGCAAATTTCCCTGTCAGGATCCATTCTGCTGCTTCCAACTAAGAACCCCAACTAATACAAAAAGCTTATCCATCACTCAATAAATCAATTTGGCAGCAAAACGTAGGGTGGGAAAGCTGTTCATTGGCCAGGTAACAAACATATAAACATATCATTTACCTCCCTTCAAAAAACAAAAAATACTTCAAAAGGTAAATATAAAATTGCTTTCTCTTTACTACTGAGTAAAGTACTACTTGAATCAAATTACTCCAAAGAAAGATTTTCCCATAGCTATTATGCAATAGAAACATGCATGTTTTTTTCAAATTTTTAACCATTCCCTATAAACCAAAATTTTAATACATTTGCCCTTGTCTTCTTCCTAATGTTTTAGTAAATTACAGGTAAAGATTTGTGAAACTAACTAGATGTTTCTCAATTTGTTGTGGTATTTAAGTGATTAGGGTTTTGGGGTCCAGATTTTCCAGTCCTAATTTGAGAAGGAATAACATAAACACATGTGTTTCTGCACCACCCCACAGACCAGAGCCCAGAAAAATCTAATTATCTCAAATATCTTATTTGATACAACTAACTGCACAGTACCTGGATTTGCTTCTATTTAAACAATAAATAGAAGCAAAGAAGGGAGGGAGAGAGAGCTCTTAGGCTGGCTCCATACCCAGCATTAGTTCTGAAATGGGGCTCAATCTCACCACCCTGAGATCATGACCTGAGATGAAATCTTGAGTGGGGCACTTAACCAATAAAGCCACCCAGGCACCCCTACTTTGATATAATTTTAACTATAGGATGTCTAGGCTCATTCCTCAAATAAATTGCACCTGGGGTAAACTTCCATAATAGATTCAAATTATCATTCTCATGACCTGTATTTGTTTTCTAGGGCTGCCAGAAGAAACTACCACAAACTGAGTGGCTTAAAGTAAACCAAAACAAAACAAACAAAACTATATTGTCTCATAGTTCTAGAGGCTAGAAGTATGAAATCAAGGCATCAGCAAAGCCATGCTCTCTCCAAAGGCTCTTGGGAATAATGCTTCCTTGAATCTTCTGATTACTGGTGGTTGCCAGCAATTGTGGCATTTGTGGGTTTGTGGATGCATCACTCCAGCCTCTGCCCTCCCAGGCTTCATGTGACCTCTCCTGTGCATGTGCATCTCTGTGCATCTCTTATAAAGACACTGGTCAGTGGATTGCAACTCACCCTAATCCAGGATGACCGCATCTTAATTTAACTAATTATATCTGCAAAAACTTTATTTCCAAATAAGGTTACATACTGAAGTTCCAGGTAGACATTTTTTAAAGGGGGCAAGGGGAATTCCATGCAACCCAGCACGAGTTCAAACCATCATGAATTCTGAACACTTTATGCTGAATAAGCTTGTGCTATACTTGAATCCCAAGCCTATGCCCATAATTCTGAAAGTAAGTGGAAAAGCCATACAGATGAGAAATGGAAGGAAAAACAGAATGTATATGGACAATGCAGATGAACTTGAGGTCTGGAGCAGGAATAAAAAAATAAGGGAGTTTAGATTTTTCTGAAGCAAAATACAAGACAAGGGACCTTCCATAAATTTGGTATGATTTTTTATATTTGTAATTTTTATGTTTTTAGATGTCCTGTGCCAGGTACACAGTATGTGCATGATATATCTCTGAAAATATTTATATTAACATTAGTTCACTTTCCTTGTAATCAAAGATAATGTTACCAAGAAGGCAACCTATTTGTGTTTATAGATATGGACTTTGGGGCATCTCCCTATGAACAGCCACTTCTTGGTATCCCACTGCAGCCAAGTATTGAAAGCTGGAATGATTCCCAGGAAAGTATATTGGAATTTACGTTATTTTCTCATTAAAGTCAGGCAATTGCAGTATATAGTATAAATTATGCCTCCACTTAAATTACATGTTTTCCTTTAACCAAAGGAGAATTCTTTTCTATTGTAATCTTCACAAGTTGTCTATAAATCCATAAATGAAGGGGAGAAGTTTAAAATATTCCCAAATAAATATCAGCATGAGATTTTTGCAGTATGCCAGCATTACATTTAATCTTGCCTCATTGAGAAATGACTATTCCACATAAGCGATTTTTCTGTTTAATTGTCAGCTACTCCTGATAGAGTCCTTTTTCCTCTGAAATTTTACCTGTTTTGATGAGACTACCCCTTAAACATACTACACTTGCCTGCATTGGTGAGTAGAGCATAGTAGATTATATTTAACTTTTTTTCTCATTTCAGTGAAAGTTACACATTTGTAGTGGGATGAATGATGCCCACCCCCACAAAAGATATGTTCATATCTGGTATAGGCTGAATCGTGTCCCCCCCAAAATTCATATGTAAAAGCCCTAACACCCAGTACATCAGAATGACTATATTTGGAGATTAGGTCTTTAAAGAGGAGATTAAGTTAAAACATGGCCTATACAATGGGCCAATCTGAATAGTGGCCTTCTAAGAGGAAATGTGGACTCACAAAGAGACACGAAGGACAAGTGTGCACAGAGGAAAGAACTTGTAAAACTCAGCAAGAGGGCAGCTGTCTACAAGTTCCAAGGGGAACTTTAGGAGAAACCAAATCTGCCAACACCTTGATCTTAAGCTGCTAGTCTCCAGGCCTATGAGGCAATCAATTTCTGTTGTTTAAGCCACAGTTCGTGGTATTTTGTTTTGGCAGCCCCAGCAAACTAAGATAATGTCCTAACCTCTGGAATCTGTAAAAAGTACCTTATGTGGCAAAAGAATGAATATTACTTTATATGGCAAGACATGTGATTGGAGATCCTGAAAACAAAAAACTTATCCTAGATCATCTGGGTGGGACCTAAATGCCATGACAGGTATCATCATGCAAGAGGTAGATGGAGTTCAGAAACACACAGAGCCAAAGATGTTGCAGCCACAAACCAACGAATGCTGACAGCCACACAAATCTGTGAGAGACAAGGGACAAAATCTCTCCTAGAGATTTAGGAACAAGTGTGGTCCTTGCCAACATCTGGTCTATAACTGAGAGAAGAAATTTTCTTTTAAGTCATCAAGATTGGGACCCCTGGGTGGCACAGTGGTTTGGCGCCTGCCTTTGGCCCAGGGCGCCATCCTGGAGATCCGGGATCGAATCCCACGTCGGGCTTCCGGTGCATGGAGCCTGCTTCTCCCTCTGCCTGTGTCTCTGCCTTTCTCTCTCTCTCTGTGTGACTATCATAAATTAAAAAAAAAAAAAAGTCATCAAGATTGTGTTAATTTGTTATAGCAGTCAAAAGAAACTGAAACGATAGTATACTTGGTTTTAATACCATGATATCCTCATGACTTGTAGCACAATGGAGTTTCTGCTTGACTCCAGACTACTCTGTGATTGTCCTGGGAGTACAGTTGATCCTTGAACTACATGGGTTTGAACGTGCAGGTACACTTACAGGCAGATTTTTTTTTTTTATTGTATGGTACTATAAATGTATTTTCTCTTCCCTGTAGTTTTCTTAACAATATTTTCTTTTCTCTAGCTTACTGTATTTTAAGAATATAGTATATAATTCATATAATATCCAAAATATGTGTTAATCCACTGTTTATGTTATCAGTAATGTTTCTGATCAATAGTAGGCTATTTGTAGTTAGGTTTAGGGGAAATCAAAAGTTATACACAAATTTTCAACTGTGCAGGGGATGGGAGCCCCTAACCCTTACATTATTCGAGGATCAGCTTTACTTGTTCTTTGTCTGATAGGATAACTAATAAGTACGTTATTTTTAGGGATTCATCCATTTAACATAACTCATCTATTTAATAGAAACACATCACAATTTATTTTTGAGAGTCAAGTGTCTTCTGAGCTTCCCTATTACCCCCACTATCTTCCCTTCCTCAACTTTTCTAATCTATTTTTTTCTGAAATTGATTAAATAAAGGTCCATATACTTTAAAATTAAATTTGTTTTAAATCAATATTAGACCACTAAGGGCAACTCCATCTGCAAAGTTCATGGCTTCATGAGCATCATTTCCCTTTACTGACATCATCTCCTTTTACTTTCAGTTAGCTTTTATATTGTTTACCACATTTTTGAGGATTCCAGAAGTTTTCCAGAAGTCTGATCACCAGCTATGAACACAGTAGTATAAATTTATCAAAGTAACTTCCTAAAAAAAAATTATTCTTCCCCCAAAAGGAAATTTTATCCTGTAAGTGTGCTACTTTGTCTCTTGGTTGACTTTTTTTCTCCTGCTAGAATCTTTACAATCTAACACAATCATGTTAATTCATTTGAAGCCAAAGGATAGAGTCTGGCTTACCAACATAAAAGTAAATTTATTTTCAAAAATTAAATTTGCTTCAGTATAACTTTAGCTAACCATAGAATTACAGTGCTTAACAAAGAAAAAACTCTTTGGAAAAATATTATAATAGTGTAAAAATTCATTATGTTAAATTAGTAACGAAGGTCATAACATAATCAACCAACTTCAATCTTATAAATTTTTAATATGTAGCTACTTGATGTGATGCACTCTGCTAAGAGCTAAGTGCTAGGGATTCATATATAGTATGAATATATATATGAATATAACATGATTTCATGTAATATGTAATATTTATGCATATTCTATGCATACTAATATACATAACGAAAGAATCTCTGGTTCTACAGAGTTTTGGGAGTAGAAGTCAGCCAGTTGTCTTAGATTCTAAATAAAATGAATAAAAGGACAAGAAGTGCCTCATGAGTAGTGGACCAAAGTCTCACTGCTTGAAACCAAGACTGGAATGAGCCTCCAACACCTAGGAAGGGAGCCTAGAAAAACCTATGGAAGAAAATTACCTGTGGTTTCAAATTAAGTAGACTTATGGTCCAAAGGAGACAGACTAACCTCAAGGTCAAGAACAGGAGTGAGGGATCCCCGGGTGGCGCAGAGGTTTGGCGCCTGCCTTTGGCCCAGGGCGCGATCCTGGAGACCGGGGATCGAATCCCACATCGGGCTCCCGGTGCATGGAGGCCTGCTTCTCCCTCTGCCTGTGTCTCTGCCTCTCTCTCTCTCTCTCTCTGTGACTATCATAAATAAATAAAAATAAAAAATAAAAATAAATAAATAAAAATTGCTCAATATTAAAAAAAAAAAGAACAGGAGTGAACTATACTCTGATTTTCTTAAGTTTTTATTTAAATTCCAGTTAATTAACATGCAGTGTAATATGAGTTTCAGGTGATTCAACACTTCCATACAACACACAGTGCTCATCAAAACAAGGTCACTCCTTAATCCCCATCACCTATTTCACCCATCCCCTCATCCCAGCTCCTCTCTGGTAATCAGCAGTTTGTTCTCTATGGTTAAGAGTCTGTTTCTTGGCTTGCCCCCCCCCTCTCTCTCCCTCTCTCTTTTTTCCCCTTTGCTCATTTCTTTTGTTTCTTAAATTCCATATATGAATGAAATCATTTGTGTACTGTCTTTCCCTGACTGACTTACTTCACTTAGTATAATACTCTCTAGCTCATCTACATTATTGCAAATGGCAAGATTTCATTCTTTTTTATGGCTGAATAATATTCCATTGTGTATGTCTGTGTGTATAGTATATGTATATATATGTGTATATTATATATGTATATTTATTATATATATTTATTAAATATACACATATATAATCACATCTTCTTTATCCATTCATTAGTCAATGGACACTAACTGGCTATTGTAGATAATGCTGCTATAAACATCGGAGTGCATAACTCTTTGAATTAGTGTTCCTGTATTCTTTGAATAAATACCTAATATGCAATTGCTGGATCATAGGGTAGTTCTATTTTTAATCTTTCGAGGAACCTCCAGATTGTTTTCCAAAGTGGCTGCACCAGTTTGCCTTCCCACCAACTGTACAAGAGGGTTCCCCTCTCTCCACATCCTCACCAACACCTGTCATTTCTTGTATTGTTGCTTTGATTCTCTGAATTGTTGACTGGATCTGCAATATTGTCATTATCAGAGCAGGGCATAAACCCCAAAGTCCCAACATAGGATCTTGAGAGCAAAGAGAAGGTAACCACCAGATAGAAGAGAATGAGAAGAAGGAAAGAAAGCAATGAAACTCACAATAAAGATGAACCCACACATCACGATTTAAAATAACATGAAAAACACTGAGGCTAATAAAAATAGACAACAAAATCAACAACTGGGAGAAGGATTCATTCTAGACCAGACAAAAATAAGATTGCCATCTAAAAATTACTTTAAGTATGTTTTAGGGTATTCAAGACATGAAGTTTATTTTTAAAAAATAAGAAGAAAATACAAAAGAAAAAAGTTGAAATAAAACAAGATCAGATGGCAAGAAAAAATCTCTTTAGAAACACAGAAATAAAAATATAGTCACGGAAATTAAAAAGAAATTCATCGCTTGGCATAAACTCTAGACTAGATGAGAGGATTGGTAAATTAGAAGAGCCCACTGAAGAAGTCAAAAAGAATGCAACATAGAGAAATGATGAAACAAAAACCATGAAAGACAAGTACAAAATTAAAAAAAAAAAAAAAAGCAAACCAAGGGAATGTGTGTGGAGAGTAAGTATTAGAAGAGAATGTTGGAGAATTTTCCCAAATTAAGTTAGTGAACTGAACTGCCTACCCAGAATAATACAAATAAATGAAACATCACTGAGAAACAGTGTAATAAGAGGAAACATCTTAACTGTAACCAGAGTTAAAAGACATTCCTGTGGAGGAAAACAGAGAGGGCTGATAGCAGAATTCTCAGCAGCAACACACCATGGAGGAGAATCTCCAAAGTGCTAAACAGAAATGACTAGATCAAAAGTTCTGTATAGAGCAAAACTACCAATAAGAATGAGGGCAAAACAGGGCACCTGGGTAGCTCAGTCAGTTAAAGCACCTGACTGACTTGGTCTCAGCTCAGTTCTTGATCTCTGAGTCATGAGCTGGGTGTGGAGCCTACTCAAAAAAAAAAAATAAAAAATAAAAAAATAATGAGGAAAAATAAGTGTATTTTTAGCCCCAAAAATTTTTTAAGGGAAGAAAAAGAAAGAAATCCCTTTCTCTTCCTCCCATTCCCTTTCACCCTTTCAGTGATCCCAGCATAGAATTGAGCCTCCACCACCCCAGGTCATTGAAAAAGCATAATAAAACCATGCAAAGTGGTGCCAATCACTGCCTGGGAGTCAGTGAGGAACAGGAAGGTGCTCATCTTACACCCTGTTCAACAGCAGCACCTGGATGGTGCAAGGCTGTGGTCAGCTTTCACCAGGAAAGTGTGGATGGGGCTGCAAGAGAACTCGTACCCACCCATCCCAGTGAGGTAATGTGAGTCAACATTCCACTTTACCAGGGAGTAGCAGCAGGACCCAGGGACTGTGAGACAACTACAGGAGGTATAAGTATGCATGTGGGAATACTAGGAGAAGAAAGATCTTTGACAGTGTTAAGCATCAGGGAAATGCAAATTAAAACCACAAGGCAATATCACCCTACACCTATCAGAATGGCCAACACAAGAAAATAGTGGTAACAGTAAATAACAGTGCAAATACAGAGAAACTGGGTCACTCAGACTCATGTAAAGCATATAAGATAGTACAGTAGCATCAGATGGATGATGTAACCTCAGATGAGGTGCTTGGAGTTCTGGTTTTCCGAGTTCCCTATTTGTTCCTGGTGATCAAAGATTCCATTTTTCTTTCACGTAAGTTCAGGTCAACATTTAATTTTGCATTATTTCAGTCCTCAATCTTACAGAAATCAGAAAAAACTTTTGAATTTTCTGGCAAATACAGATAGATAGATAGCAAGGATAGATGATAGATACATACATATACATTCCTATATACTTACATAGATAAGGTCTATATAGATAGATGTACATATGTGTGAATAGACATGTACATACACACATGAGCATATGGATGTGTATATATGTACCCATCAATATATATACATATATGTAACCATTTTTAATATATAGAACTTTTTGAGAATAAAGATTCTGTCCAATTTTGTTTTCTTCTTTTTCCTTTTTAAATTAAAAAAAGAAAAATACAATTTAAAAATTAAATAAATAAGTGAAATTTGTATCATCATAACCTTAGAGGAATGCAGATATTTCCTGCATTTAGGCATTCATGAGATAGCTTAACCAAACAGCAATTCAAAACTGCTTTTCCTGATTTTTTATTTCATTTCTCAACATTATTCAAATGTTGATTTTTCATTAGTTAAAATATAACCTGGCTCTTTTAAAGCTCAATGCCCTGTCTGATATTAGTTCTATTTGACTGATCATTTTCTAATCTCTTGAAATCTTTTCCAAAGTTATGTCTTAAAAGGAGGTCGTTATTCAAATTCTGGGTGGCACCTGGAGACAATAGCATTGGCCAATAGGAAATGAATCCACCACAAAAAAAGTTGTCCTGCTCCCTTAAGAAAATTTTGAGTTATATATAATAATATTTGAAAAGCATAAATCAAATGGTAAAATTAGATTAAGGAGGTAAGATCATAGAAACTTTAATGCCATGCTTTGTTCTACTAGTTTTACTTCTACTTTCTCATCAGTAGGCTTTGTGACTTAAAAGTTATCTCAAAAGATTTCAATCCCAATTTTCCTGACTTTAACACAGCTCAGAAGTATGAAGTTTTTTCTTTTTTACTCCTACTGGAGAAATATAACAGTTATATTATTCCTGGTGAGTTTTCTCAATATTAGCATTCAATCTGAGTCAATTCAGATAACAAATCTTTGTGCTACATCTGCACTCAAACTAGACACTTAGTTTTCAGGATACCATATTTTAATCAGTCATCAGGGACTCTTATCCTTCTCTAGTCTGACCGTTGCAGAGGTAAGTGACATTAACAGAGCACTGAGGTGATTCCCACTCTAATCTCAATGTTAGTGAATTAGTGTATCTGAAATTGCTAATATGAAGTGACCCTGAGTGTTTAACCTAAGAAGTAGTAGGGCCACGACCCAGTTTGTATACATTTATGAAGGAAATCTTATATAGGGATAGAAAGAAACATAATGTTTCTACTTTTCACAGGAAAAAATAACAAAAGAACCATCCATGATCCCCTAGGTAATCACTGATCCCAAATTTCCACCTTATATCATTGTCAGAATAGCTAAGCAAAGAACAGCTTTTTAAGGGTAACTATATACCTATCAGGAGCTGAATTTCTAGTAGAAAGTAGGGGAAGGGAAGGTCTAGTTCTAGTAGGAAGGGAAGGTGTTTCCTTGCGCATCCATGGGACATGTTGCCAATACTCCAAATCCAAGAAGAAAATTCACAAACTTGTGTTGGCTTTACATTTCCATTACACAGGAAAGTGGAGGCAAACCATCACTCTAAAAGATGGCACTAGTTAAGTAAGGAAAGCTTCAAACCAGCTAAGTAATCAAGTTATTGAGAAATGGAAAATATCTTTTGAAAGCAGGATGACAAGTATCCGGCACAGGGATTTATTTTTATGAAGTACTCAATTAATATTTGCTAAGTTAAACTGATTAAGTACCAGTGTAGTACCAGTGTGCTGGTAAAAGTTTAATGACTGAGTTGGAAGGAGAGGGAGAAGAGGGAGCCCTGATCTGTAGTATTTGCTGATTTCTATGCTGAAAATACTTCCACCACGGCCAATTTCAAGTTTCCAACATGATGTCACTGAACACGGAATTGGTAAGAGATGCTAGCAAACAGCTTGTATGAGCTAGTTCTATCACTCCACTGTGACCAGAACACAAAGAAGACAGTCAAAAAGTATGCCTGGGGATCTCTGGGTGGCTCAGTGGTTTAGCACCTGCCTTCGGCCCAGGGCCTGATCCTGGAGTCCCGGGATCGAGTCCCACGTCGGGCTCCCTGCACGGAGCCTGCTTCTCCCTCTGCCTGTGTCTCTGCCTCTCTCTCTGTCTGTGTCTCTCATGAATAAATAAATAAAATCTTTAAAAAATATATATATATATGCCTTGGATGTCTGTTAGGTGCCAAGATATTCCATGACCATACCGAGCAATTTAGACTCAAGAGATGTATCTCATTTACCTGTATATCTCTCCAAAATATTAATTACAGTGTGAATTATATAGTGGATGCTCAAAACAGATCTGTGGACAGACTAATAAATCTACTCATCACCCGCAGTGTTCATGCTTTGCATCTATTCTCTATAATTCCTTCAAGATTCACCCCAGGATTCACCCAAACCTCAGCCTACATTTTTCAACCCTTTTTTAACAACAAACATTGATATCCAACCAATGTTTCTATCTTTTCCTGGTCCTGCCAGCTTGTTATGTAATCCAGTTGCTCTCAGCTTTCAACCTAGATTCCTCTCCTGGCTACATTTTTCTCTCTCACACTATTTCCTGGCCTCTGAGGCTTCCAGATCCTTCTCTTCCATATATCATCGTAAGTGGCTCCCCTTGCGTCATCAAGGCAAACAGGACCCAGATCTTAAGTACACTTTAATATAACTTTTTGTGATTCTTTTTTATTTTTGACTCTGTCTTTTTTGAGCATTTCCTTTTGGGACCAGTACAGTCCATCCAATTTTTCTCAGTTCTATTCCCTGACCTTGAGTCTCATTCCCCAAGGCTCTTGCAGGTGCTAACCACAGCTTCTTCCTGAGAAACCTCTCAGCTTCTCTTATTGCTTCAAGCTCCTCGGGTGCATTTGCTCTTTAATTTGGCATTATGCTGAGTTACTCTGGAAATTCCTTTTAATTAGTCATATTTGAATCTGATTTTATGTGAATATTCCCCGAGGTGTGATACTGATTGACTCTCTTTTTTATGAACCAAATTAATAAAATGCCCACTCAACTGATTTGCCTGCAGTACTTAGTCATCCTCTTTCAAACCAGGCTCCAATCAAAGCCACATAACTTCAGATCACTGGGCTACCTCACATTGATTCTTCTTCTATTTCTTAATCCAACCACTTTATTCCATTCCTTCCCAAAATGTAAAGAGCAAGAATGTCATTCTATTCTGTACATTAAAGCCTAGAAGAAAATTAGGAAAAAAAGCTACAACTCATTTAAGTGAACCCTGTAGGAAATCTTTAAACTTATGACCAAGAAAAGGTGTAGATGTCATTGGCTCTACTACAATTTTCACTCTAAGATTCCTTTGGAACCTCCTTCTTCTGTCTTCCATAGCTCTTTTATGATGGTAGCTATAAAGGAGTCAGGCTCTACTCTCATGCAGCTTAGTGAAATTAGGACACAGCCAAACTCCAAGCTTAGTCAAGTCAAGCAGTGACAAAAAAGAATTCAGGTCCAGTCACCTGTTGACTTGGGAAATCTGGCCTTTGGCATTTCAAAGAGAAGCAGACACAACAGCTCACTGACCAGTATAGGAACTTGGAAGTCTGAGTCAGGTCACCAAGCCGAAGTCAAAAGTTTCAGAATAAAGTCAAGGAGGGAAGGGAAAACACCAAGCATAGTCTCAGAAAGTAGAAGATACAATTAGAGCATCAAACCAACCAGAAGAGGGGTGCCTCAGAGTCTCAAAGACCTACTGTTTCCAGGAATATACTTTTGATTGGGTTAACCCCTATTATACACAGAATCTTTGCAAAAACATGAAATTCTTGAGGTCAAATGTATTAATATTGTTTATTTTTAGAAATAAGGTGTTATTTTTATATTTTCACATTGGAATTCTCTGCTTATCATTTATGAATCAGTTCACCATGTCTGTGTGAGAGTAAATGAAATGTTCAAAACCAGATGGAATCTGGCACCCAAAATAAATTTCAACAAGAATTAGTAGAAAGTAATCTTGGTAAAATAAATGATAAGAGATGTAGGATCTTCTAAATAGGATTTTTAGGTTGGCTTTTTTTGTTGAACAGTTTACTTTTTAGAAAAAATCCATAAACTGCAAGGAACAATATTTTAAAGTAAGGTGTTTTTTTTCTTTTTTTTTTTTTTTTTTTTTTTTTTTTTTTTTTTTTTTAGAGACAGGAGAGGGACAGAGGAAGAAGGAAAGAGAGAATCTTTTTTTTTAAAGATTTTTATTTATTTATTCATGAGAGACACCCAGAGAGGCAGAGACACAGGCAGAGGGAGAAGCAGGCTCCCTGCAGGGAGCCCTATGTGAGACTCGATCCCGGGACCCAGGATCACACCCTGAGCTCAAGGCAGATGCTCAACTGCTGAGCCACCCAGGTGTCCCAGAAAGAATCTTAAGTAGGCTTTATGCGCAGTGCAGAGTCTAATATTGAGATCAATCTCATGCCCTGAGAGCATAACCTGAGCCAAAATCAAGAGTCAGACGCTCAAATGACCGAGCCACCCAGGCACCCTTAAATTGAATCATTTTTAAAACATTATTTTTTTTAGTGAATGCTATTTTATATTCAAAATTTGGAACTTGTAATCAGGTTCCAAAGTCAGGTGTGCACAGTTTTTAAATATATATGTATTGAGATAATATTTAAGATAAAGAGCTAAATTTTGCCAGATGCCCAAAATGCACTAAAGACATACCAGTATACTAAAGGGCCCTGACAAAAGAGCCTGATTTTATAGAGTTCCTAAACTGTCATTTATATTCCCCTTTCATGAAGTCACAAAGTACTTTGTTACCGCAAGACAGTTTTCCTTCATAAGGTTGCTATAAATAAAGGATTTTTAAGACTTTAGTTAAAAAATTATGAATTCTGGTTTTTAGGTGTCTGTAGGCATCAAAGTATACTTCCCAGAGGGTCAGCATTTTACAAGCAGGTATAGAACATCAATAAATTAAAATCTAAAGTAAAAACCACCAAGCTCTTTGAGTTACAGAAATTACAAAATAAAACTTTCCCACTCTGGACATGATATTGCCAGCATGTATTTTTAGTCATAAACATGTCACATTTCAGCATTTCACACAAATCTCAATAACCACCCTCTTTTGTCATAGAAGGGCAGAATTTGCATGCCTGGCCTTTGATGGGAATGTCTCTTACAGCTCTACTGCAGTTAGGTAGAGGTAAACAGTATCAGGAACAAGTACCTCAATCTCTAGGCATGAACAAAGCATCCGGAGAGGTGAAACCAAGGATCACATTTCAATGATATTGCCATCTTCCACCAAGCTCATCAGAAGAGGCAAAAAAAAAAAAAAAAAAAAAAAAAAAAACACATTCCTCAATCACTCTATTACTAGGACAACAACCGCTTCAAGCAAATTCTACTGGGTGATTAGGCATATGCCAGACCATCCTAAAGCAACTAAAGAAACACAAAATGAATAAATCACCTAGACAAGAGAAATTACAATTCCCATGACCATCCCTGGCTTAACAAGGATAATTTGATCCAATAAGTGGTGACATAATATATTTATTTTTAAAAAAAAAGATTTTATTTATTTATTCATGAGAGACACAGAGAGAGACAGAGAGGGAGAGAGGCAGAGACACAGGCAGAGGGAGAAGCAGGCTCCATTCAGGGAGCCCGATGTGGGACTCGATCCTGGGTCTCCAGGATCACGCCCTGGGCTGAAGGCAGCCCTAAACCGCTGAGCCACCCAGGCTGCCCCATAATATATTTAGTAACAATACTGTGCTCATCTTAAAATACTTGGACTACCTCTTTTCCCACAGTCCTGTCCTTATCAGCACCCTTTAGCCATAAGCGATAACACTAACATAACAATGGTAGGGGGCAGCAAATATTCTCAAATCTCGGCTTCATAGTATGTTTCTTGGTCATGTACACGGTTGACTGCCAGTTCTAATTATCTCTGACCCTAGCTCTGGTTAGGAAAGTCTCCATCCTTGAAACAGCTCCCAACTGGCAGCAAGCTACCATACAACAGACATTCAGCTCTGTATCAGGAATTCTTGTTTTCAGTTTAATTTCTGGGAGACTTATTTTTAAGCAATTTCCATATCTTGGAGCTGATTTCACATTGCCACTTTGTGAAAAAGTCAATGGGCATCTATCACTAAAAGTAATTTAGAATCATTAGGTATCAAAAAAGAGCATGGACCATTTATTACAACCTGAATTTGTTTGTATCTCATTAACCCTCCTTCCGGTAAGCATTTGCCTTACTATCCACAAAGCAGACAATATGAACAAGTTCCCATGAGCTGATTTTATTCGACCCAATGTTAGGTAGGCAGTAAGAAGCAAAAAGTATCTCTCAATTTCACTTAGCAAGAACCCACTGGGTGCTTAAAATTTCCCTACACTACGCTAAGCATTTTGAGACAAATACATTTCTGAAAAAGATTTTCTAACTTCAATTTACTCACAATCTTGTTTCAGTGACTCATACTTCAATGAGCTAACAACAAAGGAGGTTTATGATTGATATAAGCAAGAAGTCTCCCCTAAGCGTGCACACACACACACACACACACACACACACACAGGCTCCAGTCTCTGGAATGTGAAAGAATGCCAAAACTCTGAATTCCAGCTTCCCTCTATTCTTCCAAAAATGGCCCTATGCCTTCACAGTACACTGGACCTTCAAACTCTCAAGGAAAAATGCTTAACATTCCAAAGAATTATTCCCACTTTTCCTTCACATCATTGGGTAGTTGGCATTTTTCTTCATATATGGAGGCAAGGAGATAGAAACTAGAAATGGGGTCAGTATCATGGAGTTCAAGTGAAAGGACTTTGAAGAGTACATGCTGCTACAAGTATAAGAAATTGTTAGCTATCTAGCTAAGGACAGAACCAAGGGGACATCAGAAGGCTCATTTTCCTGCTCAGAAAAAAAAAAAAAAAAAAAACCATAGGAGCATCTTCCTGAGACTGTAATGGATAACTGGCCCAAGGACTTATGAGATTAGTGAAATATTGATATAAAAAAATCCTCATCTTACCTATCAGTCATTCTACTTGAGCTGTATCCAGTAGAAGCATAGCCAGTACTAACTACTTAAGCAGAAGGATCAAACATAATTATCATTTAACCTGTAACAGTGTTCCTCAATTTCATTACAATGGTTGATCCTCGTATACATGAACAAATTACCAACTCAAATTATTACATACATAAATGCACCAAGAACATATACTTAAAGACATATTTGTTAATAGAAAAAGATGTCCATATGGAACCTTCTCCATTAGCTACATCAATGCAATAAGTGCAAACATAACTCACCCTAGTTGAAGATAATTAATCAAAAGACCAATATCTTATAAATCATCCAGAAGCACAAATTGATTAATTGAAATGTTATATTCAAACTAACCTATCCAGATAATGTGTGTGATGAATCTATCATACAGATGGATATGTGTGTATGTATGTATCCCGATACCTTCATGTCAATGTGGGTAACTTCATAAGCATTCCATGCTAGCTCCATAACTTGATTCAACGGCAGAAGGCACAGAAAGGATGCATGGAAGAGAAGATGGTTAATATGAAATAACAGCTTTCATAGCTTAAATCCTTTGTATTCACCCAGGACCCCTCCATAAGCATCACAAGAAATGTGAAATCCAACACATAAGATAAATTTTCCAAAATGTCAAAACCACTACCAGGCATTGAACCCTCACTGTAGTCCAGCTTAGTTTATAAACACTAGGTTTAATTTTGCACAACCCTAAAACATAGGCTTCGTGGTTGTGCCCACTTTACAGATGAAGAAACTGAGACTCAGGAGCTAAATGTATTGCCCAAGATCACACAGCAAGACATGACTGGGATGTAGGTCTGACTATAAAGCCTCTCTACCCCGTGCACTATGACAAGCTGTATGCTAGATAGAAAAGAAGGGGATGCAGAAATAATGTTTTCTCTATCTGAGCATGTCTTGGATTGCCCTGGAGGGTAGGGCAGTGTCTGTTCCTACTTTGTACAGCACTGAGCTGGGTAAGCAGATGTTACGGGATGTCATTTTGGTAAGAAGAACAATAGAGAAGCAAGAATGCAAACTATAGTAGGAGACTAACTACCCTGTTGTGAATTTATAAATTTGAATTTATAAAAGGTCTTACAAATGCTATGCAGGAAACAAAAATACATAGTCCTCGAGCCTTGGTGACAGTACACAACCCTGGATGCTTCCTGTCAAGCCTGCGATCTTCATGGACAAACGTCCAAAAGGAGGCATTAACACTGCTGGAGACTACTCAGCCCTTCAAATGTCATGTTACTGTAGGAGAAAGGGCAGATTTCTGAGAGTGCCACCTTCTTCAAACCCACTGCACACTTACTTCCCCGTGTCTCCCCCACAGCTCAGACCTCATCAGTGCTGGAATTTTCTGTGCAGCAGAAACCAAAGGTAAAATAAATGCTGACAGCTACCGCTGTCACTGCCTTCCTCGCAGTCATTTCGCTATTAGCTGTTGGCGGAGCAGACCGTGTAGGTTGACGAGATCTGAGGAAGGATGAGAGATGAGATGTCAAGGCCAGGAGCGCCGCTGCCTGTGCCAGCAGCTCCGACACGCGCTGCAGACAGCGGGGACCGGGCCTCGGCTCGGCGGGCGGGGCGGAGACCGCGAGCCAACCCAACGCGGCCGCAAGATGAGCAGAAGAGGGGCCCGGAAGGATGGGCATGAGCAGCCTGCCAATTATCTACACCACCCCCGACACCCCCAAACACAAATTCCTTAGGATGAACGCTGCCAGAAATTGCTGCAGTGAGCATCTGTCAGGTAGAGCATCACTTTCTGAATGTGAGCCTGGGTGTGCAAGCAGACCCCGAGGCACCGCCCTGCCTTCTCCCAGGCTGGCAGCCCCGCAGCAGGATCCTATCCTTAAGAAGAAGGATAGGCCTTTCCGGTTTGCCAGTAAAGCAACAGCACACCCAGGGGCTTTTTGAAGTATGAGTATGTGCATGAGCCTGCACGTGCACACACGCACACTCAGAAATGATAACTAGGCCTTGTTTGTGGCTTAAGTGGCAATCTCTTACTCCTCTTGTTTGAATCCCTATCCCTATTACCTAAACCTCATTCACCATTCCCCTCCACATAAATACATTTAATCTCCCCATCATTGCCTTGATGTGGTTAATATCAGTTTTGATATCAGAGAAATGTGTGTCTGGGGTTAGTGTGGCATATGTTGAAAGAGCTTGAACTCTTGTTTTTGGTGAGTTGTTTGTTCCCTAAATAATACGAAATCCCTTAGGGCATCCTGGAAGGAATATGACCAGCACTCACTACCATATTCCACTCTTCAGATTAGAATGGAAACAACTATTCCACTGCTCTGCAGGTGGTAGAGACTAGGAGTTCTCTCTAAAGACTAATCCATCTTAACATTAAGTTGGAGAAAAATAAATATGCTGTTAAAACATAACTCCCATTATACTGTCTATAAGCTCTTCCTCATGAGTCTTCCAGAGCTACAGTGAGCAAAAGGAAAGAATGCTGTTTTCAAGGTGGTAGCTAGGTGTAGACAGCATTGGAAGACAATAAATGAAAAATGCTTGCTTAAACTCTGAGATCTGTAATATCCCTGGACCACGATCAGAAGCATTCTTTAACCTCAGAGATTTGCAGTGCCAGCTCCAGGGATGCCAGTGTCAGGAAAAAAGGATGCAAGGAGCACCTGAGTGACCCCCCAGGAACAGACCCTAGATCTGGCTAGCCATTCAGAGTTGTTACTGTGTTGACTGAGCACTTGGCACATGTGTGCCAAGAGCCCTGGGGCATTGGAACTCTCCTCTAAGACTGCAGATTGGAGCAAGGCACTGGGAGCAGGGAGTTTTGACAGAGAAGGGCTTAAAGCATTTGTAGCAATGTACTGCTTGGGAATAAAAGATTGGCTGGGATGTTCTAGAGAAAGTTTCCTAAAAAATAAGGGCACCTGAGGCAACCAGAAGCACCCTGTAGGAAAAGAGAGTGGAGGTTGAGAAACCCAGGGACTATGACCCTCATTGCATCATGATTAGCAGGATTAGCACTAAACATACTCTTTTCTAGTTCCTACTCTGCTAATAATGAGAGAATCATGTTTCTGCAGCAGGTTTTGTTAACATGAAAAAACATATTTCTCAGATATTTTGGCTACAAATATGGTCTTCCACATTTTCTATTCCAGGGGCTGTGAACTTTAACCTGCTTTAGAATCACCTGGACAGCATGTTAAAACACAGATTGCTGGACCCTGCAATAGGTCTGGAGTGGAACTCCTGGAGCACCTAGGTGGCAACTGCCTTCAGCTCAGATCATGATCCCAGGTGTCCCATGCTCAATCCCATGATTGAGCCCGTGTTGGGCTCCCTGCTCAGTGGGGAGTTTGCTTCTCCCCTGCCCCCCTCCCCCCCCACTTGTGCTCTCTCTGTATCTCAAATAAATAAAATTTTAAAAAAAGGAGGTGGCATTGCTAACAAGTTCCCAGGTACTGTTGATGATGCTGATTTAAGGATTACAGTGTAAGAACAACAGACTTAACACAATCCTAAATTTTTAAAAGGAGAGAATAAAATTTAATACATATTCATTAAGTAAGTGCCTACTGTGAGTAAGATCTTGGACCACATACTAAAGACAAAAAGAATTTTAAAAGAATTTTATACTGTATCAAAGTTCAGATTGATGAAAGATTTAGATGTTTTAAAAGTTTCATGAAACTTCTAGAATATAATTCCAGAATGGGAAAGGACTTTTTGGAAATGAAACCAAAGACAGAAACAACAAAGGAAAACCATAAATGAAGGTCATAAAGGAATTTCCTATATAAAATTATTAATGTGTAAGCAGCAAAAAAATTTATCATTTTTAAAGATTTTATTTATTTATTCATGAGAGAGAGAGACAGGCAGAGACACAGGCAGAGGGAGAAGCAGGCTCCATGCAGGGAGCCAATATGAGACTCGATCCCAAGACTCCAGGATCAGCCAAAGACAGGCGCTAAACCACTGAGCCACCCAGGGATCCCCAACAAAATCTTTTTTTTAATTATGACAAAGTACAAAGTTGTGAAAAAATATTGACAATCTCTCTAACAGATAAAATATTATGTCCTTAAAATGTGAAGAGCCCATTAGGAAAAAACAAACAACTTCAGAGACTTATTAACAAAGAAATAACTGGGCAATTTGCAAAAACTAAATACAAATGGTAAATTAACCTACAAAAAATATTTACTTATAGTAATAAGGAAAATTACACAAAGATTATATCTCAGTAATAAAGTTGGCAAATAAAAATATAGAGTGTTGGCACAGATGACTTTAATATGCTGATGGACCATTTATTCCAACAAACCTGAAAGTGGAAAGGGGACAATGGCTTAAACATAAATGCATGTAGTTTTTGCCTTCCTTCTATCCACAGAAGTGCTCTTGGGTGGCAGAAGGCTCCCCTCCAAGCAGTGAGTCAGAGACTCAGCCTCTTTTTTTTTTTTTTTCTGCTTTTGTTTGGTATCTCTTCCATCTTCAACATGGTGCCTTATAGGTTCAAAAACCAAGCCAAAGATGGAAATAGCATGAAAAAATAGCATTGCAAGTGTCTATGGAGGAGACTTGGAATGGCATGTATACCTTCTACTCAAATTCCATTGGCTAAAAATCATTTATATGAATTATATCTCAATAAAGCTTATATTTTTTAAATTAAGAAAGAGAATTTGGAGAATGTGATGTTATGAAAACAAAGAGAGCTATTCAAGAAGAGAGAAGGGATTAACTGTCCCCTATATTGCAGAGAGGTTGAGGAAGATGAAGCCTAAGAATAATGTACAGGGATAATTAAGAGATTATTGTTAATCCTGGAAAAAAAACAGAGTAGAATGATGAATATCCAAGGCTAATGGAAATTCACTAAGAAAGGACTAGGTGAAAGTTGTAAAAAATAGCAAGCAATACTCAAAAGCTATTCTACTGTTTTTCAGTAAAAAGAAGGTGACATAGACTAAAATATTAAATGAGAGAGAGGGAAAATAGATTCTTTTTATAAAAGACCTGATGATGCATGCAATGGCGTAGCACCTGACTCTAGCAGTGTCTTCTTCCCTGGAAGCTGAGGGATGAGATTCTGTACAAGAGTGGAGGATTAGTCTTCCCAAGAAGAGATATTTCTTCCTCCCAAATCTTAGAGAAATAGAAGAAAACTTGGTAAGAATGTGAAAATATTGAATAGAGATAGTTTACTAGATGGTTGTAACCATTTCAGTAATAAAGCTTTTAATGATATCTTCTCAGGAAGAGGGAAGTGAACTGTGTTTGAGAAAGGAGAGAAAGAGGGCAACTTTGGGACGTCTGGCACATTGGAAACACAATCAGAAAAGAAGACAAATTATCGGTGGTTGGGTTTTTTGGTAGCCACCAAATCCCTGAGGTAGGTACCACATACATAAACCCACAGAATGCAATAAATATCAATTTCATCAAATTCAATTTGTCTTTCTTAACATTAAAGAACTCGAATTATCAAGAGGTGACCAGAAGTCCTCAATGGGGACTGAATACATCTTTTATTAAAGTTTTCCAACTCCCTCAAGTATTATCTTCTTCTCAAATAAAAAGGCTAGCTTTCGGGAGTCCCTGGGTGGCGCAGCGGTTTGGCGCCTGCCTTTGGCCCAGGGCGCAGTCCTGGAGACCCGGGATCGAGTCCCACGTCGGGCTCCCAGTGCATGGAGCCTGCTTCTCCCTCTGCCTGTGCCTCTCTCTCTCTCTCTGTGACTATCATAAATAAATAAAAAATTAAAAAAATATATCTTTAAAAAAAAAGGCTAGCTTTCATTCCTTGAAAATATTTCCCACAATATGTTTGTGTCTTATTGTAAGTCATCAACTATGTTACTCAGATGATTCAATAGATACAACAGCTTTTATAAAGCCCAATTTTTTATTTGTTCTTGTTCTTTGTAGTTTATTCAGAAGAGTCTCTACATACTTCAATCATTTGTGGGAATGCATTTATTGATTCTGGGGATGGTTCTATATAATACATGAGACTTATAAAAATTTGTAGAATGTATTAAACATTTACTGTCCGATTTCTCTAATCAATCCAAGTAGTAGAGATCATGATCCTGAGGGGATGTAATAAGGGATATGACCAGTCCAAGGGGAAAACTCTAGCTAGCAGGGCAATAACATTAATATACATTGGAAGCCCTTCAGCCTCCTGAAGCAGTGTGGGTGGCAAGTTCTTGGTGGACAGAAGGGGTGGCTGTAAGGAGAGCAGAGGGATGCAAAAGGCTACTCTATCCAAGATGACCTTAGCTTGGAGCAGCTTGAACGTTATCTCATCTGCCTGTCTGCTTATGGGCCAAGGGAGGAAGCCAGGGACAAATTGTTCTGGAGCCACAGGACTTACTCAAACTAAGGACTGGCCTCTATGAGCTGAAATTGGCCCCAGCAGTAAAAATCCCATTATCCAAAGCAGCAAGAAAGATGGAACTAATTTTTGAATGATATCAATATTCAGAGAGTCTGAGCTGGGTGAGACTCCAGTCACAAATCTGGAAGCAGGAGCCTCCCTCAGACAATGGTCATGGTGGAACAGAAGATTTTGCAATGGTTCCCTAGAGATATGCTCCGTTTGAAATGTGTCTGCAGTTGAGGGCTAGCAGAAGGAGTCGATGCTGACTAGTGAGCTGGCAAGGCCCAGGAAGTTAGTAGTGGCCTACTAACCAAGATGTATTTCAGCAGGCAATCCTAATCCCTGTTATGAACTTGTCTATCAATAAGAAACTGAGTAATCACATAAGAGGTTAGGGAGAAGCCAGCAACCTCAGGAACACTTGGGCAACCAGGATCTCACTCCAGGCATATGAAATACCATGGTTAGGTTATAAGAAGACTGGTATAATTATTATTATTATTGTTTCATGCCTTAAACCATTATTGTGTGCCTACTCTGTACTAGCCTCTGTGGTAGTCACTGGTAATGCAAAGATAAAAAGGGGTTACTTTTCAAATAACCTACCACGTGCTGTGGGAGATACAGCGGAAAGTCAATGCACTAAATGGAGGAGGGTCTTCCTGAATTTTGGAGGCCCTGAGTATCTATAGTAAGCAGAAACTGATAACTCCTTCTTTACAAATTTTCCTAAAATCTACCCTACGTCAAATACAAATCTCCATTTGAAAAAAAAAAAAAAGAGTGGGGAAAATTTAAAGGAAATGTGAACTAGTAATTGTATTACACAAGTCAATCCCACAAATAGCCATATGAAGCATAAAAAATTTCATAAACACCCAAGCCCATCTGTATTTATTTTGTCTCTTCCAATAGCACATCACAAGTCTGTTTCCATGGCTTCAAAACAGCAAGTCAATTTGGTCAAGTCAGTCAAATAAAAGTCAAATGAGATAAAACACACACACACACACACACACACACACATTCACTCACTTAAACTGAAATGGTTGATATCTTCATCCTCTACAGGCACAGCCTAAAACTGGATTATTTATTTCTACTTGCTGGCTATTTGGTTTAATACTGATTCCCAAGCCCCTTTTCTCTACTATTTTATAAAATGCACAACTTTGACTGAGTTAAATTGCATACAATATCTTAATATATCATATTCCAATCATTAATTTTCATCAGAGAATGTCAGCAGGGAATTATGTCAGATTACTTGGACCTGATTTCTTCTCATAAATCCCTTCTAACCTCTACATAGCCTTTCATTCTATCAGCCCTTTTCCATCTCTCTTGGAAGCTTTTTAAATTTTTTTCTTGAAATAAAAGTTGAACTTATCCAAACTGTTCCTGTCTTTATTTTTAACAAATGTTTATTGAGTTCCAATTATTTGAAAAGCACTGAAAACAACGTTGAGAGTTGGGGACAAATAGAGTCTCTGATTTATAGGTAAGGTGGGATTTTCTGTGTTGTTCTGGATCAAAGGCAAAAGTGACCTTCAGTTGACAAGGAGCTGTCCTCAGTTGGAGCTAAAGCCAGCACCTCCCTGCAGGACTTGTTGAGAGACACAATGTAGACTTTCCACCAAATGGTCGATCCCTCACTAATCCCCACATCCAAAAAGAAGACCAGGGAGCCATATGAAATGGGTACTACAGTGCTAATGAAGAAAAGAGAGTGGAATCAGAAATGTTTCTCTTCCAAAAAGTTAAGATAATCATTTGTGAAGACTGGAGATTCCAGAAAGAAAATTAATTTCATCTAGTTCTCTGGTTGGAGACTTGCTCAGCCACAGAACACGCAGGCCCTTGCTGGCAATGCCATGGAGAAAAGCAGGCTAAGTGATTCTGGAACTCCAAGGTATATCATATTACCATTTGGGGTGTGTTTCTCCCACCATGGAGAGGAGGAGGTGGGTGCTTTCCAGGTTTCCTTTAAAGTTTAGAGGTCATTCTTGAACATAAAAAATGATGTCTCTTTCTAACTTAAAGGTTCATAAAGGATTGAGATCATTGGAGCAGTGCCAAGGGAGTTGAAAGACTTTGGTGTTCCTAGGCACCTGTCCCAGCCCTCCATATCTCTCTGACCATGAAGGAAAACATCCCAGCTCCACAGAAAGTTGTGTGTAGATGGGCTGAGAATGCCCAGGCAGTTGCTGGACCAATTGATCAGATGACCATTCCAAGAAAGGAATTGAAGTAGGTACTTCTAGAGACATAAAGGGAGATATGTCTGCTTCTCCTGGGGGATGCCTCTGTGACAATGAGAGCTGGAGTAAGGGTAAATGCCCCTGAAGAAAACAAAGCACACCATCTCGGTGGAAACTTTCATGCCAACAGATACAAGCATCAACTAGAACCAGGCTGAGTCTTAGAAAAGACACGGACCCAACACTGACACATAAAAAGATGTCTGCTTCCCCATATATTTTCTCTTGTCCATGACACTAGAGAAGTCAATGCCCAGGAAAGGACTGGGTGGAGGGAGGACTCAGAGCCAGGCATCAGCCTGCACCTCCTCCACATCCAGCTGCCATGGCCATAACTAGAGAGAAGATGAGATTTGATCCAAAGTAAGAGTAAAGCTTTAAAGTAAACACATTTAACTCTTCACTTGGAAACAATTATTCAATAAAAGAAAACAACTTCTTTTATAGGTCAGTGAGGTGATATCTATACACATAGAAACCCAAAAGTTGCATCAAATGCTGTTACTTCTACATATTTAGATGATTGTCATTTTCCCCTTCCATTAAATTGTCATCATCCCTCTGTTAACCACTAAGTACAACTTATCATAACTCAGAATAGAACACATAGAGAGGCGTTTGGGTGGCACAGTTGGTTAAGTGCCTGACTCTTAGTTTCAGCTCAAGGCTGTGATCCCAGGGTCATGATCCCAAAGTTGTGAGATCAAGCCCCAAGTCAGGCTCTGGACTCAGCACTGAGTCTGCTTGAGACTCTCTCACCCTCTCCCTCTGCCCTTCACCATGTGCTTGCTCATGCTCTATCTCTCTCTAAAACAAATATTTTTTCTCTCTAAAATAAACAAATCATTTAAAAAAGAGTACAGAGCATGTATTGGATTTACTAAAAATAAAAATTGATTTAAGTACAAATAGATTTGAATCCAAATATTCAAATGTATTTTGTTTTCAGTTTCCTAGACTAAACTTATGTCACTAACATATTATTTAAAACTATTCACATTAAGGGCACCTGGGTGGTTCAGTCAATTTAGCGTTTCCTTTAGGTCAGGTCATGATCTCAGGGTCATGAAATCAGGCCCCACATCAGGCTCTCTGATCAGCAGGAGGGGTCTGCTTCTCCCTCTCCCTCTGCCCCTCCCCATTGCTCTCCCTCTCTATCCCCTTCTCTCTCTCAAAGAAATAAATAAAATCTTTTTTAAAAAATAAAAAATAAAATCAGTAAAATTATTCACATTAATAATAACCACTTTATCTCAGAAAAAAATGTATTTGCTATGGAAGCAAAATGAAACAATGGAATAAAGAATGTGAAAAATATTGCTGCTTGAACACATCCATACAAAAATTATTTGTGTTTAGGTATAGCTGATTATTCTAGTTTGGCTAGTTTGGCTGCAAAGAAAACAAATAATATTACAAATAAGATGAAATGTATTTTAAGAATATAATAAGTATATGAAATCTCAGGACTGGTGGTATAGTTTCAAGAGGTTTTGGGGATCCCTGGGTGGCGCAGCGGTTTGGCGCCTGCCTTTGGCCCAGGGCACGATCCTGGAGACCCGGGATCGAATCCCACATCGGGCTCCCGGTGCATGGAGCCTGCTTCTCCCTCTGCCTGTGTCTCTGCCTCTCTGTGTGTGTGTGTGTGTGTGACTATCGTAGATAAATAAAATAAAATAAAATAAAATAAAATAAAATAAAATAAAATAAAATAAAATAAAATAAAAAATTCAAGAGGTTTTAAGAAACTAAAAGCAGAGAAGGCCTAGAAGCTCTCCCCTGGGGCTTCTCAAATTCTCTCTGATGCGTGTTCCATTCTCTTCTCTTGACTGAAGAGAATTTTTAAGTTTCTGTGGTTTATACTAGTTGGTAAGTTTGCTACAATTCTCTGGATGCTGACTCTTTGACCTCAGATTTCACCACTAACTAGCAATTTCCTTTCTTGCTTCTTAATTCAAATAAACAAGTGAGAAAATTGCATTGGTTCCTGTTTTTGTTCCAAACCATGTGAAAACCAGAGCAGAGATGGACTACTCTTGGGTCTTCCTCTACTCAGTCTTTTCCAGCAAGGTGGGACACATAGTGATGGAAGAACCTTGAGTTCCCAGTGAACTACAGTCCTGGGTCCCACCAAGGACAATCAGGTGATATTGAAGATAAAGGAATTCGACTAACCCTTCTGTATATTATGCATAGTTTCATTGTTTACCAAATTTTCTTGCAAGTGAATTAGCCTTTTTAAAATCGATCTTATAACTTCACCTTGAGGCAGAAATTGAAGTCCTTGAAGAAAAGGTTTTTTGACTTTTGTACCATGACATCATTCTCATCAAAAATCTCAAAGACCCATGGGCAGCCCAGGTGGCTCAGCGGTTTAGTGCTGCCTTCAGCCCAGGATGTGATCCTGGAGACCCAGGATTGAGTCCCACATCAGGGTTCCAGCATGGAGCCTGCTGTTCCCTCGCCTGTGTCTCTGCCCCTCTTTCTCTCTGTGTCTGTCATAAATAAATAAATAAAATCTTTAAAAAAAAAATCTCAAAGACCCTATAGTTTTCAAAGACTATATCCCATCTGTTCTCACTTGCTAGTCTCCAAAATTTTCCTAGGGCTTTAAAATTTTTAAATTACAAATAAATTATTTATACACAAGAGAATCCAAAATACAGACATTTTTATATTTCAGATAAAACAGCATTTAGGTCACCTGAAGAAACAGTCAGTTGTCTCTACACTCTGAAAACCACTTCCCTCTTGGAAAAGAGAGCTCATAACCACAGAAGAAATCGTAGCCAGAATGAAACTCTTCCTGTCATCTAACCTAACCACATATCCTCATTCTTTATTCAGTGGAGATGAAAAATAATC
This sequence comes from Nyctereutes procyonoides, assembly GCF_905146905.1. Lineage (NCBI taxonomy): Eukaryota > Metazoa > Chordata > Mammalia > Carnivora > Canidae > Nyctereutes > Nyctereutes procyonoides. The sequence continues at coordinate 28,633,825 of NW_026575048.1, forward strand.
TTTATTGAATGAGAGGAAAAATAGCAACATCACCTTTCTTACACAAGCTATCACTGATTGAGTGCATACTGAGCTAAACCTTCTTGTGTTAAACATTGCTGAATGGACTCAAAATTTGGAGGGCCTCCTGAAGCTCAAATCTTCTTTCTCTTAAAGGTGCTCAAGAATAATTATGGGACTCTTAGGAGGCAAATGCAAATGATGCCCCAATAGCTTTTGGGTACAACACTTGTTTCATATAGCACCACTGACTTTTTACCTCATTAAAAAGTGAATAGTAAGAAGGCAAGAATTAGTAGCTTCTACAAATTAAATGTAAGTACTTTGTTTCCTTGTGATTAGCCTAATCCTAACAGACCAACCAAAATAATAAGAATGTATTTTTGTTCCTTCCAACTTTTGAGGAGAAAATAACCAAACTACCAATTATATTTAGTTAACAATGCTGTGTTTATTCCATAATGGTATTTATCCATTGACACACAAAGTGGATATGTTTCAGGAGAATATTAAAGACAATCTACTTGCAGCCTGTCTGCAATAATGAGACTCCATAACAAGAGATTAAGAATGACCAATAGTGGGGGGGAGGGGCAAGATGGCGGAAGAGCAGGGTCCCCAAATCACCTGTCCCCACCAAATTACCTAGATAACCTTCAAACCATCCTGAAAATTTACGAATTCGGCCTGAGATGTAAAGAGAGACCAGCTGGAATGCTACAGTGAGAAGAGTTCGCGCTTCTATCAAGGTAGGAAGACGGGGAAAAAGAAATAAAGAAACAAAAGGCCTCCGAGGGGGAGGGGCCCCGCGAGGAGCCGGGCTGAGGCCGGGGCGAGTGTCCCCAGGACAGGAGAGCCCCGTCCCGGAGGAGCAGGAGCTGCACCAACCTTCCCGGGCGGGCGGAAAGGGGCTCGCAGGGAGTTGGAGCAGGACCCAGGAGAGCGGGGATGCCCTCGGGCTCCCGGGGACACTAACAGACACCTGCGCCCCGGGAGAGTGCACCGAGCTCCCTAAGGGCTGCAGCGCGCACGGCGGGACCCGGAGCAGCTCGGAGGGGCTCGGGAGCGGCTCCAGGGAGGGAGCTGCGGGGCGGGAGCGCAAATCCAACAACACAGGCCCCGGAGCACAGGGCGCCGGGACACAGCCCAGGATCCGGCCTCCCCCCCGGGACAGGCAGAGGCCGGGAGGGCCCAGGACAGCAAGGACGCTCCTGCCCGGAGCTGAGCAGATCAGCGGCCCCGCCCCGGAGCCTCCAGGCCCTGCGGACGGAGAGCCGAGAGCCCCGAGCCCCGTAGTTCCTGCGGAGGCTGAATCCAGGCTTCCAGAGTTGCCATAGCAACTGCTGCTGTTCCTCCTGAGACCTCACGGGGTAAACAACCCCCGCTGAGCCCTGCAGCAGGCAGGGGCAGAGCAGCTCCCCCAAGTGCTAACACCTGAAAATCAGCACAGCAGGCCCCTCCCCCAGAAGACCAGCTAGAGGGACCAGTGATACTCCCCCGTGTTCCAATACAACTTGTTTTTGGCCACTCTGCACTGAGCAAAATGACTAGAAGGAAAACCTCACCTCAAAAGAAAGAATCAGAAACAGCCCTCTCTCCCACAGAGTTACAAAATCTGGATTACACTTCAATGTCAGAAAGCCAATTCAGAAGCACTATTCTACAGCTACTGGTGGCTCTAGAAAAAAGCATTAAGGCCTCACGAGACTTCATGACTGCAGAATTTAGATCCAATCAGGCAGAAATTAAAAATCAATTGAATGAGATGCAATCCAAACTAGAAGTCCTAACGACGAGGGTTAACGAGGTGGAAGAACGAGTGAGTGACATAGAAGACAAGTTAATGGCAAAGAGGGAAACTGAGGAAAAAAGAGATAAACAATTAAAGAACCATGAAGACAGATTAAGGCAAATAAATGACACTCTAAGGAAGAAAAACCTACGTTTAATTGGGGTTCCCGAGGGCGCCGAAAGGGACAGAGGGCCAGAATATGTATTTGAACAAATCCTAGCTGAAAACTTTCCCAATCTGGGAAGGGAAACAGGCATTCAGATCCAGGAAATAGAGAGATCCCCCCCTAAAATCAATAAAAACCGTTCAACACCTCGACATCTAATAGTGAAGCTTGCAAATTCCAAAGATAAAGAGAAGATCCTTAAAGCAGCAAGAGACAAGAAGTCCCTGACTTTCATGGGGAGGAATATTAGGGTAACAGCAGACCTCTCCACAGAGACCTGGCAGGCCAGAAAGGGCTGGCAGGATATATTCAGGGTCCTAAATGAGAAGAACATGCAACCAAGAATACTTTATCCAGCAAGGCTCTCATTCAAAATGGAAGGAGAGATAAAGAGCTTCCAAGACAGGCAGGAACTGAAAGAATATGTGACCTCCAAACCAGCTCTGCAAGAAATTTTAAGGGGGACTCTTAAAACTCCCCTTTAAGAAGAAGTTCAAGTAACTCTGAACGTGAATGGGCTTAATGACCCCATCAAAAGGCGCAGAGTTTCAGACTGGATAAAAAAACAGGACCCATCTATTTGCTGTCTACAAGAGACTCATTTTAGACAGAAGGACACCTACAACCTGAAAATAAAAGGTTGGAGAACCATTTACCATTCAAATGGTTCTCAAAATATACCCTAAAAACTACAGAACACTTCTGAAAGAAATTGAGGAAGACACAAAGAGATGGAAAAATATTCCATGCTCATGGATTGGCAGAATTAATATTGTGAAAATGTCAATGTTACCCAGGGCAATTTACACGTATAATGCAATCCCTATCAAAATACCATGGACTTTCTTCAGAGACTTAGAACAAATTATTTTAAGATTTGTGTGGAATCAGAAAAGACCCCAAACAGCCAGGGGAATTTTAAAAAAAGAAAACCATATCTGGGGGCATCACAATGCCAGATTTCAGGTTGTACTACAAAGCTGTGTTCATCAAGGCAGTGTGGTACTGGCACAAAAACAGACATATAGATCAATGGAACAGAACAGAGAACCCAGAAGTGGACCCTGAACTTTATGCTCAACTAATATACGATAAAGGAGGAAAGACGATCCACTAGAAGAAAGACAGTCTCTTCAATAAATGGTGCTGGGAAAATTGGACATCCACATGCAGAAGAATGAAACTGGACCACTCTCATGCACCATACACAAAGATAAACTCAAAATGGATGAAAGATCTAAATGTGAGACAAGATCCCATCAAAATCCCAGAGGAGAACTCAGGCAACACCCTTTTTGAACTTGGCCACAGTAACCGGAGAAGGACAAACAGTGTATGTTCTCATTCATTTGGGGAATATGAATAATAGCGAAAGGGAATATAAGGGAAGGGAGAAGAAATGTGTGAGAAATATCAGAAAGGGAGACAGAACATAGAGACTCCTAACTCTGGGAAATGAACTGGGGGTGGTGGAGGGGGAGGAGGGTGGGGGGTGGGGGTGAATGGGTGACGGGCACTGAGGGGTACACTTGACGGGATGAGCACTGGGTGTTATTCTGTATGTTGGTAAATTGAACACCAATAAAAATTAATTTATAAAAAAATAAAAAATAAAAAAAAAATAAAATCTGATTTGTCTGATAAAAAAAAAAAAAAAAAAAAAAGAATGACCAATAGTACATATTCTAGAACTTTTCTACAGAGAAGCAATGGTCTTTAAGACAAAAGGAGATAGATGAGGAAGGCCACATTAGAGAGCTAAAAGGTACATTCTACAGGACTAGAAACCAATAACCTCAGTGAAGGATTCTAACCCAATTTTGATCAATAGGTAAATTAAATACACCTAAAAGGCAGACCAAGCCCAAGAATAAGTTAATAAAAAATAGGAAGAAGGATCCCATATTCTTTGTACTTATAAGAAAGAGAGATGCCTTACTTTTTATCTGTCTAAAATAAATCTTCTTAAAGAAAATTATCTAAGATCCTTGTTTCCCCTGGAGATATTGTAGAATTCCAAAAGAATATTCAGGCCATATACCAGAGAGCCCTTCTAAGATGTTTCCTTCCAAGTTTAAACATCTGTGGTTTTTTGTGGCCTTTCCACCTACAGAAATAGTATAGTTGATTCCGTTTTTCTGCTTTTGATGACACCTGTCCATGTTTCAGACTTAAGTCACACTTGGTCTTTCACTCTTCTTTTTAAGTGATTTCTGGTATTATATTAATGTCACCTCTTGTACAGTGATTTTGACCTTTAAGGCAAAGTTCTATAAATATGAGAATTAGACCAGAGTTTCAGAAAGTCAAAGACAAGAAGATCCAGGTGGGCACAATGTGAAGACATTCTTTCCCCAATGTGAACCAACTTTGCTCTCTTGCTAATTCCCTACTATAATCTCCAACTACTCTCAAATCTCCGCTTTTGACCCATATGCCCTTTTCAATCTTGTTTGGATTAAATAGTCACTTGTAAAAATAATAATATGATATCTTCTTCTGACTAAAAAGAAAGCTATCATGATGTACAGCTTTCCCTGATTCAAAAAAAATTATTGCTCTATGTTTTTTAGATCTGCCTGTGTTTTATTCAGAAACAATTGTAGCTTGGGGTGCCTGGGTGGCTCAGCTGGTAAAGCATCTGCCTTCAGCTCAGATCATGCTCCTGGGGTCCTGGGATCAAGCCTCATGTCAGGCTCCCTGCTCAGTGGGGAGTCTGCTTCTCCCTCTCCCTTTGCCTCTACCCCCATTTGTGCTCTCTCACTCTCTCTCAAAATAAGTAAATAAAATCTTCAAAAGGAGAAAGAAGAAGGAAAGAAAGAAAGAAAGAAAGAAAGAAAGAAAGAAAGAAAGAAAAGAAAGAAAAGAATTGTAGCTAGGAAAATATGAGGATCAGGAACTTAGATTGTTACCAGGTTGTCGTATACTGTATTGTAACCTAGGTATAATATGTATTTGTGCACAGAGGCCCAGCCTACCACATGTATGTTAATGGCTACTCCAGGAAGCAAATTGGAGGCACTTAACTTATTAATCCCCATGACCTCCATCTGAATAAATAGAAAATCTAAGCAAAATCTAGGCTTTCACTATGCAAACACATCTTCAGGAGAGGTCTCCCAGGCCCACATTCAACCCAAGATTGCTGCTGCCTCTAAGCTCTACCCATATAGAAAGCATGGAGTACTTAGGCCCTGTGTTCTTAGGGCTGAAAATCTCTTTTCCCAGAGCCAAAGGAGCAGTCGGCACCAAGAGACCATAATAAAATAAAAAGGAATGAGGTGAATCAAAGTCAGTAGTCTAGAAAATCAAGTGACCCCAAAAAGCAGAGTATGAGGTAGTCCTGACAAATGAAAATGTAAATCTGAGAACACAGAAGCCAGCAAAATGAAAACAGCAAGTTAGCTGGGCAATCTAGATCAGTAAAAACATTGAGGATCTTATTCAACACTGGGTTTTGATTTACTCTTAGAGGTAAGATACCTAGGTGATCCAGTTGCATTTGGATGACCAGAAATGGCTTAATCAGCACTTCCTTTCTCCCCAGGGAGGATAAAGCTGACCTGGTAAAATGTATAGATAAGCTAAAATGTTCTGGTGTATTCCTGAGGTCTGAAGCAGCCTTCACCAGCCACCCAACCAGTCCATTCTCTTCCCAATGAAGGGTCCTGCAGCTAGTCTTGCTGTTCCAGTAAGACTCTTTATCAATAGTTCCCACACATGGTGAGGCAGCAAAACCACAGTTTTGGGGACAGTTGTTTAAAATATAGACTTCAGGGACCCATGCCAGTCCTTTTGAATCAGAAACTTGAAGATAATAGAGTTACTCGGTATTACCTCGTTCATTGTTAAACAACTAGGCAGGTACCAGACCCAGAACAAGCATTTGGAAATTTCTGTTTGCACATATACTTACGTTCTCTTTCTCAGGTCTTTGGGCCGTTTGCAGGAAGATTAAGGAACACAGCAGGGTTTCAGTAAGACAACAGAAAAATTGGCAAATGACGTGAACAGACAATTCACAAAAAGAGGTACAAATGGCTGTTTAACATATGAAAAGACGTTCCTCACCATGACAAGAGAAACACCTATGAAAAACAGACACCATTTCTTCCCTGTCAGATTGGGAAAAAATTATGAAGTACAGCAACGCACTCTGTTGGGGAGGCGGTGGAGAGACAGAGACACTATCATACGTTGCTAATTAGGATGCAAACAACAATAGACTACATTTTGGTGTCTCCCAAATTCATACATTGAAATCCTAACCCCCAATGTGATAGTTTTTGGAAGATGATTAGGTCATGAGGGTAGAGCCCTCAAAAATGACATTAATGCCCTCATTAATAGGACCTCAGAATGTTCTCGCTCTCTTTGCCTACGTGAGACTACAACAGGCAGTTGGCAGTCTGCAACCCAGAAGGGAACCCATGCTAGACATCAAATCTGCTGGGCCTCAGTCGTAGACTTTCCAGCCTCCAGAACTGTGAGAAATAAATGTTTGTTGTTTAAGCCACCTAGTCAATACTAATCTGTTACAGTAGCCCAAACTATCTGACACAAACTGTTGCCAATCTTAATGCGGGGGAGGGGCAGGACTTGGCAATGGCTACCAAAACTGCTAATGTTTACATTTTGATACAGCAATCTCTCTTCTAGAAATTGACACTGAAGAAGCACTTACAACAATATCAAAATACATATGTACAGTTTATTTCCAAAAAAAGTAGATATTATAGGATATTGTTTAAACACACTCTGACTCCTAACTCCGGGAAATGAACAAGGGGTAGTGGAAGGGGAGGTGGGTGGGAGGATGGGGGGATGGGTGACGGGCACTGAGGGGGGCTCTTGACAGGATGAGCACTGGGTGTTATACTATATGTTGGCAAATCTAACTCCAATAAAAAAATATACAAACACACACACACACACACACACACACACTGATATATCCACACGATGAAGTACTAGGCAGCTGTGGAAATGGATGAGGATGCTCTTTATAAACTAAGAACTTTTTCCCAAGAAATAGTAAATAAGAAAATAAAAAGTAAAATATGAAGAGTACATATAATATGCTACCTATTGGGCAAGAAAGAAGAAGAAATAATAAAATAATAAGGTACCTTATTATTGCAAGATAAAAATGAAATCAAGAAATCCAATTGTGTACTTTTAGATTTGTTCTACATAAGTGTGAGTTTTAGTACTATTTTTGAAATAAACACAATGCTTTTTGAAAGCAAATGCATGGAACTGCAGGTCAAAATTCTATAGTATTAAAGAGCCAGCATTCTGGTTCTGGCTTAAAATGGGTGGAATAGGTTGGAGCTAAAGATTATAAGTAGACAAAAAAGAGACATATTTTATTCCTTTTCATAAATCTAATACAAATACAAAGAAAAACTCTCCTTACTTTAAGATATTTATTTTTGAACTCACAGAAACATTGATACCTTTATGAAAAAAACTGCCTCAGACCTTATCCACTGACTATGCTGAGGATTATCTAACTAATATCACTATTAATTTAGACATTGGCTCTATAACTGGTCTAAATCTCATGTATTAAAAATGAATCTTCACCTGCACTTATGCGTAAGCTTTTGTGTGACACTGGTAGCTGTCCATCCAATATACTCTTCATCATTTAAGAAAACTTCCATTTTGGGGGGCCTGGGTGGCTCAGCTGGTTATGTGGACAACTCTTGAATTTGGCTCAGAATATGATCTCAGGGCCCTCAGATGGAGCCCCACCATCTGCTCCATGCTCAGCGAGGAGGCTGCTTCCTCTTTCTCTCTCTCCCTCTGCCTCTCCCCTCACTGGTACATCCTCTCTCTCTCTCTCCTCTTTATCAAATAAATACATACATACTTACATGTATACATACATAAATACTTACATTTTGTTTAAGGGTGACAATATGCCAAGGTAAAAATAGTCACCTCTCCATACACCCCTGCAGCTCTAGTGGCTACATGACATAGTTAGGGTGACTGACATTCAAACGGAAGATTTCTGTTATAGGAAAGAAAAGACCCCCAACTCCATTCTTGCCACATGACACTGTTTCCTTTTCTTACTGCCTGGAACACTGAAGTGAAAGCCACTTGAAGACCATACGTCCATGAGCGTGGTAATAAAGCCTACACACTGAAGAGATTTAGTAAAGGAAGAGAAAGAACAGCACCTCACGATATCATGGGACCATCTCTACTGTCCACCTCTGGACTTCTTGGAATCAGAGACACATAAGCAAGCCTCTGTGTGTCTAAACCAGCATTTAGAGGATCTCTTTTGCTTAGAGTGGAACACATTCCTAAATGATGACAGTATCACTAGGTTTCAGTATTGGCTGAGAATTCTGAAGTTCCACAAAGTTCCACACTCATCCTCTACCAAGATACCTGTGCCCTGTTAATGGCTAAAAAACACACTTCACTCAATGAGAGCATTCAAGTGTAGATACGATCCTAGCGATATCTAGATTCTTTGTATGAGAAAAAAAGCTAGAAGTTACACCCAAGAAAAAAAATGGCCCAAAGAAACCTCACCTGACAGAGGCTGCACCAGTGCTTTCCAGAAACAGCTTATCCAGGTGGAGAATTTTCTTATCCAATGTCAAACGTCATAAGGTCCTCCAAGAACAAAATACATTTCTTAATCATAAAACCAAACCAAACTTAATCATAAAACCAAATAATACCAAAGAAAATATACTTTTAAAAACTAGTGTAAAAAATAATAAAAAATAAAAATAAAAACTAGTGTAAAATCAAAAGCAAAATTGAGACAGCTGGAGCAGACTGTTGTCAGTCTGCTCTGACCCATCTCCCCCCATCTCATTTCACTTCTGATGCCTCTGCAAACTCTCATCCCTAGTCTAGCTACCTTTGCTACTGAAATTCCTTTCTGCATCTACATTTCTAGCTCCTGCTCTTGGCCCCCCAACCCCCCAACCCCGATCTTCACTCCTGAAGCCTCAGTTGTAGCCTCTCCCTTCTCTTTGTCACAATTCTCTGCCCTCACTCTTAGAGGTCCCCTCCGATTCTGCACTGGTTTCTTGAGCTCCTAGATTCTTAGGTTCTGCTTCAGGCACTGCCTGCCCACCATGTGCTTCAGTCCCTGAATCTCCCAACTGGATTCCTATACAACCCATCAAGGAAATTAAGGTCCCTGAGCAAGCACCTGACCCACCTTCTTGTCACATACCTACTCAGTGGTCAAGCAGGAGGCTTTGAATTTACTGTTTGCTAATTTAAAAAAAAATGCATTACAAAATGAAGACAGAGGTTACCATGTCATAATGACTATGGAAAGTAGAAAATGAGACAAGCAACAGCCTGTATCCCTGCTGCTCAGAATTAAGCTTTTATTTTTTATTCCAATTTTAAAGACAGATTTAGAGTCCCACGGAAGCTCTCACATAGCTGGGTAATACATCTTCAAGTAATTTCTTGGAAAAATTTATAGAATTTTATGGCAACTAAGAGGCTTCCTTCTATATATTCACTGCTAAATTAATCAAAGAGCAAGTGGTCAAAAAACTGGTGCCTCCCAACTAGTTTCTTGCATCCCTCCCAGAGTGAAGACCAAAAACATTACAGTAACTTCTGGAGTGCTGACAATATTTATACTGGATTTTGCTCTTTAACAAGAGTGGGGTTTTTTTAAAGGCACCAAGTAGAAAGAATCTGTACCATTTAAGAGTCTCCTGTGTGGAAGAATCTGTCCTAGTTTATGTTTGTTGATTTGAAAGGGTATTTGAGAAAGAATGGGAAAATGAGCCCAGGAGATCAATATTCTAAACAATTAACCTATAAACAAATAAATAACACAGTATATGGGCTACTTAATGTCACATCTCTGTAGACAGACAACAATAAGTTTGTAGGCAAGGTTGACAAGATGGATGTAACTAGATTAGAGGCACATTTTGCCAGATTCAGAAACAAAAGCACATGCTTTCTTTCTCATTATTCCACCTTGTAATAGACTCTCTCTGCTTTTCCCACTTCTCAGTTCCTCACCCTGATTTTATGTCAATAATCTGGACATTTATATTTATACTTACAGGAATGGTATATAGTAGCCATGCAAAAGAAAAGACAGGCAAACTTAACCGTTGTGGAGCAACGGTTCAAGTCATCTTTTAGGACTCCAAAGGATATATTAAAAAAAAAAAAAAGTACACATGTTGAAAAGCCATGGTATGCTTAGTGCCACAAAGATGTTATTGCACCTTTATGCACATCCACAGTTTATCAATCTGATAATAAGTCAGTGGTTCACAATGCCAACTGCACATTAGAAGCATCTCAAAAGTTCTTAAAAATACTCACTTCCTGCCTACCTCCACATCCTCCCCACAAGTTTATTGAAAGCAAATCTCTGGGAGTTCATCTCTGGCATCTGTAGTTTTCAAGACACTTTCCAGATGGTTCTGAAGCACAGGGATAGTTGACACCAACTACACTAAATAAAGAAATGTCCTTTTTGTTTCAGTCCACAAACTATATCAGCAAGGCCAATATCTTACAAGCTAGTAACATTACCCTTTCCTACCTTTTAGAAAAGTCTCAACAAAATTAATGTAAATATCCTTTGACTGGGTCCAAGGAAGACGGAATCAACAAGATAATCCATTCATGCCAGAAGAGCTAAGTAGTTAAAACTAGAATAGAAAATTTTACTGATGAAAATTTACAGATAACACATTGAGAATATATTTCCTGGAGATACTCCCATTTTAACAAAATTTTAAATATATATTTTGAAATTTTAGGAGATATAGTCTAATATTATTACCTACTGTATTTAAGTTTCATGGAAGCTAGAAGTCACATCAATATAGAATTAAGGCATTTACATAAAATTTGAAATCCGACGCGATTGTCCTAAAGGAAAGAGAAGAAATTTAATAGGTGAAATGGAGCCCTCTTCCTCATTTTTGATCTTTCTTCATTTCTTATAATATTTTCCTTTTCTGTGGGTGATAAGAATTCAGGAGATCCCAACATAAAACAAATCTGTAGAAGCGGATGACACCACTTTTTAAATAACAAAGACTAGATTAATTATTTCAGAGAAATATAAAGAAATTTACAAGGGAGACATTTCACACAAAAGAGCTATCTGCTCTTTGAAATAAAGAAAAGGTGTAGCATATTCTTTTTTTTTTTTTTTTTAAGATTTATTTATTTATTCATTCAGAGACAGCGAGAGAGAGGCAGACACACAGGCAGAGGGAGAAGCAGGCCCCATGCAGGAAGCCTGATACGGGACTCGATCCCAGGTCTCCAGGATCACACCCCAGGCTGCAGGCGGCACTAAACCGCTGCGCCACCAGGGCTGCCCTGTAGCATATTCTTTATCCACTCTTTTCCCTTCTGGGGTAAAACAGAGGTGAGTGCTTTGACAATATTTATGTGATCAGGATGAAATAATGAAGACAATGCCAGCTGCCAAAGAGATCAAAAGAAAAATACAAGTAGTAGGTGTGGGGGAAAGAGAAAAACATTAAAATTAAATGCCAGACAATGAATGCAGGAGAATTTTACATCTGAAAAGACTTTTGAACTCTGGGTAGCACTAACAATGGAAGATGCATCTAGAGAATGTGTGGTAAAAGAAAGAGCAATCTAAAAGTGGGATGAAGAATGGGAAAAAAAAGAGAGAGAAAATAGCAGAATGAAAATTACCTCATTCAGTTTTATCATTTCAATGAGCATAAGCCAAAGAGTAAGGTCACAGACTAGAAGGTATTTTTCCATCTCTTTCATCAGTTCCCAAATCAACAAATATTTGGGCAGAGAGCAAGAAAATCTTTAAAGCAAGTGCTAGAAATGGGAAGAAAGGTAATTGCACATGTTTTTGTCAACACATTTAACCTTTAAGATTTATTTCAAGTATTTGCTCTGTATTTCTCAAAAATATTGCAAAATACTTTGTTTCAAAATATACATTGTGTGTCTCGAGCTGTGTTTTGACTCAACGGTCAATGGGCCAAACGTTTGCCCAGTCTGATTTGCAGCTTCTTCACTTGCACACGGCCAGGGGGTACATTTGGAGTAACCCAGCCTGGCAAAAGAAAGCAAAGCTTATGGTCCCTTTGCAGGTTGCCTTGGCAGGTGGATAAGTGTTGATGGAAAGAGAAAAGACACTTCAAGGGAGACCTGATTATTCCACAAACCAACACCAGTGTAGAGTGCTGCCTTGAGAGGAGGTAAAGTTGTGTGCTGTGGCTTATGCTCATCTCACCATTCCATTGGATATTCCTCTCCTTCTCCATCCCTCTCTGTCTTCGATTTTGTACAAAATATTCTAGGGTTTTTTTGTTTTGATTCTTTTGATTTTCCTTCTGTAGATTGTGATTGTTGGTGGCAATTTGGAAAACTGGTACTATTTTTCTACTCAAATTATCTACATATTTGCCAATTATTCATTCTACTTGGGGAATCCATAGATCACCACCCCATAGAGTTAATGTGATAGGTCTTTTTTTTTTTAAACTTTCTTTCTTTTTTATTATTATTATTTATTTATGATAGTCATACAGAGAGAGAGAGAGAGGGCAGAGACATAGGCAGAGGGAGAAGCAGGCTCCATGCACCGGGAGCCTGATGTGGGATTCGATCCCGGTTCTCCAGGATCGCGCCCTGGGCCAAAGGCAGGCGCCAAACCGCTGCACCACCCAGGGATCCCAATGTGATAGGTCTTAACGGTTGGCATCAAGAAACATTATTATACATATATTCATTCTATGCAACTTCACTTTAAGGCAATGGTAAAATTTATTATTATTATTATCTGAAATCTCTGCTGAGGTTTTGTTTTTTTTTTTTTTGAGAGTACATAGAAACTCAGTACTCTAATGAGAACCTATTTCCATTTTTTATAAATAAAACATTACTTTAAAATTATCATTCAGGGGCACCTGGTTGGCTCAGTCAGTTAAGCATCTGACTCTTGATCTCAGCTCAGGTTTTGATCTCAGGGTTATGAGTTCAAGCCCCACAGAAAAAAATTATCTTTGATATCGGCTAGTGATTAATAAAGTAAATAATCCAAACTTTCCTGGATAAACTACTTCATATTTTATATTAAAGCTATCAATTACCTTTGAAATTGAGTGTCCCAGAAAAAAACCTAGTAGCTACCAAGGGAAAAAAGTAGCTCACAAGTACAAAAATTGTGAAAATTTATACATCCAAAATAGCACTATTCAACAAAGCTCTCCATAATTTAATCAGCAGCTGTTTATAAAGCATCTGCTATGTGACAGGTATTTTTTTAGGGCTCTAGAAATTGACATGAAACTAAATTTGATCTGCTTTCAATAAACTTATAGATAAGTGGAGAAACAAAGGTAAACCATTATTATAATAATGTATCGGTGGTCCTCAAAGTATTGTCCCAGATCAGCAGCATTACCAAGTTCTGAGGAACTTGTCAGAAATGTAAATTCTTGGACCTCATCCCAGACCTACTCCCAGACCTACTCCGTCAGCAATCTGATGGTAGAACCCACTAGTCTGTGATTCAACAATCCCCCCAGGTGATTCTAATGGATGACAACTTTGAGAACCACACTATTAATCCCATTGCTATGAGGCAATCACTATACTATGAATAACTAATGATGTATTGTTCTTAAGTCCCTGGGAGCTGGTTCAGAAACAATGAATTTGTGGAAGTGATTGTTGAAATTTGAAAAGTAAAGCAGGTGAGATGGGGGAGGAAGTTCTAAGGCATAAGCAGTGACATAAATAAAGACCTAGATGGATCCCTGGGTGGTGCAGCGGTTTAGCGTCTGCCTTTGGCCCAGGGCGCGATCCTGGAGACCCGGGATCAAATCCCACATCGGGCTCCTGGTGCATGGAGCCTGCTTCTCCCTCTGCCTGTGTCTCTGCCTCTCTCTCTCTCTGTGTGACTATCATAAATAAATAATAAAAAAAAAAGACCTAGAGAAAAATTATTTGCATCTCAGTTTTAAATGTTTGTTGTATACTGTTTGAATGAGGTGTTTTTGGTTTTTTTTTTTTTATGCCCTTGAATAAGTTGGTTTTGTAATAACAAGGCCTGAAATTATTTATTTCAAGTGTGGCAGTTGCCAAAGAACTAAGGAATGATCCTACTTGGCAGAAGGGCAAAGTCCAGGTAAATTGCCTCTGTGCAACTTTTGCTCCCTGGACAGTTTATCTGGCTAAGAACACTTCTAACTGACAAAAAGATTGTCATGAGTCTGAGATGCCACTGACATGGCTAGCAAATACCTGTAATTCTCATCTTTTGGCTTCTATCTTTGGAAAACATAGTCAATAGTAAAGAACCCCAGAATACATATTTTTATGCCATACTAAGTGGTCAAGTGGCAAAAGCAATATTCAGCCAAATTTAATCCTGATGTCAAATATCCTGTCATAACTCTTGAGATTTGAGAATAAATCTTGAATTTAACAAAAAAATTATTATTACAATCTATTTACAGTTTAGGAGTCAAGTTTTAAATGCTTAACATAGTATATAAATGATCATTTCTTAGTCTTGTCAATTACTGAAATGTTCCTATGGTAACTGTACTGCAAATTTATGACACTAACGAGACACTATTTCAACTGAGGTAAGTTGAAAAACAAGGTATCTCTTGGGTATCTCATATTTCTCTAGCACTTTCTTCTTCATACTGTTTATATTCTTTACTATTCTGAATCAAAGATGATTTATTATAGATGTTGCATGAGATTTTTAATATTTTTTCCTTCATAAAATATTAAGATGGCAAAGTTGACATTCTGTTTTAATTCAATTCAGATTATGTAAGGAATAATCAAATAGAACTTTTTCTTGAAAGACTCAAGACTAATGTAGGTGGCTACAAAGCAATAAGAGAGCAGCAGTTTGTTTTGTTCACTGATAGTCCTAAATGTGTAATAAATGCTAAGCACATAATAGGTGCTCAAGCAATATTGATGGAATAAATGGATGATAGAAAGGATTTACGTAACTATCAACTAAAAACAATTCTTAAAGCTTTTTTTTTGTTTGTTTATGTCATAAATACAAGTACACCAAATGATTCCGCAACTATTTAAATTATGGTAAATACTATGGTGAAAACTGTGGAAGAGAAAAGAATGAGGACCTTATTGTATTAAAATATACTATAAAGTCACAATAATTAAAGAAATGGGATCATGTGGACAGCCCAATAGAGGATAATAGAAAATCTAAGTATAAAGCCAAACACATATGAGAATTTGATGTATGATAATGGCACAATCTCAAATCAACAGAAGTAATATGGACTTCTTGGCACCTGAGTTGCCCAAGTCAGTTAAGCATCAGACTCCTGATTTTGGCTCAGGTCATGATCTCAGGGTCCTGAGATCTCAGTCTCACATAAAGAGAGGCCTAAGATTCTCTCTCTCTCTCTCTCTCTCTCCCCCTCTGCCCCTCCTTTTACCCCATTCCCTACTCATGAGCACATGCATATACTTTCCCTAAAAAAAAGTTGTGGATTATAGATATAGAAAAAAGATATATATTAATGGATATATATTAATGGAGTTGTGACCTCTTAGTAGCCATCTGGAAAAAGATCAAATTGTGTTCACACCATGTACCAAGCCAACCTTAGTATGGATCAAAAATGTACTAGAAGAAAACAGCAAATCTCTTCATGAGCTTGGCATGGGGGAGGCATTTTAAATGACTTCAAGTTTACAAGCTATAAAATAAATTATAAATTCAAATGCATAGTGGCATTTAAAAAAAACTTCTACATAATAATCTAAGCTAAAAGACAACAGAAAAAAATATATTTACAACTCATATCACAAGTAAGAGTTCACCTCTCTAATATAATAAAAGCTCCTAAAAATCAGGAAGAAAGGCATCAAAAACACAATAGAAAAAATAGGTGAAAGATATGATAATAAAACTCACAGGAGAAAAATACAAATAGTTCTTAAGCATACACAAATGTGGCAAGCTTAAGAGATACCATTTTTCATCTACCATACTGGCAAAAATCCAAAAATTTGACAACACATTCTGCTGATAAGGCTGTAGAGTAACAGGCACTCACATACTTTGGCCAGTGGGAGTACAAAATAGTACAATCTCTAGGGAGGGAAATTTGACAGTGCATATAAAATTGACAACAATTTCAATCAGGCAATCTTACTTTTGGGACTTTATCCTATAAACATACTTGAACACATGTGAAATACATAAAGTCATAGCATTATTTAATTTTGAAAGTTAGGAAAAAATCCAAGTGTCCATCAAAGGAAAACTCTCTAAATAAACTAAGATGAAACACTACCTGGCCATAAATAAAGAATGAGGCAGCTCTCTGTATACTAAGGCAGAAATGCCTCTGAGTTATATTATTTAGTGAGGAAAAAATGAAAAAGTGTCTACACTATTCTTCCCTTTGAGTAAGGAATTAGGGAAGATAGGGATGTGATGATAGCTGCAATAAGAAATACTGACCATATATGCAAAAAAGATCTAGGAGTCTGGCAATGGGCTGGCTCAGTGATTGACCCTCTCTGCCTTTGGATCAGGTCATGATCCTGGGGTCCTGGGATTGAGTCCCATATCAGGTTCCCTGCAGGCAGGCTGCTTCTCCCTCTGCCTATGTCTCTGCCTCTCTCTATGTTTCTCATGAATAAATAGGTAAAATCTTTTTTAAAAAAATCCTTTTATACTCATTAAGATGTAGTGTTTACTCTTTTAACGGTTATCAATGACCCTATGATCTGCCTCTCAGTCTTTAGCTGCTTGACTTATCATCAGCATTTGGCAGAGTTGCTCTCTCCCTCCAAACACTCTCTTCTTTAGGATTTCCAGGAAACACCCTCCTTGTTTTCTTTCTACTTCACTAGTCATTCCTCATGTTCTTTGCTGGCTCCATTCGCCTGCCCATCCTCACAATGTTGGAACTCCTCTCATGATTTCATCTGGTCTCCCAGCTTTAAATAACCACCATATGCCAAGGACTCCCAGATTTAAATCTGTAGCCCAGACCCCTCTTCTGAACTACAGATTTGTATTCGTATAGAGGATGGATAGGATGGATGTTTACTAAATAGATACCTGGCAAGAGATGTTAAATATATGAGAGGAGAAAATGGGAAAACAGGGTTACCTGATTCTATAGAATGTTCAAGGCCACACAGAGAAGTAATTCATCTGTGATAGTAAAACAAAACAAAACAAAAACCGCAAGGAAAACAACGTTGGAAGTCATGTTTTGATTCTCTTCTAATTAATTTCAAAAGAATAAAATGAATTAGAGGTAGGAAGGATCAACAAAAGCTTCCCTTGCTACAAAACAAAACATTCATGACTGCTTGAATGAAACAAGTATCTGTGTGAACCTGACTGAAAACAAAATGGTGAAGTTTTTAAAATTAAATTATGGACTATGCTCTTACCTCCCGCCTCAGGGCATAGTTGTTACTTCAGAGATGCAGAGTAACTTGGAAGATTTGGGCATGAAAAGCAATGCCTAACCTTTAGCATAGTGAACCCTGGGGGGAATGTTTCCACTGACATCAGGGACAGCTTTCCAAGCCCTTGAACCTCTCTAGAACACAGCACTTATACCCCTTACCAGGCACATCTCAGATTCCTTCTTCACAATCTGACACTCAGCCTAGTGTGTTCTGACTGCATACTACTTTCCTAAATTTACATGATAATATATAATCCTCTTCATTTCCATTGTCTTTGTAAGAGCCCTGATTCTTTATTTTTCTAATCAATGCCAATAATCTGAGATCATTAAGAAGGACTTTTTTGAGTTCCTTGAACATACATCTCTTCAGAGAATTATGAAAGAATATTTTTAATGCATTCACTAGAAACATTGTATGGAACTATACCTGACTGGTACGACCAGTAAGGGTGAAAAGAAAATGCATTTTGAGGTTAGAGATACTGAGTTTGAATATAGACTCTGCTATTTTTACCTGAATGACCTTAGCATCTCTGTGTCTCTGGTTCTTCATCTTTAAAGATAATAATACTTCCATTGCTGGACTGTAGATTAAGCCAGGCTATAGAAGCACCAACTACCATACAATATAATCATCTCTTTTTGAATGATGGTCTTTCAGATAAAACACAAAGGAAAAAATAGATAAGCCTGTGTAATCTACTTATGTATTGATTATTGATCTGGGAAGTTGGATAATTTGTGATTTATTTATTCCAAGAAATTTTAATGGTCAAGGAAGCAAAGTACTTATATCCATTGTTGAATATGTAGAGAGCATTTAGGTGTTCTTTGCCTGATGAAGAAGTGCGGGACATCTTCTAAATTTATGAAACATCTGTTAAAGCAGCTGGTTCTTCATTAAATAAAAATAAAAATGTACCACTTTTCCTTGCCAATGCTGATAAATGGGAACAGGTGATGATCCCAGATGAGATTATGATTATAAATGAACCTATTGAAATTCTTTGATATTTTTATCGAGGCATCAAAATAAAAATATATGAGAAGCGAAAATAGAGGTCATGGAGCCCCTGAAATACACCAGGACCACTGATGAATGGCTCACTCTCACCCCTCACTCACCTTAGAATCCAAATTCTAAATGAGATTTCACCAGGATCAAAACTGATACTCTTTCTGCAGGAATCCCTAAATCTACCACCTGAAAGTTAGTAGCAATAGTGCAATTTCTGAGAAGCATATTCCAGTCATACCTAGCTATTTTAAAAAGGCAACATTCCCTGAAAGTCACAGCAAACAGTCTGCCTTTCACAGGTGGAGACCAAGCAATAATTTAGGACATTTTATCCTCACACATCTCTATGAGATAGGAAGGTAGGATTATGCACATTTGACAGATGAGGAAACAGAGATTAATTGATTTGTAACTACATGATCATCTTTAGCCCAAAACTCAAGATTCAACCTCCAGTTTCCATCCATCAGGGAATGCCTTTTTATTAGAAGGTGAATTAGAAAGGAAAAAAGATGAATCAGGTCATCTGAATTTGGCAGTGAGACAACTGGGGGAAGCTTTCCTGCTTTGCTTCTTATTCCTCACCTTACTCATGTGATCAATGAACTTTTCCAAAGTGCACCACTCTCCCAGAGCAGATTCCCATCACAAAGGAGCTCAAAAATCCCAAATACCCAGAGGGTAAAGCAAAGTCAAGAAAAGTGACAACACTCTCTCCCGTGAGCCTGACTCAACAGAGTTGCTTTTAGAATTTAAGAGTGAGACATGCTCAACTGTTATGAGTTGCTGTGATGATGCATAATTAGGCTGTGATTTAACACAGAGCTAAAAAAAAAATGACAGTAATCATGGGGGGAAGGAATAAAATGCCAACGAAAGCAGTTAAATGAGCTGAAGTGCCTGGCATTTTTGTGATGTGTATCTGTTAGTAATTTGTCAGGCTGCAACAATAGAGGTAATTTTGCAAATAACAGGGGTTCATCAATTCACAATAGCACTCACTGGTATTTAAGACTGAAGAAAAGGAATCATATTTGGCTTATCAATGTAAAGAAATAATTATGAAACTTGGACCAACCCTATATATTATAAAGTGAAATGGAGAACTGATCATTAATCAGGAAAATTCAAAGCTGTACAAATCTGACTTAGGAGGAATTTCCAGGTAGACAATGGCTTTGGGCAAGATTTCACAAAGTTAAGAAAAGATTAATAATGGCATTTCATAAGTAGGATGAAAAGACCATTTTCCATCACCTTCCCCGTGAACATTCCCCCATCAGGCATTCGTCTCATTTCACAAACCACCTCTCTCAGGTATCCTAAGGATTAGCCGTGGAAAGCCACACATGACCCACAATGAGCTTACCTTTTCCACACCATGCACATGACTCCTCCTCGCTGGAATATCTGTTCTCTTTGCTCCCCTCCAATAGCAATTTTTCCCTTCATGTTAAATTCAAATGACACTTGTCAGAAGATACTCCCCTGACTGGTCTCCTCAACCCCTAGAATGCTTATACCTTGCTGATCTGTACTTCCACTCCACCCCATTGCATTAATCATTCTGACTTGTAATAACTAGGTCTGCATATCTTTCTTTTACATTCCACCAGGGCTATGATTGCATTTCTTTACTATTTCCTCATTCCTTGAAACATAAGGTATGTTCAATAAATGTTGAATAAACAAATGGATGGATGATAGGATCAAGGCATGAACAGTGAGAAAAATATGTATTAATCCTCCTCTCCCTTTACCTTTATCATTTTCTTTTCAGGACCTAGGAAAGGCACATTATAGGAGAGTCTGTAAGTCTCTCTTTATTCTTAACGTTGCTTCTAACTCAAGGGATTAAAAAAAAATTAGGAGAAGATTGCCTTAACATGTCCCCACAACTACAGTGAATGGAAAAGAGGAGAGTGATAGAAATATATGAAATATGGCTTATCTTGTTTAAATTTGGCATTTGGGAGATTTACTCCATGATAAAATGAGAGTATCAAAGTATTCCTAGTTAGTGGTTTTCCTTTTTATATTATTCATCTGTTATTACAAGATATCATATGTGTCTAATTAGGAGTTGTTATAATTTAAGAAAAAATCTCAAAGGACTTAAAAAACATAAAAAATGTGAGCCTCCTACTGTTCATTTTTCAGAACCAAAAGATATCTTTTAATCTGTCTGTAGGTTCACAAACCTCACAGCTTCCTAAGCAAAATCTGAAACTGGCCTCCATACACAGAGTGCAAGTCTAGAGGGAAAAGGGAGAGCACTCCAGATTGGCATGTGGTGTGCGGAATAAGCAAGACAACTTATTCCATGCCAGAGTTGTGCCGTAAGACCAGATCTCCATACCTGCCCGCCAGAATCTTAGAAGGTAAATGAAGGCCTTAAAGGTGTCCCAGTCACACATACCATCCAGATGCCTCAGCAACACATTGCTGTCTCAAGGCTATGTCCTTGAAAATGGCTCCCACTGCAGGAAGGGTGGACAGAACTTACATTCCAAGGACAGGAGAGAGGATGAAGAGCCTCCGGTTGCCCAGGACCAGCTCAGGAGTCAACTGGTGACTGCATCCTCTCCATGATCTCCTCCAACATTCTTTAATGTCAGTGTCCCTGTGTACCAACAGCACCTTGATTTTCCCAAAGAAAACCATGCAAGAGATACATGAGCAACAAATGTATTTAAAGATGGAAGTATCAAATACTCTAAGTAACCTCCTTACCTTTCAAAAAGTGTATTGACTTGAAGAGAAAAGGATATCTTACTGTGTCACTATTGTAGTAAGTGTAATTTACAATTTATCAATATGGGCACGTAAGAGAGATAAACAATCTTACTCTGATGCAAAATGATTATGCAAGTAGAAAAGCTTTTACAATTATTGCCTATAATCTTTTGACTAGGATAATTGGCTTTCCCCTTTGCCTAAGTCATCTATACTCAAGCAATTGTGTTTCAATTTTTTCTGTCTTAGTCATAACCAATTTATCTTTCCATTTTCCTTCTTAAGTATCATCATAATTTTTATACTCTTTTAACCTCAGCGAAATGATGGAATGATTACCCGAGTGAATCAGTTTTGGATCAGAGAAATCATTTAACATTTCCTGAAGTAAAAGGAGTACAATTTTAAAGGATGGGGTGAGGGAGGACACAAATATGGGAACAGGGTCTAGAGAACTGGGGGTTCCTCATACACACAACAGGAAATACATAAAATCCACATTCTTATAGAATGAACTGACAATTTCTTGATGTGGTAAGATAACATTACACCCCATTTACTATATCCAAGTTTCTTTTTTCTTTTTTGGCCAGTTTTATAGAGATGGAAAGGACCTATCGAAGGAAAACCATAACATAAGGAAATAAAATGTTTATGTGCTTTAACCCAGAAAGCACAATTCATCCCACACTTCAGTACTCAAAGCAGGTATGTACTTTATGGTATTTTACAGTGTTAAGTACTACACAGTACTTTATATTATATGGAAAGTACTATGGGTGCATATGTTTCACCCAAAAGAAAATGGGGCAAACATTATAAAACCATCATTGTCCTGTAGAGAGTGAATTGCTTTTGTTCTGCTTTTTTCAATAAGTATATCATAGACACCTACTGTACAGTATGCCCTTAACCCTTACAATCCCTTAATTCTTCCTACCCCTTTCACTCACATGGTTCCCACAGGAACTGCTATGCACTTACATGGCCCCACCCATCTGAGCACTTTTGAGTAGCCCAAGGATAGACAGCTGAACAAGTTGGAACAATGAGTGCATCCCCTTGGATGTTTGGACTTAGAACCAGAGAGAGAGTTGAGGTACTCTCTCTTCAGGGGATTAAAATGGTCAGAACCATATTTTCATCCATATGGGAATAACTGTCAATTATGAGAGATTAATACACATGAAATACACAAAACGATTTTCCTTAGTTGTCCATCTGCTAAAACAGGAAAACCACGGGACGCCTGGGTGGCTTAGTGGTTGAGCGTCTGCCTTTGGCCCAGGGCGATCCTGGAGTCCCAGGATCGAGTCCCACATCGGGCTTCCTGCATGGAGCCCACTTCTCCCTCTATGTGTCTGCCTCCTTCTCTCTGTGTCTCTCATGAATAAATAAATAAAATCTTAAAAAAAAAAAAAAAGAAGGAAAACCACAAGCCATGACTTGTCCATGTGGGTCACCATCATTCAGATTGAAAGACACTGATGTTTATGTAATCAAAGGCCCTAAAGTGGACTTTTAGCATCAGCCCACTCCTCAATCAATGTCACCTTCATTCGTCCAGTAGTATAGTCAGGAATGTGTAAGTTCCTCAAACAGTTTTTCCCTCCTTTCCTCTATCTAATCCAGCAATAAGTCCAGTTTATCATAAATCATAATTATCCGTGCAATCAAATTTCATCTCTATTGCTACCACTTTGATTCAAGCTACACTCTATCTCTCCTTGATTTCAATCAATAAGCACAATTGAACCCTACACTCATTTTATTCACTACACACAGCCTGAGTGACCTTTTCAAAGTATACATCTGAAATCAGGGGACCTGCTGCCTTCACCGTATCACTATATAGTCTCTCTTATTTGTGGAGGATACTTTCCGAGATTCCCCAAATGGATGCCTAAAACCACAAATAGTACCAAACCCTATATATACTTTTTTTTCCTAGACACACATAACTATAAAGTTTAATTTACAAATTAGACACAGGAAGAGATTAACAATAACTAATGGTAAAATAGAACAATTTTAACATATACTTCAATAAAAGTTATGTGAATAGGAAACCTCTCTCTCTCAAAATATCTTACTGTACTCACTCTTCCTCTTCTTGTGATGACATGAGAAGATAAAGTGCCAGTGTGATGAGATGAAGTGAGAAGAATGACGTAGGCATTGTAATAGTGTTGGGCTACTAGTGACCTTCTGCTTATCATCAGAAGAATCACCTGCTTCCTGTTATGACTGCAGATAACTTTAAACCATGGAAAGCAAAACTGCAGATAAGGGAGAGACTGCTGTACCTAAAACTCTCCAATGGTATCTTATTCCAATCAAGATGAAGATAAAAATCCTTAATATGGCTTACAAAATGCTATTTTTTTTTTTACTCCTGCCTATCTATTAGCATCATCTTGCACATCAACACCACACTGCCCAAAACTACAGATAGCAGGGAAAGTCTTTTCCATCAATCAACTTTTTCGTATTAGGTGGCTATGGTTTTTGAGTTTTTCCAGTTCCCTTTGCTTCAGAGAATTGTTTAGCCTGAACAACACCACTGACTCTATCAGTCCTGGTAACCAGTGGCTCTGTCACACAGCTAGCTCTTCCATTGGTGCCATCTCCAAAGCATAGAAAATATTATATAACTCTGTTTGACAGCTACTGTGCTCTGTTTAAAGGCAATTCTAAATGCAAGGTTTTTAAAAGTGTTATTAGTGCCAGCAATTTCTTTAAAAATAAATTAACTTTCATAAAATCTCCAGAACACATCACAAGTTAAGCAAAGAATTTTTTACAGAAGAGACAGTAGCATAAATTCTGAGAACTACCTTAATCCCCTCAGAGATGTATACTTGTTAATAATGCATTCTTATGTCTCACCCTATACTTACTAAAACAGAATCTCATCGGGAACCCCTCCCCCACAAATCTGCATTGTAATAAGTAGCTCGGGTGATACTTTTCAACATTGAAAGAGAGAGAGTCTAGTGAGGCAAGAGTTCCCAGGATCAGGCCATCAGGAATATAATTTAAAAGTTATAGAAAGAAAATGGAAAGGACAAAGGAAATTTCAAAGAGGGGATCAGAGAAGCAAGAGGTAAACAACCCTAGAGGTGTCATGAAAACCAAGATAGCACGTTTTTCATTGAGGGAGAAGTCAGCTCAGTTGAATGGCAGTGTGTGGTCTTGTAGGATGAGGACTGATAGGTGTCCATTTGGTTGGGTATTACAGAAGTAATTAATGAGCTGCTGTCACCAGTTCCATTCAAGTGCATGGGTTGGAAATCATAGCAGAGTGAGCCAAACGCTGAATAAAAAGAAAAACTGGGAACCATCCATCAAAGAGAGAAAGGACCTATGGAATGTTGTGTAGAAGTAAAACAACAAATGACAACTACATGCTGCAATATGGAGAAATCTTAATAATATAATGTGAGTCAAACACTGAGTCCCAGAAGGCTATATTTAAGTAATAGTCTTTATGTAATTTCCAAAAGAATTAATACAAAATATTACATATTTTAGGCCTATATCATTATTTGATAAAATGAATTTTTAAGGTAAAGAACACTATAAAATTTCAAAATTTGGTCACTTGAGAGGAAAGCAGGGGGCTCATGTCAATAAAGAGCACATAGAAAGACTTGAATGAGTATCCATGCTCTATCCACATGTATTTGTATCATTTATATCACATGTGTTTATTATGCCATTTAAAAATAAATACATGGGTTCCATCTCTGGCAGGATACCACGAGGAGCTCCATTGACCCAATCCTCCCGACTCCCAGAGAAAATGGTGAAAAATTATGCAAAAAGAACCATTTAAAATCTCTGGAAATGGTCTAAGAGCATCCAGCAAACAAAGAAACATTTATTCAATGTATCTGCTAAGAGGTTAATATCCAAAATACATAAGGAATTCATATAACTTGATATAATAACAATCCAATTTTTAAAAATGAACATAAGACCTAATAGACATCTGTCCAAAGAAGATATACAAGTGATCAACAGATATATGAAAAGATGTTTAATATCAGAGAAATACCAATCAAAACCATAATAAGGTATCACCTCACACTTGTTAGAATGAATATTATCAAGAAAATGAGACAAAAAATGTTAACAAGAATGTGGAGAAATTGGAACTCTTGCACTCTTGTTGGTGAGAATGTAAAATGGTACTACTCTGGAAAAGAGTATGGAGGTTACTAAAAAAATTAATAATAGAACTACCAAATGATCCAGGAGTCCCACTTCTGAGTATTTAATCAAAAGATTGAAATCAGGACCTTGAAGAGATATCTGCACTCACATATTTATTGAAGCATCATTCACAATAACCAAGATATAGAAACATCCTAAATGCCCATCAAAGACTGAATAGAGAAAGAAAATGTGATATATTCATACAATGATTCCATTGTATAATATTTATTATTCAGGCTTATAAGGAAGGAAATCCTGCCATATGGAACAACATGGATAAACTTGGAGGATATTATGCTAAGTGAAATAAGCCAGTCACAAAAGGACAAATACTGTGTGATTCCACTCATATAAAATATCTAAAATGGTCAATTCATAGAAGCTAAAAACAGATGGTCAGTTGCCAGAGGCTGGAGGAGGGGGAAACAGGGAGTGGTTGTTCAATGGGTATAAAGTTTCAATTATGCAAGATGAATAAGTTCTAGAGATCTTTCCACAACACAGTGCCTATAGTCAACAACAGTGTATTGCAAACTTAAAAATATCTACATGACAGATATCATGCTAAGTGTTCAAACCCCAATTAAAAAAAAATAAATTTAAGAATAAGTTTAAGAATTGAAAGGAAAATAAAATAAAATAAAATAATAAAGTAAAATAAAATAAAATAAAATAAATCAACTGAACCTCCAAAGGCATTTGCTGAATCCAGGAGCACTTCAGCTTTGATTTTTTTCAAGGCCTTCCAAAGCCGAGAAGAGAGAAGTCCCCCAAAGGAGTAAAAGATCCCTGTATTTAAAAAACAAACAAACCCTATATAAAGAACTATATCCTCCAAACTCAGAGAAAGAGTGAGGCAGAAATAGATCTGTGCCCAATCCCAGCCCACACTACAGCAAGTTAAACCTCCTATCTTGAATGAACCTTTGTACCAGATGAAGAATAAAAAGAAAAATGTCCTTGAAAATTCTGAACCAAAATTCAGCTCTTGTATGGGTCCCCCGGCTGAATCCATTCTTCCTGGATATTTCAAAAGCCCTCAAGCAAAAAATTTACATACAAATATCTCCCAACTGAGAGTTTTTGTGAACACAGAATATAAAATAATTGTGTTTAAAATATCTAAGGATTTTTTTGTTTTAGAAATCTGAGCAACAAGCAAAAAAAAAAAAGTGAGATTTAAAATAAATAAAACATCAATAAAAAAAACTCAATAATTGCAATCTAGGACTTAATGGATGGGTATGATACCATACTTGACATAGCTGGACAGATAGTCATTGAATTGAGAGAGATGGATAACAAGACACAAACACTTAGATCATGTTTAAATACTTGCTTTCTGTTCTGAACACTTTAAAAATATTAACACATTTAATCCTCAAAACAATCCTGTGAGGTAGATGCCATTAATTTCCCCATTTTCAGATAAGAAAAAAGTGAAGCATAGATTAAATAAATTGCCTGGCATCACAAAACTAACATTTGAAGAAGCCACCTTTCAAATGGAGGCAAAAGATTCCAGAAAAATCATTTAACCTATCCTCAAAAGTATTATCTTGAATTTTTAGATTAATTGATAACAACTAGTCTGTTCATCTGTTTTTATATTTCAAATCTTATTCTAAGGCAATAGTGTGGGTGTAACTTAATTGTGTTTATACTCATCATTATCAATTATGTTATTTTTCTAGATAAGTGAAAACTTGAATGACATCAGAGAGACCTCTGATCAGTTAGACTAAAAGGCTATAATCCCTATATCTTCTTCAGGTGATCATTGTGCATATGTTACATATGTTAAATTTATTCACATAAAGATGTGAAATGGCTTCCAGTAAATAAAATCAATAATATTAACATATCAATAAAAAACGTCAAGACCAAGAAAATCTAAATTAGAGTAAAAGGTCAAACCTCAAGAGAGTAGTAAAAGCTTCTATGTTTCTTGGAGGGGTTATTTTGAGCAGAGCCATGAAGGATACATAGCCAATAAGCAGGCACATTATCAGAATAAAAGAGTGTACAACCTCATCTTTTTTTTTTTTTTACTTTAATTTCAGTATAGTTAATAGTGTTATGTTAGTTTCAGGTATATAATATACTGATTTGATGATTCTAAGTGCTCATCATGATAATTGTACTCTTAATCCCCTTCACCTATTTCCCCCATTCCCCCTACCCAACTTCCCTCTGGTAACCAACAGTTTGTTCTCTATAGAGAGAGTCTGTTTCTTGGTTTGTCTCCTTTTTCTTTGTTCATCTGTTTTGTTCCTTAAATTCCATGTATGAGTGAAATCATATGGCATTTGTTTTTCTCTGACTGAAATTTCAAGTGGTATTATACCTTCTAGATCCATCCATGTTGCTGCAAATGGCAAGATTTCATTCATTTTTATGGCTGAGCAATATTCCACTGTATATCTACCACTTCTTTATCCATTCATCTATCCATGGACACTTGGGATGCTTCCATATTTTGGCTATTGTAAATAATGTTGCAATAAACATAGGGGTGCATATGTCTTTTCAAATTATTGTTTTCATTTTCTTTGGGTAAATATCCAGTAGTGAAATTACTGGAGCATATAATAATTCTGTTTTTAATTTTTTGAGGAACCTCCATACTGTTTTTCACAGTGGCTGTACTAGTTGGCATTCCCACCAGTAGTACAAAAGGGTTTCTTTTTCTCCACATCCTCGCCAACACCTGTTGTTTCTTGTGTTTTTTATTTTAGTCATTCTGACAGGTGTAAAGTTATATCTCACCGTGGTCTTGATTTGCATTTCCCTGACAAAGACAAAAGAAACCTCATCTTAAACACATATACCAGTGCGATTTCAGGGTTTGTTTTTAGTTTTATTTTATTTTTTCCAAACTTTTTAATAGAATTTTTCAGTTGTTTCTCATTGACCACTGATAGCTGGATTCACCATTGTAAGCTTCATACTAGTTGTATCAAGTTTACTTTTCTGAGAGTCTCTTTATGGAATCAATTATGACACTATCATTTCTCTGATTTAATATGCTTCTCAGAATATATTTTTTCTGTATTTTTAGTACATTTTTTCTACTCTTTATCATCCTGGGGAAAACAAATCCAAAGGGCATTTTATACAAAATTGTCTGGTCTCTGGAACTCAATACATTTTATAGTGCTTGAAACATTTTCATTGTCCATGCTGGTCATTTTGCTTTCCTCAAAAATAAATTTGTATTGATTCATGATGTTCCACACTCCTTTTCCATTATTCTGGCTAGACACATTTTCAGATTATTTCTCGAAGGTTTACTCTTTACAAAAGCATTAAATATAGCATGAGATGGACGTTCGTGTGACTTCATCAGAAAAAGTAACAATTTTCAGCTAATGATGCAGTTTCAGGTTTTTATTACAGTACAAATCCTGAATATCATATTTGTGGATTTGTGTCAAATATCCTCACGTACTTTTTTTAGAAATGAGTTACACACAAATGTTGGCAACTTATAATTCTAAGATAATAAGTTGTAAAAGAATATATTTTAAGACAAGAAGTCTATGGTACCTTATGCTGCTCTTAAGTAGGGACATAAAGGAAATATACCAATTAGTGAATTAAACTCTCAACAGAAAACTGGAGAACAAGGTGAAAAGAATAGGAAAGAAGTTATTTTTCCCAGGAAACTAAATAACTTGACTTTAGGTCAGCCTTTTGGAATGTAGTCAGGAAAACCAAAATAAGAAATGAGATGCAACTGGCGGGAAGTCAGGAAGACCATAAAAAGTGGCTCAGTGACTCCAGAGCAAGAAAAGGATAAAGGAACACATTGCCCCTTTATTACATGAAGAGAAAAGCAATAATAGTAGATACCAAAAAGCCATAGGTTTAAAATTGCTTTGTTGAGGATATTATTTTTTTTCCAAAACTGAGTCAAAGCTTCACAGCTGAGGTGAGAGGATTAGTAGGGCTAGCACATTGAAGACATTATTCAAAATGCTCTCAATCACTGATTGTCTAAATACCTTATTCAAAAAATAAACTTACACTATCACGAATTTTAGCCAACATACATCTATACTCTATATATTAGCATATTCTAAATAGATGATAAATTCCTTGAGTGGAGAAACTGGTTTGTACTTATTTTACACAGGCCAATTTCTAGCTCAGACCCAAAAGATTAGCAGATAGTCTAAAAATATTCATTAAATTCAATTAGGATTTGTAAAATACCTGACGAAATGTATTAAAAATGGCTTTTCAAAAAGTAAAATACATACATTGTAGCAGCTTGGATTCAATCTTGATTTTTCAGATAATGCCTTAGGTATTTATTTTCATCATGATATAAGTTTCAGGGCTTTCAATTTTTAATTTTTATTACTCTGGTGGAAAATACAGAAATATTTAGTAATAGGGACACTTTTTAGTTGAAAAATTATAGATAACTCAGTTTGGAAGGTATGTATTTTTAATTTTTTAAATTTTTTTCACAGCTTTATTCTAAATGTTTTTAATTTATTTTTTTACATTTTTTAAATTTAAATTCAATTTGCCAACATATAGTATAACACCAAGTGCTCATCCCATCAAGTATCCTCCCTCCTCATTGCCTGTCCCAGTCACCCCATCCCCCCACCCACCTCCCCTTCTGCAACCTTTTGTTTGTTTCCCAGAGTTAGGAGTCTCTCATGGTTTGTCTCCCTCTCTAATTATTCCTCCTTTCCCTTATGATCCCTTTCACCATTTCTTATATTCCACGTATGAGTGAAACCATATGATGATTGTCCTTCTCTGATTGACATTTTTAAAAAATCAACATTCAGGTATGCCCGGGCTTAGTGGTTGAGCGTCTGTCTGCCTTTGGCTCAGGGCATGATCCCAATCCAAGGGTCCAGGCCCAAATCATGCTCCCTGAGAGGAGCCTGCTTCTCCCTCTGCCTGTGTCTCTGCCTCTTTCTCTGTGTGTCTCATGAATGAATGGATGAAATCTTTAAAAAATAATGATAATTTTAAAAATAAAAATCAACATTCATTGTGTAGCTCATACAGTTAGGGGACATAAAACGATTGAAGCATAGAACCAGTAACTGCTGTATCCAGCAAGGATTTTAGCTGCATTCTGCAAGAGGGATGGCAAACATCTATTTTCAGTTTTGATCCAACCTAGTAGTGCCCCTCCCTTTAAAACATCCTCTCCAACACCCCCAGGCAAGCAGAATGCTGACCATGGGGGACCCAAAGACAGCAAGCAGTATGCTTAGAAACAAAGAGCTCCAGGACCTTGAAACCCAAAATTCTAGGATAGGAAGTACTGGAAGCAGGAGAAAACAGAAAGAAAAAAAAAAAAAACATAAGAGACTGCCTTTTAACAGGCTAGTGAGCAGAATATTTATCAATTTGAATTTTGAGCTATTTTAGACAACAGACTGATCATTTTCTATAATTAGTAATAAGAACCCTGATAAACAGAAGGGAACAGCCCCATAATTTACAGCACACTAAAAGAATGGCTTAAGATACCCTGAAGACAATTCTAAACCAAGGTCAGCTAAAACAAAGACACAAGTCTGAACTCAACCAGAGTTCAGAGATGAAGATATGATTACAAGAATATCATTGTACACCATATAGAAGTATCCTGAAGTAGAGATACTGTAGTATATAAACTGAGCAGACAAACTTGGCACAGACCCTGGCTCTGACATTTTATAACTATTTGATCCTCAGAACAGGAAACAAACTATTCTGAGCCTCTGTAGCACTTACTTTAAAAGTCGTTGTAAATGACATGTGATTATTTGAAAACTTCTGCTCTGGCACCTGATAGATTGCAAATGGACAGCAAGTAGTACCTATTTTTATTATGTTCTTTCTCTTACTGTTCTAGTAAGTCTTCTTTTAAGACAAATGAATAGGATACTCTTCATGGTTCTCATTCTGTAGTGTCACTTCAATTGCTTTCAAATAATGCTATGCTTTCCTCATAAATCCAGAGTTAAAGAAACTGCTTCAGTCAAGGACGAGAAGCAAAATGGGTAAGCAATGCCTACTCCAAAAATGTGGCCTAACGAGCCAGTGTCTGTTTTGAGGTGGCATAGAAGATAATGGCAGGAAGATAATGGCAAGATAATGGCATAGAAGATAATGGCTTTTACTAATTTTTTTCAGCTTTTATCTTGAAAATTATGAGTTCAGGAAACAAGAGATGACTGCTTGAAGGGGTAGCAAAAGGATTGCTCTTTTACCAAGAATGTCAGGCATCAGAATCTTTAAAATGTCACTTATAAAGAGTTCAACATAAAGTACATAGTCAGTACATGCTATTTTGTTTTTAAAAGGGAAGGAAAAGAAAATAACATAGGTTAATCAATTTCACATAATCACATGTTAATTACTAAATAAAACCATACACTTGTTTCACATTAGGATGATACTAAAGGAAGTTAAATTCTAAACTCTGCAATAAGATACGAATTACAGCAAAACATTTACAATTAGGATTTGACACTTCAGATCTCTCATAATATACGATCATTTGATACATGAAGTTCCTGAATTACTGTTACTTTCCATGACCTGGTGCTACTTTGGAAGACATAATTGCCAAGAACTTTTGATCATCTTTATCACTAAGCATAATTATTCACTTTGGAAAAGTATAGTTGGAGGCTCTAGAGCAGAGATGACAGACAGTCAGCATCATTGAACTCCTCTCCCACCTACACTCTGCAGTCACCTGCTCCCACCTCAAACTCTCCTTCCAGGAGAGAGCTCTTGCAGAGATGGATCATTTGGGCTCTGTGTCCCACAACCCTGAACTCCAAGAAGAGGCTTTTGCCTTCTGATTTCTTTGGCTTAATGTGTCCATCAAAACCAAAATAACAAAACAAAAGAAGAAATAAGTAAGGTCCAAGAATCAATACTAGACTGTAACTATCACAAAGAAGAGTTCTGTTTTCCACTGTGTGTGTGCGTGTATGTGTGTTTCTTACTGGTGATTTAACTGCTCTATCTTGAAGTACCATTCCTTCAGTTATATTAGCACAGAGTGGTTCAAGTTTGTTTACACATAAAAACACATGTGTTCAGATTTAAAATTTTTGGTATAATTTAGTAAACATTATCAAAATGCTCACCAAGTTAAGTGCCAGGAAAGTCCATCACTAACTGCCCAATTTTTCATACTTACAGATATCCAAGGAAGGGCTACCCCTTATATTTTCAAAATAGAGTTGGCTACATGCTTATTTTTTTAAATACAACTATTTAGAAAAACTAAGTATATTTTTACTGTGCCAAGAGTGATTTATTAAAGAAAATAATACTTAGCTTCAAATTTTCTGAAATCTAGCAAAAATTTTCATGAACCACTCCTAACAGCCAGTATAAGAACAAAATTCTTCACACACATACAAAAAAAAAAAGCCTAAAATGACTTATTTCCACATTTTCCACAGGTTTCTTGCAGAAGTTTGAACTAAGAAGGTTTTCCATGAAATGCATTCATTTGAGAAAGTTTGAACAAATGGGTAGAAATGATTGACAGAACATTTCCTTCTAAATAGGTGACCTCCACATGTAGCTCAGTGACACTCATACAGATAGACCTTAATAAATGCCTGCTGGTGGATGTGCATGTTTTAAGCACATACTCCATTAGCATCATTGATCCACATTCTTTGCACCATATGCTTCAATTAAGTATGAAGTGCCAGTGTTTTACAATTGTGGTTTAGAGTTCAGTTAGTCATCCAGTCAACAAACATTAAGTTCGTGCTATTCATTTATTTATTCATTCAACAAATATTTACTTCGTGCCTATAATATGCTCAATCCTGACCTTAGTTTGGAAAATTTAGCAGTGAATCCAACTGATAGTTTCCATTTCTGCGAGAAACGTACAGACCAGAGAAGAAGGAAGCAAGGAAGCAAGTAAATATATAAGCAAGACTGTTCAAGTAGTGTTAAGTGCTTAAAACAGAATATTGAGACAGAGTTTAACTTGAAGGAGAAAGATGACCTTTTTTAGACACCGGAGACAGGAAAAGTCTCTCTAAGATATTGGTTTCTGAAATAAATGTAGTTAGCAATTCAAAAATCCGGAAAAATAAATTTCCAGGCAAAGAAAAGAATTAGGGAAACTGAAAGGAGTTTAGTTACTTTGTGGAACAAAGATCAAATGGCTGAAGAATGATAAGTATTTTTATTTTATCATAATTGCAATGAGAAGACAGCTGAGCATTTTTTGAAATCAAGTTTATTTAAGAATAATTATTACAAGTAATTTGTACCAGAAAATCATCCATTTTAAGTGTGTAGCCAATGAGTTTTGTCAAACGTTTATAATCATGTAACCATCATTCTACACCATAATTAAGAAATACAATATTTCCATCACTTAAAAAAGTTACCTCATGCCCTTTTGCAGTCAGTCCTGTCCCTTACCACAAACCACTGGGAATCACTATAATTTTGTCCTCTAAATGGAATTACACAGTATACAATATGCAGCCTTTTGTTTCTGGATTCTTCCACTTCACGTAATGCTTTTGAGATTTGTCCATGTTGTTGCGGATTGATTTGGAATCCCATTCGGTATAAAACAAGCAATGTTGACTCAGCGATTAGACAGACATACAAGTCTGAAGCTCCCAGGAAAGGTCAGATCTACAGTCAAGATTCTGGAGTCTCAACATTCACATGGTATTTAAAACCATGAGGTTAAACACTATCACCGAAGGGGAAAGTGAAGGACTGAGCCCTGGCATCCTCCAAATGTCAGAAAGAGCCAGTAGATCAAGAAGAAATATACAGTGAAGTAAGAAGAAAATAAGAAATATCACCGAAGCCAAAGGAGAAGGCATTTCAAAACAAAGAGAATGGTTATCTGTGTCAAATATCATATGGGATGAGGTATTACTATTGATTTGTCAAGCTGGAAATGTTGATTACCTTGATGAGAGCTGTTTTAATGGCCCCATGCCAGACAGTGAAAAATGATTGGCTTTCCCCAGTGAACCAAGAGGTGAGAATACCGACCCTCTCAGAACTAATTTGTGCCTTCAGTTTGGTTCTTTATTAACTGCATATAGAGACTGGGAACTTAACATATAACTAGCTATTCGACAGAAGAGTTTAGAACTTTAGGGAAAAAAATGGAATTCTTTGGTTCTTCCTCTTTGTCCCCTCAAAAAATTTTTGATACAATTACACTAGAGAAGAATGGAGTGTTATCATTTTAATGCTAACAGTGAGAGAAGGATACCATTTCCTTATATGTAAAGGAAGAGATTTACTCTTTTATAAATTAATAATTCAGAATATGTTTGAAGACACAACCAATTAGCTGCAGTAATTTGCATTTTTATGTTTTTTCATTAGTTTTCTAGGTCCTTTTCTGCTGTTTCTGTAATGAAAATGCAATCTTTCAAAGGTGAATAGCTGTTTTGTATTTGCTTGGTAATGAGCTTTCTGCTATTATCAATTGGCCAATTTCATAGATTTCGCATAACATGTAGCTGTTGGTACTGAAAGGCTACCAAAGCCATATGATTTTGAGTTTCATTCTTTAACTTCGTGCTGAAATTCTTCTTCTGCTAAAAATGTGTCGGATAGATTTTTTTTGTTTGTTTCTGTATTTTGTTGCTGTTGTTATATATTTTTTAGTTTTGCTGAGATTTTTATTTTTTTTAAAAATATTTTATTTATTTATTCATGAGAGACAGAGAGAGAGAGGCAGAGACACAGGCAGAGGGAGAAGCAGGCTCCATGCAGGAAGCCCGACGTGGGACTCGATCCTGTTGCTCCAGGATCACGCCCTGAGCCAAAGGCAGGCACCAAACTGCTGAGCCACTCAGGGATCCCTGCTGAGCTTTTTATATGGGTTGGACTCAGACCAATATTCACCAAGCATCAACTACAAATTCCACAGAATGTTGTATATCTGACTTATTTAATCCAAAACTCAGCGGTGTATTCCTGCCGCAGCATTACAGGAAGACAGATGATGAGTGAGTAGACAACACCACATGATTAAAACCGTGCATCATAAAATTATTCCCTCCTCCAAATTCATACAAATTTTTTATCCTCAGGCCTGACCCACCAAGGGCAAAAAAGATTGAGACAGAGATGTGTGTAGTATATTTTAAATCTAACTGACAAGTTTTAAAAACATAAAGTCATCATTATCATTAATAAATGTTAGATACACTGGAAACTCCATTAACCATCAGTGAATTAATTGTTTAATTGTTCAGTAGGTGAACTTTCACTCTGAGTGACATCTTTAAGCATCGTAGGGGTCTCCACTAATCACCTGGTTCATTAAAACTGGAGAAGCTGAGTTGTAAATATTTATAGACTTGTTGTCATCCAAATAAGTCTTATGGTTCTTGATTGCAACACCAAGGAAAAGAAAAAAGAGAGACATTACCGAAAAACAATGCATAAACCCAAATAAAAATTGAAAAGAATAGCACAATTATGGGAGAGACGATATCTTTGTTCTTCATAGCCCTGAGGCAAATTGTGACATGAGTAAAATTTGGTGTCTCCCTTCTCCAGAGACCAGATCTTTATTTTCATGACCTTCCACCACAAGTGTGCCAACAACAGACCATGTCAGTCATGGTAGCCTGGCTATATTGTGCTATGATAACAAGTGACACCAAAATCTCAGTAGCTTAGCACACACCAAAATCTGCTGCACATCTGGGCAAAACACAAGGTCATAAGTCCTCAGTGGCAGCTCAGTGATCTGACTACTTCCATATTGTGGCACTTGCCTCTTCTCATGATTCCATGTTCACTACAGCAGGGGGAGAATGCACTGGAAGGTCCTACGCCAGCAATTGAATGCATCAGCATTGAAATGGCAACCATCTCACAACCCAAAAGCCAGAACTACTCATATAAGCCTGCAAGGGATGCAGCAAAGTTTAAATTTCCCATGTGCTCCCCCCACAAAAAGGTGTATCAGAAATGAGTGATCACTAGAAGTTTCTACACACTGACACTACCTATAAAAAAAATGCCCAGGCTCTCAATCTTTCCTACTCTGCAAAATTTGCCCAGAAATCTGAACTACTAAGTTGACAAAATCTTATCCTGAGCATTATACACATGAGCAACACAGGTGAGGGAAAGGCTTTGTCTGGGTCCTTCAATCCTCCAGTCAGGACTTCTTTGTTCATTTCCATGACTTTTTTCTAGCATGTCATGACTCTTATACTCTGGGTTAACCCCTTCTCTCCTCAACTTCAGATCCATATATTTAATGCCTATTAACATCTCCATTTGTGTGTCTAATAAATATTCCAAACCAACATGTCCCAGCAGAACTCTTCATCTTTATGCAAAAATCTTCTTCATTCAACCTCAATTAATAGCAACTCCATTTTTCCAGTTGCCTAGGCCAAAATCTTGGAGTCATCTTTGATTCTTCTCTATCATACTCCACATCCAATCCATCAGGAAATTCTTTTGCCTCTAACTTCAAAATATGTCTCTGGGAAAAAAAATATGTCTCTGGCTGATGTAAACTGGCTGAGTCATTCTTTTGGTTGTGTAGTACCTCTTCCACAGCAGAAACTCTCTGGTACATGTTAGTGCAGGATGCAAATATCTTTACATTCTGTGGCTAATCCCATAGGTCCTCTTGCTCCAATTACTTATTCCTATTCTGCTAATTTTGCTCCTTCCAGAATATGATCAATCAGCTAAGTCATTTTGCCACTGTTCAGAAGTCTACATTTAGCCTTACCTCAATTTCTCCATGTGAAGTGGACTACTAAGTGCAATGCCCAAAGATATGTCCATTAAGAATTCTCCACTCCACTCTAACAGGGTCACCCCTAAATGGGGTTGTCATGTAGCAGCAGTTCAATGTTGACATTCATAAACATGCCAAGCCAACCCGCTCATGAATCAAGCTTGGGTTTTCTCCTTCTGTGCCAGCTAGTCATCAGAAACCCCCACTCCCCCTAAGTGTGAGAGATAAGGCAGTGAAAATGAACCATTGGAATGTGGCCAGTGAGCTTTCTGGTCCTCCTTCCCCATAAATACCTAGTACAAAAGCCAAACCTCAACCAATAACCAAAGGGGAAAAGGCTTCTGTGGTTGCCTTCTCCTTGGAAATTCCTATCATGAATTATATTTCAATAATGTTACTTTCATTCTGCTTCATATTATAGACATTTGTAAGCAGGTCTTATCATGTTCAGTTTTTTCCCCATTAAAATAGAACCTCCTAAAGTTGTAGACCATGATTCCTTTACTTTTGTATGTCCTGCAGTGCCCTGCACTGTGCTACAAATAGCATGGTCAAGTCTATACATTTGAAATACAGAGAAAAGAATCTTGATTTGTGCATAAGCTGAACATTGTGGAAATTACCTGAGAATAAAAAGATAGCATTGTCTGGAAAGACAGCAAAATACTATAAAAACGTTATTGGGTTCCATACAAAGTAATCCAGTGCTAAGAAGGCAAAGGTCTAAGTCTTCATAGCCTAATGAAGGAACATGGACTTTGGAGTTGAACTATATTAGTTTTGAATACCACTCATTACATGTTGAAAGTTGAGCGCAGTATTTAAATGTTCTGAGCTTCAGAATCTCTGTTTGTGAAAGGAAGGAATGTCTCTCCTGCAGCCTTGCAGCAAGACATATGAAGTAACATATATATAAGGTTTCTTGAAGAGAGATCAGCATACAGAGCATATATGTAAGTGCTTGATAATTCTGGTAGTTCTGTCAAATATGACTTGATATGTGCTAGCATATAAAACAGTAAACAAAGCAAGCCTAGCTGCCCTTCAGAAATATTCAAAAGAAATGACATCAGCAATTTATTGAACAAAAGGAAACAAGATGAATCAGTACAAGACACAATAAGCAAGTGGCTTTGTGATATGGGAAAAAGCCCAGACCTGTGTGTTAGATGTGAGTCAATGCTTTTCAGCTTCTTCTTCTTCTGTTAGATTGTGTAAAACATTTAAGATATGAAGCAGAAATCAATTTTATCAAATCAGTTCACTGAATAAGTCAGCCAGCAAATATACATGTTACTTTTGCAGAAACTATTTTTGAGAATGTCCATGACTCACATAGAGTCCCTCATAGGGGCAAGAATTACCAAGGTAGGGTCTTCCTCTCTAACCATAGAGAATGAGACAGGAGTAGCCGTGAGTGCCCATTCCATTAGATTTAAAAAAAAAAAAAAAATCCCGAGG
Source organism: Nyctereutes procyonoides (assembly GCF_905146905.1). Lineage (NCBI taxonomy): Eukaryota > Metazoa > Chordata > Mammalia > Carnivora > Canidae > Nyctereutes > Nyctereutes procyonoides. The sequence continues at coordinate 28,672,453 of NW_026575048.1, forward strand.
TCTTCAAGTTGCTCAGTGGGAAAGCAAATAAGGCATAGAGAAGACTTACTATTCTGTGTGTTCCCTTAGCTTACCTCCTCCCTTTCCAACACTCTGTTGATTCTTGCATCTCTCTGGTCCTAGAGACTGGAGACTACATCAAAGAAAACTGTTGCAACCAGGAAATCACCAACACTAAATTTTCACAGTTCGAGTGGTCTAACCACTCAGATTACCACTGACACCACCTCACTCTCTTGCCCAGCTTCCTTCCATGCCTACTTTCCTGCCCACCAAACCATGACTGCTATAGCAGGGAGAGCCAGACCACAGAAACCACATCCTTGAAGAGTACAGTTTCCATTCACTGGTTTTCCAATGGCTTAATGGTGCCACCGCCCAAGTCCAAGAATCATAGACCTTGAGAATTGTTTAAAATACGAAAGCCTATTAATCAATGTGAAAATAATAAGATTAGAAACACCTTTTTTAATGAAGCCAAATAAAACTACATTTATTTTGTACTGTTCTCTTTATGGCTTTAGGCAATACGCAAGAGTTGATTCTTGAATGACGACAGAATATAAGAGATCCTTAATTATATTAAATATGCCCTTAATACTTTTACTACCAGTATCCAATGAATCCCCAGTCAGTGTTTAAAATAAGGTTATTCCAAAATTCAAATATTCATTGGTTACATTTTATTAGGTAGCCAACATACTCTCCACTTCATTCCACAACTGCAAAATATAATAAGAGATCCATCAAATATGGTGAAGACACAGTTAAAATTTTATTTTTTTTTCTATTTTTATCTAATATTTATTCTGTGCTCACTCAGTGCTAGGCACTTCACATGGATTATCTCACTAATGCTAAAAACATTTCTTGGATGATAGTAATACAACTGCCTTCATTTGGTTAATAAGGAAACGGAGGAAGAGAGAACTGAACTTGCCCAAGGCCGTTCACCAGTAAGAGGCAGTCAGGACTGGAACAAAGGCTGTCCAACTCCAGAGAGCCCCCACCCCCACCCCCATCCTCAGGGCCCCTCTGGACTGAGTCAGAAGGGCTGGGCTATCCACAAGTGACACGATGTCAGTTAACCCAAGTATTTCACCTAAATCTGATATTCTTTCCGTATACTAAAATGTTAAATGAGTTGAATAATATTCAAAAATATTTATGAAATCCAAACTGTTTTATGTATTAATGACTGGCTAATGGCTTGTAATTAAAGCACAATCTGTTAAACCCAACAAACAAACAAAATAGCTTATCGGTATGGGATGTAAGCAGGGAATGTATTAATGGACTACTGTTTTTCCCTGCTGCTATATTTGGCATTTCATTAGCTCACAAAGTGTATAGCAGAAAGAGAGTAGATTGGCTTTCTGGGTAAGAAAATGCATGATACCTTTCAATTCTCACGTTTATTAAACCCTCCAAATCTCTGCTATCACTGTCTATTGCCAGATAGCAATGCAGCATGTGCTGCATGATGCAAAAGGACAATGCCAGTGGGCTTGAGAAAATGGGCTCAAATTCCCTTAGGAGCAGAAACCTGGACTTTTTCCTTGACCACAGAAAACACCAAGAAATCTTGGCTATCTTTTTTTGCAGATGTCTGCTACTGATTAATAGTATGATGAGGCAAGAGCCTATGAGTGACATTGCCCAAATACATCAGAACTCATGGAAAAACACCCAAAACACATACCACTTCTAATGGCGGGTTAGTAATAACATTTTTGCACACAAACAACAGACACATTTCTTATTTGATTTTTCATTCATTGATGGCTTATTATGGGAAGCCACTAGATACATAGCCATCACGTGAAAATAAATATCTGTTCTCAGCTACAGTCATTCCTTCTTACTTTTGATTGCATCCTCTTCTAACATCTGTTTCTCAAACAATGGTAGGTTTCAGACTTATAATGCAAATACTTAACAGGAATCCATTCTTCAGAGAAAAACAAAAATAAACCCTCAAGGTTCCGATTAGCTTTATTAGAGTGTCTGGAAATACGGCTGCATTCCTGGAAAAACGCTTCAAGTTACTGCTCTTTGAATCAGAATTATTAGTATTCAAAAGAAGAGAACTATGTTGCCCTTCTAAATATTCACTCAAGAAATCTGCAGGAAATAGTCAGACCCAAACTCTGTGGTCTTCACAATGATGCTGGGCTGTGAGTTCGAATACAGTTGCTCCTTTTGGAAACGACCAGAAGTGGCAGATGAACTCTCAGACATTAAAGTCCAACTAAAATGAAGGCTTGTGAGATTGATTCCATTCAATAATTTCCTTATCTATCTTATCATTATCATCATCATCATCGTCAACGCCAAAGAAATCTTTTGTGCTTTTAGGAACAATATTCTGAAATTGACACATCCTAGCAAAGTAAGCTTGTCAAATTCAGAAATGCCTTCACAGGCACAATAATGGGATTTTAAATTAAACACAAATTGCAATCCTTAACTTGCCAACGAACAGCAGTTACACACACTATGTTATTAATATTTATTCTGCATAGCAAAGTCACCAGGCTTGCTTGCTCTGATAGACACACCTTCCCTCTCTGGCCTTGTTTGGGGGTCTTCTTAGGTATACCAGCTTGACCAGTCTTGGCATCAGCAAAGTAGGGAGCTGACCATGTGTGCTTTTTGGGCTCTAACTTCTCCCCTGCCTTGTCTAAAATCACCACTTCTAAAGCATATTGAAAGATTCACATACAGAAAAGGAATATTCTAGTAGGAAGACATGGCAATAGTAAGCTCCAAGGGATTATAGTAAAGTAAACCCTAGAATGTGGTAAGTCAACAGGTAGATAGATCCTAGAGTGGTGTCTCAATGGAAGACTGGGACAGGACAGACCCATCTTAGAGTTAGAAAATCCATTTCAGGAGCCTGAGAGCTAGATGGTAGAAGGAAAACATCTAAGAAAATAGCCTGAATCACCGAGTAGCTATTATGCTATCAGGAAGCTTGCAAATGCTATGCCCTTGAAATAGAGTTGCCAGACTTAGCAAATAAAAATGCAGGATACATAGGCACTCCAATAAATTTGAATTTCAGATCAGCAACAAATAATTTTTAATAGAAGTCTGTCCCATGCAATATTTGGGACATATGTACATTAAAAAATTATTTGTTTATCCGAAATTCAAATTCAACTGAGTATTCTGTATTTTGTCTGGTGGCCCCTCCCCTCCTTTAAATAACAGATGTTTCTGCCTGAATTGTATCTGTAGGCCTGTGTCTACCAGAACAGCAGTTCTCAAAGGACGGTCCCTGCATCGTGCACCTGGGAAGTTGTTAGAAATGCAAATCCTCCTTCCCAGTGCAGACCTAACCCCTGCCTGGGGCCCAGCAATTATACCAAGGCCTCTGGGAGACTCTGCTATACGCTCAAGGTGGAGAACAGTCTCCCAGAGCACCTGAAGGCTGAGGCTCTGGAGGGTTGGTGAGATAATGAATGAAAGAGAAGAATTTGATCTGAGGAGTCTATAAGAAAGGGATCCCAGATATATTAACCAGATTGAAAACCTGCTATTCCTGAGCTCCTTGCGAGGTGACTGTATGTCTTTGGTTTGATTCCTGCCATCTCCTTGTTCATTTTAGCAATTATTAACAAAACCAGCTACAGTAAAGAGTTTATGTGTTTATCTGCAGGGACACGGATGATGGAAATACCTGCCATTTTTGAAGGAAGAGTCGGAGAACAGAGAATAAATGAAGCCGTAGGCTCTGGGGCTTCCTCGAAATGGCCTCCAAGTCCTGGAAAATGAGGCATGGGGCGTTCCAGGCAGGAAGATCCTTGTGTTTCCTGATGGGAGTGAGGAGCTGAGCATGGAAGATGTTTCTCTCAGTTCACAGTCACTCTTATGGACTCAACACGGCAGACCTGGTGTTCTCTGCCAATGGTTCCTGCGGTATGCCAGCATGTGACAGCAGCTGGGACAGAACCTCTCAGCAACATCCCGGCCACACTATGGGATGATGCAGCTCCAGGATGTACTTGCTGTTTCCAGACCTCCCCGCCCCCACACCCATCATCCCAGGGGTGCCTTCATCCTGAAGAAGGAAAGCCCCCTCACCTCCGAGCTGCAGGTTAAGGGGGCTGCTTGCATCCAGTCCACTCCCAAATTCATTTTCTCTTTAATTAACCAGAGAAACGCAGGGTAGCCTAGTGATTAAGAGCAGGGGCTCCCAGGTCTCTGCATTTAACAGCTGTGCCTAAGTTTTCCTTCCTATAAAATGTAGGTAATTATAATACCTATCTTTGAAGATTGCTATAGGATTGAAGAGCCTATGCATGTAAAGTTTAGAACAACGCCTGGCTTACAGGAAATGCTCAATAAACGTTAGCTGTAATTATTACTATTACTGCTCCTATTAGCACTACCACTAGCAATCATATTCCCTGGACTCAGTGTTCAGACTGGAAAGAAGTGAAAAGTGATATCATGTCAGAAGATAAAATACTGTGGGCTGGGCTGTGCTTTCCCAAAGTCAGTTTATGATTGAAAGCTTCATTGGGTTTCCTAAAAACCAATGCAGGAGCTCCTTGAATATACAGGTTCCAATTCTCCAGCCTCAGAGGTCTGATCTGGCAAATATGGACTGGAGCTCCAGAATCCAGGTGTCGAACAGGTACCCCGGGAGTCTCTGGCAGTTTCTGAGGTGTAGGAGGGAACCCCTGTTCTGGCAGATGACGTCCCCTAAAGCACAGGTGCCCACAGCTTAAAAGAAGAATTTTTTAAGATAACACATACTTCCATGTGATCACTTGCTTCCTTCTCCTTCAAGTAACACCCTGAAAAGTAAATTGATGGAAAATGTTCGGTGTTTTACTACAAGACTCTCAGTTCTGTTGGCTTCAGAAGAGGTTCTTTCACTCTGATGACACGTGGGTAACAACAGTAGCTGTTAGGTGTGAAGTGTTCACAATGTGCCAGTGCTATCCCAGGCGGTGGTTGTTCAGACCATCTATCCTTTCCAGGAAAAAGTATTATTCTCATTTTCCAGTTGAGAAAGCTGGAACATCAAGTTGTTAAGCACTTGCCTACAGTCACACTGCTACAAAATGACAAAGTCAAGATATGAGTCCATCAGACAATAGAGCTCAGGCCTTTCTTCTCTACACCAGTAGCTTCCAAGCATCAGTGGGGGTGGGGGTGGGTGGCGAGGGAAAGAAACTCATCTGAACATTTTTCTTAAAATTCAGCTTCCTGGGTCCAAAACACAAAGATTCTGGTTCAGTAGTCCTTGTTGGGGTCTAGAAACCTGTGTGGTGAAGAAGCAGCCCATGTAATTCTGATGCAGCTGTTCTCAGCCTACCTTGGGGAAGTGCTATTCAGTACAATTGGTCTCCCTTTTTTTGTTTTTGTTTTTGTTTTTTTAAGATTTTATTTTTTTAGAGTATTTTAAGTTCACAGTAAAATTGAGAGGAAGGTACAGAGAGTTGCCACATATCCCCATCCTTACACATGCACAGCACACCCTCCCCTCAACAATCAACATCCCCTTGGGATCCCTGGGTGGCGCAGCGGTTTGGCGCCTGCCTTTGGCCCAGGGCGCGATCCTGGAGACCCGGGATCGAATCCCACATCAGGCTCCCAGTGCATGGAGCCTGCTTCTCCCTCTGCCTGTGTCTCTGCCTCTCTCTCTCTCTCTCTCTCTGTGTGACTATCATAAATAAAAAATAAAAAAAAAATTAAAAAAAAACAAACAAAAAAAAACAATCAACATCCCCCACCAGGGTGGGACATTTGTCACTATTGGTGAACTTTCATTGACATATCATAAGCACCCAGAGACCATAGGATTCACCCTGGTGTCATACATTCTGTGGGTTTGGACAAATGCATCAAGACATGGTTCCAGCATTATAGCATCACACAGAATATTTGCACTGCCTGAAAAATTCTCTGTGCTCCTCCACCTTGATTTTGAATCCCTCAACCCCAGTGAATATAAAGAAGCTTAAAAGAAGTCACAATTTTTTCCCAAAATAACAGTTTGCTGTTGATTTTTAAATGTTTAAATAAAAGTTGTGTGATTAGCACTTGCTCCAAGGATATCTTAGCTCTAGTTATCACCTCAAATGGCAGCAGATAAATAACCAAGGTTCCTTTTGGATTATGTCTTCAACAGAGACACTACTTTGAAGAAGATTAATTGTTTTAAAAGGATTGTTGTGTTGCTTTTTGTTTCCTAGCCATGCTGCCTAGATGAAATATACTTCCTTTTACATTATCTTGACATTGGAAATTATATTCAGGTTCATGAATGGAAGACACAGACTTTCTCATCTTTCTTTATTTTAAAATAACCACAAAAACCCTTTAAGTATCTGCAGTACAGACAGATAGAAAATTACTAACATTTATGACATAGCATACCATAATCTTTCAGGATTTCTTTTACTTTGGTGCCTGTCATTCTTGGCACACAGCTTCGAAGAATGAAGAGGTAGACCAGAAGCAGAGTGATGGGCAGCAAGGTTTATTGAGCTATAGTACAAAGCTCCCAAAGAGGGAGGGGACCCAAGATGGTTGCAGATTTGGCATTTAGATCTAGGGGTTTTTATGGGCTTGTTGGAGGACTGTTTTAATCTGGTTAGCCTTCCATGTGCCCATCACCCAATTCAAGTTTTGTCATCTACCTATCACACATGAAAGGGTGGAGGGCTCCCTCCAGGGTAGTATAAAATTCTTTAGAGTAGTGTCCTCTTAGGGGGACCCCTTGTTCCTGCCTGCCTTTTTTCCAACTGTTCTTCATTAATAACATCAATAAATAAATGTTTGCATGGAACCAGAAAAACAGTGACTTTGTTTAACATCAAAATTCCGATCTGATCTTGCTATCATCCCTGTGTATGTGGTGATAGCAGGTGTTTGAGGTAGGCCATTAAACATTAGTTCTCTTTCTTGAAAGCACGAGGCCATATGTCTGACCCCCAGCCCCAGGAAGGCTGAAGAGGTCCTGGTCACAAATCAACTGAAAGACTAAAGAACCTGAAGTATATACAGTCAGAATTGGAGAAAGATCAAAATATCCCCACCCTGAGGTAAGGGTCAGGAGCTGGCCCCCTTCTGCATGCGGCCTCTCTGTGACTTCTAAAGCACCACAGGAGTAAGCAGGCCAGATAGGTGGGAAGAAGCAGGGCCTGAGTCAAATCTCTTAAGCTTTCTCAGATTCAGCTTCCTCACCTGTAAATTGGGGGTGGGGAGGTGAGCAGAACTTCTTTCCTCATGGAGTTGTTATAAGAATTAAATGAGATTATTTCTATGCAGCCCGTAACATAGTGACTGGCACAGTGGCACATAGAAAATACTTTAAATAAATGCTGTATCATTCCTCTAACAATATATTAGAAACACTGAAACACTGAAAAGTCTGTCGGGCATAGTACAAAAGAAAGGAAAATTGTTAAAGGGTGTTCTCCAGAGCCTTTTCGCACCCTCTACACTGATGCCCACATTATCAAAGTGCCTGGGCTTAAAATAAATGGATGCACAATCTGATCGCTGAGAAATACTAAGGTTTTTATAGAGAAGGCAACCCAGTGAGTATACCTTTCATTAATGTTTCAGGCAACAAATTCTATCCAAATACAAATGAGATCACATCAGGCTCTTCCAAGATGTCAACAGCAGGAAAGTTAAGGAAATCTGTTTATGTTCTTTTTGTAACAAACACCCGCTAATTGGAAGTAAAAGACTCTCTGGTCCTGCTTCCCAGGTACAAAGCACTATGTCTCTGATTAATGACCCAGGTATCTACAGTAACTACTATGCCAACATTCCCTCAGTCTAATGGAGTCAGCTACCTCTGCCCAGGTGTTCAACTGATGCCCTCATCCTGGGGGGCATCCGGTAATTAGCAATGCCAGCAGGTGTTTGCACTTGCTGCCGTTCCTGGTAGTGGAACATATGTGTCAGGTCCCTGTTGGGGGGAAGAAAGGGGGTGAAATAAATGATTCACCCTAGCAAGGTCAGCTCTTCAAAGAAAGAAAAAGCAAACTTTCTGCTTCTGCATCTCCTTTCCTTGTTATTCTCTAAAACCTGCAGCTAATTTTGAAGTTGCCTTGGCATTCTCCAGCTGCCATTTGGCAATACCTCCTCATGTGGGCACCCTCCAAATGGCTCCCTTGCAATTTGCTGTGCTCTGGGCCTTTTATTTACTTACTTACTTATTTACTTACTTACTTATTTTTGCAGTTGAAACTTCCCTGTCTTGAATCTTGCCGCATTCTCTCAGACCCGACTCCCTGACTTTCCAGGGAATTCTTAGCTAGGCTGAGGTATAGTGAGTGCCCAAGTACTACTTGAAAAAGGGCTCCATCCCACACTAACACTCTTCCCACAGAATATATTCAGATGTCTGCTAGTAAGCTAGCTCACCAGAAGGGGGATTGGGAGAGAGAGCCCAGGTTTGTGGCATTTGCCATTTTGTACGGTGCAAATGCTCCCACCATGGCCAGTTTCAAGCCTCTGATATTGCAGAGTTGTAAAGAGATGCATAGAATCAGCTGAATGAACTCCAGCAGACCCCTGAATGTAATATGATTCATAATGGTTTCTAAAGAAACTGTCATTACCCCAGGAATGAGGATAGCATGGCAGGATCAGGTTGGCTTAAGAAACATTTTAGGGCACAAGGGTGTCTCACGGAATTCTTCCAATTGCATTGAGGACTTCTGCAAGTTGGCAAAATAAACTTGCATGCTTAATTCCTTTCCCTCCAGGGGATCCTTTAAAAAAAAAGCTAAAATATTTTTTTAAGTGTAAACATACAGCAAGAAACAAAGGGATGAAAGCCATCAGAAGAAGTTAGCTTTGAACAAATTTCTATGAGATGGAAAGCAAGCGGGCTAGTGATGGATCGATAGCACAGAACACTGCCCAGGAACACTCGCAGAAGAAACAAGGCTGGAAGCCTGACATCCTTGACACCCATGACAGCCCTCAAAAGGCTCAGCACTCTGGGAAGACTAGAATGGGAAGATGTGAGGGAAGGGGCTGAAAGTTGTAAGGAGTCGTGTAGAAGTCAAGTGGTTTGTGGTAATGGAAATGCTTGGCACCTTTGAGCTGATGAATAACTGAGTGAAGACAGTATAGAGGGAAACAGGAGAAGTTTGGGCTAAGTGGTCCTTAAAGAACTCTCTAATTCCAACCAAATCAGTCTTCAGGGATCCTACTTTGCGGATTCAGATTAATCACAGGATGTCAGGGTACCTAGTTATATATAGCTTTGGGAGTTCTCCCAAATGGATGCATACCTGTCACTGAGCACCTATGCCAGCATGCACAGGAGCAACTTAAACTCTCTGCACTAAGGGAGTGTAGCCCATGTTCAACAGAATAGAGTGCTGGCACCGGAGAGAGACATTCAGGAGCCCATCGAGTGTTCTAGGAAACACAGCTTTAGATGGCAGAGAATTCTGATTTCAGTAAAAGACTGTGGCCTTAAAGAACTTGCTTATTTAGGAAATGTTCTCATCTCAGGGTCCATATAAACACCCTGTGCATCCATTAAATAAATATGCATATGCTTACTAAGAGCTGGTTCTCAGCTCCAGGGTGCGGAGATAGGGAGATGAATCAGGGCAGGTCTAACATCAATATGCTTAGAGGAGAGGGGAGGGAAAGGGAGGGGAGGAGAGATGTCTCCAGAGAAATGTGACACTAGTGCTTTAAGAGGAGGAGAGAGTGGTGTGGTGGTTTATAAGACGAATGGAATATTCCCAGCCTGAGGGAAGCATGGGGTACTAAGGTAGCCAGATAAAACACAGAACACCCAGCTAAACTGGAATTTCAGAACACCATTAAATATTTTTTTAGCATAAGTATAAATATGACAACTGTTGGGGCTGGGTTTCATAGGGCAGGGAGGGTATGAATCGCCATGGAGATTGGGCGCAACGCATTCCAGGCAGAAGGGAAAATTTCAAGCTTAAAAATCATCTTCCCCTATCTCTTTGTTTAAAATTGCAACCACCCAGGGGTGCCTAGAGGGCTCAGTAGGTTAAGAATCTGCCTTCAGCTCTGGTCATGATCTCAGGTCCTGGATGAAGCCCTACACTGGTCTCCCTGTTCAGCATTGGGGAGCCTGCTTCTCCCTCTGCTCTCCTCCTGCTTGTGTGCTCTCTCACTCTCTCTCTCTCTCTCTCTGTCTCTCTCGTATGTGTACACACTCTCTCTCTAATGAAAAAATCAAAATATAAAAAATAAAATCACAACCACCTATTCCTGCAGGATTTTTCTCCATAGCACTTATCACAATATGACATACCATGTGCTTTTTTTTTTTTTATTGTTTATGTCCCCCTTCTAGAATGTTACAGCAGGAAATACTGTCTGTATATCCCTAAGCCTGCAACAATGGACCACATAGATGCTCAATACATACTTGTTGACTGAAGGAAAGACAAATGAATGCGTAAACAAATGAGGAAAAAAGATGGGAACTGATTCATTCATTTTCTTTCTCTTGTGACTGGCACTTAAACCTGCCTGGTTCATATTGGTTGAAATGTGAAAACACAAAGACAATTCCAGCCCTGAAGTAGCATTTAAGCTATATGGGGTCAGAAAGACATCAGCCAAAGAGACATATGATCAACAAGAAATATAAACTCGGGCAGCCCCGGTGGCTCAGCGGTTTAGCGCTGCCTTCAGCCCAGGGTCTGATCCTGGAGACCCGGAATCGAGTCCCATGTCAGGCTCCCTGCATGGAGCCTGCTTCTCCCTCTGCCTGTGTCTCTGCCTCTCTCTCTCTCTCTCTCTCTCTCTCTCTGTGTCTCTCATGAATAAATACGTAAAATATATTCTTTTAAAAAAAGAAATATAAACTTAACCAAAAATCACAACTAATGTCCCACAAAACCTGTGTCACTTCAGCCGAGCCAGCGGCTGCTGCAAGGGTTGAGAGACTCAAGTCAGCAGTGACAACAGCATAGAAGGGGCAGATCTGTCACTGGTCTTGCAGGTAGAGGAGGAGACAGAGCTGCTGCAGAGCAGCACCGCCCTCAGACCTCAGAGGGCTTTCCTCCACAGGCCACATTTCCCCAGGAGGCAAACACACAGCCTAGCCTCCTGCTACTGCTCCTCTTCCTGCAAAGCAATTGCCAGCTCTGCAGATGCACTTCAGAGATGGTTAAATGTTCAAGTGCAGGGCGAGCCTGCACTCCACGGAGAAAGGTAGGAGGTATTGCAACTAGGGATTAGGAGAATGTATTTTGCATTCTATCCCCTGTGGTGGTCAGAGAAGGCTTGGAGGTTTCTCATAACCAATGGATGCCACAAACTGTGACAGTGTCCCTCCCCTCCACCTCAGGAGAGGTCTACACAAAAGTAACACCTCCTACAAATAAAGTCGGGCCTGCTTGCTGTCAATCATCTCCCCGGATAACAAGCTCTCTGTCAAGGAAGAGGCATGCGTCTGCAGATGCTAATTGATGGGCAGGTTTGAGACAGGAGACTCTCAGGAAGGAAGAGTCCCTTCCACTTGGCAGCCACCGCATCACTAAGACCTTTATCACGTAGCTAATACAGTTAAGTGTATGCCTATTCTTTCCCAATGTGTAGGTCGCCAAACTGCCTAAATAAACAAACAAACAAACAAACAAACGAATAAATAAATAACAAGGGCACGCAGAGCTGTTTTTTAGATGGCCGTGCATTTGTGCCTTTAGCTTCCTATTTTTCTGCCTCCTACTGACATCCCAAGGCCTTCGTTCTCCGTTATTAAATTGTCAGTCACTGTCTTTACGAGCTCATGACACTTCGACTATCACAGCTAGAAAGCAAAAGGGAAGAAAGAAAGGAGGAAGGGAGGGAAAAAATAAAGTCAAAGCAAGGAAAGGAAGGGAAAGGGCAAAGCCAAAGATGTCGTGGAGTACATGTTTCTACAGGAGCAGTAAACAATAAGAAAACAAATCCAAAACCCTACTAAGACATCAAGAGCTGTCTTCGAGCTTATATTTCTTTAAAACAGTGGAAACTTAACTTTGCTAGAATAAGCCTGCACTACTTAAGGACTTGTTCACTGGCATATTCCCAGGGCCTAGAAGAGGATCTGGCACATTGTAGGCACTCAGCAAATATGCACTGACTGGATAAAAGCATTAATCAGATTCGTTTACATATCTTAATGAAGAAAAATATCACATGATGGTATTGTTATTTGAAATGTCTTATGTAAATAGAACTAAATGGAACCGGGAACTTTCCATTTAATTAAATCAAAACATCATGACACTGAGGATAAGGAAAAAGTCAATCTTTGTCCAAGCCTCTGCTCGGAGTAGAGTGTGACACCTGTAGCTTGGGATGGCACCACTGCCTGTGTACTAACATTACTGGGAGGAGAATAAGATTGATTCATTGAGTCCCAGCCAACCCTTAGTGGTGTGTTGCTTCTAGAAGGACTACTCTGTGTGCTCCATTTCTATGGAAATTTCTTTTTTTAAATTCTTTTTTCTTAAAGATTTTATTTATTTTTTCATAAGTGACAGAGAGAGAGAGAGAGAGAGAGAGAGGCAGAGACACAGGCAGAGGGAGAAGCAGGCCCCATGCAGGGAGCCTGACGTGGGACTCAATCCCGGGTCTCCAGGATCATGCCTTGGGCTGCAGGCGGCTCTAAACCACTGTGCCACCAGGGCTGCCCCTCTATGGAAATTTCTACGGAGCATACAGTCCAGATGGTCCTTCCCACTGACCCACCATGTTGGTAGCATGATGCCATTACAATCAGGCTAGGAGATAGACACATTTCTTGTTCTTCTTTTTTTTAATTTATTTATTCATGAGAGACACAGAGAGAGGCAGACACATAGGCAGAGGGAGAAACAGGCTCCCTGCGGGGAGCCTGACGTGGGACTTGATCCCACGACCTAAGCCGAAGGCAGATGCTCAACCACTGAGCCACCAAGGTCCCCACATTTCTTGTTCTGATACCATAAGCTTAGGTAGGCCAATGAAACCTAAGGAGTTTTGCATTGTTATTTCAGTCCTTAGTCTGTCCAACAACTATTGTCTTAATTACAGAAGGCCGTGACAGCATCCATTAGAATTAGGCCATCTGTGGTGTTCCTAGCACTTGGTGTTTCTCAGGCAAGAATCAAGTTGACAGGAGAGAGGCTGGGATGATGTTAAGGGAGGGAGATGTTGAGAGAGGATGGGCAAGAGGCAGTGGTTAGATGTCATTCCTGTCTCCTAGCCAGGAAGTTTAGCCTACAAATATCAGTGAACTGGTTCCACACCATTCAATTTCTTATATGAGGAATGACACTTGGAGGAAAAAGAGACTGAACACATTTCAGAATGTTCCCTGCCCTGGCTACATTACCTGCCCTCATGAACCCAGCTGACAAGTAGTGTGGTTTCTTCAAGGCTACAGGTGGGAGCAGGTCAGAGTAGTGGTTGTTACAGTGGAGCGAGCAGAGAGGTATGAAAACAAATTAAGGGCAAAAAAAGGATTCAGAAACCTTGCTCTATAGAATCTGTTGGGCTCCTCACTTGCTTTTCCTTTCCCTTTTTCCATAAAAATAATTATTTTCTTGAACAGTCAACTCCATGTACTCCACCTTGTCAGGGTTATAAAGTTAAATAAAACATTGTTCAGCATATATTTCCTGAGCATCTCCTCTGGGCCAGACATGGTGCTAGGTCATGAGGACACAAAAGTGTTTAAGATATAGACCTTGCCCTCTTGGAGCTTCCCAGTGAGGATAGCAGTTCACACCTAGAATATCCAGTCTCCTTGAATTTGACTTTCCTATCAGAACATCCGTATGATGAATATGGCATGGATTTGCTGTGATTCATGAAATCTCCAACCCAGAATTTCTGTCAGAACAGAAGCTTGAAAGACAATGAGATACGGTGAAATATGTCAGTTGGCCATATTAACTAAAGATTGTCAACCAACAGACTAGCAAAGTTTAAAAAAATTCCTGACAGAACTGTACACAAAGCTCTTACAGGCCGCTTGAACTACAGGTACAGATGACATCATAGAATCAGAAATAATGCACATCTCATCAGCTCTTACCTCCATCAACTTAAAAAGGGTCCAATCTTCCCTTACTTGTATCTGGAAATGCTCAAAGGTATCTCTCAGGATCAGGAACCAGTCTGTGAAATAAACATTCTGTCCCATTCTCCTTCTCCTCTGCCCTCCACTTGTTGTCCACTCTATTGATTGCATCACCTCTAGCACGGGTACTGCTCCTCTCATGAGAATATTCATGTCTGTAACACCAATACTCTCCCAAAGATGCCAACCCTTGAGGTACCAGAATGGTCCTGGGAGCAATGGGGATTGTCTCTCACACATTTATGTCATACATCATATCTCACAGAGCCCTCATGGAAACAAATCCTTCACCTCCTGCCCCTCTTTCATCGTGGTACTCCACACAGGAAGCCTTGGGGCCATATTTTCACTCCTCTTTCTCTCACGTACATTAATTTAATGAAATAGATACAGATTCCTGTGTGCTTCCCATTCTCCAAAGGGATGAGCCCAGATGCATCTGAACTCAGTGGCTGTCACAGCTCAGGTTAAAACTGGAGCTCTTGATGAAAATGAATTCTGGACTTCTGTGGAAAAAAATCAGTAAATATAAATTTGGTTCATTTATTCTTCAAAGACTATAAAATACGTAATACATGTTAGATATTGGGAACATACTAGTCTTTTTAAAAAAAGACATAGGTCTAGTGCTGATAAATCATTCAATGAGCAACTTTATAATTACTAATTAAGACAAAGCATCATGAAGGAAATGAATAGTGTTAGAGAGATTTTCATAGGCCTGCTGACACACAGCCAACATCCTGGGGCCAGTTTCAGAGTTTTTGACGGTGCTTTATTGTATATTATGTGTTGCCTAGTGCAAAGCTATTAAGTTGGAACAAAACATCATCCAGGTAATTCTTACAACTCAATTGGCCCTACAGAAGGTAGCACCCTGTACTTTCTCATTTTAATGATAAGCCACAGACTACTGTCAGGTCATTGAAGAGGATTTGGAACGGCTCTCAAGCTTCTTGACTCAAAAGATTATACCGTGCTCTCTGTGTGTGAGCTTTGAGGTGTTAAGCCCTTCCATCTTGGTGCTGTCTGAAAACTTGATAATGCTCATAATTGCCCTATCCAGGTTAGTGATAAAAATATAAAATACTAATCCAGTGTCATCCACTGACAATGTCAATGCAGGTGGATAGATATTAAGTCAGGATTGCTATAACAACCACTTCTTGTTGATGTTAATGCCATGAGGAATGAAATACAACCCATCGAGATCCAAATATGTTGTCTGCATTGCTTTCTCCCTGGGCACACTTCCCAAAGGAAGCTAAAGCCTTCTGACTTGCTTAGTGCTCACAGAATGACTGGGATGACCATGAAGGCTCTTCAGGTCTTAACTATGTTTGCCAGTTAAAGTGTTTATTCATTTACAATCCCACATCACAGATATATAGTTTTCCTGGTCCCTTTTTTTGTTTCAAACTTTATGTGAATTGAGTTAACAGAGACTGTTTAGGTCCCCACCCCACCCACCACCCACACCCTATCCCCCTACCTTCCTATCCCCGCTATCTGAACGTAGAGTTTCATACGAAACCTTTCATAAGCCAAAATAGCATAAAGCAAAAAGCAATTCCTAATTCCCAATTAGCAATGAACTTATTCAGCAAACTCTTGAGCATTCCCAAAACCCAAAAATTACCTTTCTTAGGCTTTTCTGATCACTTAGGACACATCTTGTTAATGGATGCACAGAATAAATCAAGATAAAGCCCAGGTGCTCACAGACACAGTTCACAGCTGTGGAAGCTTGAGGCTAAGATGCTGAGTGTACCCCTCAGAGAAGGAGCTTGCCCTCACTGCTCTGCCCAGGGTGCATGCTGCCTCTTTTAGAGCTCCATGCAAAACACTGAAAGCTATTTTTGCTTTTGGCCTTTTTCTAGTGAAAGCACAAATCCTCTTCAGTCTTTTTATAATTAACAAAAATGGGTGCTATTGTAATGTAGGTCCTTCATAAAAGCAAAATGGCAAAAACAAACTGGAAAAGTAGGGGATACCCATTCATTTTGAGCATTA
This sequence comes from Nyctereutes procyonoides, assembly GCF_905146905.1. Classification (NCBI taxonomy): domain Eukaryota; kingdom Metazoa; phylum Chordata; class Mammalia; order Carnivora; family Canidae; genus Nyctereutes; species Nyctereutes procyonoides. Next base: position 28,688,564 of record NW_026575048.1, read on the forward strand.
CTGTGGCTTTCACATTAGGCATTTCAGTATTTTCTTGAGACTTTATGGAAATCAACTACTTTAAAAACTAATAATATCCCAAAGACTTCAATTAACATTTCAGAGAATGGTTCCCACCAGGACCATGTTGACCATGACACATAGAACCCTCGCATTTTGAAAGCATCCTGTCTTTCTCAAGGCATGATCTGTATGCAGTTGTAGCTTGCTTTTTAATGTGTTGAGCAAATGAACAAATCGATTCACATGCTCTTCATCACCAATTCGTCAGCAAGTTAATGCATTTATTAAAATATATCATATTAATTCAGTATTGCCTTGGATGCTCTCACTGATCTGGAAAACCTTAGTATTTAAGAATTCACAAAGTTCAAGTTGTCCTAGGTATTTTATACCACCACCAACTTTCCTGTTTACATAAGGTTCCTTTCAAGCAATGTTCAGATTATGCAAAAAAAAAAAAAAAACTCACAAAGATTTTATGGAGCATTTCAGTCCAATTATGCAATTATTTTTAAATGGTTAAATATTAATTGACCACTTATTTACTGATTAGCAAACTTCACAACCAAATTAAAATTTCTAATAAAGTGTATTGATGGTATATAATTCCATCTGGAAACAACAACTGTTAAACAATAGTTGCACAAAAAAGTAAAGAATGCATTTTCAAGGAACACACAGCTGGTATGGAAGTTAAACATATGAACAAATGCATATATAAGTAATGCACATAATGTGATAATTACTAATGAAATACTCATTAATAGTCATAAGAAAATAAATATAATCAGAAACATAATAGGGGCCTTATCAGATTGTATATTCTCACAATGGCTGCTGTACTTACTCTTCCAATAGTAGTTGGAAGGAAAGCCAAAAAAAGACAGTCCATACACACACACCTCTGTATGTGGAAGAGCTGCATAAGCTAAGTTCAAGACAGTAAATTCTATATAAGGGGAGTTAGAATAAGCACCTTATATTGATACTCAACTCTTGCTTCTAGGATTCATTCCAAGAAAAAAATGGACTCACATGCTAGTAGAAAAACCAGCTCTGAAAATTCCAAACTTCCTCTTTACAAGGATGCTTGAAACAAACAGCATAGGTGGTGATCTTTTTCATGCTAATAATAACTTCTTGCCCACCTAACAAATTCTTTCACATCCTCAACATCCCAGCCCAATCACGTCTTCTGTGTTAACTTCCACATTGCCAAATTACGCCCCCCGACAAAAACATTTTATTCACACTTTACTTACGTTCCTATTGCACCCTGTAAGTATCCTGCCTCCCTCAGTGCCTCTATACAGACTGTGTTATAAATCTGCCTCCCAGCTGGCACAAGAGCCCATTAGGACTATGAATTGTATCCATGTATTTTTAACTTCTATCTGCAGTGTCTAATACAATACTTGGCTCAGAGTAGACAAGCATTCAATAAGTATTTGTTGAATTTGTTAAATAACTAAATTAAATTAAAATTGATGAGAGCCTCATTTCTCACCTCTGCCAGAGAGAATTGAATGGAATTGATCTGATACTTTCACTCCTGACTTCACTGAGTTGTTCTATGCTTCTATTGTAGAATTCTCACTTATTTTTGAGTACTTTCCTCACCGTTACTTTGACCTAATCATGTAAATTTTTTGAAAGTATGGATGAACGGAGTGAAATGAAAAGTATCACATGGCAAAAAAAAAAAAAGAGTACAAACTGTAGCCCCAAAGCATGGTTCAAACCCCAACTCCTGAGTATTCACAGGCAGGTAGGTCATTTCAGTTCTGTGAGTCCAGTTTTTGATTTGCAAGATGAGGATGAGAATGCCTCCCTCTGGGTGTGATTGTGGGAATCAGGACTCTCATGGACCAAAGCCCTGATGGGACGCCCGGAACACAGTAGGTACTCCATCAATTACAGCATTATAATGTACGCGAAAGCACTTTGTAAGCTGTAGGCACTCTACAGATGTAAGTTACAGCACCAGCCCCCATCCTGGTGTTCCACTGTTATCTGGATTCATCAAAATTGTAATATACAGAAAAGTGTCCAGGAGGAAGCCATGGTAAAGGTGGGTCCCACTGCCCTAGTAGCCAAAGGAGGAAAAACAGAAGAGGAAGACGATGCATGATTGATTGCTTTTTATTATATTCATGTGCTTTGTGGGTAATCACAAGCCTCCTGCCCTCACTGTCCACATGAGTCCTGCAGTGCTTTATCTCTTTATATTCCTGGAAGTCCCACGTCATTACCTCATGCAACATATCCAATGGCCATCACTCTAAGGTGGGGACTTTGGTTGTGGCCTCCGCAACATCTTCTTTGGGCCTGTGACAACCTTGGTGTCCACCAGTCTTTCCATTCCTCAGTCCTTCGACAATAATAAAAAGGGCACCTCACTTGGAATACTTTGGGATGCAAATAACCGAACCCAACTCCAAGTAGTTTGTCAAGATAGCGATCAGGCCTCCACACTGAAATGGAACCAGAAGCTGGAAATACTTTAGGAATCCAGAAGAGTATTGTCTTTGTTTCCTTTTCCACTTCTCTCTTCCTGCCTGACTCATTGGGTCCTCATTCTCCATGATCTGCTTTCTCTGTTTTGTGATTCAGTCACCAACCTCCCCTTCCACCTCTTCACCTCTCCATCCTCCACCAGGGCTCACTTTGCATGTGTCTCCCAATTCTGGCCACACGTAGAAGTTAACTGGCCTTTCCTAATCAGGTGTGCACTTGTGTTCTCATAAACCTTGGTGAAAAAGGGATGAGTGAACCTCACATGCTGTAAACATGGGAGTCAGGCCGGCCCCTATAGACGGATAGGCCATTCTCATGAGTCATCTGGATTGCAGAAGTAATCAGGCATACCTGCACAGAAAGTAGTTTATATAGGTAATATATTTGAGGGTCCAGAGTATAAGCAATTAAGTAATATCAGAATCACTCAAGTCAAGTTATGTAGATTTTATTATCTTTAACTATCACCTCATCCCCCTGACCAATGGTAGCTCAGGTTTTAAACTCTCAATAAGTTGTAAGACAGGCACCATTTGTCTTTATTCTTTCTAGAACCACCTATGCTGCTAAGTCACCTTGTTAGCCCAACTTCTCTGGAAGGAAATCTGTATAGTAGTAAGATGAGGCCTGCATATGAGTTCTGATTCCATGACCTCAGGTAAACCTTATTGCTTCTTAAAGCTTCAGGGTGCACATTTGTAAGATGGGGTTAATGCTGTCTGCCCTGCCTACTATTGTTGGGATAGTGTCTACAAATATATGTCAAAAACATTTTGAAAACCGTAAAGCATTTTATGAATGTCATTAAGCACCGGGGCTAAAACTCTGACTCTGGGGTATTTTTAAAAAATATTTTATTCATTTATTTGAGAAAGAGAGAGAGAGAGAGAGAGAGAGAGAGAGAGAACAAGCAGTGGGGAGTGGCAGGCAAAGGGAGAAGGAGAAGCAGATTCCCCACTGAGCAGGGAGCCTGATGTGGGGCTCAATCCCCGGACCCTGGGATCCTGACCTGTACCAAAAGCTGATGCTTAACCAACTGAGCCACCCAGCTGCCCTCTGGGGTGTCTTTGATCTAAATTTAATTCCTGCCTCTACCACTTATTAGTGTGTCCTTTGGGGCAAGTTATCATGCTCTTTAAGCTTCAGTTTCTTTATCTGTAAGACTGGCATAAAAATACTACCTCACAGGTTTATTGTGAGCATTAAATGTGATGATATGAATGAAGTACTTTGTACAGTTATGTCAGGAATTCAACAATTCTTCATTATTTTAAAACATCATTAATACCTAACAATATTAATATTGGGGCCATAGATTAAATTTTTGCTTTCTATTCAAAGCTACCTTAAGTTTTCAGTCATCCCTTCTACTAGAAAATTAGTATGGCCTTTGTTCTGACTTTAGAGTAACCTATTTTCTTATCTCCACAGACCATTTGCTTCTTGGGTAAATCATTTTTTCTTAATCCGCCATAGACTTGGTCTTTCTGATTTTGTTATCCGTCTTTTCTCCCCTAGGCTACAAGGCTCTGTTTTTGGCTGCCAGGTCCTGCTTTCTAGGCCCTTCATTTCAAAATCAGTCATGTTGGCTCTTGCCTGTTGCTTCATTTATCTCCTTGTTCAATTATTTACCTGTTCATTCATTCAACAAATAAGTATTGGATGCCTAATACATACCAGACACAGCATTAAGTACGGATGATATGTTGGGTGAGAACAGACATCATCTCTGTTTCCACAGTTTGATGGGAAGAGACATGTGATTGGGTAATCATTTTGTGTAATGGCCAACGTGCTTATTACCTACTCTGTTCCATTTCTCTGTGATCCTTCTTCATTTGGGCAGTTAACCACAATGTCTACCACCCCAGGGAAGTATTATCACAGAAGATTAGAGTCTAAAATAGCCAAATTCTTACTTCAGTTTTAAAAGCTAAAATGGAGGTGCAAAAAAATTTTTTTTTATGATTAGCCAATTGATGACCAGGAGGAAGCACTGTATTCTAGCATTCCTCTCCTCCAAGTCCATCCTACAAGGGAGAGTTCTAGGACTAGGTGAGAGTGGGGGCAAGGAAAGAAAGAGAGGAATCATGATGAGAGAAAGTCAGGGATGTGGGGCCAAGGGATCAGACCAAGAGCAAGGGTTTACCCTCCAAATTCTGCCCATCTCACTTGCAAGTGAAGCACCATCTTTTGCCAGCACCAGAGAGCCAAACAACACAGGAGTCCCCACTGAACTGGCAGCCCAGTGCCTGTGGCCATCTAAAAACTTTGATTAGTCCCCTTCCAACCACCTTGTGAGGATAACCCCTTTCTTGTCCACACTCACATATCAGATACAAGGTGAGAATCTGGAAATAGAGTGAAATTGAAGTGTGGAAAGGAAGCATATTCATGGGCAGTCATAGTGAGGTTTTCCCTCAAGCTGGGACACTGATTAAACACACCACTGTTACACAGACATTAACTTTACAATCATGCTAATGTATAACTGCAAACTGAGATAGGTACCCTCAAGGAAAGAAACTTTGAGAGTGCTTAAGAAACAAATCTGACCTAAAATGGAGGGTCAGGAATGGTTCCCCTGAGGAAACAACACTTAAGCTTAATTTTCAATGGTAAATGGCAGTTAATTAGAAGAAAAAAGGGGAGAAGAAACAGCATAGCAATAACCCTGTATTGGGGATGGGGTACCCTAGTGTGTTCTAATAACTGGACGAAGTCAATGTGGCTGCAGGGGGCATGGGAAAGTGATTCAGTAAAGCTGGAAGGGTGATCCAGATCATGAAGGAACTGGTAAAAACATTGGTCATTGGTGCAAGAAAAATGGGAAGACATTGAAGGAATTTAAGTAAAAGAATGAAAGGATCACTCTGCTTGTAGTGTTGAATGTGGATAAAGAGGCAGCAGAATGAAAGCAAGGAGGCAGTTACAGAGATCCAGAGATAATAGGCACAGGTTCATGGGTTTCTCCTATTCTCCCCAGCTTGTTTCTGGTCCTTAAATGACCTTGGATTTCTGAAAGTTCTTGACCTTGTGAATGACTTCATTCCCACTTTCTATAGATAGTTTCATTTTGTATTGTTGATTAATTTTTTAGGATCTTAACCTTCTAAATCTGCCCTATATCGCTTTCCCTTAAAAAAAAAATCTCAGAACTTCCAGGTTGGTAAATATGCAAAGGCTGTGCCAGTGAGCCTGCCCTTCCCCTAGAGCTAAGCCTATGCATCTCTTCCATTTGGACTGCTCCTAGGTTGTGTATCCTTTCGTAATAAGCCATAATCTGGCTTCAGAGGGAGGTTTAATGCTATAGGCATTACAATAGCAAAGCTATTTTCAGAAACATGAAGTTTTATGTTGAACTGTGGATTTTGTCAATGTCCATCCTGAGGACTTCTGTCATTCCAAATGCAGAGGACACTGAATTGGCAGGATCTAGCACCAATTTTAAAGGGAACTGTGGAGGGGCAGTTTAATTAATTGCCCTTCTTTTTTTTGCCATGGATCAAGTAACCAGTCCAGAATCTGCTGCCATTCAGTGGCCCACACCACTATGGCAGAATAATATTTTCCTGTATCATACAAAAGATCAGAAACAGGACTTAAAAAAAAAAACAGGACTTACGGGAGAATTCTAAATGGGTAGATATCTACTTTAATAGAACAAAAGTTAGATCTTTCTACTGATTGCATACACATAGAATAGGGTATCTTGGGATGAAGTGACCTTTTAATCATTGGAAATATTCAAACAGAATCTAGACAGTCACATCACACAAAGTTGAGGAGAATCAAGCACCAGATAGAGGCTGAAACTGGATGATCTTCACGGTCCATCTAGAACCTTCCTCCCAGTATATATCTATTTCCCCATCAACAACATTAATAGAGGGGAGGGTGGAGTTGGGCCTTATTTCCAGGTGACAGAGAGGAGACCACACCCCTGAAAGAATCAGACTGGTGTTTCTGAAGCATGGGTATGTATGTAGGTGACTGCATTTCACAAATACATCCACTTTTTTTTTTTTAACCATTAATTTCATGGCTACATAAATCTCAGTCCCTTTTATTAGCATGGATTATCATTTAACAATAATGCATACTCCCTGCTGCCAATTTGTATAACAGTTCCCACTTAAATCAGTCATCAAATTGGTAAAAGAAATTGCTATTTTTCAATACATTTTTCAAACAAAATTTGTCAGGAAAAACCTATGTAGATCGCAATTTCTTTTAAAAGCCTACGTTTCATGTTCTTCAGCTATGCAGATTTGGTGCTGTCTATTTAAGCCTGGCATGCCTACCAATTAAGACATAATATTTGGTGATGAGGAGATTTGGTTTCAAGTTTCTTTTCCAACACCTGGGCAATTTAGCTCTAAAGGAAAAAAGCAAAGAAGAAATTGGTCATGTTGACATGATCCTATTGCTTAATTCAGTCATTGTATTTTACCTTTTCCTCATCTCCCCAAACACAAAGTAACAACAGCACTAATTATTGCTCTTTAGATGTATTAAATCTCCAATGCTGAGTTCTATCCATGGAGATGGCTTAAGCAGTCTGGTGAAGCCAGAGGCGCAAACACACAAGCCCATGTTAAGATCTCCTTCATCATCTTCTACCCCTGTCACCTTCACTCCCAATCAGTGCTTTAAAGAGAAAACATCTTCCTTTCTTATTAACTATCACTTGTTTCTCTTTACTTTCATGTAGCCTCTCTTCCTTCCCCCATCCCCACCCTGTGTGTGTGTGTGTGTATGTGTGGGCACACGCATGCGTGCACAGGTGCATATTTGCGTACGCACATGCTTGTGTCCCTGGAACCTCAGTGCAATATTCCATACCTCTTTCTTTCCACACCCATAATTTTCTATCATAATCAAAAAAGAGGACATCAGTGGAGAACAACAAATAGTAATGGACCAAATGGTGTTCAGATGACCTGTCTTTTAACTTAGAATACATTGATGTCTGGAGCTCTTGAGTAATTTTTCATCTTTGAACGCCTGTCTTTGAATGTTTTCAAGACGTGGATGACTAGGATATCACTTAAATATAGTAAGAACATGAACTTTGGAGAAAGATACACAAGAAGACCAGAAACATCCTGCACTACTGTGGGTATGTACTGTGGTACAGTCATTCCAGAAGCAACCTAGCAGTACTGAGCAAAATTAAGGAACATATTATATATGGTCCAGCAATACCACTCCTCAGATACAGGGTATATGCTCAGATTCCATATGTGATGGTTTCAAAGATATTCACCAAGACATTATTTGTTATAGTGGGGAATTAGATGGATTGCGAATGTTCATCCACTGGTGAAAGTTTATATGAAGTATAGTGGACTCATATCATGGAATACTAATCAGCAGAAAGGACTTGAACTCATATACAGTGACATGAATATATATCATTAACCTTACCATATTGTTGGCCTCCCTAGCATGGCCACCTACTTCATCAAGGCCTCAGAATCTCCAGCTCCAGTCTGCTAATGGAGCCTTATATAATGTAACCTAATCAAATCTAAGCATAAAAGTGACATCCCATCACCTTTGCCATATTCTATTGTTAAGAAGCAAGTCACAGGTCCCATCCACACTTGCGGGGAAGAGATTACACAAAGATATGAATGCCAGGAGCTATGAATAATTAGAAGGTCACCTTAGGGTCTGTCACCCCACCGGGCAATGTTCTGGACAATGAGAATACATCATTGAGTAAAAGAGGAAAAAAAATCTGCCTTTGGAGGAAGTACAACCTAGTGTTTTATACATATATATAATTAGATTGTATATAAATTATATATAAATATATTTTTCCTCCTTTTAAAACTAATAGGATGGTACATAATCTTTTGCATCTTGCCATTTCATCTTATAACCTCGCTTGGAAATTTCTCCTTTCAACTACTCACAGAATTAGGTGCTTTATAACAGATTCATAATGTATTCAACCATTATCCTATTCATGAACTTGGAGGTTGTTTCTAGTTTTCCCATTTAACGATACTGTAATAAATGCCCTCATACATGTATCACTGAGTTCATGTGCAGGCTGTCCAAACAGTTTATCTTCTTATGGTCAAATAAAGGTTCTAATCTATTTTAGCCTTGGCTCTGCTTCATTCCAGCCATGAGAACTTCGGAGATTTACTTAAGACTGTGCATTTCCTTTTCCTACTCTATTACAGAAGGATAATTTTAGTGAATTCACATTCACACTGCACTAATATAGTGGCTGAACCATGGTAGATACTTCACATACCACCCTTCCTTTCTTGTGCACTTCAACTGTTCCATGAAATACACATCTACCTACAGACCTTCCTATATCTTCCAAATTAGATGAGAGAAAATGGATATTCACAGAAGGGTGACAGAGAGATAGGGAACTTTACAACAAAGAGAATATCCCTATTTATTCCCTGTCCTCTCTACACTTCCTAGGCCCTAATCCTGCCCAGTTTGATTATCCTGATCAAGACCTGTCTCTCATTTCTTTTTCTTTATTATTTGAAACATACACCCTCAAATATATGTCCTCTGTGTCTTTCAAGAGGAAAAATGGCTAAAATAACTCTAATATACTTACATAATTTACTGTTAATGTGTTCATGAGGGGCACCATATAACACAGTACATACATCTAAATAACAATGTTCTTACTTACACAGCACACCAAACCCAGAGGTAAGATTTCACTGGTGTGACCTTCACTCCACGTTGGAAGGACCCACTAATGAAGTGAAGCAGACATTTGAGGCAAGGGAAACCCTTGCAGTCATTGCTTCAAATCATACCATAAAGGTGGCCCACTCTCATAAAGTTTGCTCTACCCAAAAGGGTTCAAGAATCTGAGGAGATGCTCCACTTGACTCTCTGACCCCCAAAGGAAGACCTCCACCAGGCTCATAAAACATGTGATTCTTTAGCCTTTAATGTGTGTTTCTTCATCAAAAGCCCCCAGCTTTTTCTTCTCTTTAAACTCAAGAGAATGGAAAATTGACACTAGAAGAAGGAACTCCAGAAAGTTTATATTCATATCTAAATAAAAGATAAATCAAAGAGTTTCCCTGATGAGAAAGGGGGAATCAATCATATTGTGTATGTATGGAATCTCGTCTCTACCTCCTAAAGAAAAGGAGAACAGCTTCACCCGGGATCAAGTTTTCTTTCATTTCCATCTGCTCATAGGGATCTGTGCAGAGTGACACCTAGTGGTCTCTAAAACGCCTGTAATAGCAAGACAAATGAAGAATGTGGTGCAGGCGTGTGTGTGTGTGTGTGTGTGTGTGTGTGTGTGTGTGTGTGTGTTTGGGCATTTATAAAGAAGCCTTTTTTTCTTCCTGCATATTCATAAGCTGGGAACAAACTGAGTTCTTAATTGGCTTTTAGGCCAATACCACCACTTTCTGGCCACATTTCCACTTCCTGTGAAGTAGTAGAGAAAATTAGTATTTAATATTCAAGCAGTGGATAGAAGTCACCAAGTGATTCTAATGTGTGAGAAGAATGATTTGTCCAAATCTGGAATCTGAAAGACAGCAGAGAAGCACAGTATCCAACCTGATAGATTTCAAAAGACCAATGGTTTTTGTAATTGGATTCCTGTGGGTTCATGCTTCCCACTCTGCCTTTAAAATCTCACCTGGCAAGCAAATCTGTCCAGTTGCCTATCCATATTCCTGATTGGACTGGAGAAGCTAGGGGGCCAAGAAGTTTATAATGGAATAAAGAAATTTCAGCTTCTCCTTGTGGCCTCTTGTTTTCCAAGAACCATTTACAACCGCTCCATTGTGCCAAGAAAGGGATTTCTACTTCTTCCTCTAATCAATAGATGATTGCTGAAGTAGGCTTTGGAAAATCTTGGACTTGGCCTCCTATGGCTGGAGTTGACAAGGACTTCTTTTTAGGTAACCTGCAAAAATGAAATTGGAGGAAGCCATCTAGGATTTATCAAATTTAAATCTTTAAAAATTCCATTTTGAGGATTAAAAAATTGTCAGATATTATAAATAGGGCTGAATTTGGCCACCAAAGAGATAATGAGAGAAGATCCTGGAAAATCATAACTGAAGGACAGAATTTGGTGGGAGAATTTAAAGTAGCTCAGATTCTAGCAAAACCTGAGATCACTGGTTTGCCCAACTTTATAAACTAAAGGTTAGCTGGCTCTAAACTTTGAAGGTCCTAAGTCATTTTTACCTGGGACCTAGTAGCATTTAATTATATTCATATGCTATAGTCAATTTTTTAAAGCTCATGCCAAAGAGGATGCAGAGAATATTTCCTATCACAGAATTGAATTATGGATGCTCATGATTTGCATATGTGTTTCTTTTTGTCATCTCTGCAGGCATGACTCCACCTAATTTGACTTAAAATACACCTCCCCCAACATACTACTTTTAAGTTGTTTAACCCCAAATACACTAATTTCCTACTTGATCAACTTCAAAACTGCCCAATCCAAAGGGCAAGCAAGTTTCAGGCACATTTCTCTCTCTACTATCTACAGTTTTATGCTCTTTGTCACCTTAAAGTAAAATCTCTTAAAAACATCAGAAAGCACCTTTGACAGTAAAGCCAGTTATGGGCTATGGTGCATGAGCTCAATAAAGATCCCCCATTTTTAAAATGAATACAGAAACTGATCATGCCAAATGATTGAGGATAAGGTTGTTAGCAAAATCTTTTTGAGGAGTAACAATTACAAATGACATAAACTAAGAACATATCTAATATTTATTTTTAATCAATATCTTAATAAAGTTTTTTTACTTGCACTCCTTAACTCCTATTTTCAAAACAATATATATAAATAAAATAAAGTAATAAAGATAAGCATCTTCATATATGTGGATGGCTTCACTTTATTGTCATGCATTCAGTGGTCTTGATAGATGATTGGTTCTACTTTCTTCATCAAACAATTTATAGTCAAACAGAAGCCCAGGCAATCTTTTTTTGAAAGAGGTCCATAGCACCAACATTCCTTAACTTAAGGCTGAAAACCTATAGAACATTGTAATTTATTCAGCAACTTAGGTATATATTTTGTAAGTAACTCCTACATTCCCCAAGGTAATATAAACTATTGATATTCTACTAACTTACTTTATACCACACTGGGCATTTGGTTGCACCTTTTATAAATATTTCTAGAGTGATAGTATTGAGGCCATGATTAGGGGCCAAAGTTTAAAGGTCTCAATATGCTTCCTTAGTGAACTGGAGTGAACCCAAAACTTCTTCTTAAGGAGAAGCTTAAGCTTGGCCCAGCTTTGGCCCAGACTGAGGGTTTTATCTCTCCTTTTTGGGGGTGATGGGTACCAGGTGAGGAATGGTCTTTTATTTGGGGCATGTCTCTTTCTCAGGTTCCCCCACCTTCCTCAAAGGGTATAAACCCCATGCCTAACTAACTCTGCTTACTGGAAGGGTATGCAACTTTCTTTTTAAACAATATGTACAAAAACTTCTACATGGTGCTTTTCACAATAAAGATGAGTAATTTGTGGGGCATGTGGGTCGCTCAGTTGGTTAAGCAGCTGCCTTCTGCTCAGATCATGATCCTATGGTCCTGGGATCAAATCCTGCATCAGATTGCCTGTTCCGCTGAGAGTCTGCTTCTCCCTCTGCTTCTGCCTGCCACTCCACCAGCTTGTTCTCTCTCTCTCTCTGTCAAATAGATAAAATATTTTTTAAAAATTGAGTAATTTGAACTCAAAGTCACTCAATACTTACCAATAGTTGAGTTGAAGATAAATTACAATATTACCAGAAAATCTCCAGTAAACTTATGGGGCACTTTTTGAATAAAGAAAATAAGCTAGGAAAAATGAAACTAAGTAAGTTTAGAAAACACAAGAAGCATTGATTAAAAATATAAATCAATACAAGAAAAGTTTAGATAGATATATTCTTAGAATGTTTTACCAGAAAATTCTGAATCTCTACTATTTTGAGGTAAAATCATGAAAGATAAACATATGTGTGAGTAGATACCCATGAGAAAATAGATATTAATTTGCCATTGACAATAGAACCCTGATGTGCCTGGAGGATATCAGTTTCTAGAAGACAAGTATTCTCTCTTCCTTTAACAACATGCACTAATCTCTTTAGGAATATTATACTAAGGTTCCAAGATGACTTTGAAAACACACAGGTTCAAATAATGTTATAGCTTTCTCTACCATTGAGGTAATACTTCCCTCTTTTAACCACAGATGCTACAGCACAGTTTCCCGCTTAACAGTGTAATTCGGCCTTCCACTCCACTCACCACCTTATTCTTTGCTCCAACCTGTCCAATTCAGAGAATAGCTTGGTGCTTATCTGTCAACTTGTTTAACTGTTGCCTAACAGTTTCCTAAATGACTCTTGAAGGAACACAGAAAGCAGAAAAATAGGCTGTTTGAAGGAACATGTAGAGGTGCATGTGAGTGTACATGCTTATGTATGTATGTCTGGGGAATGTGCATTTCTTGATGTTTTCTGCCTCTTAAAAATCCCAAACCAAGGGCCCTAAAACACATAAACAAAACCTGACAGAAATGAACAGAAAATAGACAATTTAATAAGAATAGTTGCAGACTTCAATACCTCACTTCTAATAATGAAAAGAAAAATAAAAGATCAACAAGGACATATAGGATTTGGATTATTATATTATATATATTATATATTATGCTATATTATAGTAATTTTATAAACCAACTAGACCCAGTAGACAACTCTAGACCATTCCACCCAACAAAAGCAGAATACTTTCTTCTCAAGTACACATGGAACATTCTCTGGGATAGACCATAGGTTAGGCTAAAATATACACCTTGATAAAATCAAAATGAGAGAAATGCTACAAAATACATTCAACCACAATGGAATGAACTTAGAAATCAGTAATAGAATACATTTAGGAAATTAATAAGCATGTGGAAATGAAATGACACACTGCTAAATAACCAGTGGGCCAAAGAGAAAACCATAAGAAAAATTAGAAAATATATTGAGATAAATAAAAATGAAAATAAAACATACTAAAATTATGGGAAGCAGTGGGAGTAGTGCTGAAAGGGCTATTTCTATCTGTAAATATCTATATTTAAAGAGAAGAAAGATCTCAAACAGTAACTCAACCTTCCATCTTAGGAAATTAGGAAAAGAAGAAATTAGGAAAAGAAGAGCAAACTAAAGCAAGCAGAAGGAAGGAAATAATAAAGATTGAAGTGGAAATAAATAAAATAAGTAACAGAAAAACAAAGCAAAATCAATAAAATTCAAATTTGTTTCCTTTGATCAGCACAATTGACAAATGTTCAGCTATCCTGAGCCAAGTACAAAGCAAGAAGACTGAAATTACTAAAATAAAAAATTTAAATATGGAACATTATTATCAATCTTACAGAAACAAAAAGGATTATAAGGTAATACAAGTTAAGTTATAGGTTAATAAATGTGATAACCTAAATAAAATGGATAAATTCCTAGAAAGGCACAAAAGACCAACACTTATTCAAGAACTAGAATATCTGAATAGACATAAGAGATTGAATCAGTAATTTTTTTTAAGAAATTATAAAAAGACCTTCCCATGAAGAAAGCTCAGGATGAGATGGCTTTACTGGTGAACCTGACCAAATGTTTAAAGAAGAAAAACATCAATCCTTCACAAACTCTTCTACAAAATAGAAAAAGAGGGAATATTTCCAACCTAATTCTATGAGGTCAATATTACTGACTCCAAAACAAACAGACATCAGAAGAAATGAAAGATGCAGACCACTATCTCTTATAAATATGAATGAGAAATCCTCAAAAAAAAAATACTAGCAAATTGAATCTAGCAACAGATAAAAAGTAAGCCTATGGCCAAGCGAGATTTATCCCAGAAATGTGAGGCTTGCTCAGCATATAATAATTAACCCATGTGATCATCTCAACAGATACAGAAAAAGCATTTGACAAAATCTATCACCATTTCATGAATAAAAATACTCAACAAGTTAAGAATAGAAGGGAACTCCTTCAACCTTTATAGACAAAGAGCATCTTAAAAAAAAATATATATATATATATATATATATATCCATTCTCTATGCTTCTATTCAACATTCTACTGGAGGTTCTAGCCAGGGGAATTAAGCAAGAAAGGAAAATTATAGGCATCCATACTGGAAAGGAAAAAATAAAATTATCTCTATTTGCAGATGTCATGATTTTGTAAAAATAAATCCTAAGGAATCCACATAAAAACTATTAGGACTAATAAGCGAGTTCAGAAAAGGTTCAAGATACAAGAGGAACATACAAAATTCAATTCTATTCTTATACACTAGCAACAAATAATCTGAAAATGAAATTAAAACAATTCCATTAGAGTACACTTCTCTTGATGAGTCCTAAGTAAATAAATACAGGATTTTCAAATCACTATATTGTACACCTGAAACAACTTTAACACTACACTAAAACTCTAGTTAACTACACTAGAATTAAAATACAAAATTAAATTAAATTAAAAATGTTTAAAAAGGAAAGCCATTCCATTTGTGATAGTATCAAAAACAGTAAAATACTTAGGAATAAATTTAGTAAAATAAGTGTAAAATGTATTACTTTCAAAACTACAAAATATTGCTGAAAGAAATTAAAGAATATCTAAATACATGGAAATAAACCCCATGATCATGGATTGGAAAGCTTAATATTGTTAAAATGACAATATTCCTTAATTTGATCTACAGGTTAAATGAAATCCATACCAAAATCCCAGCAGACATTTTTTTGCAAAAATTGACAAACTGATCCTAAAATTTATATGGAAATGCAAGAGATCCAAAATAGCCAACATGATTTAAAAGTAATATAATTGAAGGATTCGAATAAAGTTTCCTGATCTCAAAACTTACCACAAAGATACAGTAAGCAAGATAGTGTGGTCATAAACATCATTGGAATAGATTTCAGATTCCAGAAATAAATCTTATGTTTATCTTAAGTTAATTTGGGGAAATCAATTGAGAATGGGGAAATCCATAGACAGAAACTAGATGAGTGGTAGTCAAAGGCTAGAAGAGAGCAAGAAATGATGAGTGGCTGCTAATGATTACTGGGTTTCTATTTAGGTAATGAAAATACTCTGTAATTACATAGGGGTGATAGTTGTGCAATTTTATGAATATCCTAAAATCCACTGAATCGCACACTTTCTAAGCAATGAATGAGTGAATAAATAAATACATGAATATTTCAATCATTCTCAGGCTTCTGGGCAGTTGTTGAAGTTTGTCCTATTATACGATTATTTCTGGGCCTATATATTCTCTCCATTTGGACTGTATGATGCTTGAGGACAGTTATTCCATATTATTCACTTTTGTACCAGGCAAAGTACTTGTACGTGGTAGGAAGATCAATAAACGTTTTTTAAGTAACAAATTGGTATCCCCAGCACTTCAGCATCCCAACAGTTATGTTCCCCAAAGAGCCTTCAAGACAGCTGAAGTGGACTCTGAACTGCCGATCCAGTCTCTCTCCCTTTCCCCTTTGAGATTTGCAGCAGTTGCTTGCCAAATCATTAGGACCAAGAGCTTGTTTGTGTCAATGTTGATTTTATTCAGTTCTTTGAAGAGCTACTTTGCTAGAATGTTTTGCATCAGGAGTTCAGTCATTGATGTCTCTGTTGTGCTAATCTTCCAGGTCTCCCAAAAAATGTCCTGACCAATAATTCAGGCTTTCCTGTTCCTCTTGCCTCTCTGCCTCCTCTCTCTTCTTTCCTTCTGCATCTCCTGCTTTCTACAGGTGGAGTTCTGTAGCTAAACCATGAACACTTTCTCCATCTTTGTAATCCTCCTCTGGTGCCAGGCTGCCAGTTACCTCCACCTTCAGATTTGGCACTCATTCATTTATTCACTCATTTGTTCAATAAATACATACCAAGTACCTAGTATATATACCCTACACTGTTCTAGTTGCTGTTGATGATTATACTTGATGTTTATTCAGTGATGTGGGATTGGAGTGTTTGTTTGCTCACGGAACTAAAGGAATTTGTGTCGCTAAGGTAAGAATGTTAGAAGAACTTGTGTTTGTAGCTGCTGATACCTAGTGATAAACTAGCCGACTCACTGATTAATAATTTCCATATTTGAAGGATTTTGGAAAATGAATCAACTCCTTTTCATCTACTATAGGCACTAGTATTTTAATCAATTCCAATTTCAAATTCATCTTGCAATTTAAACAAATTGCCATCTGTTGCTTGGGTTGTACTGGCTATGGCTTCAGTGTTGCTGTTACCTTCACAGCTTAAGTCAGAAAAGAAAAAAATTGTAGAGCACTAACATCTTGCTTATATATGTATTCATGCCTTATGATTGCTGGCAGCTCTCCAGAAAATTTGGCCTAGTTTCTAGAAACCTCTTCAGTCTGTCATATTAAAAGATGCACCATAATTAAATCAATTCAAGAATCTGATTATCTTCACTTATTTTTTTTTCTTTTTAATAGTGCAACAAAATCCTACGTTCCTGCTTGAAGGGAGCCCCAAAAAACTGGAAGATTTCATAAGGGGGTTGCATCCAGTCAGTCTAGAGGGGCCTAGATGCTCCCAAGGTGGGGTTGCTGGAGCAGTGAAGGGTTGCATGGGTAGATTCCCAGCTCCCAGCTGACAGATCCAGTTTCCAAAGAGACAGTGTCTGTGTAGTGCTTGCTCAGGCCTGCCTCATTCTCTAACTTTTCCTTAAACAACCATTAGTCCCATTTTGTAGCAGCTGCCTGCAGAGAAGAGAAACCTTTTTTTTTTTTTTTTTTTTAATCAAGTCTCATTTGGTGTTCATGTACAGCTGCCTACTCCGCTGTGGTTCCTCTCGGATTGTATGTTTGCTCTGTCAGGAACTGGCCTTCCTCCACCCACTCAGACCTCTCTCCAGTCTGGTAACTAAATGTCTACACCAGAAGGTTCAAGTGGTTTTAAATCCTGACATTGATTCAGGTCATTTTACAGCCGGAAGTCCCCTGAGAGCCTCTTTACTCAAAATTGAGTCGGTGGACCAGTGGTGTCAGCATCATGTGGGTATTCGTGGGTTAGTAGACCCTGCTCCAATTCTATGGAGTCAGAAATTCAGCGGGAGGGGCCCAGAAGTCTTTCTCGTAGCAAGCCCCGATTCTGATGCACACCGAATTTTCGTAAGTTCTAGCATGTTATCTGTGCCATTCTTAATACGCTTGCCTAAAGCCTGTGCACCTCTTTCCTAGACCCTCTGGCTTGGATTCCTGTTCCATTGTTTCTCCTGACACTTTTTTCCCACTGGGTTAGGTTCCTGATTCTAGCCTCCCTTGCCCCCTCTGGAGCAGACTCCACACCTGCATGCTGCTTCCTGTGTTTATTCACTGTCTCTCTGGGAAGGACAACTGGGGTCTGGCCTGTTTGTTTAAGATAGTCCCCTTCATGCTTTCTTTCCAACCCACACTCATGCCTACATCAGCTCCTGGCCTGACTGTAGAGGGTGGAACCTAGACAGGAAAACCTCCAGGTGTGCTGCCCATTAGCACAGGTCTCCACACTGTCTCCTGGGCCGTCTGTCTTTCCCCCATCACTGCCTGTCCTCCACGAAGCTGCAGTTTTCTTCCTAAGGACAAAATTGATATTATTTTCTGCTTTTCAACTTCTGAAAATGCCAGTTTTCTGCAGGATGAAATCTAAATTCCTTCACATGATATCCAAAGCTCTGAACAGGCTATAACTAATTTATGTCCTCAAATTCATCACTGTTGCCTCCTCTCAGGCCCAGACTTATGCTTCTGACACTTCACTTGTCAGCCCCAGTGCCTTTGCACCTGCTGTATCACTCCTCTCCCTGCTTCTCCAGCAGGCAAATGTCAACTAGTCTTTTAAGATTCAATCCAGGGGCACCTGGAGGCTCAGTTAGTTAAGCGTCTGCCTTCAGCCCAGGTCATGATCCTGGGATCCTAGGGTCCTGGGATTGAGCCCCGCATTGGGCTCCCTGCTCAGTGGGAAGCCTGCTTCTCCTTCTCCTTCTGCTTGCTTCTCCTTCTCCCTCTGCTAGCTGCTCCCTCTGCGTGTGTGCTCTGTCAGATAAATGAATAAAATCTTTTTTAAAAATTAAAAAAAAAGACTCAATCCAATCCATCTTTCTGATAAGGGCCTGCCCCTCTGCCAAGCTGACTCACCTGCACTCTCCACTGGACATTTTGTTTACAACTCTTATTTCACCACATGGCTAGGTTGTGTTTGACTTGTCAGTTTATACATCTTCTCAAACTGGAAGCTATTTGTGGGCAGAAACAGTGTCTCATCTTAATTGAAATATCCAGACCTTAGTATAGTGACAGACACATTGTAGCAACTGAATACATACTGTCAAAATAATGTCAGATAAATATGCAGATTCTTAATAAATGTGACCCACAGAATATGTTAGAGATTAAGTCACTTTATCATTGTAATAAGGAAGCTTGCTTTACAAAGTTTCATGAAGTAGACCCTTTGTAAGACAGATATATTTCCTAAAGACTTGCTTTCTGTCTTAGTCAACTTTGACAGCCATAGCAAAATAACATAGATTGGGTAGCTTCAATAACAGACTTTTTTTTCTCACAGTTTGTGGAGGCTGGGAGTCCACAAACAAGATGCCAGCAGATTCTGTTCTTGATAGGGCCCTCCACCTGGCTTGCAGACCACTACCTTCTCACCTTGTCTTCACATGGCAGAAAGAAAGGGCTAGCCTCTCTTCCTCTTCTTATAAGGAAGGGTTACCACCCTCATGACCTCATCTAATTACCTCCCAAAGGCCCCATCTCCAATTATGTTCACTTTGGGGGGTTTCAACATATGAATGGAGCAAGGGGAAGACACACAGACGTTCATACATAACTCTTTATAATATAAAATAATTAACCCCCATCTTCTCCATATATTTATATATATATACGTTCACATATCCCAACAGGGTAATATGCCTATTATTTTTCCAAGGATATTTATAATTGTACTGTCTTTCTAATTCGGGAAGTTCCTTGAGAAAATTTGAGTTCCTTGGGATTATTTTATTATGGCCGCTGATAGAACAGGCTGTCTTGGGAAAAGACAAGAGATGGTATATGGGTAGTGACTTTGTAGGTATGTGGGATTTTTAATTTAAAAAATCTTTATAAAGCTTAATTTTTAATACATGCAATAAAATCTTGTAGGCTTTTATGAAGAGAGATACAGCCTAAATAATTTAAAATAGTACTCAGCTAAAGAAAGTTGTTCAAGGAAAAATTCCATGTCAACTAAAGTATATACCTAATATTTCACATGTGATCTCACTTGAGGCAGCCAGCAAGTGTGTGGTTCCTATCTGATAACTGAGGAGTGGTTCACAGTCTTTGTGACTACGTGCCCTCCAGGATTGTACAGTGCACAACCTGCATAACCATTTTTTAAAAGGTTTTATTTATTTACTTATGAGAGACACAGAGGGAGAGGCAGAGACACAGGCAGAGGGAGAAGCAGGCTCCCTGTGAGGAGCCCGACGTGGGACTCAATCCTAGGACCCCAGGATCATGACCTGAGCCAAAGGCAGACACTCAACCACTGAGCCACCCAGGAGCCCTTGCATTACCATTCTTGATGGCCTGCTTATGAGATAAAGGCTTTGTCCTTCATCACAGACTGAATTCTACTAGTTCTTAATTGGGCTTCAGCTGTACCAGAGATTTAACCCTGCCTGTACATTAGACCAATTAAACAGACTCTCTGGGAGGGGGACCCAAGATATCCATTTTTTGAAGTTTTGGGGGAATTTTTTTTTTTGTGGCTACAATGAAGGAAGGCTATGCTCCTGGCACTTGGTAGGCAGAGCCCAAGGAGGCTACACTTCCTACACTTACAGACCAATTCCTTAAGCAAAGAATTGTCTTTGTATCCTGCATCATTTTTTAATATCTTCTTGGATTTTTTCATGTTCCTAAAAAGAATTGTTTATAATTATCTCATCCTAGAACCTAATTCTGTTTTATGTATAAACATATGTAAATATATGTAAACATATAAAAGTATTTTTGCAGTTTTAATATATACTGATTTTTTTAGGAATTCAACCAAAATTTAAACGGAAGATTGTTCTGTTTTAAATTCAGAACTTTACCTAGAGCTCTTAAGATAGTACAGCATGGGTGTTAAGAGCATGGATTGTAGAGCCAATTTATCTGAGTTCACACTTCCTAGCTAAGTGACTTTGGACAAAACACCGAACCTTCCTCTATCTCAGTTTCTTCATCTATAAAGCAGAGATAATAACAAAATCTACGTGATAGTGCCTTATGAGAAATAAAGGAGTGAATAGATATATATCAGTTAGTTTTTGATGCATAAAAAACTGCCCCAAAACCTAATAGTTTAAAGCAACAATATTTGGCTCCTTATTCTTTGGGTTGACAATTTGCACTGGGCTCAGCCAAGTGGTTCTTGGGCTGGTCTCACCAGGATATTTCATGTTCTTGTGGTCAATTGGCAGTCGGCTGGGGCTAGTTGGTTCCAGATGGCCTCACTCACATGTCTTATACTTGGCTTAGGTGACAGAGCCACAGAACCCCAAGATTTAGCAATGTCACCTGGACTTCTTCATGTAGTGGCTGAGTGCTAAGGGATAGAAATGTGAAGTCCCATACAACTATTCAAGCACTTTTTGAACTTTTACTTGTGTCACATTTGGTGATGTCTTATTGGCCAAAGCAAGTCATCTGGCCAAGTCCAGAATCAAGAGATAAAGAAATAGACTCTACTTTTTGATGAGAAGGTCTTCAAAATATCATGGTCATTTTTTAAAATTACAGTTTGCCCTTGAACAGTGTAGGTGTTAGGGGCATCAATACCCACCCCAGTCAAATTTCTGCATAGAACTTTGGCTCCCCAAAACTTAACTAGTAATAATAGCCTACAAGGCTATTGACCAAAAGTCTTACCAATAACACAGTCAATTAAAATATATTTTGTATGTTATATATATTTTATACTGTATTCTTATAATTAAAGGAAGCTACAGAAAAGAAAATGTTATTAAAATCATAAAAAAGAAAATATATTTATAGTACTGTACTGTATATTAAAAAAAAGAAACATATATAAGGGGAACTGCACAGCAAATACCCATGTTGTCCAAGGGTCAGCTCCACACAAAGCACTAAGGATAGTGGCTAGCACGTAGTAAGCAGTCTGTAAGTACTAGTTAACAGTAAGTATGGCAATACTTGTACAGATGCTTTATAAGGCAGCCCCTCTTGCACTTACTCTGAGTGAAAATTATACTAAATTACAAAATTTGAAGTACAGACAGGAAACAGAATCAGAAAGAAATGTTCTCGCCCAGTTCTAATTTATGGAAAAAAAAATGGTAATTCTGAAAAACTTCCAAAGTCTAACTTCACTTACAAGATGCTGTTCAGATTTCTGTATTTTAGTGTGGCTTAGTGGGCAGGATCCTGAGTTCTGGGATCAAATTGCCTATGTTAGAATTCTAGCTCACTACTCACTGGCTGGGTAACCTCAGACAAATTACCTAGCCCCCTAAGCCTCAATTTCTGCATCTGTAGTATTGGAGGAATGGAAAGTTTCAATTCCTGAGGTCCTCATGAGGATTAAATGAAGCATAATATATAAAGTGCTTCTGGCATAAAGTAAGCATCCAGTAAATGTTAGCTATTGTTTTTCTTAATGTTTTAAGAATCAAAACTCATCTAGCACAGTTCACAGATTTCCAGCCTTGGAGGCACATGGGAATTACCTGAGGAGCATAAAAATACTGACACGGGTCCCACTCCAGAGATTCTAATATAAATGGCGTGGAGGGAGGACATTGCATAGTGGGTTTTGAAAGCTCCCAAGTAGTTCTAATGTGCTGTGGAGATTTAGGAGCACTAGTCTATTAAAGAGGATACTGGGGGTGATCCAGGGCTAACTTGTCATTTCTTAGATGAGAACACTGAGACCCAAAGAGGTGACAGGAAGTGCTTAACAACTTCTGGTTGGATGGTGGGTGGGAAAACTGGAAATTAGTACCCAGAGACTCCCACCCCTGGCCCTTTCCCTTTTATGTGGCCACTGCGAGGACAGGTGAGTGACAGGGCAGCCCGTGTGATCCTCCTCACTGAGAACCCATAGCTGGGACAGGGGACACTGACCCCCAAAGTCTACTTGATGCCAAGTTCAAGGCCCCTAAATCAACTCCAGGAATGACTTTGTTCTTCCTTGATTTGACAATCTCCCTACATTTTCAGGTTTGATTCATAAGAGGATTCAGGTTCTGCCTGTGTTTGCTTGAATCAAGCTTATTTCATTTATTCCATTGTTCTTAGCTCAGAGCTATATTTCGGGGCCCCAAACTAGAACTTTTCTTCATTTTTTCCCCTTTCTTCTTTCCTCCCATGCTCCTTTCTCTTTCTTCTTTCCCTCCTTTCATGCTTCCCCTAACTCCCATCTTCTGAAGGACATTTGTCTCAGACGACTACATTCCTCCACCCTCATGAATAATCTTCCATATAGGAATCGCCTCGCCCTTTTAAATTGTTTCTGGAAATAGGAGTGTTCCTCAGTTCATAATAGTGATTCTGCTGAAGTGCCAATAATTCTCAGGATCAGAGGGCCAGCTTCACCACAAGGACAGGAAATGTTGGGGGAATTCTGTGACTGCTCCCTTGGTGAAAGGTTGACCCCGAAGGGCTCAGAGAAATAGACAGCTAGCTGGTAGTGTCAGGAATTTCCCAGGAGCAGGCACAATATTCAAAAAAAAAAAAAAAAAAAAAAAAGAAAGAAAGAAAATTTCATTTACTTTTTTTTTCTCTCCAGCTTTAGCCTTTACAAATATTAGTCCTTTGTCGTTTTTTTCAGAGCTTTTAATTACTGAGATTGAAGGGAACAAATTCAATGAGCCTGAGAAAGGTGTATATAGACCACAATTCTCAAGAACCTGGCCTCTAAAAAATAAAAAAGTATTCTTACACAAATAAAATTGGGTACCAAACTGAATATGCAATATGATCTGATTTTCTCATTTTGATATATATGGATATATATATTTGATATATATGTATATCCCACTGAATGATGGGATTAAAGGAATATTTTTTACTGTTGCTGATCTGTAACTCCTGATTCTTTTATGATGAATATGTATTACTCGTGTATCAAAAAAGCAATAAACCCATTACTTTAAAAACAAAACAAATGGTAAATATTGATCTTAGAATAAAACCCTGCAGGCATTCTTTTTTAATATTCATTATCCCCAAACTGTTTTCATATGATACTCAGGATCTTAAGAGAGTTATAAAATTAACTGATTTGTTTCATCGCTTATTGATTTGTGTGTACGTGTGTGCACACATGCTCTGTTGTATTTTTGTCCTTTATTCCAACCCCCACTTAGCACGAAATTTAGGCCAATTTGTATCATTTCTCCGGCCTTCTCAACCTTTGTGACATTTCCAATTCCCTCTGCAGATTTAATTAATGTCCTGCTTATTCATTCTTCCACATCACTGATAACAAGAAACATAAAACTGGACCGGTACTGGCTGCTACACAATCCTTGATATCTCCCACCACTGGACACATCTTTCTGCTTTACCCAGTTTTTGAGCCAAGCTGATTGAAACTGATTTTGCAAGTAAAATTCACTCAGACATTGCATCCAATGATTTATGAAGTCCACGCAGCCGTGTGGTGTCCCATTAATCACAGACACTACAATAATCTATTTGTGTGCAGCAGTCCTCATAAATCGGAATAAAATAAATTCCACAAGCGCATCTTCGGCTTTTGCGACAGAGCACCTGGTATTATTCAGGGCACCATCCACATACTGCAATGTTAGCAGACTTGCAGATTCCTGAGCTTGGTCAAGCAAGTAAAAATATGCATTCTTTTACCGATGCGTGCCAAAGCTAAAGAAATTACAGCTTGTTCAGCCACCGAGTGAGAAAATTTCTTTGGGGCTCAGCTATCTCAATTTTTTTATGAATACTGATGTAAACAAAAAGAGTATATGAGGCACAACAGGAAAAGTGGCAAGATGATTTTGTCAACAAACAGTCCAGAATTCTATCTTCAAATAAGCATCAAGCACTTATACGTAGTCACCATTTGGAGACTCTGATTTCAATGATGTTACTAAACAATCTTGTAAATTCTCTTTTGAGATTGATCTGTGTTTCACATGACAAAAAGAATGACGTTAGTGGCAAGCTCACTTCATTTGTTCTGCATTTTTTATTTTGAATACTTCCAAAATTGTTGCACACCATGTCTGGTAAAGATTGTGAATGACCCAGCTAGGTATCAGGAATTTTTTTTTCAAATATAAATGGATTTTTTTTTTGCCTAATTATAAAACCTAACAATATAAGAATATATTGCATGAAATGATAATGGTATAATCTTTAAGAAGGAGGGGGCCTTGGGTGGCTCAGTGGTCGAGGGTCTGCCTTTGGCTCAGGTCATGATTCTGGGGTCCTGCACCCAGGTCTCCACGGGGAGCCTGCTTCTCCCTCTGCCTATATCTCTACCTCTCTCTGTGTGTCTCTCATGAATAAATAAATAAAATCTATAAAATAAAGAAATGATAATGGTATGAAAATAAAATTTAAAAGAATTGTATGAAGTCTTAACATAAAAATAATCACTCTTAATATATTACTGAATAGCCTTTCCAGAATATTTATCTGTATTTGGGGGTGGAGCAATATGGAGATAAATAAAGTGGGATGAGATTCTACCATAATTTTATATGATTGTATTACACTAATTATAGTTATAATATTATTATATTACTTGCTTTTGAAAGATCAACACTATAAAAAATAAAAACAAACACTATATTGTGGATATTTCTCTAACACACATCATCATTTTAATAACTATAATTTTCCATTACATAGATTAATCAACACACTGTTTGTTAATGGACATTTAGTTAATTATCTATTTTTTTAAAGATTGTATTTATTTATTCATGAGAGACACAAAGAGAGAGAGGCAGAGACACAGGCAGAGGGAGAAGCAGACTTCCTGCAGGGAGCCCAATGTGGGACTCAATCTCTGGACCCTGGAATCATGACCTGAGACAAAGGCAGTTCCTCAACCGCTGAGCCACCCAGGGATCCCAGTTATCAATTTTTTAACTATGGACAGGACTATCATGGACATCCTGGTTGCAAGATGTTGGTGCACTTGACCTTATCTTCTTCTTCTTAGGAAAGAAGTTTTTTGAATAAGAAATGTTCCTAGAGTAAGAATTATTTTCCTAGAATAAATTCTTAAAATTGTGATATCTGGATCAGGGATATGTCCAGCTAATATTTTGATATGTATTGCTAAGCTGACTTCCAGAAAAATTATACCAAGTTATACTATTGTCAATAAGTAATAAGATTATTTATTGCCCCCATCCTTGGTAACCCTGGATATTGCCAATTATTAAAAATGTTTGTCAACCTAGCAGATAAAAAGTGTTTTCTCATTATTTTCATATGCATGTCTTTGACTACATTTGGTTGAACATCTTTTCATATGTGCTTTGGTCATTTATATCTCTTCTTTTGGGAGCTACCTTCCCTTATGTGTTTCCATTTGGGGGTGGCAATGTCCATCAATTTTATTGATTTACAGACCTATGTTTACATTTTTAATCAAAACCAAGGTATGAACCTAACAAGTCTAATTGCCTTGTAAATTTGTAATCGGATCAGAGGTCGGTTCCAAAAATATTTTGAGAAACGGCAACTCTCTTAGAAAATGGGCTTATTTTCCCAAGGTGATAATGTTAGTGCTTTGAAAAACAATACTCATCTATGTTTCTGATTCTTGAATGTTTCTTTAAATAAAGCATTATAATCCTTAGACTTGATTAAGAGCCTGTCAGGGTGCCTTCTTTGAACCCTGATTCTTTCATTCAGAACCCGGGTGATGCAGACAAGTTACTCAACTATGCTGTGCCTTACTTTCCTCATCTCTAAAATGAAGATAACAGTCCCTACTGCATAGGGTTATTGGGGATTCAATGAGAGGATATATACATATATAATGCATGTAGAATAGAGCTGATTACATTTTAAGTGTTCAATGAGTATTAGCTATATTACTTGCAATATTACATGATTTCATAATCTGCTCAAATCTAAACCACCAGATTCACTGTGAGGCACTTTTAAATGTATGTTTAGTTACTCTTTCTACAGGCAAGCTTCCCTGATGATAGGCTTATGCTCCTCACATTTCATTTTTGCAACTAAAAAATAAAATTAAAGAGAGTTCTAGAGTGAGAAATAAATCAGGAACCAAATGGAACTGTCTCCTTAGTTCTTTGGTGGCTTTTAGAATGTAAAAACAGGAGAATAAAGAAAGACGTTTGAATCCTTACACATGTCTGACAGTTTATGCATCACCATAGATATTTGAGGAGCAGGTGAGTTGGATGCTGAGGGGGTGGGAAAAACATGGAAGCTGGATCAGTAAATAGGGTTTGGGTAAACTCATGGTTCTCAACGGGTAAATGGCTATGGCCCTAATCTTCGAGGAGCGACATGGAAGTACCAAACAGCCTAGCCAAGATGGTCTAATCCTAGAGTAAAATAAACAGATCAGAGTCAATGCACGATGATTTGGTACTGGACAGAGGATACTACAATGTCATAGTGAGGCATGAAGTCACCAAGACCTGGATCTGAATCCTGACTCAGGTACATGGCCTTGGGATATTTATATAATTTCTCTGAGCCTCAGTTCCTCTTCTGTAAAAATATGTCTGATCAGGGCAGCCTGGGTGGCTCAGCAGTTTAGTGCCGTCTTCAGCCCAAGGCGTGATCCTGGAGACCCAGGATGGAGTCCCATGTCGGGCTCCCTGCGTGGAGCCTGTTTCTCCCTCTGCCTGTGTCTCTACTTCTCTCTCTCTCTCTGTCTCTCATGAATAAATAAATAAAATCTTAAAAAAATATATGTCTGATCATACCATGAGATTGTTATGAAGATTGAAAAAGATAATATATGCAAAGCATTTAGCATATATATGATTCCATGTGCTCACCCAATGGTTACTAGGAAGTAGAGGAGACATTTAAAATATTTAAGAATGAAACTGTATGGTCACTGGTTAATCAGAACAAATGCCTGACCAGTGAAGCCAATTAGAAGGAATCCCAATGAATTGAGGAGTCAAGCAATAAATTGAGTCAACCAATAAGAAGGGATGCAGCCCCACACATCCAACTGGTGTGCACTGTTTCTGAGAGGTAAGAAAGAGGTTTTCATAGTGAATAAATGTCCTACGGATTGGGGCTTAGAGAAAGGAGTAAATATTCAACAGGACCAGACTTAGCATGCTATATAAA
Source organism: Nyctereutes procyonoides (assembly GCF_905146905.1). Classification (NCBI taxonomy): domain Eukaryota; kingdom Metazoa; phylum Chordata; class Mammalia; order Carnivora; family Canidae; genus Nyctereutes; species Nyctereutes procyonoides. Next base: position 28,716,485 of record NW_026575048.1, read on the forward strand.
CAGTCCAGAATTAGATGGAGGGAAAAAACAGTGGGGAGGTCTTGTTTTCTAGAGACTACTCTGGGACCAGGTGAAGTGCCTCAGGGTGCTATGGGAGTAGCTGGTGCACAGAAAGACAGGTGGTGCCCATCAGAACTCAAGCAGCAATTGTCCAGACAACAGAGCGCAATCCCTGACATCATCACTACTAATCAGCCAAGGTTAGGATGCAGACAGACAGGTGTGTAGGCAAAAGGAATATGATTCCAGTTATAGAGTGAGTCAGAAAGAAGAGAGAAAAACTAATACCGGATTTATTAATGCTATATTGTGGCATTTGAAGGCAAAAGATCCTTTCGCACTGTCTGCTCAGTAGCAGAACTGGAGACAGAACTAAACCAGAGGTAGACAAACAACAAAGTTGCTGATATTGAGGAGTTGAGGAGGACGGAGGAGGGCTCTATGCCTCACACACCATGCGTACCATGTGAGACTGCTGAGAGTCAGCAAATGGAACATGATCAGCATGAAGGACCTCACTTTCCTCATCTATAAAATGAAGGAATTGAACCTGAACATATTTGAAGCCTCTTCCAATACTTAATATATTTATTTTTCTGCTATAAGAAATCTCTGGACACAAAACAGGTACCCCTGGGTAGAGTACTAAAAGGGTCTCCAGCCTCAGTGAGTACTTTCCTTACAAAATGCTGATGACTTACAGATGCTAAATAATACCTTTATGCTTAGGTTGTTCATCTGAGAAAATATGGTTTTAATGCAGAGCTAAACGCTTTTTTTCAGGTTCTAACCATGTGGCAAAGAACAAAATGGAAAATTGCGAGGTAAGTTTGACCCATGAAACTCAGGAACTCTTCACCTGTTTTGGATTTTCAAAATCTCTGTGGCATGTTGGCTTTATCTCACAACTCATTGTCTCACAGCTGTGCCATTTGGTAAGTCTCCCTACTAGTTTTCTTGTTTTCATCCATTGTCACCCTGGTACTCTGCTGCCATAATTTCAACTTGTTAGTAAATACCTTTAACTTGTAAGCCACATTATTTTATATACCACTGAAAAAGAAAATAAACTACCAATTAAACTATGATGTGCTATCAATTGTGGGATGCATCCCACACTCAGAGCTGTTAAAATATTTTAAAGTGTGTCTTATATATTTTAGTATATGTGCTGCCGAAGCGAGCACTAAAGTGTGTCTTAAAGTCAAGAAAATACGTTATCTTTATAAAATATGAACCTGATGTGGTCACTTGTCTCTAAAATCTCCAAACATTCCCCTAATGGATGAAGTCTAAACTCCTTCCTACAGAGACGCCTGGATGGCTCAGCGGTTGAGCGAGCATCTGCCTTTGGCTCAGGGCATGATCCTGCAGTCCTGGGATCGAGTCCCGCATCCGGCTCCCCATGGGAAGCCTGCATCTCTCTCCCTGTATCTCTCTCTCTCTCTCTGTGTGTGTGTCTCTCATGAATAAATAAATAAAAATCTTTAAAAATAAAATCTTTCCTACAGATTTGATGCCTCTATAGTCCAGCCCAACCTTACTGGCCTTGTCTCCTAACATTTGCTGCCTTAACATTTCCAGTGCCCTCAAATTTCATTTTCCCACAGCAAAAGCACATGTTATCTTACTTCTTTCAATAACATTTATTAAATGCCTACTGTGTACAAAGCTCTATTCTAGGCATGCCACTGTTTTCTTTGCTTGGAATCTCTTCCTCTCCCTTCCTTGTCCCCTAAACCTAGTGTCTATTCTTCCTTCAAGATTCAACCTGACTCGCTTCTCATTCATGAAAAAGTTTTGTGAAACTGTATCCAATTTTCTCAAGTAGACTTAATTTTATAAAATTCTATTACACTATATTGAAACTGTTGACTTACCAGTTGCCCATGCTAGACAGTGGGCCCCTCAAGCACAAGGAAAGACATTTATTTTTGTAACCAGAGTAGTGATTAGAAATGTAGGATCCAGCTTGCTGGCTTCAAAGACCCTATCTTGCCTTATAGGGAATCATGCACCGTAAGTGGTGAGACAGACATGAAAAGTACAGACTTTAGGGGAAGTACAGAGTGTAAGGAGTATAATCACTATGAGGTGAAACTCTTGGGTTTGATCCTCACACAGGCCAGAAGTACTATTGTGTTCTAGAACCATAGACTAGACTGCATTTTAAAAGCTTGGAAAATAGCAAAGATTTAGTGAATATTTGAACCTATTGCAGGTTTAAAAAATCCCATCATTAAACATGCTAGAAGACTAATTAAGTATCTATTATATGTTCAGAATCCTGTAGGAGCCAATTTCCTAAGTAGCTGATGAGAAAAATGAAGCTCTTATTATAAACTTATTCAAAGCCACATGGACAGTAATTAACACAGTCAGAATTTCATCCCACATCAATCTGATTCCCAAGATCATGTTCTTTCCATTAGAGCACTTTATGGCACAAGGTCTCATGATCATTGAGGATATTCCTGATTTAGGCACTAATTTGTCAAGGAAAAAATTGACTAGTCTTCTTCCTTAAACACCTGTGATTGGCATTGCTAGTTGGCTCCTCTCCTCGGCAAATCTAAACAAGAAACATGACATGGTCTTTGACAATAATCAGCTGATAATGGAGACACTCTTGGAATCTCCTTATATAACTTCATGCCCTGTGAACCCAATCTTCCAATCTTCCAGTTTTCTTGCTAATCTACCTGGTCACAGCTTGCTGGCAATTAGCACTTGGTCAATGAACTTGTTTTGTTGAATGAATTTTAGTTTGAGCTTGAGAAAGTTTGTGAAGAACAACCAATGTAGCTAATAAGATTATCAAGACTAATCAATTAATTAATGGAAAAGAATATGAATGTGATGGCCTTAGAATCCAGTACCAAAATATTAGAATATTTATTAAGTCCAAATGATAAGTAGAAGGAGGTGCTGATTTAAAGTCCATAATAAATTTGTGGATGTTGACCTGATGAGGGTAATACTTGGGGTGGGGAGGCTTCAAAGGGCGGCATACATGGATAGTATTGCAAAGAAGGCTTAGAGAGGAAGTAATATATTCTGACAGGGGGTCAGATACAGAAAAACAGAGAAGAATGAGGGTTTGAAGAGCTTCATCACCTTCTGAGTGAAGAGGACCTTGGTAACCCACAATAAAGTCACTGGGCAGGGACAGTATGAGAGTGTGGAAGCTCACTCTCACTGGGTAGCAGAATGAAGGAGGCCACCTTCTCATTTGACTAAGTGGAAAGTTTTGACATTATTTATTTAAATTGCCACTATTCAGTCCTAAGAAAATGCTAAGATCTTAGAACATTGTAATAATAAAAAAATGTAAATGCCAGAATTGGTAACATAATCATTTCACATCATTCCATGGTCAAACAAAGGCATGTTGATTATAAGTGCATGTCAAAATGGCATTTTGTCTGAGAATATATAATAATAGCTAGAACCTGAATAAGCAGGTAATGTTATTTCTGTTTAGGCTAAAATATGTTAGGATGAGCTGACCACTAT